>NC_057361.1:97394629-98594629 GCF_016509475.1 Prionailurus bengalensis | reverse complement strand
CAAAGCCTTTGTTAAAATGTACGCCCAGCGGCAAACCCGTGCAGAGAAGCAGAGTGAGGCCCACCCCCTCCCGCCAACAAATTTCTTCTTCGATGGGATGTTTCGGGGGTTCTTTCCCAGGAGCCACACTGCTACCGCCAGTCAAAAGAGTTGTCGCTCCTCACTCATGGGTGTCCAGCTGTTTTCCTGAGTGGGGCACAGTGGGCAACCTTGCCCGCGCTTTAGGCCAAGAGGGCAACTGATTCTAAACTGACACCCCCCCCACCCCCCCCATCCCCGCCCGCCCGCCCGCGGGGACCCTTTCTTCTCAGAACAGCAAGGCATTGTTTTTGAACCATCATCCAGGTAATTTCCTGTGTGGATTCTCAAAGCCTGTTTAATTGGGCAGTTTACTTGTCTTTCACCTTTCTAGTACCTGGTGAGCCACTTGAACTATATTTCCTCACTGTCTCAATGGTTTTTCCTTTGTGCCTTTATAATTAGTTTTCCTTTGTCACTTGCTCCCTTTTAGAGCCGCGCCTGCTCATGAGGTTTAATCCTGAGCCCCGTGATTTTCATCCGCCTGCTCGTAGGCAAGTGTTTTTTTCTTCGTTGTCAGCTCTGAAACAGTTTTTCTGATCGGTTTTTATCCCATGTAACCTCCGCATAGTTGTGTTCGCCTGGGAGCTAGATTGCCGCCATGAACACACGCAAGTGTCACAGCAAAACCAGGGCTTATGTACCAACCCCCCTGGATCTGAGTCCTGTTTAGGAAGTGGTTTTAGGTAAAAAGTTGGGGAATTCAGGAACACAGCGCCTTCTCTAAATAATACACACGTTCCCGGGTACAAACTAATCCAAGGGAGAGAGGACAGATCCATGTGGCCAAGGATGAGGGACCTTGAAATCTGAACACTATTTGGGCCTGCCGAAATGCTTCGTCTTCTAGCTTTAACTGAGACCCCCAACGCCACTTGGCAATCCTGTGCTGTGTCCCTTGGTCAGCGCCTCCTCAGTGTCACCAGCTGGTCCGCTGATTCAACTCAAATGCAATAGCGCCCCCTTCCTCTCTGCAGTGGGCACTGTCTGTGCTTCCGGGACCCCCTTCGGGCCTGAAGGACTCCAGGCCTTTGGCAGACGGCCCCTCAGCTCTCAGACCCCTTTGGGGATTGGCTCAGCTGAAAAAAGCCGCTCTGCCCAAGGGCGTGCCCCCTCCCCAGGGCGGCCGCACCCAACGGGACGGCTGAGGGGGGTGTAGAGGCCCAACCCCCCGGTCCCAACTCCTGGCTTCAGAGCTCCTCATGGGGCTGCCCGAGGCCTTTCTCGAACCTGCACTGCAGCCCAACATCTCCTTCCCCCACCCTGCTCCCCTTCCTTCCCTTCCATGGCTGGTGGTCCCAGGAGCACTCCCTAATAAACATGCTGATCTTTATTTCAGAGCTGGCTTCTCAGCAAACCCGACCTGCCATGCCCTCTTCTCCTGCCCCAACCGCCCCGCATCCTGCCCAAGGCTGAGACCCGCTTCCCGCTTCCCCCGTGTGCTCAGGTCCAATCCACCTTCCCTCCCCTTGAGCCTTGCTCCATCACTCATAGCCTCTCTCTTTCCCGAAGCTTCGGCCGCCCCCCACCCATCACTTCCCCTCCGCATGGAAACTGGAACAAATATCTCAACAAACACCTCCTTTGGCACAGAGCCCCCTTCCAGCTTCTGTTCTTTCTTGGCCTCCACAGTCTAAGCTTCTCGGCACAGTACAGTCTGATGGCCGTTCTCTCCCCTCTTCATTTCTAGGACGCTTGGCTCCCTCCACTTTCTTTACATTCCTGGAATGCTGTGATCTCCAGAGCCCCGCCCTTAGCCTTCTTCTTCTTTTCTTAAATTTATCATTATCATTTAAAAAAAGTTGGGGCGCCTGGGTGGCTCAGTCGGTTGAGCGTCCGACTTCGGCTCAGGTCACGATCTCACTGTCCGTGAGTTCGAGCCCCGCGTCGGGCTCTGGGCTGACGGCTCAGAGCCCGGAGCCTGTTTCCGATTCTGTGTCTCCCTCTCTCTCTCTGCCCCTCCCCCGTTCATCTCTGTCTCTCCCTGTCTCAAAAATAAATAAAACGTTAAAAAATAAAATAAAAAAAGTTTAGTTATTTATTTTGAGAGAGAGAGAAAGAGTGTGCAAGTGAGGGAGGGGCAGAGAGAGAGACGGAGAGAGAATCCCAAGCAGGGTCTGCACTGTCAGCACAGAGCCTGACTCGGGGCTCAAACCCATGAACCGTGACATCATGACCTGAGCCGAAACCGAGAGTCGGACGCTCAACCGACTGAGCCACCCAGGCGCCCCAGCCCTCTTCTCTTCTTACTCATGACCCCGGCTCCAACTACCCCCATCTGCTGAAGGTGTCCATCGTATCTCCAGCCCAGACCTCTGCTGCTGGGTGATAGCACTTTGATATCCAAGTGGCTATTAGATGTTCCCACATCTTTACACTAAATACAGGAAAAATGTTTCCACTCTTGCCTACAAGATGGGGCTGATGTAGTCTAGCATCCATGCCTCGCTCACACAGTTGTTCAAAGGGTTAAGCGAAATGATAGTTTTCAACTTAGAATTCTGTGTAAATAGATAAGTTATAAAAATTAAAAAAAAAAAAAGACACTCCCACCTCGATGGCCCACGAGGACCTCACAGCCCCCATATCCACAACGGCTCTCATCTCCACCCCAGCCTGTGTCCTCCCTGTGTTCCCACCTCACTGAGTGGCACCACCAGTGTCCCCAGTGACTCAAGCCAGAAAACTGGCACTGTTCTTGGCATGACCTCTCTCCCTTGTCACCTGCTTCTCAACAATGATCATGTTCTGTGGATCCCACTTTCTCGAACGTTCTCGAACCTCTCCTTTGTGCCCTCACTGACCATGGCCTCGTTCAAGCTTTGTTGTTGTTGTTGTTGTTTTAGTTTATTTGTTTATTTGGGGAGAGAGCGAGCACGCACGCGTGAGCACTGTCAGCACAGAGCCCGACGCGGGGCTCGAACTCACGAACCGTGATATCGTGGCCTGAGCCGAAGTCGGGCGCTCAACCGACTGAGCCCCCCAGGCGCCCCCGGTTCCAGCTGTCGACCCATATAGCCCAGAAGACTGCAACAGCGTCCTCAGCAGTCTCTCTGCCCTGACACCCGCCCCCGCCCCCTCTGCTGCCAGAGCGGTGGTTCTTGGTCATTTGGACCATGGTGCTCCCCTGTTCGAAATGCCTCAGTGGCCCCCTGTTGCCTTCAGAATGAAGTAAAAACTCTCTAAATTGGCACCTCTCGGATCTGGCTGCCGCCTGCCTGACTCCATCACCCCCTCCCCACCCCCACCTAGAGCTCTATATCCTGGCACAGCTGGGCTGCTTAAACTGCTGTGAACATGCCTCATTCTCCCATGTCTCAATGCCTCCTTTGTACATGTCCTCTCTGGAAAGCCGCCTCATTACCCCCCCCCCGTTACCCTTCCCTCCCCCGCCCCCCCATTTACTTGGCAAGGGTCCTTGCAAACTTTCCCGGCTCTTCGAGGCTATCTCCAGCCCCCGCATCTCCCCTCTTTTTACAGACATCCGTTGGCCGTGTGGCACCTTCCTCACTGCCTCTCTTTCCGGGTCTCTCTTCCTACCAGACTGAGTTCCTTGAAGCCAACAGCTCCATCCCGTGGTCCCGGTACCTGGCATGGGGGGGCGGGGGGTTGGCTGGCAGCTAGTTGCCCCTTATTAAGGGCTTTGGGGATGGATGGGTCAATGAGGCGCGAGGGGGCAGCCGGAGGAGAAGAGAGAACAAGAAGCTTGAGAGGAGGCAGAAGGCAGATACCAACCATTCACAGGTTTGCTCCCGCTAGACCCCCTGGCTTTGGCGGCTGACACACCCGGTTATCCCGAAATGCAGTCTGCTTTTGCCCCCCAGAGGCCGGGGCGGGGGGGTGCCTGTGGTCTCCTCGCCTTTCTGCATTACCCAAGAGGCACAAGTGAGCCCAAACCTTCAGAGTGCTGCCTGTGGCCACAGCCGGCTGGAGAAGACCCCTGCCCTCCTCCCCCCCCCTCGGTGACCATTCCCCCCTCCCTGTGTCTCTGAGAGCCGGGCCCCCCACCCAAGCCCTGTGCTGGTTGACTGTGAGGCAAAGTGGGGAAAGCAAATCCCAACAAGGCTCACCGCCGCTTCCTGCACCACTTGTGCATCCGGCAGCGTGAGCCACCCCAGGCGCCGCGAAAAGGATTCCAGGGACGCAGCGTTGTCGGTGCCCTTGGCCTTTGGGGGTAGCTGGGCTGAGCCCGGGGCAGCTCTGGTCACAAGAAGCCTCTTCCTTCTTATCCCCGTGTGCTAGACAAATATTTTCTGCGCGTGCCGTGACATGAAAAAGGTTGATCAATCCTGTTCAATGCTATCTAGTAGTTCTGGTCAGGTACCGGGGCGCCTGGGTGGCTCAGTTAAGCATCTGACTCTTCGTTTCGGCTCAGGTCACCATCTCACGGTTCCATGAGCTCGAGCCCCGCGTCAGGCTCTGCGCTGACAGCTCAGCTTGGAGCCTGCTTCGCATTCTGTGTCTCCCTCTCTCTCTGCCCCTCCCCTGTGCGCTCTCTCTTGAAAATAAATAAACATTAAATTTTTTTTTTTAAGCTTTTTCTCCTGTCTTAAAATACGGCAGGGGCTTTTTTTTTTTTTTTTTTAATCCCCACTTTACAGGGGAAGAAACCAAGGCGCAGCAAGGTCAAAAGACCTACCTGCCACAGCGCTGTCACAGACAAATCTGGCAAGGGTAACTGGCTTCCTAAGAACGGGAAATCGAGAAAGCCCAGCCTCTGGGAGGGCAACCGGCTGAGGGACAAGCCCTCTGAGGCTGTCCGGCCACCAGTGCATTTACACTGTGCCCACAAGGGGTCAGTAGGTTCCGTGGGAGCCGAGGCCCACAGAATGGAAGGTGGAGCCATCCCCCCATCGCCGCCCCGCCTCCAGGCTGCACCGCTGCTGCCTCGAAGGAACGTCCTGGAAGTGCCTCCTCCCCGACACGCCTGGGGTTGTGACTGGCCAATGGCGTGCTTACCCCAGGAAGGCTGGGGAAGTTCCCACGGGCCACGCCTTCGCTTCTGGCCAGTCCTCCGGATGCCAGCAGTCCTCTGTGCTGGGCAGTGCCTGTAGCCGAGGCAGCTGGCACATACGCCCCCTGCCCGAAGAGCCGCAGCCGTTTCCACGGGAATAACTGGAACCAAAAATATCACAGGGCTGGGTCTGTCCGGCCAGAACCTTCCCGGGTGGGGGAGGTCGAGAGCGGGAGAGACTTGAAGAACCATATGTAACGTAGCACGTCCAAGATTTGGAGCCAGACCTGGGTTTGGATCCCGACTCTTCCTCTTTCTATCAACCGTGACCTTGGACGGGTTACTTCGCTTCCCTATGGGTCAGTCTCCTAATTGGTAGAACAAGGAAGAAAAACGCCTTTCAGGATGATTCTGAGGACCTCTTCACTCCTTTGACAAATACTGCCAAGCTTCACCTAGGCTAGCCACTAGCTTCAGGTCATGTGACGCCGCTTGGATTCAGTGCCTGGCACATAGCAAGTGTTGAATCACGGATACCTTCTCTTTGAAGGTCAGGCCATGAATCTGGACTCGAAATAGGCAGTTGGAGGCATGCCGAACGGAAGCAGGAGGAAAAACCACTGGGGGAAGGCTCCACTCATATCTGCAGTGTGGAGGTGGGGTTGAAAAATGCCAGCCTGGGGGCGCCTGGGTGGCTCCGTCGGTTGAGCATCCGACTTCGGCTCTGGTCGTGATGTCACCGTTTGTGAGTTCAAGTCCCACCCTTTGTGAGTTCTGATCCTTTGTCTCCCTCTCTCTCTGCCCCTCCCCTGCTCGTGCTCTCGATCTCTCTCAAAAGTAAACATTAAAAACAAAAATCCTGTAGGGGCGCCTGGGTGGCTCAGTCGGTTGAGCGTGTGACTTCGGCTCAGGTCATGATCTCACGGTCCGTGAGTTCGAACCCCGCGTCGGGCTCTGTGCTGACAGCTCAGAGCCTGGAGCCTGCTTCGGATTCTGCGTCTCCCTCTCTCTCTCTCTGCCCCTCCCCCGCTCATGCTCTGCCTCAAACATGAAAACATTAAAAAAATTTTTTTTACATGCCAGCACTCTGTTTTCCACAGCATCATAAAATACAGGCAGAGCAAGAGGCTTACACTCCTCCCGAGTTGAGCCCACACTGCAGTTGGGGACAGGAAGTGGGGGGGTGCGGCCGGGGAGGCGGAGCCCAGAAGAAGCTTCCCGTCTGCTCTCTGGAAGCCGCTGGGCTTCACGTTGCAGGTCACCTTGCCCGCCTTTGGGTGGTGGTTTCAGGATGTGGGGAGGAGGGGAGGGCACGCATGTGCCGCAGCAAGGACTCGAGCCCGGGCATTTGAAGGACGGGAGAACACAAGCGTATGGAAATGCCTCACTGTGGGTGAGGCCCCGGTTCCTCAGACTCAGACAAGGGCTTCAGGGGATAAGAAGACCCTCGAGTCCTTTTAGCCCAGGAATGTATCCACTTCGTTGAGTTTAGTCATGAACGTAGCCATGAATTTGTCCGATGCTGCTGCGTTTCTGTTCGGTCCGCCCCATCAACTGGAACGTTTTCCACACACTTTTGCTTCCTCCTGTAGAGCAATCCTTTTCTTAAAAACACGCCTCTCCCTAGCGTCACGTGATGCCATCTTCTGGTACATCAGAATCACCCCCTAGATTGCAGGCATCTGTACCACCAGCGGCCCCCAGCCAGCAAAGCTGATGAAGGAGGTCTAGAAGAGCCCCTGGAGATCATTTCCTGCATTAGCCAACTGAGGATCGGAGAGGCAACGTGACTTGTCAAAGGTCTCACAGCCACCAAGTGGTAGGGAGAATTAGAAATTTCCCAGGGCGCCCCGGGGGCTCAGCTGGTTGAGCGTCCCGACATCGGCTCAGGTCACCATCTCACCGTTCGGGGGGGGTTGAGCCCCGTGTCGGGCTCTGCTCCGGAGCCTGCTTCGGATTCTGTGTCTCCCTCTCTCTCTCTGCCCCTCCCCCACTCACACTCGGTCTCTCAAAAATAAATAAACATTAAAAAAATTGTTTTTTTTCAATTTTCGTAGGTTTCTAGTCAGGAGACTGGTCTATGTCGCCCCCCCCCCCCCAAGCCAAATGGCTTCCCATTTGGGATGTCCTTTGCTGGACTTCCCTCATTGCCTCTCCTCTCTGCCCTGGGCCCCAATTTCCTTTCGTTCTGTCCTTATGGGCACAGTTGGCAGCTAGGCCAAAGGAGTTTGTCGGGTGGTGGAGGCACCAAGCTAGCTTAGGCTACCTTCTACAGAGCCAGCGTCCAGGAAGCAAAGCCGTGGACCTTCCTGTCAGGTGCCAACATGACAGGCTAGAGCCAGAGTCCTTCCAGGGCCAGACTGAGGGTGAAGCAAGGAACCCGTGGAGAGGGGATGTTCTAGGCTGTGGACCACAGGCCTGGGTTTCCTGTCGGGGCCATCTCTGGGCACTATTGTGAGGAAGTTAGATCAAAGTTAGCGAAGAACTATTCGGGGTTGGTTTTGTTTTGTTTTGTTTTGTTCTATAAGATTTTATTTTTTTTTAAGTAACTTCTGCACCCAACATAGGGCTCGAACTCACAACCCCGAGATCAAGAGTCACATGCTCTACCGACCGAGCCGGCCAGGTGCCCGAGAACCATTCATTTTTTTTTTTTTTTTCAAGAAGAGTTGACTAAGCACCTTCTACAAGCCAGGTGGCAACCAGGTGAATGAGAAGGGCAAAGTCTCTACCCACCTTCACGGACCTGATAGCCTAGTGGGATCCCCATCCAGTTGGTTTTTTCAAAAGACACATACATGATTCTTAGTCACGTGTCCGTCCTCTACGGCGTTTTAGTTAGCGTTAGAGTACCTCTCGGACCTTTGAAACTTGGGTTTCTGATGCCAAAGTACTTCTGAGCCTTGGGCTTAACCAGTGGAGCGTTGGTAAATGTTTAACGACCTGCTCTCTGGGGAGAAGTGTATGCATGTATACATGTAGCTAAGTTATTTATAAATTTTACTGGCATAAAGTATGTGGCACACACATTACATATAATAGTGAAAACACAATATTATTAAGTTATTGATTATTAAGAAATTAATTTTAGGGATGCCTGGGTGGCTCCATCGGTTGAGTGCCTGACTCTTGATTTTTGACTCAGGTCATGATCCCAGAGTTGGGGGATCGAGCCCCGTGTGGGGTTCCACACTGAGCATGGAGTGTGCTTGAGATTCTCTCCCTCTATCCCTCTGCCCATCTCCCCTGCATGCACGCTCGCTCTCTCTCTTTCTATAAAATAAAATAAAATAAAATAAAATAAAATAAGGATGCCTGGGGGACTCAGTCAGTTAAACGTCCGACTCTAGATTTTGACTCAGGTCATGATCTCATGGTTCGGGAGTTCGAGTTCCACGTCCAGCTCTGTGCTGACCGTGCCTTCTTAGGCAGAGCCTTCTTAGGGATTCTCTCTCTCCCTCTCTCTCAAAAGAAATAAACTTAAAAAAATAAAATAATTTTATACATTTATTGTCAAATTTGATTAATAACATTTATGGATATTAATATACTTTTAATATTGTTAATTAGTAGCTAACTGATTCTCACAGAACGCTTTTGGTGATTTTTGCCAGACTCTTGCCTCCGTAAACTTGTGGTTGCTATTGATGAGCAAGCGTAGTTCTTTTTTTTTTTTTTTAAGTAGGCTTCATGCCCGGCACGGAGCCTGGCTTGGAGCCTGACGCCGAGCCCAACGAAGGGCCAAGAAAGGGCCCAACTTGGGCCCAACGTGAGGCTGGGCCTCTCACCGCCCTGAGATCAAGACCTGAGCCGAGATCAAGAGGGGGACGCTTCACTGGCTGAGCCCCCCCGGGCGCCCCAGCGGTTCTGACGTGAATATTGGTTGATCTTTTCCTTTCTGTGTGAGACAACAAAGACCTATGTCACAACTTCATTAATTCATCCTCGAGGAGACCAACGTCTTTCGCGAGTAGGATACTGGCTTTCAGATACTAGAAGATGATTTCCTCATTATCTGGTATCTTTCGCAATGTGACAGTTGCAGGCTTGACTCACTGTTGAGTTTGATCTGCATGATTAACATTTTCCCCCTCACTTTCTCCGGTCTAGAAAATCAACAACAACAACAATGAATCGAAGCCTGATTAAGAGCATTTACCGATCTCTGCATTACGAGTACCCAGCGCATGGCTGATTGCAAGTCCCCAGCCTCACCGTGACATTGGGAAGAGATGTGCAACTGCCCACTGTCATACGGTATTTCAGCCGCCCGGATGTGGGAGATTGTCACCTCACGTGTACGGGTCACAGTAAAATAGAGTAAAAATGGTTAGGGAGTGATGAGTTTGTGGCTATTTATTACCTAGTTTTTAATTTTTTTTAACGTTTTTATTTATTTTTTGAGACAGAGAGAGACAGAGCATGAGCAGGGGAGGGGCAGAGAGAGAGGGAGACACAGCATCGGAAGCAGGCTCCAGGCTCTGAGCCATCAGCACAGAGCCCCACGCGGGGCTCAAACTCACAGACCGCGAGATCGTGACCCGAGCTGAAGTCGGACGCTTAACCGACCGAGCCCCCCAGGTGCCCCTATTACCTATATTTCTTTATAACCTTAACAACCAGCTCACATTTGTGACAAGGTGGCATTTGGCTCCCATGGGCCAGGAGGAGCCAGCTCCCTGGGCCTGGCTAGATTTCCAGGTCCTGAATGACCCTCATCCCTTCTCCCACTCCCCTCTGCCATTAATTCGAGGACCTCCCAGCCCACCACCACAGCTGGGGAGCTCCCGGGTTCCAGAGCTAACCCTAGCGGCCACCTTGAATGAAGGCACTGGAGAGAGTGACAACGGTGGCTTTTCCATGGCTGGGTGGCCTCTTTCTGCCTGAAAAAAAAAAAAAAGCAGAGGTGGAAGACAGCCAGGGACACTCACAGTGACTCCGGAAGGCACATCTGGCAAGCACTCAAGACTAAGAGGAAAAGGAGGGATGAAGCGGTGAGGGCAGGGGAGCTTGGGCTCAGCCTTCTGTCCATTTGGCTCTACTCCTAGGCTGTAATTTATTGCTGAAGACTTTCCAGAAAGGCTGGTGACGCTGGAGACGAGGCGGCGCTGGGGGGGGGGGGGGCACCCCTTCGCTCCTGCCTCCAGGATGTCAGCCAGAGCCTGCGGGTGGTCTCCTGTCTGCTCTTGGAGTCTACATCCGGGGCCCATTCGTCTTTCGGCAGGAGACGGTGGCAGTGACTTTGGGGCTCTTGTGGAATATGACTCCCTCTGGGGAAAGCCCGCCCTGCGTTCTGGGCCATCCTCTGCGCGCTGGCCACGGATCAACCCTGTTTCTTTCCAGGTGCCTCTGCTCTCCAGGCCACCGCCCAGGCAACTTATCAGGTCCGACGGCTCCGTACAGTTGGGCCATGCTGGGATGAACCGCGCGAATGGGGACCCTGTGTTTGCACCTAGGCTGGCAGCTGCCCAAGGGCCCGGGCCCCAGCCCCACCCCGCCCCGCGCTCAGTACAAGGACCGGCCCGCGGGGACCGAATGAATCAATGAGTACAAGCCTGGCGGACATTCAAGATTTCTCCCTGGTGAAACAGAAGCACAGTGTGGAGGCCTGTGTGGAAACACTCATTTTCCCAGCGTGTACAAGGAGCGTCCTTGATTGTTGCGGACGCTTGGTGGCAGGGGCGGGGAGGGCAAACCCCGCCCCCCACCTCCGCCCCCGCCCCCACGCACACACAGGTTCTCACCCGCTAGCTGTTCTGTAACCGGGAAGTTCAGATGCCAACTGTTTTCCTTCCAGCCTAACAGGAAAGTCACCTTCACCCCCACCTCCCCGTGTGCGGCTCCCCCCGCCCCCCCACCAAGGAAGCTGCTGGCCGAAGTCCTGACTGGGAGCGATTGCTCCTTCTTGGCACCGGCCCGAGAACATCCTGTGCATCGGAGAGGCCGGGCGCCGCCATTCCCTGCCCTACGCGGGATGGGAAGTGACCAGAGGGAGGACGCAGACATCGCCGGCTCAGTACACTCGCAGCGGGGAGGGATCCAACTGGACAGGTTTACAAGCGGTCCGCTCCACGCCCAGCACCCCCACCCCCGTGCCCTGGCCAGCACGCGCACCGGCATCCACACGCGTCCTCCAGCAAACGCCTTCGGACAACCCCGTTCACAGGCTGACAAGGGGGCATCGTAAAGTCCCTGCTCAGGGAGGGTCCATGCCTGTCCTCTCCAAGGAGCACATCCACACCTTCTGTTAACGTGCCCTGGGATGCCGGCCCCTGTGAGTGTACCAGCTTGGAAGTTCTGGCGTCCGTGTTGTGTGTGTGTGCGTGTGTGCGTGTGTGTTAAGCATCTGACTCTTGATCTCTGGGCTCAGGTCATGATCTCCCAGTTGGTGAGTTTGAGCCCCGCCTCGGGCTCCGCGCTGACAGGGTGGAACCTGCTTGGGATTCCCTCTCCCCCCACCTCTCTGCCCCTCCCTTGCGCACTTGTGCACACACACACACACACACACACTCCCTCAAGATAAATAGATAGGGGGCGCCTGAGCAGCTCAGTCGGTTAAGCGTCCGACTTCGGCTCAGGTCATGATCTCACGGTTCCTGAGTTGGAGGCCCACGTGGGGCTCCGGGCTGACAGCTCGGAGCCCGGAGCCCGCTTCGGATTCTGGGTCTCCCTCTGCCCCACCGCCGCTTGCACTCTGTCTCTCGCATTGTCTCAAAAATAAACGTTAAAAAAAAAAAATTCGAAATAAGTAAATAAACATTAAAAAAAATATTAAAACTTTGTTTCTAGACCAGACTTCGCTCCTGTGCTCCAGACCCCCCAGTCCACGTGGCACCTGGATGCCCCACAGGCGGTTGAAATTTCACATGGCCTACGCTTATCGTCCTCTCCTTCCCCCTCAAGCCCACGGTCCGTCCTGTCCCACGATCCCTTCCTCAAGAAATAGCACTGCCCCTCACCTACTTGGCCAGTCGGGAAAGCTGGGCCCTCCCTCACCCCACACCTCCACACCGTCCCGGGTCACCGAGTCAGAACCTGCTCTATCCTGCACATTTTTGGGTCATCAAGCCAGCTGCGCTCCCTGTCAAGACGTTAGGTCAGGCCACCGTCTCCTCGAGCTGCAGCCCTACTGCACTGTCCTCAGCCCTGTCCTTGAACCAGCCCCGAACGATGTGCCCAGAGCAGCAGGGAGAAGGCCCACCTGCCCAAACGCATCTTTCCCTCAAGCTGTAGGTGCCCAAAGGTCCCCGTACTTCAGTCAGTTCTCGGGACATGTGCTGCCATATCAGCTAGCTCCCCCTTGAGCTTCTCCGATTTGTCCTCCTGGCATCGAATTTTCCTGGGCAAAAAGGAAGGAATGTGAGGCGAGAAGTCAGTTTTGACGCCAATGAGGAAGTCAGGGGAAGTCCCCGAGTGGGGTAGTGTGCCTAGAGGGGATTCCCAGGATTTGAGGAAAGTGGCTTCCAGAAAAGATGGGGGCTGGGTCACTGAAGGGACCGCCCAGAAGAAAGAGTGTCCAGAGGAAGGCATTATTAGCCTGGGGAAGGGAGGGTCTCAAGTGGCCTGACGGCTGGATGGAAGCTTCCTTCTCAGGGTCTCTCGGGGGTAGAGCCATCGACGACTTCCCAGAGGGAGAGGGCTCACATCTCCCAGGATGTGGTCTGAGCTTCCTTCCAGAAGGGAGGCAGAAACCGGAAACGGGGGAGAGGGAACTAGGAGTGGAGCTGTAGAAGTGGCTCCCGTTCTCCCCTCTGAGACCTCTGACCCGAAGAGACGACAGAGCCCCGCGTTTCTGCTCTGGGCGGGTGGGTTCTGACCCTCCCCGGACCCTGAAGGAGGCTTTTTGGCCTTCCGTGGTAATTCTTCACAAGACACCAGTCTCTCTTCCCCACCCCCGTCCTGTCGCCCCCCGGAGAGTCCCTCCACAGTCCCCCTCCACAGTCCTGCAAGCCCGCGCCCTCCAATGGCCCCATTCACCTTTGTCCCTCCAGTGTGAAGTGTGCCCCCCCCAACATAACAGGGGCTCAGCAAGTTACCCCCATGCCGCTCCCTGTTCAGCCCGCAATGGGCCGGTCTTCCCTCCATTGTCGCTCTTCCTCGGAAGCCAGTCCCTCTCCCGGGAACTCGCTGGGCATAACACCTTTGACGTCTCTCAGCCCTGCGGCCCTGTGACTCACTGTAGGTGACATTGCTTCCAGACCCGTAAGCTACCCACGCTGCGAATTACGAAACCACCCGTGAGTCAACGTGGTGGCGTGAGGTCTTTTTTTCCCCTGCGTATATGGGTTGTGTATTTCTCGTTGTGCTCGGGATGAAAGTAAGTCCAGAGTCCTGTCGTACTTGGCAAGCCTCTTCAAGATCTGGCTGCTGCTAATTGGGGAGACGCTGGTCAAAGGGTAGAAACTTGCGCATGTGAGGAAGTTCTAGACATCTGAGGTACAGCGCGGTGATTACAGTTAATCAGACCGTATTATGTACTGGAAAGTTGCTAGGAGACTCGGTCTTAAATGTTCGCAGCACAAAAAAGAAACGGCGAGCCCGCCCGGGGACGGAAATACCAGCTAACACTGTGGCGGGAATCGTTTTGCAACAGACAAGTGTATCAGACCATCTCGTCCCACGGGCTTCAAAGGATACAATGTTGCCTGTGAATGACAGCTCAGGAAAGCTGAGAAAACAAAGCTGTGGCTGTTCTTTTCACCTCTCACTGCTCCCCCCAACCCCCATTCCTGTGTACCTGACACCTGGTCATCATTTTGTAACTTTTTCTTTGGAAAGAACTTCCAATTTAGAAAACCTTGGACAAACAAAAAAGAGGGCCAAAAGCACGCGTATACCCTTTACCCAGATTCGCCTCTTGGTAACCTTTTATCCTATTTATCATTTGGGTTCTCTCTCCACACGGCAGGTCCGCACGCACGCAGGCACACATTATGTACATACATTACACACACACACACACGCGCGCGCGCGCGCACACACGTACACGCCTTATATGAACACATTCTGTATATCCATTTTGTACACTCTTTTCTGAGCCATGGGAGGGTAAGTTGTATACACCATGATCCTTTAACCCTACACTTCAGTGAATTAATTTCCTCAGCGTAGAGATGTCCTCTCCAAGGCCATGGCACTGCTATCAGTTTCTCACATCGGACAGTGTTCCAATACTTTAGTCTGAGGTCCATATGGCAGTTTTATCAAGTGACACACTGATGTCCCTTAGAACATGTCTTCCCTTCTGTACTACTCTAGAGTCATGTATTGCGCTGAGTCGTTCTTTCTATTTAGCTCTCATTAATCCGGAACATTCCACAGCGTCGTCGGGTCTTTTATGACCTTGCTATTTTTGGAGAAATCACTTCCCCATCTTGCCAATTTGCTTTTTGCTTTCCTGCCAACGTTTCATTTCATTTTATTTTATTTTACTTTATTTTTTTTCCTGCCAAAATTTTTTAAAGGTTTAAAAAAATTTTTTTAAGTTTACTTATTTATTTTTGAGAGAGACAGAGCACACATGAGAGCAGGGGAGGGGCAGAGAGAGAGAGGGAGAGATAGAATCCTAAGCAGGCTCCACCCTGTCAGCATGGAGCCCGATGTGGGGCTTGAACTCACACACCGTGAGATCATGACCTGAGCCAAAACCAAGAGTCGGACACTTAACCGACTGAGCCACCCGGGCGCCCTTCCTGCCAACATTTTATTTATTTATTTATTTATTTATTTATTTTTAATTTTTTCTTTTTTTTTTTAAACGTTTTTATTTATTTTTGAGACAGAGACAGAGCATGAACGGGGGAGGGTCACAGAGAGAGGGAGACACAGAATCTGAGGCTCCAGGCTCTGAGCTGTCAGCACAGAGCCCTACGCGGGGCTCGAACCCACGGACTGTGAGATCATGACCTGAGCCGAAGTGGGACACTCAACCGACCAAGCCACCCAGGCGCCCCTCTGCCAACATTTTAAAGCAGAATGCTCTTCGCGCTGCGTTTGCTGGTGTTTCCTCATGATTAGAGTGGGGGTCCACGTCTCTGCTGGCACACCGCGTAGGTGATCTGGTGCCCGATCTGGGGACACTCAGTGTATATCTGTCTCTCATTAGTGATGCTAATTTTGATTACTAGTTCAAGGGGGTGCGCAAGTTCTAACGGCTACTTTTTTTCTTCTCCCTTGCATATAATAAACAGTCTGTGGGGAGACAATTTAACACTCCCTTGCATATAATAAACAGTCTGTGGGGAGACAAATATCCTGCAGATTCGGACTTCACTGATTGGCCCTTGCACTGTAGCTATGTTTTAAAACAATTTTTTTTAATGTTTATTTATTTTTGAGACAGAGGGAGACAGAGCATGAGTGGGGACAGGGCAGAGAGAGAGGGACACCCAGAATCCGAAGCAGGCTCCAGGCTCTGCACTGTCAGCCCAGAGCCCGATGCGGGGCTCGAACCCACAAACCGCGAGATCTTGACCTCCGCCAAAGTCAGACGCTTAACGAACTGAGCCACCCAGGCACCCCTGTAGCTATGTTTTTATACCTAATGTATTATATTTATTGTATATTATATTAATTTAATTATTTATGTTGCACTGTCGCTAATTTGAGCCTCTCTCGCTTTGCGGCGCCGCGTCTGCTGAGTGCTCTTGGCCGACTCCCTCAGCCTGGGCTGCCACAAACGCTGCCCAACTCCAGGGGGCGCCGTTCACAGTGCAACCCAGCCAAGTGGTAGCTGTGGGTCTTGGTTTAGAGGAAGCTTCCTCCTGGAAGCTTTCCCAGATTCCCCAAGTGCCGACTAGGCATTCATGCCCTTTGCTCCCCACGCTCTGTCTGCGGACCCCTATCAACGCCCTGGTCACACTATGTTGTGATGGTCTTACTTCCCTACCTCCCTCGTTGGGATATAAGCTCCTTAAGGGCCAGCCTTTTCCTCTTCCTGTTCTCTGCTGTGCCCCGCCCCGATTGTGCATTCAGCAGACGTCAAATCAGTAAATGAGTTTGGTCTCGTGTTAAGAGTTAGAGAGTTAGATAGATAGAGATACAGATATGGATAGATAGTTATAGCTAGCTAGCTGGCTTCTCCGGGAGAGGACAAAGCCCTTAAGGACAAGAACCACACTTAACTCATCTCTGTATCCTCTCCCCCTACCCTCAATACTTGGCACAGGGCCGTGTTCATAACAGGCACTCAGCAAAGTTTGGCTGAATGAGTCCGTGGGTGTATATCGGTTGATAAGGATACGCTTCCTCCCGCCTTCCAGAGAACTGCACTAAACTCTGGGTGACCCTTGGGGAGCAGGTGGTGCGCCCTTTGAACCCCTGCTGTTCTGGCACAGTTGGGCCCCGCCCTGCCTGAGCACAAAGACACAGGAAATGTAGGTGTACGCGGTCAGGGTCATTAGACTTCCCCTTACTGAGGGATGCCAGCATCTGAGTGAGTCTCCGAGGGTGACCGAGGGCTGTCCGGGACCCAGCCTTGAGGTCCTGAAGCCTTCCTAGATGACGGTCCCTGGCACTTCCCACGGAACTCTCCAGGAGCCCCGGGCCGAGCTGACTCCGGAAGCCTTTCTGGCGCCAGGTCACTTGGAAGGCACACCGCTTGTGTCGGGATAAGACAGAAACGAGAGGCTTGGAGAGAAGTCCTAGGAGGAGCCCGGGGCCGATAAGCCAGACCCTTGAAGAGCACAGGGCACCTCTGTTGTCTGGAGCCCGTCCTGCCAACCTGGCAGAATGAACTCTGACACCCACCCACCCGGTCCTGGATTCCAGGCTATGTCTTGCTCTGCAGCCCCGAGGGGCAGAGGCCTGTTGCCCTGGCAACACGCACCTCTTGGGGGAGGCTGAGAGCTCAGCCCAGCTCAGCAACCAGAGCTACCCCTCCCAGAAGGCGCTGGCTGGGGACACTCCTGGGTGGGCTCTTCTAAGCCCTCTAGAGATGGAGGGGGGCCCCCGGGGCAGCCCCAGACAAAAGTCGGTGTCATGGGACCTTAGCTAGCATAATCTTGCCCTTTTTTTTTTTTAAGTTTGTTTATTTCCAGACAAGAGAGAGCACGCGTGGGGGAGGGGCAGAGAGAGGGAAATTGAGAGAGAGAGAGAATCTCAAGCAGGCTCCGCACTGGCCGCGCAGAGCCCGACGCGGGGCTTGAACTCACGAACTATGAGATCATGACCTGAGCTGAAGTCGGGCGCTTCACTGACTGAGCCACCCAGGTGCCCCATCATAATCCTGCCTTTATTATTTTTTTAAATCTTTTTAATGTTTATTTATTTTTGAGAGAGAGGGAGAGAGAAACAGAGCATGAGTGGGGGAGGGGCAGAGAGAGGGAGAGGGAGACACAGAATCCGAAGCAGGCTCCAGGCTCCGAGCTGTCAGCACAGAGCCCGACGCGGGGCGCAAACTCACAGACCGCGAGATCATGAACTGAGCCGAAGTCGGACGCTTAACCGACAGAGCCACCCAGGCGCCCCCACAATCCTGCCTTGACACAGGACTTTGCGTCTACATAGAGGCTATTCTTCAGGCTTCCCTCTCTGTCAGAGATAGACCATACGCCATGGCATTCAGCTTTTCCCTGTAGGAAAAAAATGCACCAAGGGACCCCAGATCCATACATGGAAGCCTTGAAACTTACAGCCGGGGGGGGGGGGAAATGGATCGAACACAGGGACCACGAACATGAAAATTTTAATTTGTATTTCAAAAGCACTTCTATAGCATTTACCATACGCCAGGCCCTATTTTAAATGCCTTGCAATCTGTTTACTCCTTAAATTCTCATAACAACCCTTTAAAGGAGGGCCAGTTATCAGCCCCGTTTTATAGTTGAAGAAACTGAGGCACAGAGAGGTTAAATGACTTGCTTAAGGTCACACAGCTAATAAACGGCAGAGTCACTCCCGCCCAGGTAGCGTGAACCCCAGACTCTGTTCTCTTGGCTATTCAGTCCTGCTGCCCTCCTTGGGTATACGATCCCCGTGAGAACAACAGGACAAGGAGTGACCTGTCCACTCCCCCTTTTCCTTTCTTCCTTAGGCCCTTTTATATGGACCAGGTGCAAGGGTCCAGCCTGTCCCCTAGTCACATCAGAGACAGAGAGAGGGAGAAGGAGAATGAGGACATTGGATGCGTGGATGCTTCTGGCAAAGTCAGCTCTGGCAGGGGCTGAGCCATACCTCAAGGAGTCAGAAACTCTTGCGTTTTCGGGGTGCCTGGGGGGCTCAGTCCGTTAAGCGTCCGACTTCGGTTCAGGTCATGATCTCGCGGCTGCTGGGTTCGAGCCCCGCATCGGGTGAGCTCGAGCCACTCCGCGCTCCGCACTCTCTCCCCCTCTCTGCACCTTGTGGGATTCTCTCTCTCGGTCACTTGCGCTCGCTCTCATAAATAAATAAATAAATAAATAAACACGTAAGTAAATAAATAAATAAAAAGAAACCTCTGCGTTTTATGTCCTGAGCCAAACTTCTGAGCTGAGTGTGCCTGGAGACAACCCAAAGATGAACATGGAATCAAAATCCTTTGAACCCTGGTCTCAGGCAAGAACCACCACCAAAGAGCCGTCAGAACGAAGCTTTTTGGCTTGACGCCGAACGGAGCCCGGAAGAGAAAGCACGTCAGGGTAGATAACAAGCTGTTTACAGTGAGCAAGGCCCTGGTGACCTCTTTATAAATCTTTGTCCCGGGAGAGTACGGCCAGAGCGGCAAGCCCCAACAGGTAATGCGCCGACACGCCTGCGGAAATATCGACTAGACGGTGTGGACGCCCAGGGCTGGGCTGAGGCCAGGAAACCTTGGGGCGGACATTCAATCACCAGACTTTCTTTCAAGGGAGATGCATTTAAAAAAAAAAAAAAAAGAGGGGGGAGGGGATGCGTTTGGCACTCTGCTGAGCCCAGAGAGTACAAATAGGAGTAAAAACGCCACTACGCAGAGAATAAAAGAGGGGCACCTGGCTAGCTCGGCCGGAAGAGCACGTGACTCTCGATCTCAGGTTGTGAGTTCGAGCCCCAGGCTGGGCATGGAGCCCACTTTAAAAAAAAAAAAAAAAGCGTTGGGGTTGTTGACAATAAAAGAACCAGGACGTATCGGCAGAATTTACCAATTTGTCTTCCCGTGTCCTAGCTAGGGGAAAAGCCGTGTGCTTTCTAGTCGTTTTTCCAAGCACATCACATGAGGAAACTGATAAGCCGGCAACAATGCGGAGGCAGAAACGAGTTTGTCCTACCACGGGCTCTTCACCTTGCAAACATGCCCCCGTCACCCGCCGGGCCTGCCCCCCTGGCACAGAGAAATGTCCAGCTGGGCGCGGGCCAACGTGAGCCCATGGCAGGACCATGTTTCCTGCTAGAAGGAGCTGGCACGAGCCGAGAACGAGGGCCGGGAAGGTAGCTTCTGGTGGTTTTTGCCATGCCAAGGGGACAAGTCAGTTTGTCAGTTTTCCAGGGTGGAGTGGTTTTTTTTTTTTTTTCTGGATTGCATGTTGACGGTTTTTGTTTTTTTTTAATTTTTTTTTCAACATTTATTTATTTTTGGGACAGAGAGAGACAGAGCATGAATGGGGGAGGGGCAGAGAGAGAGGGAGACACAGAATCGGAAACAGGCTCCAGGCTCTGAGCCGTCAGCCCAGAGCCCGACGCGGGGCTCGAACTCATGGACCGCGAGATCGTGACCTGGCTGAAGTCGGACGCTTAACCGACTGCGCCACCCAGGCGCCCCAACATGTTGACGGTTTTTAATCCTGGTCTGGTTTTCCCTTGGCACACCTGTCCCCCCAGGCTGCCTCCAGGCTTCCTCTCTGCGGGGCCCATCGGATCTGCTGGGGGAAGTAATAACCATGTGACAATAATTATGATCAGTGCCGTTTGTGGAATGCTTCTGTGAGTCAGGCATCAGGCTAAGTGCTTTACGCGCATGGTAGGTCAAGCTGGCCTCACAACCGGGCAGCGAAGGGGAGTATTCTGGCTGTTTTATAGACGAAGGAACCCAGCCTCAGAGAAACAAAACGGCTAGTAAGTGCTGGTGGCCGAACGGAAACCGGAACACGTGGTTACGAGCCCATAACCGCTGTGTTTATAGCTTCTAACCACCCTGCTGTACTGCCTCTCATAAAGTTAATTCGAATTTCAGCCTAATCCAACCCTATTCAGGAAGGGAAATGTCCTGCCCAAACATCACTCATGATATCCTAAAGCTAAATATAAGAGGCTCTTCAATGATGTCTTGTTTGGGGCTACTTAGGCTGAGGCTTCCCCCAAGGGCCTGTGTAACCAGGGGTTCTGTGGGTGCATACCATGTGTGCAGACAGGAAATCGGCCCAGCTTTGCTGGCCCTGAGTCCAGGCCCCCAAAAAGATCCGCTAACAGGGAAGGTTAAGCTTAGAAAGTCAGTATGGAAGTGAGAGCCTTAGACCAGGCCCTGGGACTAAAAATGCCAGGAACCTCCTTCCAACTTACTGCCCTGGGCTGCGGAGGGGAGAGGGGAGCACTGCCTGGGGACGAGCATCTTGCAGCTGACAGCTGTGGGTTTTGTGGGTAGAAGCTGACTTCTAGGTCCCACTGGGTCGCCGTGTCGAAATTCTGGATACGTGTTTGGGGTCGAGAACAAAGAAACTTCCTGACTCCTTTATTCTGTATTCTCAGTTTATTCCCCTTGGGTCTGCACATGCTGTGGGAACACGGGGACTCTTCCTTGGCTTGCTGTGATGGTCAGTTTCATGTGTCACCTCGGGTAAGGGGTGCAAAGACAGCTGGTAAAAGACTTTCTGGTGTAGCTGCGAGGGTATCTCTGGAAGAGATTCGTGTGTGAATTGGCGGGGGCGCCTGGGTGGCTCAGTCGGTTAAGCATCTGACTTAGGCTCAGGGCAAGATCTCACGGTTCGTGAGTTTGAGACCCTCGCTGGGCTCCGTGCTGACAGCTCAGAGCCTGCTTCTGGTCCTCTGTCTCCCTCTCTCAGTTCCTCCTCCACTCGTGCTCCCTCCCCCACCCTCTAAAAAAAAAAAAAAGATTACCCTTACCAATGCAGGTGGGCATTCACCAAAAAGGAAAAAGGAAGAAGGCACATTTGCTTTTTTTTTTTTTTTTTTTTTTGGCTTGAGCTGAGACATCTGCTGCTGCCTCAGACATTGATGCCTCTGGTTCTTGGGCTTTTGGACTTGGACCAGGACTTATGGCATCAGCCACATGGTTCTCAGGACTTCGGACTCGGACTGAGTTGACATCACCAGTTTTCCTGGGTCTCCACCTTGCAGATGGCAGTACTTGGGACTTCTTGGCTTTCATAATCACAGGAGCCAATTCCTATAATATCTATCTATCAGTCATCTATCTATGTATCATCTATCTATCACCTATCATCTATCACCTATCTATCTATCTATTACTCCTATGGGTGCTGTTTCTCTAGAGAACTCTAATGCACTTGCTCTCACGGATTTGTCTTCCTCTTCCAAAAGGCTGAGGCTAGACCCCGAGAGGCTTCTCCAACAGTCACCTGAGACACTCTCTTCCTCGGGTCATTTCCCCAGCTCCCTAATGCCACGACGAGCTTCGGCCCCCCTGAATCAGCTCCATCCTTGTCAATGCAGACCCAGCGGGCCACCCAAGTGAAGCCACTGGCCAACCCCAAGACATTCCCCTCCTTTCCCTCCACCTGGATGCCCTCCTCATTCCACGCTCACAACTCCCGCCTCTTCACCTTCCGCAGCTCAGGGCAAAGCCCACCTCCTGCCCACCGGCCACTGTGTCTTCCAAAGTCTTTTCTATATTCAACATGCGCCATATTGCTTTACTGTTACTACCAACAGGAACAAGGATTCCGGCTACCGTTTACTGAGCACTGCTTGCCCAGGCACCAGCTCATGTATACATTATCCCGTTGAAACCCCACGACCACCCTGGGAGGTGCGTGCTCTTATTACTCTCCCCATTGTCCAGACGAGGAGACTGAGGTTTGGAGACGTTACGTCGCTTGTCCTAGGACACGTAGCTAAGGAATGGTGGAGCCGGGATCTGAACCCCGGTCTCTCTGATCCCAGAGCCGCTCTCCAGCTCAGTGTGGGTTTGCCTCTTCTCTTCCGTTACATTCAGTTGCTCAAAAGAATCTTTGTTGGGGCGCCTGGCTGGCTCAGTCAGTAGAGCATGCGACTCTTGATGTCAGGGTGGTGAGTTCGAGCCCCGTGTTGGGTGTAGAGATCGCGGAAAAATAAAATCCTAAAACAAAGGGAGGTGCAAACAGCAAGGCGGCCAGGAGCTAGCAGAGAAGCAGGAAGCAGCGGCGAGTTTGAGCAATAACCCGTGTGCCCTGGAGTCAGGCAAGGGCTCCGCGCCTTCCCAGAGCTCACCTCGCGGCCACGGCCCACACGCGCACAACAGTCCTGCCAAAGCAGTGACCCACGGGGCAACGGGAGGGGAAACAGGCGCATTTCTAAGGTCGTTGGCCTCGGCCAGATAGCATCTGCCCCCTTGTGGACTGTCCTTTTCTGACATTTGGGGAGAAGAGGAGAAGAAAATACACGCAGTCCCTAAAATTCCTGGAAAAATACGGTGGCCTGAAAATCTTGCAGGGTCCGGGAATGGGCCACTGTGACTTTCACTGACCGGGGACGCCAGAAGCCCTGGTGAGTCTTCTGGATTCTTCTGCGTGTTGACCCGGGGCTCCGGACAGCGCTCAGCTCCCCGGTCTTCGGCAGCAAAGCCCGCTTGGCAGGTCGCTGCATCTTTCTGAGCTCACGCCTACCTCCCCTTTCCGTTTACAGGCGTGTCCCTGCCGTCTCCTTTCAACAAGTCCCCTTGATTCTCCTTTTTCCCCTCGTCCCTTTCTCTCCTTCTTCCCTGCTGCCCGCGCCTTACACGGAAATCCGCTCCAGCTGAAGGGCTGTGATCACTGATGTACGAAATGTCCTTGTGGGTTGAGGCAGGCACTTTATACACATGAGGTCACTGAGCCTTCAGGACAACCCTGTGAGGTGGGTATTATCGTCAGAAGGGATGGGGCGCCTGGGTGGCTCACTCGCTTAAGCATCCGACTTGGGCTCAGGTCATGATCTCGCGGTTCGTGAGTTCGAGCCCCGTGTCGGGCTGTCTGCTGTCAGCACGGAGCCCGCTTCGGATCTTCCGTCCCTCTCCCTCTCCGCCCCTCCCCTGCTCGTTCTCTCTCTCTCAAAATAAATAAGTACATTTAAAAGATAAATAAATACGGGAAAATGAGTCACAGAGACGTTAGGCAACTTGTCAGAGGTCACCCAAGCCATACGAGCAGAGCCAGGACTCAAACTCAGGGCTGACTCCACAGCCTATGCCTTTTTGCCAACTGCCACATTCCTCCACCCCCTCGCTTCTTCATCAAATATTTATAGAGCTTCTTCTACGTGCCGTCCCCCCTTCTGGGAGCTTCCAATCCGATGGAGGAGAAAACATTCGTGCTTCAGCCCACTGCGTCGTTCTGATCTCTGTTCGTCTGCTTGTCCTGACTCTCTCAATTTCTGGGAAGCTCCGACTTCAACTTGGCCCAATTCATTCGTTCATTCGTTTGTTCCTTCCACAAACGCTTTCTGAGAGCCTACTATGTGCTAGTCCCTGGGATACGAGCGTGAGCCAAAGCCGAGGTCCCTGTCCTCTGGCACCTGCAGCTCCCAGCTATTCATACCTCTGGTCTCTGCACTTTTAGGCATGCCATTCCCTCTGTCTAGATGCCCTTCCCTGTGCCCCTTTGCCGAAATCCAGTCCAATCCTCGAGGCTCGTCTGGAGTCTTGCCTCCATGAGGGAGGCTCCAACCCGCCCGCACACCGTGATTGCCCCTGGCTCTGAAGTCATCCAGCATTCGCCATCTGGACAAGTCAAGTGTCTGGACATGTCAGGTGACACATGTCAGACGTTCTTGCACCCTTCACTTCCACGTTTGTGTACGGGTCCTGTCACTTGACTACGGTTCACATCACCACCCAGTAAACGTTTCCTTTCTCCTCAAGAAGCAGTTCACCAAGTGCCTGCTATGTATTTTAGCAATGGAAAAACTGACGGACCTTTGTGGACCCTCTTCGGATCAACCAAGAGCTGTCATAAATACTTCACCGTCTGACCGTCACAAAATGCTACCGCTGCCGTTCAGCTTTTCAACTATAAAATGTAATTTAGGGGTGCCTGGCTGGCTCGGTTGGTAGAGCACGTGACCCTTGATCTCGGGGTTGTAGGTTCGAGCCCCACGTTGGGTACAGAGAGGACTTTAAAAAAGAATAAAATCTCAAATAATAATGCTATGTAATTTAAATCACTTAGTAGGTAAATATATCCTTCTCATGAAAATGAAGGCATAGATCTGGCTACTGTATTCTCTGACCACCCCATCCCACTCCAGAACCCCCTCCGAGATGTGTGTGAGGAAACGGAAGCTAAGAGAAGTCACACGGTGTGGCCAGGGTCACACAGCCAGTGTGTGTGTGTGTGTGGGGGGGGATTTTCCGATTCTAAATCTCTCCTTTCTATTTTTTTCACGCTGCCCCCCACAAGGCCAAGGAGTTTGTTTATACCTGCGCTCTGGGTGCCCAGCACAGGGCTCTGCACCCAAGCGGGGGCTCAGCAGATGTTTCCACCTCTGTGCGCTCTTCTGCAGACGGGGTTCCTCTACACCAAGGCATCGCCTCCCAGTCCTACCCGATTGGTAAAGGCTCAAAGTGACAACCGAGGCCATACATGCCTCTTGCTAGGCGCCACTTCTGCTACCCCCGGGCTGTGTGACACCAGGGACCCCGGGGGTCTCCTTTCGGAGTCTCTACAAGAAGACCTCACAAAGGCAAGTCAAGTATTTGCTGGGCACTCGCTGCCAGTGTGCCAGGGGCTGTGTGTGACGGGGGGGGGGGGGGGGGGGGCGGGGGGAGACACACACCAGCTCTGCTATTGCTCTGCGGCCCAGACTTGCCCGGCCCATCCACACACTCGGGGAACCAGCCAGCACGTAACCAAGTTCTAAATTATGCAAGCGCGGACACTTTGGGGGTTCACGGTCGGAAGCGCGCGGCTGCAGCGGTCAGAGGGGGCTTCCTGGAGGAGGCGGGCTGGCCGGAGACCGGCGGGGAGCAGCCCGCGTGGAGGGCACCGCACCCGGAGCCGGCCGGCGGCAGCGCGGGGGCGCGGGGGCGCGGGGGCGCGGGGGCGCGGGGGCGCGGGGACGCGCCCTCTGCCGCCAGCCGCGAGGAGGCGCTCGGAGCCCGCCGTGGGCGGTGGCGGCGGCGGCGGCTGGGGCTTTCTCAGCCTGCGTGTCTCACCCAGCCTGGCGCTTCCAGAGGCTTTCAGTCGCCACGAGGCCCACGACAACCCCGTTGTCCCCACCCCCCCCACCCCAGGGCGCGCCCAGCCCTCCTCTCTGCTAGGTACCTGCCCTCAGCTGCACCCGTGGCGGGAGGGGACCTTTCCCTCCGCCACTCCCGGGTTGGCAGCAAAGGCTGTCGCAGCCGACACGCTGAGAGCGCCCCCTGCAAAGTTTCCCTTGAGAAAGCCGGCCTCTAGACGGACACGGGGCTGGCCTGCCTCTGCGCGAGCCCGGCGGTCCTTCCCCACTGAGGCACACGCGCCGTGCCCAGCTCTACGCCGGAATACGCTCACTCCGCACCGCGGTGCTGTTCTTGACCCCATTTCACAGCTGAGCAAGCTGAGGCACCGAGCGCTCACCACCTTGCCCGCCGTCTCGCAGCCGGAAAGAGGCAGAGTCATGCTCTTGATGAAGCACTCCCGCAAGTGCCTCTCCTCACGCGGCTGCTGCTGGAGGTGAGCAGTCCCCAGACAGGCCGATGGTGCCCAGACTGAACCACCCCTCTTCCTCGGCTCTCCCTGGTCATTTTCCAGCCCCCCCGCACTGACCTGCGCTGCCTCCCGGCCCTCTCTAAGCCGGGGCCTCCGCTTTCAGGGCTCTCAGCTGCAGGTGCTTTATGTGGCTTGCCAGGTGCCTCAGTTTTTCTCACCTGAGAAATGGTCCTCCTAGCGCCCGCCTCATAAAGCCGCTAAAAGGATTAAATGAGAGAATCCGCACACAATCAGAAGAGCGCCTGGCCCGTATGTAGCCAAGAGCTCAAGAAACGCCTAGACCAAGACCCTGGCACCCCTAGGGGCTTCCCATTCACGAGAGAGAGAGAGAGAGAGAGAGAGACAGAAAGAGAGAGAGGGAGAGGAGACAGAGAGACAGATGGAGGAAGAGAGCAAGGCGGAGAGGGGGAGGAAGGGAAAGAACAAACTCACTTACTTCCAGAGCAGGTCAAAGAGGGGCACATCGACTCTCCCGCTTTCAATGACCACGCTGTCTTGGGAGCTGGGAACATCAGGCCTGGGCACAGATGTATGTCTGGTCTAATCAGCCCTAATATGTCACGTGGGTGTGCAGCCGGTACAGCTCTGATGGCAGCGTCCTCAGGTGCCCCAATAACATGCCTGTTCCTCTCCCCTGGAGTGGCCTGAGTCATCTTGTGTAACAATCAGTGTTCGGCATTGTCCTCATCACAGTCAGATAAGCCATCAAGTCTTTAGCATATGAAGGGCTCTGTGTTAGGGACTTAGGATCAAACGGGCAGCATATAGTCACAGGATGGTAGGAGCGCCCTTGATGCGGACTCGGACCTGTTTTCACCCAGATTTGGGGAGGGAGGTGTCCCCAGCCCCTGGCCCTCTAGTTGTCTAGCACGGGCAATAGGACAGTAGAGCAGGATTTCCAAACCCCCGCCGCATCCAAATCCTCCCCGTAAGCCCAGGAGCTGGGCAAACATCAGATGCGAGTCAGGAAGGCCCCCGTGCAATTTATTACTGCAGAATTGTTCCCAGGGAGCAAGAGGCTGCATCTAGCCAAAATTCATTCATGCCGATTGATAACCAAAGGACCGAACTCCGCATATCATTCATTCATTCATTCATTCTCTCATTCATTTCTCTCTCCAATGCCCATTTCCTACACGTTCACTATGTGTTAGATTCTGTGCTCAGTGTTAGGAATGTAAAGAGGGACACGACACAGCCCCTAACGGAAACGGACGAGTAAACACGTAGCTGCCATCCTACGAAGTAAACATTATAAGCCAATCACTTAACAATGATTTCTTGACTACCTACTGTGTGCCACACAGGGGATACAAGCATGAATTAAACAGACAAGATCACTGCACTCATGGAGCTGGAGTAAAGAGAGTACTTTCGCAGTTCAGAGAAGAGGGCAGAGAGTCTGGGAGGTGTGATCTCGGCTGGGTCTTAAGGGACTGTGTCCCGGGCCAAGAGGGAGGCTGGGGTCCCGGGCCGGGTGGGGGGTGGGGGGGTGGAGGAAGGAATAATACAACGAAGATGCCCGGCAACCTGAAAGTGGACGGGCCACGTGACTAGGGAAGGGCTCTCCAGGTCAGGTGCAATCAAATACAACAGACCAAGGCCCGGCTGAGTCTCGGCATTTTGCTGAGACCCAACCCCGGGGACAGGCGAGGGGGCGCCCAGCACCATCTGGCCAGGTGGTTGTGTTAGTCGCTTGGGCTAAACTTACCCAAGGGCCCAATGATCCCAGCCCCGAGGCATGCCGATTTATGGGGCTCAGCGTTCTTTACTAAGAGCCTATATTTTAGATGGAAGGTCTGGGGTGCCTGGGGGGCTCAGTCAGTTGAGCAGCCGTGGGACTCTTGTTTTCAGCCTGGTTCACGGGATCCAGCCCCGCGTAGGGGGCGCTGAGCCTCCTTGGGAATTTTTCACTCCCTCTCTCTGCCCCTCCCTCACGCATGCGCGCGTGCACACACTCTCTCAAAATAAAAAAACTTAAAAAAAAAAACTGTTTAGAAGGAAGGTCTGTCCTGGAAAGTTAACGAAACTTGAATCAAGTCAAATTTCACTCTAGAGCTTTAGGTTCCAGTGATTTAAAAAAATTTTTTGAGAAAGAGAGAGAGCAGAGGAGAGGGGCAGAGGGAGAGAGAATCCCAAGCAGGCTCCACGCTCAGCAAGGAGCCCGATGCGGGGCTGGATCCCACGGGACTCGATCCCATGACCCTGGGATCATGACCTGAGCCAAAACCAAGAGTCCGACGCTCAACCGACTGAGCCCCCCAGGCGCCCCGGTTCTAGTGATTTTTTTTACAACAATAATTCTTAAATCGGCTGAAAAGAAAATAACTCCCCCTCTAAAAATGGATTCTGTAAACGGTGCTTTAGTTATTACAATTTCTCCTTAATATTTGTCAAGTGGATTTTGTCTTTTGGTATTGAAGCTAGCCAGCTTTCCTATTTTAACACATTTCGCGACCCACAATAAAGAAGTTGGACAGGATCATCTTAAAGTTCTCTTTGAAACTCCTATCGGGGGGCGCCTGGGTGGCGCAGTCGGTTAAGCGTCCGACTTCAGCCAGGTCACGATCTCGCGGTCCGTGAGTTCGAGCCCCGCGTCGGGCTCTGGGCTGATGGCTCGGAGCCTGGAGCCTGTTTCCGATTCTGTGTCTCCCTCTCTCTCTCTGCCCCTCCCCCGTTCGTGCTCTGTCTCTCTCTGTCCCAAAAATAAATAAACGTTGAAAAAAAATTAAAAAAAAAAAAAAAAAAGAAACTCCTATCGGGTCAGACACCTGATCTCTCCAAGCCTCAGTTTCATCAGCTGTGAAATGGAATTAATTATAATTCCTCTCTCTCAGGGCTGTTGACAGGAGCAGGAGAGTGTTCATCTATGTCCTGTGAAGTGCTTAGCACAACGTCTGGCATAGCAGAGGTCAAAATCGCTATGCTATTGATTCTGTACTTTTTGAAACATCGCTGCTATTTGGTGGTAACAGTCGTTTTCTCCAAAGAAGCAGGCTTCACTTAATCCGATCTGCCTCGCTCTAGAATGTGGCCAAGGGCCACAGCCCCTAGTAGAAGAATGAAGACATGATATGGTAACTTAAACAAGAAGAGTTGACTTCCAGCTTTCCTGGTGGACAGACCAAGGCACTAACCCATGATGAGGTGTCATGTGACCCAAGACACCCGGAGAAGCATGGAGCTGACGGAGAACGACGATGTCAGTTGGCCAGATGTCCCGCTTCCTATCCTAACTGGCAAATGGCATGCTTTCACCCAGGGTCCCAAGCACCTTTGCCCCCTGACCTTCACTTCTAAGGTAAACCCACTGCAAGGCTCGATTTTTATAATAAATCCACTCCTGAGTCCCGAGCTTAATTGCAAAAGTGAAAACAGGTGTGTTTCCAGCAGCTTCTTTCCCTAGGGAGGGAAGTCAGAGGGTTGGGAAGTCAGGCTGGGACCCCACGGATTCACTGAGCTACTACCAGAGCCAAGGCAGCCTTGGGGAATCACACGGTGCCCACCGGGCCAGCAGTGCGGTGGGGTCTGGGTGTGAGGCAGGCCGGATTTTTTTGGCATTTGCTCCCTTTCATGATCGTTGTTGTACATAAACTAAGTGCTCTGAGCTAGAGCTCAGAATTCTCACTATAACATATGTTCCTATTCGGCTATTCAGTCCAGTCCAAGAGTGTCCTTTTCTTTCTTTTTTAAAATACTGACTTATTTTTGAGAGAGACAGAGACAGAATGCCGGTGGGTTAGGGGCAGACAGAGAGGGAGACACAGAATCCGAAGCGGGCTCCAGGCTCTGAGCCGTCAGCACAGAGCCCGACGCGGGGCTCGAACCCACGAGCCATGAGATCATGACCTGAGCCGAAGTCGGACGCTCAACCGACTGGGCCACCCAGGCGCCCCCTTTTCTTTCTTCATAATCTTCTGTGTGTGTGTGTGTGTGTGTGTGTGTGTGTGTGTGTGTGTGATTCACTTTCTGTAGAACCTGTGGCATTTGCTTGAGACTATTTTAGAAAACCTGGAGGGCAGGGATAAATCCCATGAATAAAATGAAAAGAATTTAAAGCGCTGTTCTAAGCACTTCACACGTTAACTCTCTGCCTCTATTCCTACAGGGTGGGCACTGTTGTTATTCACATATGCCAGATGGGGAAACTGAGGAGCAGAGCCGTTAAGTTGGAAAGTTGTCAAGTGAGAAAGTTTGGTGTTTGACAGTGAGCCCTGGGTGGGAAAATGGGGAATGGTGGGGGGGGGGGGGCTCAAGTGATAAGAAAGTCCCAGACTTGGGTCAGGCCTCTGCCCTGCTGTACAGGCCTAGCCCCACATTCCTTTCTCTATTCCAGTTCCAGCAGCTTACATGATTTTGGAGCCCTCTTTTTATTTATTTATTTTTTTTAATTTAAAAAAACAATTTTTTTTAACGTTTATTTTTGAGACAGAGAGAGACAGAGCATGAATGGGGGAGGGGCAGAGAGAGAGGGAGACACAGAATCGGAAGCCATCAGCCCAGAGCCCGACGTGGGGCTCGAACTCGCGGGCCGCGAGATCGTGACCTGAGCTGAAGTCGGACGCTTAACCGACTGAGCCCCCCAGGCGCCCCTGAGCCCTCTTTTTAAAATACACAAGCGTATCTCCCTTGTGAACATTTTACAAAACCACGTGACCACAGGACTACGTTGCTATGGTGCCTTCCAGGGGTGGGAAGGGGTCCCGGGCAAGGGACGGCTCTTAGCGTCACAGTGCCTCTGCCTCTGCCCGGGAGATGTCTCTGCTCCTGGCTGAGCAGGGCACTGGAATCTCATTTTGACAGAAAGAGTTTTCCTTTTCACTCCCCAACACGAGGCCCTGGGAAAGTCCATCTGTCAACAGCAAAGCAGACTTTGCTCTGGTTATGTCTTCACGTTCATATATGCCCTTCGCGTTATATCTGCAGGTCAGGAGTGAAAACATCAGAGTCCGTGAAACGCATCCCGTGATCAAATTTGGCTTAATCTCCACAGTCCTAAATTTCCTGCCTGCATTGCAAAAGTTGCCCAAGGAAATGAAATCCCAGGATGAATGTTCGCCATCAGAATAAGACCTCGCTTCCACTGTCCCCTGCTTTGACGGTCGTGGAAAAGGCATGAATTAATAGACTCTTTTAATTTATCTCAGTTTTGTCTCTGAAGAGGGTCCAGTGAAAACAACCACTCAATCTGTCACTTGAACATTGTTTATATTTGTTGCCAGGATACCAAAGGCTCTTTTAAGCCTTTGGCTCAGAAGAGCACCATGCATCTGAACTTGTTCACCTGCACATAAAGCAAATAATGGCTGAAATGATGGGAAAGCTCCTCCAAACATTTTAAGTGGCATACAAGGCATTTTTTTGTGTCCAGAAATCGCAGCATCCGATATCTGTTGTTCAAATAAATCTCCACCTGCCTACCGAAGTGCGCATTATACGCGAGATCGGGCGTTGAAAAGACAGTTGTTAATTACTTGGAGGTAAATCAGGCCACCTTTGACCCACACTCCGAGCTGTAATTTTGGTGCTCAGTGTCTTGGTCCCGAAATTAATGTAAATCTTTACATTTGTGATTTCACTTGCCAATGCCGACCCGCCCACACGGTCTGCAAATGACTCTGTGTTAGACATTGAAAAATGTCCTCTGGAAGGATTCAATCACCGCTCCCCAGTCTTTTCACGGATTCTGCTTTATGTAAAAATGACGGAGCCTGAGAACATCTGAAACTCAAAGGGACCCAACGGCAGAAACTAAACCCCTGAGGTTGGAAGTGGCTTGTCACGACCCCCCACCCCCGGGGTCGCTCAGCAACCAAAGCTGAAACCTGAAAGGAAAGCACTAGCTTGGGGCTTTCATAAAGGGTCACACTTAGAAATCCCCGCTCAGAGTCCAGGAGCTATCCCTTCCGCAAGGCTCGTGCCTCCGATGGCGTCTGTGAGTCCTGGCATTCCCCACCGTCTGATACTGGTCTGGAAGCATCGTGCCATTTTGAATCCAGGCGGTCAGAATATGATTCCGATAAAAACAGACCAGCTGCTCTGACAATCTGCATTAATTCTGGAGGAGACAGATGCACCAGACCCTGGCCCATAACGGTCACTTTTGAGGAGGGCCACTGGGGAGGGGAGAGGCAGGGCAGAGAGGAATTAGAGAGACCGTAACTCGCAAACTTCACAGGAGACGTGAAATTGAACGCGGTAACGCTGACGCTTGAAAATCTGTCACCCCGGTACAGCAGTACTTTGAAAACATTTCTACCAAAGTACCCGTAATGGCAGAGGAGGGCTGAATGCGTTCTCCCGGGGGTCTGGGTCCAGCGTGAGAAAGGGTGCTCTGTATCACAAGAACTCTCTTTGCAGCTTATGTTTTTAAAATGCATTGCAATTGTGCCATAGACTCGCTAGCATATCTGCGTCGCTTTCAATATGAAAATAATAGCGTAAATGACTTACCGTCCACGAAAACTGCCCCTGCGGGGAGACACTCCTGGTTTCTTTCTCCAGCGGCCCGGAGCACACGCCGCACGCCGCCTCCAGTGACTGAGTGAAGAGCCCCCGGAATGGGAAGCGCTGCTGTGAGCGAGCTGACCTGTATTCTGGCTCTCTCACCTGGAATCGGGCTCTACGAATCCTGTTATGCATTGAATAGCAACAAAACAACGGCATAAATTAGGGTGTTGCTAAGATTGTGTACCATCAATGTTCGCGTGAGCATAATGGACATAATGAATTCTATAGCACTATCCTGCACAGCTTGGAGAGATTAAAACCACTTTGTCTTTAAATTAAATTTCAAAAATCATTGAGCAACAAGAATGGAAAGAACAACAACAACAACACCCCCTCGTGTATGTCAGCCGCCCAATTGTAGGATGTACCGCTTCTTGCTTTCTGATCATTAATGCCCGGTCCCAGATTTATTCTAATAGCTGCCAGATCAGGGAGTCCACAACCATCGTAATAACCATCAAGGGGGGTTGGGTTCCCTTGTATTGTGGTTTGCGGCGTGCGCGGCGAGCCCCTTATCCGCTTCCAGGATCAAAACCTGTAACTGAAAAAGACCTCGGCTGAAGTTTATTTTATATAAATGCTACTAATATAATATCTCTAGGCTGTTGCAGAAGAGGAAAAGTGGGCTTGAATTCAGTCTTCTTACATTTCTTTATGTTTATCTATTAATGCTATTGACTATATTCCTTATGCTGTACCTTTCATCCCTGTGACTTATTTCTTGTAGACCCGGAAGCTAGTGTCTCTAAATCCTTCCTGCCTATTTGGCCCATCCCCCCCGCCACACTCCCCTCTGGTGACCACCAGTTTGTTCTCTGTATTTGAGACCGTTTCCGTTTGTGTGGGTGTGCTTGTGGGCTCGTTTGTCTTGTTTCGCTTTTTAGATTCGACACGTAAATGAAGCCATACGGTATTTGGCTTTCTCTGATTTATTTCATTTAGCATAATACCTTTCAGGTCCGTCCGTGTTGTTGCAAACGGCAAGAGCTCATTCTTGTTTATGGATGAGTAACATTCCACTCCGCGCATACACCACATCGTCTTTATCCAGTCATCCATCGGTGGGCACTTAGGCTGCTCCCATATCTTGGCTATCGCCAATGCTGCTACGATAAACATAGGGTGCACGTACCTTTTTGAATTGGTGTTTTCATTTTCCTCGGGTAAACACCCAGCAGCGGCTTTACTGGATCACACGGAATGGCCATTTTCAATGTTTTGAGAAACTTCCATACGGCGTTTCCATAACGGCTGCGCCAATTTACGTTCCCACCAACAGGGCACGAGGGTTCCCTTTTCTCCACGTCCTCGCCGACGCTTCATATCTCTTGTCTTTTTGATAATAGCCATTCTAACAGGTGTGAGGTGACAGCTCATTGTGGTTTTAATTTGCATTTCCCTGCTGACGAGGGATGTTGAGCCTCTTTTCACGCGTCTGTGGATTGAATTCATTCTTTAAATATTTATTTATTTATTTATTTATTTATTTAATTTGTGAGAGAGACAGAGACAGCGTGAGCAGGGGAGGTGCAGACAGAGAGGGAGAGAGAGAATCCCAAGACAGCTCCTCACTGTCAAGCACAGAGCTTGATGCAGGGCTCCAACTCACCAAATCGTGAGATCATGACCTGAGCCGAAATCAAGAGTCGGACAGTCGACCAAACTGCGCCACCCGGGCGCCCCTGATTGGATTCGTTCTTAAGTTGTGCCCTGCTTGGGCAAATCTTCGTTCAACCAAATGGAGCCTAATTATGAAAAATTCACACTGGAATGCTTACTAGATGCCAGGTGCTATACTTGTTCTATATGCTCTATGTTACGTGATCCTCACTCACAACACCCCTAGGAAATATGGCTAGCACTATTATATCCCCATTTTATGGATGAGGAAACTGAGACTCGGGAGAACGGAGTTGCCTGAGGTCATACATCTAAGCAAGCAGCAGGGCTGGGATTCAAATCTAAGTACTTTTTTTTTTTAATGTAGCTTATTTATTTTACATAAGCTCTATGCCCAAGGTGGGGCTTGAACTCGTGATCCTGAGATCAAGAGTCACATGCTCTACCAACCGAGCCAGCCAGGAGCCCCTTAAATCCAAGTCCTTCCGATTCTGGAGCCCCTGAAACCTTCACTGTCTCCTAACAATTGTCATAGTCACCACTTATGGAGTGGTTATTATGTATGTTCTATGGTGGATGCTTCGCCTAAATTCTTTGATCCTTGTAACAACCTTCTGAGGCAGGCGGTATCACCCCTATTTTATAGAGGGAGAAAACCAGGGCTTAGAGAAATCAAGTTAACTTCCCTAACAGCAAAAGCAAACAGCAGAATCCAGGCTTCTCTGATACTACGGCCGAGTTTTGGGTTTTTGAAAACTTTGAGATATCTTTGACATATAAAAATGGTATATATTTAGGGGCACCTGCGTGGCTCAGTCGGTTAAGCGTCCAACTTTGGCTCGGGCCACGATCTCACGTTTCTTGAGTTCGAGCCTGCTTGGGTCCTGTCTCCCTCTCTCTCTGCCCCCCTCCCGCCGTTTGTGCTCACTCTCTCCCTCAAAAATAAATAAGCATTAAAAAAAATTTTTTTTAAAGGTATATATTTAAAGGGCACCTGGGCGGCTCTGTTGGGTAAGCATTTGACTTCAGCTCAGATCATGATCTCTCGGTTTGGGAGTTCGAGCCCCGCGTCGGGCTCTGTGCTGACAATGTGGAGCCCGTTTGGGATTCTCTCTCTGCCCCTCCCTTACTGGTGCTCTCAAAATAAACAAACTTAAAAAAAATGATATATATTCAAGGTTAAGACTTAATGTTTTGATACCTGTATACGCCATGACGTGTTTATCTTAACTAAGCCATATTCTGATTCTGGTGCTTTGCCAGGGGGCATGTAACAAAACCCTAAGGTCCCCAGGGCATTACTCCACGGCCCCCCGCAGACCCCGTGTGTGAGCTGCACTTAGACACCCCAGGGGGTGCGACGTCCCTCAGGTGTTTCACCCGTGCACGTGGATCACCGGTCACTTTCTACTCTTAATGATGTGGCTTGTCAGCCCTGGTGCTTTATTGCTCAAGTCTTGGGTTACAGGCAAAATCCACTGGATTTCTGAGGCCTAGCCAAGAGCTGCACAAACTGTAAACACGTTCTCATGTGGATCCCAAGTAAGGGATTATTCAAAAGAAACCTAAGTGTCCTCCGTTGACTGGGCTTATTATTAGCATGTTTGACAAAAGGTGGCAGATGCTACATTTCCTTTTTATTTTTTTTTTAATGAGTTTTGAGGTCGTGGCAGGTGTCTGGCTCCCTCTAGAATCTTAAAGGGCCCAGCAATCCCCGCACTAACTGCCGGCTCTAATCCTCTGCTTTGAACGAGATTAAAAGGAGACGGCTTGGGCCAGGTGGATGAGGGAAGGCAACTGGACGGAAGTCTGGAATCATTGTAGTTTAGGATTTTTTTGTTTCAATGAGATTAAATTCGTGTAACAAGAGGCAACCATTAAAGAGGTTTTTAAGTTCGTTTTGAGAGAGAGCACACAAGCGGGAGAGGGTCAGAGAGGAGAGGCAGAATCCCAAGCAGGCTTGAACTCTCGAACTGTGAGATCATGACCTGAGCCTAGATCGGGAGTCGGACGCTTAACCGACGGCCCCATCCGGGCACCCCCAATGATCATTTTAAAGTGAACAGTTCAGGGGTGCCTGCATTGCTCAGTTGGTTTAGCATCAGTCTTGACTGAGGCTCAGGTCATGATCCCACGGGTTTGGGAGATCGGGCCCCACGTGGAGCCTGCTTGGGATCCGCTCGCCCACTCTGCCCACCCCTCCCCCCCTTACAGGCTCTCTCTCAAAATATTAAAAAAAAAAAAATCAAGTTTATGGTTCTTAAGAACCACAGGATTAGGAAAGATGGCTACATAGTACTTTTTGGAGAAAGTGCATTCAGTTAGCACCATCCACAGGCAAGGGACCAGTGGTGTTTGGATACAGTGTGCCTGAATTTCATTTTGCTACTGGCTTGGGAAAATGGATGGGTTACACCACACCAAGCTGCTCTGAGAAGTGGATGGCCAGCCGCTGCCTGGAAAAGAAAACTCATCTCAGGAGATCCTGTAGCATTTATTAAACATGGAACATGTGCTCAAACGTAGCATTTCCTAAAGTACGAGAAGTCACAAACAAAAATATGTTTCGGATAGTGTTTATTTCTTCAAATTTATTTATCAGGAGTGACTGAAATAAAAAATATAATTGAGTCCCGTCATCGTGGAAATAGCTCCGAGAGAAAACTGGTCAGATGAACATTATTGCCTCCCATTTTCAACCAGTCAATAGTTGCCGTTGATAAATAGACAGCCAACAGTCTGTCGAGAATGCTCAAGATGTGTTATATAATACAACATGCCTGTTCACAGGGGAAGAAACTAGGAAATAACTTATGTGAACTTCTTGATTTCATCATACAAGACAAGCACGAAGGCACCACCCATGCCTCTGAGAACATTGGACCACGCCCCCTTGAAAAAAGCTTTGGCCCCTTCGTCACGAGCAATCTTCCTCCAGCAGTCAAGCGTGCCTGTGTACATGATGTCGGCTGCAAAGAATAAAGACATGGAGTTGGTGGCCAAAGTCCTCCCCAAGACTTACGACACTAAACCAGGGGCGCCCGGGGGGCTCTGTCAGTTGAGCATCCGGACTCAGGTCATGATCTCACGGTTCGGGAGTTGGAGCCCCACATCGGGCTCCGAGCTGCCTGTGTGGAGAGCCTGCTTTGGACTCTCTGTCCCTCCCCTGCTCGCAGTCCCACCTCTAAGAGGTAATCGCACTTTTGGAATATCCAAGGGTTACACGCTTGTGTGGGCGATACTGAAATATTAATGCCGTGACTAAGACAACAGGGATAGGTACGCTACCCATTGGTCTTAACCTCTAATACCATTTAAGCGCCCTCATTCATAGGCATGCAAAGGGCCCGCTCAAAGGCAGATACAATCAACCCCATCCCTTGACCAGAACACACTGCATTCCTCATTTTAGAGAATCTTACGCAGGCTTCACGCTTAGCAAGGAGCCTGACTCGGGTCTCCGTCTCACGACCCTGGGATCATGACCTGAGCCGGAATCAAGAGTCGCACGCTCAGCTGCCTGAGCCCCCCAGGCGCCCCTAGACTGCATTTGTAAAGTCAGGCATCGCTAGCTTGTGGCCACACGTTGTCCCGTGCCCGCATCTCTTTCTCTTTTGCTCAAGTGGAACTTACTTCCTTTGCGCCCCGACTGCATCATCATTCGGCGACGAACAGTGTCAAAGGGATAGGAAGTCAACCCGGCAACCGCTGTGACGGACTGCGCGATCATCCAGCTGATGAAGATGTGAGTGTTCTTGGGATCCGGAAGCATGCCTGGTAACAGGAAAGGGACACTTTGACCAGAAAGCAGAGTTTTAGTGGCTTGTTGTTTTCTACACCCCACCCCCAGCCCCTCGTGCGTCCAGTTTGTACTAGACAACCACAGCTTCCTCTAGCAATCACAGCCAATCTCGGGCTCCGGAAAATTAGGGTGGCATTACTGATCTTTTAGATGAAAAGAACACAGCTTCAAAGCACACAGCGAACTTACCCTTTGCGGTATCATAGATACCGAAGTAGGCAGCTCGGTAGATGATAATGCCCTGCACAGACACATTAAAGCCTTGGTACAGGCCCTTAATCCCATCAGATTTGTAGATCTTAACCAGGCAGTCACCAAGGCCTCGGAATTCCCTTTCCGCTCCGGCTTTGCCCACATCGGCCGCTAGACGGGTTCGGGCAAAATCCAGAGGATACACAAAACACAAGGATGTGGCCCCAGCGGCGCCACCCGATGCCAGATTCCCTGCAAAGTAGCGCCAAAACTGGGTTCTCTTGTCCACGCCACCCAGGAAGATCTGCTTGTATTTATCTTTGAAGGCGAAGTTGAGGGCCTGGGTGGGGAAGTATCTGATGACATTGGCCAGGTTACCGCGCCAGAAGGACAGGACTCCCTGCTCCTTGGGGATACGAACCACGCAGTCTATGATGCCCTTGTATTGCTTATCTGCGGTGATTTGCTTGCTGGCATGCTGCACCTGATAGACAAGGAGGCCAACAGGGAGAGTTACAACCGCGGAGGAGGGAAAAAGGAAGACAATACACCCTCCCGATCACTAAGGGCGCTTTAAGGTTAGTTACTTCCTAAATCTAGTCTTCTAGGTCACACAGGATGGACCCTCCTAACCCTGAGGTTGTCACCAGCGGAAGGGAGGTCGGCACCCTTAGAAGGCACTAAGCCTCCACCCCTTTGGGTGGGGAGGGGGCGCCCTCAGGTGGACCCGTGCCCTTTAGACCCGGGAGAAAGGTCACTCACTACCTCAGATCCAGGTTCGGAGGCATTAGGTAGGGCCTGTCCTACGCAGGGCGCGGTCACCTTGGGGACCGTGGCCTCCGCCTCAGGTCTCCGGGGCTGCTTCCCTCTCCCGCTCCGCCCCCACTCCTCTCCTAGAGGTGACCCGCGGGCCACCACCCCTATGCTCGACCGGGAGCGCCCTCTAGAGCCGCAGCGGGAGAGCGCGGCGCGAGGAGGCAGGCGGCAGGGACACGCCGGCGGCTGCGCGGGGGCGGACGCAGTAGTCACACGCGCTTCCCGGCGCCGGCTTCCGGCCCGGCGAGGCGAGAGCGCGTCCGCGGGCGGCGCGGTCCCTCGACCTGCCGCGTGGCCTCCGCAAGGCTGTTATCTCCTTGCCGCGACCTTGAGGCCCTCGCCACGGCCACGCGTTCCTGCGTCCAGCGCCGGCTTCCAGGCTTCGCCCTTGACCTCCAGGCCCCGGGGAGACCGCCACTCCCGGAAAGCCCCCTCCGAGCTCGCCGCCTCCGGGATGCCAAGGCCCCGGTCTCCCTCGCCTCCCTCCGCCCCGACCCCTTCCTAGATCCACAACTTCAGGTCACTAAAGCACCTCCCTCGAGTTTGCCTGTGGGTCGGCCGCTGCGGCCACCCCAGCCCGCACGCGGCCACTTCCCCCGACCGGCCTGAAGAGTCGGCTCCCCTCCACCCCTGGCGCAAGGCTTTCCGCGCCTCCCCCGCCCCCCACCCCCGGCCACTTCCTGGTCGGGTTCTCCAACCCCCGGACCTACCTGCAGCAGCAGCTTGACCCGCTCGATGGGCGCTACCGCGGTCTTGGAGATGGCCGCCGCCACTCCACCCGCCAGGAAGTCCTTGGCGAAGGACACAGCGGCATCTGTCATTTTGAAAGGAAAGAGGAGCCGGGCGACTGCGGGACTGCGGTAGGAACCGGCTGGGACTCCGGGAGTGCGGGGCGGAGCGAAGCAAATGGCCGATTTATATAGGGCGAGCCGGAGCCCGGGCGGCCGGCGTCGGGGGCGGGCCTTGGGCGGGCACTGAGCCCCGGCGCGCGGGCCCGCGGGGCGGCTGAGTGGCTCAGCGCGCGGGGGGCGGAGCCGCGGAGTGGGGCCCGGGGCCGCCCCCCGCGCCTCGCCGCTTGCCTGCCGCACCTGCCCTGGCAGGAGGAAGGGGCGACCCCAGGGAATACCTAGGCCCGGGGCCGCTGGACTCTTGGGAAAAGCGCGCGAGTGGGGAGGGCGAGTGAGCTCACGGTGTGCCTGGTTAGAAACTTCCCGAGTATCAAAAAAAAAAAAAAAATCCCTATAATCAAGATAAATATTCAGTGCAATATTAAAAAAAAAAGTAATACGGGCAAACTACGGCCCGTTGGCCCGGTCGCCTGTTTTTGTAAATAAAGTTGAATCGGAGCCCCAGGGTTGGGATTAGGGTAAGGAGGATGAGGCAGGGTCATGGAAGTGCAGGGTGGGATCCTGTCTTTATTCTAAGTTTGGATAATTTGTTCATCATAGACTTTTGCATTACTTTGGCCTTTTTAAAAATAGTGCATTACAGATCGTTGGTCTTGATTACTGAGCTGTTTGGCACCCCTTAAGCGAGGGCGGGTGCCTCGTTCCTCGCAGCTAGACCTGGGTCTGCTCTGGAGCTGCCCGGGTGAAGCCAGAGGAAATTGGGGGAACAGCAGAGTCGGGACACTGTCACCGTGCCCCGGACTCTGGTTTGCAAAACCGACTTAACAAAGATCTTGCTGGGAATTAGCAAAAGAGAACTCCAAAAAACTCGGCTGGGGATAGGGAAATTAGTTTAGCCAGGGGTCAAATAAAGAGGTTGTACCAGGAAGGTTGAGAGGCTGTGTGAACTAGGTTGGCATTTGGCTCCTCGGATGCAAAGTAAAGTACTCTTGGATTGAGTAGATTCCTCACTCCAGAAGCTTTCAGAGGAATCAATTGAGTTAGGTTGACAGCCATTGTGTCAATGGACAAGTGCTTACTGAGTCCCTTAATCCCTGCTCTGGGTAAGCATTTGCCAGACAAGTCCTTAAAAACCTACTTGCTAGCTTGAGTGGGCTCTCGGGTTCAGAACGGGACAGGAGAGTATGAAAACATATCATACGTCTAAGTAATCACAAGAATGTTGACAAAAATGATCATTGTTGTAAATTGTAACTGCTGCTGATCCAAAGCTCCCAGCACACTGAAGACACAGGGGTGTGCATCCCTCGCTTTCCTATCCCGCCCTCTCCCAGCTTCTCCGAATCTGCTCATTGAAGGGCCCAATTCTCGGGGTTCCTCCAGGATTGTCAGGTCCTTCATTTAAGTATACTTTGCAATCCATTAAGTCTTCCCAGGAACCCCAGCGAGAGTGTTCAAAGAAGAGCAGTTTTTGTTGTTGTTGTTGTTGTTGTTTTCAAATTTATGTATTTATTTTGAGAGAGAGAGGGCGCACGTGCGCGAGAGAACGTGAGTGGGGGAGGGGCAGAGAGAGAATCCCAAGCAGGCCCCACGCTGTCAAGTGCAGAGCCCAACTCCAGGCTTGATTTCCACGAAGCGGGAGATCATGACCTCAGCTGAAATCAAGAATCAGAGGCATAACCGCCCGAGCCACCCCGGTGCCCCCAAAGAAGAGAAGTTTTGAATCCAGCTTTGTTGATCCTGGGTGACAGCTCTGACCTGTGTTCTTGGAAGCTGCTCCACTTCTCATTAGTTGATTATAACGGTGACACAGCTGGATACCGAAATGACCTTACTGTAGAGTTTAAGTGATGAAGTATATTCTCTGAAAGTGATGGCCACTCCTCTCACTTTTACTGGTGAGAGAATTAACAGCTAAAACAAAAATCTACGGAGCATTTTATTTAGAGGGAGGTGGTTTTTAGAGTGCATTTCAAAATAATATACAGGGGGCGGGCGCCTGGGTGGCTCGGTCGGTTGAGCGTCCGACTCTTGATTTCAGCTCAGGTCTGTGATTTCGAGCCCTGCATCGGGCTCTGCATTGACAGTGCAGAGCCTGCTTGGGATTCCCTCTCTCCCTCTCTCTCTCTGCCCCTTGCCTGAGTGCTCGTTCTTTGACTCTCTCTCAAATAAACTTTAAGACTAAATAAATTATAGTAAAAAAAAAAAAAGACAAAAAAACCAGGGGCGCCTGGGTGGCTCTGTCGGTTAAGCATCCAACTTCGGCTCAGGTCATGATCTCAGGGTTTGTGAATTTGAGCCCCGCTCTGGGCTCTACGCTTTCTCTCTCTCTCTCTCTCTCTCTCTCCCTTTCTCTCTGCACTTCCTGGGATTCTCTCTCTCTCCCTGTCTCTGCCCCTTACTCACTTGTGCTCTCTCTCAAAAATAAATAAGAAAGAAAAATAAAACAACAACAACAACAACAAAAGAACACACAAAAACGAATTCATCCAGTGAAGCCTTAGTGGGGGCTCTGTGTTAGTAACTACTGTGAGTTCTGGAAGCTCTTTACAATACACGTATAATTAAGAAAAAGGAGCTAAAGCTAAGGCCGTGCCTAGTAATTCTCGAGAAAAAAACTAGGAAGAAGGTCAGAAATGATACTTAAGGCCTCAGTCACCTATGTCCCAACACACCCAGAATGTAGGTCATAAAGTGAATGTAAAATGCTGATACAAGCAAGAAAACACAAGTTTACAGGCATTGTTCAAACTTGGTAGAGTAGGACTTCTGACTGTCATTTGGAAAAGGAAGGGGAAACCTGGTTCACAGAGATACTATGTAGGGGGACAGCCGAGTAGTAACAATGCAGCAACAATGTATCAGTAATTCATTGGCTGGAGGGTGAAAATGAAATGAAAGGGAGAAATGAAAGTGATTGTAGTTGTGGAAGGATACAAGGAACTGCCTGGTTAGGTAACAGCTGTGAATAATACTTCATAAAACCATCACATAGGCGAGAGATGGTGACCAGAGGCATAAACCATCTGAACACCTGCTGATAGTCTCATTATTCTGATAGCAACACATTGGATACATTCTTGACTCTCTGGTTGGTAATTACAGTTCTCAGAAGTCTAAAAAATCAGTGAGGTAAATTGCTAAATGGGGCTTCATCCTGATAAGAAATAAGGAAGATCTGGTTAGCAAAGTGAAAGTGACAAGAATACTGGGGAAACTGACCACGCCAGTGCCATCTGGATCTGTTCAGCAAAAGAATGCTGGGCATGGTCAGATAGGTTAACTAATGTGTGTGTGTGTGTGTGTGTGTGTGTGTGTGTGTGTGTGTGTGTGTAGGGGATAGACTTCACAGGGAAAAGATTAACAGATGTCCTGGCAAAATACCAAAAGAGAAAGATCGCTCAAGGGGGCAAAAGATTCCAAAGATAAAGTTCAAACCTGTACAATTTACAAAAATTCCAATGTGAAACTACAAAGGGAGAGATACTTATAAATGTAAATGTCCTTCCAGATTATTCTCTGATAAGCTCAGATTTTAGAAGTACATATATAGATGACAGGAGGGCTGGACTTCCGAGGACAAAGACCAAAGAGCATCACAGACCTCTAGGAGCTGAGTCAGAAGGGCTGAAGTCCAGAAGAAACCCGGCTTATAAAATGGGATGGACCACAATGTAGGGTTCCAATGTTCTATTTATTGGAGGACATTTAAGGATGAGGAGTTAGAGTGGGCAGCAGGCTGGCTCGGTTGGTTAAGCGTCTGACTCTTGGTTTCAACTCAGGTCATGATCTTAGGACTCGTGAGTTCAAGCCCTGCATCAGGCTCTGCGCTGACAGCCCAGAGTCTGCTTGGGATTCTCTGTCTCCCTCTCTTTCTGCCCCCCACTCTCAAAGATAAATAAACATTTTTTTAAAAAAAGGATGAGGAGTTAAACGGCAGCATGTATGATAAAGAACTGGGGGGTCCTCACTGTGCGTTGGCAATGCAAAAAAGGGCCAATGAGTCTTTATGAGCTTTATGCTCACTTCTGGATGCCATGTTTAAGAGGAAATTGACAAACTGGAACATATTCAAAGAAGGCATCAGGAAGGTGAAGTTCCCGTAAATCATGTCATTTGAGAAATGGCTGAATGAATGAGAGATACTAGGGAAGAGCTTTGGGTGAAGGAGGGACATCATAACTGTGTTCATGGGGGTGCCCGGCTGGCTCAGTCCGAGGGGCATGAAACTCTTGATGTCAGGTTTGGGAGTTCAAGCCCCACATTGGGCATGGAGCTTGCATTAAAAAAAAAAAAAAAAAAAAAAAAAAGGTAAAAAGTATCCGAAGGCAAATATTAGGTTAGATTGACCGACTCTTGAGTTTTAATGGACAAATCACTCCGCCCTTACTTAAGCAAGGTGGTAAGCCAGTTCTCAGCACCAAGTTGAGGACCCTACCTATAATCTGGCAACCCTATCAGTGACCACTGAAGCTGGATTTGAGCGTCTAAGAGGTACCCAGGAAAAGCACTCTGTGTGCCGACCTGGCGTGCACCACGGAAGACTGTAACATCACACCAGGGTTTGTCCTGCAGCTACTGAGGAGAAAACAATGCTGATCTTCGGCGGCAATCTTCTTGTCTCTAGTCTCCCATTACCCCTTCAGCTTCTGGAACAGTCTTGCTTACCTCCAGTTTTCACCACGGTCCCTTGGGTTGCTCAAGAAACAAGTGATCCCTCCCTCTTTGCTTGGTTGGTCAAACTAAAACTCCTCAGCTTAGCATTTGAAGCCCTTTTTTCTCCCATCCCCACCAAGGATTTTATTTCTGGCCCCTCCGGGTGTGTTTAGAAAGCATTTGAGGGGCACCTGGGTGGCTCAGTCGGTTAAGCGTCCGACTTCGGCTCAGGTCACGATCTCGCGGTCCGTGAGTTCGAGCCCCGCGTCGGGCTCTGGGCTGATGGCTCAGAGCCTGGAGCCTGCTTCACATTCTGTGTCTCCCTCTCTCTCTGCCCCTCCCCCGTTCATGCTCTCTCTCTCTGTCTCAAAAGTAAATAAACGTTATAAAACAAAACAAAACAAACAAACAAAAAAAGAAAGCATTTGATGGATTCCAGCCCGGGAGCCGCTGCCTTTAAAACAAAAAGCAAAAAACAATCTTATTGAGGTATAATTATCATACAATCAAACTGTAAGTATGTAAAGTTTACAATTTGGTAAGTTTTTTATGTATGTTCTCCCTCTTGCCCCAAACAACCACTGACCGGCTTTCTGTCACCTTAGTTCCCATTTTCTTAGAATTTTCTGTCGGTGGAATTCCACAGGGGTGCCTGGCTGGCTCCGTCAGAAGAGCGTGTGGGTTGGGGGTAGAGATCACTAAATAAAATAAACTTTTGGCCTATTATGAGTGATGCTGCTCTAAACATTCCTGTGCAAGTCTTTGTGTGGGCCTGTTTTCATTTCTCTGGGGTTTAAACCTAGAAAGTGGCATTATCAGACTGTTTTCCCAAATGATTATACTATTTTACATCCCCAACGGGAGAGTCCAACATTTCCAGTCTGAGCCACCCAGGAGCCCCTCAGTCTCTTGGCTTTAAAAGCCGTCTATTTGCTGATAACACCCAGATTTCTGTCTCCAGCCATCACTCTCCCCTGAACTCCAGACTTGTCCAGGTTCGCCCAGGACAGTCCTGATTTCTGTGTATTATTCGGACATAATTCTTAGCAGCACAAATTTATTACCTCACAGTGCTGTGGGTCAGAAGTCTGACACGGTACTGCACTGAGCTAAAATTAAGGTGTCCCAAAGGACTGCGTCCCTTTCTGGAGGCCCTAGGGAGATACCAGTTTCCTGGCTCATTCAGGGTGTTGGCTGAATTCAATTCCCCATGGTCGTGAGACTGTTTCCTTGCTGGCAGTCGTCTGAGGGCTATTCTCAGCTTCTAGGGGCCACCCTACCCCTTGGCTCGCGGGCACCTTTGTCGTCAAAGTCAGCAAAAATGAGTTAAGTCCTTCTCATGCCCCATTTCTTCTGCCTCTTGTTCCATTCTTGAGTGTCTGTGACCCACTCTTCCACTTGTAAGGACTCCTGTCATTAGATTGGCCCTCCCTGGATAGGCCATGATAACCTGTCCATCTCAACGTCCTTAACCTTAATCACATCTGCGAAGTCCCTTTTGCCATGTAAGGTAGAGTCACAGGTTCTAGGGATAAGGGTGTGGATACCCTTGGGGGTGGGGGGATCATTATTCTCTCCATTGCAACCGGTTTGGACAGTTACATGGACAGCTTATGCTCCAGCCAACTGTCTATTTGACTTCTCTACTTCGGTATTTCATGTGCACGTCGAATTTAAACATGTCCAAAAGAGAACTTTTAATTCCTTCCCCACCAAAAGTCTTTTTTTTTTTTTTAAGATTTTATTTTAGGGGTGCCTGGGTGGCTCAGTCAGTTAAGCAACTGACTCTTGATATCGGCTCAGGTCATGATCTCGAGGCTGTGGGATCGAGCCCCGAGACAGGCTCCACACTCAGCGTGCGTATGCTTGCTCCCTCTCAAAATAAATAAATAAACATTTAAAGATTTTATTTTGTTTGATATTTTTAATTTTGTCATGTTTATCTATTTTGAGAGAGAGAGAATGAGTGGGGAGGGGCAGAGAGTGAGGAGAGAGAACGAACCTCAAGCATTGGGCTCCTTGCTGTCAGAACAGAGCCTGACTCAGGGCTTGAACTCATGAACTAGGAGATCGTGACCTGAACAGCAATCAAGAGTCAGACACTCAACCAACTGAGCTACCCAGGCACCCCTAAAGATTTTATTTTTAAGTAATCTCTACACCTAACATGGGGCTCGAACTTACTACCTGATATCAAGAGTCACATACTCTACCGACTGAGCCAGCCAGGGGCCCCATTCCCTACCAAAAGTCTGCTCTACGTCATCAAATGGCAACATTATCTACCTTGTTATTCAAATCAAAAGCGAAAAACCTAGGTACCGTCTTTGATTGCATCGTTTTCTTTTTATTGTATTTATTTTTCTAATGTTTATGTTTATTTGAGAGAGTGACAGAGCACGGAAGGGGAGGGGCAAGAGAGCGAGGGAGACACAGAACCGGAAGCAGGCTCCGGGCTCGGAGCTGTCAGCACAGAGCCCGACGTGGGGCTCGAACTCACCAGCCGTGAGATCATGAGTTGAGCCGAAGTCGAATGCTCAAGCGACTGAGCCACCCACGTGCCCTCGATTCCACCCTTTCGTTGCCTACATTCAATTGTTCAGCACATCCTGCTGGGTTCAACTGCAAAATTTGTCTTGAACCCATTCTGTCCTCTCCATCACAGCCTTGCGTCCCTCTAATCTATTATCCACGTAGCAAACAGAGGGATATATTTTTTTTATAAGTGTTTATTTATTTACTTTGAGAGAGAGAGAGTGTGTGCGTGTGTGCACGCACGAGTGGGGGAGGGACAGAGGGAGAGGGAGACCGAGAATCCCAAGCAGGCTCCACGGGGTCAGTGCAGGGCCCGACTTGGGGCTCAAACTCGCGCACCGTGAGATGGTGACCTGAGCTGATGTCAGGAGTCGGACCCTTGACTGACTGAGCCACCCAGGTATCCCCAGAGGGATATTTTAAAAAGAAAATCAGATTATATCGTTTGTGTACATAAAAACCTTCAATGGCCTCCACCTGCATTTAGAATAAAAGCCAACTGAGGGGCACCCGCGTGGCCCAGTTGGTTGAGCGTCCTCCTCCTGATTTTGGCTCCGGTCATGATCTCACGGTTTGCTTTGTGGGTTGGAGCCCCGCATCGGAGCCCGCTTGGGATCCTCTCTCTCCCTCTCTCTGCCCCTCTCTCTCTCTTTCAACATAAATAAAACATAAAAAAAAAAAAGTACAAAATCTAACTTCTCATTATGGCCCCAACGGCCACATATCCGGCCCTCTGTCCAACCTCAGCTCTTAACGCTCTCGCTCACACAGCCCACTCAGGCCACGCTCACCTCTCCGCGGTTCGCCGGTCTTTTTCCACTACCGCTTTAGCACCTTCTGTTCCCTCTGCCAGAATGCTCTTCCTTCGGGCCTCATCTCAATTGTCAGCTCTCAGAGCAGCCTTCCCTGAGTCTGTGATGCAACATTATTTCCCTGGCCCCCTCATAATTCTCTGATGAAGCTCCCTGTTTATCCCCTTCATAACATTACAATCTGTAATTACCTGACTTGCAGGTTACTTTTTTATGGCCTGTGACCCTTACTAGAAAGCCCCAGAGGGCAAGGACCTTGTCCGCCTTGCGTTACCGCTGTGGCCAGGGGGTCCGACGGCCTTTGCATCGACGTGTGGAAGTCAGTCTTCCTACTCTACCCCACTGTTTGCTTACTTCCATTCTTTGCGATACCACATGGGCCTCCCCTTCCGCCGGTAACCTATCCTTGACCTACCTCCAACCTGTTCTTCACCCCCCAATGTCCTCTCCCTTCCTTCAAGACTCATTACTGGCTCCTCTCATCTATGATGATTCCTTTAATCATTGATTCGGTGGCTATACAGGGAGCCCCCTGGCAGTCTTATACACGGCTGCTACCACATTAATTTTTAAAAATCTTTTATTTACTTTTGAGAGGGAGAGAGACAGGGACAGAGCATGGGCGGGGGAGGGGCAGAGAGAGGGAGACACAGAATCCGAAGCAGGCTCCGGGCTCCGCGAGCTGTCGGCACAGAGCCCGACGTGGGGCTCGAACTCACGAACCACGAGATCATGACCTGAGCTGAAGTCGGACGTTTAACCAACCCAGTTTGGTGCACCCTGCCAGCCATAAAGCAGAAAAGCAGAACGCTCCCTTCACACCCCTGAGAAAATGAAAATAAGCTGGAAGTTTCTTTTAGGACGAAACTAGGGGGATTTACAAAAATGTATTTTTAGCAGTCTCTGTGTCCAGCAGGGGGCTCGTACTCATGATCTCGAGATCAAGAGTCACATGCTCTTCTGACTGAGCCAGCCAGGCGCCCGGCCCCCAAACTAGAGTTTTAAGAGTGGTCCCGAAATTAGAAAAATGAGGCATTCCTTTTCCCCACGTAACTTTATTGAAAAAGTCAACCCTATGGAAAAATACACAGAGGATATTAACATGATGTAAGTACCCTGAGGTTAGGATTTTAGATCGAGTAAAAAAAATAATTTCTTTTTGTAGATTTTACAGCTGAAAACAAAATTGTTCACCTCCAGGAAAACGAAGAGTAATAAATATGACGCCTCACTGTGGGGAAAGAATTTGCCACCCCCCAAACTGTAACAAACAGACTGGGCTACAGCTACAACTCACATTAGTAACAAATGACCACACATTTTTCTTTGGGAAATAAATTTAACAGGGTAAAATACTTTTTATTTAAAATTTTTTTAATGTTTATTTTTGAGACAGAGAGAGACAGAGCATGAGTGGGGGAGGGTCAGAGAGAGAGGGAGACACAGAATCCGAAGCAGGCTCCAGGCTCCGAGCTGTCGGCACGGAGCCCGACGCGGGGCTCGAACTCACGGACCGCGAGATCATGACCTGGGCCGAAGTCGGACGTTTAACCAATGGAGCCATCCAGGCGCCCCCCGAATACTTTCAACATACCAAAAGCCTGTGTGTGTGTGTGTGTGTGTGTGTGTTTATGCATGTGTAAATTAACAATTTTACTGTTTTTTAATGCATACATAGGCACTATTGGAAAGTACAGCTATAGAAACTTGACATGGAGTCCTTAAGGTGGAATAATCTGAAATGTGGTTTTTAAAAAATCTAGTAGAGATGATTAGCCTGAAGCGTTTTTGTTCAGTTATATATGTATTTCTTTTTTTTTTTAATTTTTTTTTTTTTCAACGTTTATTTATTTTTGGGACAGAGAGAGACAGAGCATGAACGGGGGAGGGGCAGAGAGAGAGGGAGACACAGAATGGGAAACAGGCTCCAGGCTCTGAGCCATCAGCCCAGAGCCCGACGCGGGGCTCGAACTCACGGACCGCGAGATCGTGACCTGGCTGAAGTCGGACGCTTAACCGACTGCGCCACCCAGGCGCCCCAGTTATATATGTATTTCTGATATGTGTGTCAAATGTTCTATTTGATCCTTTTTAGGCAACGGGGACATCTTGTGAGAATAACGTGACTAATTTATTTCCAGGGTAAGCTTGCAAGTTAAAGCAAGTTAAAAAGGTGGAGAATTCAGGCCCGTTCACCTGCACATGACTTCAACTGGAAGAAGCTCTTTTGGGGTATAATTAAGCGGTCACCGTAAAAACTGCCTTCTTGAAACAAGATTCCTGAAATTCCTCAGCTTGAGATACTTTAAATTAAAAAAAAATTTTTTTTAGTGTTTTTTTTTTTTTTTAACATTTATTTATTATTGAGAGACAGAGCATAAGCATGAGCAGGGGAGGGGCAGAGAGAGGAGGAGACACAGAATCCGAAGCAGGCGCTGGGCTCTGAGCCGTCAGCACAGAGCCCCACGCGGGGCTCAAACTCACAAACCGTGAGATCGTGACCTGAGCCGAAGTCGGACGCTTAACCAATGGAGCCACCCAGGCGCCCATAAAAAATTTTTTTTGATGTTTATTTATTTTTGAGAGAGACAGAGAGAGACAGAGCGTGAGCAGGGGAGGGGCAGAGAGAGAGGGAGACACAGAATCCGAAGCAGGCTCCAGGCTCTGAGCTGTCAGCACAGAGCCCGACGTGGGGCTTGAACTCGTGAACTGCAAGATCATGACCTGGGCCGAAGTCGGATGCTCAAGCGATTGAGCCACCCGGGCGCCCAGAGATACCTCAAATTTAAATAGAGAAGGATGCTTCTACTACGGCAGTGATAATTTTTAAATGTTAAACGTTTTAATTTAGTTTCTGAGAAGGTGTAATTTACGCTATAGCGTGTGCACTCCGGAGTCAGCAAGGATTAGGAGTTTCAGAGCAGCTATGTTGGGAAGTCTCGGGTCAAATGGAGCAAAGCTAGGCCAGTGTGGCTTAGTGCAAGCTGTGACCCTGCGGCTAAGCTCACGGGGTGGTATGTATCCGCTCAGCCACTCCAACAACACTTCGCTTTGAGGTCGCGGCGGTGTGCCATTTCTTTGGTGTCGTGTAAGTTGCACGTGTACGTTGCACATTTCGCTACAGCCACGTTTTGTTATGAAATCGGGTGGAATGCTGCCACAAAACAGTCACGTTGGGAAACTTCCCCTGGCACAGGTGTTCACCAGGACATCAGATCGGATCTCGGAGGTGATACACGGCTCAACCTTCTCATTTCCGAGAGCAGCAGACAGGAGGACCCGCTTGTCGCTCCACGCACACGCAATTCCGAGGCTACCTCTTTTCTGTGATTGTAACACGCCTTCAGTCAGTGCCCTTCTTGCTCCATTCGGTTTTAAAGAGTTGGTTTCTTAGACTTCAGCTGTCTGGTTTTGAAGAACTTTTTAAATTCCCGTAATTCCTGGGGCTTCAAACTCTGATCCACCCCTGGGGTCAGCTGATAGCTCAGAGGAGACACAGTGTAACCGTTTTGGTAGAGACAGATTCTCTTGCAGAACTCAAAGGTGCCAAACATAACTCCAAAATACGGAACTATCTGTGTAAAAAGAAATGGAAAGCATGTTCAAATTTTAAGCGGAAAACAGTCAGTGCGTCTGCAGTCAACCTGACGCGATTCTCGGAATCAGGGAAGATGACAGAATGAAAGCTGGCGACGTATGCTGGTCTTGGTTGGAATCATTTAAGTGTCGGCTCACGCAAGATCAGTCTGGAGTTCTTTGCCTTCTTTGGTGGTGGTGGTGGTGGGGAGGGTCATGAGCTGCTTTGGGAATACGATGAACGCTTGGGATCCTCTCCCCAGAGAGATGCACGCGGGCACATCGTACGCTTTTTTGCAAACGATGTTAGGCTGGGGGGGGGGTTAGGTTCCCCTTAGGAGGCCATGAGCCCCCATGGGAGGAGCCTCTACACTCAGTGCTCAGCTGCTCGGGGGTGGGGTGTCAGATGCCCCAACGCCGCACAGGGTCCCCTCTCTCGGGGCTGACTGCCAGCCTCCACACCTGGGTCTCGTGCGACCGTCGGCACAAGACAGGGTGTCTCCATACATCCTGTCGGGCAGCGGCAAGGGAACGGGCTAGAATTGGAAGAGGTGGGGAAGAAGACACTGACCGCCCTTCTCACCTTTAGCAAGTTGGGTGTCAGTCCGTTCCAGAGCGCCAGGACCCCTCGGGCCTTGACTATCTGCCGGAAGCAGTCCACCGCTCCTGAGAAATGGACGTCCACTCCTCCACGGTGCGGAAGGCACGGGCTCTGAGCCTGGCGGGAAATCGAGAAGATGGGATGAGGTGACGCAGTCACGGGAAATAAATGTTCTAGCCAGAGAAGCCAGCGTCTCCAGTCCGGGCCCCGGTTGCTATGCTCCTGGCCGAGAGGCTGGCCAAGAACGGCTGTCACAGGCCTCCCGTTCCATGGGCTCAGGATGAACATCAACACTCAGTAAAGTCACGACGCCCCGTTCACATTTTTGCGGCTTGTTTTGCTCGGAAGGAAGCCACCATTCAGGACAAAGGAAACGTCATACTTAACGTGGCTTCCCTACCTGTGCCCTCTGGACGTGATTAACATTCTCCCAGGCCCTTTACCTTTAAGTGCCTCCCTCTTCTGGCTCCCTGTCTTTTTTTTTTTCTTTATGTTTATTTTTGAGAGAGAGAGAGAGAGAGAGGCCAGAATCCGAAGCAGTCAGCACAGAGCCCGATGCGGGGCTCGAACCCACGAGCCGTGAGGTCGTGCCCTGAGCCGAAGTTGGACGCTCAACTGACTGAGCCACCCAGGCGCCCCTCCGTCTCCCTGTCTTAACTGAGGCCTCCCTTGTGAAGCTCTCAGGTGTGGGCCGCTCGTTTCTCCACGTCACAGACGTCCCCGGTTGAGGAGCAGATCCGTCTCGCCGTCCCCGGACCCTGACTCCTTGGCTCTAAGGCCACAAGTTCTCGGCCGGGGCTCGTGTCACTGAACCACACTCCTTGCTGCTGCTCCCGTCTCTTGACCTCCTGAAGGTCTGCCATGTTCACTGAAGACCGTGCCCCCTGGGGGCTCCCCCTCTTCCAGATGCCACGCCATCTCAGGGAACTTCGGCATCCGCCTGAGACAACCCCTCCCGCACCCAGTTTCTGGACCTCGACTTCGGCCATCCTTACTTTCACACCACTTTTGGCCACGTTCACGGACTTCATCACTACTCCGAGGACTGTCCGGGCCGATCACCAAAATGCTCCCTCCCTGAAAGTCACATTTTTGTCCTTTAGTAGAACAGTTTCAGGGACCAGATGAAAGGACTTCTCAGTATGCCATCTGCATACGCACGTGACAGCTCTGGGCCACCGTGAGGGGGGACGGCCCCTTACAGCTGGCGTTCAGAAATGGTGTCAGGGTCACACTGAGCGTCGCGCATACTTTGGTTTGTTTCGGCAATGTCTAGTTGAGGCTAGCATGGCATTCTCGTGAAGCGCAATCCAGACCTGCCAGGCGGGAGGGGCGCGCCCCGCTGGCTCGGCCAGAAGAGCACGTGCCTCTTGATCTCAGGGTCATGAGTTCGAGCCCCAACTTGGCTGTAGGGATTACTTAAAAATAAATAAGCAAATAGATAAACACACAACAAAAACGATCTTCCACGCGGGCGAGGCAATAGAGTCTCACAGTCAGAAGAGCAGAATCTCTGGAGTCAGAGAAGTCAGGTTCTATCCCGGCCGCCTCACCTGCTGGCCATGTGACCCTGGGCACTTACCTAGCCCCCCCGAGCCTTGGTTTCCTTATTCATAGTACCCACTTCATGGGACTTTCGTGAGAATTAAACGAGGGGTGCATGGAAGGCACTCAGCAGCGTCCTGCACATGGGAAGGGTCGATAAATATGGGGCCAGCGTTGCTGTTTACTATTACATAGAAAGTTCGCTTCAGGGCGCCTGGGTGGCTCGGTGGGTGAAGCGTCTGACTCTCGCTTTCGCTCAGGTCATGATCTCGCGGTTCACGGGTTTGAGCCCTGTGCTGGGCTTTGTGCTGTCAGCGCGGAGCCTGCTTTGGGTGCTCTCTCTCTCTCCCTCTCTCCCTCTCAACCTGTCTCTGCCCCTTCCCCGCTCATGCTGCCTCTCTCTCTCTCTCTCAAAAATAAACATTAAAAAAGAAAAAAAAACGTTCTCTTTTTTTTTTAAATTTTTTTTTTCAACGTTTATTTATTTTTGGGACAGAGAGAGACAGAGCATGAACGGGGCAGGGGCAGAGAGAGAGGGAGACACAGAATCGGAAACAGGCTCCAGGCTCCGAGCCATCAGCCCGGAGCCCGACGCGGGGCTCGAACTCCCGGACCGCGAGATCGTGACCTGGCTGAAGTCAGACGCTTAACCGACTGTGCCACCCAGGCGCCCCGAAAAAAACGTTCTCTTAAGGAAAAAAGACAACAACTCCTTCCTCCGTAGAGCTTCGTGTGACCATCAGCACCGTCAGGACACAGAAGTGCCCCTCTGCCCCCGCGATGCTCTTGCGCTGCCCCTTTCCCGTCAGGGCCTCCCCGATTCCCAGTCCTGGGCGGCCGCCGATCTTTCCTCTGGCCTTCTAGGTTTGCCTTTTGAGCATGTCACACACATGGAAGCGTACAGCCGGTGACCTTTCGAGACGGGCTTCTTCCACTGGCCCTGATGCTTCTGCGATGCATCCCTGTTCTGGTGTTCCTCGGTAGTTTGTTCTTTTTATTGCTGAGTCGTGTTCCGTTGTGCGGCCCCGCCACAGGGCTTACCCACTCGTCTGTTAACGGACGTCCCTTTCCCTTTTCATTTGTACTTTTTTTGCAAGTTTATTTATTGCGTATGAGAGAGAGAGAGAGAGAGAGCACGCAGAGGAGGGCAAACACAGGGAGAGAGATTCCCAAGCAGACTTTGCACCATCAGTGTGAACCCTGATGCGGGGTTTGAACCCATGACCTCGCATGATATCATGAAGCGTGATATGACCTGAGCCAAACTCTAGAGTCGGACACTTCACCGACCGAGCCACCCAGGCGTCCCTTATTTCTTTTCTTATTTGTCTGTTCCTCTCAACTAGAATTTTAGTTCTGGGGCAAAGGGGATTTTTGCCTGTTTGGTTCACGATGGTATCTTCTGTATCCTTGACACAGAGCAAATGTTCAAGAAATATTTGAAGAAATGAATATATTCACTTAGGGCCTCCTCACTGCCAAATTCAGTAGGATTTTTAAAAATATCTTTTTAAGTTTATTTTGAGAGAGAGAGAGAGAGAGAGAGAGAGAGGGAGGGCGAGCTGGGGAAGGGCAGAGAGAGAATCCTAAGCAGGTTCCTCGAAGCGTGGAGCTCAAGAACCATGAGCTCATGACCTGAGCTGAAACCAAGAGTCAAACACTTAACTGACTGAGCCACCCGGGCACCCTTGGTATTTTCTTATTGGATTTTGGAGCAGTATGTGGCATTAATAACCAGTAACGTTTTGCCCTCCTCAATTTATACGACTTCTCTAGGAAATTCTACCATAGCCATGGCTTTAAACGCCATCTACAGCTATATGACTTTCAAATTTTTCTCTTTGGCTCTGACCTCCCACCCTGAGCTCCCAAACCAAGCACTCAGCTGCCTACTGGACATCTCCACCTGGACAGCACACAGGTTTTCAAAACTTGACACTCTTAGAACCCATTATTGCCTTTCACCTTGACCACATGAAATTTATTTTCTTTTTTTAAGTTTATTTATTTATTTTGACAGAGAGAGAGAGAGAGAGAGAGGTTGAGCACAGGGGAGGGGCAGAGAGAGAGGGAGAGAGAACATTCTAAGCAGGCTCCGCACACGGTCAGGGCAGAGCCCAAAACGTGGGGCTTCATTTTCACCAACCGTGAGATCATGACCTGAGCCAAAATCAAGAGTCCGACACTCAACTGCCCGAACCACTCGGCCACTCTTGTATTTCTTTTTCGTTTTTTTAAATTTATTTTTGAGAGAGAGAGAGAGAGAGAGAACAAGCATGCTAGTGGGGGAGGGGCAGAGAGGGAGAGAGGGAGACAGAGGATCCAAAGCAGGCTCTGTGCTGACAGCAGGCAGCCTGATGTGGGGCTCAAACTCATGAACCGCAAGACCATTACCTGAGCCAAAGTCAGATGCTTAACTGACTGAACCACCCAGGCACCCGGCCTCTTCTGTATTTCTTAACTCCGTGAATGTCACCACCATTCAACCTGCTGCCCCAAGTCAGGAACCTGGGATTCCTGGGAAATCCAAGCTCCTTAGAATGACGTACAAGGCCCTTAAATAACAATTTTCCTGGCATTAAAAGCACCATTCACCCCCTGCACTCCTTGGCAATATTTCTGTGTTTCTATTAGCTCTCATTATCCCCTCTGAAGACTTTTCATTTATTCAGATGCTTATTTCATACCCACTAGGTGCCAGGTGCTGAGGATACAGCAGTGAACAAACAGATGAAAGTCCCTGTTCCCACAGAGCTGAAATTCTAGTTGGGGGAGAGGAATAGACAAAGAAGGTAAATGATTATACCAAATATTAAAAGGCACGGGATGCTCTGAAGAAAATAGGGGCAGGGAAAAGATACAGGGAGTGCCTAGAGGGTGTTGAAGTCTTATTTGGGTGGTCAAGGGAGACTCACCAAGCAAGACCTTTGAGGAAAGATCTGAAGGACTTGAATTGTGCAGCTATCTGCAAAGGCCCTGGGGCAGGAGCATGCCTAGGGCGTTAGAGAGACAAAAAGGAGGCCAATGTGGTGAGAACGGAATGAACAAGACAGTAACAATGGCTGGTAGGCCATGGTAAGTATTTTGGCTTTTACTGAGTGAGCATGGGAGTCGCTGGGGGGGGGTTCTCAATAGGAGAGTGACATAAAAATGTTTATGTTGAGAGGGGGGAGTGGGAAAGGGCAGAGAGAGGGGGAGAGAATCCCAAGCAGGCTCCACACCGTCAATGCAGAGCCCGACGTGGGACCCGATCCCACGAACTGTGAGATCATGGCCTGAGCCGAAACCAAGAGCTGGCCACACAAGTCTGGAGCTCAGGAGAGAGGGTCAGGGCTGGAGATAGAATTTGGGAGTCCTCAACACCTGGATGGTATTTAAAGCCAGGAGACCGGATGAGATCACTTAGGGCCCGAGTCCGGGGATACCCCCGCATTTAGAAGTCACGCAAAGAAGACCGAGAAGGGGCTGTCGGTGTTGAGAAGGGACAGCAGGCCAGGGTGGTGTCTCAGAAGCCAAGTGCAGGCAGTGAGCGAATCAGAGGGAGCCGAGAAGATGAGGCCTGAGTACTGACCGCTGGGTTTAGAGACGCGGAGGTCACTGCTTGCCTTAAGAAAAGAAGTTTCTGTTGGGTGGTAAGGGCCAAAGTCTGGTGGGCATCATTCAAGAGAGATGGGAAGAGAAAGACTGGAGACAGTGAATACAAACAACTCTTTCGCATGTCCGTTTTTCGGAGGGGGCTGTGCACTCCGTAGGGACTGGCCTTGTTCAGTTCTGTATCACATGGCCGGGGCTCGGTGAACGGTTTGCTGAACAAATGCCTGAAATGCTCAGGACGGGAGTGGTCTGGAGTTTTTAAAGCGTTTTGGCATAACGTTAGGCACGAGTTACAAAGACGGTGGCTAAAAAACTGTCCAATATGATACGGAGAAAACCAGGATCAACTTTCACGCGGTTTCGTTTCTCCCTTTGCAACACTGTGTAGATAGTTCTATTTTGGTAAGCACACCCGTCGCGCATAATAATAGTCGTAGTCCTATTACTAATCCACAGGCATTTGTTGACCGCGTATGCACCTGTTTCAGGTGAGGAAACTGAGGCCTGGGGACAGGTTCAGTGATTTGATCAAGGCCACACGGCTAGTCGATAAGACATTTTATTCTGTTTTCTGTTCGTTCGTTGTTTCGTGTTCTTCCCCCGGAGACCGTAATTCCTGATGGCTGAGACCACGTCTTACTCTCCTCTTTCCGCCATCCTCCACAAATCTCCGTAGAATGTACGAGCAAATTACAGCCAGAGAAGCAGCGCTCAGACTCAAGTTTAATCACTGAAACAAACTACCAAGAAGGTCAGGCCTCGGGGACTGTAGATTTCTGTTGTCTCTGACCACAAAGCCTGGCCCTGTCTTGCTCTCCTTCTGGTTCCCAGATCTTCGTTACTCTGGGCCCCGATAACCCCGAATCCCCAAACCACAGACTCAGATCTGAAAGGGACTTTAAGATATTCTAGTCCAACGGAGGCGCCCGGCTGGCTCATTCAGTGGAACGTGTGACTCTTGGTCTTGGGGTTGTGAGTTGGAGCCCCACCTTGGGTGTAGAGATGACTTAAAAATAAAATCTTCAGAAAATGATATTCCGGGGCGCCTGGGTGGCTCGATTGGTTAAGCGTCTGACTCCTGATCTTGGCTCACGTCATGATCTCGCGGTTCGTGAGATCGAGCCCCGCATCGGGCTCTGCGCTGTCAATGCTTGGGATTCTCTCTCCCCCCCTCTCTCTGCCCTCCCCAAATAAATAAATAAACTTAAAAAAAAATGATATTCCTCTCCAATGACTTCATTTGACAGACGAAAACTCAAGATCTTGAACGGAAGAGTGACCGGGACGAAAGCCAGGTGCTCTGCCTCCTGGGTCACTGCGGCCTGCCCTCCAGGACCTGCCTCCCAGGGACTCCCTGACCTTGGCCTCTAAGTTCCAAGACATGGGGGCACCTGGGCGGCTCAGTCGGCTCAGCGTCCGACTTCGGCTCAGGTCATGATCTCGTGGCTTGTGGGTTTGAGCCCCGCATCAGGCTCGAAGCTGTCTCGTGGAGCCCGCTTTGGATCCTCTGTCCCCCTCTCTCTGCCCCTGCCCTGCTCGCGCTCTCTCTCAAAAATAAATAAAGCATTAAGTTCCAAGACATAAAATGACAAGTGTGCTGCACCCAACATGTGCCTCACTTGTGTCCTTGCAGGACACCCCACCCCGCTGCTTGTCACACCCCCCCGGCGATGGCAGCAGTCCTCTATGTCATTAGACTTTAGCCTCTCTCGTGAACCCCCCACCACAAGGGCGTATAATACACAATACAGAAAAACGTCACTAATTCCGACATGTTATGTGTGTGTGGTGGGCGGGGGGGGGGAGGAGTGGGGGGGGGTCGTTTAAATTAGTGACACCTATGGGGCGCCTGGGTGGCGCAGTCGGTTAAGCGTCCGACTTCAGCCAGGTCACGATCTCGCGGTCCGTGAGTTCGAGCCCCGCGTCGGGCTCTGGGCTGATGGCTCAGAGCCTGGAGCCTGTTTCCGATTCTGTGTCTCCCTCTCTCTCTGCCCCTCCCCCGTTCATGCTCTGTCTCTCTCTGTCCCCAAAATAAATAAAATTGAAAAAAAAAATTTAAATTAGTGACACCTAAATTACGAAATTTTAGAAGGATGTTCTGTTTTATTATATATGACTGAAAGTAGGTTAACGAAGGACAGCCTAGTAGAGAAACTTTCCGGGCCCTACAGTCGCAGACAGCTGAGCCGTTTGGGGAAGTCCAAGTGGGGCACAAAGGTCACGTGCATGGGTTTTACCGTCACACAGACCTGGATTCCAACCCTTCTCTCTGCCGGTCACCAGCTGTGTGATCGCAAGCAAGTTCCTTAATTTCTCTGAACTTCAATTTTCCTCATTTCAAAAACGGGATTTATTTTTTTTTTTTAAGTTTATTTGGGGGGAGACAGAGAGAGTGTGAGTGTGAGCAGGGGAGGGGCAGAGAGAGAGAGAGGGAGAATCCCAAGCAGTCTTTGCGCTGTCAACGCGGAACCCAACACGGGGCTCGAATCCACAAGATTTGTGGGATCACGACCTGAGCCGAGATCAAGAGCCAGGCACTTAACGGACTGCACCACCCGGGCGCCCTGTGCTATTTATATTATTATTTTCCTTACCGAGTCCTGGGTTGTTGTTAGTATAATTTGAATGCCATGCAAATTAATAAGGTCCCATAGTTCTTCATTTTATATGAGACATCGTTGTCTCTTTCCTCATTAATCCAGCCTGATCAACTTTTTAAAAAAGATTTTATTGTTTTTTAAAGTTTATTTATTTATTTTGAGAGAGAGAGAGAGAGAGAGAGGGAGAGAGTCAGTCCCAGGCAGGTTCCACACTGCCAGAAAAGAGCCCCATGAGGGGCTTGAACCCACAGATCATGAGATTGTGACACGAGCTGAAGTCTGATGCTTAACCGACGGAGCCACCCAGGCGCCCCAGAGATTTTAAGTAATCTCTACATCCAACGTCGCTGGGGCACCTGGGTGGCTCCGTCGGTGGAGCGTCCGACTTCAGCTCAGGTCACGATCTCATAGTTCGTGAGTTCAGGCCCCACACTGGGCTCTGTGCTGTCAGGGAAGAGCCTGCTTTGGGTCCCCTGTCTCCCTGTCTCTCCATCCCTCCCCTGCTTGTGCTCTCTTTCTCTCTCAAAAATAAACGTTAAAAAAAAAAAAAAAAGGACTCTTGCTAGATACTAAAAGACTCCTTTCCCCGGGGGTGCCTGGGTGGCTTCGTCGGTTGAGCATCTGACTCCTGATTTCGGCTCAGGTCAAGATCTCACAGGTTTGTGAGACTGAGCCCCGCAGTGGGCTCTGGGCTGACAGCACGGAGCCTGCTTGGGATTCTGTCTGTCCCTCCCCCACTTGTGCTCTCTCTCAAAATAAATAAATGAACTTAATTTAAAAAATTGTAAATTCCCTAATTGGAACTGTTTCCCAGCTCCTTCTTCCCTCTCTCTCTTCTTTTCTTAAACTTTACCTCTCTCTTTTTTTTTTTTGAGGATTAAAAAAAATATTTATTTAAGTAATCTCTACGCCCAATGTGGGACTTGAACTCACAACCCTGAGATCAAGAGTCATATGCTGTGGGGCGCCTGGGTGGCTCTGTCAGTTGAGCGTCCGCCTTCGGCTCAGGTCATGATCTCGTGGTCCGTGAGTTCAAGCCCCGCGTCAGGCTCTGTACTGACAGCTCAGAGCCTGGAGCCTGTTCCAGATTCTGTGTCTCCCTCTCTCTCTGACCCTCCCCCGTTCATGCTCTGTCTCTCTCTCTCTCTCTCTCTCTCTGTCAAAAATAAATAAACATTTAAAAAAAAAAAAAAAAAGAGTCGTATGCTCTCCTGACTGAGCCAGCCAGGCACCCCTACCTGTCTTTTTAAAAAACTTTGGGGGCGCCTGGGTGGCTCAGTTGGTTAAGCATCCGACTCTTGATTTAGACTCAGCTCATGATCTCATGGTCATGGGATCAAGTCCTGAGTCGGGCTCAGTGCTGAGCATGGAGCCTGCTTGGGATTCTCTCTCTCTCTCTCTCTCTCTCTCTCTCTCTCTCTCTGTGTGTCTCAAAAATAAATAAACATTAAAAAAAACCCACAACCTTGTATTGTAGAGGTGCCTGGCTGGCTCAGTCAGTGAGCATATGGGATCTTGATTTCAGGGTGAGGAGTTGAAGCCCCACGTTGGGCCTCGAGCTTACTTAAACACACACACACACACACACACACACACACACCCATCTCTGCCACTGTTCAGGCTGCTGCTTTCGCCTGCAGAGACCTCCCCCTCCCCCCCTTTACTGCCAGGTAAACTCCCGGTGACCCTTCAGGACCCAGCTGAAATGCGTCCTCTCCGGCACCTTCCCAGGTGCCAACCCACCTCCCTCACCTCCCCCTCCAATATATGACCCTCTGGAGACTGTAAAAAGATCAGTGCTTGCAGGAGTTTGGGGGGGTGGCAATGAATAGGCAGAGCCCAGAGGATTTTTAGGGTAGTGCAAATACTCTGGATACTATAATGATACATCATTATACATTTGTCCAAACCCATAGGATGTACAACAGCAAGAGTGAACCCTAAGGTAAAGTCCAAACTTTGGGTGATTATGATGTGCCCGCAGAGTTCCATCGATTGTAACAAGTGTATCATTCAGGTGGGGGTGGTGAGAATGGGAGAGACGGGCATGTGTGGGGGCGGGGGACGTGTGGGAAATCTCTGTACCTTTCTTTCAACTTTGCTCTGAACCTAAGACTGCTCTAAAAAAATAAATTCTTGGTTTAAAAAAAGAATATTTAAATGAGGTGCCTGGGTGGCTCAGTCAGTTGAGCGGCCCGACTCTTGATTTCAGCTCAGATCGTGATCCCTGGGTCGTGGCATCGAGCCCCGGGTCGGACTCTGCACTGAGCGTGGGGTCTGCTTAAGATTCTCACTCTCTCTCTTGGGGCGCCTGGGTGGCTCAGTCGGTTGAGCGTCTGACTTCGGCTCAGGTCATGATCTCGCGGTTCGTGAGTTCAAGCCCCACGTCGGGCTCTGTACTGACAGCTCAGAGCCTGGAACCTGCTTCAGATTCTGTGTCTCCCTCTCTCTCTGACGCTCCCCCATTCATGCTCTGTCTCTCTCTGTCTCAAAAATAAATGTTAAAAAAAAAAAACCTTAAAAAAAAAAAGATTCTCACTCTCCCTCTGCCTCTTGCCCCTGCTCACGCACACTCTCTCTCTCTCTCTCTCTCAAATAAAATTTTAAAAAAATTATAAAAAGAGGGGCGCCTGGGTGGCTCAGTCGGTTAAGCGTCCAACTCTTGATTTCGGTTCAGGTCATGATGTCACGGTTTGTGAGTCTGAGCCCCATGTGGGGCTCTGTGCTAACAGTGTGGAGCCTGCCTGGGATTCTCTCTCTCTCGCTCTCGCTCTCGCTCTCGCTCTCTCGCTCTGTCTGCCCCTCCCCCACGTGTGCGAGGGCCCTCTCTGTTTCTCTCTCTCAAAAATAAATAAATCAACTTTTTTTTAAAATTTTTTTTTTCAACGTTTTTATTTATTTTTGGGACAGAGAGAGACAGAGCATGAACGGGGGAGGGGCAGAGAGAGAGGGAGACACGGAATCGGAAACAGGCTCCAGGCTCCGAGCCATCAGCCCAGAGCCCGACACGGGGCTCTAACTCACGGACCGGACCGCGAGATCGTGACCTGGCTGAAGTCGGACGCTTAACCGACTGCGCCACCCAGGCGCCCCAATAAATCAACTTTTAAAAAAACTATAAAAAAAGAGTACGTAAAAGGAGGGACAAAAGAAAGAAAAGAAAAAAAAAGAAGAAGGGTCTTGTACTTGGAGCAAACGGGAGCTCAGAACCTTTGGCCTGTTACTGGAGACAACTTTTATCTTCCGTGGACACGTTAAGACACGACCTGAAGACCAAGCCGTCCCGTCCCCACACCGTCTGAGGACGTATAGATGCGGAAGGCAGTCATGGTAGGAAGCTTTTGTCTTCTGGCCCGTCTCCAATAACCGAGCGACAAAAGAAGCCCACCGTATGGGCGTAAGAGGACCTTCATGGTCCTGTGAACCGCGTGGCCCAGGTTGCTCTTGGCAGACCTTGACCCCCAAGGGCGGTCCACATACGGCTGGGGAACGCCCGGCTCTGCCGTGGGGAGGTCCGCACAGTGGGTGTGGGCAGCTGGCCTCATCACGGCCGCCGACAAGCTACCCTCCACCCCTACCCGCACGCCTCGCCTCTCAGCAGACCAGGGGGGCCACTAGCAGTCCAGAAAGCCCGAGGTAACGGGAATGGCGGGGAAGCCGGCAAAGGGGACCGCAGGTTAGTATTGCGCTTGGCAAGAGAGAAGAGAAACGGTGAGTTCCTGGGTGCGGGGTCGGGAGGTGGGGGTGGGGAAACCAGAGGTGCGGCTGGGCCCGACTGGACTCGCGGGGACTCGAGGAAGCGACTGAGATGTAGGGGGGTGGAGCCGGCTGAGGCCTTGGGAGCAGCAGTGGCCCCGAAGAGCCAAATTTAGCGTCACCCCGATGGGGCTGAGGGGAAAGATCAAGAAAGCAGTTTTTCGGAGGGCTGGGAGTATACAGATTTGTGCCGTGCTGGCGCACGGTGGCCTCTAGGTAAATGCCTGTCAAGCTCACCCAACCCGATGAATCATTAACCCTCCTACCGTCTCCGCTCCCCATTCTCTCTCGAGATCGAGGGTCCTTTCCTTTGAGGTTTTGTGAGGCTAGCTGGCCCTTTTGTGTGGGTATGACAATCACAGAGCACACGGAAACACACCTGGACAGGCTTTTATAGCTCGAATCGGGCCTCCAACGCCACGCATAGATTCTGAAGAGATGCTTCAAGAACAATAACAAACAGCACCTCAGTTTTATTGAGGATCTGTCGCGTGCCCGGCTCTGTATCTGCATTAACCCAATTCTGTGTTCTCTGCGGGTGTATGAGGCAGGCACTACACTTATCCCCATGTTTTACGGATGAGGAAGACGAGGCTCAGAGAGGCCGCACGCCTTACGCAAGTTCACAGAGGGGTAAGGGGCAGGGCCGGCATCCAGACCCCACGCTCGGAATTTTTTTTTTTTAATTTTAATATTTGAGAGAGAGAGAGAGAGAGTGCGTGAGCAGGGGAGGGGCGGAGAGAGGGGGAGACGGAGGACCCCAAGCGAGCTCTGTGCTGACAGCAGACAGCCCAATGCGGGGCTCGAACTCTCAGACCACGAGGTCACGCCCTGAGCCGACGTCAGCTGCTTAACTGACTGAGCCACCCAGGTGCCCCCCAAAGCCCATACTCTTGACCACTGAGCGAGTCTGCCCATTACGGCTTTAAGAGGAACGTAGCTGTCAAAGCCAAACAAGCAACAGCTCCGTGGGGGGAGGGGGTGACCACCAGGGGTGTGTGCGTTTCCCAGCTGGCTGGAGGCCAGCAGAGGGGTCAGCAAGCTGTGGTCTTGGTCTCCTCCTGACAGCAGGGGCTGCGGTCTTTCCTGGCTGAGAGCAGGCCTTCTCTGGGACCTCTCTTTCTCTCTCCCCTACCTCCTTCTTCACCCCTGCTGTGGAGGTGGGGACCTCGCTCTCTCCCCTACCTCCTTCTTCACCCCTTTTGTGGAGGGGGGGGGGTCAGCGCCTATCAGAGCTGCTGTTACTGTTGAGCTGGAGCTTAGAGAAGCCTGCTTAGCGCAGGGCGGCCATTTTGATTCCCAGAGTAAGCCAGCTCAGGTCAGAGGAAAGGGGCAGAGTGATTTTACAGGAGTGGAATTAGGCAGGCCCCTCCCTACTGCCTCCTCGCCTGCCTCTAGGGCCAGTCTTGTTTCCATGACCAACAACTGCCATCCCCAAAGTATTTAGGCCACTCTACACCTCTTGGGAAAACCCAGGGGAGAGTTCTTCCCCTACACCGGCACAACTGACGCTCAACCAAAGCCGTCTTGCCTAAGGGATGTCCGGACATCCACCTGGATCCGAAAAGTGTCTTCTTCTTCTTCTTTTTTTTTTTTTTTTTGGCAGACTGCCAAGGTAATGCTACTGACTTAGGCAGAAGTTACTCCCCAAAGGGGCCAGACCCCAGAGTAAGCCAGCAGCCAGCCAGGAGCGGAAAATGTCAACAGAGTAAAGGCAACGTTCCCGTCCTCTCCCACTACCCGGAGAGCTTTAGAACTCAGCAGTGTTTGCACCACTGGATCGGTGAGGTGGCTCTACCGAGCTCTGTTCCAGCTCTGTTCCTGCTGGGAAGAGACGCTATGTCAAGCAAGGAGTGTTGAACTAGACAGAAGACCTGAAACCCTGCTCGCCTGTGCCTGCCTGGTCAGTTTGTGGCCCGCCAGAGGTCCTGGCTACTGAACCATCTGTGTTCCTCATTCCGATCTGCTGGCTTCAAGCCTTCCATTGTCAGGCTGCCAGGGACTAAAAGAGAGCCTTTGGGCAGCCCGGTTTTTCTAAAGACTCCCCTCCCCGCCCTTTTAACGTGAGTTAACCATTCCCTGGCCCAAACCACGCTCTTGTCTGTCCGTTTCTGAGCGTGTACGTTATTGTTTTTTTGTTTGTTGGTTTCAACTGCTCTGGCACTGAGACCGTGAGCTCCCAGTGGTCAAGGTCAGGTCTCCGCCCTCATCCTCTACTCCTGCCTCCAGGGCAAGGGAACGGAAAGAAATGGACAGATTACCTGGTGTCTAGGCACAAGCGCCCCGTACTCCGTCCTGGAAGATAGAGCATGGGCCGGAGGAAGGAGAGGCCTGCGTTCAATCCCAGCCCCACCACTTGCTGGCTGTGTGACTGTTGGGCAAGTAACTTACCCTCTCTGCGCCTCCTTTCCTCAGCTAGAAAACAGGACTAGTACCGGCACTTATTTCAAAGGGTCGATAAGGAGGATGGAGCGGGATAATAAACTGCCTCGTCCCTGCTGCATGACCAATAAATGGTAGTTCTTATCAGATTATAATTTATTAATCCCAGGCAAGACTCTCCTTTCATTCCCTCCTCCTGACCTACTTTTGTCCCCACCCTTGCCCCTGACAAAAGCCTCCCCCGTCACAAGAGAGCACAGATTGAGACCCCCCCGTTCGTTCACCTTGGGCCACAGTTACTGAAATCAACAAACTAACAAATCCAAATTCTCCGACGCTGGCCTTTCAGCATATTCACCTGACTTCAGATGGGAACAGCTGGGGAGGGACGGGCACAGGACTTGGAGCTCACCCCACGGCAGCTAAGGCTCAATTCTGTGCTCGCGGGCAGTGAGATCTCATAAGCCGGCCCTGAACTTCATTCATTTTTCAGCAAGTATCGAGTGCCTGCCACATGAGGCCACATGCGGTGGGGACACACAAATGTGTGAGCCCTACTTCCCGAAGGCAAAGAGCTTGCAGTCTCGAGGGGATGGAGGGGCTCGTGACACGGAAGGTTATAACACAAGGAAGCAGGTGACTTCGAGCCAGGAGAGAGCCGTCAGGAGAGTTGAGCTATGGGGCATTCCGAAGGGGGAGACTCCCGCTGTGAGGGGACAGAAGGCTTGAGGAGGTGGCCCTGAGAGGGGGGAGGCAGAGACACAGACGTGGGAGAGGGTGGGGCATGTAGAGAAACGCTAAGGAAATTCAACTGGCTGGCTCAGAGGGCACATACAGACTAACGGCGTCATTTAAAAGGGATCACTTGGGGGGGGGGGGACGCCTGGGTGGCTCAGTGGGTTGAGCGTCCGACTTGGGCTCAGGTCATGACCTCATGGTTCGTGGGTTTGAGCCTGGTATCAGGCTCTCTGCTGTCAGCACAGAGCCTGTTTGGAATTCTCTGTCTCCCTCTCCCTCTCTCTGACCCTCCCTTGCTTGATCGCACTCTCGCTCAAAAATAAACATTAAAAAAACGGGGGGGGGGGAGGTGTTACCCACTGAGCTCTTGAAACAAATAAGTATGCCCTCAGGGGTGGGGTGGGGGTGAAAATGAAAACATAGTATCTGCAATTGTTTTTTTTTTTAATGTTTATTCTTGAGAGAGGGCGAGAGAAAGAGCGTGAGCAGGGGTGGGACAGAGAGAGAGAGAGAGAGAGAGAGAGAGAGAGGGAGGGAGACACAGAATCTGAAGCAGGCCCCAGGCTCTGAGCCGTCAGCACAGAACCCGACGTGGGGCTTGAACTCACGAACCGTGAGATCATGACCTGAGCCGAAGTCGGACGCTTAACCGACTGAGCCACCCAAGCAACCTTGGCTTCCAGTGCTTTCCAATCTGCAATTGTTGGTAAAGCACATTGTTAGTGAACTCTGCCTCTCCTGCCCCACAATCCCCTCCTCGTGGTGGTCTGGAACACCCTCACTGTGAGGTGAAACACCTCAGTTGAGCCTTCAAGAGGCAGGTAGATGGTCCAGGCAGAGGTGACAGGAATGTGAAATACATTTATTCATTCTCTAGGGGGCCCGGGGGGCGGGGACTAAGATCATTCTGACGGAACTGGAGGCTTGAATAGAGCAGAGGTTATAAAAAGGCAGGGCTTATTTAGCCCACGCAAGATTCAACAGTTTTTATTTGCCAACATTGGAACACTGGGAGATTTTGACATAAAAATCTGGAGTGTAGCCTCCCCTGAAAAACTGGGCCCACGTTTCAAAATGGCATCCAACCCTTGGAGAAGGGGAACTCGCCTTGGCCTCCACTGGCTTCCTTTATTCCCTCCCGCGACCCGTATTGAGATGCTAATCACGTTTTGTGAGCACAGAACCAGTTAGCTCTCCAAAATGCTTCGCAAGCCAAAAAGACTGTGATGGCTCAGAAAGCCTTTGAAAGCCGTCTTTAGTGGGTGAGTGTCTGTTATCTGGGTTTCCCTGTGTCGGGTTTTTTTTTTTTTTTTTCTTCTCCATGTTACTTCCAAGTTGCTGCTGGCATTTGATTTTGCAACTCCGAATATAGGACCTCTGTGCAATGCGGTGGCAAAGTGGGCACAGGCAGCAGGCCAGGCCAAGGGGCTCAACTTCAGCTTGTGTTCTCTACGGGCAATAAAGGAGGACAGAACACAGGCAGATCTTAAGGAAATGGGGCTGGCAGGAGCCAGGGGCTGGGCTGGGCTGGAGGGACTGAAATAAGTACTGACCCTGGAGACAAGCTACCTCTACCTGGTCTTTTTCTGTTGTTTTTTTTTGAGGGGGGAGGGTGTACAAGTGAGCCAGGGAGAGAGAGAGGGAGAGAGAGAGGGAGAGGGAAGTAGGGCTTGTGGTTGTTTTTTTTTTTTTTTTTTTTTTTTACCCAAAGCGGGGAGTGAACCGTGAGATCATGACCTGAGCGAAAGTCAGGTGCTTCACGACTGAGCCACTCCAGGCTACCTGGTCTTCAATCACAGCTCAGTTACTTGGGCAGGCTGCAGGACCTTTCTTTCTTTCTTTTCTTTTTTTTTTTTTTAAAGTTTATTTATTTTGAGAGAGAGAGAGAGAGAACACGCAGGGGAGGGGCAGAGAGAGAAGGGGACAGAGGATCTGAAGCAGGCTCTGTGCGGACAGCAGAGAGCCCAACGCGGAGCTTGAACTCATGAACTGAACCGTGAGATCATGACCGCAGCCAAAGTCGGACGCTTAACCAACTGAGCCACCCAGGTGCCCTGGGACCTTTCAGTGCCTCTGTTTTCTCATCTGTCAAATGGGCTTCATATGAACAGTACCCACCTCGTAGGGTCGTTGTTAAGGATGAAATGAGATAATGAGCATGAAGTTCGGTGCTTATGATCATTTTTAGATTAAACATTTTTTTTAATGTTTATTTTTGAGAGAGAGAGAGAGCGTGAGCAGGGGAGGGGCAGAGGGAGGAGATACAGAATCTGAAGCAGGCTCCAGGCCGTCAGCACAGAGCCCGACGCGGGGCTCGAACTCATGAGCTACGAGATCATGACCTGAGCCAAAGTCAGCCGCCCAACCGACCGAGCCACCCAGGCGCCCTCCCATTTTTGGATTTAATCCTGGAGCCCAGTTAGAGGATTTACTGCCATAGCCTGGGCAGGAGCTGACAAGGTCCTAGGTTAGGGCAGGGACCTCGACAAAAAGACCAGGGTGGGAGCAGCAGGCATGAAGAACCAACTGGACTGAAGGTTGCCTGGGCGAGGGGAAGAGGAAGCGTGAGCAGCAACTTCTGGAATTCCAGTCTGGGTGACTGGGGGGTGGGGGGTGGTGGGACTGAAATGGAAAGCCCTGGGCACAAAGTTGCAGGGGAAGGAGAGGTCGGTCTGATACAGATTACATTAGAGGCGACAGTGTATACAGGTGATAACCACGCGCAGCGGGCAGCGAGGAGCGTGGGTCGGGGCTGAACCCGTGGAGTTGGGTGTGAGACCCAGGAGGACAGGGCTGTGCCGGGAGGGGACGGACCAAGTGACAGCGCGCCCCGTTTGGTAAAGGCAGCCTGAGGTGCTAAGCATCTCGGGTGGGTTCAGCGTCTCTGTTTGAACAGCCCCGGGGCCTCTCTTCGCTCAGGGACCCTGTGTATTCTGCTCGGTCAGCTGTGCCACTCGGATACCACCTTTGTCCTTCAGTTTATGTACTTTCAGTTCAAATGCTGACCTGGCCCAATCCTGCTTGCCTTGTGAGCCTTGATGGGGTCAAAGTCCCCTGGGGTACAGAGCAACAGGCAGGCACTCGGTTTTATATTTGATGAAATGGAGACACCTAACATGGGCCGCGGGGGAGGGCGTCAGAGATTCTGGGCTGGGTGTGGGGCGGGGCGGGGGGGGGGGGGGCGACACCAAGCTGGTGCCCGGTGCCTCCCACCTGACCCTCTCAGAGGGCCCGCCAGGTTCCAAGGCTCCCATGTTCTCAGCTGCTCCCTCGAGTGTCAGGGCAGCCGGTCTCCCTCTCTCTTCCACATGCACCTGTCCAGAGAACCTTTTGCTTAGGACTCCGTCCCCGGCCTTTATTAAGGGCCCACAGATTAATTAGACGGCTTAGTCTCCGTCAATATCTTCCCTGTGCCACTTATTCCCTCAGTACACTCAGTGCTGCCTTGAAATACACATTTCAGGCCCACGTTCTGGGCCACGTGAGGGAGAATGAAGATGAAAAGGACAGGCTGTGCCTGCAAGAGCTTGAGCCATGATGCACTGAAGAGCGGCCAAGGCGATTTCAGGCGGCACACCGGGTGGGGGACACCTCCTGCCATTTGTGCACAGGGCTGACCCACCCCCCGCTTCCCACCGGAAACCACTGCATCAAAACATGCACACTCATAATTTATTTACCTCCCCATTCCCTAGCATGCCAGCCAGGAGCCAGGGTGAGAAAAAGAGAAAGGAGTAAAAATGAGTGGAAGCATGGTGAAGGAAGGGTTCAGCTGGTTAAACGAGACTTCTGATGATTCTCATTAATGTTCGAGAGCGTTCCAACCTGATAGGGCATTGGATGGGCAGACTGTGTGTGTGTGTGTGTGTGTGTGTGTGTGTGTATCTGGACAAAAGCATATTAGGAGAAAATTCCCCGCCCAGCTGGTTATCTAACAGACACCTGACGTGGATTCGCTTCCTGACAGGCAGCTCGAGGAGGAAAGCCAGCGGAATGCAAACATTGCCATTAAGTGTCCTCAGTTCAGGGCAGCCTGGCTCCCAGGCAAAGTCCCCTCGTTACAAATTCCACTGGCAAAACTGGCAGGCTCCCGCCGGGGGGGGGGGGGGGGGGGGGGGGTGGGGGGGGTTGCTGCTAGCGAAGCTTTGTCTTGGAGAATGTGGATCGTGTGCCTTGCAGGAAAAAACCCACCACAACAGAGTTTCGAGTTAGCCTGTTGTTTCTAGGCTCCCTACCCTCCAAACTGAAGGTGGATTTCAGGCAGGGATTAGGAGGTTGTTAACTGGACAGAGATCGCTACCTGCAAGGCTAAGATCCTGAGTGCCCAGAAATGCCCCGTTTACTGCAGCGACATCTAATGGCCAGAGGAAGCAATGCATGTTGCCATGGAACAGCAGCCTGTGGTTCTGTCTTGGGAGTGAATTTTTTTTTTTTAAGTAGGGCGGACCGGGTATTATTATGTTTATTAATGCCTGTAAAATAACACTTTGACCGCAACCCTAAGAATTCACTTCCTATATCTTTGGGTGATATTTATGATGTTATTCATAACTGGATGCTGATCATACTTTATGAAACCCATGCAATTACCTCTTTGGGATTTTTTTTTTTTTTTTCCAATAACCATCATGACTTTGCGTATATTTTAAAGCTTCTTGTTGAAGCTCTGGGCATCTGTTATCAAGAAGGTTTCCATACCAGGGAAAAAGATAATCAGGTTTACCCCCGAATACCTACTTCTAGTGCATCTTACCCCGATTTATAGTATAAAAAAATACAAATAATTTTAAAAATAAAATAAACAAATAAATGAATAAATAAATAAACAAACAAACAAACTTAAGAGGGGGGGGCACCTGGGTGGCTCAGTTGGTTAAACATCTGACTCTTGGTTTCAGCTCAGGTCATGATCTCATAGTTTGTCAGTTCAAGCCCCACATAAGGCTCCTCTGGCCGTGTGGAGCCCACTTAGGATGCTCCCTCCCCGTCTTCCCCCCCCCCAACAATAAACAAACTAACAAACTTAAAAAAGCAAAAGAGCCTTACAATTATTTTTGTCGTGAGACCTGTAAGTCGATTTGTAGGAATAGAGCTGAAGGGTGTCATCACAGATGTGAAAAAAAATACAAAGGTTTTCACTGTAACGTTATCACCCGGAAAAATTAGAAATAGCCTAAATATTTTAAAACCAAGAAATTGTTATTTATGGCACAATGGAGGCAGAGATTGAAGCATGCAGCCACAGACCAAGGAATAAGCGACCAGAGGCTGGAAGAGACAAGGAAGGATCCACCCCAAAGCCTTCAAATGGGGCCTGGCCCTGGCATCAACCTGATATTAAAATTCTAGCCTCGAGAACTTTGCAAGAATAAATCATCATTAAAAAAAATATCTATGGCACATCCCCATGATGGAATATTTTTACATTTTATTTACTTTTGAGAGAGAGAGACAGAGAGCGAGAGCACAAGTGGGGGGCGGGGCAGAGAGAGGGAAATACAGAATCCAAAGCGGGCTCCAGGCTTTGAGCTGTCAGCACAGAGCCCGATGCGGGGCTCGAACCCATGAACCATGAGATCATGACCTGAGCCGAAGTCCGACGCTCAACCGACTGAGCCACCCAGGCGCTCCCATATAATGGGATATTATGTGAAAATTTAAAAAGGCATTTTCAATAGCTGATGGCCTGGGGCAATATCCATTATATAATAAGTGAACAAAGTAGGATATCAATTTTTATATGTGGTAGGGACACAAGTTTGTAAAAAAACCCAAATTTCCATATACATGTATCGTATACATTTATGCATACGCACACATGTATACATGTACACACACACAAACATGCAGGAAAACTATTAATCATAGTGCATAGGTGCTGGGTTTATAGGTAATTATTGTTTTCTTTTTTATACTTTTCTGTATTTCCCAAATTTTCTTTTTTTTTAAGTTTATTCTGAGAGAGAGAGAGAGAGAGAGAGAGAGGAGGGGCAGAGAGTGAGTGCGAGAGAATCCCAAACCATGAGATCGTGACCTGAGCCAAAGTTGGATGCTTAACCAACTGAACCACCCAGGCGCCCCTCCCAAATTTTCTATAATCCATGTGCATTATTATAGATAAACTAAGCTAAACTGATTTTGGTTCTTTCCAGTCTCCCTCATTGAGGCAGCTTTGAGGAAGAGAGGAAAGAAAAGTGGGCCTCATCTGGAGGCTTTGACAAGGACCTACAAAAGCAGAGTATGGGAACAGGGAGGTGACCTGGCTCGGGCCACTAGCCCTGAGGTTAGTAGCAGAAATGCCGGGAGGAGGGTGCGTGGCGTTGCACAGGATTTTCGTGAGTGGTCACGAGCGCCCTGGAGACCCGGCATCACTCAGGGTCAGTGTTCTTTGCAGCCCACGTCAAGGCGCCCCTTCGTACGCGACGCGCCCCCAACAGAACCCCTCACCTGCATGTTTCTCTTCACTGTGTCGAAAGGGAAGGAGAGGGTCTGGGTTACTGCAGCGGCCAGGCAGACATTGGCAAAGTTCTGGAGGAGAGAGAACCGATCTCGGGGTCCATTCCAGATTCTCTCCAGGTTCATGTAAACGAGAAGGGAGCCGGCAGAGAACGGGAGAGCACCTGGAAAACGAGGCCAGGAAGAGGCTGCTTCTGTCTCTGGCAACACTGGGCTTGTTAAAATCCCTCCCACCAGGGGCGCCTGGCTGGCTCGGTTGGTTAAGTGTCCGACTTTCAGCTCAGATGACGGAGGAGGATCTCAAGGTTCGTGCGTTCCAGCCCCATGTCAGGTTCGGTGCTGACAGCTCAGAGCCTGGAGCCTGCTTCGGATTCTGTGTCTCCCTCTCTCTCTGCCCCACTTGCGCTCTCTCTCTCAAAAATGAACATTAAAAAATTTTTTTTAAATAAATAAATAAAATCCCTCCCACCAGAGCAATAGGAAGGAACTTTTCTTGGGTGCTGATAATGTGCTACATTTTGATAGGGGCTGTGTTACTTGTCAAAACGCACGGGATGGTTCACTAAAGGTTTGCGCCCTTTACGTAAATTTTACGTTACGAGGAACCACAAACGAATATTGAACTCTAGATAATGATTACACAATGTTGAACGGGTTGAGGGGTGAAGTGCCTCGATGTTTGGAAATTACATGGAAATCATCAAAAATTATGGAAGATGGACTGGTGAATGGCCAGAGGGATGGACAGATAGATGATAAAGCAAAAAAGTTAATTGTAGCATCTGGATGGTTGGGTGTTAGAAATGTTTAAAAATAAAATCTTGGGGGGAAAAAAATCACTCCCATAAAGAAAAAGTCAGTGAGTGGCACTTAATCAGGTTTTGGAAGCGGTTAGGAGGGAGTGGTCTTCCAGAAACTTTGGGAGCTATCTTAAGTTTACAGAGGTACTACATTTCCTTCAAATGAGATTTAAAAGAGGGGATAGCATCAGTGGGGTTGCTTGCCTTTAGGAAGATGCAATAATATTTATTTAATAAACACATTAAACATGAAGCACCAACCCCGCATTTACCTTCATTCAGAAAATATTTGTGGACTTTATGTCATATGCTGGGCCCTGTGTCAGCTGCTGGGAATACAAAGAGGAGTAAACACAAAGAGTAGGCTAATTCTTAGAGATACTCACCCTCTAGTGGAGGGGACAGGCAGCGGATGTGTGCCATAATTGGGTGGGGCGGGGATGGGGGGGGTGGGCTATACAAAGTTCTTTAGGCACATGACGATCCTCGTAATTTTGCCTAGGGGGATCAGGAAGGATTTCACAGAAGAGAGAACTTTTCCACTGGGTCTTGACGATTGAGTAGGAGTTCGCCAGACATCGGGAGAGAGGACAGGCAGTCCGGGCAGAGGGAACAGCTGTTACAGAGGGAGTGGGGTTCCAGGAAACTGCAGGTTTTTCTGTATGGTTGGAGAGTGAGTGCAGGTGGAGGCGGGGCAGGAGAGGAGGTGGGATGGGCCGTGGGGGCCACGTGTGTGAAGGATCTGATGGTGTGCCATAAGGAATTTGGGCTTTCCCCTGTAGCTCAGAAGTCAGTGAAGGCTTTATCTGTTTATTTGAGAGGGGGTGGGGCGCAAGTGAGCGAGGGGCAGAGAGAGACAGACAGAGAAGCAGGGCTCACCTGAAGTGGGGTTCGAGCTCACCCGATGTGCTACTCGAACCCACGAACTGTGAGATGGTGACCTGAGCCAAAGTCAGGTGCTTAACGACTGAGCCACCCGGGCGCCCATCAGTGAAGGCTCTAAAGGAGGACAGCAGCATGGGGGTGGTGAAAGGGCTAATTTCAGTGTAGGCAGGAGAGACCCGGGCCTGGGACCAGGTGGGAGCGTCTTGCTCATGTCTGCGGGGAAGGGAGGATGAGCGCAGTGGGTGCAGGGAAGGAGGGGGCGACAGACTGAGAGTGGAGGGGTCGAGTCCACGGTATGCGCTGACTGAAGCCACAGCGGTGAGAGGGGCGGAGCTGAGGCGATTGTAAATTTCTTCGATTGTAAATTTCTTCCCGCTTGAGCCACAGGAAGCAGCAGGGGAACCGTTAGTCTCTGTTATTACAGAGGTGACGTTGGGGGGTCATTAGAGTATCATGATGCCTGTTTAAGCCACTGGCCTAGCTGAGGCCACCCAGGGACGGGATGGAGGGTGGAAAGAAAGGTAAGGAAGGAGCCCCGGGGAGAGTGTCAGGTGAGCCAGAAAGATGGGGAAGACACCCAGAAGCTGGTAGGGTCCTAGAAGCCAAGTTTCCGGAAGAAGGGGTGGCCAGTCTCCTCGAACGCTGCAACAAAGGTCAGATAATGGGTGAAAGTCGGCTGCGTCTGGCAACTGGGGGACACGGGCGACTCGTGCGTCTGTAGCCCTGGCAAAGGTTCCCAAGACCACAGAAGCTCCAGTTGTTGCCCTGGTCGTGCGCGCCCATGGGTGCAGGCTGAGACGCCTCCCCGCAGTCAGATGGGGTGCGTGGGGTTGCCTTCCTATCGGTTTGGGCTGAGCCACCTCCACTGTCTCCTCCTTCCCACCCTGGGGTGTGACAGGCCAAAGTTGCAAGTGGGGCGTATAGCTATGGAATAGAACCAAGCTAACTGGCTCTATATGGATTGGATCCATGTGACCACGACCTCAAAAAGCTGCATTTAACTGGTTACGAGCAACGGTATACGGTACGTTCATACATATCACAGAACACAGCCTTTTCTTGGACAAGGTGAAAAGTTCCATCTTACCTAGAACAGTAAGGGAAACCCCTCGGTAAAGGGCTAGGAACCCTTCTTGTTGATAGACAGTAGAAAAAGCATGGAAGATCCCTCGGTAAGATGGTTCCAGCAGGTTCTGCACAGTCAGCCGGGTTTTGATGAGGTCTGTAGGGTAGGTCACAACAGTGGAAACCATGCCTGCGAGACTCCCCGCCATGATAGATCTCCACTGGGAAATATGGCCCAGGTCATCCGTGAACAGCATGACAAACCTAGGAGACAAAAGGGGGAAAAGCCCAAGAGTGTCGGCTATGGATTGTGCTAGAGTGCTCTCTACAATTTCTTGCATTATCTCCCAGCATTTGGAAAGGTTTTCCAAAGTGAAAAGTACTATACTAATGTATTAGGGTGAATGAATAGCACATTCGCTTCTACTATATCTGTAGAATTCTAGTTAGCTGCGAGGAGCCGTCCAAACTTCTTCTTGATGTCTACCCTAAGTTCTTCTCACTTCATTTTTTAAAAAACCATTTTATTTTTTGAAAGTTTCTTTCTTTATTTGGCGAGAGAGAGCCCGAGTTGGGACAGGGGCGGGGAGTGGGGAGGGAGGGAGAGGCACAGAGAATCCCAAGCAGGCTCTGTGCTGTCAGCACCAAGCCCCGATGAGGGGCTCGAACTCACCAACTGCGAGATCATGACCTGAGCTGAAATCAAGAGTCAGATGCTCAACTCACTGAGCCCCCCCCCAGGTGCCCCTCCTCCCACTTCATTTTAAGCATTTCCCCCCTGTTATCTGCCTGTCAACCCCTTTGGTTCTGTTGAAACTTGAACGAATCCCTTGAAATGATAACTTGGGGCATCCCCAGTGGTTGATTTTTTTTTTTTTTAACTAAGCTCTGTGCCCAATGTGGGGCTTGAACTTCCAATGCCGAGATCAGGAGTCACACGCTCTACCGACTGAGCCAGCCAGGCGCCACCACTGCGCCCCCTGTAGTTGAGTTTTAAAAATGTATTGGTTGAACAATTATAAGAGAAGATGTGTTACCCCACTCATTGTCTGGGAAACGACAAGTAAAAACAAGGTACCATTTCTCCCCTCGCAGATTGGCAAAGATGAAATAGTCTGAGAATATGAAGTGATGGTGAGGACCTGGGGAAACAGGAATGTTCACCCACTGCTGGTAGAAATGTAAATTGGGGGGGGGGTGGGCGCCTGGGTGGCTCAGTCGGTTGAGCATCCCGCTTCGGCTCAGGTCATGATCTCATGGTTCATGGGATCGAGCCCCACATCAGGCTCTGTGCGGACAGTGCAGAGCCTGCTTGGGATTCTCTTTGTCCCTCCTGCTGCCCCTCTCCCTCTTCTCTCTTGGAAAATAAATAAACATTTTTAAAAAAGGAATGTAAATTTGGTGCGGCCCCTTTGTAGTATCTAGCACAACTGAAAGAAAGCCTTTCGCCCCAGAAATTCCATTTCTAGGTGCATCCCCTAGGGAAACTTCTGCACATGTACATGTGAGGACACATAGGACACTGTTGCTGTGAAAAGTCACACAACCTACAAGCCCATTCATAGGGAGATAAATTGTAGCACGCTCATACAATGGATACTGTAGTGAAAATGACTTTGCAACTATGTATTCACGTGGATAATCCTGAAAGCATAAAGTTGAGCGCAGAGAGCAAGTCTCAGGCTGACTTCCAGTGTATGACAATTAAGAAACTCTTTACACTGAAAAACACACCCATGAAAATCATACCTTGTATCATTCATTGAGAGGCGTAGATACATCTAAAAATGTGTAAAATAGACCTCCAGGAAGGTGGGGGGGGGGGGAAGGGGCTGGGAATGAGAATGAACAGGACTCCAGCTTTCTTAGTAATATTGTATTTCCTTGTATTAAAACAAAGAAGATACCTGAAGTATCTTTTATACTTTCATACTGTCGCTTGTACTGTTACTTCCGCGCGGCGGGCACACGGGGTTTGTGTTTCTCTACAGTTTTATAATGGAGTCCAAAATGGCTTTGGGTGGACTTTTCCAAATGCCAACCAGAAAGCCACTGTGTTACAGTCTCTCTCTCTCTCTCTCCCCCCTTTTATTTACTTGTTTATTATTTAACTTTTTTTTTTTTTTAATTTTTTTTCAACGTTTATTTTATTTTTGGGACAGAGAGACAGAGCATGAACGGGGGAGGGGCAGAGAGAGAGGGAGACACAGAATCGGAAACAGGCTCCAGGCTCTGAGCCATCAGCCCAGAGCCTGACGTGGGGCTCGAACTCACGGGCCGCGAGATCGTGACCTGAGCTGAAGTCGGACGCTTAACCGACTGCGCCACCCAGGCGCCCCAGCTTTTTAAAGCTTATTTATTTATTTTGAGAGAGAGGAAGACAGCAAGAGGGACAGAGAGAGAATCCCAAGCGCTGTCAGCACAGAGCCCGACGCGGGGCTTGAACCCATGAACCGCGAGATCACGACGCGAGCTGCAACCAAGAGGCAGAGACGCTCAACCGCCCGAGCCACCCAGGTGCCCCTTTTTGGAAGCAGTGCATCCCCTAGTCATGAGGGCCTACCTTGGCAGAAATGGTTATAAAGGGACTTTCACACAGTACTCCTTGCTGATGAGGACAAAATCAAAAAGCGCTTGGAGACCAGGAAAAACAATATTCTCTGCCAGAGAATGGGGTAGGGGGGAGGGAGAGAAATATCAAGGGTTTGACTGAAAGGAAAGTGAACGGGGCTAGGCTAAAATAAAATTATTGTTATCTTTTTAACAACGAGAGCATCCTCAGTACTTTGACTTTTAAATCTCCCGCAAAGAGGCATGTCCTGAAGTCACTGAAGAGGTTCCAGGAAGGTTTCCTTGGCGCCCAGGTAAACACGCATTGATTAAAAGCATCTCCTTCAAACTGTAGGAAAAGTCTTAACTTCATTTTGTCAACCTGCCTTAACCGCACTAATGGAAAACTGAAAAAAGAAAAGAAACACTCGTGAGTTAACCAGCTGCTTTTGTATAAATTTTTTTTTTAATGTTTATTCATTTTTGAGAGACAGAGCATGAGCGGGGAAGGGGCAGAGAGAGACGGAGACGCAGAATCCGAAGCAGGCTCCAGGCTCCGAGCTGTCAGCACAGAGCCCGGCGCGGGGCTCGAACTCCTGAACTGTGAGATCACAACCTGAGCCGAAGTCGGGTGCGCAACCGACGGAGCCACCCAGGCGCCCCAACCAGCTGCTTTTGAAAGTCGCAGTAACTACAGCAGGCATTCGCCAAGGGACCATTGACTTGTTTCATGGCGTGGACACTTCCTTGTTCCTCCCTTTTTTTTTTTCTCCCCAGGCTAGTCAGGTTGGAGGGGACCCTGAGGAGGGGCAGGGGGGACAGAGGAAATGGAAATGCTCGACCGGAAGGGCGGCCCACGGCAAGCTGGAACGGATCTAGACGAAGGTGGGAGTTTGAAATGCCAAAAGAAACACCATTCATTCTCATCGCCTCACCGTTTTCCCTATCCCACTTGGCCACGTCCGGGGCCTGAATTCATTCATTCCCCATTTATTGAACATCTACAACGTGCCAGACACGGTGCTAGCGCCCAGCATGGTCCTAACCGAGCTCAACAGTCCTGCCAAAGCAGTGACCCACGGGGCAACGGGAGGGGAAACAGGCCCTTGGTTCACTGAATACCTGGACGGACTAGGAATAGGAACCTTGTCTTTGATCAGTCTGGTTTACAAAGGAGGGTCTTCCTCTCAAATCTCCAAAATTACAAGGAACCAGAGGAAGGAGTCCTTTCTTCTCAGGCTCTTAGCATCTGAACAGGCAATGACCACCAATCCTTCCCCTTTAGAATTGCAGAGTCAAGGCAGGCAACCCTGATAGGCCATCGATGACATCCGCTCAAGCTCTTGTCTGATTGCCTGGGGCGGCAATGGCCCCCTTTCTGCTCTCCTCCCCCAGCTCGCTTCCCACGCAAGCACAGAAGCTTTTCCCAGGGAGACTGGGTAAGCTGGTGAACAGCAGTGACCCTTGCCTTTCAGCCGCGATGATATTTCACACACCCTGGACATATGCAGGTAGAGCTTCAACCTAACGTAGCTTAGCAGCCAGACCCAAGCTCATGACGTGGTTATACAATAAAGAGGTGGTGTTGGTTATGAACTATTTCAGTGTTGCAGGGACCCAGGCCAATGTTTATACAGCTAGGCGAGGAGTCGTGGAGTAAAGTTGGATGAGCATCTACTATTTGATGTATTTGAAAGCCATCTACTGTGTTACGTAGTATTTATTGCAAGGACCTAGCTCCTAAAAGACTATGGAGTGGACTTTTGATCAGAAATCCAAGTGAGCAGACAGATGATGGTGGGCAGAGCCCTGGACTAAGGAGCCAGAAGACCCGGGTTCAAGCTCCAACTCTGCCATTAATTCTCTCTGGGGGCAAGTCAATTAACCACTCCATTTCCTGAACATTCTGGATGCTTATGCTTTGTTCAAACCCACGATCATAGGCTATACCATTAACCTCCATCAACTGTTTTCACAAACTCATGGCCAGGAAAGAGTAGAGATGAGTCAGTAGGATGCTGGGCCAAAGGTATCATCTTTATGTAGGAAGGATGGCACCATGATTAATCAACCACTTGGCTTTCTATGCCTAGCCACTCACTGAAACACTTCCTTTTAGTTTCCAGAAAGAAAATAATCGCGCAGGAAAAATTATTAGCAAACTTAGCCCGGGTAACTATCTCTTTCTTCCTCTCCCAGTCACCAGCCTGTCTCAGGTGCCCTCAGCTGCTACACGAACTAGTGCAACAGGTCCCTAACTGGTCCTGCCACCAGATGACAGTAATTCCCGTGGAGTTGCTTTCATCATCACACCCACCCCCCACCTCCTCAAAAACCTCCCACGCCTAACCTTGGCCGTGCGGAACCAGACTTCTTAACCTGGCACTCTGAGGCCTCATTCTAACCTGTTTTTCTGGCTGTACTTCCCATTACTGCTGCAGACCCACCTTGTGTCCCAGCCATGCTACATGCCTCCCCGCCTCTGTGCCTTTGCTCTTGACATTACCTGCAACCTCCTTCTCCCCGTCTTTGCCAGCAGATTCCTCCTCGTTCTCCCAAGGCCAAACTCAGATGGCTTTCTTCCTCTGTGAAGTCTTCACATCTTCTCCTCATCAGAAGTGTGAATTTCTTTTTCTTTTTTTTTTTTTTTTTAAGATTTTATTTTTAAGTAATCCTTACACCCCACGTGGGGCTGGAACTCACAACTCGGAGATCAAGAGTTGCACGCTCTACCGACTGCGCCAGCCAGGCGCCCCGGAAGCGTGAATTTCTATAGCATTTCAGCCACATGCTACAGACACACAAGTCTTACTCTTCTATCACTCTGTAAGCTCTGGTGCACAGGGACCGCGCCCCGTTCATCTTTGCGTGGCCCCAGCATTACGCACACAGCGGGTACTTAATGAAGCTTGGCTAAATTAATGTCAGATGAATGCAGACAGAAAGGCAGCATGATGTAATAGAGTAACAGATCTGGAGGCAGAAGGTCAGGTGACGGGGCTCTCTGCTCGATCACTGAGGAGTGGTGCGGCCAGCCTGAGCCCAATTCTCCATCTGTAAAATGGGCATAATGCTTCCCACCTTATGGACCTTACAGGGCAGGAGGCAGGAATTGTAGAAATCCAATGTGTGCGTGTACACGCACACACACAATGTAGAGGTGATGGATATATTGGTTAGCTTGATTGCGATCATTTCACAACGTCCATCAAAACATCAAGTCGTACACCTTAAACATATACACTTTTTATAGGTCAATATCTCAATGGTGCTGTTAAAAAAAATCCAATGATGTCTATACATACTAGGTGGTGCCAAGGCCAAGGGCAGGCTTCGTCATCTTCAGGAGCTTGCTTCAGGTTCTGTTCTCTCTCTGCCTCCCCCCACTCATGCTCTGTCGCTCAAAAATAAATAAATGCATAAAAAACTTTAAAAATAATAAAAAAAATTCCTAAGTCCCCTTGTTTCTGAGTGGCCCAGCAAACAGTTGTTCACCAAACATTTTACTCTTAGTCCCAGACCCCTACACCTCCTTCTCCTTAGTTCGGAGTGACATCTCTACCTCATTTTGCCAGTCTTTGCAATCTCGTGTGTGTGTGTGTGTGTGTGTGTGTGTGTGTGTGTGTACTCCCGAACATACATAGGAAATTAAGTTTGGCTTTCTTCCCTTAATCTGTTTCATGTCAATTTCTTAGTCCAGCTAGAAGAACCTCCCACAGAGGAAAAGGTCTTCCTCTCAGAGGAAGGCTGTCCCCAGAACAGCTGACAATACTTCAACCAGCCTTCAAAGTTCCACCCCCTTCTCCTTGGTACACATTCCAAAGCAAGAGTTCCATACCACTTTGTGGAGAATGGAGGGAAGTAGGGAGGACTGGAGTCATTAAAACTCTGATAACTGGGGCGCCTGGGTGGCTCAGTCAGTTGAGTGTCTGACTTCCGCTCAGGTCATGATCTCCAGCTTCCTGAGTTCGAGTCCTGTGTCGGGCTTTGCACTGACAGTAGGGAGCCTGCTTGGGATTCTCTCCCCCGCTTGCACACTCTCTCTCAGGATAAATAAAACTTACAAAAAAAAAAACAACCCTCAGAGAACTGTTTACAGACATCAGGCCAGATGTCGCAAGAGAGCCTTGAGAGAAATGCCCCAGGATCTCACTACCTTTCCTCCCCAGGGGAAGAGAAGGTAACTTCTCCCAAGCCTAGGTCATGCACGCTAGAGACGCAATGAGAAGAATGATTCTATCTGGCTTGTCAGCTGCCAGGTAAGCCGGGCCTCCCAGAAAAAAGGCAAAAATCCCGGCTGTTCGCCTCCAAGGCTTCAACTGTGTGGTCAAGACTGTGAGCTGTTTGTCTAATTCAGAGCCAAGGCCAGTCTTCGGAGTTGGCACTGTGTGCCACGGAATGAGGAACACAGGGACCATCCCAACCCAAGTACAGAAACATCCCCTCTTCCTGAAATTCCATCAGTACCATTTCATTCTTTTAAGCTTGTTTTCAGTTAAAATGCAGATATTTCTGAGCTCTGAGGAAGCTTTGAAGACTCATCTGGTATTTACATGTTTCGATAAGTTTCCTTAAGAAGCAGCTGTTGAGGGCGCCTGCGTGGCTCAGTGGGTTAAGCCTCCGACTTCAGCTCAGGTCACGATCAGTTCGGGAGTTCGAGCCCCGCCTCCAGCTCTGCGCTGACAAGCTCAGAGCCTGGAGCGTGCTTCACATTCTAGGTCTCCTCCGGCTCTCTCTATCCCTCCCCGAGTTGCCCTCTCTCTGTTTCAAAAACAAACAAACAAACAAAAAAAAGGAGCTCTTGTTGGAGAAGGTGAAAAAAAGCCCAAAGGAGGAGGCCGGTGGGCAGAGGGTGCGGCGAGACAGTAAGTTGAGGGGCCTGTTTGCAGCCTCTGGTGAGCCCAAAAGGCAAGCTTCGGGGGGGGGGGGGGCAGAAATCTGTGGCCTTTTGTGGCACCTCCCCCTAACCAAGCACTTTCTTCGGCGGGCTTTGCTCACAACTGCGCCACCGCGCAGACACCCCTTCCACGGGGTCTGTCTCTCCTGAGGCAGCCCAAGGCGAACTTTGCAAGTCGGTGCACGGAACTTTCCAAGTCGGTGGACGGTGGGAATGGTATGGAGCCAGCTCTCTGGAGATGCTTTTGCCCCATTCCACGTCCTCGCCCGTCCGACACCGGTGAGCCTCTCCGGGCGGTGGCCGCGCCCCCACAAAACGGTGCCTGGCGGGGCAGGGAGCCCCAGAGTGCGTCCCGGGGGCCCGCGTCCCGGCCCAAGTGCCCCGAGGGGCTCGCACGCGATCCGGAAGGAGGCTGCACCCCCTCCCCCCGCTCCCCGAGCGCGCCGCCCCCCCCCCCCCCCCCGCCCCGAGCGCGGGCCGGGGCAGCAGGGCGGCGTCGGGCCGCGGCGGCCTCCCGGCTCCGGCTCCCGGGCCCGCCCCGCCCCTACCCTACCCCGGCTTACTTGCGGTAGGCGGCGAGCTGCACGGCGCTGCAGGGGAAGAGGCGCAGGCACGCCACCGCGTTCCCCTTCCACAGGGCCCGGGGCCCCTCGGCGCGCCACACCCGGAGCCCCTCGGCCCACGGCCCCCGGGCCCGGCCCCGCCGGGCGCCGACCTGGGCCAGCACGGTGGCGAGCTCGAGCGGCGCGGTGAGACTCAGGCTGAGCGCCCCCGCCACGCCGGCGCACAGCAGCCGCTGGCCGCCCGTCAGCCGGCCGTCCCGCCGCCACGTCGCCATCGCGCCCCGGCCGCCCGGCCCGGCCCGTGGGGACCGCGTGGCGCGGGGCTGCGGCTCCCGGCGCGGCGGGCGGATCGGGCCCCGCCCGGCAACGGGGCGGGCCGCGGCCGGGACGGGAAGCCGGGTCCTCGCCCGCGCCGGCCTCGGGGCCGGGACTGGGCGGGGAGGCCGCCCCGGGCTGAGGCCTCGCCCCTGCACCGCGCGCGCTGCGGAGGGCCCGGTTCTGTTTGCCGTTGAGAGTCCCCAGGGCCCCGCCGCCCCCACTTCTCGGTTCCTAAGTCTTCAGCGCTCCCCCCACCGCCTCGTCTCTCGTGTTTACCTCTCCTCCCCCGCCTCCCCCTCCCCTCCCCTTTCCACATTCCACCTCGGCCGCTTCCTCCCCGGGCCGGGGCTCTCCTTCCGACCTCTGCTTTTCTGCTCCAAGAAGAAGGCGGGCCAGTTTCGCAACGCAGAAGGGGAAAAGAAACCGATTACACACAGCTGCCACCCGTCGCCCTTGTCAAACATCGGGTTCCCTCCCGCACATGATCTCATTTAATCCTCAAATCATCCCTGAACAGGTACGTCCTCGTTTACTGCCCTCCTTTGGAGAGGCTGTACGTGGTGGCGGCTAGAGTTTGGACTCTGGAACCTGCCTTAGCATCTCGGCTCCGCAGTTTACCAGCCGTGTGACCTGGGGGAAGTCCAACCTCTCCGTGCCTCAGTTGCTCGATCTGTAGTTACTTCCTCCAGGAGTTGTTGTAAAGATTAAATGAACAATGACACGAGTAAGCACCTCCGGGCAGCAAGAATTTCCTGTCCCCTTCAGGGTCCTTCTAGATAAAGAATCAAATTGACACGAGGGGCGCCTGGGTGGCTCAGTCCGATTAGCGCCGAACTCTGGATTTCAGCCCCGGTCATGATCTCACGGTTCCTGAGTTCGAGCTCCCTGCCCCCCGCCCCCCACCCCCCACCCCAGTGCAGCTCGGGCTGACTTTGTACAGCCTGCTTGGGATTCTCTGCCCCTTCCCTGCTCGTGCTTGCTGTCTGTCTCTGACTCTCTCTCTCTCTGTCAGAAAGAAAGAAGTATACTTAAACAAAAGAATCAAATTGACATAAGACAGATTAATAGAAGATCAAATTTAATTTTGTACACACAGGGAACCACACACACGTGGAAATTCCAAAGACAGGCAAAACAAGGGATATATGTCATCCTGAACTCAGAAGGGGGTAGGGTCTGGGACTTGAAAGGAAAGGAATGCAGCTCACAGGGCAGTAAGAGCAGATGTTTGGTAATTAGATGTTTGTCCTGCCAGACAGATGCGTCACTCAGATAAAATTTATCTCTGGTAATAGCCCTTATTCAGGAAAAGACCCTCAATTTAAATTCTTTTGTGTCGTTAAGGGAGGGGCAAACGATTCTTTTGAGCTCACGGGTTCTCGATTGCCTCAGCTCCAAAGAGTTGGCCTGCCCAAGTGGTCCATCTTGGGACCGCCTGTCCACACACTGTGTGTGCTACGATTAGGTATTATTTTGGAGAAGGGGAAACCGAGACGGGGAGGTTGACCTGCTCTAGGTCACAGCTGCTGGAGGCAGGCGGGATTCAAATCTAGGTCAGTCTTCTGCCACCTAATAGCTACACTACACGTCCACTATGACTGCAGGGTGTACCTCAAATAGGGACATTTCAGTGGTTTTGTAAGCTTCAGAGGGCAAGGAATGGAGGCTAAGAGTGATTTGGCCAGAACCCAAGAAGAATTTTCTTTTTTTGTTTTTAAGAAGAATTTTCTTAAGTTAAAAAGAATACGGGGCGCCTGGGTGGCGCAGTCGGTTAAGCGTCCGACTTCAGCCAGGTCACGATCTCGCGGTCCGGGAGTTCGAGCCCCGCGTCGGGCTCTGGGCTGACGGCTCGGAGCCTGGAGCCTGTTTCCGATTCTGTGTCTCCCTGTCTCTCTGCCCCTCCCCCGTTCATGCTCTGTCTCTCTCTGTCCCAAGAAACAAATAAACGTTGAAAAAAAAAATTTAAAAGAATTCCCAATTTCTCCCTGTCTTTTTAAAAAGCCACATTGATAATAACAGTGAAAAGGAAAGGGGCAGTCAGCAGTCTCTTAGGGTAAAACATCCCAGGTACACAGTTGCTTTTAGGCTCATTCAGTTCTTTTTTTCTTCTTTTTACTTCTTTTTTTTTTTTTAATTTTTTTTTTTTCAACGTTTATTTATTTTTGGGACAGAGAGAGACAGAGCACGAACGGGAGAGGGGCAGAGAGAGAGGGAGACACAGAATCGGAAACAGGCTCCAGGCTCCGAGCCATCATCAGCCCAGAGCCCGACGCGGGGCTTGAACTCACGGACCGCGAGATCGTGACCTGGCTGAAGTCGGACGCCCAACCGACTGCGCCACCCAGGCGCCCCATCTTCTTTTTACTTCTTAAAAAACATTTTTTTTAGTGTTTATTTTTGAGAGAGAGACGGGAGACACAATCCGAAGCAGGCTCCGAGCTGTCAGCACAGAGCCCAACGCGGGGCTTGAACCCATGAACTGTGAGATCATGATCTGAGCTAAAGTCGCATGCTTAACCGACTGAGCTACCCAGGGACCCCTCTTTTTTATTTTTGAGAGAGAGAGAAAGAGCATGAGTAGGAGAGGAGCAGAGACAGAGAGAGAGAGAGACACACGCACACACAGAATCCGAAGCAGGCTCCAGGCCCTGAGCTGTCAGCACAGAGCCCGATGGAGGGCTCGAACCCACAAACTGTGAGATCACGACCTGAGCCCAAATCAGATGCTTAACTGACTGAGCCACCCAGGCGCCCTTCATACAGTTATTTTCTACAAGTTACCGACACACAGGACAATAAAGAAACCTTTTCTAAAAGGCATCTAAATAAATAAATATATATATATATATATATTTATATATATATAATATTTTAAGTAGGCCTCACGCCCAGTGCCCAGCATGTGAACCCACTGCGGGACTTAAACACACAACCCTGAGATCCAGACCTGAGCTGACGTGGAGTTAGTCGCCTAACTGACTGAGCCACCCAGGTGCCTCTGGTTTTCATTTTTTTTTTTTTATTAAAAAAAATTTTTTTTTTCAACGTTTATTTCTTTTGGGGACAGAGAGAGACAGAGCATGAACGGGGGAGGGGCAGAGAGAGAGGGAGACACAGAATCGGAAACAGGCTCCAGGCTCCGAGCCATCATCAGCCCAGAGCCCGACGCGGGGCTCGAACTCCCGGACCGCGAGATCGTGACCTGGCTGAAGTCGGACGCCCAACCGACGGCGCCACCCAGGCGCCCCAATTTGTCTTCTATTCTTTAGCCTTGTGGAATTTTGCAAATTACAGAAGTAGTACATGCCTGTCAGAAGCTGGGACAAACAGTACAGAAGTGTATTAAAGAGAGTTAGGCGCCCCCTGCACATGCTTCGAGGCGCTCAGGGGTAAGAGCTTGGCAGGCATCTGTGCACCTTTCCTTGCATTTTTTTTTTTTTTTCACGCTCAGATACTCCTTTATGTGGGTTTCCCCCTCCCTTTGTTCCCTCCTTCTGTTAAAAATGGAGTCACTTACGTTAAACCCCACCAAAACTTAGTACCCAGGCTAATTGCAGCTTCCCAGCTTCCCCAGAAATGTGGTCCTTAACCAACCTGGGACTTTTCTGGTCAGCATTTGGAGGTAACGCTGCTGGACCCTCCCGTTCCCCTTAGGGGGGGTGACCTTGCCTAAAACAATGCATTCTTTGCTAAGAATACCGGCCCACCCACCCCCACCTTTAAAACCCTCGGCTGCAGCTCAGTGGAGCTCCTTACTATCTGCTAGATGGAGTGCTGGCAATTTGATCTTTACATTTACTCAGTTGAATTTTTTTCTTTTCTTTTTTTCTCGTTTTTAAGTGTTTATTTATTATCGAGAGACAGAGCACGAGCAGGGGAGGGGCAGAGAGAGAGGAGAGAGCGAGAATCCCAAGCCGGCTCCTCACCGCCAGCACAGAGCCGGACACGGGGTTCAAACTCATGAACTGGGAGATCATGACCTGAGCCACCCAGGCGCCCCATGCCAGGCTTTCTTTTAAACAAAAGCGAGATAATTCCTCTGGAGAGACATCCAAAAAGCTATTCCACAGGTTCCCTCAAGGAAGGGAAACGTGAAACTTGGGAACAGAGGTGCAAGGGAGATTGAGTTTTGACTGTGCCCTTTTGTGTTGTAGGGGCGAAGGCCGACTGCCCCCAAGATGTGCCACTTTGGTCACGCAGACCATGCCGAGCTGAAAACAATCCAGGCCCAGAAGACGCAGGGAGAAATTTTGACCTTGCCCCCAAAACTGCCTCAAAGAAATGAGATTGGGGACGTGCTCCGGGAAGGGAGCCATTGCCATATTTACCTACATTATAATGTGAAGTAGGTATGGTGGAGAGCGAGGAATTCAGCAAAGTCTGGTTGATCAATATCTTCCCTGTGTCCCATTGTTTCTGGATGACCCAGTCAACATTTATTTACCACGTTCGCTCTTTTTCATTCTTCCTGTGAGCATTCCTTCCCTTTGTAGTCTCAGACTCCTTCCTCCTCCTTAGTTCAGGGTGACTTCGCACTGCCTGGCTGTCTTTGGAATCTTACGCGTGTGTGGATTCCCTATGCCCCTGAAATTAAATTTGATTTTCTCCTGTTAATTTGTCTCCGGTCCATTTGCTTCTTACTCCAGCTAGAAGGATCCTGGAGGGCAGAGGTAATTTTTCCTTCCTCCCAGTACTGTTTCCCTCCCCCGCTCTTTTTGCCAATTTAACAACAACGACAAAAAATCTCTACCAATTAAAAAAAATGCTCTCATCCGCCATCAATTTCCTCTGAAGCATTCCCGTTCGGTACAGTGTTTTCTGTGACATTGGCTTTACCCTCAGGAGGGGTCGGTTTCAAAATGTTGACCGGCTCTTGGTGAAGGTCCGAATGCAACAAAATACGACCTAGCTTCCACTTACGTGTTAGTTGCGTTCCTGGGAAATTTCATGCACAGGAAACCGTGCAAAAGCCGGTTCGTCTTTGAGTTGAGCAGAGTTAAGCTCTCAACTCGGATGATTATTATTAACACGAGTGTCTGGTAGGATCTATGGAAGTCATGAAGGAGGCAGGACATTCCCCTGCATCGCAGAGGCCTGGCCTTTGCCCATTGATTGCCAGTAGAGCACCGCAATCGGTGAGGCGGCCCCTGCCCCAATTTTCAAAACACCCCCCAGAAGCCAGCGCCGTTCCTTTTGAGAACCACGTGCTCTCGCCGCTGCTCCCTCGGCCTGGAAAGTTTTCCTCAGACGTTTGAGGAGCTGGTTCCTTCGGCTCGTTTAAAGCTCAGCCGAAACGTTACCTCCCCAGAGCGCTGGCCTTTCTTCGTTTTTGTTTTTTTTTTTTAATTTTTTTTTTAACGTTTATTTATTTTTGAGACAGAGAGAGACAGAGCATGAACAGGGGAGGGTCAGAGAGAGAGGGAGACACAGAATCTGAAACAGGCTCAGGGCTCTGAGCTGTCAGCACAGAGCCCGACGCGGGGCTCGAACTCGCGGACCGTGAGATCATGACCTGAGCTGAAGTCGGACGCTTAACCGACCAAGCCACCCAGGCGCCCCAGAGCGCTGGCCTTTCTACCCATTCCACGGAGGCCCTGTTCACTCTACCACATTTTGCCGCCTTCCAATTCTCCCTATAGCATCTGTCCCGATCTGCTACTTTTCTTTCTCGGTTGATCGCCTGTGTTTTCACCTACCAGAGTGTAAGATTCACGAGGGCAGGGATCTTGTCGCTTGTTCACAGCTGTGTCCCCCGCCGCGCCCGGAGCGCTGGTTGACGCACGTCACTCTGCCATCGTTAGTTACAGGAAGGAAAAAAAACAAGGAAGGGAGGAAGGAAATCTCTTTTTCCGCCGTACGATTGGGCAAAGATGAGCGAAACACAACGTCTTCATGAAAGTTTCTAGGTCATGTGTGATAAATAGCAGAAGATTAGCTGAATTCACAAGATCCGTGGATTCAATTTGCACTGGATGATATTCGGCCTGGTCAGAATTGGATATTTGCCAGTTTACGTTTATAGCCGCATCTGGAATTCTAAAGTGAACTGATACTTGACAGGGACACTTGGCTTTAGCCCCAGTCCTCACCGTCACCCTGTCTTCCGTGGCAGTTTTTTTGGCAGACGTGTCAACAATGACTTCAGGGGGCGCCTGGGTGGCTCAGTCAGTTGAGGATCCGATTTCGGCTCAGGTCGTGATCTTCCGGTTCGTGGGTTCGAGCCCCACGGCGGGCTCTGTGCTGACCGCTCGGAGCCCGGAGCCTGCTTCGGATTCTGTGTCTCCCTTTCTCTGACCCTCCCCTGCTCACATCCTGTCTCTCTGTCTCTCTCTCTCTCTCTCAAAAATAAATAAACATTAAGAAAATTAAAAAACAAAACCTTCGCAGTGAAATATAAACACCATAAAATGTGGCTTCCATGGCTTTGGCATTTTTATCCCTTGGCACGCGGTATTTAACTTTAGGCGATGCTTGGACATCCTTCTGCTCCGCTTCAGAAGTTTCGATGATGTTTGACGCGGGAAGCCTTCGCGTGAAAACTAGGTGAGGTTTTCATTCATTCATTTATTCATTCAATCACTCATTTATTCATTCCACAAATATTTAACGAATACTTGCTCTATATCAGGAACTATGCTGTCACCTCATGGAATTTAATTAGCTCCCGTGACCAGGCCACAGTAATCCAAATTTCAATTTTTTTTTTATTATGGTAGTCACATGATACTTTTAGTTTCTTGGCTGCTGGTAGGTTACAACTCTGAGAGATGGTCCAGGTTGATAGAGTGATACATCTGTAGTACTGTGTCGGCGTAAAACGCACTGTTTTTAAATTTTTTTTTTTTTTTTAAATTTTTGAGAGAGAGAGCAGGCGAGGGGCAGAAGATCCAAAGCGGGCTCTGCTGACAGCAGGGAGCCCAATGCAGGGCTCGGATTCACGAGCCATGAGCTTGGGACGGGGCCGAAGTTAGACGCTTCAGGGACCGAGCCACCCAGGCGCCCCGGTGCAAAAAACATTGTGCTCCTTAGCAGGGACACAATAAGGGATTAGAGCCCGGGCGCCCAAAGTGAACGCAGAAAGCAGCTTTGTTAGTGACAGTACACTTAAGGTGGGACAGCTGGCAGGCCCCGAGGCGGCAACTGCCCTGAGGGTACAGGGTCCTTTCCTTTTCTGTGAGGGAGGCGGTCTAGGACCCGGGACAGGGTCCTCTCTCTTGGAGGCTGCTTCCGATCATTTGGGGGCACTCCTCCCACAGGTCGCGAGGGGGAGTGTTTGATCCTACAAGGTTTGCAGAGAACCCTTGAGATCGTGACCTGAGCTGAAACCCAGAGTCTGATGCTTAACCGACCGAGCCACTGCCCCTCTGCCCCCGCGATGCTCTTGCGCTGCCCCTTTCCCGTCAGGGCCTCCCCGATTCCCAGTCCTGGGCAGCCGCCGATCTTTCCTCTGGCCTTCTAGGTTTGCCTTTTGAGCATGTCACACACATGGAAGCGTACAGCCGGTGACCCTTCGAGACGGGCTTCTTCCACTGGCCCGGATGCTTCCGCGATGCATCCCTGTTCCGGTGTTCCTCGGTAATTTGTTCTTTTTATTGCTGAGTCGTGTTCCGTTGTGCGGGCCCCGCCACAGGGTTTACCCACTCGTCCATTGGTGGACATTTGGGCTGATTGCAGTTTGGGGCTATTATGAATAAAGCAGCCATGAACATTTCTGTACAGGCATTGGTCTGAAAATATCTCCTTTAGCGGCACCTGCGTGGCTCAGTCGGTTGAGCGTCCGACTTGGGCTCAGGTCATATCTCACAGTTTGTGAGTTCGAGCCCCGCGTCGGGCTCTGTGCTGACGGCTCGGAGCCTGGAGCCTGCTTCGGATTCCGTGTCTCCCTCTCTCTCTGCCGCTCCCCTGCTCGCGCTCTGTCTCTCTCTCAAAAATAAATAAACATTAAAAAAAGTAAAAAAGAAAGTATCTCCTTTTGTTACATAAAAGGTTGCATTCTGTGGATGCAGCCTGTCACTTGGCTTTTTACACTGGACACGATATCTAAGGAGTCACTCCGACTCAGTTCAGAGACATTTTTCTCACTTTTTTTTTAATGGCCACATAGTATTCTATTGTATAGATGTATCTGTTTATTCAACCACACTCCCAAGTACGGACATTTCATACTTATATTGCAATATTTTGCAATTATAAACACTGTTACAGGGGTGCCTCGGTGGCTCAGTGGGTTAAGTGTCTGACTTCAGCTCAGGTCATGATCTCGCAGTTCGTGAGTTCAAGCCCCACATCTGTCAACAGCTGTGTTGACAGCTCAGAGCCTGGAACCTGCTTCGGATTCTGTGTCTCCCTCTCTCTCTGCCCCTGCCCCGCTCTCCCTCTGTCTCTCTCAAAAATGAATACACACACACACACAAAGCAATGTTACAATGAATAACTTTGGGAATATGTATTTTGGTGTTGCTGGGGTTGATCTTCATCTGCTGTTAAACTTTAAAATCCCAGTTGTAACCACTGATCCATGTTGAGTTCAATAGAAAACAAAACAGAATTGGGGATACAAGCTGGTGCAGCCACTCTGGAAAACAGTATGGAGGTTCCTCAAAAAACTAAAAAGAGAACCACCCTACGACCCAGCAATTGCACTACTAGGCATTTATCCAAGGGATACAGGTGTGCTGTTTCGAAGGGACACATGCACCCCCATGTTTATAGCAGCACCATCGACAGTAGCCAAAGTATGGAAAGAGCCCAAATGTCCATCGATGGATGGATGGATAAAGAAGATGTGGCGTATATATACAACGGAGTATTACTCGGCCATCAAAAAGAAGGAAATCTTGCCATTTGCAACTACGTGGATGGAACTGGAGGGTATTCTGGGAAGTGAAATTAGTCAGAGAAAGACAACAGTCCTATGACTTCACTCATATGAGGACCTTAAGAGACAAAACAGATGAACATAAGGGAAAGGAAACGAAAATAACATAAAAACAGGGAGGGGGACAAATCAGAAGAGACTCGTAAATACGGAGAACAAACTGAGGGTTGCAGGAGGGGTTGGGGGAGGGGGGACGGGCTAAACGGGTCAGGGGCACTAAGGAATCTGCTCCTGAAATCATGGCTGCACTATATGCTAATTTGGCTGTCCATTTTAAAAAATAAAAACATTACAAAAAAAAAAAGAAAGAAAACAAAGCAGAAGAATGAAGCACTGGCCTAATTCCTCATAAAAATTATACACGCCTTTTCCTCCTTCCTGTACGAAGGGTTGGGTTGTCAGCTTCCGGCAATGGCGTCTTGAGGTCTGTGGACCCTCAAGATACAAGGCCCCACGCTAGTGCTCCAGCCTGGGCTTGTGAAGTGCTTCCCCACACGGCAGTGGTCGTTGGCCAAGAGCTGAGGCGGCCTTGGGGAGCAGGGGGAGCCCCCCCTCCACTCCGTGCACCCTTTCAGGCCTCTCAATGCCTCCGAGACAGAGAAGAGACAGCCTGGTCTTCAGAGGGGTCAGCGGACCGCCAAGGTTTCAGTTACAGCAGGATGTGGAGGGAACGTCCTGAGGAGAGGTTCGAGGCTGGAGGGACTTGGCCCATCACAGCCTGGCAGTTCTAACCTTAACCTAGCCCCTAACCCTGACTTCACCCTCACCCTCACCCTCACCCTCACCCTCACCCTCACCCTCGCCTTCTGGCTACAATGAGCCATGTGGCCCTTCGCTATTGGGGCACTGGGAATGGTTTCCAGCGTCTCTTCTGGGTGTTCCCCAAGATGGGGCCCAAGGACCTAGTCGGCGTGGGGGAGGTCACAGGGCCGAGCCCCCCCTGCAAGTGTGACATGCATGGTGCTGGTGTTTAACGTCCCAGTTAGAGGCCAGCCACACCTACCAAAGTATCGCCATGCTGCAGCTGCTGTTCTCCCTATGATTTGCGTGAGGTTTGTTGCGCTGAAAAGAAGTCAAAGAGAAAGGCTGCCCGGCTACTGAGTCAGACTTCACAGGACGGCAATACCTTGGTGGGGGTCCCCGGTATCTATGCCTTAGCTTTGTGGATCCAGAAATTCCACTTTAGGAGCGTACCCAGCAGTGTGAACTGGTGCAGTGAGTCAACTCTTGATAACTGTTGGTCACGCCTCAGTCTCCTTTGCTGCTTCTTCCTTATCTCTTTCTTTAAAAGTTTTTTTTAAAGTTTCTTTATTTACTTAGAGACAGAGAGAGAGAGAGAGAGAGAGAGCGAGAGCACAAGCCGCGAGATCATGACCTGAGCCGAGATCAAGAGTTGGAGGCTTAATCCACTGAGCCACCCAGGCGCCCCTGGTTTCTCCTTATCTAAATATTGAAGTCCTCCAGGCTCAATCCTTGAACCTCTTCTCTATTTACACTGAATTCCATGGGGATCTCATCTATGTCCTGACGGCTCTCAAATGTGTATCCCCAGCTTTGAATTCTCCCCGAACTCCAGATTCTCATACCCGGATGCCTCTTTAACAGCTCCTCTTGGACATCTAATGGGCACTTCAAACCTAATGTGTCTCAAACCAAACCCCTGGTCTTCCCCATCTTCGTGAATGGAAACTTCGTTCTTTTGGTAACTCAGGCCAAAACACTTGTAGTCTGCCTGACACCCAGTTTTATCTTTTTAAAAAATTATATTTTGGGGCGCCTGGGTGGCGCAGTTGGTTGAGCGTCCGACTTCAGCCAGGTCACGATCTCGCGGTCCGGGAGTTCGAGCCCCGCGTCAGGCTCTGGGCTGATGGCTCGGAGCCTGGAGCCTGTTTCCGATTCTGTGTCTCCCTCTCTCTCTGCCCCTCCCCCGTTCATGCTCTGTCTCTCTCTGTCCCAAAAATAAATAAACGTTGAAAAAAAAATTTTTTTAATTATATTTAATTTTTTTAAAGTAGGCTCCATGCCCAATATGGGGCTTGAACTCACAACCCTGAGATCAAGAGTCACATGTTCTGACTGAGCCAGCCCGGTGCCCCTATCTTTTTTTCTTTTAAAAAAAGTTGTTTTTAATGTTTATTTATTCTTTGAGAGAGAGAGAGAGAGAGAGAGAGAGAGAGTGAGCATGAGCAGGGGAGGGGCAGAGAGAGGGAGACACAGAATCTGAAGCAGGCTCCAGGTTCTGAGCTGTCAGCACAGAATCCAACACGGGGCTCGAACCCACGGACCATGAGATCATGACCTGAGCCAAAGTTGGACGCTTCAACTGACTGAGCCATCCAGGCGCTCTTTTTTTCTTTTTAAAAAATGTTTATTTAGTTATTTTTGACAGAGAGAGAGAGAGAGAGAGAGAGAGAGAGAGAGAGAGAACATGTAGGGGAGAGGCAGAGAGAGAGGGAGACACAGAATCCGAAGCAGGCTCCAGGCTCTGAGCTGTTAGCACTGAGCCCGACGCGAGGCTGGAACTCATGAACCTTGAGATCATGACTTGAGCCACAAAGGCACTTAGCTGACCGAGCCACCCAGGCACCCCCAGGTGCTCCTGTCTTTAAAATGTATCATCTCTCACCTACGTTATTGGAATTTCCTCCTAACCGGTCTTTCTGCTTCCACCGTTGCCCCCTTCCCTGCTTTCTTTTTTCTCTATAGAATGTATCACTGTCTGATGTACCACACATTTTCCTTAAAAAAAACATCTCTTTAGCCTGCTAGACTGAAGACTCCGCGAGGAGTCTGTTTTTGTCTATTTTGTATACACTTGACCCTTGAACAACGTGGGGTTAAGGGTATGGACCCCCTGTGCAGTCAGAAATCCACATACAACTTTTTACTCCCCCCAAACTTAAATACTAATAGCTTGCTATTGACCAGAAGCCTTACCAATAACAGAAACAGTTGGCTAACACATACTTTGTATGTTATGTGTATTAAATACTGTATTCTTACAATAAAGTAAGCTAGAGAAGAGAAAATATTAGGAACATCCTAAGATAAAATACATTTACTGTACCGTACTGTGTTTATTGAAAAGAATCTGCATATAAGTGGACCCATGCAGTTCAAACCCGTGTTGTTCAAGGGTCAACTGTACTTCCATATTTCTAGAACTTAGAACACTGCTGTGGAACATAGTAGGCTAGTAGGCACTCGATAAATATTTGTTGAATATATGTATATGATATACATATACATATATACATTATATATATGCATTATACATTATATACATAAATATTTGTTGAATATATATATATATATTAGAATGACCCTACTTTAAGATACTGATATATAAATCAGAATGTCTGGGTTTTTTTTTTTTATGTTTATTTTTGAGAGAGAGAGACACACACACAGCATGAGCAGAGAGAGAGGGAGACACAGAATCCGAAGCAGGCTCCAGGCTCTGAGCTGTCAGCACAGAGCCCAACACATGGCTGGAACTCATGAACCGCGAGATCATGGCCAGAGCCAAAGTCGGACACTTAACCGACTGAGCCACCCAGGGGCCCCAGAGTGTCTGTTTTTTTAAGAATGTTTATTTATGTTGAGAGAGCATGGGTGAGAGAGAGTATGCGTGAGTGGGGGAGGGGGCAGAGAGAGAGAGAGAGAGAGAGAGAATACCAAGCAGGCCCCGGGCTGTCAGCACAGAGCCAGATGTGGGGCTCCATCTCACGACCTGGAGATCACGATCTGAGCTGAAATGAAGAGTTGGACACGTAACTGAGCCACCCAGGCTCCCCTAGAATGTCTGTTTATTAACTTACTGTGAGAAATATGACAGCTAAGCGGACCTGAATACTCACATTGTATATTCAGGGCACCCTCTTTCCTTTAGGGGGAATATGCCTTCCTATTGGACTGTAATATTTATGGAAGTTTTTCTGGAATCGCCCTCGCACTGGGCTCCTTGGCTCTCTCGTGTTTTGTTTCCATGTAGAGGAAAGAACGTCTAAAGTTTGGACTGGACTCACTGGGTGGGGGTGGTGCTGCAAGTAACTGAGATAGGGAAGGACTTTAAGCTCACTGATGATTTCGTGGGAATAATTTAGGCTGAAGGCGATGTGTCAAGATAAAGTATGAAGCACGTTCAAGCTATGGTGAATCCAACTTGAGGGCTCGTTGCATATATTCAAGCGGTTACGCCAAAAGCAAAGTCTGTTATGGCCGAGACTACACCAACACCTGTGTACTCGTATTTCCCGACTTTCCTTTTAGCCAAGTGAAGCCACGTGGCTTTGTTTCAGGCAGTGGACTGCGGACGGGATTGATCAGTGCCACTAAGCGATGGACTCTAAAAGGGCTTCGTGCAATTCAAGGAACCTGGACCCTCGAGCCTACCGCTTTGAGGAAACCTACCTGGGAGAGTTGTTCAGACTGGAACCATCTCATGGGACTTTGTGCGAGTGAGAAATCCGCCTTTGTGTTAAGCCACTGACATTTTGGGGGTGGATCTGTTACCACAGCAGAGTCTCATCTCCCCTGACGAACATGTCTCCCCATGGTCGTCCACAGAGAAGCCCTCTCCGCCTGAGTTGCAACGAAGATAGGAGGGAAGCGCTTAATACTTGCCAGTCATGTCAAGAACTTTTCCCCTCAGCTTTATGAAGAGATGGGCAAGGACTACAAATAACTACTTTTGCGCTGGTCTTCACGAGGAGAAGTCATCACCCGACTATTTGAACTTTACAAAAAATCTGTGTCTTTCTGGGCACGGCGGGGGGGGGGGGCGGGGAGGACATCTTCAATCCGAACGATCATAAGCACGAGTAGGATTGACCCGGAACAACCCAAATTCATGACAGGCTTCATCAGTGCACGAGAAACCCAATGACACGGTCGCAAAAACTGTAGCTGTAACACGTATACGCCTTGAGGGAGATTGTGGAGTTTGGGGTATTCGATGGTTTTCGTGGTCGGAATTACCTAGTTTTGAATTCGACAGAGAAGCCTGCTACCAACATTTTGATTATAATGAAGAGACTCTTGAGATGCTTGATTAAGGGTCTTTTGCAGAATCTCTCCAAAGTGGATGGCAGTGGTGAGTGGCTAATTGTGCCAATTTGGGTCCTCCAGGAAGCAGATGCTAATATGGAGTTGGGAATGCAAGCCGTTGACTGGGGACGATGCCAGCGAAAGGTACAAGAATGGGCGGGGAAAGCCCTTACATCATCACGCAGCTCTGACGCTCGTGAAAGGGAGGGGAAGGACGGGTAGTGGGCAGAATTGCCTTAGACTGCCAGGCAGATGTGACAAAGTTTTGGCCAACCCAGTGGGGAGCTCCGGAGGAAAGACTTCCTGCTGGAAGAGTCCCGTGTTGGGCCGAAGGGGCTAGGCCCTCGTACTGCTGCTGCGCTTGGTCATTGGCTAGAATCTTCCCAAAGAAAACATGGCCTTGTTGAGGGTGCTGCAGCTGATCTCCCAAGGTGCTGCGGTGGGAGGCTGTGGGCTAACCGCGCTCCTCAGAGACACGTGGCAAATTCTTTCCCGAAGGGAGATCGAGCGTGCACCGCCATTGCTGTCGGAGTCCACCCTTGGCGCTGCAGGGACCCCCTTCTCCGAGCCTGTTCAGTGCTCCCGTGGGCTTCTCTCCCTGAGGAGAGACATAGAAGAAGAGGCGAGTGAGAAGCGCCACACCTCTCCGCAGCTGCTCTCAGGGCTTGCGACTGTCGGTCCTCACCTTTCTGTTCTCCAATATGCATTCTAGACTTGTACTGATTTTCTGTCCACTCCATCTATCAGTTGCCAACCAAAGGGTGTGTTGGAGAAAATCTCCAGTTATAATAGTGGATGTTTTTGGGAGAGAGCGAGAAGCGAGTCGGGGAGAGGGACAGGGAGAGAGAGAGAGAGAGAGAGAGAGAGAGAGAGAGAAAGAGAGAGAGAGAGAGAGAGAGAATCTTAAGCAGGCTCCACGCTCAGCATGGGAGTCCGACTCGGGGCTCGATCTTACGACCATGAGTTTAGGGCCTGAGCTAAAACCAAGAGTCAGGTGCTCAACTGACTGGGCTACCCAGGCACCCCTGAAGATTTTACTTTTAAGTAATCTCCACCCCCAATGTGGGGCTGGAACCTACAACCCTGAGATCCAAAGTCACAGGCTTCACCCACTCAGCCAGTCAGGTGCCCCTCTTTTTTGTTTTCCGAGTGTTCCTAAGGGTGTTTCTGGATGAAGTTAAATTTTGTTTGTTTTGTTTTTTCCAGTTTTTGTTTAAATTGCAATTAGTTAATGGGGCGCCTGGGTGGCGCAGTCGGTCAAGCGTCCGACTTCAGCCAGGTCACGATCTCGCGGTCCGGGAGTTCGAGCCCCGCGTCGGGCTCTGGGCTGATGGCTCAGAGCCTGGGGCCTGTTTCGGATTCTGTGTCTCCCTCTCTCTCTGCCCCTCCCCTGTTCATGCTCTGTCTCTCTCTGTCCCCAAAATAAATAAACGTTGAAAAAAAAAATTTTTTTTAAATAAAAAAATAAATTGCAATTAGTTGAGATGCAGGGTTATATTAGTTTCAGGTGTACGATATAGGGATCCAACAATTCCATACATCACCTGGCGCTTATCGAGGCAACTGCCCCCCTTAATCCCCATCACCTATTTCACCCATCCCCCACCCACCTCCCCTCTGGTAACCATTAGTTCGTTCTCTATAGTTAAGAGTCTGGGGGCACCTGGGTGTCTCAGTTGGTTGAGCATCCGACTCTTGATTTCAGCTCGGGTCATGATCTCATGGTTAGTCAGTTCTGCATCGGGCTCTGTGCTCCCAGCTCAGAGCCTGCTTGGAATTATCTCTCTCCTCTCTCTCTCTCTGCCTGTCCCCTGCTCGCTGTCTCTCTCTGTCTCTCAAAGTAAATAAATAAACATAAAAAAAAAAAAAGAAAAATGTTGTTACGGCCAGTGTCAGAAATATCCCTGCTGGTGCTCTCTTCTAGGATTTTCACGGTGTTACCCTTAGCCTCTTTTCTCTTGCTGCTTCGTAAAAAATTTTTTTCATCTTTATTTATTCTTGAGAGAGAGACAGGACGTGAGCAGGGGAGGGGCCAAGAGAGAGGGAGACACAGAATCCGAAGCAGTCTCCGGGCTCTGAGCCGTCAGCACAGAGCCTGACGCGGGGCTCGAACTCACGAACCGCAAGATCATGACCTGAGCTAAAGTCGGACGCTCAGGCGCCCCTCTATTGCTGCTTTAAAAAAAAAATGATATAATTAAACAATATCCTTGTTGGCTGTCCATCTATTTGCCCCTGGGGACACCATACTCTCTTAATCTTCTTGACTCCTTGAGGGGCAAGCCCCCTTGGCTGCCCCTCGGCCCTTGCCAGCCAGTATGGTTACCGTAGCCTCCTGGCTTTGGGCAGTTAAACCCAGCTGCCTAATCCTTGTTGCTTTGGTCTCTATTAACGAACCCAACTCTGTGGTTGCCTCTCCTACCGTTCCCACTGGCCTGCACTGGTGTGTGTCCCTCAGCTCTGGTAAACGGCGTTTCCAGAACCTTCCCATGCAACGTCACTCTCTGGCGGGTCTTCTGAGGGGTTTAATTCTTTTCTTTACCATCTGCTGTGGCAATTCAGGCATTTTAACCTCACCCGGTATGGGTCATCACTTTCTCCAGGCTTCTAGAAGCCACCATCATAACAGTGGGTTTGCACCTACCCCTAGGGTCCTTGCCAGGGTTTTGAGTCCTGTATCTCAAGAGAGCACCCCCACGTCAACAAACTCTCCGTTACCTAGTCTTATGTTCTAGCCCCACTGATCACACAGTCGGCCAGGGCTTACAGCCCCTTGGCACATAGACCCTTTTCTTTCTCACCATCATGACCTGACCTGAAGTCTGACGCTCAACGGACCGAGCCACCCAGGCGCCCACTTCTATTCTCCGTTGCCCTCAGCGGTTTCATGCTCTTTCCGTGGGGTGTCAATGCCGATTAATAACAGCCAGCCGATTCCGCTGTCCTTGTAAGTAATGTTGTCTACCCCCACTTTTCATTTCAGCTGCCTCTGAGCATCATGCTTTCACCACATTTTCCCACCTCGCTGCCAGTGCAAGTTTTAGCCACTGGGCCACCACCTTGTACGAAGGACTATTCTTGGCCTCCTGTATCACCTGAGATGAAGTCCTCGTGTCAGTTCAGGTGGTAAGCGATCCGGTCCCACAGCCCCACCTTAGCTCTGTTTCTCGGACCAACCCTAGGACGAATGCTGTCACTTTAGGTCCTCTCGGGAGCAGATACCGAAACAGCTCGGAGTTCGGGAGTTTTGCCTGTGAGATACAAAGGGGGAGGGGGACCTCTGGGGGGCTTAATTGGTTAAGTTGGTTAAGCGTCCATGGGATCGAGCCCTGTGTCGGGCTCTGCGTTGACAGTGTGGAGCCTGCTTGGGATTCTCTCTCCGCTCCCCCCCCCCATCTCTGCCCCTCCCTCAGCTCGCATGCCTCCTCTTTCTCTCTCCAAATAAAAAAATGAACGTTAAAAAAAAACAAAAAAACTAGGGGAGACTGGGTGGCTCAGTCGGTTAAGTGTCCGACTTCGGCTCGGGTCACGATCTCACGGTCCGTGAGTTCGAGCCCCGCGCTGGGCTCTGTGCTGACAGCTCGGAGCCCGGAGCCCGCTTCGGGTTCTGTGTCTCCCTCTCGCTCTGCCCCTCCCCTGCTCACACTCTGTCTCTCAAAAATAAATTAAAATGTTAAGGAAAAAAAATGTTAAAAAAAAAAAAAAGAAAACCCCAAAACAACAAAGGGGGAGGAAGCAGGAGTGGGCAGGAAATGCCTCAGGCCAGACCACAGACCTGTCACTTGTGAACAGGGAGGGAATAGGCCGCAGAGTCAGGAGGCCGCAGAGTCAGGAAGGGAGAGTCTTCAGACTGTAATGCTGATCTGACAAAATCTAATCTCTAAATGTCAGATGCTCCAGGACTGGGTCCTTGGCCCTCTTCCCTTCTCTATGTACACTTACTCCCTGGACAATCCCTCGTAATCCCATGGCTTTCAATATCACGGATGCTGATGACTCAAAAGAAAAAAGGCCAACCCACACCTCTCCCCTGAGCTCCAAACTTACATATTCAGTTGCCCACTTGACACCCCCACTTGAAGACTGACTAGAGTTTTGAAAAGGTTTCATTTATTTTTGAGGGGGAGGGGCAGAGGATCTGAAGTGATGCGGGGCTCAAACTCACGAACCATGAGTTCAAGACCTGAGCTGCCGTCAGCTGTCCGCCTAACGGACTGAGCCACCCGGAAGCCCCTGTTTGACATTTGTTGAACGAAGGCGTGAGTGAAAAATATCTTCAACGATTTATTGCTCTCTATCATTGAATAAAAGCGTATTAGAGGGGCACCTGGCCGGCTCAGCCGGTAGAGCATGTGACTCTTGATCTTGGAGTTGTGAGTTCAAGCCCCACGTCGGGTGTAGAGATTACTTAAAAAAATAAAAATATTAAAAAACAATGGGGCGGCTGAGTGGCTCAGCCACTTGAGCATCCAACTTCGGCTCAGGTCATGATCTCACAGTTCGTGAGCTCGAGCCCCACATGGGGCACGCTGCTGTCAGCACGGAGCCCGCTTCAGATCCTTGTTCCCTGCCTCTCTCTCTGCCCCTTCCCTGGTCGCGCTTTGTCTCTCTCTCTCTCTCTCTCTCTCTCTCAAAAATAAACATTAAAGAAAAAAGATCAGTGCTTCGCAACCACATCAGTAACACTAATATTAATACTAATTTATTTTTTATTTTTATTAAAAAAATTTTTTTTTAGTGTTCATTTATTTTTGAGAGAGAGAGAGAGAGACAGAGTGTGAGTGGGGGAGGAGCAGAGCGAGAGGGAGACACAGAATCCAAAGCAGGGTCCAGGCTCTGAGCGGTCAGCCCGGAGCCCGACGCGGGGCTCGAACTCACGAACCACGAGATCGTGACCTGAGCCGAAGTCGGACGCTTAACTGGCTGAGCCACCCAGGCGCCCCTAACTTTATTTTTTTAAAGTATTCATTTTGAGAGAGAGAGAGAGAGAGAGAGAGACAGAGAGAGAGCAAGTGCACATGCACGTGAATGGGGGAGGGGCAGGGAGAGAGAAACAGAAAGAGAATCCCAAGCAGGCTCTGTGCTGTCAGCACAGAGTCCGATGCGGGGTTCGATCTTACAAAGCATCAGATCATGACCTGAGCCGAAGCCAAGAGTCGGATGCTTAACCGACTGAGCCGCCCAGGCGCCCCAGATTTCCCCTCTTTAAAGAATGCCAGTTATATTGGATTAGGGCCCAGCCTGATGACCTCATTTTAGCCTGATTACCTCTGTAAAGACTCTCTCTCCAAGCAAGGTCATATCCTGAGCTATAGGGCTAGGACTTCAACATATCTTTGTGGGGGGTGTGTGTAAAATTCAACCCATAACACTAATCCTTTTTAGGAGGGGTATAAAAATGTTAGAATATATATTCATTTTTTTAAACCAGAAAGTAAGATATTAATATTTAATACATATATTGACATCAAGTAAGATATTAATATTTAGGACATATATTGACACCTTATTGTGACGGTTGGTGGCAGAGGCAGGATGCAAAGTATCCTGAAAGAAGTACACATTTACTGGGGCGCCTGGGGGGCTCAGTCGGTTGAGCTTCCGACTTCAGCTCAGGTCACGGTCTCGCAGTTCGTCCGTTCGAGCCCCGCGTCGGGCTCTGTGCTAACAAGCGGCTCAGAGCCAGGAGCCTTCTTCGGATTCTGTATCTCTCTCTCTTTCTCTCTCCTCCTCCCCTGCTCATGCTCTGCCTCTCTCTGTCTCTCAAAAATAAATAAATGTTAAAAAAAAAAAAAAGAAATACACGTTTACTGTGCTGAGTCAAGTGAATTCATGGATAATATGATCTTGTTTCAGTTAAACTAACACGTACAAAATGTACATGTGGATTAAAAAGATTCCTGTAAAAACAAATAAAGACTCCTCTGCTCCACGTCCCAGTGCCATAGATTGAAGATAACACTAATACCACAAGCACCAAGAAATAGCAAACAAAGGAAAAAAAGAAAAGCAGGGTAAGCAGAAAGCACAAGTCAAGGTGGTAGGAAGAAATTCAACAAACTCGCAGTGAAAGCGTAAACACATGAAACTTACAAGTTCCACCACATATGCTGACAAATTGTATTTTTTTTCAAGTTTATTTAGCTTGAGAGAAAAGCACATGCGGGGGTGCACCTGGGGAAGGGGCAGGGAGAGCGAGGGAAAGAGAGAATTCCAAAGGGGCTCCTCGCTCTCAGCAAAGAGCCCGATGCGGGGCTTGAACTCACGAACCGGGAGATCATGACCTGAGCTGAAGTCGAGAGTCGGACGCTTCACTGCCGGAGCCACCCAGGCGCCCTCGAAATGATTCATTTTATACGAAACTACAATTTAGCAAAACCGACTGAAGAAGAAATGGGAGAGCTGAGCTGACTTATGATTGTTAATGAAATTGAAGCGGTGGGTACAATCTACCAACCAACCGACAAGCAAATATGCAACTCACCATGGATCCCCTAGAGAGCTGGCTGTACAGATGAGTTCATCAAACATTCAGGGAACAGATAATCTCAATACTATATAAACTGTTGCAGTAAATCCCTTTCAGCTTGTTTTATCAAGGCTAACGTAACTGTCATGCCAAACCAAGCGAAACGAGCCAGAAACGATAACGTATAAGACTACATTAGGGCCAAGTTGTATGTATCTCTGTAATAGGAATGTTTTAACATTAGAAAAATCTATTAGGGGCGCCTGAGGGGCTCAGTCGGTTGAGCGTCCGACTTCGGCTCAGGTCACGATCTCGCGGTCCGTGAGTTCGAGCCCCGTGTCGGGCTCTGTGCTGACAGCTCGGAGCCTGGAGCCTGCTTCGGATTCTGTGCCTCCCCCTCTCTCTGCCCCTCCCCCGCTCATGCTCTGTCTCTCTCTCTGTCAAAAATAAACATTAAAAAAAATTCTGAAAAAAGAAAAATCTATTAAATCACCACAATAATCAAGGAACGAAACGATCACGTCTATTCAGCGTTGCATTAGAAGTCACCATCAGTATAGTAAAGAAAGGAGAGTAAATAAAAAGTCAGGATTGAGAAGGGAGAAACAGAGGGGGCTCTTAGCAGATGGCATGCTTGCCTACATACAAGAGAATATACAAATACTGAAAAATTCGGAACGGTTAGCAATGTTTGAGGATGTAAGAGCTGCACAAAAAAGTCAGTAGGGCAATACTCAGAGCTTGCAGTAGGAGCAAACGCTGAAAGTCTCCCAAGGACAAGTCTAACAACAGATGTGTGAGACCCGTATGCAGAAGAGCGTAGATCTTTATTGAATGACATTAGAGAAAGCCTAAGTTAATGGACGGATGAGACATGCTCATGTGGAGGGAAACTTAATAAGTAATCATACCAAGTCTCTCTAAATAGGACCGAGAATAGCCAAGGCGATATTGAAGCAGCACACTATACCCTAGCGGATGTCAACACGTTTCAGAAGTGGTAGTAATTAAGACAGTGCAGAGGAAAAGAAATAGACCAGTGTCACCACACAGCAAGCCCGCACATAAATGGAAACAGACCCGCACGTAAATGGAAACTTGATACATGACCAGGGTGGAGAGGAGGAATTATTTAATACACGTTGCTGGAACCACGTTGTTGGTTATCTATGTGGAAAGACAAAACCCAAACCAGAATTACACCCTGACCCCACGCTGTATCTTTATGATCTTGTGGGAAGGGAGGATGTCTTAAACAAAATGTCAATAGATGAACCGTAAGCGTCAGCTGGATAAGTGTTACTACACTGAAAATGTACAATTTGCGTACAAGTAAATAAATCATGAACAAAATGAAAAAACAGACCACAGACCAGGGAAAGGCATTTGTGATGTCCTGGCTCCTACCTTCAGACCCTTGGCAATCTGATCTTCCTCTGCCTGGAACAGTCTTCATTCAAACGCACGTTTGGCTCTTTCTTTCAATTCAGTCATGTCTCCGTCCAGGTGTCTCCTCCTCAGAGAGGACTTCCTGACCTCCTTTTTGAAAATAACACCTCCATCACTTCATCATCTGTTTTGCCTACGCACCACTTACTACGACCTGATATTCTACATCTGTTTGCTCATTTATTTACTACCCACCTCTCCACTCGAATTCAAGCTCCTTGAGCACAGGGACTTTGTTCTGTTGGCTGCCATATTTCTTGGCCCTCAACCAATGTCTAGCACATGGCATACCCTAGTAAATATTTATCAGATGAATATAAATGATGAAGGACTAGTATCCAGGGTATGTAAAGAACTACAGTTCAATTAGAAATATTTGAATAAATGAGGTGCCTGGGTGGCTCAGTCGGTTGAGCGCCCCACTCTCGATTTCGGCTCAGGTCATGATCTCACGGTTTGTGGGATCGAACCTTGCGTCGAGCTCCACGCTCACGGTGTGGAGTCTGTTTGGGATTCTGTTTCTCCCTCTCTTTCTCTGCCCTTTCCCCACTTGTGCATGCTCTCTCTCTCTCTCTCTCTTTCAAAATAAATAAACATTAAAAAAGAGAAATATTGGAACAAATGGCTCAATAGGAAAATCGATCAGGGCTATGAATGGGCAGTTCACAAAAGCGGAAACCTGAAGGGACAATAAAAATATGGAAAAATATTTACTACCATTTGCAATCAAGAAATTGCAAAATTAAACAATAAGGAAGCACCACTTCACGCTTCGGAGATTGGCAAAAATTAAAAGTCTGATAATGCCAATTGTTGGGAAGGATGGAGGAAAAAGGAACTCTGTTCACTGTTGGTTGGAGTATAAGTTGGCACAACCATTTTGGAGGAGAATTTGGTAATATCCAATAAATAAAAGCATGCACATACCCCAAGACCCAGAACCTCTACTCCCAGGTGGACACGCAAGAGCCGAATTTTCATATTTGAGCCAAGAGGCTCCTCGAGGATATTCAGAGCAGCATCGTTTTAATAGCAAACAGCCGGGTATAACGCAAATGTAGATCACCAGTCGAACAGACAAATAAACCACGGCATATTCATACAATGGAATACTATAGAGCAGTAAAAATGAATACGTTATAACTACACACATCAATGTGGATGAGTCTCATAAATACACAGAGCAAAAGATCCAAATTGCGGAATACGTGGCGTATAGTTCCATTTATGGGAAGCTGAAGACGTGATAAACTGGGCCATATGTTGTCGATGGAACAGGTGGTCACAGGGCAGCGGTTAGCCTCTGGAGCGGAAGGGAGTAGCATGGGATTAGAGAAGGGTGCCGTGGGGGCTTCGACTGCGTCTGTTTTGCTGCTTAGAAATTTTTATTAAAAAAATTATTTTATTTTATGGTTTGTCTGTTAAGTTTATTTCCTTTGGGGGAGAGAGAGAGAGCACAGGAGGGATAGAGAGAGAATCCCAAGCAGGCTCCGGGCCGTCGGCACGGCGAGATCATGACCTGAGCTGAAATCGAGTTGAACGCTTAGCCGACTGAGCCCCCCCGCCGACGAGGTGCCCTGATTTTTGAGTTTTTCCCAATCATTTAAATATGTAAAAACCATTCTTGGGGATCAAAGGTACAGCACAGGGAATATAGTCAACGGTATTGGAATAACATTGTATGGGGACAGGTGGTAGTTACACTTGTGGTGAGCACAGCAAAACATATAGAGTTTTTTTTTGCATCACGACGTTGTCCACCTGATACTAATGTAACATGGTGTGTCGACTATACTTCAACAAAGAATAAAATATCAAAAAATTAGAGAGGTACCTGGCTGGCTTAGTCGGTAGAGCATGTGACTCTTGATCTCAGGGTCGTGACTTTGAGTCCCACGTTGGGCATAGAGTTGGCTTAATAAAAAAAATATATATATATTTATATATAATTAAAAATATATATACATATTTTCAAAAATTAGAGTATCTAAAAAAATTCTTTTTTTTTTTTAAGTATTTATTTTGAGAAGGAGAGGGATAGAGAGTGAGCAGAGGAGGGGCAGAGAGAGAGGGAGAGAGAGAGAGAATCCCAAGCAGGCTCTACCCTGTCAGCACAGAACCCAACACGGGGCTCAATACCATGAACCATGGGATCATGACTTGAGCTGAAACCAAGAGTCAGACGTTCAACCGACTGAGCCACCCAGGTGCCCCTAAAGAAACCATTCTTAACTCATGGGCTGAAACCAGTGGTGGGATGAATTTGGCTTGTGGGCTATATAGTTGGCAAGCCCTGATCTAGGAATTGGTGCATTTGTAAAAAAATTTTTTAAATATCTTTATTTATTTATTTATTTTGAAGAGAGAGAGAGACAGAGCATGAGCGGGGGAGGAGCAGAGAGAGGGAGACACAGAATCTGAAGCAGGCTCCAGGCTCCGAGCTGTCAGCACACAGCCTGACGCGGGGCCCGAACTCACGGACTGTGAGATCATGACCCGAGCCGAAGTCGGACGCTTAACCGACCGAGCCACCCAGGCACCCCTGCATTGGTGCATTTTTAAATCAAGCTCTCTGAACTTTTGAGAATTTTTCAGGTCTTATAAGAATATGGAAATGAGTCTCTAAAACATTCTTCAAGATTTGAAATGAGTTACAGTTGATTTTGTTCACATAACATCACAAGCCTCATGGCATTTTTCAAACGCACGGTACGTTTTAAAACAATTTTCTCTAATGGCCTGAGTCCCTTCTAAATATCAAATCTAAACCATAAAACCATTTCATTTATACATCAATTTCTAACACTCAAATAGGTTCCAAGGAACATTGCCAACTACCTAATGAAAATATTGTAGTTATTTATTTATTTTATGTCCCCGAGGAAGTACTTTTTATTCTTCTGATTGTATGATTCTAATTAGTTGCTAAACATGCATGGCCTTTCTTAAGACATGATAATTAGTATGGATGTTGCTATAACAATCTTCTAGCAATTTACATTTTCTGAATATCGGGTATATCGTGCATTAATTTCTATCATTTAATGAAATTACTAAATCAGGAATTTAGAATGCAGTGCGGAGGCTTTCTTTAATTGGAAATGGAGATACGGAAACAGCCAGGACCCTCAGAAATCACAGTTTGATAGCAGAAGATAGACATGACTTGGAGAAAACTTTCTGAATTAGTTTCGCAGGGCTGCTGTGACAAATACAACTAGCTGGGTGGCTGAAAGCAACGGAAATTTATTCTCTTATGGTTTTGGAGGCTGGATGTCTGACATTAAGGTGTCAGCAGGGCCTTGCTTCCTTGAAAACCTTTAGGGAAGAAACCTTCCTTTCTCTCTCTCTCTCTCTCTCTCTCTCTGCTTCCACTGTTTGCTCGTAGTGGCTGGTGTTCCTTGGCTTGTAGATGCATTGCTTCCATATTTTCTTGTATCATCACATGGCTGTCTTCCCCCGTGTCTTTCTTTCTTTCTTTCTTTCTTTCTTTTTTTCTTTCTTTCTGTCTTTTCTTTTTTATTAAATACATATACATATTAAAGATTTTATTTTGTTTTATTTTTTAATTTTTAAGCATATTCATTATTATTTTTTTTTTTGAGAGAGAGTATGGGCAGGGGATGGGCTGAGAGAGAGGGAGAGAGAGAGAGACAGAGTGTGAACAGGGAAGGGGCAGAGAGTGGGGAGACACAGAATCCGAAGCAGGCTCCAGGCTCTGAGCTGTCAGCATGGAGCCTGACGCGGGGCTCGAACTCACGGACTGTGAGATCATGACCTGAGCTGAAGTCGGACGCTTAACCCACTGAACCACCCAGGCGTCCCAACAAAGGCATATATATTAAGTCATTTTATTGGAAACATTAAAATTTAAGGCACTCTAAACTTTATGGTTTCCTTGGGGTTACAGTTTTTGGTTGCTGTTAGTACTATGTCAGAAAAAAGCATATGGACTAAGCCTGCCTCCCAGATGCCCTGGTGTGGGTTCAGTATTGCACGAAAGAATTAAATGCACTATATTTACCAATTGGTAGCTTTACTTTGAGCTCATCGATCGAAATTCGAGAAACAGCATGATTTTATATACATACTACTGTTTAAATACAAAATTCATTAGCGTCTATTAGAAAGTTTCTTTTATGAATAAAGAGTAGAAGTTAAATTTTGCAGGCTGCTATAAAACACTTAGGAATATCTCATAAGGCTTTAAATCGCTGTCGTTGCCCTGGAAGTCAGAAAAAGAAGACTAGAGAATCTGTTATAGGGTATTTTCTCAGTTTGGGAAAATTTCAGGGTAGAAATGTTACTTCATGGTACAGATATGCATAGTTTGAAAGGTATATCAAGTTCTTTTGGTGATTTTTTTAATTTTTTATTTTTAAAGATTTACATCCAAATTAGTCAGCATCTAGTGCAACAATGATTTCAGGAGTAGATTCCTTAGTGCCCCTGACCCACGTAGCCCATCCCCCCTCCCACACCCCCTCCCGTAACCCTCAGTCTGTTCTCCGTATTTATGACTCTCTTCTGTTTCGTCCCCCTCCCTGTTTTGATATTATTTTTGTTTCCCTTCCCTTACGTTCATCTGTTTTGTCTCTTCAAGTCCTCATATGAGTGAAGTCGTATGATTTTTGTCTTTCTCTGACTGACTAATTTCACTTAGCATAATACCCTCCAGTTCCATCCACGTAGTTGCAAATGGCAAGATTTCATTCTTTTTGAATGCCGAATAATATTTCATTGTGTGTGTGTGTGTGTGTGTGTATACGCACATATAGACCACATCTTCTTTATCCATCCATCCATCGATGGACATTGGGGCTCTTTCCATACGTTGGCTATTGTCGATAGTGCTGCTATAAACATGGGGGTGCGTGTGTCCCTTCGAAACAGCACACCTGTATCCCGTGGATAAATGCCTAGTAGTGCAATTGCTGGGTCGTAGGGTAGGTCTATTTTTAGTTGATGATCTTTAAAAGTATTTTTGGTCACCCTATCTGCACGTGAACACTATTTGATGCTTAAGACAGTTGTTTCTAGAAGCATGATTATGAGTGTAAAAATGGAATGCGGCACTTAATTTATGTGCCTGTTGACCTATTTTCCACGGCTAAATGTTTCCCTGTGTGTTTCTGTCTGTCTTCTACTCTTTTTATAAGGACACTGCTCCTATTAGATTAGGGCCAGCCCTGATGACCTCCTCTTAACGTGATTCCATCTGTAATTATTTCCAAATGAGGTCACGTTCACAGGTACCGGGCATTAGGTCTTCAACACATCTTTTCGGGGGATACAATTCAACCCGTCACACTTGCCCAGAGAGAAAGGCAAGAACATAAGATAGAACCAGAATATTAAAGTATGGGCGACCGTAACATTTTCGGACAATAGCCGTTTAGTTTTCCATTTGGAGAAACTGAGGCCCAGAACAATCAGGAGACTGGCCCAAGGTCATGCAACTAGACAAGGAGAGAGTTGGGGCTGGAAATCAGCAATGACGGGGTAATGTACAAAGCACGCACAAGTGTTTCCGCATACGTGCCTAAAACGCTCAAGGTTGGCCTTAGGGCAAAAGTGAGAATTAATTAGGCCAAGTCTACTTGAGCCTTTGTCACCTCTCTTTCATTTCTCTTTTCCTCCCTGTCGGAACCTCCTTAGCCTTACTCTCTCCTCTAGAAACAGGAGACATTTACTCAGTGCTCCCTCTGTGCGAGCCACCGTGCTACGTGTTCCGTGGTACCACCCGTTCCATTCGCATAATGTAGCCATAAGCGCTACTGTGTTTTACAAATGAGGAAACTGAGCCTCAGAGAGGTTAATGAACTTGCCCGAGTCTCGCCGTTTGTAAGTGGCCGGGCTGAGACACAAACGCAGGCAGAACCCACAGTCTTGACTACTTTGCCACCCTGCATCTTCCAACGGCCCCTGCTCACTGCCATATGCTTGCACACCCTTGGTTCTGCGGCACACCCAGCGGCTCTCCCGGAGGCCCTCCTTAAGCCTGCCTTCCCAGAGAGGGTCCTACGTGTCAGGATCATCCCTGGGACTCTGCCTGTGGCTATGATGAGGTGGTAAAGAAAGAAACCAGCTGGCTGTATGAACAGGGCCTCCCAGGGGCCTAGGGTCTGTTTTCTGAAATGGTCTGGCGTCTGTTTTCTCAGATTTGAAGATTCAGAGACTTTGTCTTGTTGGCTTCCCCAGGGGCGTTTGGGTCTGGGGTCAGAATTGCCCTATCTACACTTGCAGGCGATTGATTGCTAGTCCAGAACACCAAGCTGAGAATTTGCACCGAAAAACATACCTGCCAAGTGTCCCAAGTATTGCCAAGAGAAGCAGTAGCGGGAAGGGAGAGCCGCTCGGACAGGGCCTCGCCAAGGGTCCTTTAAGTGAGGTCCTCATGCCCGTATCTGGGTCCTGGTCTCCCCCCACCATAGGGACTAGGACCAAGTGGGGCGGGGGAGTGCTGGCCACAGGCTTGGCTTCTGGGTAGCAGGGTTCCAGGGGCTGGGTTGTGTCAGGACTTTCCGGCAGCCTGGGGCCGAGAGCCAGGCGCTAGGGGCAGAAGAGCCGAGGTTTTAATAGGAAAAAGCCAACATCACACGTTGAGTCCAAAGGATGTGGGAGGACAGAAAAGGCAACGTGAGGAGGGGATTCAGTAGCTCAGAGAGACGGGGGCAGGCAAACTGAGAGGAGACACAGCACCAAATTCTTGGCTCAGCCTGGATCTTGCCTCGGGTTCTTGGGATCTGGTAGGGCCCCAGAGCAACTCGCCTCGTTCACACCTACATTTCCTCCTGAGGGCCTTGACTTGACCTGCCATTCAGGTTCTTGGCAGCCTACTTGGCTGCTTTCTTGGATTTTTCCAATGTGGCTTGCTCTTTTATTTAACATTTACCTATTTTTGAGAGACAGAGAGAGACAGAGCGTGAGTGGGGGAGGGGTGGAGAGAGAGGGAGACACAGAATCCGGAGCAGGCTCCAGGCTCTGAGCTGTCAGCGCAGAGCCCGACGCGGGGCTCGAACTCGTCAACTGCGAGATCGTGACCTGAGCCGAAGTCGGACGCTCAGCCGACTGAGCCACCCAGGGGCCCCATCATTAGATTCAAAAGTTCTCTTTCTGGGGACGCCCGCCCGCCAGGCTCAGTCGGTGGAGTATGTGGCTTTTGATCTCAGGGGTCGTGAGTTCGAGCCCCACGTTGGGTGTAGAGATTACTTGAATACATTAAAAATAAAATTTAAAAAACTGACAAAAATGTCTGCTTCTGTCCTGTTCTCTTCTACTTTGGGACATTCTTGGGACAGGCATTGACTTCCTGTTTTGTTCGTGGCGGTTAATGACGCACAATTGATTCGGGCCGTATCAGCTGCCCCTGTGGTTCAGTCACTTCAGGCTGCGACTGTTGGCTTTAGCAACCCCCCGGGTGAGTGAGCTGCCTCGGAGCAGTGTCTGCCCATCACCAAGGGCATCTTGGTGTATCCGGTGCCTAGCGCGAACTTGAGACATATTTGCTGCATGAAGGGAGACATGAACATGTGACCGACTGAATGAATCACTGACGACTCTTTTGTAAACTGCTTGTGGTCCACTTTGTCCAAACGTTTACAGGAAAGCAGGTTGTGGGGCGCCCGGGGGGGGGCTCAGTCCGTTAAGCGCCCGACTCTCGGTTTCGGCTCAGGTCGTGATCTCACGGTTCGTGAGATCGAGCCCCGCTTTTGGCCCCGCGCTGAGCTTGGAGCCTGCTTGGGGTTCTCTGTCTCCCTTTCTCTCTGCCCCCCCCCCCCCCCCCCGCCGTGCTCATGCTCCCTCTCTCAAAATCAATAAACATTTAAAAAAACAAATACAAATTACTACCAAATTAGGAAATGTCTGTTGTAGGGGCGCCTGGGTGGCTCGGTTGGTTAAGCATCCGACTCCCGACTTTGGCTCAGGTCATGATCTCATGAGTTCGAGTCTCGTCGGGCTCTACATTGGCAGCGAGGAGCCTGCTTGGGATTCTCTCTCTCCTTCTCTCTGTGCGCCTCCCGGACTTGCGCTGTCTCTGTCTCTCTCAAATAAATAAGTAAAAACTTAAAATAAAAATTAGAAGCCTTCTGACCCCCTTTCCTGCCCCATTCCCACCGCCCTTAGGAAACCGCTGTCATCGGGTCATGATACTTTAATATCCTCCCTCCCGCTTCTTAAAAAAAAAAAATAAGATCAGGGGACGACGTCTGTAGGCATTCAGAATGGTCCAGCATTTGGCAACCTGTTGTAGGCTATCGTACGCTACAGCCCTTAACAAAACGAGGCCGTCCCAAACCCCTGGTAACAGAATCGTCTACCTTTATGCCAAGAAGGGTGAGAAAGCACCAAAAAGCATGTGGTATGTGCCCAGGCTGGCTTCGAGGAGTTCGTGCTGGGAGACCTGAGGTTCTTATGAGGTTGCCTACGACGAAAACACACGTCAGCAGGACCTATGGTGGTTCCGCGCGTGCTAAGTGTGTTCGTGACAGGATCAAACATGCTTTCCTTACCGAGGAGCAGAAAATCGTGGTGAAAGTGTCGAAGGCAAAAGCAGAGTCAGAAAGTGAAATACAAAAAAAAAAAAAAAAAAAAAAAAAAAAAAAACCACGAAGGGTTTTTGAGTGATAAACAAATCAAAAGGCTTGTTCTGTTAAAACAACAACATCATCTTTTTCATGTGATTCGCAGCTTGCTGTTTCCACTTAAAGTATCCGCCTGAAAGTATCGCCTGAGTAACGTTTTGGAAAAGGTTTATTTATTTTTGGGAGAGAGAGAGAGAAAGAGGGAGAGAGAGAGGGAGAGAAAGACAGCACAAGAGTAGGGGAGGGGCAGAGAGAGGGGGAGGCAGAGGATCCGAAGCGGGCTGTGTGCTGACAGCAGAGAGCCCGATGCAGGGCTCGAACTCACGAACCGCGAGATCATGACCTGAGCCGCACTTGAACGCTTGACCGACTGAGCCAGCCAGTATTTAAAAAAAAAAAAAAAAAAAAAATTCAATGTGATAGATATTTGGGTGCGTCCAAATCCTACTACTTAGAAACCATTTGAATACATGCGTATTCAGGTTCCCCCCACTGTCTGAAAGCGTAGTGTTGCCTTGAAACCTTTTGTAAACCGAAGCGGCCTAAAGCAAAAGGTATCCCCCGCTCTCCAGAAGTTTGCGTGAGACCACGTCGCTTTGCTGAAGGACCCTACGGTATAGTTCGGTAGCAGCTCTTTTCATAAAAGCCAAACACCTCTTCGCATTTCTGGCGGTAGTACCTGCTTCCTCTGTGTGTGCGCTCGATTCCACCCCCTTCTATGCAGGGACCTCACTCCCGCAGTGCCCCCCTCCCTCCTGCCCCTCCCTTTACTGTGTCTGTCCTAGAGGCCTGCCAAGATGTTACTTCTAGACCCCCCTCTGGAATCTTTCTCTTGAACTCACTCCCTCCTCTGGTTACTTTCTCTTCCTCGGCTAAAACGAGGCTCCCCCCCCCCCCCCCCCCCCCGAGAAGTCGAAGTCGCCCTGGCTCTTCCGCTAAAACCGCCCGCCGTTATCAAGGTGACTAATTACTTCCCTTGTGCTAAATCCGGTGACCTGTGCGTGACGTTTGACATAATCGATTACTCCCGCTTCCTTGAGGCATTTTCTCCTCTCGGCTTCCGGGACGCACACGCGCTGCTGGTTTTCATTCATTTCTCTCGACTTGTCCTTTCAGTTTCCTCTGCCAGCTCCTCCCCGCTCCCCCCGACCTCTTGGCGTTGGTCTGTCCCGGGGCTCAGTCCTTAGATCTTTTTCCGTCTGAATTTACTACCCCCCCCCCCCATTTTTTTGGAAGATTTTAGTTTCAAGTAATCTCTACACCCAATGTGGGGCTCCAACTCACACCCCCAAGATCAAGAGTCGCATATGCTCTACCAACGGAGCCAGCCAAGCGCCCCTGTGTGAGTTTACTCCTATGGTGATCTCATTTGCTCTCAAGGCTTTAAATACCACCCATCTGCTAATGACCTCAAATGTATATTTCCAGCCCTGACCTCTCTTACGCAATTCAGAGCCACATATCCGCTGACCACCTCCCCTCCACTCTGATGGACAGAAGGTCACTGGAGTTCAAAGTGTCCCAAACCCAACTCCCAATCTTCTCTTAAAGTTTGCAAGCCCTGGGGTGCCTGGCTGGCTCAGTCGGCGGATCATGTGACCTTTGATCTCGGGTTGTGAGTTCAAACCCCGCACTGGGTGTAGCGATGACGGAAAAATAAAATCTGTGTTCATTTATTTGGATATCCTACAGGCGTTTTTATTGCTGTGTATAAAGCAGTGCTTTATACATCTGTTTCTTCTAGAAGGCTGGAAAAAAAAAGAAAATCTTTTGGAAAACTTGCAAGCGCCAAGGTTTTCTCCCGAACAGTAAATGTCAACTCCGTGTCTCAGTTGCTGAGGCTAAAATCTTGGAGATGATTCTCGATGCCAACCTTTCGTTCTCATCTGTCAGCAAAGCCTGTCGACTCTACCATCAAAACATATCTAGAATCCACCATCTCTCCCCACGTCCACTGCTATCACCCTAGTCCAAGCCTTTTGGAACTCACCACCACCTCTTCTCTGGCTTATCATGATAATCAGTATCCTAGAATCTTCCCTTGTGCCCTAGAATGTGTGCTCGACACAGCAGAGTGAGTGGTTCTTTGCAAATATAAAACATCAAGCCGCTTAAAAGAAATTTTTTTTAAGCTTATGTATTTACTTAGAGAGAGAGAGAGAGAGAGAGAGAGCGCACACGTGCAAGAACTGGGGAGGGGCAGAGACCTAGGGAGAGAGAATCCCAAGCAGGCTCCACTCTGTCAGCACAGAGCCCAACGCGGGGCTTGAACTCTTGCACCGTGAGATCATGACTGAGCCCAGATCAAGAGTCGGACACTTAACCGACGGAGCCACCCAGGCGCCCCAAACATCAAATCACTTCTTGGCACAAAATCCTCCAATGGCTTTTTCGTCTCATCCCGCGTAAGAGATTCAGTCATCACAGTGCCTTACAAGACCCTGTGCCATCTGCCATAGACTGCTCCCTCGGACATGTTACCTCGTATCCTACTGGCTCTCCTCCCGGCATCCCTCCCCACCCGGATCCCCGACCCATGTTCACTCCACTCCTGTCACAGTGGCTCCCTAGCTGTTGCTTTAACATGCCAGCCACTCAAAACCTTTGCCCTCACTGTTCCCTCCAACGCAGAGGCTCTCATTCAGGGGCCATTTTGCTCCCCAGGTGACATTTGGGGATGTTTGGAGACATGTTTTTAAATTTTATTTTATTTTTTAAGTAGGCTCTATGCCCAACATGGGGCTCGAACTCACGACCCCGAGATCAAGGGTCACGCACTCCACCGACTGAGCCAGCCGGGCGCCCCTGGAGACGGTGTTGGTTGTCACACGCTGGGGGAGCGTGCAGTGGGTCGAGGCCAGGCGGGGCTGCGAAACATTGTACAGTTCACACCACAGCCTCCCCTACAACGAAGAATTATCTTGCCAACCGTCAATATCGCCCAGGTTGAAAAATCCTGGTCTGCTTTTTCCCCAGATGTCTACGTGGCCCGTGCCTTCACCTCCTGGTCTGTGCTGAAATGTCACTTTCTCAGAGATGACCACTCTGTTTAAAATCACCATCCCTCCAACTCCCACCGCCGTTTCCCGCCTGAGTTTTCTCAATGGCACTGATCACTGCTGTCCTACAGATTTTATTTATTGTGGGTTTTTTTTTTTCTCCATGAGAATTTAAACTCCACTTAAGACAGAAATTTTGAGTGTTGCATGTCTTGCATCACATATGGCTCGATAAGTACTTGTTGAATGAATGCATATCAACTTTATCATATAGTACTATGTTCTCCTCCCATATATTTGAGTCTGTTTCTATACTCCATTCTGATCCTTTAAATCGCCAATTCTTGTCAATTTCTGCATCACACTTCTTGAATTCGTGTGGCTTGATAATACCCTTTACCGTCTGGTAGGCTTAATCCCTACTTATTACTGTCCTTTTCTAAATTTTAATGTATTTTTATGATCCTTTTGTCGAGTTCCCCATCTCTCCCTTCTGCGAATTTCTTTCCAGAATTTTCATTGTGTGCGTGTTAGATTTCTAGATTAATTTATGGGGAACTGACAATGTTAAAATGTTGAGTCTTCCTGTTAAAGTCTTATTTTACGTCCCATAGAAGTTTTATAGTTTCTTTCTTATAGAGGTCCTCCTGGTCATTTTTTTTTTTTTTTGCTTAATCCTAGATATTTTATGGCTTTTATTACTATTGTGGGATAATGTCTTCTATTATAAATTCTGATGATCGATTTTATATGATAATCTCATCAGCAGCTGTCTCTGATAGGTATGAGGAAAACATTTAAAATAGAGAGTGTTCTTTCTCCGGCTTGTGCTTCCCTAACAGGAGTGCTTGGAGTATCTGTTTCTGCATTCTGATATTTTAACAACTTCACAGTTTCTGGTGGTCTGAAAGATTTTGTCGCCTTTTTTTTTTTTTTGGAGTGATTGAAGTCTGCCTGCTCCATTTAGTTTCCCTGACTCTGGACACTTCCTGAATCCAAAATTTACCTCTCAAACACCTTGGGCTACCTTGGGAAAGAAACAAGATTGAGGGCTCTTTATTCTCTGTGTAGCTGACAGCGCTTTTTTGAGCTGCCTGTCAAGCATTAAGAAAATTGTTATAATAATTTAGTTCATGCCGAAACTCTTTTTCGTCAGCTTTCAGGTGTAAAGAAAGTTCAACTTGCTAAAAATAGAACTACTCTACCCCCCCCAGCAATTGCGCTGGGAGGTATGTCTCCAAAGGATGCAAAAATGCTGATTCGAAGGGGCATATGCACCCCAATGTTTGGACAAGAGCCAAACTGTGGAAAGAGCCCAAATGTCCATCGACTGATGAATGGGTAAAGAAGTGGTACATGTATGCACAATGGAATATTACTTGGCCGTTAAAAAGAATGAAATCTTGCCATTTGCAACGACGTGGATGGAACTAGAGGGTAGTATGGTAATTCCTTCGGAAATTACCGAGAAAAACAAATACCACATGATTCCACTCCTATGTGGAATTCAAGAAACAAGACAGATGAACATAGAGGAAGGAAGAAAATCAAAACGGAGAGGGAGGCCAACCATAAGAGACTCTGAACTACAGAGAACACACTAAGGGGAGGCGGGTGGGGGATGGGCTAAATGGGTGATGGGCATTAAGGAGGGCACACGTGATGAGCACCGGGTGTCATCTGTAAGTGATCGGTCACTGAATTCTACTCCGGAAACCAATAGTACGCCATAGGTTAACTAACTGGAATTTAAAGAAAAACTCGACACTAAATGAAATTAAAATATTCACGTATGTGGAAACCGCATTTAATGGACCAGTGGTGGTTTCTAACCCATGTTAAGGCAAAAACATGTCACCTAAAGAGCTTTAAAGATAACTCACGCCTCAAAAAAAAAAAAAAAGTATTTTGTAATGGCATTATTTTATTTCAAGTCTGCTTTATAAATGGAATGAACTGAAATGCATTCAAACCTAGAAAACCACATTATTGCCATTTTATGTAATTTGCACGCTGCAAATGTTATATTTTACAAAAGGGCCGTCTTCCTCCTGTCTGTTCTCGTGTTTGTTAGAGAAAGCACATGGTCCTATTAGCCCCTGGGCATTGTGAGGCCAAATACACAGACATTCATTGAATACGCAGAAGTCTCAATTAGGCAGTGGTTTTTGCCAATAATATAAAGAGAAACGTCTTGATTGAGGTTGGGGGTGGGGAGGGGCAATTTTGTCCCCATTGCAGATGTCTGATTAGCCATGAAAAGAGAACGTGTTCTCTCTAAGCCTTGGGTTAATAATCTTAAAATCTATTTCTGTGGCTCTTGTTAAAAAACAATCAGCTGTGATATGGAAAGCAGCAACCATTAAAAGAAAACAATGACAGCTTAGACCATGTAGGAAAAAACCAAACTCTATAAAACCACCGTAAATAACGTTGCAAGTCAAACAACATTTGGGGGAAAATATTTGCAACATGTATGACGCGTTTCTGACAAAATGATTAGAGTGAAAAGAGGACAGATGCTCAAAGAGAAAAACGGACAGAGGCCTCGGCTGTCACACAAAAGAAGAAATACAAACGGAAATAAACATGAAAAGCTCTTCTACTTTGCTGGTGATCAAAGGCATGCAAAATAAAATAACGTTGCTATTTTAAAAACCTGTCAGAGCAGCAAAGATGGTAACATTATTAGTATCCGATGCTTTTAAAGGTGTGAAGAAAGGGCAGTTCGCATGTATGACTGATGAGAAAGTCAATCAAGGGCAATTTGGCAATATGCATCAAAACTGAAAATGTGCATCCTCTTTATTTAGCAATTTCAGAATTCAGAAGTCTATTTTAGAGGCATATTTTGCACGTGCAGAAAAAAGTATGTTCAAAGATATTCATCGAGGCATTACTTATAATCGCCAAGATTAACGGCCTAACTGCCCATCAAAGGCGAGCTGGACAAATATAGGAATCTTCACACTAAACAACTTTTTTTTTTTTTTAAGATTTAAAAAAAGAAATTATTTCTAAGTAATCGCTACACCCAGCGTGGGGCTCGAACTTACAGCCTCAAGATCAAGAGTCGCACACTCCACTGACTGAGCCAGCCAGGCTCTCCTGCACTAAATAACTTAAAAAAATAATAAAGTAGGGGGGTGGAGGAGAGGGGGAAATGGGTGACGGGCATCGAGGAGGGCACTTGTTGGGATGAGCTCTGGGTGTCGGATGGAAGCGATGAACCATGGGAATCTACCCCCAAAACCAAGAGCACAGTATACATTTGTATGTGAGCCAATTTGACAATAAGTTGTATTAAAAATAACAATACAGTAGATCTGTGTGGGCTGATAGGGAGTAATGCCAAGAGCTTTTACTGAGAGAAGCAGGTCTTCAAACACCAAGTGTGATGAACGTCTGTGATTCTGCTCCTTCCGTTTTCTTGTCTCACTCTAGACAACTCATGGTAAGTTCTCCATCATCACTGACGCGGACGTTCAATCCTGGCTGAAATGGTTCATTCTCGGTGCTCACGTTACTTGAAAGATTTGAACACTCCTGCTTCGAAACACTTTTTTCACTTGGTTTCCGGGACCCCGCACTCTCTTAGGGTTTTTTTTTTGGCCCCCATTGGCTTCTCTTAGCTTCCTTATTCGCCAAATTCCCCACCCAGAGCGTTTCCCAGGGCCCCATCCTGGTCCACCTCGTTCCTGCCTCTCTTTCCTTACGCCAGATCCGATCGCACAGCTTCAGATACAGTCCCTGGGCTGTTGTCTCCCTGATGGCCCCCTCCCACGAACTCCAGACTCATTATCTCTGCCTCCCCGGTAGCTCCTCTTAGCTAACAGACATCTTAAGCTTCTCCTCTTCCAAACCAAACTTCCGGATTTCACCCCCAAAACTTCTCTTCACCTTCTGTATCTCAGTAAATGGTAACTCCGTTCATCCTGTTGCTCAGGCCAAACACCCGGGCGCCAAGTCCGACTCCTTTCTTTCTTTCTGTCACGCTCCACGTCTAGCACCAAGTTCACGGTGAAGTTCACGAAGCTTAAACGTCCGAGGCTCCGCATGTGCGGCCCCTTCTTCCGAGGCCCTAACGGCGGGATCACGTGACCACGTGCCTTTTGTAACATTTGCCGTAGGCAAACATTTTTAATTTAATAGTAATTAATAAGTAATTGCAGTCAGTTCGGACAGCTGGCTCCTTCCCCTCCGACTTCCCCTCCGTCATTCTTGCTCTTGTGGCGGGGTTGGCATTGGGCGGCTGTGGGCATTTTGAGTCCTACAAAGGGGAGGTTGAACTAGGTTTACATTTATTTTGGGTTTGATCAGGCGTATTTACACGGCTTGTCCTCACTTCTGGCGCGGAGAGAGAGAGAGAGAGACCCAGGATCCGAAGCAGGCTCCAGGCTCCGAGCTGTCAGCACGGAGTCAGTCGCAGGGCCTGAACTCACGCACCTCGAACCTTGAACTCACGAGCGGAAGTCAGATGCCTAAGGGACTGCAGCTCTACCCTCCTAATAAAGTTTTAAGCGTGCGGGGCGCCTGGGTGGCGCAGTCGGTTAAGCGTCCGACTTCAGCTCAGGTCACGATCTCGCGGTCCGGGAGTTCGAGCCCCGCGTCGGGCTCTGGGCTGATGGCTCAGAGCCTGGAGCCTGTTTCCGATTCTGTGTCGCCCTCTCTCTCTGCCCCTCCCCCGTTCATGCTCTGTCTCTCTCTGTCCCAAAAATAAATAAACGTTGAAAAAAAAATTAAAAAAAAAAAAAAAAAGAAAGTTTTAAGCGTGCAACACATTATTGTTGACTACGGGCACTGTGTCGTACAGGAGGTCTCTAGAATTAATCCCTCTTGTACAACTGCAACTTTATCCCCATTGAACGGTAACTCCCCATTACCCCCCCCCCCCCTCTCAGTCCCTGGCAGTCACCCTCCCACCCTGCTTCTGAGTTTGACTATTTTAGATGGCCTCATGTAAGTTGGAACATGCAGTATTTGCCTTTCTGTGATTGACTCATTTCACTTGGCATCATGTCAAGGTTCTTCCATGTTGTAGCCCATGAAAGGGTTTCCTTCTCTTTTTTAAGGTGTATTTATTTTTGAGAGAGCGTCCACGTGCGCGCGCCGGTGCACCTGTGTGCTGGTGGGGGAGGGGCAGAGAGAGAGGGCGAGAGAGAATCCCTAGCACACTCCGCCTCATGCTTGTCAGCAAAGAGCCCAACGTGGGGCTCGAACTCACGAACTGTGAGATCACGACCCGAGCCAGAGTCAGGCGCTCAACGGACCAAGCCACCCCGGCGCCCAGGATTTCCTTCTTTAAGGCTGAATAATAATGTTCCATTGTGTGCACATATCACATTTTGTTTATCCACCCATCCGTGGGCATTTACGTGTTTCCGTATCTTGGCTGTGGTGAATGAGGCTGCTTTGAGATCCTGATTTCAGTTCTTTTGGATATACTCCTAGAAGTGGGATCGCTAGATCGTGTGGTAGTTCTTCTCTCGAGTGTTCGAGGAAACGCCATACCGTTTTCCACAGTGGCTACCGCACATTTTTTACGCGAATCCTGTGGACCAGAATCTATCGAAAACCCTGTGTTTGCAGAGCACAAGTCTGTCTCAGTAGTGCAAATTGTGAGTTTCCCTATGTGTGAATTTGCATGTTTTATGCACCGTAACATACGGGATCATATTCTAGTGGATCTGACTCAACTTGCTCCGATGGAGCCTGGCACTTGCAAACGAAATGGGACACCAAAGTGTCACGGGCACAGCGGACTAGCCCGAGGAAACAGTGTTCCAGTCACAGAAAGCCTAAACATATGAGTTAATAAATCAGTGTATGCAATATTAAGAGTATCTGAGTATGCAACTACATAGCTCACTACAATGCAGTGTCAATTTGTAAATGCATTCTAATTGCCTGTATAAATGCTTTATTTTCCTGTTTCTCACGCAATTTTTTTTTTAAGTTTATTTATTTTTGGGACAGAGAGAGACAGAGCATGAACGGGGGAGGGGCAGAGAGAGAGGGAGACACAGAATCGGAAACAGGCTCCAGGCTCTGAGCCATCAGCCCAGAGCCTGACGCGGGGCTCGAACTCACGGACCGCGAGATCGTGACCTGGCTGAAGTCGGACGCTTAACCGACTGCGCCACCCAGGCGCCCCTCACGCAAATTTTAATGTTTATTCTTGAGAGGAAGAGACAGAGCACGAGCGGGGGAGGGGCCGAGAGAGAGGGAGACACAGATTCCGAAGCAGGCTCCGGGGGCCAAGCTGTCAGCACAGAGCCCGGGGCGGGGCTCGAACTTGTGAACCTCGAGATCATGACCTGAGCTGAAGTCGGACGCTTAACCGACTGAGTCAGCCAGGCGCCCCTAAATGCTTTATTTTCAGATCAATTTTGTGGTTTCGGCAATTTTTAAAAATTATTTATGTATTTATTTGTTAATTTTTTTTTTTTTTTGAGAGAGAGCGCGCAAGCAGGAGAGGGGGAGAGGGAGAGGGAGAGGGAGGGAGCATCTTAAGCAGGCTCCGTGCCCAGGGCAGAGCCCAACGTGGGGCTCCATCTCTTGATATTGACCTGAGCCAAGATAAGAGTTGGATGCTCGACCAACGGAGCCACCCAGATGCCCCTGTTTTGGGCAAGGTTTTAATGAACAAGAATTTAAATATGATAGGGAGGAAGTGAAGTATGTAAACCGAGAGAAAGGCTTGCCTGTCAAAACCTGTCTTGTTGTCATAATGGCGATTAAATACTCCACCAGCAATAAAAATGAAATTGAAGTATCAATCATAAAACACAAATTTCGGTCAGCCATGCTAGAGGAGAGAATTATCTTTCTATTCTTTTGTAGACAATATTGTAAAATCGTCGTACGGACAGGTGACTAAATGGCACGCAATCGGCAAGATAGGCAAAAGGCCTTGTAGGGGCGTGTCGGGAAGTTAATATTATTTTCTGAATTTCTGATGTGTGTTGGATTTGTCAGGTTTTATAAATTTGTAATACACTGTGACTTCTAGTCTCATTTGAAATAGATATTCGGAAACCAATTTGACAATAAACTTCATATACTGAAAAAAAATGAAATAATCACCTTTGTAGCCAATTTTGGACCTTCTTTTTTTTTTTTTTTTTTTAGTTTATTTATTTATTTATTTTGAGAGAGAGAGAGAGAGAGAGAGTGGGGGCAGGGCAGAGCGAGAGGGAGAGAGAATCCCAGGGTGGCCCCGTGTTGTCAGTGCAGAACCTGAACCCGCAAAGGACGAGACCATGACCTAAGCCGAAACCAAGAGTTGGACGCTCAACCAACTGAGCCATTCAGGCAGTCCGTGTTTTGTTTCGTTTTTAAATTTTTAAGTGCATTTACTTATTTTGAGAAAGAGAGACAGAGAGAGGGGGAGGGTGAGAATGCATCAGCTAGGGAGGGGCAGAGAGAGAGAGAGAGAGAGAGAGAGGGAGAGAGAGAATCCCAAGCAGGCTCCACACTGCCAGTGCCCCACACAAGGCTTAGTCCCAGGAACCCTGAGGTTATGCCCTGAGCGGAAACCAAGAGCTGGACGCTTAACCCACTGAGCCACCCAGGTGCCCGTGTACCTTCTTCTTAATAGAGAGCCCCCCAAATTATATAAGCGTTAGGCCACACAAAGCGTAGATCTACCCCCGCCTATGTCTGGTCCTGCAAATGCCTTTGGCTGCGCCTTCCATATACGTACAGTCTGAGCCCTTCTCACGGTCTTCATGGCCACCCTGTTGGTCTCAGCCGCCATGACTTCCACCTGGATTATTGCAATAGCCTAATTTTCCTCCTTACTTCTTGCCTTGCCCTCTTTGAGTCTAACCTCAACGCGGCAACCAGACTGATTCTTTTTTTTTTTTTAACCTGAAATGGTGTCAGGTTCCTCCTCTGCTCAAACTCTCGAGGGATTTCCATCCTCCCCCAGAGGAAACTTCAAAGCCCTGTAGGGTTCTTCTGAGACCCACGTGATCTGTGCCCCTCCTCACCTCTCTGTGAGTTCCTTTCTTACTCCTCTATCCCTAATTGACTCTATTCCAGCCCCCCGGGCTTTTTTTGTTGCTCCTTGAGCATGCCGAGCCTACTTCTGCCTTAGGATCTTGGCCTTGGCTATTCCTGCTGCCTGGAACGCTCTGGTTTCAGCTCCTTGCTCAAACGTCACCTCACCAACGAGGCCTTCCTTGTGTAAAATGACAACCTCTTCATCACTCTGTTTCTCCTTTCTCTGCCTTGTTGTTCTCTGTATCATTTACCACTATCTGACATAGTACATACTCCCCTGTTTGTTTTCTTCCTCCCCCGTTGGAAGTAAGCTCCACGGGGGGAAGGACGCCATTTTGTCCATTAATATGTTCTCAGCACTTAGACATATGCTCGGCGTATAGCAGGCATTCCATAAATATCTGTTGAATGAATGAATGAATGGTGAGTGAATAATGAATATGCTAACCTACAACAGTGCATTAGGGGGTGATCTTCCCATTCTTATTTTTTTAAGTTTGTGTTTTCCTGTCAGTTAACACACCGTGTTGTATTAGTTTCGGGTGGACGTGTAGTGATGCAACACTTCCATACATCACCCTGTGCTCATCACAAGTGCCCTCCTCATTATTTATCACCTATTTTAGCCGTCCCACCCCCCCCCCGACCCCGTAACCATCCCCTTCTTTTTTTTTTTTTAAATGTTTATTTATTTTCAAGAGACAGAGAGAGACAGAGCGCGAGCCGGGTAGGGGCAGAGAGAGAGGGAGACACAGACTCTGAAGCACGCTCCAGGCTCCGAGCTGTCAGCGCAGAGCCCGACGCGGGGCTCGAACCCATGGACCGCGAGATCGCGACCTGAGCCGAAGTCAGACGCTTAACTGACTGAGTCCCCCAGGCGCCCCAACCATCCCCTTCTTTAAAAAAAAAAGGTTGGGGTGCCTGGGGGGCTCAGTCGGTTAAGCGTCCGACTTCGGCTCAGGTCACGATCTCGCGGTCCGCGGGTTCGAGCCCCGCGTCGGGCTCTGGGCTGACGGCTCAGAGCCTGGAGCCTGCTTCCGATTCGGTGTCTCCCTCTCTCTCTGCCCCTCCCCCATTCGTGCTGTGTCTCTCTCTGTCTCAAAAATAAATAAATGTTGAAAAAAAAATTTTTTTTTTAAAATGGTTTATTTTTTAAAGAGTAAAATATATATAACCCACAATTTGCCATTTTAGCTATTTTTAAGTGTACGGTTGATTGACATGAAGTATGTTCATATTGCTATGCACCTATCACCACCGTCCCTCCGCAGAACATTCTTCATCTTGCAAACCTGGAACGCTGTCTCCCCTTTCTTCTTTATACACTAGGTTAATGCCTGAATTTCCTATAACAAACATTCATTATTATAATGCTAAAAGGCTGTTTCCATTTCAGAAACAGACTGATCGGAAATTTATATTCATTTTATAAAACAATCATTGAGAAATGACTGCGTTCCTCTTTCTTGAACAGATTAAGCGTGAAGCTGTCCAGCTTTAAAAATGATTCATTAATGGCTTCCTCTGGGAGCTTGAATATTCAGCACCAGCTGTTTTCCTCGTTAATATTTGAATTTAATACTCTACCTTAAGAAACCCAGTGCCCAAGGAACAGTAAATATTTGACGAGCTGGGATCGTTTTCATTGAACATTTTTCCTTTACCAAGACTTTAATCAGCAGTACTGTTGCGGATACGCAACATCGTTGATACAGGGAAAGGAGAGGGCACCCCGGCCGGCGCAGGCGGTAGAGCACGCGACTCTTGATCTCGGGGGTCGTGAGTTCGAGCCCCATGTTGGGTGTCGAGCTTACCTAAAAAAACTACGGGGAAAGGCGGGAGGAAAGTATCGAGAGCCTACGAGGCGTTGGGTGCTTTGCGGACACGTAGAGAGGCATCCGCTTCCTCAGACCCCCGCTCGTCACTTGTGCTGCAAGTGGACTTGTGACCGTCGCCGTTTCGTGGACATGCTCTTGACAAGGTTGCCAGCTCTTTCTCTGTCACTAAGTCCAACAGACGCTTTCCAGTCCTGGCAACAGTCAGCACAGATGACCACGGTCCTCTCATCAAAAGCCCTTCTCCCTTTGGCTCATCGTCAGAGCTTTCCGAGTCTACGTCCCACATAAAAGACCTTTCCACTCTCTCTCTCTCTCTCCAGCTCCACCGTCACTCCCCAAATTAGTCTGAGACCCTCGCCTCTTGCCTGGACCGCTCCCAAAGCCTCTCAACTGGTGTCTCTGCCTCCAGTCCTCAACCCTCACCCCCGCTCCCACCCCACCACCACCCTGATCCATTTCCCATAGAACGGCCAACGATGACCCCCCCCAAAAAACAAACAAACCACGATCAGACCTCTCCCTTGGTGTGAGTAGCCCTTCAGTGGATTTTCCTGGCTCTGAGGTGCCATATCCTTTTTCTGGACTACAGGGTCCTTCGCCCCCTGCTTCCCGTCTGCCTTGCCTGACTCCACTGGAGCCACTCTTCATCTTTCTCCTGAGGACTTCCTTGAGTTCCTTGAATAAGCCACACACATTTTCACCCCTGGACCTTTGCACATGCTGTTCCCTCTGGCTGGCATCCTCTTGATTCATTTATCCATTCATTCAACAACTATTTACTTATTTATTTTTAAAGTTTATTTATTTTGAGAGAGTGAGAGTGCATGTGTGAGTGGGGGAGGGGCAGAGAGAGAGGGAGAGAGAGAATCCCAAGCAGGGTCCGCCCTGTCAGCCCAGAGCCACCCACCGTGAGATCGTGACCTGAGCCGAAAACCAAAAGTCGGACGTTGAACCGACTGAGCCACCCAGGCGCCCACCATTCAGCAAATATTTATTCGGTGCCTACTAGGTGCCAGGCATTTCTCTAAGTGCTGAGGATATAGCAATGAGTAAAACAGAAGGAGGAGAGAGGTGAGAATGATAAATACAATAAATAAGTCAACTGTCCAGCGTTTAAAAAAAATTTTTTTTTCAACGTTTACTTATTTTTGGAACAGAGAGAGACAGAGCATGAACGGGGGAGGGGCAGAGAGCGAGGGAGACACAGAATCGGAAACAGGCTCCAGGCTCCGAGCCGTCAGCCCAGAGCCCGACGCGGGGCTCGAACTCCCGGACCGCGAGATCATGACCTGGCTGAAGTCGGACGCTTAACCGACTGCGCCACCCAGGCGCCCCGCGTCCAGCGTTTTAGAAAGTGATAAGCGCTAGGGAACATAAGGAGAAACAGTAGAGAGCAAAGTAAGAGGAACCAAGAGTGCAAAGAGGGTGCAGAGGTGAAACGTTTACCGGGGAGGAGGTGAGCCTCGTTGAGAGGGTGGCAATTAAGCAAAGACTTGCAGGAGGGGAGAGCAACATCCACGGCGGGTGTCTGGAGGAAGAACTTTCTAGGGGGAGGAAGAAGCGCGAGGGGGAAGTTCTGTGGGGGTGCGTTTGAGGAACAGCCAGGAGGACGGCGTGGCTGGAGTGGAGCGAGTGAGGGGAAGCATCATAGAACTTGGCCCTGGCGGCCCGATCACGAAGGGGTGGGTAGGCCGCTTTTCACAGCTTGCTTTTCTCGGAGTTGGGATGTGAAGCTGTTGGAGGGGTTTGAGCAGAATACTCACATGATCTCATTAATGTCATCGAAGGATCTCTCCGCTGTGGTTGAGGATAGACTGCAGGGGGGCGGGGGGACGTGGGGCGATGGCGGAGGGGGGGGACGTAGGGAGACTGGTGGGGAGGCTAGTGTGGAGATCCGAGGGGGAGGTGACGGCAGCTTGAGCTGGAGTCGTAGCCGTCCGGGTGACGAGAACGGGTTGGAATATGAACGTATTTCGGAAGTAAAGCCATCAGGACTTGCTGGTTGGATGTAGAGTGTGAGCAGGGCCGTACTCTACATGTAGAGCCTGAAGCTTATATGATTTGTGGGGCCTTCTTTTTTTATTTTTATGTATTTATTTTTTTTAGGTTTATGTATTTTTGAGAGAGAGACAGAGCACGAGTGGGGGAGGGGCAGAGAGAGAGGGAGACGCAGAATCGGAAACAGGCTCCAGGCTCCGAGCCATCAGCCCAGAGCCCGACGCGGGGCTCGAACTCGCGGACCGCGAGATCGTGACCTGGCTGAAGTCGGACGCTTAACCGACTGCGGCACCCAGGCGCCCCATGGGAAGATATTTTGAGAGAGAGAGAACACATTCACGTAACCTTTATTCCAGTACATTCTTATAATTGCTCTATTTTAGTATTAGCCGCTGTTCGCCTCTTCCTGGGCCTGATTTGCAAATTAAACTTTGCTATAGGCGGGCATGTATAGGAGAGACAGAGCACATCTAAGGTTGAGTTCTATCTGTGGTTTCAGGCAGCCGCTGGGGCGGGGCGGGGGGGGGTGTCTTGGAACGCATCCCAAGGACAAAAGGGCCCCTATTGTAAGGACAGAAGCGCGTATGCATTTACAGGGAGAAAAAAAAAAAATCACAATGACCCAGGCAGACTTTGTGAGGACGAGAAGGATCAGCTCTTTTAGGCCATGGTTCGGCATGCTGGGATTCGGCAAACAAACGTGTGACTTCACACACACACACTCAGCGCCTTAGCACAGCCACCGGTTTGTGCCCTGCAAACACAGGGATTCCGGTCAATTCTACCAAACGCGATTTCCGTCAAACAAGAAATAAAGGGTAGGCGGCACTTATAACCGTGGGTGCCACATCACCCAGTGTATTTTTAATGAGGGAGAAAGTTCTTTCTCCTTCAGGCGGCGATGAGAGCCCAGTCCTCTGCGTGCAGTTCTAGGCTTTGGAGAGAATTTTCCGCAGAGTAGCTTCCGGCCGTGTCCGCCTCGGCTCTCTCTGTACCTCGGTGCCAGGTACCACAGGACGGATTCCTATCACACGATGACTTCTGGACCTCCGCTCTTCTGTCACGACACCGGGAAGTGATGGCAAGACACATGAGTGGATCTCGCCGAAGCTCAGCTAAGCGGACGCCCAACTCAACATTACGTGAGCAAGATCCCCAGAATGCCCGTGGCCGCTCGGCGACCGCTCGGCACAAGGGCAAATGCAATGGAAGGAAAGTTGGGGTGAACGTGTTCCTGGTGATTTTTCCAGGCCCTCGGAGCACGAGGGTCCCTGAAGCGAAAACTACACTAGCTTCGGGTAAAGCTGCCACCAGGTACGCGGGGGGACAGGAAGAGAGTTTGGGGCCCGAGGAATCAGAAGGAAGAAGGAAGGGGAGCGTTCGGCTCGCCCGTGGTAAGTGGGAGATGCCCATTAGTCCAGAGGAGCTGTCAAACGGCGGTCATAATCTCACGGTCCGTGGGATCGAGCCCCGCATCCGGCTCTGTGCTGATGGCACGGAGCCTGCTTGGGATTCTCTCTGCCCTTCCCCTGCTCACGCTCTCTCTCTCTGTCTCCCAAAATAAATACATAAACATTAAAAAAATAAAATCTGTTTAAAAAAAAAAACCCCAAAACGCAAGCAAAACACACGTACAGAAAGGTATGTAAAACACCAGTGAATTGCCAGTTGAACACACATGTTAACAGCACTCAGTGTCTTCATGTTCCTCATGATTCCCCCTAAACCAACGCCCTCCTTCTTCCCCCAGAGTAGCATCCTGATTTTTCTTGAGAGAAAGAGAGAGAGAGAGAGCAGGGGAGGGGCAGAGAGAGACAGAATCTTAAGCAGGCTCCAAGCCCAGTGTGGAGCCTGGCGTGGGGCTTGATCCCGCGACCCCGGGGTGGTGACCTGAGCCAAAACCAGGAGTTGGATGCTCAGTCGACTGAGCCACCCAGGGGCTCACGTCCTGATTTCTAACATCATCCATTAGCTTTTCCTGTTCTGGGACTTTATATAAATGGAATATACAGCATATATGCTTTTGTGTCTGGCTTCTTTCGCTCTATGTCTGTGAAATTTGCTCCGTTTCATTGCTATCTAGCGGTTCTCAAACTTTCTGGTCTGAGGACTTTTTTTTTTTTTTAAGTTTTTTATTTTGAGAGAGAGAGAGAGAGCGCACACGAGCAGGGCAAGGGCAGAGAAAAGGGGAGACAGAATCCCAAGCAGGCTCCGTGCCATCGGCGCAGAGCCCTAAGGGGGACTCGAACCCACGAACCGTGAGATCCTGACCAGAGCCGAGATGGAGGGTCAGACGCTTAACCGACGGAGCCACCCAGGCACCTCGGGACTTCTTGACATGTATAAAAATTATAGGTACGGGAACCTAAAGAACTTTGGCTTAGGTGAGTTCTGTCTACTGATATTTACTACAACTGGGAAACGGAAAAAATAACACATGTATCACATGTTACTATGAATAACATACTTTAATGAAAATAATCGTATTTTCCAAAACAAAAAGGAATTAGTGAGAATCGCGGTATCGAGTGTGAACTCGAGTCTTGGCAAATGCGGCAGAACACCGACGCCGTATGCATTTGGGAGGGGCCTGACTCCCAGAGGTCTTGGCCAAAGCCCGCAAGGCGCAGGCGTGATGGTGGGGAGGCTCGCTTTCAGCATCTTTGGGTTTCAGTTAGCAACAAGCAATGGGGTGTAAAGGAGGCCGGTGAAGAGACGCCGCCCTGCTTTGCTGGGGGACCCCCCCCCCCACCGCCAAGAGATTCGGCGGCTGTGTAAGTGCACGATTTCACCAATAAAGGTGCCAAGTTTGCGTAAGAGGTGAAGAGAACGGGAGGGCACTGCCCAGGCAAGTGGGGGTGAGAAGGGGGGCAGAAAGCAGTATCTGTTTGGGAGGCGGAAGAGCCACTTTTGTTTCTTTTTCCAAAATGTTTTAATGTGTATTTATTTTTGAGAGACAGAGAGAGAGAGAGGGTGAGTGGGGGGGAGGGGGGCAGAGAGAGAGGAAGACGCAGAATCGGAAGCAGGCTCCAGGCTCCGAGCTGTCAGCACAGAGCCCGACGCGGGGCTCGAACCCACAGACCGCGAGATGGTGACCCGAGCCGAAGTCAGACGCTCAACCGACTGAGCCACCTGGGGGGCCCCGGAAGATCCACTTTTCAGGGTAAAGGAAAAACCCCTTAAGGTGTGGTTTTCATGGCCCCAGTCTGCTGTGCTCTCCTCCAGCCATTTCATTTCATTCCCCGGGTACACACACACACACACACACACACCCATCTCTGCCACTGTTCAGGCTGCTGCTTTCGCCTGCAGAGACCTCCCCCTCCCCCCCTTTACTGCCAGGTAAACTCCCGGTGACCCTTCAGGACCCAGCTGAAATGCGTCCTCTCCGGCACCTTCCCAGGTGCCAACCCACCTCCCCCACCTCCCCCTGCCCCTCTGATAATTCTCTCTCCCATGCCATAGCACAAAGTGCTCTCATGCCGTTGTAGAACTGGCCGTCTCGTGTCGTCATCATCCAAGGGTCTGTCTTCCCTTCTAGACCATGAACTGGGACAGGCCGTGGATCTCAAGCACCTGTGAGTCCCCACCTCCTAACACCACTCCAGGCAGGTGGGGGAGGGGCAGAGAGAGAGGGAGGGAATCCCAGGCAGGCTCCGTGCTGTCAGCACAGAGCCTGAGGTGGAGCTCGATCCCACAAGCCATGAGATCATGACCTGTCCCCCCGAAAGACTCTTTTTTTATTATTAAAATTAAAAAAAAATTTATTTATTTATTTTTGAATTTTTTTTTAACGTTTTATTTATTTTTGCGACAGGGAGAGACAGAGCGTGAACAGGGGAGGGTCAGAGAGAGGGAGACACAGAATCGGAAGCAGGCTCCGGGCTCTGAGCTGTCAGCACAGAGCCCGGTGTGGGGGCTCAAACTCATGAACCGTGAGATCATGACGGAGCCCAAATGGGACGCTCAACCGACTGAGCCACCCAGGCGCCCCAAGCGACTCTTAGACACAGAGAACAAACTGAGGGCTGCTGGAGGGGAGGTGGGTGGGTGGGGGGATGGGCTAGGTGGGTGACGGGCATTAAGGAGGGCACTTGTTGGGATGAGCACGGGGTGTCGTATGTCAGTGATGAATGAATAATTCCACTCTTGAAGGCCTTATTATGCTGTGCGTTAACAAACTCGGATTTTCGTTTTAAACAAAGTCGAAGAAAACGACGTGGTGTCTTCTCTGAAGTGAGTGGCGAAGGTCTTGTTGAAAGCTTCCATCTACCCGGGAGCTTTGTCTCTGCTATGTGACAGTGGAGGCAGCCCTGGTCATGGCACCTGGTAGGAAATGGGAGTGTCCTCTTCCGCGCCTTCCTCACCAGACGACTTTCATCACCCTCATCACCCGAGAGGCCATCTAGGTCTGCCCTCTGGCCGGAAGCGACATCTGCTTCCTTTCCCTACCCCCAAGGCTCAGGCTTTTCTTAGAGCCAAGGACCCTCCGAGGTTGTGAGTGCATTTGAACAAGGGCCACGTGGAGACAATGTCCTGCCTTTACTGTCCTTCTCAGTCAGGGCATGATGCCCATCTTTTTTTCCTTTTTAAAAAAATATTTATGGGGCGCCTGGGTGGCGCAGTCGGTTAAGCGTTCGACTTCAGCCAGGTCACGATCTCGCAGTCCGTGAGTTCGAGCCCCGCGTCAGGCTCTGGGCTGATGGCTCAGAGCCTGGAGCCTGTTTCCGATTCTGTGTCTCCTTCTTTCTCTGCCCCTCCCCCGTTCATGCTCTGTCTCTCTCTGTCCCAAAAATAAATAAACGTTGAAAAAAAAAATTAAAAAAAAATTTATGTGTTTATTTTGAGAGAGAGAGAGAGAGCGAGAGAAAGAAAGAATCCCAAGCAGGATCTGCACTGTCAGCCTGGAGCCCTACTCGGGGCTTGAACTCACGGACCGTGAGATCATGACCCGAGCCGAAACCAAGTCGGATGCTCCACTGACTGAGCCCCCCCCCCCCCGGGGCGCCCCTGGCTCCTCCATTTTCTAGCAGGATCTCGGGCAAGCCAGCTGGGGCTCTTGGCCTCCGTTTTACCGGCTGAGAAAATACCGGGGGGTTGATGTGTCCGGAGCGAAGATGAGATAACAGGTCCCGGATTCACCCTCCTGCATGAAGCAATAAATACAAACAGACAAAAGTACATGAAATACCATTGTTTTTTCAGACACAGAACATTCGCCAAGGAAGGACAGTGATCCCAGCGAGACGGGAATCAGACAAGGTCGGCCCTAGAATCGCCTGAGCCTTACTTCCTCGTGAAAGCTTCAGGCAGAGCCTTTCACAAGGCAGAGCTTGGTACCCCCCCCCCCCGAGTCAAGGAGACAGAGCGGAGAGTCCAGAGAGACGAAGGGGGGACAGGACGCCGGACAGGAAAGAGCTGCACTGAGAGAGAATCTCCTGAGTAGCACATACGTGTCCGAAAACTGCCCGAGGCCGGGGAAAGAACCATCTGCAATGATTAGAGGGAGATCATGCTCGTCGCCACCAGGCAGACTAGAAAAACTCATAATTCTTGGGGCATTGAGCAGAGTCCTCAGGAAGGTCTGCGCGCTGGTACATTTTGTTTTGTTTTAATTTGTTTTCATGTTTTTATTTATTCTTGAAGGAGAGAGAGAGAGACAGAGCATGAGCAGGGGAGGGGCAGAGACAGGGGGAGACGGGAACCCGAAGCAGGTTCCAGGCTCGGAGCTGTCAGCACAGAGCCCGACGCGGGGCTGGAACTCACGAACCCTGAGATCATGACCTGAGCCGAAGTCAGACGCTCAAGGACTGAGCCCCCCAGGCGCCCCAGTTTTGTTTTGTTTTAAATAAATCGATAGTTGCTTATGGTAACAATCCAAGCAGTACAGAAGAGTTTAACGCGAAGGGTACCCGGGAACAAACACACTCCTATGTGTCCAAGGATGTTAGTTGTAGCTCAGTTTACAGCAGCGAAAAAAGGGAAAGAAAATCAATGCCCCTCAGTGCTTAATGGCATAGAAATGTGGCGTATCCACATCACTGAATGTTAGCCATTAAAAAGGAAGAATTGGGTCCATACCAGCTGACTTAGAGAGATTCCTTAAAGTATTAGGTAGGGGGCGGGGGGCGCCTGGGTGGCTCAGTCGGTTGAGCGTCCGACTTCGGCTCAGGTCACGATCTCACGGCTCGTGAGTTCGAGCCCCGCGTCGGGCTCTGTGCTGGCGGCTCGGAGCCTGGAGCCCGCTTCGGCTTCTGGGTCTCCCTCTCTCCCTGCCCCTAAGCCACTCACATTCTGTCTCTGTCTCTCTCAAAAATAAATAAACGTTAAAAAAAAAAAAGTATTAAGTAGGAAAAGATGGGTTGCTGAGAAATATTACGTAACGTGATCCCGTTTTTGTAAAACGAATAAAAACAGCCCGCGTGTGTATGTTAATTATACAGTTAATTATAGGCTGTTAATTATATTTAAGAATGGGGGCCAAAACAGTGTGAATAAAGGTGTCCGTGATAAAAACGGCATGTATATGGGGCGCCTGGGTGGCGCAGTCGGTTAAGCGTCCGACTTCAGCCAGGTCACGATCTCGCGGTCCGGGAGTTCGAGCCCCGCGTCGGGCTCTGGGCTGATGGCTCGGAGCCTGGAGCCTGTTTCCGATTCTGTGTCTCCCTCTCTCTCTGCCCCTCCCCCGTTCATGCTCTGTCTCTCTCTGTCCCAAAAATAAAATAAAATAAAATTAAAAAAAATTAAAAAAAAAATAAAAACGGCATGTATAAAATCTCACTCTTGTAAGAAAGAGGAGAGAGAGAGTGCGTATCCATGAGGAAAGGATGTGATTTGGTAGGGAGATATTTTTGTTGCTGATTTTTGGTTTGTTTTTGTTTGCTTTTGTGTTTTACTTATCGCCAGACTCTTTTCTTTCTTTCTTCGTTTCTTTGCTTTTATTTTATTTTTTTAAATAGAATTTCTTGTCAAGTTAGCTAACACACAGCGTTGACAGTGCGCTCTTGGCTTTGGGACTAGATTCCCGCGATTCGTCGCCCCATACAACACCCAGTGCTCATCCCAACAGGCGCCCTCCTCCATGCCCGTCACCCATTTCCCCCTCCCCCCCGAGCCCCATTCCCCCTCAGTTTGTTCACTGTGTTTAAGAGTCTCTTACGGTTTGTCTCCCTTCTGTTTGAAAGTATTTTTCCCCCTTCCCTTCCCCCACGGTCTTCTGTTCCCTTTCTCACATTCCACATATGATTACTTATCACTAGAGTTTTTAAAGAATAAACATATGGGGGTGCCTGGCTGGCTCAGTGGATAGAGCAAGAGACTCTCTCTCTTTTTTTTAAGTTGTTATTTATTTATTTTGAGAGAGAGAGAGAGAGAGAGAGCAGGGGAGGGGCAGAGAGAAAAGAAGAGAGAATCCCAAGTAGGTTCTGCATTGGCAGCACAGAGCCCGATGCGGGGCTCGAACCCAGGAACCGTTAGATCATGACCTGAGGCAAAATCAAGAGTCCAACACTCAACCGACAGCCACCCAGGAGCCCCGAGCATGGGACTCTTGATCTCAGGATTGCAAGTTCGAGCCCCACTTGGGGCATAGAGTTTACTTTAAAAAAAAAAAAAAAAGAATGAACACACGGCACTGGACTTGGGCCACAGTGCACAAAAATGGATTTTGAAATAAGTGATTCTGGATGTATGGACTAGCCACGTGGAAAAACACAAAGTTAGATGCGACTTTCACACCATATACGGGAGTTAAACTCTCAACGAATCAAAGATCCAAACGTAAGATATGAAACCTTACGAATATGAAAAGAAGACGTGAGGGGGGGGCACCTGTGTGGCTCACTCATTTCAGCATCTGACTTCGGCTCAGGTCTGTGGTCTCTCATGGTTTGTGAGTTTGAGTCCCAGGTTGGGGTCTCGGCTGTCATCAAGGAGCCGGATTCAGACTCTCTGCCCCTTCCCTTTCTGCCCCTCCCCCACTTTTCCCCTCTCTCTCAAAAATAAATAATAAAAACATTAGAAAAAAGAAAGCAGGGGTACCTCCCCCCCCCCTTTAAAAATGATTTATTTATTTTAAGCAATCTCTATGCCTAGTGTGGGGCTCGAACTCACGACCCTGAGATCAAGAGTCAAATGTTCCCTCTGACTGAGCCAGACGGGTAACCCAAGCACATTCCCCTTTAACCTTGGTGGAAAGAAAGACTCTTTAAGCATAATTCAAAAGCTAGAGGCAGGTCGTCTGGGTGGCTCAGCTGGTTAAGCGTCCGGCTCTTGGTTTTGGCTCAGGTCACGATCTCACAGTCATGAGATCGAGCCCCAAGTTGGGCTCCCAATGCATTGGGGCATGGACCCTACTTGAGATTCTCATTCTCTCTCTCTCTCTTTCTCTCTCTGCCTCTTCCCCCTTCCCCATGCCCATGTGTGTGTGTGTGTGTGTGTGTGCACGCGCGCGCGTGTGCCCGTGTGTGGGCTTACATGCTTTCTCTTGCAAAAAAAAAAAAAAAAAAGGCTAGAGGCAATAGAGAAAACAATGGGTAAAATTGACTGTGTAATCTCCCTCCCCCTTGGGCACATTGGCCCGAGTCTTAGTTCTGCAGCCTGACACGTCGCTCTGGGGCGGCCAGCAGGACAGGCTGGGGTGGGCGTTGGCACTCCAAACGTCATCCCCGTCCAGTGTTCCCTATCAGTGGGAGTCGCAGAGAGACCCACGCTGTCCTGTTGTTCCCGGTATGCAATGGTTCTCAGCTGGACGAAACATAAACACGCACATAAATCTCTTCCCGGCAAACCAGATTCTCCGAGACGGTGCAGGCTGCATCCATATGGGAGACAAGAATTTGCCTGACTTCCTTCCCCAGCTCACCGAGGAGACGGTGCTTGCATGATTATGCAGAGCACGGCCCTCTTCCCTCCCCCTTGTCAGGGCACGAGAAAGGGACACATAATGGAATAATACCGAGGGTGCCTGACATTTAGTGAGCACTTACTATGGGCCGGGCCGTACACGTTCTCACGTGAGCTCCGCAGCAACGCCGCGAGGTAAAGATTCTGTCGCTCATCTCGAAGATGAGAAAACAAGCCATAAGGGCTGCCGGTCACTGGTGATCGGCCGGTGAGGGGGGAGAGCGGGGATTTAAAGCTGGGCAAAGCGTCCAGACCGTCTGTGTTTTCTGTGACGCCAGATGGCTTTTTTGTAGTTCAGTTGGGAAGTGATGGAGACAAGAGTTGAACCCAGACAGTTCGACTCAGGAGCCCGAGCTCCCAGTATCTTTTCTTTAAATTGAATGTAATGTTTTAAAAGGCAGCTCTGTGGGGGGCGCCCGGGCGGCTCAGTCGGTCGCGTGTCCGACTTCGGCTCAGGTCACGACCTCACAGTTCGCGAGTTCGAGCCTCGCATAGGGCTCGGTGCGGTCAGTTGGCTTCAGATCTTCTGTCCGCCCCCCCCCCCCCCCCCGCCCGTCTCTCTGCCCCTCCGCCAATCTCGCCATCGCTCTCTCTCTCTCAAAAATAAACATTAAAAAAATTTCAGGGCGCCTGGGTGGCTCAGTCAGTGAAGCATCCGACTCTTGGTTTTGGCTCAGGTCATGATCTCACGGTTCATGAGGTCAAGCCCCACATTGGACTTCCTTTCACTCCCTTGCCTGCTAAATGGGGTGGAGTACGAGAGGCAGTGGCTCGCTCCAAAATTTCCTATATTATGTCTCCGGGTTTCTAATTTTGTAACGTTGGATCCTAAGGGTGTAGGGTGCAGGGTGGGGTGTTGGGTGGGGTTGAGGCCAGCTGGGTCTAGTAAGGCATGATGAAGGACGAGATGGATATGCACGGAAAGGGAGAAGCTAGATGTGAAGGTGGCAGGGTTCATAATCTCTGGGAAGGTGATTGGGCCCAGGGAGTGGCCCTAAATCTGTAATTGGGGCAGGTGAGCAGATTGTGGGCCTTCCTGGGGTGACCTAGAATGCTTCCGGTTAGTGACGTAGCTCTTTTTTACTGTTGAATCTCTATAGGCCTGCTGTGTACAGTTGTGCAGGTTGCTCACTGCACAAAGGGAATCTGGCCAAGAGGGCCAAGAGGACCGTGTCTTTTTTAGGAGAAGAGTCACCTGTTTATTGCTTACCCCACCCCTCCCCACAACGTGAGTTCTTTGAGGGCAGGAGGTTCTCCGAAAGTAAATTACTCCCAATATCCATTGTTAGTCATGCCACATTCTAGATTGTTTTATATGTGGATGGTGACTTTTTGAAGAAGTTCGTTTTCCTTCGAATTTCTAATTATCCTTCTTTGTGGTGTTGTTGCCCAAAGATATCTGGTTCTCTGTCACCATATTGCTGCTGTCTTTCCGTTGTTTGATTAGATGGCTTGTCAAATGCACGGATATGTACTGACTCGAAGCCTCCCTCAATGGCTGCTCTCTTAGGAGTTTTTTTTCATCGTGTTCCTGGGTTAGTGTCTCTGCTTCCTGGATCCCATGACTTCCTTTTTCCTGGACCTCTTTTTTTTGACGGTTGGAGTATATCCTCTAGTTAATTTTTTCAGAGAAGATAACCGGGAGGTAAAATTTCTGAATTATCTCATGTCTAAAAATGTTTCTTTTTGTTCTTCTATTTAACAAATATAGAATTGTAGGTTCAAAGTAATTTTCCCTCAATCTTTACTGATATTATTCTCGTGGGGTTTTTGTTTTTGTTTGTTGCATCGAAGTGTTGCCAATGAGGATTCTTATTTCTTTGTAGATAGGCTTTTTTTTTTTCCCCTTCTAGAAGCTTTAAGGATCCTCCCTTTATTGTCAATATCTTAAGATTTCACACGAATGTATTATTAGAGGCCAATCTTCTTTTCTTTCATTCTACTTACCACTCAGTGGTCTTTGCAAACTAAAATCTTTCTTCTGGTTATGCAAAAGTTTCTTCTTTTTTTTAAATTTACTTTTAAATTTACATCCAAGTCAGTTAGATAGTGCAATAATGATTTCAAGAGTAGAATCCGGTGATTCATCCCCTTCATGTAACACCCAGTGCTATTCCCAATAAGTGTCCTCCTTAATACCTCTTGCCCATTTAGCCCATCCCCCCACCCATGACCCCTCCAGCAACCCTCAGTTTGTTCTCTGTATTTAGGGGTCTCTTGGGTTTTGTCCGCCTCCCTGTTTTTATATTGTTTTTGCTTCCCTTCCCTTATGTTCATCTGTTTTGTCTCTTCAAGTCCTCATATGAGTGAAGTCATATGATATTTGTCTTTCTCTGACTGACTTATTTTCTTAGCATAATACACTCCAGTTCCATCCGTGTTGTTGCAAATGGCAAGAGTTCATTCCTTTTGGTTGCCGAGTGATACTCCATTGTGTGTGTGTGTGTGTGTGTGTACACACACATATAGACCACATCTTCTTTATCCATTCATCCATTGACGGACATTTGGGCTCTTTCCATACTTTGGCTACTGTCGATGGTGCTGCTATAAACATTGGGGTGCGTGTGCCCCTTCAAAACAGCACACCTGTATCCCATGGATAAATGCCTAGTATTGCAATTGCTGGGTCTACGGTAGGTCTATTTTTAATTTTTTGACGAACCTCCATACTGTTCTCCAGAGTGGCTGCTCCAGTTTGCATTCCCACCAGCAGGGCAAAAGGGATCCTCTTTCTCTGCATCCTCGCCAACATCTGTTGTTGCCTGAGTTGTGAATGTTAGCCATTCTGGCAGGTGTGAGGTAGTATCTCATTGTGGTTTTGATTTCTATTTCCCTGATGATGAGTGATGTGGAGCACTTTTTCATGTGTCGGTCGGCCATCTGGATGTCTTCTTTGGAGAAGTGTCTATTCATGTCTTTGGCCCATGTCTTCACTGGATTATTTGTTTTTTGGGTGTTGAGTTTGATAAGTTCTTTATAGATTTTGGATACTAACCCTTTATCCGATATGTCATTTGCAAATATCTTCTCCCATTCCGTCGGTTGCCTTTTAGTTTTGCTGATTGTTTCCTTCGCTGTGCAGAAGCTTTTTATTTTGATGAGGTCCCAATAGTTCCTTTTTGCCTTTCTTTCCCTTGCCTCTGGAGACGTGTTGAGTAAGAAGTTGCTGCAGCCAAGCTCAAAGAGGTTTTTGCCTGCTTTCTCCTCAAGGATTTTGACGGCTTCTGGTCTCACATTGAGGTCTTTCATCCATTTTGAGTTTATTTTTGTGTCTGGTGTAAGAAAGTGGCCCAGGTTCATTCTTCTGCATGTCGCTGTCCAGTTTTCCAAGCACCACTTGCTGAAGAGACTGTCTTTATTCCATTAGATATTCTTTCTTGCTTTGTCAAAGATTAGTTGGCCATACATTTGTGGGTCCATTTCTGGGTTCTCTATTCTGTTCCATCGATCTGAGGGTCTGTTCTTGTGCCACTACCATACTGTCTTGACGATTACAGCTTTGTAATACGGCTCGAAGTCCGGGATTGTGATGCCTCCCACTTTGGTTTTCCTTTTCAAGATTGCTTTGGCTACTCGGGGTCTTTTCTGGTTCCATACAAATTTAGGATTATTTGTTCTAGCTCTGTGTAGAATGCTGGTGTTATTTTGATAGGGATCGCATTGAATACATAGATTGCTTTGGGTAGTATCGATATTTTAACAATATTTGTTCTTCCTATCCAGGAGCATGAAATATTTTCCATTTTTTGGTGTTTTCCTCAATTTCTTTCATGAGCTTTCTATAGTTTTCAGTGCATAGATTTTTCACCTCTTTGGTTAGGTTTATTCCTGGGTATTTTATGTTTTTTGGTGCAATTATAAACGGGACTGATTCCTTGATTTCTCTTTCTGTTGCTTCATTGTTGGTGTATAGGAATGCAACTGATTTCTCTGCCTTGATTTTATGTCCTGTGACTTTGCTGAATTCATGAATCAGTTCTAGCAGTTTTTTGGTGGAATCTTTTGGGTTTTCCATATAGAGTATCATGTCTTCTGGGAAGAGTGAAAGTTTGACTTCCTCCTTGACGATTTGGATGCCTTTTATTTCTTTGTGTGGTCTGATTGCTGAGGCTAAGACTTCCAACACTATGTTGAATAACAGTGGTGAGAGTGGACACCCCTGTCGTGTTCCTGACCTTAGGAGGAAAGCTGTCAGTTTTTTCACAATTTTCTTCTTTTTTTAAAATTACTTCTTCCCCTCTCTTGTTTTTCCTTCTTTCTGGACTTCCATATAAATAGATGTTGCCTCGCCTGGACTGATACTTTATATATATATTTTAAAGATTTATATAATATATATATATTTTAAAGATTTCATTTTATTTTTAACCTTGTATTTATTTATTTTGAGAGAGAGAGGGAGAGAGAGAGAGAAAGAGGGGCAGAGGCAGGGGGTGGGGAGACAGAGAGAATCCCAAGCAGGAACCACACTGTCAGCACAGAGCCCGCCTCAATGAGATCATGACCCGAGCTGAAATCAAGAGTCAGATGCTTAACCAACTGAGCCACCCAGGTGCCCCAATACTTTATATATTTTTCAACTTTTCTCCCAATTTCCCTGTAGTCAAGGCTGGCCCCAGACACACTAGCATGGAACGCATGCTTTGGAAAGAAAAGCTGAAGTTGTGATTGTAACCATGGGGAACCCAAGCTTGAGGTCTATGTATATGGAGATGTCTACCAGCAAAGGAGCGACTGTAGTATTTTCTGTACAGATTTTATCTCAGCGTAACCAAAAACTTGATACTGGGAAGTTTTTCTTTATAGAGGTACTCCAGCTAATGAGTGAAGAAGGAATGATAGACTATCACCATTGGCAGTCTCTAATGAAACAATGGATCTGGGCAATGATTCGCTCGTGTCTGTGGACATCGCCAGTAGAGAGACGATCAGATATTATGCACTTCTGATGAAAGAACACAGCATCACCTATGAAACTGTCTTGCCGAGAAATCAAACCCGGGTTTTCACAAGTCTCTAGATCTAACAGTTTACTTGAAAAACACTATCGGGATATAATCACCAAAATCCATGGACAGTGGGAGACTTAACAGGAAAACTAGCTCACATCCACATTAATAAATTCCAATGGGAAAAACAAAGAAATGCCAGAAGGGCCTGACGATTAAAAGAGACTCAAAAGATACAGCAATCGATTGCAATATGTGGACACTGATGTGAACAACAACAAAAAATCTGTAAACATTCATGCAACTATCAGGGATATTTAAATACTGACTGACTCTTTGATGATGTTGAGGGATCACTGTTAGTGTTTTTGGTGTGATAACAATATTGTGGTTATGCTTTTGTTTTTTTAATTTAATTTAATTTTTAACGTTTATTTATTTTTGAGACAGAGAGAGACAGAGCATGAACGGGGGAGGGGCAGAGAGAGGGAGACACAGAATCTGAAACAGGCTCCAGGCTCTGAGCTGTTAGCACAGAGCCCAACGCGGGGCTTGAACTCACGGACCGCGAGATCATGACCTGAGCTTAAGTCGGCCGCTTAACCCACTGAGCCACCCAAGCGCCCCGTGGTTATGCTTTTAAAGAGCGTCCCATGAGAGAATACGCTGAAATATTTATTGCGTACTTTTGTACGCATTTGAAAAATTTTCAGAATAAAAAGTAAGAAAATTTAGGGCAGCGAAAGTCAGAAGAACCTGGATGTAAATTCTACTATAACTTCATGTCATGGAATACATTCATTAACGGCTCTGTGGCTGTTTCTTCATCGACAGTAATGGCCCCTACATCATAGAGTTGGGGCGAGGATTCTATGACGTTTTGTCTGTAAAACCCTTCCAACACTGCCTGGCTTACAGTCCATACTCAATAAAGGATAGCTCTCGTTACTGTTATTTACTTATTTTGATGGTCCTATCTTGAGGGGATGGTCCTAGGTGGGTCCTAGGTAAATACTGCAATAGTATCTCCTAAATGTTCCTGGCCTTGCACTTATACAGACATACTCTTTTTTTTTTTTTGAAAAAAAAAATTTTTTTTTTTAAATTTTTTTTTTCAACGTTTATTTATTTTTGGGACAGAGAGAGACAGAGCATGAACGGGGGAGGGGCAGAGAGAGAGGGAGACACAGAATCGGAAACAGGCTCCAGGCTCCGAGCCATCAGCCCAGAGCCCGACGCGGGGCTCGAACTCACGGGCCGCGAGATCGTGACCTGGCTGAAGTCGGCCGCTTAACCGACTGCGCCACCCAGGCGCCCCGAAAAAAAAATTTTTAATGTTTATTTTTGAGAGAGAGAGAGAGAGTGCAAGCAGGGGAGGGGCAGAGAGAAAGATAGACAAAGAATCCAAAGCAGGCTCCAGGCTCTGAGCTGTCAGCACAGAGCCCGACGCGGGGCTCGAACCCACGAACCGTGAGATCGTGATCTGAGCCGAAGTCGGAGGCTTAACCGACTGAGCCACCCAGGCGCCCTATATTATTTTAGATATATATACCATATACATGTGTATATATATATATATATAATATAGGACATAATTATATATATTATTATATATATCATATATATTAACGTCAGATAAAGTGAATTTAATGCAAGGAGTATTGCCAGAGATATAGAGGGATATTTTGTAATGATGAAAGGGTCAATGCATAAGAAGGCACGATTCTAAATGTGTATGTGCCTAAAAACGGAGCTGCAAAATATGTGAAGTAAAAACTGGTAGAATTTAGAGGACAAAGAGAGAAATCCACAATTATACTTGGAGACTTTAATACTCCTTTCTCAGGAATCAGTAGAACACGTAGATAATCATTAAGACGCCATCAATTAACTTGTCCTAATGGATATTGATAGGTCTCCCCCCCGCCCCCCCCCACGTCCGCAATAGCAAAACACACATCGATTTCAAGTGTGGAGCGTTCACCGTGAGAAACCTTATGCTGGGCCGTGAAGAAGTGTCACCGACCATAAAAAAGTTAAATTAGAAATCAATCATTAGAAAGCTATCTGGGGGGGGGGGGGCACCTGTGTGGCACAGTCGGTTGAGGGTCCGACTTCGGCTCAGGTCGTGATCTCGCGGTTCGCGAGTTCGAGTCCCACATCTGATGTGGGATGCGACCTCGCTGCTGTCAGCGCAGATCCTGCTTCGGATCCTCTGTCCCCCTCTCTCTGCCCCTCCCCCGCTTGAGCGCTCTCAAAAAAATAAACTTAAAAGAAAGAAAGAAAGCAAGCTCTCTGGGAAATTCCCTAAATGTGGGGAGATTAACCCATTGCAGCGGTAACTGGACGCTTTTGCATGACTTAACGGGAGGCCTGTCCCTCCGAAAGTGTACAATTCCTCTTCCTCCTCTCTCTCCCCCAAGCACACATCACTGTCTATTTGCATCGATCCCTCTTTGTGGGCTCACTTGCTCCGTCACCGTGAGAGACGGAAAGAGCTCTTGGTGGCGAGAAGGGCTAGAAGAAGAGAAGAGAAGCCGTAAGGGGGGACTATGGGGTCGATTCCTTTTCCAGACCGGTAGCTTCGGTGGTCAAGCAAATGAGAAACCATGTGCTGCTGGGCCCGCCCATGGAGGCTTTGAGAGACTGAACAAAAAAGCAGGCCTAGCGCAAAACCCAGGTGACAGAGTGCGGGCGGCAGGGAACTGGGGAAGATACCCTTCTAATCCCGGAGGCGCTACAGAAGACACAGCATGGACGTTGGTATTTCATTACGGACACTAAGCAATCAGATTTCTGTAAGGAGCTTTGCAAGCAGAAGATACGGACCAGTTGGAAGCTGGAAGAGTATTGGCAAGGAGGGCGGGGCTCCCAGAAGTAAATGGTATGGGGTGGGGCGCTGGAGAGCGATGTGGGGTCTTACTCTTGCACACTTAACTTAGAACCGTAGGTAACCTGCCGAGAGTAGCAGGTGGCATAGTCTCGTGTTCTGGAATAAATAACAAGATCCTCCAGGGGCCAGTTTTCAGGACACTTGATAGTCTAAAGGTTGCTTGAGGGCTTATGCAGAAAGAGAAACATAGCAACTCCTTTTGGCTTGTGTGTTGTCTGGGCGCCAACGGATTTTTTTTTTATTTAAAAAAAATTTTTTTTTCAACGTTTATTTATTTTTGGGACAGAGAGAGACAGAGCATGAACGGGGGAGGGGCAGAGAGAGAAGGAGACACAGAATCGGAAACAGGCTCCAGGCTCCGAGCCATCAGCCCAGAGCCTGACGTGGGGCTTGAACTCACGGACCGCGAGATCGTGACCTGGCTGAAGTTGGATGCTTAACCGACTGTGCCACCCAGGCGCCCGTACAACGGATTTTTGTACACAGAGAATTATCGTGCTTTGTGGGTTCTTTTTTTTTTTTTAAGTATTTATTTATTTTGAGAGAGAGAGAGGGAGAGAGAGAGAGGAAGCACGCAAACAGGGTGGGGGTGGGGGTGGGGCAGAGAGAGAATCCCAAGCAGGCTCTGCACTGTCAACACAGAGCCTGATGTGGGGCTCGATCTCATGAACTAACCGGGAGATCACGACCTGAGCTGAAATCAAGAGTTGGACCCTCAACTGACGGAGCCACCCAGGCGCCCCTGTGCCTTGCAGCTTCTCGAGGAGGAAACATCCCTTACCGTCAGTTCTTAGCAGGTTAGATTTGCAAAGGAACACGCAAGGCCAATGACACACGCGGGAGGCTGGTATAGACCTGTAACAACGGCGTTCACAAGACTTAACACCACATAGTTAGGGCAACAGAAAGAGCTTTTCATAAGTTAAGGGCTAGAAGACAATGGAGGAAAGCATGCACTTGACAAAGACATAGTGATGGATGATAAAGACAGACCAGAGCTCCCCCCGCTCTCACTTTCTGTCAAGGAGAAATTTTCATACTGAAAGGCTAGCCCAGTGCTTTCCTTTCTTTTTTTTTTTTTTTTAATTTTTTTTTTCAACGTTTATTTATTTCTGGGACAGAGAGAGACAGAGCATGAATGGGGGAGGCGCAGAGAGAGAGGGAGACACAGAATCGGAAACAGGCTCCAGGCTCCGAGCCGTCAGCCCAGAGCCCGACGCGGGGCTTGAACTCACAGACCGCGAGATCGTGACCTGGCCGAAGTCGGACGCCCAACCGACTGCGCCACCCAGGCGCCCCCCTTTTTTTTTTAATGGTTATTTATTTCTGAGGGAGAGAGAGAGAGAAACAGATTATGAGTGGGGAGGGGCAGAGAGAGAGGGAGACAGAATCCGAAGCGGGCTCCAGGCTCTGAGCTGTCAGCACAGAGCCCGATGCGGGGCTCGAACCCACAGACCATGAGATCATGACCTGAGCCAAAGGCGGACGCTTAACCAACCGAGCCACCCAGGCGCCCCTGGAGATTCTTTAAAAAAAAAAAAAATGGACTGCTCCATGAATTTGCGTGTCAGCCTTGCACTGGGGCCATGCTAATCTTCTCTGCATCGATCCCAACTTCAGCGTCTTGCTATCGCGGTCACTTAAAATGGAAATTCTGATTTGGTCGGTGTGGGTGGGGCCCAGGAACGTGCATTTCTAACAAGATCCCAGGCGATGCTGCGGCGCTAAGGAAAGAAAAGCCCAGGGTGGAGAAAGTGGTTCAAGTGGTCTTGCAGAGTATTTCATTGTTGTAACCAGGTTCAAGTCTCTGGTCTGGACAAATTGCCTCTCTCAGAGCCCTGGGAGTGCCTGCACATGAGACCTTGAGACCACTCTTGGGGATACTTTTGTTTTCATCCGTGTGGAGAGTAGGAGAGGTGACAGAAGCCTGAAGACAGGCAAGTGCGATCGTGGGTTTTCAAAACCGGAAAGAAGCGGCCGTGGACAGATCAGTAAGCTTGACGTTGATTCCAGGAGACAATCTAAAATGGATTATGTTTGAAGCATGGTTTCTGTTCACTGGACCCAGTACGAGTTCCCTGAGAACAAACCCTGTCAGACTAGTTTCGTTACCTTTGATCGGTTTCCTAAGATGCTAGGTCTGGGCAGCGGCAGTGGGGAGCAAGTGAACTCTGGCAAAATGTTAGCCGAGGACTTTCAAGATGTTATTTGTGGGAATCGGAGCGACACAATAGCGACTGGTCTCGAAGACGAGGAGGGGGGGGGATTAGTAACTGGTTAATCCAGTCTGCCCAGGGGGCCCTGATTAATGATTAATAGTTCCCAAAGGATAGTCTCCAGGCCTATTATAAGGCTTCATCCTCGGCCTGGTCTGTTTCAGCAATATTATCGTTGGCTCAGATCAGTGGTTCTCAAATATGAGGGTACATCAGGCTCTCTTGGGGACAAGGGATGCTGGTTAAAATATAAGTGCCAAGTCTCCAATCCTGGGCTCGGATTCAGCAGGTCTGAATGCATTTTTTTATTAAGCATCTCAAGGTGACTCTGAGGAAGATGTTCTGGGGAGCTTGATTTGGAAAAAAAAAAAAAAACCCGACGAATGAGAACAAACCTAAGCAGCACAAAAATGCTTTTACACATGTGTATTTGGGGTTTCCCAGCTGGGTAAGGGATAGTAAAGCCGAGGCTCGTATTTCCTTAGCGAACCCTCCTTAAGCCCATTTTCTTGATTCTGAATGAGACTGACAGTGGGGAAGTATTTTCCACCTTTGGCCTATATTGTTTGAATTAATTATTTTATCTTTTCTTATTTTTTTAAGTTTATTTGTTTGTTTTGACAGGCAGAGAGCGTGTGAGCGAGGGAGGGGCAGAGAGAGAGAGGGAGAGAGAGAGAATTCCAAATAGGCTCAGTGTTGTCAGCACAGAGCCTGATGTGGGGCTCAAACTCACAAACCGGGAGATCATGACCTGAGCCGAATTCAAGAGTCAGACGCTTAACCTACTGAGCCACCTGGGCACCCCAGAATTCTTTCTTTCTTTCTTTCTTTCTTTCTTTATTATTTGGGGGATATATATATATATTTTAAAATTTATTTATTTATATTGAGAGACAGCGAGCACATGTGTGCACAGGGGAGAAGCAGAGAGAGAACGGGAGAGAGAGAATCCCAAGCAGGTCCACACTGTCAGCATGGAGTCCAATGTGGGGCTCGAACTCATGAATTGTGAGATCATGATTCAAGCCGAAGTTGGACGCTTCACCAATTGAACCACCCAGGTGCCCCCAGAATTAATTATTAAAAAATTTTTTTAATGTTTTTATTTATTTTTGAGAGAAAGACAGAGGCAGAGCATGAGTGGGGGAGGGCAGAGACAGAAGGAGTCACAGAATCCAAAGCAGGCTCCAGGCTCCGAGGTGTCCCCACAGAGCCCGACCCAGGGCTCAAACCCACAAACCATTAGATCATGACCTGAGCTGAAGTCAGATGCTCAACTGATTGAGCCACTCAGGCACGCCAAATGTTTATTTATTTTTGAGAGAGTGCCGGTTGGGTAGGGGCAGAGAGAGACGGAGACAGAGGATCCAAAGCGAGCTCTGCACTGAGAGAAGCAAGCCGATGTGGGGCTTGAACTCACGAACCGCGAGATCATGACCTGAGCCAAAGTAGGATGCTCAACCGACTGAGCCACCCAGGTGCCCCCCAAATTACCTCCTTTTATAAGAATACCAATCATATTTCATTATTACCCACCCTAATGACCTCATCTTAACCTAATTACATCTGCAAAGACCCTATTTCCAAATAAGGGCACATTTACAGGTAATAGGGAGTGAGGACATCAACACACAGTTTTGTGTTTCAGGGATACAATTCAACCTATAAGAGTTGCCAACACTGAGATGGCAGAAATGTTAGAATTCTCTGACAATTTTCTTTTTTTGAGAGAGAGAGAGAGAGAGAGAAAGAATGAAAGCAGAAACGGGGGAGGGTCAGAGGGAGAGAGAGAGAGAATCTTAAGCAGGCTTCATACCCAGCACCGAGCCTGACTTGGGCTTGATCTCATGACCGTGAGATCATGACCTGAGCCGAGATCAAGAGTCAGATGTTTCACCAACTGAGCTACACAGGCACCCCTCTCTGACAAATATTTTAAAGCTGCTGTGATAAAAATGCTTCAACAAGCAGTTATGAACACACTTGAAACAAATGAAATAGAACATATAGAATAGAAACAAGTGAGAATTGGAGAATATACAGAAGTACAAAATGGGCATTTTAAGATTGAAAATGACAATCATTGAGATATAAAACTTAGCGGATGAGCTCAACATCAGAATGGAGGTGACAGAGGAAGGAATCAATAAACTAGAAGATGATACAATAAAAACGACCCAATCGGAGCAAAATAGATTTTAAAAAATGAACAGAGACTCAGGGACCTAAGGGATTATAACAAAAGATCTAACATTGTGTTGTTGGAGTCTCGGAAGGAGAGGAGAAAGAGGGTAGAGCTTAAAAAGTACTCAAAGAGGGGCGCCTAGCTGTCTCAGTCAAGAGCATGTGACTCATGATCTTGGGATCATGAGTTCAAGCCCTATGTTGGGCGTAGAGATGACTTAAGACAAAAAAGTACTCAAAGAAATAATGACCAAAATTTCCCCAAATATGGCAAGATACATAAAGCCACAGATCCATGAAGCTAAGCAAATCTCAAACAGGATATACTCAAAGAAATCCATACCAAAGCACATCATAATTAAACTTCTGAAAACTAGAGACAAAGAAAAAAATCTTGAAAGCAGCCAGAAAAAAAATGGTATCTTGAGAGAAATAACAATTTGAATGATGGCAGATTTCACATCAGAAGTCATGAAAGCCAGAAGGAGTTGGCACAATTTTTTAAATGATGAAAAAAAGGAATTGTCCACCTGGAATTCTATATCTAGTGAGAACATCCTTCAGGAATGAAAGGAAAATCGAGACTTTCTCAGATGAGGAAAAACTAAGAGAATTTGTCGCCATCAGACCAACCATACAGATCAGCTAATGGAATTGCTCTAAACAGAAAGGATATGACAAAAGAAGAAATCTTGAATCATCAAGAAGGAAGAAAGAAGAACATAGTGAACAAAAATATGGGTAAATCAAATAATCTTTGTCTCTCCTTTTGAGTTTTCTAAATTATGTTTCATGGTTGAAGCCATCATTAGAACACTTTCTGAGGTGGTTCTAAATGTGTGGAGAAAAAAGAATACATAAAAACAAGAATTTTTTTTAATGTTTATTTGTTTTTGAGACAGAGGGAGACAGAGCGTGAGTGGGGGATGGGCAGAGAGAGAGCGAGACACAGAATCCGAAACAGGATCCAGGTTCTGAGCTGTCAGCACAGAGCCCGACGTGGCCTCCAACGCACGAACCGTGAGATCATGACCTGAGCCGAAGTCGGATGCTCAACCGACCGAGCCACCCAGGCGCCCCTAAAAACAAGAATTTTAAAGAAAAGTTAGCAAGGCTGCTAGATAAATTTTGATATATGAATACCACCTGCATTTTGTATATTGTCCATCAGAAAATTTAAATTAAAATGTATGAGATACGTGTGTGATAAAATTATAGTAAGAAAATTTTAAATGCTTAAGAATAAATCTAATATCATGCAGAGAAAAATAGATGTGCATAGAGGAGGCATTTAGGACAATTATATTATAAATAGGGGAAGTAAAAGGAATATAAAGGGAGGGAAGATTTCTATACTTGAGTCAAGCTGGTAAATTTATGACACCGGTAGCTTGTCATGAGTCATGTGTCTATATAATGTAATACCTAGAGAAACCACTAAAGCACCTTTGCAAAGAAATATACTCAAAAACGTCACAGGTAAATTAAAATGGATTTCTAAAAAAGGTCTATGTAACCCACAGAAAAGCAGTAAAAAGAAAGTCGGAAATGAAAAACAGAACAAACAGAAAGCAAAAAAATTAAATGGCAAGCTCAAGCTGTAATATAGCAATAATTACTTTAAGTGTAACACTCTATTTTTTTTAACGTTTTATTTATTTTTGAGACAGGGAGAGACATAGCATGATCGGGGGAGGGTCAGCGAGAGGGAGACACAGAATCTGAAACAGGCTCCAGGCTCTGAGCTGTCAGCACAGAGCCCGACGCGGGGCTCGAACTCACGGACCGAGAGATCGTGACCTGAACCGAAGTCGGCCGCTCAACCGACTGAGCCACCCAGGCGCCCCAAGTGTAACACTCGAAATACAACAATTAAGAGACAGATTGGCAGAGTGGATTAAGAAACAGAACCAACTAGGGGCACCTGGCTGGCTCAGCTGGTGGAGCATGTGACTCTTGGTCTCAGGGTTGTGGGTTCAAACCGCACGTTGGGTGTAGCAATTACTAAAAAAACAAAAACAAAAACAAGAAAACTTAAAAAAAAAAGTTATTGGGGCACCTGGGTGGCTCAGTCGGTTAAGCATCTGCCTCTTGGTTTTGGCTCAAGTCGTGATCTCATGGCTCATGAGTTCAAGGCCCACGTTGGGCTCTGAGCTGACAGCTCGGAGCCTGGAGCCTGCTTTGGATTCTGTGTCTCGCTCTCTCTCTGCCCCTCCCCTGCTTGTGCTCTCTTTCTCTGTCAAAAATAAATTAAAATAAACTTAAAAAAAAAAGAAAGTTACTAAAAAAAACCCAGGGCCAACTACATACTGTCTATAAGGAGCTCATTTCAAATAAAATGATAAAAAAAAAAAAAACCAGGGTGAAAATAAAAGGATATAGAGAGATCTATTATGCAAACATTAACCAAAAGAAAGCAGAAGTGCTTCTATTAATATCACATAAAATAGACTTCAGAGTAAAGAAAATGACCAGTGACAGAGAGGGATATCATATGATGACAAAAACGTCAAAATTCGCCAAAAAGACATAGCAATTCTGAATCTATATACAGAAAACCAAAAACTACAAAATGTGTGAAACAAAAGCTAGAGACAGATAAATGCCACAACCGTACCTGGAGACTTTTTCTCAACAGCTCACAGAAAAACCAGACAGAAAATAAGCAAGGATGTAGAACTCAACAACATCAACCAACAACATGTAATAGACATTTCTAGAACACTCCCCCTAACAACAGCCGAATACGCATTCTTTTCAAGTGCCCACAAAACATCCACGAAGGTAGAGCATATTCTGGACCACAAAACAAATCCAGAAAAATTTAAAATAATTGTGTTCTCTGATCCCAATGCAATCAGAGTAGAAATCCATAAACAAGAAGGTAACAGGAAAATCTCCAGCCGTTGGAAATTAAAAACATACTTCTAAGGGCACCTGGGGGGCTCAGTCGGTTGGGCGTCCAACTTTGGCTGGGGTCATGACCTCGCGGTTTGTGGGTTTGAGCCCCGCGTCCGGCTCTGTGCTGAAGGTTCGAAGCCTGGAGCCTGCTTCAGATTCTGTGTCTCATTCTCTCTCTGCCCCTCCCCCACTTGTGCTCCGTCTCTCCCTGTCTCCCAAAAATAAATAAATGTAAAAGAAAAAAAAGTTTTTTTAACCCATACTTGTAAATAATCCACCGGTCAAAGAGAAAAAGTCTCAAGGGAAATAAAAAGAATACCTTGAATTGAGAATGAAAATTCAACATGTCAAAATCCGAGGCGTGCTGCTAAAGCAGTATCAGGAGGAAAATTTATAGTACTCGATGCCCCCATTAGAAAAGAGGGCAGTGTCAAATCAATAATCACAGCTTCCACCTCAAGAACCTAGAAAAACAAGAGCAAAATAAACCCAAAGAAGGAAGAAAACGATAATGACAAAGACAGAAATCAAAGAAATCAGAAACAGAAAAACAATAGAGCAAAACAATGAAACAAAGAATTGGTTCCTGGAAAAGATCAATGGCCAAACCTCTACTACCACTGACAAAGAAAACAGAGAGAGAAGGCACACTTTAGCAACAGCCAGGCTCAAACAGGGGCTAGTGCCATAGACCCTGCAGACATCAAAAGGATAATAAAAGAATACAATGAAAATTTCCACACACGTAATTTTGACAACTGAGACGGAACGGACCAACTCCTTGAAAAACACGAGCTGCCGCAACTAGCCAGATATGAAATAGCTTATTTGAATCATCTTCTGACTTCAAGAAATTGTTTATAACTTAAAAATTCTCGGGGCGCCTGGGTGGCGCAGTCGGTTAAGCGTCCGACTTCGGCCAGGTCACGATCTCGCGGTCCGTGAGTTCGAGTCCCGCGTCGGGCTCTGGGCTGACGGCTCGGAGCCCGGAGCCTGTTTCCGATTCTGTGTCTCCCTCTCTCTCTGCCCCTCCCCCGTTCATGCTCTGTCTCTCTCTGTCCCCAAAATAAATAAACGTTGCAAAAAAAAATTAAAAAAAAAAATTCTCGAAAAAGAAATCTCCACGCCCAGATAGCTGTACTGGAGAATGATACGAAACACGTAAAAAAGGATGTATACCAATTCTACCAAACTCTTCCAGAAAATACAAGAGGAGGAAATACAGTTGACCCTTAAACAACACTGGAGTTAGGGGTGCTGACCCACACAGCTGAAACTCCATGTATAACTTTAAACTCCCCTCCAAACTTAACTGCTAATAGCCTACTGTTGACCGGAAGCCTTACTGATAACATCAATAGTCGATTAACACATATTTTGTATGTTGTATGTATTATACAATACATTCTTACAATAAAGGAAGCTAGAGGAAGGAAAATGTTATTAAGAAAATCTTTTTATAATGTTTATTTATTTTTGAAGTGGGGGGGAGAGAGAGAGAGAGAGAGAGAGAGAGGACAGAGAGAGAGGGAGACACAGAATCCGAAGCAGGCTCCAGGCTCCGAGCTGTCAGCACAGAGCCCGATGCGGGGCTCGAACTCACGGACCGCGAGATCGTGACTTGAGCCAAAGTCGGATGCTTAACCGACTGAGCCACCCAGGTGCCCCATTATTAAGAAAATCTTAAGGAAGAGAAAATACATTTACAGTACTGTACTGTAAAATATCCACATGTAAGTGGACCCACGCAGTTCAAACCCATGTTGTTCAAGGATTTACTATACTTCCCAATTCACTTTATGAACTGTTATTAACCTGATATCAAAACCAGACAGACATCACACAATAAAGAAAACTATATACCAATAACCCTCATGGATACAGTGGCAAAAATCCTTAACAAGATATTAGCAAATAGGGAGCGCCTGGCTGGCTCAGTCGGAAGGGCATATGACTCTTGATCTTGGGGTCACGAGTTTGCACCCCAAGTTGGGTGCAGAGATAACTTAAATCAATTAATTAAAAATAAAAAGACTGGGGCGCCTGGGTGGCTCAGGCGGTTAAGCGTCCAACTCTTGATTTCGGCTCAGGTCTCGATCTTGTGGTTCGTGGGTTCGAGCCCCGCATTGAAGCCTGCTTGGAATTTTTTGTCTCTCCCTCTCTCTCTGCCCCTCCTCCACTTGCATGCATCCCCCCCCCCTTCTCTCTCAAAATAAATAAATAAAACTTAAAAAAAAATAAAAATACAAAGGCTCTCTGGCAAAACTCTTGGCTCCTGTCTGGCTTATTGATTCCTGGAAGACGGAGTGATGCAGATGTGAATTCATAACATATTTTCTATATGGTCCTTGTGGTTCTTAACATGGGCTTCTCTGTGTTAATGTAACGTAACGTTATACTCCTATTAGACGTATGTTACTTGGGGGCAAGTTGAGTCAGTACATCAGTACTCTGTCTAACCGGGAGGCAGTGACAATGCTTTACAATTGAATCATCTGTTGGCACTTCTAAAAGGTTTTCACGTATGACACAAGTGTCAACATAAATTGAAAATATGAGGGCAGGGATCACAGGAGGTCTCCAGAGGAGGCTGTCAAAGCGCCACTGAGCCAAAAGGAGAGGAAGAGAGACAATTGCCAGGGAAAGGTAATGAGCCCTCCTCCCCCCTAGAGAAATTGGTGACGTGCAACCTTTAAGTCTTAGCTGGCAAGACACCGCCATCTTGGGGGGGCCATTATTCTGTCTACCATGACTTCCCGTCTCCCTACTCTGTAGGGACCATTTCTCTCAGTCTCCACAGACGTCTTTCCCTGTGGCGTCTCCCATAGGTTTTCTGTGAATAGTCACTGTTCATAGAAGAAACTTGTGGCATTTGGCTTTGTTGTTTTCGTATTTTGTTTTTGGTCAGATGCGCCTCAGGATGAAAGGGACTGTCTCTGTCTTCACTGGTGGAGTTCTCTAGCTCTGAATGGAAACCCAGGAGGGCTGCTTTCAGTCTGGAGATCTCTGGGTCTAATTCACGGGGAATTTAAGGAAAGAAGCCGGTGGGAGTTTTGAAGTGGCCCGTCACTGGGAGCGCACACAAGTCAACCGGGCCCTTGGTCTCCACCACCCCTGGCTTGCCCCTCCACAACCCGCCCCCCACCCCCAATCTCAGCAAACAGCAAATCCAATTTTCCAGTTTCTCATGCAAAAACTCTCCTCTCGGGGCGCCTGGGTGGCTCATTTGGTGGAGCGTTGGACTTCGGCTCAGGTCATGATCTCACAGTTCCTGAGTTCGAACCCCAGATCGGGCTCTCTACTGTCAACACACAGCCCTTTTCCAATCGTGTCTCCCCCCTTTTTGTTTTCTCCTCCGCCGCCTGCGCTCTTTCTCTCAAAAAAAATCAACATATAAAAAACAAAAATCTCACGTTTCCTCTCACATCCAACATTTAAAACATCAGCGATCCCTGTTGATTATCTGCAACGTATGTTCAGAACTTGACCACTTCTTACACCTCTACTGCTGACACCCTGGTCTGAGCCACTGTCACCTTTCTCCCTAGTCATGGCATTAGTTTCCTATGTGGTCTTCCTCCTCCTGTCCTGCCTCCCTCCGGTTTCTTTTCTTTTCTTTATTAAGTCATCTCTATACCCAGCGTGTGGCTTGAACTCACCACCCGAGATCAAGAGTCCCAGGCTCCACCAAGTGAGCCAGCCAGGCGCCCCGCCCCCCTCCAGTTTATTTTCAACACAGCAGCCACAGTGGCCTTCTCGAAATGGACTCCAGATCATGTCTCTCCTCTTATAATTCTCCAATGGCTCTCAATCTTGTTCTGAGGATAAGGTAAAGTCATGGCCCACAAGCGCCTGGGTGCCCCCATAGGTTAAGCGTCGGACTCTCGATTTCAGCTCACGTCATGATCTTAGGGTTTGTGAGTTTCCAGCCTCCCCATTGGGCTCTGCCCTGGCAGAGCAGAGCCTGCTTGGGGTTCTCTCTCCCTCTCTCTCTCCCCCTCTCCTGCTTTGCACGCTCTCTCTCAAATTAAACACTAAAAAAAAAATTTTTTTTTAATGCTTCCTTCTCAGTGAGTCTTTCTGGCCATCCTTTCAAAATACAATGCCTCCTCCAACACCTCGCCTCCCTTTCCTGCTTAATTTCCTCCCTGGCTCTATTTGTCATATATATATATGGTGCAGTTTGTTAACTGCCTGCCTTACCCCTCCAATATAAATTCCCAAGGGCAAAGATTTTTCTCTGTTTTATTCATTGATGAAACCCCCAGTGCTATAAACAGTGCCCGTCACGTAGTAAATGCCAATAAACATTTGTTGGATGGATGAATAAACGAACTTTACATGTTCCTCCCCACCCAGTCCCACGCTAACTATTCCCTCACCCAATTTCAGCATCACAAACTTGCACCCTTCCCCTGAGACCTGAGTTCACTTTGCGTCTTAAAAATGATGTCCCAGGGACACCTGGGTGGCTGAGTCGGTTAAGCCTCCGACTTCGACTCGGGTCATGATCTCACAGCTCAGCTGGGGGGTTTGAGCCCCGCATGGGGTTCTGTGGTGACAGTTCAGAGCCTCAGCCTGTTTCGGATTCTGTCTCCCCCTCTCTCTGCCCCTCCCTCACTCACGCGCTCTCTCTCTCTCTCTCTCTCTCAAAAGTAAACATTAAAAAAATTTTAAAACACGATGTCCCAAGGTTCGAGGCTGACCACGCCCACTCTGCCAAAAGGTCCCTGTGGGGACACCGGCCCCGCCCTGGCAGTGTGGGAGGACGGGGTTCCAGCCCACCACGAGGTCTAGAGATCAGGGAAGGCTTCTCGGAGGACGTGACAACCGAGTGGAGGCTGAGGGGCCAAAAGTTTGGACCGCCCAGAGAAGTCAAAGCTCAGAGGGGACCGTTGGGAGCTTGAGGGAGGAGGCACTGGCGGCTGGTGGGAGCCATCGCTGCTGGGATCCTGGGTGACCGGGACTCCGGGGGCAGGGTGGGTGCACGTGCGATCCAAGCCGCTGCGAACATTGGGCTCACCCACGAAGCCCGTAGAGAGGGGCCCGGCCAGGGTGGCCTTGCCCCTTGTGACCGCGGCTGCATTGTCCCAGATGGTGCAGCCGCTGACCCTGGAGCTGCTGGAGGAAACCGGGCAGGCCACGGAGGTGGGGTGAAGTAGGATGCTTAGAGCTTGGAACAAGGGGGAAATAAACCTAAGAAATACAAAAACACCTGGGGGGAAAAAAAAAGATGTCCCCAAAGATTAGCCCCAACCCCACGGAAGGAGTTTCAGGTATTCTAACCAGAAAGGTGTTATTCTTGGAGAGTGAGAAGGTTATCTGCAATCACAGCATTCTTGGGAAGCCCGCAAGTATTTATTTTTTTATGCCTGGAGCGATCCCCGGCACGAAGATAAGGTCACGCCACGTAGACTGCTCCGCCCTTTGCAATCCCTGCAGAAGTCAGTGCGGTCCCTATAGCCTCACATAGCGGTCCTATGATCTCTGTGGGATAGATTCGCAAAGCGGGGTCACCGCTGGCTCCGGCGGCCTGGGCTTTAAAAACGTAAAAAACGGTGTCAGATGATTATCCAGAGAAGGTTGTAAACAGTCATACTCCGGCCAACTATGTAAGAGAATGCCTGTTTCCCCACGTGCTTACTAGTACCAGATGTTACCGATCTTTTTCATTGTTGCCCATCCGATGGAGCGAAATGGTATCTCGTGTGGATTTCCATTTCCTTTATCGCTTGGTGAAGTTGAACATCTTTTCATCGGTACCTTATTCATTCTCGCACGTCTTCGTATGTGATTATCTTTCCTTCGTCCAGCTGTCTTTCGGGTCATTTGTTATTTCTCTCTCTCTTTTTTTGTTTAACGTTTTTTTTTTTTTTTTTTTGAGACAGAGAGAGACAGAGCATGAACGGGGGAGGGGCAGAGAGAGAGGGAGACACAGAATCGGAAGCAGGCTCCAGGCTCCGAGCCATCAGCCCAGAGCCCGACGCGGGGCTCGAACTCACGGACCGCGAGATCGTGACCTGGGCTGAAGTCGGCCGCTTAACCGACTGAGCCACCCAGGCGCCCCTTCTCTCTCTCTTTTTTTTTTTAATATTTTACTTTTGGGGCACCTGGGTGGCTCAGTCGGTTAAGCGTCTGACTTCAGCCCAGGTCACGATCTTGCGGTTCGTGAGTTTGAGCCCCGCGTCGGGCTCTGGGCTGTCAACACAGAGCCCGCTTGGGATCCTCTGCCCACCTCTTTCTCTGCCCCTTCCCTGCTGATTCTCTCTCTCTCAAAATAAATAAATAAACTAAAAAAAGAGAGAGAGAAAAGAGAAGTTTTATTTTTAAGTAATCTTTACACACAACGTGGGGCTCAAACTCGCAATCCCGAGGTCAAGAGTCGCATGCTCTACAGACCAAGCCAGCCAGGCGCCCTTCATTTGTATTTCCTTATCAATTTATACATTGGGGGTATAGAGAGCCATGGATAGGTACAAGGTTCTGTTTTGGAGTGATGAAAATGTTCTAATATTAGATTACTATGATAATTCCAACAACTCTGTAAATACACTAAAAAGCTGTGAATTTACACTTGAAATCAGTGAACTTTATGGTAATAAATTGTATCTCAGTAAAGCTGTTAAAAATGAAAGATATATTGGGAAAGCAAATTTTTTTAATGTTTATTTATTTAAGAGAGAGAGAGAGAGAGAGAGAGAGAGAGAGAACTGAGGAGGGGCAGAAAGAGAGGGAGAGCGAGAATTCCAAGCTGGCTCCTCTCCGTCCAGGCAGAGCCTGACGTGGGGCTCGAACTCACGAACTGTGAGATCATGACCTGAATTGAAATCAAGAGTCGGAATCCTAACCGACTCAGCCACCCAAGCACCTAATGGAAAATGAATTTTAATGGCTGTATAAAATCCCTTTTAATGGAATAATCATATTTTATTTAACACCTCCAATTGCTCCTAATTATTTCCAGTATTTCATTCATAAAGAAATCGTGATGAATATCTTTGTGCATAAATCTCTGCTTTTTCTTAGGATACATTCTTAAAATAGGAGTTCCTTGGGGGGGGGCATAGATTTTTTAAGAGGGAAGTATGATTTCTAATAAAAAATATGAAACTAGTTGACAGTGAGCCCATCTTAATCTGAACATTTTATTTTTTATATAATGTTTTTTTATTTATTTTTGAGAAAGGTAGAGTGTGGGCGGGGCAGGGGCAGAGAGAGAGGGAGACACAGAATCCGAAGCGGGCTCCAGGCTCCGAGCTGTCAGCACAGAGCCCGACGCGGGGCTCGAACTCACGGACCATGAGATCATGATCTGAGCCAAAGTAGGATGCTTAACCGACTGAGCCACCCAGGTGCCCCTTATTTTATTTTATTTTTTATAAGACTTGCAGTGTGTTCTTTTTAAAAAATTTTTTTAATTGTTCTTTTAAAAAAATTTTTTTAATGTTTATTGTTTATTTTTGAGAGAGACACAGAGTGCAAGCAAGGGAGGGACTGAGAGAGAGGGAGACACAGAATCTGAAACGGGCTCCAGGCTCTGACCTGTCAGCACAGAGCTCGATGCGGGGCTCGAACTCACGAACCGTGTGATCCCGACCCGAGCCGAAGTCGGATGCTTAACTGACTGAGCCACCCAAGCGCCCCTTAATCTGAACACTTTAGAGTCTTCTCATTAAGTTCAGAATGCCACATTTAGTACCTCAAAACTATTGTGGGTGCCTGGCTGGCTCAATCTGTAGAGCATGTGACTCTTGATCTTGGGGTTGTAAGTTCGAGCCCCATGTCGGGTGTTGAGATTACTTAAAAATAAAATCTAAAAAACAGGGGCGCTTGGGTGGCTCAGTCAGTTGAGCGTCCGACTTCGGCTCAGGTCATGATCTCACGGCTCGTGAGTTGGAGCCCCGCGTCGCGTCGGGCTCTGGGCTGACAGCTCAGAGCCTGGAGCCTGCTTTGGATTCTGTGTCTCCTTCTCTCTCTGCCCCTAACCCACTTGCATTCTGTCTCTGTCTCTCTCAAAAATAAACATTAAAAAAAATCTAAAAAGCAAAACAAAATGATTCTTGCGGTACCTGGGTGGCTTAGTCAGTTGAGCGTCCGACTTCGACTCAGGTCATGATCTCACGGTTTGTGAGTTCGAGACCCGCATCGAGCTCTCTGCTGTCAGCACAGAGCCTGCTTTGGATCCTCTGTCCCCTTCTCTCTATTCCCCTCCTCCCCCCCCCCATCTCTCAAAAATAAATAAACATAAAACCAACCCAAGCTACCATTGGCCTGGGCTCTCCTACTATGGTGACATCAAGCGTCATTATAACTGCCCACAGAGATCATTTTCAGTTTTGGTCACTCAAAAATATACAGTGAACTTCTCTATCACCAAGCGTTTAATTGCTATAGACCGATGGCTAGAAAAACAATATGAGAAAGTAAGTTGCTTTCCCTGGCTCAAATCCCTGGGGAGTAGAGGCTAATTTTAGCACAATTTGTGGCAAACGCAGGAAGTAGTGTTTATGCGGTTTCATCTGTTACCATTTCTGTCAGCAAGATAGGAGAAAATGCAGCAATAGTAAAAGTTACCATGACTGGTAACTATAAGGTCCTACTCTGGACGGAAAAGAGCCGGTTTTCCTGGTTAACTGTGCTGAATGCTAAGAAGGAAACTCATCTGGAGGGACTGTGAAGGTAAAAGCTTGTATTTCCTACCTGTTCGCTAGACCCGCCCTCAACCCAAGCCCTTCTTCCATCCTCAAAGTTTTAGATTTAGCTGGGCGAATTGATTGACGGTGGTTGATTTCTTGATTTCTAGGACATTAGCAATACTTAAGAGGCTCTGTGCTGTAATGGGAAGTTTTTTGGGCTAGGAACAAGCATCCTGGATTTTTGTCCTGACTGCCATTTATTTATCGGCTGTAGGATTGGATGTTTGGTAAATCGTGTACCTTATGTGGATGTCGGTCTCTCGTGTCTAGTTGATTTCTAAGGGCCCTTGCAACTCTGACATGCTATGGTTTTAAAGGAATAGTAGAATTAGAAGTCTTCGATTAAGTGGTAGGTCGGGAAACAGATTTGGGAGTCAAGGTCAGAAGAGAGAAATTAAGTCACATCAGAAACCTATCATGATTGGCGTCCCTGGGTGGCTCAGTCAGTTAAGCGTCCAACTTCGGCTCAGGTCATGATCTCGTGGTTTGTGAGTTCAAGCCCCACATCGGGCTCTGTGCTGACAGCGCAGAGCCTGCAGCCCGTTTTGGATTCTGTGTCTCCTTCTCTCTCTGCCCCTCCCCGTCTCGCGCTCTGTCTCTCTCTCTTAAAAATAAATAAACATTAAAAAAAATTTTTTTTAAAGAAACTTATTATGATCTAGGGTATTTTATGTTAGATTCTTAAGGCCATCATACAAAATTGAGGAGGGCCTAGGTAGTGCAGTTGGTTAAGCGTCTGACTCTGGGTCTCAGCTCCGGTCACGATCTCATGGTTCGTGAGCTCGAGCCCCACATCGGGCTCTGCACTGATGGCGTGGAGCCTGCTTGGGATTCTGTCTCTCCTTCTCTCTGCCCCTCCCCTGCTTGTGCTCTCTCTCTCTCTCAAGTCAACTCAAAAAAATTAAAAAAATATAGTTGAGATGGCCCAACTCTGCATTTACTTAAAGAACCATATGTGCACAATGGTGGATTCTGTAATATGCAGACTGCACCTCAACAAAGCCTTCAAAATATACATTTGATTGTCATTTTATCTCCAAATAATAATGGGCAGGGTGTCTGAGATCGTGTGAAGTGAGAATCCGCTCACTTCCTTGCATGCATGACAATGAGTGAGGGCAAAGGGACATGTGAATAACCTTGGGAGTCTTGTTGGCTCCGAGAAGCTGCCAGGCTCTGGGGAGAATGATGGAACTAAAATGTCATTGTCACAAGGGAGGCAACTATTGATTTCACCGACAAACCCTGTAATTATGGAACACAATGCCTAGTCGCATTAATTAGAAGGGATGAGAGAGGGGAGCTGGGGGCCCTGCTGGCGGGAGAGAGGGAGAGACTCTTCTCGTAGGTGTGGCCTCGGCATGCGGGAACCAGCTTGAAGGTCTCTATCGGCAAGATGTAAGACTGGGCCAACATAACAATATATCCAGGCACGTGATAAAAATCCAGATGATACGGGGCTGGCTTGGTCGGTGGAGCGTGCGACTCTTAATCTCGGGGTTGTGAGTTCGAGCCTCGAGTTTGGTGTAGAGAATACTTCAAAATAAAATCTTACAGGGGCGCCTGGGTGGCTCAGTCGGTTAAGCTTCTGACTTCGGCTCAGGTTATGATCTCACGGTGGGTTCGAGCCCCGTGTCGGGCTCTGTGCTGACAGCTCAGAGGCTGGAGCCTGCTTCCGATTCTGTGTCTCCCTCTCTCTCTGTCCCTCCCCCACTTGTGCGCTCTCTCTCTCACTCTCTCTGTCTCAAAAATAAATAAATAAATAAACATTAAAAAACATTAAAAAAAATAAAATCTTACAAAAACTCACATGACATAAAAAAATGGCATAAGGGGATAGACAGTGAAAAATAAGCCTCCTTTCCAACTTTGTCCTCCCCAGGAACATCTACTATCTCATTTTTTTGTGTATCCCTCCAGAGATATTCTATTATCCTATGCATATACAAATATATGCATACACATATGTATGTATATATACAAATACACACACATACATATACATGTGTCACAAACGGTAGGATACTATTCACATTGGTTTTTGTCTGTATTTGTTTTCACTTAACAACATAGCTCGGAAATCACTTCATATATTGATCTGCCTTATTCTTTTTTTAACATCTATACAGTATTTTCTTGTCCTGCAACTTATTTAACTGGTCCCCTTTGAAGGATATTTCATTTGTTTCATTGGCATCTGGTCTATCTTCATAAATTGAAGTTCACCAGTGAACAAAAAAATTGTTCCCAACATGGTGTTGCTGATGAAGGTCTTGGATATTTTTTGTGCTTAGTATAACAATTTATTTATATTTGTATTTTTTTCAATAAGTAATCATCTCAGTATCCCCAAGACATTTTTTTAAACTGTCTTTTTTTTGTTAGGTTTTAATTTTGATTCTAGTATAGTTAACATACAGGGTTTTATTAATTTCAGGTGTATGATATACCAATTCAATAATTCCACACATCAAGTGCTCATTAAGACAAGTGAACTCCTTAATCCCCATCACCTATTTCCCCCACCCCCCCACCCACCTCTTCGGGAACCATCAGTTTGTTCCCTATAGTTAAGAGTCTAGGGCACCTGGGTGGCTCAGTGGGTTAAGCATCCCAACTCCAGCTCAGGCCATGATCTCCGTGGTTCGTGAGTTCGAGCCCCGCGTCGGGCTCTGTGCTGACAGCTCGGAGCCTGGAGCCTGCTTCGGATTCTGTGTCTCCCTCTCCCTCAGCCCCTCCTCCGCTCACCTCTGTGTCTCTCTCGCGCTCTCTCTCAAAATAAACACTAAAAAAAAAAAAAAAAAGAATCTGTTTCTTGGGGGCGCCTGGCTGGCTTGGTCTGTAGAACATTGCGATTCCTGATGTCAGTGTCATGAGTTCAAGCCCCAAGTACGGCTTAGAGTTTACTCAAAAAAAAAAAAAAAAAGTCTGTTTCTTGATTTTTCTCTTTTCCCTCCCTTTGCTTGTTTGTTTTGTTTCTTAAATTTCACATATGAATGAAATCTTTCTCTGAATGACTTATTTCGCTTAGCGTTATACTTTCTAGCTCTATCCAGGCTATTGCAAATGGCAAGATTTTGTTCTTTTTTATGGCTGAATAATATTCACAATGTGAATACCACAATGTGGTGTGTATATATATATATATGAAATATTATGTGTGATATATATATAATCACAGTGTGATTATATATATATATAATCTTATGTGTAATATATACGTATCACATCTTCTTTATTTATTGATGTCCATTTATCAATGGACACTTGGGTTGCTTCCATAATTTGTCTATTAATAATATTGCAATAAACAAGGATGCATATATCCATTTGAACTAGTGTTTTTAAATTTTGTGGTGGGGGGGGGGTGGTAAATATCCAGTCGTGTGATTACTGGGTTATAGGGTAGTTCTGTTTTTTAACTTTTTGAGGAACTTCTAAATTGTTTTCCACAGTGGCTGCACCAGTTTGCATTCCCACCAACAGTGCACGAGGGTTCCTTTTTCTCCACGTCCTCTCCCACACCTGTTGTCTTCTGTATTTTAGATTTTAGGCATTGTGACAGGTGTGAGGTGGTATCTCATTGTGGTTTTGATTTGTGTTTCCCTGATGATGAGTCATGTGGAGCATCTTTTCATGTGTCTGTTGGCCATCTGTAGGTCTTCTTTGGAGAAATGCCTATTCATGTCTTCTGCCCATTAAAAAAATTTTTTTTTAAGTTTATTTATTTTTGCCAGAGAGAGAGAGAGAGAGAGAGCTTGAGCAGGGGAGGGGCAGAGTGAGAGGGAGACACAGAATCCGAAGCAGGCTCCAGGCTTGGAGCTGCCAGCACAGAGCCCGATGCAGGGCTCGAACTCACTGTCGGTTAAGCATCTGACTTCCACTCAGGTCATGATCTCACAGTTCGTGCGTTCGAGCCCCGCGTCGGGCTCTGTGCTGGCAGCTCGGAGCCTGGAGCCCGCTTCAGATTCTGTGTCTCCCTCTCGCTCTGCCCCTCCCCTGCTCGTGCTCGGTATCTCTCAGAAATAAAAAAAATAATAATAAAAAAGAAATGCGATGGATTTCTGTACATTGCTTTTGTATCCTGCGACTTTACTGAATTCATCTATCGATTCTAGTAGTTTCTTGGTGGCGTCTTTCGGGTTTTCTATATAGAGTATCATGTTATCTGCAAATAGTGACAATTTTACTTCTTCCTCACCAATTTGGACTCCTCTTATTTCTTCTTGCTGTCTGATGGCTGTTGCAAGGACTTCCGGGACTGTGCTGAGTAAAAACGGTAAGAGTGGACATCCTCGTCTTGTTCCTGACCTTAGGGGAAAAGCTCTCCAGTTTTGCCTATTTTTTTTATTTATTTTTTTTTAATTTTTTTTTCAACGTTTATTTATTTTTGGGACAGAGAGAGACAGAGCATGAACGGGGGAGGGGCAGAGAGAGAGGGAGACACAGAATTGGAAACAGGCTCCAGGCTCCGAGCCGTCAGCCCAGAGCCTGACGCGGGGCTCGAACTCCCGGACCGCGAGATCGTGACCTGGCTGAAGTCGGACGCTCAACCGACTGCGCCACCCAGGCGCCCGGATTTTTTTTAAATGTATTGTTGGATTTGATTTGCTAGTGTTTTGTTGAGGATTTTTGCATGTATGCTCATCAGAGATATTGCCCTGTAGTTCCCTTTTTGTGTGGTGTCTTTATCTGGTTTTGGTATCAGGGTAATGCTGGCCTCATAGAATGAATTTGGAAGTTGCCCTTCCTCTTCTATTTTTTGGAATATTTTGAGAAGAATAAGTATTAACTCTCTAAAAAAGTTTTTTTTAATATGCATTTATTTTTGAGAGAGAGAGAGAAAGAGAGAGAGAGACAGAGCACAAGTGGGGGAGAGGCAGAGAGAGAGGGAGACCCAGAATCCGAAGCAGGCTCCAGGCTCTGAGCTGTCAGCACAGAGCCCGACGCGGGGCTCAAACTCACAAACCGTGGAGATCGTGACCTGAACCGAAGTCAGACTCCCAACTGACTGAGCCACCCAGGCGCCCCAGTATTAATTCTTATTTAAATGTTTGGTAAAATTTGCCTGTGAAGCCTTCTGGTCCCGGTCTTTTGTTTGTTGGGAGGTTTTTTGTTTTTTGTTTTTTGTTTTTTATTCAGTTTCATTGCTGGTAATTGGTCTGTTCAAATTTTCTATTTCTTCCTGCTTCAGTTTCGGTAGGTAATGTGTTTCTAGGAATTTATCCATTTCTTCTAGGTTGTCTAATTTGTTGGCATATAATTTTTCATAATATCCTCTTACAATTGTTTGTATTTCTGTGGTATTGGTTGCTATTTCTCCTTTTTCATTTGTAATTTTGTTTATTTGAGTTCTCTCTCTCTCTGATGAGTCTGGCTAGAGGTTTATCAATTTGGTAGATATTTTTAAAGAGCCAGCTCCTGGTTTCATTGATCTGTTCTATTGTTTTTTTGTCTATATCATGTGTTTCTGCTCTAATCTTCATTATGTCCTTCCTTCTGTTGGTTTTGGGTTTTGTTTGCTCTTCTTTTTCTAGCTCCTCTAGGTGTAAAGTTAGGTTGTTGATTTGAGATTTTTCTTGTTTCTTGAGGGAGGTCTGTATTGCTATAAACTTCCTTCATAGAACTGCTTCTGCTGCCATCCCAAACATTTTGGAGCATTGTATTTTCATTTGCATTTTCATTTCTTTCCCTGTAATTTCTTCTTTGATTTCCTGGTTGACCCATTCATTGTTTAGTAGCATGTTCTTTACCCTCCAGGTATTTGTGGTCTCTCCAGATTCCTTCTTGCGATTGACCTCGAGTTTCATAGTGTTGTAGTCAGAAAAGATGCCTGGTACGACTTCAGTATTCTTGAATTTGTTGAGACTTATTTTGTGGCCTAATGTGTGATCTATTCTTATTTTTCATTTATTTTTTATTTTTTATTTGAGAGAGAGAGAGAGAGAGAGCGAGCACATGGGTGGGGGAGAAGGGCAGAGGAGAGAGAGAGAATCTTAAGCAGGTTCCACGCTCAGCACAGAGCCTGATGTGGGGCTTGAGCCCACAATCCTGGGATCATGACCTGAGCCAAAACCAAGAGTCGTTCGTATGCTCAACGGGGCCCCAGTGTGTGATCTATTCTGGAGAATATTCCATGTGTACTTGAAAAAAAATGTGTATTCTGCTGTTCTGAATATATCTATCAAGGGCATCTAGTCCAGTGTGTGGATGATCCGTCCATTGATCTAAATGAGGTGTTAAGTCCCTTACTATTATCGTATTACAACCAAGTAGTTCCTTTATGTTTGTTATTAACTGTTTTATGTCGTTAGGTGCTTCCGTGCTGGGTGCGTGAATATTTACAATTGCTGTATCTTGTTGGATCGTCCAATTTATTATCGTATAGTGTCTTTGTCTCTTGTTACAGCCTTTGTTTTAATTCTTTTTTTTCCTGTTTTTTTTAATTTCTTTTTTAACATTTATTTATTTTTGAGACAGAGAGAGACAGAGCATGAACGGGGGAGGAGCAGAGAGAGAGGGAGACACAGAATCGGAAGCAGGCTCCAGGCTCTGAGCCGTCAGCCCAGAGCCCGACGTGGGGCTCGAACTCTCGGACCTCGAGATCGTGACCTGAGCCGAAGTCGGACGCCCAACCGACCGAGCCACCCAGGCGCCCCTCAGCCTTTGTTTTAAAGTCTATTTTGTCTGACACAAGTATTGCTACCCCGGCTTTCAGTAAAACTGCAATTTTGGGGCACCTGGGTGGCTCGGTCGGTTGAGCGCCCAACTCTTGGTTTTGGCTCAGGTCATGATCTCATGGTTCATTGGTTTGAGCCCCACATTGGGCTCTGTGCTGGCAGCGCAGAGCCTTCTTGGGATTCTGTCTCTCTCTGCCCCTCCGTGTTCGTGCTCTCTCTCTCTCTTTCTCAAAGTAAATAAGTAAACATTTTTTAAAAACATTATTTTAATGATGCGATAAAGAGCTACAGTTAAATCCAAGTACAAATCACTTCTAAAGAATGGATTTGGCCTGGCCAAATAGAGTTTGCCAGGCTGGACAGAGGTTTCTACATATTCAGGCTCCAGTTTGGAAGGGCAGTTCAAGCCTTTAAGAATACTTCCTTGAAGGAGAAGAACCCGGAAAGGTAGTACAATGGAGCGGGAAGAGTTCAGGGTCCGGAGTTAGCAGGCTTGAGTTCCAGCCCCAGGTTTGTCACTAACCAGCTGTGTGACCACCTTGGGTAAGTCGTGCACTCAGAGGTTCAGTTTTTTCTCACGTGTTAAATAGGGGCAGTGAAGTGCTTTCTAAATGTTAATTACAAGTATTACCTTACCTTCAGGGATGAAGACGTAAAACCAGAAAAGCTGGGGCTTCAGGTAGAGTAAACACACAGATATGCACAAATTGCAACCTGAAAGTGAAGAGATGGGCTGAGACAGAAATAGCCCCTTCTCAGCTAGATATATATTCACTCAGAACTTAACAAAGGGCCAGGTAACCCCTTTTTAAAAAGTTCCTGTAGGCCTACAATTTAAAGGTCCATCTTTGTGGGGCACCTGGGTTGTTCAGTCGGCGAAGCGTCTGACTGTTCATTTCGGCTCAGGTCGTGATCTTGTGGTTCGTGAGTTCGAGCCCCACGTCAGGCTCTGTGCTGACGGTGCAGAGCCTGTTTGGGATATCTCTGTCTCTGTCTCTCTCTTTCTGTCAAAAATAAATAAATAAACTTAAAACATTAAAAAAAAAATAAATAAATGTCTATCTTTGTCACAAATTGTTGGAAGGCGTACTGCTCTTCTCTGGATACAAATATCCAGAGTTGTCCGCATTACAAACCAGTGACCAAGGACAGAAACCCATAACTGTCAATGAGAGTGAGAGGGAGGATTTGCATTTTAAGGGGAAAATGATCTCTATTTAGATATGTCAGGGCAGACAGACCCAGCAGCTGTTTTTGAAAAGAATTGGGCGACTTGACGTTTCATTGGAATAAAACCTAGAACCAGCACTAGAAAGGAAAAACCAACCAGCACCCTGTGAGACAAGGAGAGGAGACAGAGACCAGAGTGTAAATGGATGTAAGATTTTTGGAAGGTAATTCGGCAATATATACGCTGGAAATAAAAATGCACACGCTCTGTCCTTCTGCCTCACTTTCCTAAAAAAAAATTGAGTTCGAAAGCCATTAGGGGAAGCAGAACAAGGTAGCCATCCACGGTCCGATTAGGGTGCTGGATACTGAGCACAGTGAGGGGGGTGTCCCTGCGGAGGGCGGCCTCGTAGGAAGGGCCAGGGTCCAAGCAGGCAGGTGCAGGTATCCTCGGGGAAGGGCGGCCCGGTGTGGGAAGCAGAGCCTGGGAGGATGGATGAGGGCATCTCATGAGGGCGTGTCATGATGGAGTGTCATTGCCAGGGAGTGTCAGCCTGAGCTGGGTGGGGAGGAAATCTGTGTAGGGGGGCAGCCCCTGACGGGGAACGAGGGACCCCAAACAGGACGAGCAGACTCCATGTCAAGGAGGGTGGTAATGGAAATGGGAGATTGGTTACCATATTAGTTATCTAGTTGCACGTAGCAATTTACCCACAAACTCAGTGGCTCAGAACAGCCAACATCTCTCAGCTCAGGTTTTGTGTGTCGGGAATCCGGGCCCGGCCCGGCCCAGCCGGATGCCTCTGGCTCAGAGTCTCTCACAAAGCTACAATCTGAAGGCTCAGCTGGGGGAGCATCTGCTTCCAAGCAACCATGTGGTTGTTAGCAAGATTTAGTTCCTGGTGAGCTGTTGTCTGAGGGCCTCAGTCCCTCCGTGGGTATTGGCCAGGAGCCTCCCTCAGCTCCTTGCTACATGGGACTCTCCGTTGGGCGGCTAGCTTCCCTGAGAGCAAGGGAGGGGGAGAGAGAGTGCAAGTGAGCAAGCCGGAGCAAATTAGGAGCCAGAATCTTCTTGTAACTTTTCTTACAAAATTTGCTGAATTCTATCATTAGGCGGGATTCACTAGATCCAGCTCACGGTCAAGGGGAAGTGGTCACACAAGTGGGAGAATACCACTAGGCAGAGATCATTGAGGGACATTTTAGAAAAATTGTCCATACTTCCCAAAGTGGCCTACAGATTCAAGGCAATCCCTGTGCAAGTCCCAATGGCAGTGTTTATAGAACTAGAAACAACAACCCTAAAATTCATAAAGAGCCACAAAAGGCTATGAAGAGCCAAACCAATCTTGAGAAAGAAGAAAAAAGCTGGAGGAAGCACACTTGCTGATTTCAAAATACAAAGTGACAATAATTAAAACCGTATGATACTGGCATAAAAAAACAGACACATAGGCCCGTGGAACAGAATAAAGTACTTGGAGATCAACCCATGTACAGTAAAGGTTCAACCAGGGTGCCAAGAATACACAATGAGGGAAGGACGGTGTCTTCAACAAATCGTGTTGAGAAAACTAGATATCCACGTACAAAATAATGAAACTAAACCCTTCTCTTATACACAAAAACCAACTCAAAATGTATTAAAGATTTAAATGTAAGATCAGAGGCAGTAGAACTCATAGAAGAAAACAGGGGAAAAGCTTCATGGCATTGATCTTGGTGATGGTTTCACGGCTATGAAACCTTTGGTGTTGCACAGGCAACAAAAGCAAAAATAGACAAATAAGACAATATCAACCTAAAAAGCTTCTGCACAGCAAAGGAAACAACATAGTGGAAAGGCAACCCATGGAATGGGAGAAAATATTTGCCAAACATATATCTGGGAAGGGGTTAATATCCAAAAAATATAAGAAACTCTTATAGGTGAAAAACAACAAAAAAAAATCGAATAACTTGATTTTTCAAATGGGCAAAAAGTGAAGTAGACATTTCTTCAGTTAAGACATAAAAATAGCCACTGGGTGTAAAAAGAAGTGATTGTCATCACTGATCATAAGGCAAATGCAGCTCAAAAACACCTCGCATCTGTTAAGGTGGCTATAATCAAAAAAGACACCAGATAACAAGTGTTGGTGAGGATGAGGAGAAATTGGAACCCTTGGGCGCTTGGGTGGTGTGACCACCATGGAGAAACAGAATGGAGTCTCCTCAAAAAATTAAAAATAGAACTATATTATGATCCAGCTATCCCACTTCTGGGGATATATATCCAAAAGAATTGAAATCAGGATCTCAAAGAGATATGTGTTCCCATGTTCACTGCAGCATTATTCACAATAGCCAAGATGTGGAAACGTCCTAGGTGTTCACTGACAGATGAAAGGACAAAGAAAATACGGTCTATACATACAGTGGATTATTATTCAGCCTTCAAAAAGAATGAAATCCTGCCATAAACAACAGCGTGGATGGACCTCGAGGACATTACGCTAAGTGAAATCAGCCAGTCATAGAAGGGCACATATTGCATTATTCCACTTATGTGAGGCATCTAAATCGTCACATTCATGGAAGAAGCTAGTAGAATGGTTGTTCGCAGGGGTTTGGGGAAGGAGGGGGTGCAGTGTTGCAGTTCAAGGGTATGAAGTTTCATCGTGGAAGACGAATAAGTTCTAGCCGTCTGCTGTATAACACTGTGCTTATTGTGCACTGAAAAATCTGTTAAGAGAATAGATCTCACATTAAGTGTTCTTACCACAATAAAGAAGAAGAAGAAGAAGAAGAAGAAGGGGAAGAAGAGGAAGAAAGGAGGAGGAGGAGGAGGAGGAGGAGGAGGAGGAAGAACAGCACAGTGCTTAGGAAGTCATTTAGATCTTTGTTTAACCCCAGCTCCATCCTATCTGTTTAATCCCTGGTAGCTATCCTACCTTGGGCCATTTACTCTCTCTATGCTTCAATTTCCTGTCTAAAATGGGGATAATCATGCCCATCTCATAGGGTATACTGAGAACTCAACGAAGTTTTGCATGTAAAGCGGTAGGATAGTGCTTGGCACATGATAAGCAGTCAATAAATGGTAGTTACTGCTAAAAAAGAAAAGAGGGGCACCTGGCTGGCTCAGTCGGTGGAGCATGTGACTCCTGATCGTGAGTTCAAGCCCCATGTTGGGGTTAGAGATCACTAAAATAAATAAATAGATAAACACACACACACACACACACACACACACACACACAAATAGAAAAGAAACTTCCCAGCACAGTTACATACAGGGGGATTGATAAAGTGAGTAACTATATTAAGAATAATAGAAACTAGTTATCTTGGGGTGCCTGGGTGACTCAGCTGGTCAAGCATCTGACTCTGGATCTCAACTCGGGTCTTGATCTCAGGGTTGTGATTTCAGGCCCGGGGGTTGGCTCCACATTGGGTGTGGAGACTACTTTAAAAAAAGAAAAGAAAAGAAACTAGTTATCTCACTGTCACAACAAATACAGAAAGCCACCAGACTGGAATGAGTGAAGTGGTGTTGGATGGGATATTTCAGAGTGAACTCATGGTTAGATAGAGAGAGAGAGACAGCTATAGCTATAGATATAAGGTCTGTGAGTGTGTGTGTGAGTGTGTGTGTTTAAGCATGTGAGTAAAGATGCGTAAGTGGAGACCTTGAGAGGGCCAGAGAGAGGCAACACACTGGTAGCCATATCTACACCTAGCACCCAGATTTGGCTTCTTTTTCCATTTATTGAGAGAGAGAGAGAGAGAGAGAAAGGAGAGAGATAAAATGGGGGAGGGGCAGAGAGAGAGGGAGAGAGAGAAAATTCCAAGCAGGCTCCACCCCAACAGATGAGGGGCTCGAACCCATGAACCTGAGATCATGGAGATCACGGAGATCGTGGAGATCAGGAGATCATGACCTGAGCTACAGTTGATCGCTTAACCGACTGAGCCACCCAAGCGCCCCCAGATTTGGCTCCTAAATGCTATTTTCCACTAAAGGGAACTGGAGCTTCTCAGAAAGGTGGCTAATTTCAGGACTGAGGCAGTGAAAGTACAAGATGATCCTGGACTATCTTGCGCCAGAAGCACTCAAAGAATGATGGGGACGTGTCAAAGGGACATAGAAGCCAGTTCAAAGGAGCCCCCGGTGACCAAACCTAGGACAACTCGAGTAGCAAAGGAAACAATGGAAGTAATCAATAAGAAACCCCGAGTCTATACCATTATAAATAAACAGATGAAGACATTGAAAGTTTGATGGGAAATGGAAGATTTACACAACTTCAAAGCACTTTCCCGCGATATATTTATTGACGACGAAGAATCAGGGTGGGGAAACATCAGGACATGTAGACATCACGCTCCGCCTGATGGCATGCAGAGTACGGTGTCACTTCTGTCACAGTCCCGCCAAAGATGTGTAACCTGAACCTAATTATGAGGACACATCACACCCACCCAAACTGAGGGACATTCTCCAAAAGAACTGGCCTCTAGTTTTCATAAGTGCCAAGGTCTTGAAAGTCAATGAAGGACCAAGGAAATAGTCCAGACTAATGGAGATGAAAATGTGACAGTGAAAAAGCACCATATGGTTCGGAACTTTTGCTATCACACACCATCTGGGGGAAACCGAGGAGGCCTGAGTGGGACCTGAGGATTCGATGTTAATTATTAATGCTCATTTCCTGATTTTGACGATTGTGCCATAAATAGGAAGATGTCCTTGTTGGCCACAAAACCCACACAAATTATTCAGGGATAATGGGGCACCGGGTTGGTAACTCACACTCAAATAGTTCAGGAAGAAATACCCAGGACATTCTGTGCTGTAGTTGCAACTTTTCTGTAAGTTTGTGGTTGTTTCATAATAATAATAGTAAATAATAATAATAATAATAATAATAATGGCTCAGTCAGTGGAATATGCGACTCTTGATCTGGGGGTTGTGAGTTTGAACTCCACATTGGGTGTAGAGATTACTTAAAAATAAAATCTTAAAAAAAACAATAATGAAAAGAATGGCTTGGTTTGAAAGGCAGAGACCGTCGGAGGGACTCTTTCAGACTAAGGGAGGCTAGGTGGAAACGACAAATGTCAGGTCTGATTCTGAATTGCATCCCAGAAACCCCATCCCCCAATTTTTTTTTTGCTGTGAAGAATATTATTTGTGCAATTAAAGAACTATGAATATGGTCTACAGGTTAGACAGCAGTATTTCATCAATATTAATTTCCCAATTTTAATATTTGTGCTGTCCTTACGGAAGAGAAATATTTTGTTCTGAGAGATACATGCTGAAGTATTTAGTCTTTTTTTTTTTTTTAATTTTTTTTTCCCAACGTTTATTTATTTTTGGGACAGAGAGAGACAGAGCATGAACAGGGGAGGGGCAGAGAGAGAGGGAGACACAGAATCGGAAACAGGCTCCAGGCTCCGAGCCATCAGCCCAGAGCCCGACGCGGGGCTCGAACTCACGGACCGCGAGATCGTGACCTGGCTGAAGTCGGACGCTTAACCGACTGCGCCACCCAGGCGCCCCTGAAGTATTTAGTCTTAAAGTAACATCGTGGGTAAAATTTATTCCCAAATACTTCAGGAAAAAAAGGAATACCCTATTATTCAAAGGAAATGATAAAGCAATTGAACAAACTGTTAGCAATTGAGGAAACTGGGTTAAAGGAACATGGATGTTCACGCAACTTGCCTGTTAAGTCTGAAATTGTCTTTTAATAAAAAGTTACTAAGGGGCACCTGGCTGGCTCAGTCGGTAGAGCATGGCACTCTTGATCTTGGGGTCGTGAGTTCGAGCCCCACGTTGGGTGTAGAGATTACTTAAAAAAGAAGAATAGTTCCCAGGGCATAACACCTTTGATCGGCTCTAGAAATATGACTATGGTTCTCAAACATTTCCTCCGGGCTGCCTTCCTGTGTGTACTCCCCAGCCTCCCTGATTATAAAAGCAGGTCTTACAGAAGGTGGGGTTACAGAGATCTACTTCTGTTCTTAGGTCCCCTTAATAAACCATTTCTTGTGAAGCTGGAAAAAACAAGCTACCAAAAAACAACTACCAAAGTTACCCCAGATGCACACATTTTTGTCCCGGCAATTCCCCTGCTAAAAAGTACCCAACACGTGTATAAAGAGATACACGCATGGATGTTGATTGTAGCATTATTTGAAATAGTTGCAGACCAGGCTCCATCGAATTGTCCGTTGATAGAGGTTTTTTTTCTGTACCATGAAACACTGTGTAGCTGTTAAAAACAAAGAGTAAATCACCTCAGGCCTGTTAGGGTGACTACTATAAAACAAAACAAAACAAAACGAAACAGAAAATGACAAGTGTTGGTGAGGATGTGGAGAAATTGGGACTCTTGTGCCCTCTTGGTGGAAATATACAATGGTGCAGCTGCTGTGGAAAACAGTGTAAAGCTTCCTTAAAAAAATGAAAACTAGGGGCGCCTGGGTGGCGCAGTCGGTTGGGCGTCCGACTTCAGCCAGGTCACGATCTCGCGGTCCGTGAGTTCGAGCCCCGCGTCGGGCTCTGGGCTGACGGCTCGGAGCCTGGAGCCTGGTTCCGATTCTGTGTCTCCCTCTCTCTCTGCCCCTCCCCCATTCGTGCTCTGTCTCTCTCTGTCTCAAAAATAAATAAACGTTGAAAAAAATTTAAAAAAAATGAAAACTAGAACCACCGTACGACCCAGCAACCCCACTTCTGGGTATGTATCCAAAAGAATTGAAGGCAAGGTCTTGAAGACATATTTGTACATCATGTTCATAGCGGCACTATTCACGATAGCCGGGAGGTGGAAGCCACCCAGATGTCCACTGGCGAATGAATGGATAAATAATATGCGGTGTCTACACACACAATGGAGTATTATTCAGCTTTGAAAAGGAAGGACATCACGTGTCACACCATGGATGAACCTTGAGGACATTATGCTAGAAAGAAGCCAGTCACAGGAAGGCAAATACTATACGATTCCACATATTATGAGATGTCTAACCTAGTCAAATTCACACAAACAGCACAATGGTGGTGCCAGGGGCTGGGGGACAGGGAAAAGGGTTGTTAAATGGGCATAAGAGTTTCAGATTTGCAAGACAAAAGGTTCTGGAGATCTGTTTTAGAACAGTATGAACATATATATGTATGTTCTTTATATATTCAATATATATATTCAACATATATATGTGTACTGTATATATTCAATATATATTTATATATATTATATATATTCAATATATATTCTTTTTTTTAATTTTTTTAACGTTTATTTATTTTTGAGACAGAGAGAGACAGAGCATGAATAGGGGAAGAGCAAAGAGAGAGGGAGACACAGAATCTGAAACAGGCTCCAGGCTCTGAGCTGTCAGCACAGAGCCCGACGCGGGGCTCGAACTCACGGACTGTGAGATCATGACCTGAGCCGAAGTCGGACGCTTAACCGACTGAGCCACCCAGGCGCCCCCCAATATATATTCTTTATATATATTATATATATACTCAATATATATATTCTTTATATATATTATATATATATTCAATATATGTATTCTTTATATATATTATATATATATTTAACTGTGTACTTAAAAATGATAAAAAGGGTCAATTTCAGGTTCTGTACTTTCACCACACTAAAGAAATGAGTAAATCTAGATGTTTGCTATGGAGAGATTCCCAAGGGAGATCATTAAGTCAAAAAACAAGGTGAAAAATGGTGTGTATGCCAAGATTCTGTGTTTGAAAGATACATGTTTGAGTCTGTCCTTAAAAAATTCTGGAAGGATACATCAGAAGCTGTTAACAGGGGTTACTCCAAGAAGTAAGGCTGGGAGGGGTGCCAGGGTAGCTCAGTCGGTTGAGCGTCCGACGAAGGCTCAGGTCATGATCCCGTGGTTCATGGGTTTGAGCTCTGTGTAGGGCTCTGTGCCGACAGCGCGGAGCCTGGAGCCTGGAGCCTGTTCGGATTCTGCGTCTCCCTCTCTGTCTGCCCCTTCCTCGCTCACAGGCTATCTCTCTCAAAAATAAATAAACATTAAAAAAAAAAAAAAAGAAAGAAGGCTGGGAGTTAAAAAGGGGAAAACTATTTCTATGTTCTCACTTTACTTTTTGTGTTAAAGTCTTTTGTACTGGGGGGAGGGGAAAAATAAATAAAAATAAAGCCTTTTGTACTATTTTTCTTACCACATGCATACATGATATTTATAATAAATGTTTAACATTTTACATTATGGCTAATATTGAGTGCTTACAATGTGCCAGGCATTGTTCTAAGCACCTACATGGAGTAGCTCATTTAATCTGAAAGTTACTCTATGAGGTAGAAAAAAAACTAGTGTTATTGCTACCTTATAGATAGGAAACAGTCTCAGAGGGATTAAGTAACATGGCCAAGGTCACTCAACGTCACTCAAGGTAGTAAGTCCTCCTTGAGTCAAACTCAGGCAATCTGACACTAAATCCTACATTTTATTTTTTAATGTTTATTTATTTTTGAGAGAGAGCGGGGGGGGGGGGGGCAGAGACGGAGAGACAGAGGGAGACAGTGGATCCAAGCGGACTCTGCACAGCCAGGGCAGAGCCCGATGTGGGGCTCGAACTCATGAACCGTGGAATCAGGACCCGAGCTGAAATCATGAGTTTGATGCTTAACCGACGGAGCCACCCAGGTGCCCCCATTTTCCTTTTAAAACACCTTTTCTCGGGGCGCCTGGGTGGCGCAGTCGGTTAAGCATCCGACTTCAGCCAGGTCACGATCTCGCGGTCCGTGAGTTCGAGCCCCGCGTCGGGCTCTGGGCTGATGGCTCAGAGCCTGGAGCCTGTTTCTGATTCTGTGTCTCCCTCTCTCTCTGCCCCTCCCCCATTCATGCTCTGTCTCTCTCTGTCTCAAAAATAAATAAACGTTGAAAAAAAAATTAAAAAAAAAAATAAAATAAAACACCTTTTCTCAAATCCTCTTATAAATAGTCACAGTGTTTTTAAAGCTGGCAGCGAGGGCCCCACATTCATTTTAGAGGAGAGGCAAGTAATCAAATCTTTAGAAAAGCAGGGAAAAAAAAGATGGGGAGAGGAAAGTGTGGGTCTGCCGTTACCGAGGAATGGCTTCCCTTTACTTGTTCATGGATGTGAAAGTCTAGATTTTATTGTTCCCGTTCTTTCTATTTCAGATTTATACGTATTTATTCATATTTATTCATATTTCATATTTTTCTCTATTCGTACGGGGACAGTTTCGCTGGGGCAGTATATGTAAGGGACTGTGGCCGGGGAGCACCAGGACACTGGGAGAATTTTTCCAGGAGCCCAGTTGAAGGAAAACCAAAAGATGATTGCTGTTTTAAGCTACTACAAAAATGGTTTATGTATAATGATGGGGAATCCTGGAGTGTTAAAAAGTTAGATCAAAAATCTGGAGATTATCTAGCCCAATTCCCTCATCTCACAGGTGGAGAAACTGAGCCCCAGAGGAAAAAATAAATCACTACAGGCCACACAGCTACTGAAGATGGGGTCTGTACTAAATCTAGGTGTCCTGATTCCTTGGCCACTGTTTTATAAGACTTCCAAAGCCCATGGGGGGTGCCTGGGGGGCGCAGTCGGGTTAAGCGTCCGACTTCCACTTCGGCTCAGGTCATGATCTCATGGTTTGTGGGTTCGAGCCTCACGCCGGGCTCTGTGCTGACAGCGCAGAGCCTGGAGCCTGCTTCGGCTTCTGTGTCTCCCTCTCTCGCTGCCCTTCCGCTGCTCAGGCTCTCTTTCTCTCTCTTAAAAATAAACAAACATTAAAAAAATTTTTTTTTTAAAGCCTTCCGAAACCCTTTAAAACCAATGAACAAATCCTTGTAAGAACTCAGTGAGGTAGGTTAGTGTGGTACTTCTTTTGACTTTTGAGCCATTTACTGAAAAAATGATTAGGTGGCTGTAATGGAAAACTGATTCTACTGTAATTAAACATGTTTTTAAACACTCCAAAAAGAGCAGACTATTAAGGAGGCTTATGACCTCAGGAATTAGCTTTCGGTTTCTTACGCAACCAGTTTAAAGATCACCGCTTCTCACCTGGCATCTTAAATTCCTTTTATATTAGGCATAAAGCCTGTCTTTGCTTAGTGAGATTAAGCAAATACGGGGTCATTAGATCAGCTGCATCTCAGTGCTGTCAGCAAATGAATGGGGGGCAGGGGCAGTGTGGCATCCGCGACTTGCATAAATTATTAGAGTGCATCCCTTTGCCTGTTGGCTTTCCTTCCAAAAGGCTCCCTTTAGGCTGTGGCTTCTTATCCGCCCTTTTGTTATATGGAGTACGCAGGGGGCGCACAACAGGCTTATGGAATTTATTGTGGTAATTTTTATCTGAGTATCACACAGTTTGCCCAAGCAGACTTTTTTTTTTTAATATGAAAGTTATTGTCACCTTGGTTTCCCTACAACACCCAGTGCTCCTCCCAACAGGTGCCCTCCTCGATGCCCATCACCCGCTTTCCCCCCCTCCCGCTTTCCCCCCCCACCCGCTTTCCCCCCCTCCCGCTTTCCCCCCCTCCCGCTTTCCCCCCCACCCGCTTTCCCCCCCCCCCCCCGCTTCCCCCCACTCCCGCTTCCCCCCCCCTCCCGCTTCCCCCCCCCCATCAACCCTCGGATTGTTCTCAGTTTTTAAGAGTCTCTTATGGTTTGCCTCCCTCCCTCTCTAACTTTTTTTTTTTTCCCCTTCCCCTCCCAAGCAGACTTTAATTAAGGTTTGCATAGACGGTTCTTTTTTTTTTTTTCAACGTTTATTTATTTTTGGGACAGAGAGAGACAGAGCATGAACAGGGGAGGGGCAGAGAGAGAGGGAGACACAGAATCGGAAACAGGCTCCAGGCTCCGAGCCATCAGCCCAGAGCCTGACGCGGGGCTCGAACTCACGGAGCGCGAGATCGTGACCTGGCTGAAGTCGGACGCCTAACCGACTGCGCCACCCAGGCGCCCCAACATAGACGGTTCTTGAATCATTAAGGGCAGATGGGTTGGAATTTTTAATTCAAAATTCTAATGGAAGCGACTGCATCATGGACCTGAGGCATAGGTTAAGTTTGGAGTTCTGGGCTTCTGGTCTGTCCTTTCTCAGGTTTTCCTCCTTCTAGTGTTCACTGCTCTCACGCTGGAGCATGCGCGTCCTTTCCAAAAGGTACCTCTGGTCCGAAATTATTTCCTGCCACCGTGAAAATGCCCAGGGCCCCAGTGTCCTGATCGCAGCCAGCAGGATGGGGGAGATGACAGACCGAGCTGAAAGAAAGCTTGCAAAGCATCTCACTTGATTTTAGTGACGGGGAAACTGAGACCTAGGGTGCCGGGTCGGTCACTTGCCCAAGGTTAACAGCAGAGCTGAAATTTGAATACCCCGAGGAATGATTTAACGTAGATGAGTAGATGAGTCTTCGCTTCCTCCCCTGTAGAATGGAAAACGAGGTATTAACTCAGGTCACTCTGAGGATCAAATATGATAAAGTAAGTGAAACCACTCTGAAAACTGCAAATTGGGATAGGCACCTTAAAAAGTTTTTTTTCTATTGAGCTAGGCTGTCTTCCTTTTGCTAAATGTTAATCACTAACACATACTGGCATGTGGCTCTTCCAAGTGGGATTTGCATTTTGAAATTTTTTTTTAAATTTTTTGAGAGAAAGCGCATGCGTGGGAGCAGGGGAGAGGGGCAGAGAGAGAGAGAGAGGGAGAAATAGAGTCTTAAGCAGGCTCCATGCCGAGTGTGGGGCTCGATCCCACCACCCTGGGATCAGGACGCAGGCCGAAATCAACAGCTGGACTTTCAACCAGCTGAGCCACCCAGGTGCCCAGGTTTTATTTGCATTTTGAAAGAGGAGATCCTGAGGACACGTCTAATCCTAGAGGGGGAAAAAAATGGACAGAGAAGCATTCTGGGTGCCCCTCAAATCCCTTAGTCGTGCAGAGCCAATATTTGAACAGTAAGAACACAGCCTGCTTTCAGAGGCCAAGGAGCTGAGGACTTTGTAAAGAACCTGAAAAACTGCCCACATAGTAGTTTCTAGCATCTAGGGTGAAATTTGATTAAATTAACTTAAAAGTGCCTTCTAACACTGAAGTTCTGTAATTACATGATTCCAATGGCTCCATTTTGATAACATACAGTCAGTCCTGTTCATGTCCTTTCTCTTCAGATCCAGAAACATCCATGCCTATGGTATGTTACAAATTGCTATCTGGATCTAATTGTTCATCTAAGTTTTTGAGATATAATTGACATATAACATTGTGTAACTTTAAAGTGTACAATGTGTTGGATTGATTTATTCTGATGTTTTTTATTTTATTTTTTTTAAGTTTTTATTTATTTATTTTGAGAGAGACAGAGGCAGTGCGGGTGGGGTACGGGCAGAGAGAGAGGGAGAGAGAGAACCCCAAGCGGGCTGCACGATGTCAGTACAGAGCCCGACATGGGGCTCAGACTCACAAAACTGAGAGATCATGACCTGAGCCAAAACCAAGAGTCGGACACTCAACCGACTGAGCCCCCCAGGAGCCCCCCTGGTCTTTTAAAAAATGTTTGTATATTTTGAGAGAAAGAGAGTGTGTGTGCACACATGTGGGGAAGGGGCAGAGAGAGAATCCCAAGCAGGCTCCTCTCTGTCAGGCAGAGCCTGACTCTGGGCTTGAGCCCACGAACTGTGAGCTCATGACCTGAGGTTTAATCAAGAGTTCGACACTCAACTGACTGAGCCACCAAGGTTCCTCTGATTTATCCTGATCTTAAAAAAGAAAAATAAAAGACAAAAAGAATTCAACATACACAATAAGCACATACTCTCTCAAATACAGAATATTTTAATCTTACATTGTTTTTTTTTTTTCTAAGTTAAGGTGAAGGACATGAAAGAAAAGGGCCGTAACCTCCGGCCTTGGAAATGCCAACCTTAATGGACTGAGTTTGAATATTATTCGCTGATACTCCACAAGGAAGAAAATCCCAATCTCAGTTGCCTGGATGAATCTGGAGTCCAATCATTACAAATAGCTGCCTGATGTCTATGTGGCAATGTGAGTGGAAGTAGAATCATTATACTGGAAGCACCTGATGAAGGGATCGAATCAAATATTTAGAAATCATGTTGTTATACCCCCTTCCCCATACTTGACACACGTAGGTGCTCAGGATATGTGTTCAATGAATGAATAAAATACATCAATGTGTTGTAGGTCAGGATTAGGAGGGTAGGGGACAGGTTATTCCAGACTTTGTATCAGAGGCATAGAAGTGTCGGAGACCATGGCTCATTTGAGAAACAGAAGGAAGTTCAGCGGATCTGAAGTATAGAGTGCTCTGTGGTGCAGGTGAGACAGACGCCGGGCAGGTGAGGCCAGATCACCGAGGGTTTCACATGTTATTAGGGGGTTTGGGATCTTATCCTGGAATTGAAGGCGGGGGGTGGGGAGGGGGTTGGAGAAGGAGTAAGAAAGGATCTGAAGCTGGGGTGGGCTTTTAGGTCAGGTGGGGTAACAGGATTATCTTCGTGTTTTAGAGACGACTGTGGCTTCTGGTGTCAAATGGATGAGGAGAGGAGCATTGGGAGGCCACCGGGAGGGCACAAGCCTAGAGGTAAGGTGTCCTGTGGGGAGGCAGTTGTGCACACAGGATGAGGGCCTGAGCTTGGCGTTGGTAGCAAGACAGATGGAGAGATGTTAAGTACCGAATGAGCCAGTGAAGAGGTCCTGAGAGAAAAGAGTGAAATTAGCACTCCCCTCCCACCCCCAGCAAAACCCAATGACATTTACCAGCTAATCAAGTAGAAAACAGAGCCCTGTGATAGCAGCAGCAGTGAGAAATAGCCCAGGGGTTAGTTGACAGTAAATCTAATATTCGTTGGCTGTGATATAGCCGTCAAGAAAGCAAATGCCATCTTAGGGAGCTCTGAGTAGAAAAATCTAGTGTCTAGACAAGGGATGTGACTGTCCTGGTCTGCTCTGTACAGAAGGGTCTGTGCCCTGGGGTTGGGGGTTGGGGGGGGGGCGGGGAGAGAGACTCATTTCCCACCTTCCACTTGGGAAAGCTATAAAGGAATTGGTGTAAACTCGAAGGAGAGACTTGAACTCCGTTCTTTGTAACAACAGAGCCTGGAAGAACTGTGGGGCCAGATTTGCCTTCAAATTGTTGGACCCCCGTGGGAAGAGGGGCCAAGCTGCCTTTGTGTGGTTTCAAGGGGGTAGAAGTTACCAGGGGGCCGGTTTCACTCAGTCTCACGCGACCCAAGTGGCGGTCCGTGGTGCCAGTGAGTGCTTGTCACCAGAAGTTGTCCAGCCTGGAGGGCAGAGCCCCTGTACGTGGGACAAACAACAACAACAACAAAACACAAGCAAGACACACAGCAATGCGGGGACAGAGTCAGCGGATGACCTTCGAGGTTCTTGCTGACCCTGTGATGTGTGAGTTGTGGCCAGGACGGTGTACATTTCGCAGCGGCCCTGCTCAGGGATGAGATGGACAACGGTACCTCTCTCATTAGCTTTTTAAGTATTCGCTTATTCAGAATAGGTCGCGTGGGGGTCGGCAGACCGGGTGAGCTGCAGCCTTGAAATCACTGAACTTGGCGCGGGGGGGGGGGGGGGCTGGGGGGGGGGGAGCCCGGGCGAAGCCTCTCAATCGTCAGGAGCAACCGCGCAGTGGGATCAACTTTGGCTGCAGCTCCGCCGCACGAGAGGGGCGGGGTTAACTTGAACGGGTCCTCAGGAGAAGGCGATTGGCCCCGGGGGATTCGAAGGGGCGGGACTAGCCCATCGTTGCCATTGGTCCAGAGGGATCGCAGCCAGGGGGCGGAGCCGGCGAGGGCCGGCAATTGGCTAGGCGAGAGCCCACCAAGCGGTGGGAGGGAGCCGGCGGACGGACGGGCGGGTGGGCGAGCCCGCTGCCGGGAGCCGGGATCCCGGAGTCGGGAAGCAGCCGCGGCGAGCTCGCCAGGGCCGCAGCGGGGCGAGGGGGCGCACGGGGCGTTGGCATCGGGGCGCGCGCGTGCGTCGCCGGCTTGGACGCGGCCATTCAACAGCTGGCCTCGCGGGCCACAGTCGCAGAGAGCGATCGAGAGCGTTGGCGGTTGCGACTGCGGCGGCCGGGAAGAGGCGGCGGCGGCGGTCCCGTTACCTCAGCGGAGACCCGAGCGGAGGCGCAGCGGCCCCTCAGGCTCCGGGTAAATGCCCTCCGCGGCTCTCGCTGACAGGCAGCCACGTCCCGCTGCGTCTCTCGGGCCCCCGCCGGCCGCCCCGGCCTAGGCGAGGGGGGGGCGGGGTGGGGTGGGGGGGAAGCTCTGGTACCGCTTCGACCGGGCCACGAAGGACCCTCGGTGGAGATTGGGGAGGGGAGGCGCGGGAGGCCCGGGCCGCCCCACCTGCCCCCACAGAGTCGGGCTTTCCAGAGATGCGCCTGGGCTCTTCCCCTGGTCCTCTCCCTTCTCCCTGGACCGCGCCGGGCCCCGGCGCCGCACTAGGGGGCGCTCAGGGGCCCCCTCAGGCCGCTGCCCCGACAGAGGTCACTCGAGGCGCTCCCCCGGGGTACGCCGGCGGCGGCTTCCCGCTTCTGGGAACCGAAGGTGCCCTCTTCTGTTCGAGGTGGGGGCCGGGGCCGCCCCCCCCTCCTGCCCCCGCTGCCGCCCCCGCGCCCGGCCCCGTCCAGTTAACGGGGCCCCGCGGGTGACTGGGCCCCTTTGGCTTCAGGGACTTGTCAAGAGTGTCACTTGAGGTGTTCCGGGGCGGCGGGCGGGATAATCCCTTCCCCTGTCTGACTGGGAGAGCCGGACTCCCTCCCGGGGCCCGAAGCACCGGGTCCCGAGGTGGGAACGGGGTGGGGGGGCGGGGGGGGCCGGGGAACAGGGAAGGGGGGGCAGGGGGCGGGGCGAGGGGAAGAAGCGGGGTGGGGAGGCCGAAGCTGTGGGAGAAACTGCCGTCCCCGAACTCGGGGCGGGGTGGGGGGGGGGGAGACGGGGTAGCCTCGGCCCTGGGGACCCTCGGCTTTGCGTGTGGCGTCCTGCCCTTTTTGCCGTTTGTTCGGAAGGCGGCCGTTCCCGGAGCACTTTTGATCGCGGCCGACCCTGAGGCGCGGCTCCCAGCGCCGGGGCGGGTCGCCTTGGGGGGCCTTTTCGGTTTCTCGGGGTCTTTTCTCGTTTGAGGGTAAAGGTTTCGAGGGTGGCGCCCATTTGGGGCCGTTTGCCCGCCGGCCTCTGAGGTAACTTTCAAAGTTCGTGCCGTTGACCTAGCGTGAACTTGGGCGGTGCGCCTGGGGCGTTCATGCTGAGGAGATCCCCGCCTTGGGCTAATCTAGTTGGGATCCCCCAAGTTCTGGTTTTTCGGTTGCCTTTCTTTTTTTTTTAAGCTATTTATTTACTTATTTCCGAGAGAGAGAGAGAGAGAGAGAGAGAGAGAGAGAGAGAGAACAAGTGGGGGAGGGGCAGAGAGAGACAGGGAGACAGAATCTGAAGGACGCTTCAGGCTCCGAGCTGTCAGCACAGAGCCCAAAGGGGGATGGGGGTGGGGTGGGGGAGGACGGGGGGTTGGGGGAAGGTGGGGGGCTGGGGCTCGAACCGACAAACCGTGAAATCACGACCTGAGCCTAAGTCCGAGGCTTAACCGACTGAGCTACCCAGGCGCCCCTAAACCCACCCACTTTAAAGTGAAGCCCCTGTACCCACCCACGTTATTTTTTTTTAATGTTTATTTATTTTGGGGGGGGGGTAGGGGCAGACAGGGGGGCAGAGGATCCTAAGCGGGCTCTGTGCTGACAGCAGAGAGCCCGATGTGGGGCTCGAACCCACCAACCGTGAGATCATGACCTGAGCCCAAGTCGGACGCTTAAGCGACTGAGCCACCCAGGCGCCCCCTTTTGGTTGCTTTTTAAAGAATATGGCATTCCAGGAGTCACATTTTTTCTGTGCCCTGCTTTTTTGGGCGGCGGGGGGGGGGGGGTGTCTCTCAAAGCACGGAGTCACTGGAGGCATGGAGTAAATTGCGTGAAGGGGTTTTTACCCCGACTCCTGTTAAGCGCAGAGAAAAGTGACAGTGGAATAAGCCTGCTCGCCCCGGTCCCCAGGGAATCCCAGCTAGCATACATATCAGAGAATGAATGGCACTGATTTGTGGGGGAGTAACACTGGGGGGAGGGGGCCTGCAGAGGCCATCTTAGCTCCTGTCGTGAGTCAAGGGCTGTCCCTGGGTCAGCCTTAGAGGGGTGTGCTTCAGCCTGCACGATATTTTAGAAAGCCATTGAATTAGGGGTCAACAGTGAAAAACCAAAAGATCTTGGGGCACCTGGCTGGCTCAGTCGGTGGGGCATGTGACTCTTCATCTCGGGGTTGTGAGTTCGAGCCCCACGTTGTGGGTAGAGATTACTTAGAAAGAAAAAGAAAGGTGGAACTAGAGGGTATGATGCTAAGGGAAATCAGTCAGTGAGAGAAAGAGAAATATCATGGGATTTCACTCAGATGTGGAATTTAAGAAACAAAACAGATGAACATAGGGGAAAGGAAGGAAAAATAAGATAAAAACAGAGGGAAGCAAACCATAAGAGACTCTTAAATACAGAGAACAAGCTGAGGGTTGCTGGTGGGGAGGTGGGGGGGGATGGGCTAAATGGGGGATGGGCATCAAGGAGGGCACCTGTTGGGGTGGGCACTGGGTGTTACAGTAAGTGATGAATCACTAAATTCCACTCCCCAAAGCATTATGACACTATATGTTAACTAGCTCGGATTGAAGTAAAATTTAAAAATTTTTAAAAAGATAAAAACTGAACGATTTCAATAAAAGTCAGGATTTCCAGTTTCTCTTGGAACACCAGAAGGCTTGATCTGCATCTCGCCTGTGGAAGGCAGATGCTAACTGCTTTAGCGGGGGTCTGAGTGTCCCACATCCCCCCAGTCCTGGGACCTACCGGACCACTGACCCAGACCACCGCTTGAGGGAGACAAGCCCCCCCTCGGGAAGATTCTAATTCAGGATTAGCTTCTTGTCCTACTGTGTGGTTAGAGAATTGCTGGACACGCAGCAGAGCTGACTCTGTGAAAGGCGAATAAACGTGCCACACGGGGATGTCGTGGGTGTCACTGGGGACGGTCTGATGGTCAGACTCTGAGCCCTATCCAGAGGTGGTAACCTCGCTTCTGGACTGGGGTTTTGAATCCGGCTGTGCTAGGGACCCAAAGAGGCATTTGGGCTGGCCTTGCCATTCTCTTCATCCTTCAAAAAAAAAAACCCCATTAATCGAGAAGTCCCCAAAGGCACCGCATGTGTTCTGGATGGATAGGTGCGAGCCATTTCTGCCTTGCCATTTGGGGTGGAGCGTTCTCCCTTGTGTCGGTCTGTCCAGGCGCCGCAGGACGTCTAGCCCCCCTGACTCCCAGATTGCCACGTGGCAGCAGTGCCCTTCCCTGTGCCAGCCCCTGTGACAACTACAACCGGCTGTTCCTACGCGTGTCCCAACACTCCTGAAGGGAGCAGTTACCGGGACGTTCAAAACCCCCTGGATGCGTATCCCCAGGAATTCGAACACTCATTTCAAGCGAAAGGCTGTTCGAACCCTTTCTGCTTCTCGGTGACCCAGAAATAGCCTCTGCTTCATCACTCACCGTTTTCTTCCTCGGCTTCCAGTTAATCGTCTTCATTCCTTTTTCTCTCTAGACTCCCATCTTCGAGGGCGACTTCTTGCTGTAGCCCCCAAAGTGTCTCAAACGGAATCGTCACTTGGTAGGTACACTTGGTTGATCTCGACGACATTCGCTCACTGATAGCTCTGAGAGCCTGAAGGGGCACACGGGCCTGCTTTTCAGCATCTCACTGTTCCTCTTTAGGTTTTCCTAGGTTCAGGTTTAGCACCCTGAAGTTCCCGCGACGTGCCAGGCACCATTCTAGGCTCTGAAGATAAACTGGTGACCCAGACAGAGGCCGGTGCCTGCCCTCGTGGAACTTCCAGACTAGGGGTGGGGGCGGGGCAGCTAAAAACCATGTCAACAAACGCACATGATAATCGAGCATTTCAGTGTCACGCTGAAAGTAAGATGGGGTGCTATGCTTCAACATGACAGGGGGCGGGGGGAGCCGTGCTATTTAAGATAGTGTTCTGGGAAGGCTTCTCTGAGGAGGTGGCATTTGAGCCAAATGTGAGAAATGAGAAGAAGCCAGCCGTGAGAAAAGGTTAGGGGAGAGAGCACTTCAGCCAGAGGGAACCGCAAGTGCAAAGGCCCTGTGGCGTGAACTTGGATCTGCGAGGAACGGTAAGAAGGCTGGATGGAGAGAGAACAAGGGCGGTAGGGGAGAAGGGGCACACAGTGTGTTGAGCCGGGTGGGCCGGGGCTGGGTTTTGAGGGTAAGCCGTTTGAATTTTGTTCAGAGCATGATGAAAAGTCACGGGAGGGTTTTAAACAGAGTGACACAATCTGACTTGAGGTTTAAAAAAAAAATCGTTTTGACCGGCACTTAGCATAGACTCTATGGGGCAAGGACGACAAGGAGAGACTGGTTGGGAGGCTGTGGCAGTCATCCAGGTTCCCGATGGCGCTGGCTTGGACCCGGGGAGCAGCGGCGGTGATGGAGGTGGCCTTGGAACGTGGTAAAGGTGGGATCAGAAGGACTTGCTGAAGGGTTGAATGTGAGCGGTGGGGAGGGACAGGTCCTGGTTTTGAGCCTGAGCTCCTGGGAGGTGGGTGGCTGTGTTTAGGACGATGGGAATCGCTGGGTGGGTGGGGGGTCAAGTTTGAGGTGGGGGGCAGTTGGGAGGGGCATGGAAATGAAGAGATCTGTTGCACTTGTTAGCTGGGGATGCGAACGAAACCTTCAGCTTGGAGACGTTGAATAGGCTGTTGGACGTCAGCGTAAGCTGAAGCCAACCTTTACTTTTTATTTAATTTAAGAAAAATGAGATGCGAATTCAAGCCACTTCAAGTTGCCGTTACCTACCAATAAAAGTAGCAGAAATAAAAATGGAAACGATCCAGTGTCAGCAAGCCTACAAGGGACTCGGGCACGTTAATACGGCTACGGTCGTGATAAATTGTCGTAATCCTTCACAAGAACAATTTGCCAGTCTGTCATGAGCCCTATAAGCTCACTCCTGCCCCTTGACGTGGGAACACATTTTGAGGAAATAATTTGTTAAAAAATGTGTACAAAGATAGAGTGGTAGTGGTGCTCCTTTGGGAAGGGTAGTGCTCTTTCTCTTTTTTTTCTTTGAGAGAGAGAGAGAGAGAGGATGAGCCAGGGAGAGGGGCGGAGGGAGGGAGGGGGAGAGAGAGAGAGAGAGAAGAGAGAGAGAGGAGAGAGAGAGAGAGAGAGAGAGAGAGAGAGAGAGAGAGAGAGAATTTTTACCAGGCTCCACACAGCACAGAGACTGACACGGGGCTCAATCCCACGACCCTGGGATCATGACCGGAGCCGAAATCAAGAGTCGGACTCTCAACCGACTGAGCCACGCCCCTGTGTAGTGCTCTTTCAATAATAATAATAATAAAGATTAATTGGAAAATGCAAATCCCTAGAGAAGGGGACTAGCTTACCAAATATATACTCAGTCTTTCTAGCACTTGTGTAGGGTTTCTCTCTATATGGAATTTCTACAGAAATTTGCTGTAGGCACGAAAAATGAGCAACGTGTTGACCACCTCGACATCTGTTTTCGCTGTTTATGCTGAAAGTCGTAAATATACCGCTGTCTTTTTTTTTTTTAACGTTTATTTATTTTTGAGACAGAGAGAGACAGAGCATGAATGGGGGAGGGGCAGAGAGAGAGGGAGACACAGAATCGGAAACAGGTTCCAGGCTCTGAGCCATCAGCCCAGAGCCCGACACGGGGCTCGAACTCACGGACCGTGAGATCGTGACCTGAGCTGAAGTCGGATGCTTAACCGACTGAGCCACCCAGGCGCCCCTGTCTTATTTTTTTTAAAACCATTCCATCCTCTTTTGACTTTGCACTTCTTTCTGCCTGGCAGTGTTCTGTGGTCAAGATGCCACGACACAGCAGGCTGCCATGAAGAGTTCACATGCATTGTGGCTTCTCCAATCTTTCCTTCCTTGATCACATTTTCGCCATAAGGTATTGGGCGATATCCTCTTCATAGGACTCGTATTCAAATAAGTTTGCCTTGGGATTTTCAAAAGGTTGGGAAATACTGCCGCTTTGAGAAACTGCTTAGTTGTACCAAGCACCGGCTCATGGAGAGGTTGCTTTTCCCCGGTAGGTGGCGACTTGCGGGCAGGGATTTTGCTGGTAATTTTCAGACAGTGAAGGTAAAACTGAGAAGTAAAACACGGGTGCCTTCGTGAAACGCATTGCCCACGGATAATGTCCTGACTGTCCAGTGAGTGAGACAAAAAGAAAGCTACTCAGCCGCATTGCTTTAAATCCCTGGTAGCTTTTATTGTGTCACAAGAAGAGAAAGCAAGAAGTCTACTGTAGTAGCATTATGGTAAATTAATCCAAGATACAAAGTTGTGTTCCTGGCTGGAAGCGTCTGGAGAGGGGTGTTCAAGAATGTTTCTGGTGCTGAGAAGGGGGCAAAAGACCAGAGGACTGGTCAGCTGGCTCTGCTCACTGCTGTGTGCTTATTTAAAAAAAAATAGCTCCCCCCCCTCCCCACACCCCAAAAAAGCTCCCTTGCTCCTGTCCTCACCAATATATAGAGTTATGTAAATCCATTTGCATGGAAAGGCCTGCTACAAGTCTTTCTTTGGGTTAATTTTTTTTAGTGGCTTTAGAAACACTTTGCTTTTACAAACATTATCAGACAAAGGATGCATTAGTATGACCTCTTGAAATAGGGACAAAAAAAATTAAGACTAGAACTGCCATATGATGTACCTGGTCTGCCATGGATATTTATCTGAAGAATATGAAAACACTAATTTGAAAAGACAGGCCCTTCTGTATTTATTGCAGCATCGTTTACAATAGCCAAGATAGGAAACAACCTAACTGTCCATTAAAGATGAATGGATAAAGATGATGTGGGAGATATGTATATGCACACACACACACACACACACACACACGCACACACAATGGAATAGTACTCAGCCATAAAAAATGAGATCTTGCCATTTACGACAACGTGGATGGACCTTGAGGGCATTATGCTCAGTGAAATAAGTCAGAAGGAGAAAGACAAATAGCATATGATTTCACTCATATGTAGAATCTAAAAGCCAAACCGTATGAAAACAGGCAAACAAAACAAAGCAAGAACAAATCCATAGACACAGAGAACAGATCAGTGGTTACCACAGGGGAAAGGAGATGGGGGTTGAGCCAAAGGGGTAAAGGGGGTCAGTTGTAGGGTGTTGGATGGTAATTAGACTTTTGGGAGTGATCGCTTTGTAGTGCATACGCATGTCAAATTACAATGTTGTACACCTGAAGCTTACAGAATAAAACGATTTTCCTCCTATACCTTAGAACAGATTTTCTTTGAGTGCTGGCAGAAGAGATTCTCCCTCAGCAGGACTCCGGTATGGCCACTAATGTATCATTGCTGAATGGCTATGGCTCTCCAAAAGTCCCTTTTTGTCTGTTCCAAAAGCCCCCAGTACCCCAATAAGCCCTCTAGGACCATCTTGATTTGGAAATTTAGTCATTCTGTGCGTCCTATATTGGCTCTATTCCTGTTACTGCAACACTGACTGCCACTCATTTTAATTATGTGACTTTTAGTTTTTTCAAGATCAGAGCATATGGTCAGCCTCAGTTTTAAAATTGCTGTTTGGGTTAAGGATGTGTCAAAACACGTGAATATTTATCCATGACCTCTTGGCTGGAGAGCCAGGGAATATTTCTATTTGGTCAAGGCTCACTGGGACTGTGTACTAGCCAGGAGCCTGGAAATTGGCTAGGTTGCTTTGATCCATATACATCTCGGCTGCCCCACTGCCTATAAATATGTTGATACAATTTTATACATCTGAAATGCTTTCAAAATGACTACCTTCAAGGTTCAAAGGCCTGGAGAGAAAAGAAAGGCAGCAAAGAACTACTTTGAAAGAGGATATGGAGTTGTGCAGATGGTCCTATTTTTTTCCCCACTGTTTTTAAAAACACGCCTCGTTGAAATGGCTTTGCTGGCACTCCGATAGCAAAGATTTATGAGTGTGAGTAAAAGCGAGAGAGAATGAATGATGGACACTTATGCTTATGATTCAAATGCTTTTAAAGTTGTAAAGTTATACTTTTGATCTGAGAGCCCTGAGATGTAGCAGAGGAATCTCTCTAAGTATCTTCTGAGATGAAGGAAGGTATTAGAGGGACCTTGGACGCAGAATTTCTGGAATTTTCACTGCTGGTTAAAACAACCATTTTACACTTGTGAGAGCATCTCAAGACTGGCTTCTTTTGTCTGTTCTCTTATGCTACTGCGATTTGGTCAGCTTTGCCGCTGGGTATAGAGGCAAGGAAAAAGAGGCGGACAGATGACTAGAGAGGGCAATCTTTTTCTCTGAGAATCTGCTAGAAATGTCCTGGCATTGGGAGCATGTTGAGTGAAATGCCTTGGTAAAGCTGTATACACAAGATACCGCTGGAATGCACACTGTGTAAACATCGTTGAATGACTACAATTTTTTAAGGTTGGAGGAGCTCTCGTTTGCCTCTGCAAAGCTGTTAAGGAATAGGTGGTCTCAGAAGTGTTGCTTTTAGGGGGGCCTGGCTGGCTTGGTTGGCCGAGCATGTGACTCTTGATCTTGGGGGGTTGTGGGTTCAAGTCCCATGTTGGGTGTGGAGATTGCTTAAAAATGAAATCCTTCAACGAAGCAAAACAAAAAGTGTTGCTTTTATTTATTTATTTTTGAGAGGGGAGAGGGGCGGAGAGAGAGAGAGAGAGAGAGAGGGAGAGAGAGAGAGAGAGAGAGAGAGAGAGAGAGAGAATCCCAAGCAGGCTCTGTGCTGTCAGCAGATAGGAGCTTGATCTCACAAACCGTGAGCTCATGACCTGAGCCGAAATCAAGAGTCTGACACTTAACTGACTGAGCCACCCAGGTGCCCCAATGTTTATTTATTTTTGAGAGAGAGAGAGAGCAGGGAGGGAGAAGCAGAGAAACGGGGGGACAGAGGATCCGAAGCAGTCTCTGCGCTGACTGCAGTGAGTCTGATGTGGGGCTCGAACTCTTGAACCGCTAGATCATGACCTGAGCTGCAGTTAGTCAATCAACTGAGCCACCCAGGCGCCCCGATATATGTTTTTTAGACACGTTTTTTTTTTTTTTTTAATTTTTTTTTTTCAAAGTTTTATTTTATTTTTGGGACAGAGAGAGACAGAGCATGAACGGGGGAGGGGCACAGAGAGAGGGGGACACAGAATCAGAAACAGGCTCCAGGCTCTGAGCCATCAGCCCAGAGCCCAACGCGGGGCTCGAACTCACGGACCGCGAGATCGTGACCTGGCTGAAGTCGGACGCCCAACCGACTGCGCCACCCAGGCGCCCCTAGACACGTTTTTAATGGAAGTATAATTGACATAGAGTGTTGTGTTAATTTCAGGTGTACAACATAATGACTCAATGACTTTATACATTACTCAGTGCGCACCACGATAAGTGTGGTCACCATCTGTCACCAAAGAATGCTATTACCATCTTATTGACCATATTCTCCATGCCTCAGTCTTTTTATTTTATTATTGTTTTGTCATCCCTTTTTATTGATGCGTAGTTAACATACAGTGTTATATTAGTTTCAGGTGTGCAATAAAATGATCCAACAATTCTATACACTGCTCAGTGCTCATCACCATAAGTACACTGTCAGTCCCCATGATCTATGTCGCCTATCCCCCCACCTGCCGCCCCTCTGGCAACCCTCAGTTTGTTCTCTGTGTTTAAGAGTCTGGTTTTTTGTTTGTCTCCTTTTTCCTTTCTTTGCTTTGTTTCTCAAGTTCCACATATGCAGTAATCCCAACCTGAAATTTTATCCTGGGGAAATAGTTCAACAGAAGTTTGACTCTAGATTCACAAAGATACATATTAACAATAATAGCCCGTGTTTATTAAGTGTTTACTGTGTGCCAGGCCCCGTTTTTAAGCGCTTTACAATTGCTCATTTGGTCCTTACATCAATGAAATGATACACTGTGGTGATACTTATACTAAATTGAGCAGACTGACGTATGGATGGCTTACACAGTTTGCCCAAAACTACAGCTAGTAAGTGGTGAGAGTTGGGATGTAAACCCGGGCAGTGTGGCTCTAGAACCCACAATCTTATCCCTATACTGTATACTATAAAGGCATTATCCACAATAGAAACAAGGTGAAAATAACCCAGACCCTCCACAAGAGGAATGGTTCTATCAGTTATGGTGAGGTTCTTCGTAAACGAAACATTTCCAAACAATACAGCATGAGCTGAAGACTATTCAAATTCTTGGCATCATGCCCTGAAATTCTTTTTCACTCCATTCTCTAAATGAGGGTGTCCCCCTGGGTTGTGTCCTTAGCCATCTTCTTTCTGGATTTCTCTTTACCCATATGTGGCAAGTTACAATTTCCAAATCACTTTCTCATACATTATATCCCTTGATCCTTAAAGCCTCAGCTGACCCTATAATATTCTCCAGATACTGCTCCATTTCTCCTCCTCGTCCTCCTCCTCGTCCTCCTCGTCCTCGTCCTCCTCGTCCTCCTCCTCCTCCTCCTCCTGCTCTTCCTCTTCTCCTCCTCCTCCTTCAGCTGTACGCCCAGTGTGGGGCTTGAAGTCATGACCCAAGATCAAGAGTCACATGCTCTACTGACTGAGCCAGCCAGGCGCCCCTGCTCCATTTCTTAAAATCCTAATCTACACACCATCTCTGCTTCTCTACTTCTTTTAAACTCTTCAACTTAATACAATCTGGATTTTGCCCTCAACAGTCCACAAGACCATGCTTGCTAAGATCACCAACAGCCTCTAATGCTGCCAAATTCAGTGGACACTTTTTTGGGGGGCCTGGCTGGCTTTGTTGGTAGAGAATGTGACTCTTGATCTTGGGGTTGTGAGTTCAAGTCCCACGTTGGGTGTAGAGATTACTTAAGAATAAAATCTTAAAAACATTTTTAGTGGACACTTCTCTATTCTCCCCTTACTTGACCTCTTTAAAAATTTTTTTAATGTTTATTTATTTTGAGAGAGAGACAGAGCATGAGCGGGGGAGGAGCAGAGAGAGAGGGAGACACAGAATCCAAAGCAGCCTCCAGGCTCTGAGCTGTCAGCATGGAGCCCGATGCGGGGCTTGAACTCACAAACCGTGAGATCATGACCTGAGCCAAAGCCGGATGCTTAACCGACTGAGCCACTCAGGTGCCCCAGTACCTTACTTGACCTCTTAGGAGTAGTCAACACCACTGACTAATCCTCCTTCTTGAAACACTTCTACATGTCTGGCTGCTTCTTCTGTCTTCTTTTTTTTTTTAATTTTTTTTTAACGTTTATTTATTTTTGAGACAGAGAGAGACAGAGCATGAACGGGGGAGGGGCAGAGAGAGAGGGAGACACAGAATCTGAAACAGGCTCCAGGCTCTGAGCTATCAACACAGAGCCCGACGCGGGGCTCGAACTCACGACCATGAGATCATGACCTGAGCTGAAGTCGGACGCTTAACCGACCGAGCCACCCAGGCGCCCCAGCTTCTTCTGTCTTCTTGCTGAGCCCTCCTCCTCATGCTGACTTCTAATTTCCCACGGGGATTGGTTCTATGTTTTCTCATTCCCAGAGGAGCTCATCTGCACCTGTCATTTTATTTATTTTTTAAAAATGTTTGTTTGGTTTTTTTTAATGTTTATTGATTTATTTTGAGAGAAAGAGAGAGAGTCAGAGAGAGAGGGAGAGAAAGAATCCCCAGCAGGCTCTACACCATCAGTGGGACCCCAATGCGGGGCTTGAACTCATGGAATCGTGAGATCATGACCTGAGCTGAAACCAAGAGTTGGATGCCTAACTGCGAAGCCACCCAGTAACCACCCCCCTTTTCTTTTAAAGTTTATTCATTTATTGTGAGAGAGAGTTAACTGTTTATTTATTTATTTTGAGAGAGAGAGAGAACGAGAGAGAGGGTGTGTGTGCATGGAGTCAGGGAGGGGCAGAGAGAGAGGGAGAGAGAGAATCCCAAGCAGGTTAGCCCTGTCAGCCCAGAGCCTGACGCCGTCTCGATCTCATCAACTGTGAGATCATGACCTTTGCCGAAATCGGGAGTCAGATGCTTAACGGACAGAGCCACCCAGGCGCCCCTACACTTGCCATTTTAAACATGATGTATTTGCTGAAGAATATTGCATATAGAAAAAAAAAAAAAAAACCCAAAGGCACAACCAAAAGTTCAGGGAAAACCCAAGGCACAGCGAATAGTTGTGTACACTGATGTGAATAGTTGTGTGAATAGTAGTGTTCACTGATGTACAGTCGGGAGACTGTCAAGAGCCACTGAAATTTTATAAAGAAGGAAGTCCTTGGTTAGCCAAAGGGCTATGCGGTAGAGTGGAACAATAACCCAAAGGGAAACAGACAAGAAATCACACGGTCCCCAAGACAGATGAGAAAGTAGCAGCTTCAATCCCTTAGCAGCTTCAAGAAGAAAATGGAACCTGGTAGGGGCGCCTGGGTGGCGCAGTCGGTTAAGCGTCTGACTTCAGCCAGGTCACGATCTCGCGGTCCGTGAGTTCGAGCCCCGCGTCAGGCTCTGGGCTGATGGCTCGGAGCCTGGAGCCTGTTTCCGATTCTGTGTCTCCCCCTCTCTCTCTGCCCCTCCCCCGTTCATGCTGTCTCTCTCTGTCCCAAAAATAAATAAAAAACGTTGAAAAAAAAACTTAAAAAAAAAAAAAAGAAAACGGAACCTGGCAACAATACCAAAAAAAAAAAAAAAAAAAAAAAATCTAGTGCCTCAGTGGACCATAGGTTCATTATGAACTGACATATGCCTCAGTATTTTTAAAAATTAAGATTGGAAAATTAGCTCCCTATTCTGGGAGAGTATTTTAATTTTAAGATGAAATACTCATGAACATTTAATTTTAAAGCCCACGAACAACAGGGAAAGATATGAGGACAACTGTCTAATTCATTATTGTTACTATTTGGGGGAGCCAGGAGTTGGCCGTGGGGATTTTATTTTATTTTTTAAAAGTTTATTTATTTATTTAAGTCATCTGTACACCCGGCCTGGGGCTTGAACCCACCACCCCGAGATCAAGGGTCACGTGCTCCTCCGACTCGGGGGGGGGGGGCCTGCGTTGGGAACTTTAAAGGGGGTCATTATTGTTTGTTTGTTTGTGTTTTTAAGACCAATCTTGGGAAGGTCAGAAAATAGCTTAGGTGCTTCCTAATCCAGGTGTAGGGTCTCATCCCTGGAGAAAGAGCTGAGAGCAATACTCTAGAGCAGAGAGGTCAAGGACTAGCACGCCAGAGAGTCCTGTAGATGTGTTTATTTGTACTCTGCACTGCTTTTAAATCGTTTCAATTGATTGCCAACATCTGAAAATCAGATTTCACGTAAGGACCTGGATTTCTGGTGCTTCTGGAAAACACGGGCGTTCTGGCCGATCCTGGCCCTTCTTCCCTCATTGCAGCTGGACCTGAGGAGGACTTGCCCTTTGAGATTGGCCCGTTCCTCAGTCTCTGCTCAGTTTACTTTGTTCACTGAGACCGTCTTGCTGTTGGCTGTAGGCATCCGAGTTATGGCTTCTGCTGTAGAATTTACTGCTTATTTTTGCTTCAGTGTGAGACGGAAGCGATAGCCAGTTTTTTGAAAACTGTCAAAAACACGGTTCATCAAACACTTTAAAATGGTATTTGGCTCATTTCTCTCCAAACTTGATAAGAGCCTTTTTTTTTTTTTTTTTTTTTTTTTTTTTTTTTACACTTCAGGAAAGTGGAGAGATGTGGGTAAAGTATAGAAATTTGTTTTGTTATGTAGAAATCATCCTTGTGAGGGGTGTGAGGCATATGTTAAATCTCAAAACGGTGATGATTTTTAGTCGTCTTTGTGAATTTAATTTTAAGTAGAAGAAATTTTTAAATAAGATCTATTTATACTGGTCATAATTTTAAACAAGTGACTAAAAATGCATCTATTAAAAGTTTGATTAAATCAGTAAATGTGTCATTAAAAACTACTTTCCCGGGGCGCCTGGGTGGCTCAGTCGGTTGAGCGTCCGACTTCAGCTCAGGTCGCGATCTCACGGTTCGTGAGTTTGAGCCCCGTGTCAGGCTCTGGGCTGATGGCTCGGAGCCTGGAGCCTGCTTCCGATTCTGTGTCTCCCTCTCTCTCTGCCCCTCCCCCATTCATGTTCTGTCTCTCTCTGTCTCAAAAATAAATAAACATTAAAAAATAATTAAAAAGAAAACTACTTACCAAAAAATTCATAACTCAATTTCTGGACTTTATTCCTGTGCATACATAATTTGCACAAAATTATATCCAAATGACACTGTAATAAGTGGCTTTGAGCAGGTTTGATTTTGTTTTTTAAAGTAGGCTCCCTGGCCAATGTGGGGCTTGAACTCATGACCCTGAGATCAAGAGTTGCATGCTCTACCAACTGAGCCAGCCAGACGCCCATGCTTTTTTCTTATTTTAAATTATTTCTCTAGGATAAGTTTCTAGAGCAGGTTACTTGATAAAGGAGATGAGAATTTTTATGATTCTCGGTTTGTTTGGCTAAATTATTCCAGAAAAAGATGATTTACATGGTCTCTAGCAAGATATGAAGATGCCTGTTTTTTTCTTCCCAAAACTCTCCCAGGAATTGGCTTTTATAACTTTTTATTCGTTTGTGTAAAGACTATTAAATGGAATTGTGTATCTATTTAGTGTTGAGAGAGAGAGAGAGAGAGAGACAGAGCGCGAGCAGGGGAGGGGCAGAGAGAGAGAGAGGGAGACACAGCATCCGAAGCAGCCTCTAGGCTCCGAGCTGTCAGCACAGAGCCCGACGCGGGGCTTGAACTTATACAAATCACAAGATCATGACCTGAGCTGAAGACGTACGCTTAACTGACTGAGCCACCCAGGTGCCCTTGTAATTGTATATCTTGAAACGAATTAAGAGTTCGATACATGTATCAGTTAGCTATTGTTGTGTAACAAACCATCTCCAAACTTAGTGGCTTAAACAACAGGGATTTATTGTTTCTTCCAAGTCTATAGGTTGGCAGGACTGTTGTACTTGCTCACGTGTCAGTGGTCAGTTGGTGGGTTGGCTGGGGGCTGGCTGGTCTAGGACATCTTCCGAAATCAAGAGTCAGACGCTTAACCAACTGAGACACCCAAGCGCCCTGACTCTATCTCTTGATAGCAGTAACTCAAAGTCACATCGCAGAGTGTAGATACGGGGCTGGGTGGAAACTTGCGATTACTTTTACAACTCTTATACCACCACATTCAAATGACTGTTGTCCTTCAAAGTTGTCATCTTTCAAAGCTCTACACTCATTCCAACGATGTACCCACGAATTAAAAAAGCAAGAATCAGAGCCTTTATTAGAATCTCCTTTTTTGGGGGGAGGCGGTTATAAGCCAGTTAAGAAAATCAGTTTGTTTTTTATAGTCAACCATTTTATTCAACGTTCTTGATTCTAGGTCATTTTTTTTTTAATTTTTATTTATTTTTGAGACAGAGACAGAGCATGAACGGGGGGAGGGTCAGAGAGAGAGGGAGACACAGAATCTAAGCAGGCTCCAGGCTCCGAGCTGTCAGCACAGAGCCCGATGCGGGGCTCGAACTCACAAACTGTGAGATCATGACCTGAGCCAAAGTCAGACGCTTAACCGACTGAGCCACCCAGGCGCCCCAATTCTAGGTAATTTTTGATAATTTCTAAATATCAAATCCATGATAAAAGAATTTCAAAATTGACCCCCGTCAAGGCTATTTAAAAGAATGTAACCCGGACTTTGAAATCAATCCAAAAGGAAGCATTCTGAAATGTTTAAGACAAAGGCTTGTCACTGGAATAAATGGGGAGAGCATGACAAACCTGATCACTTTGAAGTGGTTAACTACTCTGTGTGTATTTTTTCTGGAAGGTTTTTTAAAAGCCGTTGCTTTGAATTAGGTTGTGTAAACAAATACCTACTGACTGTAGATGAATTTGGGAGTTCTGTGTATCTTGGTTGAATATCACATTAATTTTTCTCCCCTAAAGGAGCTTAGCGTTGACTCTCATTTAGGTTGCACGTTGCAGCAAAGTAACTGGATTTTTTTCCTCATTTTGCTATTTAGATAATGTTTTTGGAGAAAGAGAGCATGTTTGTTTTCATAACACCCCAGTTCAGTGTTGCTATTATAAGAATTTCTAAGAACCTTAATATCTTAGATATAACCTTTGGAGGCCTTTAAAAAAACAGTCTACGCAAACTTTGTCTCCTCAAGGAAATTGACTTGGACTGTCCTTTGTGGACAGTTATTAAAGAATTATGTACCTACAAAGTTAACCAAGATTTAGTAGTGGATTTTGTGTTAGAATTTCTATCATCTGGCCATGTATGCTTGAGTCTAAACCTCTCAGAAGTTGACATTGGAAGTTGACATAAAACATGAGAAACTCAGGCTTTATAGACTCTGGATATATCCACTTTAGAAAAAACTCCTTTATTGGAAAGTGCTATTTGAAGTCAGCAAATAGGAGCAGAAATCCTTGATTCCCAGTATTTGTAATCTTGGGGCACCTTGGGCAGCTTAAAAGAGTTTGTTAATAGGAAATGCCAGCAGGCACTCATGTTTGGGGGATTGTTAGGTCAAGGGCAAATTCACTTGGTCATTCATTAGAAGAGGATGGTTCTTCTGCATTGGAACTTAGAGTTCAGTTTAGTTCATGTCAATAGACTGGGAGCATACGAGTGGATATGTCCACGTAAGACCTAGAAACCAACCTGGACCAAGGATGTTAAATCAGGTGCGTGTTCCCGAATGCGCTATGGGTGTTTTACCCTTGCCTCGTTTCTGTAGTACCCCCAGCCAGTTTTTCTGGGATTTGACCTTTGAGATCAATCATGCAATAGATTGGAGATTTGGGATCTTGGGGTCTCAACGTGTGGGCAAGTCACTGAATTTTTCTGAATCCGTCTGAATTTCCCTATCTGTAAAACAGGCATGAAAATTCTTATAGGTTGCTTCGTGAATCAAATGAGATAAAATAACACTTTTGCCACAAATAAAGAATCATCATAGCTTGTGTGTATTGAGAACTTCCTTTGTGCCGGGCACTATTCTTAAGCTTTCACATGTACTTGCTCGTTGAATCCTCTCAGAAATCCTAGAATCTCAATTTTTCAGTGAAGGAAACTGAAACACAGTACAGTTGGCCCTTGAACAACACAGATTTGAACTGTGCGGGTCCATTTATACACGGATTTCTTTGCGATCAATACAGTACAGTACCATACATGTATTTTCCCTTATGATTTTCTTTTCTTTTCTTTTTTTTTTGAATGTTTATTTATTTTTGAGAGAGGGAGAGAGAGCGTGAGTGGGGGAGGGACAGAGAAAGAGGGAGACACAGAATCGGAAGCAGGCTCCAGGCTCCGAGCACTCAGCTCAGAGCCCGATGCGGGGCTCGAGCTCACAGACTGTGAGATCATGACCTGAGCCGAAGTCGGCCGCTTAACCGACGGAGCCACCCAGGCGCCCCTTTTCTTTTTTTTTTTAAGTTTATTTATTCACTCAGAGAGAAAGAGAGAGAGTGCGCAAGTGGGGGAGGGGCAGAGAGAGAGAGAGAGAGAGAGAGAATCCCAAGCAGGCTCCTCCTCACTGTCAGCACAAAGCCCAGCGTGGGGCTCGAACTCATGAACCGTGAGATCATGACCTGGCCGAAGTCAGACACTTAACCGACCGAGCCACCCAGGCGCCCCTTCTTCTTCTTCTTCTTCTTCTTTTTTTTAAAGTAACCTCTACACCCAATGCGGTGCTCAAACTCAGAACCCCGAGATCGAGAGTTGCATGCTCCACTGTCTGAGCCAGCCAGGCGCCCCCATTTTTTTCCTTCCTTCTGATTTTCTTCAGAACATTTTCTTTCCTCTAGCTTACTTCATTGTAAGAATACGGTATATCATCCATATAACATGCAAAATATGTGTCCCTCGATTGTTTCTGTTGTCGGTAAGGCTCTGGTTAACAGTAGTTGGGTTGGGGGGCAGCCAAAATCATGCGTGGATTTTCAACCGCATGAGGGTGAGGGGGGTTGGTGCCCCTCACCCCCGTCCCGTTCAAGGGCCAACTGTATACGGAAACTTTGAAACCCCTAAAACACATTAAACGAATGCGAGCTGTTGTCTTCAGTCTCCCCAAAGTGTGCTTTCCCCTATCAGTTGACCTGAAGTCCAGGAATGCTAGCAGCCTTCGAAGTCCAAATCCGTGTTTTGCTCCATCTGTATGAAAATGTTCTCTCTCACCCTCTAAGGTTTCCGGGGGCTACCATGACGGTCACCGTGGTGTATGATAACTCTGAGGCCACAGAGCTCTGTGCAGCTCAGCACCTCTACCTCAAGCCCATAGCAAAACTGATGATCAATGTATTGCTCCCAGAGAGCTCAGAACCCATGAGACCCTTCTCCAACTGGGAAGTTCTCGACCAGCTTAAGAGCCTAATTTGCCCTGATCAGTTCACCACAGTCCGGCTCTCTAAGAGTACCAAGGACTTCATCCGGTTCGAGGGGGAGGCCGAAACGCGAAGTCTGGTTCAGATCTTGAAGGCAAAGTTACATGGAAAGATCATCAAGCTAAACGGTTTGAAAACAGACTTAAAAGTAGTGGCTACGGACGCCCAGGGAGAGTGGGAGCGCTTCCCCAGGGAGAAGGAGGCCTCGTCGAGTGATGGGGCTGAAGAGCAGGACCAGGATAAGAGCCCCGACTCTATATATTTTGAAGGCTTGCCCTGCAAGTGGTTTGCACCTAAAGGTTCCAGCGGGGAGAAGCCCTGTGAAGAGATCCTCCGGGTGGTCTTTGAAAGCTTTGGGAAGATCAAGAATGTGGATATCCCTATGCTAGACCCCTACCGAGAAGTGACGACTGGTGGGAACTTCGGGGGCTTCGGCTTCGGCTTGCAGACGTTTGAGGCCTTTATACAGTACCAGGAGTCGACGGACTTTGTGAAAGCCATGGAGTCCCTTCGAGGTATGAAGCTAATGCTCAAAGGAGACGATGGGAAAGCTCTGGCCTGTAACATCAAGGTAAGAAGGAGCCAGAATTTCTTTCATTCCCCACTGTCCAGGTGGTCCTGAGCAAAAGCTGGAAGGAAGCATCTAGAATAAATTTCCTTAGACCCCACCAGGCTCTGATTGACAGCTAATGTGGAGATTTGTGTTGTCACTAATAAATGGATGTTTAGGAATAAAAATAATCCGGATTTGAACATTCTCTGCTAGCAGGCATGCTGCTGGCTGGGGTTTTGTTATTATCCGGGGTTCTGCCCTAACTTCTCCAGGGCACTGAAGAATTCCTCTGGCCCTTATGGAACTGTCTCGTATGCCTGTTCTATTTGACGAGTTGCTGAGAGAGAGGGATACATGCAGTTTGAAACCACAGGAGAGCGGTTTACTCCCTCTGTCCTCTTGGGGCAACAGCTTACATTTTCAGGATGTCCGTCAGGTAAATTGTTGGAACGTAACCTCAACAAGCTTGGATGCTTTCCTTTCAAGATCATCCTGTCTGTCCAGTCATGCCACCTCATCGATGTCTGAATGCTTGGCCATCTTCTTAGAGAGAGTGCGTGCAAGTGGAGGAGAGGGGCGGGGGGGGGGGAGGGAGGGGGGAGGAAGGGAGGGGGGAGGAAGGGAGGGGGGAGAGAGAGAGAGAGAGAGAGAGAGAGAGAGAGAGAATATCTTAAGCAGGCTCTACACTCAGCGCAGAGTCCAACCTGAGGCTTGATCCCACAACCCTTTGATCATGACCAAAATCAAGAGTCAGACGTTCAACCGACTGAGCCACCCGGGCACCCCTAAAATATATCTTTTTAAATTAGGAGCTATTCAGCCAGACAAAAGATATAACACGTACCATGGTGACCACCCATGTACCCATTGCCCGGCTTACAAAAGAAAACATCACCAGTGAGATGAGACCCCATTCCCCTTCCTCCCCTCAAAGATAGCCATGATTGTGAATTTGGTGTTTATCATTCTTGTGTATATTTAAAAGGGCTATTTCTGTCTCCTTTTATTTTTCGAGCAAATTTGTTTGTAGTGCCTCGATCTGACTTTCACTGTATTTTGAGATTTGCAAAGTAGCTTAATAATCACTACAGTCCGATGTCTGTGTCCCATTAGGTCAGTTTTCTTGCCTCTTCGCTCCCCGCCCCCTCTGCTCCCCCCCCCCATTTTTTGACTATTTTTGTCTCTGATGATTAAAAAAAAAAATACATGAACTCAGTTGATTGCTATAACAAACCAGAGGTAATATACTCACATCCCTCAGACCCTGTGCCCAAAATGACACCGTGATGTCATCTATAGCTATATTAGAGCTCCTCAAGGGTTCTGCCAAAGGAAATTCGACAGGGCTGTTTGGCAGGTGACCACGAAGCAGCGGAACCATCTGGACACTGGGATGCAGAGAGGGCATTTTGAACTCCTTGGGTTTTGGATGGTAATGTACATACCTGTTCCATCTCACTGACCTGGGACATACCCAGCCAGCTGGCAAACTTTTCTAATGAAGCTCTGCATTGTTTGTGGGCAGGTTATGTTTGATAGGACCAAACATTTCAGCGAAGGAGCCATAAGGAGGAGAAATCAAGAAAGGCTAAAATTACAAGAACTAGAGGAAGAAAGGAAAAAAGAAAAGAGGAGAGACGAGGAAGAGGCTGCGAGGTGAGGAGACCGACTTTAACAAAGAGGGTTTTTCACTTCCGATGAGTGGATTTTTTCCCTTTGGGTGAATAGGTGACAATGAGGTGGGGGGCAGTAGGAATTGCTGCAGGTTGGAAAATTCTGTGGAAGCCTATCGTCTTCCGACTGTGCTGTTACAAGACCAAAATGGCCAGACAACTGAAAACAGGAAACTTAAAAAGAAGGTTCTCGGGGAGAACAAGTAATGAGCTAGATTAAGATATCTGGGAAGAAAGGATTCAAAAAGAAAGGATCAGGGGCTTTTAGAATGAAAATCCTAGCCCACCAAATTAACAAGTATACCAATTTACCCCCCACTTTACCAAATTTTACCTTGCCTACCAATTTAAATAAAAACAAATTCTTTCTAGGACTGGAAAAGATTTTCTTCCACAAAATGCTCAGCAGTCAAACCAACTGACAGGCAGGAAGGCATGTATTTCTTGGCATTCTATTTCCTGTTGGCCTAAGGTCTTTCGGTGAAATTAAGGAGCCCCCATGTTTATTTCTTTGAGCTTCTCCTCGTCTTGAAATTAGGGACTTGGGCCTAGAAAGGGCGATTGGATTGCCAAAGGTTTGCCACGAAGGTACAAATGGGCTGGAACTACAGGGCTCTCAAAACAAGTCTTACGTGGGGCGCCTGGGTGGCTCGGTCGGTGAAGCGTCCGACTTCGGCTCGGGTCATCATCTCACAGGTCCATGAGTTTGAGCCCCGCACTGGGCTCTGTGTGGACAGCTCGGAGCCTGGACCCTGCTTCAGAGTCTGTGTCTCCCTCTCTCTCCACCCCTCCTCCGTTCACGCTTTGTCTCTCTGTCTCAAAAATAACATAAACATGAAAAAATTAAAAAACAAACAAACAAGTCTTACCTCTTGGCCCCTCCACTTCCATGTTTATTCTTGCAGTCTTTCATGTGAATTATAGCGGTTCAAAAACGGAGAGAAAGGGTACCCCTTCATGGACCTTTCACTTTTTTGGCCGGTGGGGTAATAGGAGTTGATTGAGATCATGTCTGTGAAACTTGGCCAGAAATTGAGCCCAGTCAAGGTAACTGTCGCCCCAAATTTCTGGACAAAACATGCAGTTTAGATAATCCTTCAGCTTTTGGCTAAGTCCTCACTCAGGTAACTGTCCCTTCTTTCTCCTTCCCCACGTTTCCATAAGGGCCTAACCAAAACCGTTTCATTTTTCACAGAACAGCTATAAACAAAGCCCATATTCTTCTTCTTTTTTTAAGTTTATTTATTTATTTTGAGAGAGAGAGAGAGAGAGAGAGAGAGAACGAACACAAGCAGGGAAGGGGCAGAGAAGAGAGAATCCCAAGCAGGCTCCACGCCATCAGCGCAGAGCCCAACTCGGGGCTTGAACTCACGAACTGTGCGGCCCTGACCTGAGCTGAGATCAAGAGCCTCACGAACCGTGCGGCCCTGACCTGAGCTGAGATCAAGAGCCTCACGAACCGTGCGGCCCTGACCTGAGCTGAGATCAAGAGCCTCACGAACCGTGAGGCCCTGACCTGAGCTGAGATCAAGAGCCTCACGAACCGTGAGGCCCTGACCTGAGCTGAGATCAAGAGCCTCACGAACCGTGAGGCCCTGACCTGAGCTGAGATCAAGAGCCTCACGAACCGTGCGGTCCTGACCTGAGCTGAGATCAAGAGCCTCACGAACCGTGCGGCCCTGACCTGAGCTGAGATCAAGAGCCTCACGAACCGTGCGGCCCTGACCTGAGCTGAGATCAAGAGCCTCACGAACCGTGAGGCCCTGACCTGAGCTGAGATCAAGAGCCTCACGAACCGTGCGGTCCTGACCTGAGCTGAGATCAAGAGCCTCACGAACCGTGCGGTCCTGACCTGAGCTGAGATCAAGAGCCTCACGAACCGTGCGGCCCTGACCTGAGCTGAGATCAAGAGCCTCACGAACCGTGCGGTCCTGACCTGAGCTGAGATCAAGAGCCCAACGCTTAACTGACTGAGCCACCCAGGTGCCCCAAAGCCTGTATTTTTCTAAGCCAGTATGTTTTTATGATAGTGTACTGTGTTAAGTACCAGTTCTCATCCGTAAGATTTTCTGAGTGCCTTGACTTCCCTGTTTTATAAGCCAAGGTGAAGTCAACTCCACGGAAGGTTTTGATCTCAAGAGAAATGAAATCAGCACTGCGACAGCTGAGTCCACGAGCTGGACTGCTTGCGGTTTGAGGAAGTGGGGACTTCTAGAAGCCCCTCCTTTGAATTCTGGAGCCTTCCTTTTGTACACTCTCTCCTGTACATGCGTCTAACCAACCAGCTCAATTTTGTGTCCTTCTGTTTCGACTGATGCACATGGAGCCTTTTTTTTTTTTTAAGTTTATTTATTTATTTTGAGAGGGCGAGATCAGGGGAGGGGCAGAGAGGGAGAGGGAATTCCAAGCAGGCTCTGCGTTGTCAGCCCAGAGCCCGACGCAGGGTTCGAACTCACGAGCCATGGGATCATGGCCTGAGCCGGAATCAAGAGTCAGAGGCTTAACTGACTGAGCCACCCCGGTGCCCCGTGCGTGGTGTCTTATTCCCTAAGTTGTCTGTGTCAGGCCCTGGGGTTCGCACTGAGTGATTCCTGGAAACCTAAACGATCCATCCTCCCCGGGCAGTGGGGAGGGAGCTGGAAGGGGAGCAAATACCTAATAAATACCTTCTGAATGACTGAATCTTCATCATTGTCCAGGAAAAGGAAAGAGGAGGAGAGGAGAGCCCAGGAAAAGAGGAGGAGGGCCAGGGTCAGGCGGCGAGCCCTGAAGGAAAGAGACAGACACCGGCAAAGGAAACAGAAGGAGCCAGCCAAAGCTGAAGCTGCGCGTGAGCCCGACTCTTGGGAAGAGTGGGAGGAGAGGAAGTGCCTGCTGGCTCAGAGGAGGGGGGAGGCCCTTCGGTTGCTACGCGTCCTCTTGAGGAAAATTGCAGTAAGGCTCTTTCTCGATCAGCCATCACTTTTGGTAGGTACTGATCTTTCTGAGGCACACTTCTACGCTGAAGCAGTGGCCTGTTTCAAATCGACTCCATGGAAGACTCTTTGCCTTCCTTGGGATTCGTTTTCAATAGGCTGATCTCCAGTAGCCCAGTTGTGGATTTGCGAAAGAGGTACCCAAATTGTCCAAAGCACTCGTGTCTCACCCTTACCGTCTGGCACACTGTGTGCTCCCGAACTCCAGGATGGTCTGACCCAGAGCCCTATAGCTAGTGTATCTTCTCTGAGTTTCTCGTGGATATAACGGAAGGCGCCAGGGCGAGGGAAGGGGTGTTAGGTGCGTAGCCTTCCATTAACTTGTCCGTTCATCTGCAACAGGTTTGGATGGGAAGGAAGAACCTTGAACAGAGACCTTAGGGTAGCAGGTTCATGTTAGTCTAGTCTTACACTATTTGCTAAGGAATTTCTCACATCACAGAGCAATTGTTTTGTTTGGAGAGTTTCCGTTTGGGAGTTTTGGGTTTTGCTGTTGTTGTTGTTGTTGTTGTTGTTGTTTTTGGCTTTTGCCCCACTTTACTGACCTCCTAAAGATAACCAGGCTCCACAGATATCCTGGAGTGAAGGTCAGAAAGGTTCCCAAATTATTAATTTAAAAATGCATATTCAGTGTTTTTATTTATTTTTTTTTTTTGAGAGAGAGAAAGAGCAAGAGAGAGAGAGAGAGGGAGAGCAGGGGAGGAGCCGAGAGAGAGGGAGACAGAGGATCCAAAGCAGGCTCCTCGGTGACAACAGAGAGCCCCTTGCGGGGCTCGAACTCACGGACGGTGAGATCAGACCTGAGCTGAATTTGGACGCGTTACCGACTGAGCCCCCCAGGCGCCCCTTCAGTGTTTTTAAAGACGAAGAGTAAATGGCCTCAGTATCAGAGGCCGCTCATTAGTGTGGACAACCGACCCGAGTGAAATCAAGATCAGAAAACTCTCACATAGACTTTCTAATAAGGCTAGCTGAATCTTTTAAATGTACCTTACTGATCTCTGGGGGCGACCCCCTTTTTAAGAATTTACCTTTTTACACGTGTGTGGTGCCTAATCCTTGGCCCCACTGATACCACACACTGATTGCGTGCGGTCCTCAGGTTTGGATCCCGGGTAACGGGTGGGCACTGTCCCGACTGACGCGAGCCGTCAGTGAGGGCACAGTGCACACTCTCCCCGAGGGGTGGGGCCCGTGGGCAGCACCTTTAACCCGCCCTTTGGTTGTGCAGAGCAGACAACACAGGCAGAACCACTGGCGTGGTCGTGTTTTCTACCTGTCATCTTGCTTCTGAATGAAGCAGGGGAGAGGGGACAGCTCAGGGATGTCCTCCCCTACAATCCACGGGAAGAGGCTGGAATGAAAAACAGAAAGGCGGTTCATGTTTTAGGCCAGGCGATTCCCTTTTAGACACACATCGCACCCATCAGTCTCTTCTTGTTCTAGGATTTTCTGGGAAGGCTGTAGAGCATGTCTCCTTTTACTGTCCCCAGCCCCTAGCGTAAGACCCGGAACAGTAAATGCTCGCCAGTTTGCGCACATATAAAGGAAAGGGTCGTGTGCTCTGAAGGCGTGTAAACGGTCGAGCACAGACCTAGTGTTTGCGTTAGCCCGAGACACTTCATTCGTGCCTCTTCTCTCCTCAGTGCGATGTTGTTCCTAGTCTGGATCCACCTTACAGCTTAGAAACCACTTCAGAACCATGCCAGAAAGCCCAGTTTTCTTTGAAATGTTTAAACCGTTACAGTTTTCATGTGAGGTGTTTAACCTTTTTCTTTAAAGGAATCCACCCAGTTTAACCCACAGGGGGTAGACGATCCAAGCCCCAGAGCGAACCAGACTCCAGGGAACACGTTGGAAACTCTGAAGAAAGAAGAGCTACACAGCCAGTACCTTCAGAATCAAGAAGAAGTGCCAAGATATCAGGTTGCCAAGTTACACCATAAACAAAAACAAAAAATGAAGAAAATAAATAGGGCTCACTTACATCAATCTCCCCACCACCTTAGGAGAAAAGAAATAAGCTCTTCAGCTAGAGGAGCAAGAGCTGGAAAATCATTAGCTGATGGATACAACGATGGTTCGGTCTCTGACCAGAGTTCTCTGCAGAATGCAACAGTCCAAGGTCAGCCTCTTGAGAAAGAAGACCACAGCAATTCTCATAAATCCAATTCCTCCAGATTGTTTGAGCGAGGGCGTGGCAGGAAGCAGAAGATCTATGAAACAGATGAATTTATTGATTACATGTTAAACTGCTATCAACCTCCAAGCCATGCCCGTATCTGCCTAGAACCAAGTGGCCCAGAAAGCACGCGTGAGTGGCAGAGGGCTGTCCATGCTAAGGGAAATGGATTGCGAGTCACTCTGAGAAAACGTAACTATCACTCCACCAGCCTGAACCCAGTGCAAACCCTGGCAACAACACGACAGGCTCAAAAAGATGATGGCTGCTCAGAGATTTGTACTCGGGGTCCTGAGCATAAACCACAAAAGAGAGGAAGAGCGGATCATGCCAGAGAAAGTCGCAAGGAGTTAAATCATTGCAAGGACACAGCCAGTGAGGCTGGTGGTCATTTGTCCCCAGCTGATGCAATGAGCCATCTGTCGGAAGAGATTTATGCTTACGAGGTCAGAGTTTCCAAATCCACCAGTCAAAGCCAGGATTCCTCACCCAACAGGTCAGCAGACTTAGAAATGGAGTTGACCGATTTCTTAGAGGAAATCAGTAGTGATTCTGAATGCTTCAGCGAAATCCTTAGCATAAAGAAAGAAGACAATGAGAAATCTGTGACTACGAATGATAGCTCCCCAGAAAAAAGATCTCTTGATGCTGCTGAAATTATCACTAGCCATCAAGAAGTTAGGTCAAGTCCGCAGACCTGGTGTTCAGAGTGGAACCGTGAGGGCGAGGAACGCTACTCTAAATACGAGCTTTGGAAACCAGTCAAGAGGTCCAGGTATGAGCTGACATGCCCATGGCTTGAAGGTGAAAACGGTTCCATGAGAGGTGAGAAGAACAACAGCCGAAACAGGGAAACACTGGCCCCCAAATATTTGTTTGATGAAGGCTACTGCCGCGGATCCAGCCCCAGTGATCTGTTAGACGACAGGGTAAGAAAGAGGAGGAGGTTCGATGATAGCGCATTCGGCCAGAACGCGAACTACAGGCCCCCTCATGTGCCAATGACATCATCAAACAGCGCCGATGTTTTCTACTTGAGGGGTTTCCCCCCAAGAAGAAAGACCCCCTGGAGGCCAGACTACAACCAGGAGGTGAGAAGGTTCAAAAGATATGAGAATTCTAAAGATTCCAGGCTGAATTCTGATAATTATTCTATTAGACGCAACAGTCAGGAGCACGCGGACTATGGCAGCTATTCACAAAACGGCTACACTAGTCCTCTGTATTATCAAATGTTTTGAAGTTCTTTCAGTTCAGAAAACGCTCTCATTCGCAGCAAACAAATTGCAAGAAGAAGACTTAAAACCAAATATAGCGATGTAGTTGGCAACTACAGAGCAAGAGAGCGACACTTAAAAGCTTGAGCAAGGTCAAATGCAAAAACCTTGTTTCTCTTGCCAAAGCATAAAGCATAAATGACTGCCAGTGTGCTGGCAAACTTTAGAAATAAAAAACATCCAGACTCTGAAGGTTGGTAAAACAGTGTGCCCGCAAAACTTCTTGATCCGAGGACAGACATTTCTACGGTTCAGCCGCGACTTTAACTGGGTGCCAGCGAGGGAGCAAATGAACGTTGAGAGGAGTTGAGATGGCCCTCTGTGGCTCTTTAGCTGTTCTTACAGCATCATTTAGTGTCATTTATCTTCAAAAGGGACAACAGCGCATGAAATAAGGTCTTTTTATACCTTCTTCGCCTTGGTCAGAAACACCACGTGCAGCGACGAAACTTTCCTGACTTTTATCCAGAAATGGCTGTGGGTGACAGAAGGGATGACAGCAAGGACATACCAGAGACTCCTTCACGACATCGGAAGGTTACGTGACCACCCACCAGAGGGAAATTAATCTTTTAAATATGTTCACAGTACTCAAAGAGTTGTCCTTTTAGAAACAAAGTTTGGAAGACGAAACTAAAAGGGGCTCGGATTGTCCCTTGACGTTTAAACGGATGGTGGACCATTTGCAGAGTTTTGTTTCGTTCTTTCTTTTTTGTTCTTGTGTGTGTGTGGTTTTTTTTTTTTTTTTGAAGAACCCCACGTCATTCCATCCTAGAGAAACAAGAGAATGGAAATAAAAGAACCGGTGGGATTTGCAAAAGGAAATGCCGAAAGATCCTGGGCCACCGATACCAGCACTTTGGGAGGACAGGACGTGGCAGTATTTCATTTCAGGTTGTGTAATCCTTTCACTCAGGGTTGGGTGACATCAGTTTGTAACAAGCCGCTGACTATCCCCAAACCGACTTTTGATAACACGTTAACAAGTGCCTCCCCAATCCTCAATAACGCCATGGAGTTAAGAGTCGAGGGCAAAGCCCTAGTTTTCTAGCTGGGGAAAAATGGTACGCGTGAAGGCTTTGTAAACTCGTAACATAAGCAGTTTCTCTTTTTACCTACTGGTTTTGGACTTCTTGACTATGTTTTTAAATTGAGATCTTTTATAGATTCATAAAGACTTACATCTTAACGCAGTGCATGTTCTATTAAAAGCTCGGCTGATTCATTCCGCCTTATATCGGATTTAGGACCCTCAGGGGCAGTAGATGACCTTTTTTTCCCCCACCCCCAGCCAAGCTCTCCCTGACTCGGCAGTTGAAGACATCGATGAGATCAGACCGGCTGGCAGGACGAGAGGGTGATTTTCATTCACAGAAGTAGTGGAAGGCAACATCTCCCTGTGACATGATTCATTTCAGTCTTCACTTGATATTCTGTGGAAAAGTACCAGCCGGTAGAGGCAAGGTGGAATGCCAGTCAGTGTGGTTGCCCCGAGTGACGAGGCACGTTAAGTGCTCATAACCAGCCAGCCACTCGAGCAACCTGATCTCTAAAGGGGCCCCAAGATCTTCTAAGTTACCGGAAGTAAGAACCACACGTTGTTTCATTGATCTCTTCTCCTCCCATTTAAGAGAGCTACGCTAGTACGTGCGAAAGTTTACAAGTAATGTAGTGGATTGTGTTTATCATTAAGGAGATGATAACCAGCGGACGGTTCGTTGGTTCTCTTGTATTCGGTTCCACTTTCAACCTAGTGACTCTGCCGTTAAAACTAGGTTTGGCTTGTCAAATCTGAAAAATCGTTTCGTGGGGTGAGTGCCTTTTCTCCTCTGAAGACTAGCAGTGACTATTAATGTTCAAAGTACTGTTGTCCAGAGTAGCCTTTTAAAGTGCTAAGAGCTTGTATTTTGTCAGACAGCTTTTGGTAACTAGGTGTTTTTCTCCTCCTCTGCCTCCTCCTTTTTTCATGCTCCATGCCATTGAAACCAAGAACACTATGGGTTCGTAATGGAAAGCAGTTATGGTTGTTTGGAAAACAAATCTTCATTTCTGCTGTCACTAGATAATTTTTCTTTGCAGAGATTTTGGGGCATGAAAACAATTTGCTGCTCAGTAACCAGGCATAAAAAATAAATTGCAGAATACAGCATGTGCAATTTTTTTTTTTTTTTTTTGGTATAATAGAACCGGTGCTAAGTCCCTTCTATCTAATATTTTTGTCTGGTTTTGTTTGTTTGCTAAATACCATCCTGGGACCTAGAAGTTAGTAAAAATACTGATTTCATGTTTACTTTCTGTACCACCTTCAATTTTTATATGTCTTATAGTAATGAGTTTTAGATTTAAATAAACTTCTTTTGTGTGTGTGTGTGTGTGTGTGTGCGCATAGGCCTTAAATGAGGAAGAGAACAATGTATCCTATACTTTTCAATGGAGTGAGTGGCTTAGTAAGCAATGAGATAGAACCGAAAATATTGTGATCACTTTCTATTAGTTCTAGTTACTTAGTTATTCTTTGTTGTGCTGTTATTTAAGTGGTGCAAGAGTTTTTTCTCACATCTTTTTTCTATGTCTTATTAAGTAAGTAAGGGCCTGAACTTTAAATTTTGTCTTTTTAGACAGACATCTCCATGTTTTTCCTCGTATGTGCTGATAGTGCTTTACGAAAACTAAAAACCTGTCAATGTATTTTTGTTCAATTTGTTTGAATTTCTCAGGTAGAAAGCCATGTAACCTGGTAATTTTGAAAGTAAGAACCAAATAAACGCATTTTTTGTGTGGCAAAGACTGTTTAGAATGTGAACTCTTAAACGCTAATAATTTCACCGGGGCGGGGTGAGTTTCTACTTGTAGGATGCCGCTTTGCACTAATGTTGTCGATCCTCATTTGCATTGTTAGAGAAATAATACATATTTAATTTTCAGATATATTAAAAATAAAATGGTCATAGTGACTACCTACTGCCTGTTCATTTACCACGTGCATCATCTACATTTTCTGTGAAAATCTACGTGCCCAGTTTTTGGGTTGTTTTTTTTAAGTTTCATTCACTCATTTAAGTTCTCTCTACACCCGGCATGGGGCTCCAGCTCATGACCCCGAGATCAAGAGTTGCGCACTCCTCCGACCGAGCCAGCCGGGCGCCCCTATCCATGTCCAGTTTTAGTCTTGCTCCTATGTGGGGGTCTGTTGAGCACTCGACTTCAGCTCAGGTTGGGATCTCGCAGTTCTTGGGTTCGAGTCCTGCGTCGGGCTCTGTGCTGACAGCTCTGACAGCTCGGAGCCTGGAACCTTCTTTGAATTCTGTGCCTCCCTCTCTCTCTGCCCCTCCCCTGCTCCCACTCTGTCTCTCTCAAAAATAAATGTTAAGAAAAAAATTATAGGGGCACCTGGGTGGCTCGGTCAGTTAGGTGACCGATTTCGGCTCAGGTCGTGATCTCACGTTTTGTGGGTTCGAGGCCCGAGTCGGGCTGTGCTGACAGCTCAGAGCCTGGAGCCTGCTTCGGACTGTCTCCCTCTCTCTCTCTTCCCTTCCTCCTCCCCTACTCCTGCTCTGTCTCTATGTCTCTTTCAAAAATAAACATGAAAAGATAAATTTTTAAAAAGAGCCTTTTTGCTTCTATGCAATTTTTCCCTTTATGACGCTGATGTTTGGGAACTGTGTCAGAGCTCACACAACCGAAGATCACAGTTTGAGCTTCAGTTTGGATAAGGTGAAATGATAGTATCTGGACTTAAGACTATCCTCCCTTCGGGAAAGGTTTTTTTTTTTTTTTTTTTTTTTTTTTTTTAATGCTTATTTATATTTGAGAGAGACAGAGACAGAATGCGAGTGGGTTAGGGGCAGAGAGAGAGGGAGACACAGAATCCGAAGCAGGCTCCAGGCTCCGGGCTGCCAGCACAGAGCCCGACGCGGGGCTCGAACTCACGGACCGCGAGATCATGCCCTGAGCTGAAGTCGGACGCTCAGCCGACTGAGCCACCCAGGCGCCCCGGCAAAGGTTTTATCAATAATCTTTGAAGGTAGCAAAACGGACTCCATGGCATCTCATTTCACCCCTTCAGCACCTGGTGGCAGTGTTCAAGTTCTACAATAGCCGGGACTAAGTGGGGGTGTGGGGGCATCTCAGGGGCTTCCCTGGTCAATCTTTGACCGTTCGGGTGTCACCTGTATTTTCACGTGAAGCGTCCGGCACGCTGCCTCGAAGTGTTCCGTAACAAAGGCTGCCTGTACCTTAGTACAATCTGGGTACTTTACAGCTGAAAGGGTCCCTTTTGGGGGGGGGGTCAGAAAGCTCTCTCTCTGAAACAGCAAGGGCCGTCCGGATGCTTGTTCTGGGTCTAGGATTAGCCTGTTTGGCCCTCCGACGACGACGTGTTGTGAACGTGTTGTTATGTAGAGAAGCCACAGATACGGGGAGGCGCGGCAAACACGGAGAGAATGCTTAGGACGCTAGTCCTGAGAACGCAGGGCCTCTGCAGGGGCTGGATAAAGGCAGGGGAACAAGCAGATGTTCACCTCACACCTCCCCCACTGGCCGGGTGCCTGTAACCTCCACGCCCCCATCTTAAATGGCACCTTTTACATAATGTGGCTTCTGAATATGCTAGCTGGATTTGAGAAGTTTCTAGACTGAAGTCCTGCCTTCTAGTAATATCCTTTTACATGTCATCAATACAACGTTGATTTCATTCTCAATGGTGGGGAATCGGGCTATTTGAGATTGAAACTTTAACAGGGCCCTGGATGTTTTCCTCTTGGCATCGGACACACCCGTTTAGCTTAGAAAAAGGAGCAGCCTAATCTTCGCATCTGAAAGATTTCAGGCTGCAAGGTGGCCCAACTTCTCCCTCCCACCCCTTCCCAGAAGCACACAGCGTGACAGGGTGCTTGGCACGAAACAGGCAACTGGAATATTAGTTGCATGACACCTAGTGGGGGCGGGGCGGGGGGCGGGGAAAAGCTCATTTAAAAACAAAAACAGGGGCACTTGGGTGGCTCAGTTGATTAAGCAGCTGACTCAGGCCATGGTCTTGGCTCAGGCCATGATCTCCTGGTTTGTGAGTTCAAGCCCCGCATCGGACTCCGTGCTGATGGCATGGAGCCTGCTTGGGATTCCCTCCCCCTCTCTGCCCCCCCTCCCGAAATAAATAAATAAAAACTTAAAGAAATAGGCAACGTTTGGTAACAGAAAAACCGGAAAGCTGCAAGCCCTCTTTCGTCCAGGGAGTACATCCCTCGTACGAAAACTCTGCCAATTTTAACGTCAAAATGGCAAAACACTAATATTAATAGGCTGTATTTATACAACCAAGTGCATACGCAAATCTGATCTTTTGCTAGGAGGGGAATTAGCTACCGTGAAAGAATTCCTGAATATTCTCCTGGTCAGATGGTATCTGGAAACGGAAACAACCAACCGTGCCTTGGCACTTGCTAATGCCATCAGCAGTTACCCCTTAATAACCTTGCTATGGACCCGAAGGCAGAGGTCTGCCTTGGAGTTTAGAAAAGTTCTGAGGCAGAATTTGACAAGTCACAAAAAATAAATTCACTAGTTTTTTAAAAAAATGTCCATTTGTACGTTGGAATTAAGGCAGCTTAGCTAATCTCGATTCACTGTCTTCTTAGGTTTATTTTTAATGTTTATTTTTGAGGGAGAGAGAGAGTGCACAAGCAGGGGAGGGGCAGAGAGAGAGACACACAGAATCCGAAGCCGGCTCCAGGCTCTGAGCTGTCAGCCCAGAGCCCGACGCGGGGCTCGAACTCACAGACCATGAGATCATGACCTGAGCCGTAGTCGGACGCTTAACCTACTGAGCCCGGGTTTATTTTTATTTGAGAAAGAGAGAAAGAGAGCAAGCCGGGGAGGGGCCGAGAGAGAGGGAGACAGAATCCCAAGCAGGCTCCGCACTGTCCGTGCAGAGTCCAACGTGAGCCTTGAACTCATGAACCCCAAGACCATGACCTGAACCCATCAGGCGCTTAACCGACTGAGCCACCCCCAGGTGCCCCTCAATTCACTACTTCTTCACCAGATAAGCTGGTATTTGGTTTGTGGTGTGAGGGTCTGAGGTCTTGCCCCTTAACGGGTTTCTTTTTGAATACACACACACACACACACACACACACACACACACCCCTCAGGAGCAAAACTGAATATTAAGCTAAAGTAAAATGACCGAATCTGATTTCCGAGGTTTAAAAAAAAAGACAACCCACCACGCTATACTGGGTAAGACCGTTTTTATTAACTGACCAAAGCACTTCATTTTGTTTTCTGATCTGAGGTAAAACCATTAAACACGGTTCACAAGAAAATACAAGGACTATTCAACTACAGTTACAAGGGTTGGAGACCTCACTAGTTCATATACTTTTACGAATTCATACGACTGTACAGTCTACTTAAGCTAAGTTTATTGTTAACCGAAAAGACCCAGTTATCAGAGACCTAGACACCCGGCCCGACTCCTCTTGTGGCGGCTACTTTTGTCGGGACAGAAGAATGACGGTTACCTTAACGAATGGATTTTGAGAGCCGTGTGGCTACGGCGCCCTGTACTCTCTTCGTTCCCCAGAGGTGGGCGCGAGGGCTGCCGGGAGAGCAAACGCGTGTTCTGTTCGGCACGCCCCCCCCCCCCTCGCGGCAAACCGGGTCGGATAACCATCGTCCCACCGTGAACATGGGGATGGGGAAGAGGGTCCCTACGTTTTCTTCGTGGAGTTAGCTTTTCAGGCAAGCCGGCTGATTTCTTCCAAGGCTTCCCTTCGAATGTTCAGATCCTATTTCAAGCCTCCCTGTATAACCGCTGTGTTAGCGGGGGCATCTGAGTGTCCAGAGGACAAAAAAAAAAAAAAAAAAATCGTAAGGCGGTCTAGAAACACAGCGAATGTATTTTTCCCAACTGAGCCCAGCTTTGAGATTTCAAAAAAAAATTTTTTTTTTTAATGGACAGCTTTCTTTAATCAATACCAGAGGCTTTGGAATACTGCCGATTTGCTTTAGAGGTAGATAAAACAGAAATCGTGCAGCTAAGTCAATTGAGAAATGAGGGATTTGCCGTCTCGAGAACGTCGGGACTGCAAGTTCATCCTTCGTTCTCGGTTGCTGGAAGGGCTCTGCACACTTAACACCTTTACCTGCTTGGGCAGGGAGGGAATACCCAAGTCTTGCCTGTCTCTTTCAGGAAAAACAAACTGAAAGTCGGCCCGTACTGACTACAGAGAGAAGGGAACGGTAATAACGTCTGTATTACGGCCCTGCAGTTCACGGTCTGGATTTGCGACACACAAACGCATCATGCACTTGGGAGACGGGAGTTAACTGTGTATCAGTGTCACGAGTGATGTTAATTACAAAAACTTACAGCCAAGTTCGAAACGTTTCTAAATATTGGAAATCACCATGTTTTAAAGACAGACTGGAATGTTACAAATGATTCTGCAAAATACAAAAATAGATATGCTTCCACTGGACGCTCTAATCATTTTTCCGAGCGCTCTCATCTTTTGCTTCTTCCTCATCGGAGTACACGGTGGGCTCCTCCCCCTCCTTCAGCAGCTTGCCCACGTGATGGTACTTGACTGGAGGCAAAGAAAACACAAATGATCGCTCTCGTGCCTTACCCAGAACCACTACCTCCCACCTGCAAACATTCACTAGAGGCCTACGGTCCACGCGGCGATGTGCCGGGCTTCTTGAAGGTCTCTGTTAGGAAGGTCTTATGCCACAGGCCTTGGGGACCGGGAATTAAGAGTTGTGTTCAGAAGAAACACGGAAGGGGTGGCGGTGTGTCGGGCGAGGAGTGTGCAAGGGAAGGCTGACGCAGAGTCGTGTTTGTGTGCACAAGCGGGAGAGCAGGGCTCGCTAGGAGTTAGTTGCAAGGGTTTCAGAACGCCTCACGAAGGACGACATGCTTGGGAGGACGCGTAGGAGGACGTGCGGCAAGAGGGATTTCAGAAAATGAAAATGCCGCGTACCGAGGCACGCAGGCGAGGCTGCACACATCTGGGGAACGTCAGGGAGACCGAGTTGAGAGCTCAGCGGCGCGGGAGGAAGGTTGGCTAAGCAGTGTGGGCGAATATGATGGAGGTGGCGGACAGCCGGCCCGAAGCGTCTGGGCTTCGTCTACAGGTGGCAAAGGGCACTGAAGGTTTGTGACAAAAGAACGGCATGGGAAACCAGCGCTTTGGCAGACCAGGCAGATGACAGCAAGGAGGCCCAGCGCAGGGAGCCCAGGCGGCCACATCACTATGTGAAGGAACAAGGGCCAGGAGTAAGCAGGACGTCCATGGGAATGGAAAGGGAAGGATGCGAGCTACTTTAAAGCAAAACTGGAAATACGAGTTAATGAAGTTCCATCGGGAGCTGGGGACTCTGGAGAGGGCCCCCCCCCCCCGGGGGGCGGGGGCACGTGACAGGAGCTCTACAAGGGCGGGAGGAGTGAAGTTAATACTGGCAAGAAGCAGGTCCCTGGAAACCTTCAGGAAGGGAAGTTCTGCGGGACTGTGGGGGCGGAAACTGCACCGCTGGGAGTAAGAAAGCAGTGGTTAGGGACCAGCACTTCTTAGACGGGTGACAGTGAAGGGCAGGAACGAGGACTCCAGTGGATGGAGGAAAAGGGGGAGACGGTGGTTTTTCCCAACACAAGCAACAAGCTATGCATCGCTAAAAGCAAGTGATTAAGGAGGCAGGAGAGCACTGGAGATGTTGGACACAACAGATTTAAGGGTGCAAACCAGAATGCAAAAGGCAGGAGAAGGGATCACGGCCCCACTGGCTGCATTCTTGAGGTCAAGCTCATGAGGGATTAAGCCTATGGATGCCAGAGGCCAAGAGGGCCGGGTCTCCTCTTTCTGAACAGGTAGTAACCAACCTGTCTAACCAGGCAGCCAGACCGGCTTTGGTGTGAAATAATCACTAGACTGGAACTTCCCTATCTGAACATGTTGTAAAGGTCCCTAGGGTGCCCGGGATTGCATAAAGCAAATAAAAGGCGGGTGGCGCCCAAGAAACCTGCTTTAAGGGGAACCCACGCTAGTTTTGAGTGGAGCTCCGGTGTCACAACAGAACTTGGGGCGGGTCTTAGTGGAAGCGGGGGAAAGTTTTTACGGTTTTTACCTCCTTGGTGAAGGCAGGCCCTAGAAGATAGAGCTTTGTCAGTAATAAATTACAACTCGCTGGTTTCATACGGAAGAATATTCTCTATGTGTACAAAAGCATCCTTAGGATACAAGAAAACCAGGGACTGTGTTAGATAGTGTTAAATAGCTGAACCACGTTTTCAAAGTAAAAAGACTTGCCTCTAGACTTGAAAGCTATACTTTGTCTGCTTGGGATTCAAAATCTAGGGGTAGAGCCATAGCTGGCTAATAATTAACACCGAAGTCAGCATTATTTTCAAAAAAAAAAAAAAAAAGGTTGGATTTAGCCAAAAGAGTCAGTAATATTTAACTGGCTATAGAGAACAGCAAATAGAAAACTGCATTTTAGAATAAAAAATCTTAGGGGGTGCCTGAGTGGCTGTCGGTTGAGCGTCTGACTTCAGCTCGGGTCATCATCTCACGGTTCATGAGTTCGAGCCCCGCGTCGGGCTCTGTGCCGACAGCTCAGAGCCTGGAGCCTGCTTTGGATTCTGTGTCTCCCCCTCTCTCTCTGCTCCTCCTCTATCTCGCTCTCTCTCAAAAATAAACAAAACATTAAAAGAAATTAAAAAAAAAATAAAAAATCCTTAAAAATTTTTTTAAATGTTTTTATTTTTGAGAGAGAGAGAGAGAGAGAGAGAGAGAGAGAGAGAGAGAAGGGCAGAGAAAGGGAGACACAGGACCGGAAGCAGGCTCCAGGCTCTGAGCTGTCGGCACAGAGCCCGACGCGGGGCTCGAACTCCCGAACCGTGAGATCATGACCTGAGCTGAAGTCAGGTGCTTAACCGACTGAGCCACCCAGGTGCTCCAAAAATAAATAAAAAATCTGAAAGTGATGGTCATGGTCTTTATATCCTGTTTCAAAGCTGGGAAAGGTTAGTCAAATTCTTAGCAGTGAGATGTTGCTAAAGTGATAAACGCTTCGGTGTGACAAGTGCTGATTCCTCAACTCCCAAAATTTGAACTAATCCCCGTCCTCCCTCCCCCCACCCTCCAGCCCCAAAGACCTCGGCCCATAGCATAAGCCAGGAAACAAGTGTCTCCTTTTCCCTTTCTTTTTAAAAATGCAGACACCATTGTTGCTGGGCAGATTATAAGCATCATTTGTAGATGAGGCCTATAGTCAGGCTCAGTTAGATTCAAAAAGAAGCTGTTTTGTTGAACACAAGTCTCCCATTCTTCAACAGAAATGTGGGCTGCTTTTAAATAGCAAGGCTTGCTCGTAAGGACTTCTGAAATCCCTCTCTGTAGCCTACATGGCCATGATCCTTTCCCCGACAGGCCAAGCACCGAATCCTAGTGTGGAATCCAGGCAAACCCGTCAAAAACTTAAATAACAGAAACCCAAGTTTCCCTGGGGAACTAGCTAAAAACTGGACGCAATCATGGCAGGTGACTCAGCACTGCTGCAATCACTTCAAGCCATGAACTTGATCCGTCCGTTCAGGAGCCTATCAAAAGGCTCCCCAGTTCCAGGCTGCTTAGTAGTAACTATTGTGCTGCCGTGAATCCCATTACTGGTAGAAATTTGATCCAGGCACAATTTTACAAAAATGCTTACAAGTGAACTGAGAGTCCCAGTCACTCAGGGTCTCCTGCTGGGCGGGAGTGAGGTCAGAAAGGTCGTCATGCTCGTCCTTCAGGGCTTCCTTATCCAGGCAGAAGGTGGCAAGGCCCCGGGATGCGTCTCTTCCGGCAAAGACCCCATACGGCCCCTCTTAAGAAACAAAACCAAACCAGAGATCAGTTCTTTATTAGACGGACAGTTTCCCTGTGGTTCATACATAGGAAATAGCTTCCTTACCCATCAACGGAAGAAAGCCCCCTTCTGCAGTATCCAATTCCATTTGGAACCCCTAAGTGACGTTGATGCTTTTGTCATTACATGGTGGATACTGGAGGATCTGTTGTCCTCAGACTGTCACAAATCAGTATGTTATGCATCATCATCCATTTCCTGTGATTTTCAGACAGCTAATAAGAAAGCCATGAATGCTTATCTCCTAGGGCGGGATGCGGTGGTAGGAAATCGTTTAAGATAACACTGAGCCCACGGGTCAGAATCCGGCTTTAGGACTGAACCCAGAGCCTGCCTCTCCTCTAGGCACTAGGGCTACGGCAGCGGAAGTTACAGTTTCTTAAGGTAATAAATACTAAGGCATAAATGAAAACATTTCCTTATAAAATGTATTCTGATCTGTTTTAGCGACTCCAAAGTATCTCATGGCGATCTTTGGTTGTGAGACTGTATTAAACATTAACATGCGGTATCTGCAGGAGAAATCATTTTATGAGAGTTATCAGCGGTTCAGAAATCTCTCCTCATGTTACATAATCTACACTGTCAATAAAGAAGAAATAGCACAGAGATCACCTCTGTCACTCTGGTGAGCTTGAAGACAAGACTCAAAATCCTCACACTTTCATGGAAAACAAAGACTGAATCAATATCCCAAACAAATATATGAGACATGAGAATGCTATTATATAGACTTTTGTCTAAGGGAGCGGTGAATCATTTTGTAGGTACTTGACGTGGATGTTTAGACTTATTTAAATATTGCACAAGTAAATGAAAAGAATCCAGTGTACTTTAAACCATGTGCTGTTTCCCCAAGGTAGATTGGGTAGCAACTCTGACATTAAAAAGTTTGTAGGTAACCACGAGGCCAAGTATGAGAACGGATCAAGTTTCAATATGCCCCCTGGTCACTGGAAAGCTCAATCCACAAGGAATTTATTTGTGTATAAATTAGACAAAACTTATGACCAACTTTTGAACGCAAATAAGGTTCTAAAGAAAACCGGTTGTTTGCTCTCCCACTAGAGAAGGCAAAACCCAACAAACCCATTACACAGTTTTCACATGACACGATTCACAGTTTTCACACTGTATACACACACACACACACTTCTAGCGGACATGGTAACATCTAGTACTTGAAAATAGGCCAATTGTTCTGGCTTGGACCTTGCTACTTCAGAGATTATAGTCACTGAATACTGAAAAATGGCCCAAGGGGAGCATTAGGAATATATTCACCAGAATGTACCTTCCCTAGAATATAAGCTCCATGAGCAGCCCCTTTTTCTGTTTTGCTCCCTGCTGTATTCCCAGTGCCCACAAAGGTGCCATGCATAGAATAATGGGCACCGGAATGAATCATTTTTAGGAATCCTTTGTAACACAGATTATCATTTGCACATGGTATCACACATTCATGGGCTCACAGGACGACAGCGCAGGGTAGAGACTTAGGAAGATCTCCCAATGGGCCGTCCTCAGCATTTTTCAGAGGGACAGCTAAGGCCCAGAGAGAACAATGCTTCGTGCCAGGTCACACAGCTGGTCAGTAATCCAACCCGGATTAGAACTCAGGTCGCCTGATTCCCAGTGTTGTGTTTCTGTGCACAGGCCTACATTCCTCCCAATGACTTTGCAAATTACAATCATAGGATGATGGCCCGTGCACGTCTTTGGACTACTTGATGGTGCAGCTCAGTACTAACGGGTATTTACATGATTATGTCCACTGAAAACGCCTCTAGGTGTGCCAGGGTAAGTGCCGGTAATAGAGGTGTGGTTTTCAAATGATCTTGACAGCTACACGGCCTACAGAAAGTAGGTCTTCTAAATCAGCCACGAGGAAACACTGCTAAGGGGACGAGTTCCGTAAGAACTTTCCCACATCTGATCTTGATTAGTTGGACTGGGCGAGTAAGACAAAGCAGGAGTGGAGATGACGGGGATCACCGGTATGTGTGCGCGTCTCCAGACCGCTTCCCTCTCTCCAGACCCACCCGCGAGCGAGAGAGAGTACTCTCGATGTGGACACACTCCCTGAGCTCTCGGTTTTTAGGAGTCCGTATTAAACGAGCTAAAACCTCCTTCCTCTCCAAATATTCTACATGGCACGACTTTCCAAACCCGGCCGTTTCTCAAAGGCGCCCCCGGGAAAGCCTCTTACAATGCAGATTGCTGGACCTCCCCGACAGACTCCTCCACGGTGGCGGTGATTAAGCCGGGAATCGGTGTTTTTCCTCAAGCGCATCAGGTGATTCTGATCCACCAGCAGGCTTAGAAAGCCTCATCTCTAAGGCCCTTCGGGCCTGCTGTCCTCCAATGGCTCAGCAGTCAGCCACCCTCATTTCCCCTCCGGTTGGCTTTTCCTGAAATCCCCACACCCAGCAGCCCTCACAGCCCTACCCCTTTTGTTTCCCAGGATCCTCCCACTTCTCTCTCCCTCCATTTTTAATTTTTTTTTTTTTTTTTTTGGCTTCTAGTCCTTTCTCTCGCGCTATAGACTGAAATGCTCTATTACCTTCTCATCTGGCCACATTCCCATTGTCCGCTACGTTCAGCCTCATTCCGCCCTCGAGCAGCTCCCTATTCCCCCCCCCCCCCGCCCCACGGAATCTCCGCGTTCACCTCCCAGCTTTTCGGTCGGCCACACGCAGCGCGCGCACACACATACCAAACACATGCCACACACATACCTGACACATGCCACATTCCAAGCGCGCGCGCGCACGCACACACGCGCCTGGCGAGCCACGGACACGGGATACGCACACACACATCACCCGCCAGCGCGCACGCGGCTTCGACCTGCTGCTAAGCCCACCTCCGCGCTCCATCTCCCGCACCTTCACGTTACACCACGGCCACTCCCGGCGGCAGCGGCCTCCGCATCTTCTCCGAGGCTGGACCTCCCCCCCCCCCCCCCCCCGGCTTCCCTCGAGACACCCTCGTTTCCCTTCTCCAGCCCGACACTGCCCCTCCTTCCAGGAAGCCCCAAACCCCGTGCCCTCGAAGCGCCTCGAACACTGCGCTCGGCGGTGCCCCCCTTCCCGGTTAACGATCTCGCCCGCCCCCCCCCCCATCCCGTCCTGGGCGCTCCAGCCTTCTCCCTCCGCCCCCATCCCGGCGCTGGCGGCGTCCCCCGCCGGCCGCACTTCTTGAGGGCCCCTTGCCCTGTGCCGCTGGGAGCCGCCCCGCCACGATCGCCATTCCTCCCCTCAGGGGCGCCTCGCTCCCCCTCGCCTCCCCCGGACCCAGCCCCGGGCCGGGGCCCCTTCTTTTGTCTCCGCGTCCCCTGGGCGGCCGCCGTTACCGGGCCCGTAGAACTTGCGGCCTTTGGTCACGTCGAACACCTTGCCGTTGATGGCCATGAGTATGCGCGGGTCCTGGACGCCGTCGAAGCGCCGCAGCTCGGCAGGGGTGAAGTCGCGCCGCTTAAGGCGGGGCAGCGGGGGCGGCTCGTCGTCGTCGCTGTCGCTGCTGGCCGCCGGCTGGTCCCCGCGCACGATCTTGTACAGCAGGAAGACGCAGAGGCCGAGCAGCAGCAGGTTGAGCGGCGACGTGAAAATCTCGTGTAGCAGCCCGCCACCCTCCAGCTCGCTCGGGTCGGCGCCTGTCGCCGCCACATCCTCGGCAGCCATGATCTCTGGAGCAAAGGTTGGGCCGGGCTAGGGAGGGCTCCGGAACTGGCTGCTTTCTCCTCCCTCTCTGCGAGCTTGTGGCGCGCACGGATCGGCGGACAAGGACTAGCCAGCGGAGGAGGCGGGGCGGGGCGGGGCCTAGGCGGGCGGAGCCTCCCGGCCCCGCCTCCCCCGCGGCCGCCGGGGCGCCGCGCCCCGCCCAGCTCGGGCCCCCCACCTGGCCTCCGGGCCGTCGCTCCCCTCCCCCAGCCGGATCCCGCCTACCCTGGCGCCGCGGGATCGGCCCCCCCCGCCCCCCCCCCCCCCCGCCTCGGCCCTACCTGCGAGGCCCCGGCCCCGGCCTCACGCCATCGTCGCGCCATCCTCTAGCTAAGCGCGACGCAGCGCGCAGCCCTCCTCCGCACCCTCGCTTGCTCCTTGTGCCCCGACCGGTTCCGAGAGCCTCGGCTTTGCAGAGCTCTGGCGGAGGCCCCCTCCGCCACCTGATGCGCGCCGCGCACGGCTCCATTTCTGCCGCTTCAGGCTTCTCCCCCGCCTTGCATTCTGAAGCCTCACCTTTCCCCGCCCATCCCCCCCGGGGCCGCGGGGCTCTCTTGGGGGACAGGAAGGAAACTCTCTCCTCCAGCTCCTTTTGCACCTTGGAGGCCCAGACTACCCATTTCCACTTTGGGAGCCCCCTTTGACTCTCCTCCACGACCCTTCTCCAGTCCTCCCCGCCCGAGGCTGTGGCGTGGACACCCCCGGGGTAGCTCCAGTCGGTGCACGGGCCCCTGTCCGACAACTCTCCCAATATCTGGGGAGACGGATCGGCTCGCCGGATTTACGTTGAGTTCATTCTCGGCAATCAGAGATTTGCTCAGTCCCAGCGCATCAGCAAGCAACCCTCTGTGGTTAACGCGCTTTTTTTTTTTTTTTTTTTTTTTTTTTTGGCTCAGAATAATGACCAAAAGTTTCTTTGTTGGCAGCGTTCTTTTATTTGAAGTCTGCCGAGCTACCCTTGGCAGTCGCCACCTCCCTGTGCTGTATCCCAGACGAAAGCGGGAGTTTGGAGAGATCCTGAGTTTGGTCCCTTCCTTTCCTAGGTATTTCCTCCTGCCATTGCTGGGCCAACCGGCTGCACTGGAGCAGGCCTAACAGGGGAAGGCCTGTCTATACCCTTTAGAATCCTAACCCGGCTGCCCTCTTTACTGTTACCAGCCCGGGGCGGGGGTTGGGGGGGCGGAGCGGAAGAAAGGATAGAGAGAAGGGGGAAAAATAATTAAAACCAAGCCCGGTACACATCTGCAGCCCAGAGCAGTACTTTTCCATCAAGAGTACTGTTCGCTTGCACGTAATTTACTCCCCCTCTCAACACGCAAGAGATTTGAGAGAACTGGCTTCTTACCTGGGAATTCTAAAAACTTCTGGCACAAACTGCTTCTTCCATCCCTGCCCCCTACCCCATCTTCTTAAATCATTTAAAAGTACCTATGAGCGGAATAATCCTTAAATCGGGCCCACACTTTTTTTTTTTCACAGACCTAAATTTAGGGTTAGCTGCAATGGCCCTTTCAGATCTTTGATTGAATCAAGGGAAAACAGGCTTAAACCGAGGGCACAAGGCTGTAGTTAGACTCCAAGTATCTTTTGTTTTAAAAATCTACCGCCGAGATTTGTTGTTCAAAAACAACAAGTGTGTGAAAAAATAGTTTCATTTGCATCCAATGACAGAGAAAGGGTTACTATCTTGGAAGAGCTCGTTTTAATTGATAAGAAAATCCATAAGGTGTTAGTCAAGAAATGGGCAAAAATGGAAAAGGTAGTCCGTCCACCCAAGGGGGGGACACCAGTGGTGAATAAGCATATGGAAAATGTTTTGTCTCAGGGCACCTGGGTGACTCAGTTGGTGAACCGTGTGACTTCACCTCGGGTCATGATCTCCTGACTGGTGGGTTTGGGTTCGAGTAGAAATTGATATAATCTTCTGTCATTCATAAAAATACTTTCTATCAATCCCACTTCTAGAAATCTACTCTTTGGTCCACGCTTCGACCTCTAGGAATCCATGCCAAGGAAACACTTAGAAATGCAAACAAAGATTTCACTACTAAGATGCTCATCAAAAAAAACCATTTTTTAGGGCCGCCTGGGTGGCGCAGTCGGTTCGGCGTCCGACTTCGGCCAGGTCACGATCTCGCCGTCCGTGAGTTTGAGCCCCGCGTCGGGCTCTGGGCCGATGGCTCAGAGCCTGGAGCCTGTTTCAGATTCTGTGTCTCCCTCTCTCTCTGCCCCTCCCCCGTTCATGCTCTGTCTCTCTCTGTCCCAAAAATGAATAAACGTTGAAAAAAAATTTAAATAAAAAAAACCGTTTTTTAAAATGTAAGCTCGACGCCCAACGTGGGGCTTGAACTCGTGACCCCAAGATCAAGAGTTGCGTGGTCTGCTGACTGAGCCAGCCAGGTGCCCCAGAAAATCGTTTTTCATATGAAAAAACTAGAAACAACCTGAATGTTAAACTTTAAGAAATAGCTAATTAATCCACCTGAATTGTGACAAAACCATACAATATTATTACGACATGCATGACAGGGGAAAATACCGACAACCTTGAGGCCGAAAAAGAAGATACAAAACGATACAGCATGAAAACTCAACTATGTAAAAAAAAAATGCATTGAAAGGATACCTAAAAGGAAACATGTTAACTGTTGTGGTTGTTGGTTTCTTCTTGGCAGTTTTCTACATTTTTCTGCAATGAGCTCATGTCACTTTTAGCCTCAGGAGAGAAAAAAAAGGTTTATTATTACTTTTATGAAATGGAAAGGAGAATGGTAATACATGCTCATTATAATAACAAACTTAAACAATACGGAAGTGCATAGGAAAAAAAATGAAATGCATTCTTTCTCTCCCAGCTCCCCAAACAATCTTTGAATGGGGCCCCCACATGAGCAGTTTGGTTTATATTTTTGCAGACGTATGAAACACACACACACACACACACACACACACACACACACACAGATTTTGTTTTACAAAACTGGGGAAATTTAAAAATAATAAATGGTTCATCAGGGTTTTTTTTCCTAGTGAAGAGAGATACAAAGTAAAAAAAAAAATGAGTAAGTCATTAGCTCCCACCCAGATAACACTTGTTGAAATATTTTAAAGCCATATTTGCTTAAGGACATAAAATTCAAACAATGGAAAGACACAAAAATGTAAGTTAAAGCCCTTCTCTTCACCCCTGATTCTCTTTCCTCAACAATAACCACTGTTGGAAGCGGTGGAAATGTCAGACATTGGAAGACAAATCCTGCATGATATCGAAAAAATGTGGAATCTAAAAAAAAGGAACGGGGGGGGGGCACCTGGGTGGTTCCGTCAGTTAAGTGTCCGACTCTTGATGTCAGCTCGGGTTATGACCTCGCAGTTTGTGAGTTAGAACCCTGCGTTGGTCTCTGTGCTGACAGCGTGGAGCCTGCTTGGGATTTCTCTCTCCCTCTCTCTCTGCCCCTTCCTGGCTTGTGCTCGCTCGTGCTCTCTCTCTCTCTCTCAAAAAACAAACCTTAAAAAAATAAAAAGAAATAAAAAAAGAAACTGAGCTCAAAAAAGACCCAGAGTGGAATGCTGGGAGTGGGGAAGGGGGAGAGAGGTTGTGTAAGGGTACATACTTATAACTAGTAGATACATAAGTCCTGAAGATCTGATATACAGTACAGTGATTATAAACAACAGAACTGTATCTTAAACATTAAACTTGTGAAGATTTAAAAAAAAAAATGTTTATTTAGTTTTGAGAGAGAGGAGAGGGCAGAGAAAGAGAGGATCCCAACAGGGCTCGAACCCGTGAATCGTGAGATCGTGATGAGCCGAGACCAAGAGTCGGATGCTTAACCATCTGAGCCATCCACGGGCCCCTAAGGGACTAGATCTTAATTGTGCCCACCGCTAGAAGAAATGATAATTACGCGATGAGACAGAAGGTGTCAGCTATGCTATAACAGCAATCACATTACAGTATAAATGTATCAAGCCAGTGTGTTGTGGACCTTAAACTTACACAGTGCTATGTGGCATCTCGTCTGTGCTATATTTTATATATAAAAAGTGGGGGAGGGGCGCCTGGCTGGCTCAGGTGGAGCAAGGGACTCTTAATTTCGGGGTTGTGAGTTCGAGCCCCACGCTGGGTGTGGCGATTGCTTAAACATAAAATCTTTAATTAAAAAATTTTTTTTTTTAATGTTTAAAAAGTGGGGGAAATGTTTTTACGGATGGCTGGGGGATTTATGATTTTCCATTTATCGCAATCCAATGTCCTTCCTGCTACGCCTCTGTATTCCCCTGGATGATAGGTTGAGGGAAGTCCTACCTCATGCAGAGGGTAAAAAACATGTGCAGCTTAAAACTTGAAGCAGTGATACGGCTTGAAAATGTAAATGCTGTCAACGCAGATTTGATGTTAAGGCGGGCTCTTAGGTGGGATGTCGGGATTGTTGAGGAAGAGCATTCCCCCCTTCTGGCTCGTGTCACAACACCCCCTGGAGAGGTCTCAGCCGGAGTTCGAAAATTCTGTGGGAATAGGGAGGGAGCGCCTTACTTAATAAGCCGTCTCCAGACATGAGAGTTGCATCATATATGCTCTTGGACTTCAAATCAATTTCTAAAGCCTATGTACTTGACCTGAGGGCTGCTTCTTTCCCGAGATATATGTTCAGTCTGTTAATGTTTCCACACTCCCTGCCTCCTTTAAATTATTTTCAAAGCTTTCCAAAAGCTTTTAAAGAAAAAACAGGGCAATTGGCTGATTAGCTAGAAAACGTGTGGGAAGTAATTCAACTGCACTAGTAATCGAACAGATCCAGAAGGACATAATAACAACGTACCCCTTTTCACCATTCAAGTGACCGGAGCATTCTTTTTTTTTTGCCTTTTGTCTCTTGAGGCTTTTTAAGAATGGTAGTACTTGGTTTTGGCGAGCACACAGCTGGCAAGAGTGAAAATTGCTAGAGTGAAAGATTCATTTTGTTCACCAGCGTATTTCAAGCCCCTAGTAGTAGGCACTCGATTTATAAATACGTATTGTTGGACGCAATTACATTTTAAGTGAGTGCAGACTTTCTAGAAAGCCCTTTTGGCAATACGCAAATTATTCCTAACCTGTGACCAAGGAATTTAACTTCTTGAGCTTTTTTCCTAGGGAAGTTCTCGGAGACGGGAACAGAGATTTATACAGAAAAAGCATAAAGCGGGGCGCCTGGGTGGCTCAGTCGGTTGAGTGTCCGACTTCGGCTCAGGTCGTGATCTCGCAGTTGACGAGTTCGAGCCCCACGTCGGGCTCTGTGCTGACAGCTCGGAGCCTGGAGCCTGCTTCGGACTCTGTGTTTCCCTCTCTCTGCCCTCCCCCACTCATGCTGTGTCTCTCTCTGTCTCCAAAATAAAATAAACATTAAAAACAAATTTAGAAATTTTGTTTCCTTCCCTATGGTAGCCCCTGTACTTAGAACAGTGACTGACATATGCTAGGTGCTCAATAAATATTTGTGGGCTTGAATTGATTTCAGTATGGAAGCCCATGCACAGACAAAATATGAAGGAAATACACGCAGAAGTTAATGACAACTAGTACATTAACTAGAGTGGGATTGGGGCGCCTGGGTGGCTCAGTCGGTTAAGCGGCCGACTTTGGCTCAGGTCACGATCTCGCGGTCCGTGAGTTCGAGCCCCGCGACGGGCTCTGTGCTGACAGCTTGGAGCTTGTTTCGGATTCTGTGTCTCCCTCTCTCTCTGCCCCTCCCCTGCTCATGCTCTGTCTCTCTCTGTCTCAAAAATAAATAAACGTTAAAAAAAATTTTAGAGTGGGATTAAAATTTTTAAAAAGTTAATGAGAGCTATGTCTGGGTTGTGAGATTATGGGGAATTTTTGCTTCCTTTTTTGTACAGGGAGCATAAATTACTTGCATTACTCTACAAGGCAACACAAGATTCAAACTTTTAAAAAGATAAAAACCGAAACTCCAAAGTCGCCAACTATGTCTTCTGTAATAGAGGCATATGGCTTCCCAAAACAAACCAACCAACAAACCAAAAAACCGACCTATGGGTTCCACATTTTCAATTTCAGAGATTAGAGTAGGCAGCATTTGGTGCTGAGATTTTAAAGAGACCCGAAAAGGATCTGTCCATTTACAGCCACTTGACCTTGAGGATCTCTTGAGATCCTGCTCCATGCTGGGCTCTGTGGTAGATGTTAAGGATGCCGAGTCTTTGCCCCTCAAGGAAAGAGCTCCCTATCTAGCAATGGGAGACAGACACTCAAAAGGTTATAGACGCTGTGATTGTGGTCTGCACACGACAAGGAGGAGGTGGAGAAAGGAGGGTGGAAGGTCTGATCTAGGAAGATTCCATACAGGAAGTGACATTTGACCTGAGCCTTACAAAGGTTTACTAAGTGGACAAGGGAGCGATGAGTTTTCTAGGGAAACCAGTGGTTCTCAAACTTTAGTGAAGATCAGAATGATCTGGAGAGGGGGGGAGGGTAATTATTAACATACCTATGCTTAGGATCAGCCCCCAAAGATTCTGATCCAGTAGAAGGTAAAGCCTGAGGTAAAGCCTGAGAATCTGCATCTTTGGTGATAGAACTAACATTGTTCGAGCACTTTTCACGTGCTAGGCGACGTTCTAAACCCTGTGTATGGAATAACGTGTGTACTCTTTTTTATCGAAACATGTTTGGCATAGAATATTGTCTAAATGTAAGGTGTACATGTGTATGATTGCTGTCCTTGGCGATAATTCGCGCCTCTGTCACATCACATCATTAGCGTTTCTTTTTAGTGATTGGATAACTCACGTACCCTTCATAAAACACTGCGAGGCAGGTAGTTTGTGGGGCAGACTGGGTGGGGCCATCCCAGCCTCAGAGCTCCCCGTGGGATTGACTGAGGCTGCATTGTGACTGCTCTCCGGATCCTGCTTCCTTGCCTTACCCTTCAGGTGGACATCCCAAGAGCACTCCCCAATCAGCCTCTGATAACCTAAACCCCATCGCAGAGTCTGTTTCCCCAGGGAACCCAGCCTAAGGCTCTAGCCTTCCATGATCTGGCCTCAGCCTACCTGTCCAGCTTGATCTCTTTCTACTTCCTTCTTCTTCTATTTAATGTTTATTTTTCTTTTGGGGGGAGCGGGGGGAGGGGCGGGGAGAAAGCTCGAGCACGTGAAAACGTGAGCACATGAGCGGGGGAGGGGCAGAGAGAGAGGGGGACAGAGGATCCTAAGTGGGCTCCCCGCTGACAACAACAACATGAGTTCAAGGCAGCTTGAACTCATGCACTGTGAGATCATGACCTGAGCCGGAGTCCGAGGCTTAACAGACTTAACCAGGCGCCCCTCTACTTCCTTTGTACCGTCAACAACGATACTAAAACCAGGAGCGATGTGGCCAACTTCACAGCTAAGGTGTATTGCGTGTTACAAACACGTTACGTATATTAACTCATTTCTCTCCCCTGAGTCAGGTTCTGTTATCATCCTCTTTTTATAGATGAGGAAACTGAGACACGGGTTAAGTGACTTGCCCAAAGTCACACACTTAGTAAGGGGCAGAGCTGGGACTTAAGCTCAAAGCGCTGACTCCGGAGTTCAGGCTTTACCCGAGATCATTTTTCTCTTTTGGAAGTATTATGCTGGTGGGAACATTGAGGGTGCCTCGGACGAGTGGCTATTGGAGCAGGGACACCAGTGAGGAGCCCTACCTCGGGAGAAAAGGAGGACCTAAATCAAAGTTGTGATAGCGAGGATGTAAACACAGGGATGAATATGACGCAGGTTAAGAAGTTGAATGGGACAGGGCTTAGGATTCCGCGTCTACTTCTCCCATTCCCTCTACAGCTAATTTATGCCCCAAACCCTTGGGTGGGTGGGCAGATAGCGTATCATCCACCAAGAGGAGGTATGCAGGGGAAAGAACAAATTTGCAGAAAGGACCTTGTATTCAGATGGGGGTTGTGACTTAAAGTGTGGTTCGTGGCATTAGCTGGGAGCTTATTGGAGACGCTCCATCTTGGGCAGTATCCTAGAACTACTGAATCACGATCTCCATTTTAACATGACCCCCAGGAGTCACATGCACGTTCGTGTTTCAAAAGCGCAGGCAAGGGGCGCCTGGGTGGCTCAGTCGGTTAAGGGTCCCACTCTCAGTTTCGGCTCAGGTCATGCCTGATCTCAGAGTTTCGTGAGTTTGAACCCGTCATCGGGCGCTGCGCTGACAGTGCGGATCCTGCTCGGGATGCTCTCTCTCTCCATACCCACCCCCCCCCCCCCCCGCCCTCTCTCTACCCCTCCCCTATCCCTCAGGATAGAGGTCCCTGCCCGGTGTCCTAAACCAAGATTGAAAATTGTTGACCCTGGTGACTAGAGCTGTCTCGAATGCATTTTCTTTTTGACCCTCACATTATGTTAATTTTTAAAATACGAAATGTCAGGGACGCCTGGGTGGCGCAGTCGGTTAAGCGTCCGACTTCAGCCAGGTCACCATCTCGCGGTCCGGGAGTTCGAGCCCCGCGTCGGGCTCTGGGCTGATGGCTCGGAGCCTGGAACCTGTTTCCGATTCTGTGTCTCCCTCTCTCTCTGCCCCTCCCCCGTTCATGCTCTGTCTCTCTCTGTCCCAAAAATAAATAAACGTTGAAAAAAAATTAAACAAAAAATAAATAAAATATGAAATGTCAGCACTCCACCAAAAGATCGTTACCTAAACCTGTACTTCTGACTTCTTTACTGGGGGAGACGATCTGGCATTCGATCCCCCTGTGGCGACGACTGGCCAAGAGCTGAGCGGCGGCCGCCTCCTTCATAAGGGAGGCCCGCTTTTTCTTACTGGACCCCCAACGCATCAGTTATCTTTTATCACCTCTGCTCCGTTTTTGTTCGTAGTAGAGAAGATAGTCAAATGTTTTTTGTACTCGTGACTCCATGGAAAGTGGAAAATGCAAGAGAAGAGGGTTACTGTTTCTTAAAAAAAAGCGGGGGGCGGGGAGCATGTTTCTTTGTGAATCCCGGCACATACTATGCACTCCCACACCCACCATCGTCCTGTTAGTCATTCGTATTGCTCACCTGGAGTCTACAGGTTGTTGAGAAAAAAGAGGGCCCGGGATAGAATCTCGGGGAAGATTCACCTTGTAGGGATGGGTAGAGAAGGAGGAACGCACCAAAGAGATGGGAGGGTAAAAACTCGGAGGGTGTGGTCCGAGACGGAAGCAAAGAGAGAAGAGAGTTTCCAGGAGGGAGAGGTTCAGGACGTTGAGCACTGTGGAAGCATCAGGAAGGGGGCGGACAGGGGCACCCGGGTGGCTCAGTCGGTTGAGCCACCGACATCGGCTCAGGTCATGATCTTGCAGTCTGTGAGTTCGAGCCTGGCGTCAGGCTCTGTGCTGATGGCTCGGAGCTCAGAGCCTGGAGCCTGCCTCGGATTCTGTGTCTCCCTCTCTCTGCCCCTTCCCCGCTCATGCTCTGTCTCTCTGTCTCTCAAAAATGAATAAAAGTTAAATTTTTTTTTTTTTTTAAAAGAAGGGGGCGGACTAAAGGGCAGGTCGGCCAAGGCCATCGAGAAGTCCTGGTTTGCCTAAGCCAGAGTGCTCTTAGTATTGCGTCAGAAGCCGCCTCAGGAGTGAGTGGGCTGCGAGGCGGGAGATCTAGCTCTCAAACAATAAGGTTTAGAAACTTGACTAAAGGGAGGGTGGTGGGGAGTGGAAACCAGGGGACTGGATTTCTTGGTTTGGTTTGTTTTCCCTGAAAGCGGTTAATAGCCGCAGCTGCACGACGACGTGGCCAGCAGATGCTTAGAGACCGAAAAGACACGAGAGAGGGGATATTAACCAACCTTGTGGCAGGAAGTGAGACAGGAGACCTTGAAATCAAAAGGACGGGCAGGGTGATGTGCCTTGTCCTTTAAGAGGGGAGGGAGAGAGATGTGGGGCCCTCAAGGTCGAGGGAATTTACACCTGACAGCCTCCGTGTTTTCCGTGAAGCAGGGGGCAAGGTCAGCTGCGGGGCGGGGGGGGCGGGGGGGGGGGGGAGTAGAGGGGGGCGGGGGAGAGACAGAGCCGGGACTTGAGTGCTGGCCAAGGTTAATATTTTCTCCATCCCCACCATAGGGGCTTTTAGAGACAGGAAGAAACGGGAGAAATGCAGGCAATATGTTGCCTAGGAAACTCAGTGGTTTGCTAAAGCAACAGTAGGTTGTTTTTAATCGTATTAACCCATTCATATCCATTGTCACCCAAAAGGGAACCAGTGGAATAGAATTCTGCGTCACAGGGCACCCAGATGGCATCCCTCTGTAGCCTAGGGAAAATACGGAGACAAGAGACTTAAATAAAAGGGGAAGGATCATCAAATAAGTGGCAGGTGTAGGATAGCAAAAGCAAATTTTCCCTATCTCCTCTTGCTTGTGCACACACACACACACACACACACACACTCCATACCTCAGCATGTGTATGCATTGTGATCCCGCTATCCCATCTAGAACTATCCAGGGTTAAAATTCGGGAATCATTCCTTCTTTTATTTTTTGTGTGTGGCAGGATGATCCAACAGCGGCTTCACTAAATAAAATGGATTTTTCTCTCCCGTACTCGATCTTGCCGCAGAGCGTGGCCAGGGCTGGTGACAAGGTGGTCTGGACTTTAATTGTCCCACGAGGAGAGTAAAGAGGACTTTGTTTGCATAAAGTCTAGGTCAGGGAGAGCTTGCAGTGGGATTGACAGCGGAGGCCTCTCGGGGGGAAGGAATGGAGTGTGGGTGGCGAGGGCTTGATCCCCTAAGTCTGAGCACCTGCTAGGGAGGGAGGCAGAGTCCCAGAGTATCTGGGATCTATGCCCTGGCCCCTTCCACTCCCTAGAAGCCCAAAGCAGGAAGTGTATACTTCTCCTTTTCTTCCAGACTCCGTTGTCCCCTTCAAGCTGATACTGGTTCATCGTTCTTGGTGACTTTAACATCCACATGGATGACCCGTCCCACACCCCGACCTTGTCCTTCCTTGACATTCTTCCACTTCCACCATCTTTTCTGTCTACCCACCCTTGGCCACCTTCTCTCTTGTTCACACACTAGACCTTTTCGAAACCGACCCCCCGGGTTAAACCTGACTGTCCCCCTGTTCCCTAACTGCACATAGACAACTGCACACAGTAGCAGAAAAGTACAGTGTCCTAACTGGCTGGTCTCACTTAAGAAAATGACTTGTATGGGGCACCTGGGTGGCTTAGTTGGTTGGTCGGCTCAGGTCATGATCTCGAGGTTCATGGGTTCGAGCCCCTCATCGGGCTTGCTTCTGTCAGCATGGAGCCCGCTTAGGATCCTCTGTCCCCTCCCTCTCTCTGGCCCTCCCCCGCTGGGGGACCAGAGGGGGAAAAAGGAAAAAAAAAGGCAAAAATACTTTTTTTTTTTGGAAAAGAAGTAAAACTTTTGTTCATGGACTCCATGCTCATTTATACGGGAAATCCAATGGATTCTACAAAGAAGCTACTAGAAGTAATGACTGAGTTTAGCAAGGTTGAAGCGTGCAAGATTGACCATGTTATATGGTTCCATTGACCTAAATCTCCAGAAAACGCAATCTAATCTGTGGTGACAGAAAACAGATCAGTGGCTACCTGGGGACTGGCGATGGGGAAGGACTCACTTGAAGATTTGGACCGTAAATCGCCAAGAAAATTTTTGACCACGATTCGTAAGTCCAACAATTATGCTACACGGCCACAGTCCGTCCTCCCCACCCCCCTCGTTCTCTATCACACCATCGCCATTGTTTGCAAACCTCCAATATCCCTTCTGCCTTCATTCTCAACTGACGACCTTGCGTTTTATTTCGTTAAGGAAAAAAAGCAAGGACATGGAAACTCCCTCATCATCCCGCCACCAAACCCGCCACCCTCGATGTGTGTCTCCATTTTCTGTTTCCCTCCTTGGGCTTTGCGTCCATTTGCCTTGTGTACGGTCAAGACTTGGGTGCCCACAGTCATCTGTCCTCTCTCCTGCATGTTAATATCATCCTGTCTGCTTGATCACACTTGTGTGCAATAGACCTGCTTTAATATGTCTTCTCTTTTGAACATCCCTCTAACCACTGCTGTATTTTTTAAACATTTACTTATTTTAATTTGAGAGAGAGAGAGAGAGAGAGAGAGTGTGAGCGGGGAGAGGGCAAGAGGGAGAGAGAGAGAGAGAGGGAGAGAATCCTAAGCAGGCTCCACGCTGAGCTCAGAGTCCGACTCGGGGCTCGACCCCACGACCCTGGGATCAGGACCTGAGCCAAAATCAAGAGTCAGGTGCTCAACCAACCGAGCCACCCAGGTGCCCCCGGCTACTGCTCGATTTAGCCGCTCCCTTACATATCCATACTTCTCAGAAGGCTTGTCTACCTGCGCGCGCTATCTCTGCATATAGTATAATATTTCCACTCACTCCACTGGGCTTTGGCCCCCACCACTCCTTCAGAACCATTCTTGTCTATGTTCCCAGTCCCAGGGACATTTCTGTAACCTCGTCTTTGTCTCTCAGCAGCATTTGACAGAGTTCCTCACTGCATCTTGAGTTACTTTCCGTATTGGGTTTCTGGGATACACACTCTGATCCCCCCCTTTTCTCGCTGGATACTCCTTCTCAGCGTCCTTTCCCATCTATTCCTCTTTTATCAGACTTTTAAGTGTTGGGGTGCCCCAGCTATGTCCCGGGCCGGCGTCTGTTCTCACTCTCTAGCCAGGTGATTTCATCTGCTCTAATGGCTTGAAATGTCATCCATAGACTAAGACTCCTATATTTAACCTGCTTACCCTTGTCCTGCACCTAGATCGCGGGCTCCCACAATCTGAGGCACCCCTGACGTCAAAAGGCAGTAGCATCTTTACGTGTCCCAGACCGAAGTTTTTATTTCCTCCCTGTGTCTGTCAGTGTTCAGTGGTGAGAAACGGGAGTTGTTTAGTCATTTTGAAAAAGAGACTTACGGGGCGCCTGGGTGGCGCAGTCGGTTAAGCGTCCGGCTTCAGCCAGGTCACGATCTCGAGGTCCGGGAGTTCGAGCCCCGCGTCGGGCTCCGGGCTGACGGCTCGGAGCCTGGAGCCTGTTTCCGATGCTGTGTCTCCCTCTCTCTCTGCCCCTCCCCCGTTCATGCTCTGTCTCTCTCTGTCCCAAAAATAAATAAAAAACGTTGAAAAAAAAAATTAAAAAAAAAAAAGAAAAAGAGACTTAACACAAGGAATTAAGTGCTGATAAGATCATTGGAAGAACTGGAGGAACAAGACATTAACAATGACTCCCAGGGCTCCACACGGGTCTGTGACCTCCGCCCCGGTCAGGGAAGTGGGCGATTTGGAAGCCTCTATTAGGGTTGCTGATGTCAAGAGCACGTCACCCTGGCCGCAACCCAGAGAAGCCTTCCGCTGTGACGATAAACTGCGAGCTCATGAGCCATGAGATCATGACCTGAGCCCAAGTTGGAAGCTCTACTGACTGAGCCAACCAGGCGCCCCGAGAGAGAGAGAATCTTAAGCAGGCTCCGCGATCAGTGGTGTTGGGCATGATCCCACAACCCCGGGATCATGACCTGAGCTGAAATCAAGAGTCAGAAGCACAGTCGAATGAGCCACCCAGGCTCCCCTAGCTGCCCACCTTTTATCCATGAGCATTCCTTTGTCGGTTTCTCTTATGTGGTAAACAAACTCCAAGGTCTTGGTGCCCACAGTTATTCCATTCCCCCATGTTAATACCATCCGCTCTGCTTGATCAATTAGTTATATCTAAAATTCTTTTCTCGGGGCGCCTGGGTGGCTCAGTCGGTTGGGCGTCCGACTTCAGCTCAGGTCATGATCTCGCGGTTTGTGAGTTCGAGCCCCGCGTCGGGCTCTGTGCTGACAGCTCAGAGCCTGGAGCCTGCTTCTGATGCTGTCCCCCCCTCTCTGCCCCTCACCTGCTCACGGTCTGTCTCTCTCTGTCTCTCAATAATAAATAAACGTTAAAAAAAAAATAAAATAAAAAAATAAAATTCTTTTTTCTTTTTTTTAAAGTTTATTTATTTTGAGACAGAGAGTGAACAAGCAGGGTAAGGGCAGACGGAGAGGGACAATCCCAAGCAGGCTCTGCACTATCAGTGTGGAGCCTGACGCGGGGTTCGAACTCACGAACCGTGAGATCATGACTGGAGCAGAAATCAAGAATCCGAAGCTTAACCAACTGAGCTACCCAGGCACCCCACATCTAAAATTCTTTGTGGGATGTCTGGGTGGCTCAGTCCATTAAGTGTCCAACTTCGGCTCAGGTCATGATCCTACGGTTCGTGAGTTCGAGAGCCCGCGTTGGGCTCTGTGCTAATGGCTCAGAGCCTGGAGCCTGCTTCGGATTCTGTGTCTCCCTCACGCTCTCTGCCCCTCCCCCGCTCGTGCTCGGTCTCTCTCTCTCAAAAATAAAACACTAAAAAAGAAATAAAATTCTTCATAAACATAATTTTAATGACTGAATAATACCATCACACGCCTTAACCATAATTTATTTAATCATTCCCCTATTTGCATATTTAGGCTTATTTCCAATTTTTGTTTACAAACAGTAACTGTAACGAGAACTATGTGTATAAACTATTGCCTATTTCTGATTATTTCTGTAAGACAAACTCCTTAAAATTCAACTCCTGGGTCACAATGAGCCAATGGCTAAGAAAGAATTCTTGAGACGTCTTTGGTGTAAAAAGGTGATTTTTTAAAATGTTTTTTATTTATTATTGAAGGAGAGAGAGACAGAGCACGAGCGGGGGAGGAGCAGAGAGAGAGGGAGACACAGAATCCGAAGCAGGCTCCAGGCTCCGAGCTGTCAGCACGGAGCCCGACGCGGGGCTCGAACTCACGGTCCGTGAGATCATGACCCGAGCTGACGTCCAACGCTTAACCGACTGAGCCACCCCGGCGCCCCAAGTGTGGAAAGGTGATTTTATGAAAGCACAGGGACAGGACCCGTGGGCAGAAAGAGCTGCCCTGGGGTTGTGAGGAGTGACTGATTATATACTTTTAAGTTAGTGTGGGTTAGGGAGAGCGTAAGTCTCTAAGGAATTTTTTTTTTTAATTTTTTATTTTTCTCAACGTTTATTTTATTTTTGGGACAGAGAGAGACAAAGCATGAACGGGGGAGGGACAGAGAGAGAGGGAGACACAGCATCGGAAACAGGCTCCAGGCTCTGAGCCATCATCAGCCCAGAGCCCGACGCGGGGCTCGAACTCGCGGACCGCGAGATCGTGACCTGGCTGATGTCGGACGCTTAGCCGACTGCGCCACCCAGGCGCCCCTCTAAGGAATTTGAAAGCAAGGCTTGCGGGACCTTGAGGGCCTAGCTGCTGTTAAGATAAGGTTACTTTTAGTCTTTAATAAAGCAAAAACAATGCAGTAAGGCAGACACGAATGGTTCGAGCAAGGTCACACTCTGCGTGTTTCAGGTGTCTATCGGTGGGCTGCAAGCTATAAGGAGATTTAATTTCAGCTGCATTTCTCTTGCCCTTGTTTCCCTCATCATTTTCCCCCTGAACAACTTTGGCCCTTAAGTCTTTAAGGTTTTGGAAGGTCTCATCTTCTGTACCTTCTTCCTGCCGAAAAGGGGGGTGGAGACGTTCCTACCTATGGGCCAAGGTTGGTCAGTTGAGAATTTAATAGGAGTTAGGAAAGGCTAAGGCAGCTGTATCTAGAGATGATAACGTATGACAAAGGATCATCTGTTGACTTGCACCTCGGGCAGCGAAGGAGCCTCAGCACCAGGTAGACAAATGCGGGAGAAAACAGCAAAACGTGATGAAGACAACAAAAAGAAAAAGAAGCCCGAAGAATAAGAGTTCTCTGGTAGTCAACAAACATCTTTCTTTAGTCCAGGAATTTAACCGATTATTAAAGGAAAGAGAGAGATCACGTAAAGTGCCAATTCGAGAATTCATGGCAGTTAGAAATCCAAAAATATTTTTGTGGTCATCTGGAATGTATACACAGCGTTCTGTTTCTATCAGAGCCCAAGTTCCACCTTGTGCAGCAGCTAAAACATCTAATGCCATTCTATTTTGTAGAACAGTTCTATGCATTTGAGTTATTTTAGTGTTTGGTAACATAATGTGATTTTGAGAGTCATTTAAGGCCTTGATTGGGCAACAGGTGGTGTTAAGCACCATCTAGGCTTCGTTTTGTTTAGGAAACAATCTGGTAATTAATAAGAAGGACTTTCAGAGAGACAAGAAAAATATAGGTGAATGGTTGGAGCAAGTTACAAACCCAGCGGCTGCCAGTGAGAAGACTTTTAGATGTCAGGCTTGCGGCATCTCAGCGGGAGTGGGACCAGGCAGCGGGAATCAGATGGGTTTTTCTGGCTTGTAACTCAAATGTCTGTGGCGATCCCTTGGAATGGCCCATCGAGCACCAGGCACAAAGATGGTCTATATATGAGTTTTGTAATAATTTCTCTGAAGTTTACCTCGAGTTGTCTAGTGCAGGCAAACAACAAACACTTAAAGACGATCGGAACTAGAATTTAATACCCATAAAGTGCGTTATTAAAACAGAATTTTTCTCTCCAATAACCCTCACTTCCAGAGACAGCCAAATGGAGGCTAATTCGCTTGTGGACCAAGTCCAGTTTTAACAAACTCGGCCTGATTACTTACATAAGCTCAGCAAGAACAGCGATTGATCACAAGGATCTTTTTAAAATTCGCTTTGCCGGAACTTCGTATAAGGAATCTGCAGATTGAACTTTTACTAGTCTCCCCAGGCCAGGAGCCACACGTGCCAGCAATATCTGTAGAATTGGGTGAATTCTTCTTCGCAAGGTCCCCAAGATATCCTGAGGTTCCTGCCCCTGCCAGGAAGTGACATTCTTTACTCACCTGGTAAGCCTGGTAGGAATTCTGTAAGCAAGGTATCAGCCCAACATTTCCAAGGGGCTTTATGGCTCCAGGTTTTATAAAGTCAACCTTAGCTCCTTAGAGCTGTAGGGTCATATCTGAGTCTATGCATGTCTCGCAAGTATGACATTCCAGTCAAAGCCTTGGTAAAGCAACCAGTATTTCCAGTGGTGACCTGTTACAAGGAGAATAGACTGTCATTGAACTTGTGCAAGTAACTGATTGCCACGAAAGAAAGAAAACTTACTGAGAGCTTTTGAATTTCAGAGGGTTCAGCCAGAGAGAAGGGTTGAACGCCTCAATCTGTACACAAATGAATACTTGAACACATTTCTATATGCCATAGACATTTTAAGGGAAAGTTTCCTCAGTCTGGAAGAGCAGTCATTGGAGAGCCAGCAAAATTTCCAACAAGAGTTACAAAAACTATAATCTTCCTCCGTTTAGTCCCATGTTACTAATTCTTGTTCAGTTTTGAACGCAGCTTTTTAGTTCTGGAAATCTTTAGCATTTGTTTTATGGTCTTAAAGATGTCAAATACCTGTATTTGTCCTAAAAGTCCTTTTTATAGATCTCCTTGAACATGAAACACATTTTCTAAGGGCATCAGAAAAATAACTATAAATGACAAAAGACTCAAAGGTGAACATGGTTAATAATCTGATATGGGAGTTCATCACGATGCAATTCACAAGGAAATTTCGTTATTTCTGTGACACATAACACTTCAGTAATCAGAATATCAAGTGATGACCTTATACCAAAACATATTAATATCTTAGGAATTATATATATATATATATATATATATATATATATATATATTTGAGCAGTTATAGCATTTACCCAAGCAATACAACCTAAGGTTTACCATTATTTGTTTGACAGGGCTTTCTAAATTTTTTTAAAAAATTTTTTTTCAACGTTTTTTATTTATTTTTGGGACAGAGAGAGACAGAGCATGAACGGGGGAGGGGCAGAGAGAGAGGGAGACACAGAATCGGAAACAGGCTCCAGGCTCCGAGCCGTCAGCCCAGAGCCCAATGCGGGGCTCGAACTCACGGACCGCGAGATCGTGACCTGGCTGAAGTCGGACGCTTAACCGACTGCGCCACCCAGGCGCCCCTGACAGGGCTTTCTAAGTAACATACCAAGTAAAAAGGCCCAATTGGTTAAAAAGATTTCATTTATAATTTAAATCGTGGGAAGTTTGCTAAAACCTTAGAAAGATATAAAGCACATCCTAAACAGGATTACGGGTCATGACAAATCTTAATTATTTACTTTACCAAGGTGGCAATAAGAGATTCTAAAGGCAAATATGTAGGGTTGTGTAGTTGTTAGCAAAACCTAGCTCCTTTAACATTGAGAACTTTTAACTAAGTAATCAAAGACCTGATAAAGACAAAACACAAAGCTTTGGTTTCCCTGGCAGACAAAAGAGAAAAGACCTTTGTTTATGGGTTTGTTTTTTTTTTTTTTTAATCAAGAGCAGATCAAGAATCCAAGAAAAGTGTCTTTTGAACAGAGGGGAAAGCAGAATTTCAATCTTGTACCGTGTATTTTTAAAGCCCATTTATTTCAACCTTAGTCCGTCCTATCCACACATAATAATCCTTTCCAAAGATTTCCTTCACGAACCTTCTACGACTGTTTTTTGCATTCAGATTTTGTCCCAAGCCATTTCTTTCTAAACAACCAGTTACAGTTAGGACAAAATTACTTTTTTTTTTTTTTTTTTTTTTTACCTTCAACAAAAATGTACTTCTGTTCCTTACACATTTTTTAAAAATTTTTTAACGTTTTATTTATTTTTGAGACAGGGAGAGATAGAGCACGAACGGGGGAGGGTCAGAGAGAGAGGGAGACACAGAATCTGAAACAGGCTCCAGGCTCTGAGCTGTCAGCACAGAGCCCGACACGGGGCTCGAACTCACGAACAGTGAGATCGTGACCTGAGCCGAAGTCGGACGCTTAACCGACTGAGCCACCCAGGCGCCCCTTCCTTACACATTTCTAACATATCTCCTGCTTTTCTACATACAGAGTTCCTTTCCTTATTTTCATCCGTCTTAATTACATTTCGCAGAAATTTAACTCTAAGAAATCTTAGTCTCTAGTGAAAACTAAGCACTAACCAATTGTGAGCTGTGACACCAGAATTCTTCAGATGGCAAATTTATGAATCAACTAAGCATGAAGCAGGTTTTCCAACAGACCCAAATATCCTTAGTTTCTCTGCAATAAGTTAAACACACAAACCTACAGGGGCGCCTGGGTGGCTCGGTCTGTTAAGTGTCTGACTTCAGCTCGGGTCATGATCTCACGGTTGGTGGGTTTGAGCCCTGCGTCCGGCTCTGTGCTGACAGCTCGGAGCCCGGAGCCTGCTTCGGATTCTGTGTCTCCCTCTCTCTCTGCCCCTCCCCTGCTTGCACTCTGTCTCTCTCTGTCTCTTGAAAATAAATGAATGTTAAAAAAAATTAAGAAAAACCACAAACCTACATTTAATCATTAATGCTTTAGCATTTTATCTGATTTGGAAAAGGCCTAAATGCCCAATGAATTCAATCCAGTTTATCATCCAAACAAAACTCGAAACTTTCATGTTACCAAAGACCTTGAAAGCTATCTGAAAATGACCCATGAATTGAGACAGAACTGACCATCATTTTAAGTCATCTTTTTGTTAACAAGTTGCAACAGAGATATTCATGAGCTTATCCGACCTTCAGTAAACCTAGGTTAGAGAAAGTTTTACATTTAATGCTGATAACTCTAAAGACATGTCTATCTTAACTGAACCAACAAACATAAATTAGTTCAAATACTAAATATGTTCCGCTTGGGTCCACTCAAAAAAAAATTTTTTTTTTTACATTTATTCATTTTTGAGAGACAGAGAGAGACAGAGCGCAAATGGGGGAGGGCTAGACAGAGAAGGAGACGCAGAATCCGAAGTAGGCTCCAGGCTCTGAGCTGTCAGCACAGACCCTGACACGGGGCTCGAACTCACGAGCCGCAAGATCGTGACCTGAGCCCAAGTTGGCCGCTTAACCGGCTGAGCCACCCAGGCGCCCCAACTTGGGTCCACTTTAAAAGGTAATCGCTTTGTTCACCATTGATGTCCTGTTTCAAGAACAGACTCTTACTGAACTTGTGCAAATAACTTCAATTGCCATGAAAGAAAGAATAGTCACTGAGAGCGTTTGAATTTCAGAGGGTTCAGGTAGAGAGAAAAGTTAAACGCTTCAGTTTGTTCACAAATGAATACTTTGTCTGTCACATTTCTATATATCATGGATATTTGAAGAGAACGTTTCCTTAATCTGGAACAACAAACATTAGAGAACCAGCAATATTTCCAACAAGAGTCACAAAAGCTATGATCTTCTTCCTTAATTTACTTAGTCCCATGTTACTAATTCTTGTGCAGTTTGAATGCAGCTTTTTAGTTCAGGAAATTTTTTACCCATTTGTTTTACGATCTTAAAGTTGTCAAATTCCTGTATTTGTCCCAAAAGTCCTTTTTATAAATCTCCTTGAAGATGAAACACATTTTATAAGAGCATCAGGACAATAACTATAAATGACAAAAGACTCAAAAATGGACATGATTAACAATGCGATATGAGAGTTCTTATGATGCAATTGACAAGGAAATTCAGTTATTTCTGTGACACATAACCCTTCGATAATTAGAAGGCTAAGTAACGACCTTATGCCAAAATGTTACACTTTAACTTTATACTAAAACGTTAGGAATTCCATATATATATAGATATATATATATATATATATATATATATATATTTGAATAGTTATAGCCTTGACCCAAGCAATACAACCTAAGGTTTACCATTATTTGTTTGACAGGGCTTTCCAAGTAACATACCAAATAAAAAGGCCCAATTGTTCAAAAAGATTTCATTTACAATTTAAATCCCGGGAAGTTTGTTAAAACCTTAGAAAGTTATAAAGCACATCCTAAATAGGATTACAGATCATTAGAAACCTTAATTATTTATTTATTTAACCTAGGTGGCAATAAGAGATTCTAAAGGCAAATATGTAGGGTTATGTAGTTGTTAGCAAAACCTAGCTCCTTTAACATTGAGAAGTTTTAACTAAGCAATCAAAGGCTTGATAAAGACAAAACATAAAGTTTTGGTTTTCCCACAGACAGAAGAGAAAAGACCTTTGTTTACATTTTTTTTTTTTTTTTTTATCAAGAGCAGATTAACAATCCAAGAAAACTTTGTCTTTTGAACAGAGAGAAAAGCAGAATTTCAATCTTACACCAGTGTATTTAGAAACAAATTTTTTTAAGGTTTATTCATTTTTGAGAGACAGAGAGATAGAGAGCAGAAGCAGGGGAAGGGCAGAGAAAGAGACGGAGACACAGAATCCGAAGCAGGATCCAGGCTCCGAGCTGTCAGCACAGAGTCTAATGTGGGGCTCAAACCCATATACTGTGAGATCATGACCTGAGCTGAAGTCAGACGCTTAACCAACTGAGCCACCCAGGGGCCCCACCTGTATATTTTTAAAATCCACTCATTTCAACCTTGGTCCATCTTAACCACGCATAAAATTCCTTTCCAAAGATTTCCCTTCACAAACCTTCTACAACTTTCCTTTGCATTCAGATATTGTCCCAAGGCATTTCTCTCCAAACAACTAGTCTCATTTAGGACAACATTACTTTCTTTTACCTTCAATGAAAATGTATTTCCATTCCTTGTATCTTTCTTACATATCTCTTACTTTTCTACATACAGTATTCCTTTCCTTATTTTCATCAGTCTTAATTACATTTAGCAGAATTTCAACTCTTAGAAACCTTAGTCTCTAGTGAAAACCCAGTAGTAACCAATTGTGAGCTGTGACACCAGAATTTTTTAGATGGCAAATTTATGAATCAATTAAGCACAAAGCAGGTTTTCCAACCGATCCAAATATCCTTACTTTCTCTACAATAAGTCAAAAGTACAAACTTATGTCTAGTAATTAATGCTTTAGTAATTAATTTAACGTCTTATCCTATTTGGAAAAGACCTAAATGTCCAATGAATTTAATTTAAATTTATCATTCAAACAAAACGTTCATGTTTCAGGTTACCAAAGACTTCGAAAGCTATCTTAACAATGACCCATAAAAACTCTTGAGACAGAATTAGCCATCATTTTAAGTCATCTTTTTGTTACCGAATTGCAGTAGAGATATTCACGAGCTTATCTGATCATCAGTAAACCTAGGTAGACAAGGTTTTATATTTAATGCCAATAGCTCTAAATATATGTCTACATTAATTAAACCAACAAACTTAAATTAGTTCAAATACCAAATATGTTCCACTTGGGTCCACTTTAAAAGGCAATCACTTTGTTCACCATCGCGAATTTTTACCTGGGGCCCCAGTGGGGGGGGGTGGTCCGTAGTGGAAGGTGTAAGTCCAAGGGGGTGTTCTTCACTCCTTGACAGAGAAGGCAGGAGGAGGGACTGATGGTGGCAGAGGCATGGAAGATGTAGGCCGCTCCCAAGACGGTGCAGACGCAGGAGGAGGGGCAGGAGGAGACGGAAGAGGTGAGGTAACTCCAGGAAGGCTGGAGGTGGATAAAAGCCCAGAGGACAGAGAAAGAAATCTCGCCGTCCTAAAGCCCATCAGCTTCGACAGATGAGCAGATTTTTTTTTCCCCACCCACAAGCAGAAGTGGGCAGTCCGTGTGGGGCCAGAGAAGACAGGGGACTTCCCCCAGACACAAGGAGTTTCGGGATAGCTGCTTGGGAATAGTCCATAAAGTCTCCTTCCCAAGGTAGACTAACCAGAGGCAATAGGCTCCAATTTTAATAGTCATTAACCCAGGGAATGAATGAGGGAGAAGCCCCCACATACAGCTAGAGGAACCTGAGTCTATTAGGAAGGAGGAGGGGCGGGAGAGAGTGTCGGAGTCCCCTTCATCAGGGCCTGTGTTTGCTCCAGCAACGTGGGTTTATTCGGAGGAGGCCTGTTTAGAGAATCATCCAATATATCAGGAGGGAGTTTAGCAGCCTGGTTAGTGGCCAAACACATCCTGCCAGAGGCAGACCTGATTTAGGGCCATGAAAGCCTGGACATAGGTTACTTCAGTCCATTTGCCCTGTTTCTTGCAGAAGAGATCTGACTGATAGATTATATTAAAATGCAATGGCCCCTTAATGGGCCATTTTTCGTCATCTGCTAAGGATTGAGGCCAGGCAGTATTACAAAAGATCAGTTTCTTCCTTCTTAGATCTTGCAATCCAAATTGATTCCAGTGTGTTAAAAGGCATCCCAAGGGAGAGTCCTTGGGGACTGAAGAAGATCCCATGTTTCTAGAAAAGTACAGAAAGTCCCTCACCAAAATCCTCCCTGACTCCCAGGTGGCATCCCACGCAGGATATGTCAGAGTTTCCTCATGTCAAAGCGACTGGAGGCGTCCCTCAAACAAAATTGCTCTGATCCCCGGCCAGCCACTGAGGGCCCCAGAGAAGGGATGTTAGTGTCCCTTCGCTTCCCCATTGCATCCTGGGCTACAAATGGGTGCCTGGCGTGTGGTCCGAAATACCGTGCTGTGCTGTGCCTTGAAAGCCATGCCGTAAAAGGCTGTACCTTAGTTTACCTTGCCTTGAGGAGCATGCCATGAAGGTCATGCCTTAGTTTCCTTGAAGGCTGTGCCTTTTTTATTTTTTTATTTTTTTATTTTTTTATTTTTGAGAGACAGAATACAAGTGGGGGAGGGACAGAGAGAGAGGGAGATACAGAATCCGAAGCAGACTCCGGGCTATCAGCATGGAACCCAACTTGGGGCTTGAACCCACAGACCACGAGATCATGACCTGAGCCGAAGTCTGACACTTAAGGGACGGAGCCACCCAGGCGCCCCGAAGGCGATGCCGTTTTTAACCCACGGAAAACACTAGAAAAGTTTTACAAGGGGGAATTACCCAGTTCTGTAATTTAAGTAGTAGGTAGAGGACATTGACAGAAAACAATAAAGATAGAAATCCATCATGATTTAAAGCGACATTCTAAAGTCTTTACAGCCAACTTCCCTAGGAAACAGTCCCCCGTTGGGTTTTCATTCAAATGGGTACTGGTTTCGGCCGGCTCCCAGTGGAGGTCTCTCAGCCAGAAGCGGCTAGATCAGAGATGTGGAGGGATCATGTTAGACCAATGAGGAGGAAACCTCAAACAGGAGTCTTAAGATTGGCAGCCATCCTGGTGACTTAGGTGGCTGTCCCGCGCCCAACGCAGCCAACTTTGTATGAGGCCAGGAATAAAGAGAGGGCATCAAGTTTCCGGGTCTTACTACCATTCCGGCCAGGGTACTAACTTCCAGCCGAAAGGCCGGCTTTCTCCTCCCCGTCGAGTAGCCACGGGCTAGAGGATTGCGGCCTGAGCAATTGACATGAAAGTGTTCCAGTAAGACCATACACCTCGAAAAGCCCCTGGAATGGGAGTAAAGGGAGAAAAGAGAAAATACTCACCGGGTTTGCACCAGCTCAGAGCCCAGATGAAAAGACTCCAAGCCCCGCGTAAGGACTGCAGAAATGATGGGGTTCTTGAGCCAATGGCTAAGAAAGAATTCTTGAGACGTCTTTGGTGCAAAAAGGTGGTTGTATTAAAGCATGGGGAACAGGACCCGTGGGCAGAAAGAGCTGCCCTGGGGTTGTGAGGAGTGACTGATTATATACTTTTAAGCTAGTGGGGGTGGGGGAGAGCATAAGTCTCTAAGGAATTTGAAAGCAAGGCTTGCAGGACCTTGAGGGGCTAGCTGCTGTTAAGATAAGGTTACTTTTAGTCTTTAATGAAACAGAAACATTAAGGAAGTGAGGCAGACAGGAGTTCCTTGAGCAAGGTCACACTCTGCGCGTTTCAGGTGTCTATCAGTGGGCTGCAAGCTATAAGGAGATTTAATTTCAGCTGCATTTCTCTTGCTCTTGTTTCCCTCATCAAAAGACTATAACGATTTCTAAAAATAGAATTATTGGGTGAGAGCTTGTCGATATTTTTAATGCCCTCGGTGTGATGGTTGATTTTATGCGTCAGTCTGATGGGGCCGCAAAGTGCCTAGATTTCTTTCCTTTTTTAAATTCAGTTTAAAATTTTAATTCTAGTATAGTTAACATAGAGTTAACATATTAGTTTCAAGTATACACTTATAGTGATTCAACAGTTCTGTACATTACTCAGTGTTCATCATGATAAGTGTACCCTTAATCCTTTTCAATTATCTCACCCATCCCCCCTCTCCCCCCATCTCCCCTCAGTATGTTCTCTATAGTTAAGAGTCTGTTTCTCGGTTTGCCTCTCCCTCTTTTTTTTTTTTCCTTTGCTCATTTGTCTTGTGTCTTAAATTCCACATGAGTGAAATCATATGGTATTTGTCTTTCTCTGACTGACTTATTTTGCTTAGCGAGATACTCTGTAGCTCCATCCATGTTGTTGCAAATGGCAAGACTTCATTCTTTTTTATGGCTGGGTAATATTCTATTTATATATATATATACACACATATACATATATCTGTATATATATTATATTCTATGTATCTATCTATATTATATTCTCTCTATATGTCTATATATCATATATATAATATAATGATATATATTATAGTCTATGTATCTATATTATATTCTATATAAATGTCTATATATATCATTATATATGTGTCTATATATATCATATATATATATATATATATATATATATATAACATGTCTTCCTTATCCATTTATCTGTTGATGGATACTTGGGCTGCTTCCATGATTTGGCTATTGTAAATAATGCTCCAATAAATATAGGAGGGCATGTATCCCTTTGAGTTCGTGTTTTTGTGTTTTGGGGGTAAATGCCCAGTAGTGCGATTAATGGATTGTAGGGTAGTTCTGTTTCTAACTTTTTAATTTAATTTTATTTTGTTTTTTATTTATTTTTTTTTAATGTTTACTTTCTTGAGAGAGAGAGACTGAGCATGAGCAGAAGAAGGGCAGAGAGAGAGGGAGGCACCGAATCTAAAGCAGGCTCCAGGCTCCGAACAGAGCCCGACGCGGGGCTCGAGCTCACAGACTGCGCAATCATGACCTGAGCTGAAGTCGGACGCTTAACCGACTGGGCCACCCAGGTGCCCCTTTATTTTTTTTTATTTTATCTAAAGTTTATTTACTTTGAGAGAGAGTGCGTGTTTGCACGTGCACATGGGGGACGGGCAGAGAGACAGAGGGAGAGAGAGAACCCCAGGAAGGTTCCTCACTGTCAGCACAGAGCCCAATGCGGGGCTCGAATTTATGAACTGTGAGCCAAAATCAAGAGGAACTTTTTGAGGAACTTCCATACTGTTTTCCACCGTGGCTGCGCCAGTTTGCATTCCCATGAGGTACTCAGATTAAAAATTATTCCTGCGTGTGTCATGTGGCCGGGCGTCATCCAGTCCATTCAGGACGTGAATAGAACAAAAAGCAGAGGAAGGGAGGCTTCGCCACCTTCCTGCTTGCTTGCTTGAGCTGGGACATTGGTCTCTTCCTGCCCTCGCACTGGGATTTACACCATCGGTTCTCTGGGTTCTCGGGCCTTCGGGCTCAGCCTGGAGTTACACTTGTGGCTGTCCTGGGTTTCCAGTTTGCAGACGGCAGACTGTGGGACTTCAGCCTCCATAATTGTGTGAGCCGACTCCTATAATGAATCGCCTTTTTTTTTTTCAATGTTTATTTATTTTTGGGACAGAGAGAGACAGAGCATGAACGGGGGAGGGGCAGAGAGAGAGGGAGACACAGAATCGGAAACAGGCTCCAGGCTCTGAGCCATCAGCCCAGAGCCTGACGCGGGGCTCGAACTCCCGGACCGCGAGATCGTGACCTGGCTGAAGTCGGACGCTTAACCGACTGCGCCACCCAGGCACCCCATGAATCGCCTTTTATGTATTTCTCCTACTGATTCTGTGTCCCTGGAGACTCCTGACTAATACACTTATACTAATAAACCCAGCAATGTATGAGACTACTCGTCTCCCTGTGCCCTCCTCACCTAAACTAGGTATGATTGTCCAAGGTTTTGCGTTAAGTATGTTCCATGCAATATTTGCATACTTGTAGTAAAAAACCATCCAGGGGCTCCTGGCTGGCTCAGTCGGTAGAGCGTGCGACTCTTGATCTCGGGGTCGTGAGTTTGAGCCCCACGTTGGGTGTAGAGATTACTTAAAAATAAAATATTAAAAAATAAAAGCATTCATTTTTTTCCCCCTGAAATTCACACTCAGCTGGGCATCCTGTATCTTCTATGGTAACTCTTCCTGCAGTGGGTATCCAAATCCTTTTTTTTTTTTTTCAAGATTTCAAAAAAAATTTTTCAGTAATCTCTGCACCCGACATGGGGCTCAAACTTACAACCCTGAGTTCTACCAACTGAGCCAGCCGGGCGCCCCTAAACCTTCTTTCGTGAGGCAATCCTTCGCTGTGAATCTGGAAGGCTAGGTCTCACCTCCCGCCATGAAACCCAAGGGAAGTTCATTGCCTCTTCTCACGCCCCAGGCAGTTAGGGCACCACCAGGGGACCCAGGGTCTCACCAAAGACTTTAACTCTTGAGAGATTCATGCAGAAAGTGGCGGTTTTTGGATTCATTCGTGGCACCTGCATCTAGCCGGGGCCCCAGCAGCCGATATCAGATCAGTGGGGTCCAGAGGCTGGAGTGATTTGTGATGGCAGTATCCAGAAGCAGTAGAAATCGCCTTTGCCAGTCGTGATACACCAAAAATGGTTCTTATTACTTTTGGCACGATATTCTCCCCGGGCGTCCGGCTGGTTCGGCCAGTAGAGCACGTGACTCTTGGTCTCCGGGGTCGTGAGTTTAAGTCCCACGGTGGCCACGGAGCTTACCGAAAAAATAAAATAAAGTGTTGTCGCAAATAAAATGTATGTATATGAGGAAGCTAGTCTCCCAACCCAATGATGGTTGCGTGAAGGACAGATTTGAAATTTCCCAAAATAAGCCCTAGATGGTGCTATGAGGTAACGTATTCTTGGTTGTGGCACGTGACCGACTAACTAGGTTTAAGACTATCAGTAATATCACCACCAAGGGCGCCACTAGGAATAGCTAGTGGTTTTTTAAGAAACGTATTTTAAGTTTATTTATTTATTTTGAGAGAGAGAAAGAGAGAGAGAGAGGCAAGGAGGGGCAGAGAGAGAGAGGGAGAGAGAATCCCAGGCAGGCTCCACACCATCAGCACAGAGCCCGATGCGGGGCTCGAACTCCTGAACCTGTGAGGTCACGACCGGAGCCGAAATCAAGAGTCGGACGCTCAGCTAATGTTAATCGAGTGCCTAATATGTTCCAGAAACTCTTCTGGTTTGCAGCATGAACTCATTCCCGACAACCACTAAGGCAGGCACTTTCATTACCCAGATTTTGGAGAAGAGGAAACTAAAGCATGTTCAGGTTAGATAACTTGTCTACAATCCGGAAATTAGCGATGAAAATCAGATTTGAACTCCGGAAGTCTGGCCCCAGAGCCTGTAGTCTTCTATGCTCCTCTACCTCTCATAATCATGCAATTTACCGATCGCCTGCTCCGAGTCAGATTCTGAGCCATTCTGCATCATGAGATTATTACCGCCACTTCACAGATGAGGGGACTGAGGCTCAGAGAGGCGAAGTAACTAGTTCATGTTCCACAGACAGAGGCAAATCCCAGAGCATTTGTGAACGCACTTCCCTCACGTTAACGATAGAAGTAAGTTAAACAGAAAGAATATTTGTCGCCCGAGGGAGTCATTCCACTTTGGAGAGAGGGAAAAATAAGCTTTAAAAGGGGTCGGCATGGCAAACGATTCCTTTGCATTTCAGCTTTTAGACGAGTGTGGCCAAAATATTCTCCCTCTTTAGACCCCCCTCCCTCTACGGGCTAAAGACGGCGTGAAAGCTAACGGCTCAGTTGGAACCTGGTTCGTGTGGGCTCTCGCGTTGTTTATTCTAAGGATGGGGGGCTCGAACTCACAAACCGTGAGATCATGACCTGAGCGAAAGTCGGACGCTTAACCGACTGAGCCACCCAGGCGCCCTCCAAAACCACGGCGTTTAAAACAGTGTGATAGTTCCAGCAACAAGATAAAACCTAGAGAAATGGGCCCTTCGGACTGAGATTCTCAGAAATACCCATGCTGCCTCTTGGCCCCTCTTGGCATCGGTAGGGTCAGTCCTACCCGGGGAGCTGGACCCTGGGTGTTTGGGGACAACTTGCTCAGCCATAGGGCTCTTCCCCATGGGCTTGATTTTGCCCTGGGTAGTTGGGCAGAACTCTGTGCTGAGTTGTTTTCTTTTTGTGAATCGTTGCATCTTATTTAATACTGACTTTTTCTATGACAGAGGATCAGAACAGCACAGAACCTACAATAGCTGAAGGATATCGAGAAACAGGAAAGCTAGAAAGTGGAGGGAAACTGGTCACCACCGAGGCACGGAGCTCTGTGCATGGAGCTGTCTGCATCGGCGCAGCTGGGCCTGGCCTGTACCCCTCGGGGCCTGAAGCTTTCCGGGGCTCCCAGGAGGCGGCGTGGGAGAAAGATGTCCTGAGTTTAAGCGGCCTGATACCCTTGTCACAGGGAAGCCCTGTGACCTGGAAGCCAAAGGGCCGGCGTGCCCTTGTTCACCGTGTAAGCAACATTTGAAGAACGTCTCGTGTATGGCAGAACCTTGTACAGGACAAATCCTGGTTTCCAGAAACAGAAGGGTAGTGGCTCAAGATGAGACAAGTCAGTGGGGTGGAATAGACAGCCCAGAAAATAAACAAGATAAAAACATGTGTGGATGCACAGATGTATACACACATCTACAGGAATTTAGAAGGTAGAGGAAAGGGTCACAAATCAATGGGAAAGGGAAGGATTATTGAACTAAATGCTGCGTGTGTAAAAGATAAATGTTTAATTTTTTTTCATGTTTTTATTTATTTTTGAGACAGACACAGAGCACGAGCAGGGAAGGGGCAGAGAGAGAGAGAGAGAGAGAGAGAGAGACACGCACACACACAGAATCCGAAGCAGGCTCCAAGCTGTCAGCACGGAGCCTGATGTGGGGCTCGACCTCACGAACTGTGAGATCGTGACCTGAGCTGAAGTCGGTCGCTTAACCGACCGAGTCACCCAGGTGCCCCAGATAAATGTTTAATTTTTTTAATGGTTATTTATTTTTTGAGAGAAAGAGACACACACAGAGCACGAGCAGAGGAGGGTCAGAGAGAGGGAGACAGAGAGAGAGAGAGAGAGAGAGAGAGAGAGAGACGGAGGGAGGAAGGGAGACACAGAATCGGAAGCAGGCTCCAGGCTCCGAGCCGTCAGCACAGAGCCCCACGCGGGGCTTGAACTCATGAACGGAGAGATCATGACCTGAGCCGAAGTGGAACGCTGAACCGACTGAGCCACCCAGGCGCCCCTAAAAGATACATTTTTAAAAGGAGAAACTGAGATTATCCATCTGATTCCTGGATGGGGAAGTGAGTTCTGGGCAGACGTGATAGAAGAGATCATAAAGGAAGAAAGTGTTGTGCTTACATAAAACAGAAGCCTTCTGGACATTAAGAAACAACATAAACAAAATTAAGGGCAAAAAACTCCCCCCTGAAAATTCTTACAATAAATATTGAAAACAATTGATAAAGAGATGATGTACTTCAATAGGCAAGACACTGGGACCCCTGGCAGGCTCAGTCGGAAGAGCGTGCGACTCTCGATCTTGGGGTCATGAGTCCGAGCCCCATGTTGGGTGTAGGGATTACTTAAATAAATAAACTTTACAAAAATTGAAAACGTAGGAGAAGACACTAAAAGAGCAAAAGACAAAGGGGCAAAGAACTGAACAGATGAATCGCATGCAAAGAAATATAAATGTGTCATGAAATATTAGCAAACTTTGACATCGCTTGAAATTTCAAAACGACAGCACTTTTCACCTACCCAGTCAGCAAAGATGTTTTAAAAATCATAAGCCCCAACATTATAAAGCACTCTTAGGTACCGATGAGCAAAACGAATTGGTCTGGCCTTGTTGGATATTAATTTGGCCCAGATGCTTCAAGAGCCGTCTTTTGTCCCAGAAATTCCATGTCCAGGAATTTATTTTAAGGAACGAGTAATACAGATAGGGATTTTTGTACAAACACATTCACTTCAGCCCTGTGATTAACCTGAGGAGAACCGTTAGGGGGATGGTTAAATAAACCATGGGACAGCCATACAGTAGAATATTGTGTAGCTATCAAAAATAATGTTTATCAAGGACTTTTAATGATATAGGGAAATGTACAGTAATGAACCCGATAATCCAGATGAAATGGACAAATTCCCAGAAAGACACAAATTACCGAATTGACTCAAGAAGAAACCCGAAAAGTTGAGCAGGCCTATACTAAATAAAGAGGTTTGTGTTTTAAATGTTTATTTATTTATTTTGAGAGAGAGAGAGAGAGAGAGAGAGCAGGGGAGGGGCAGAGAGAGAGGGGAGAGAGAATCCCAAGCAAGCCTGACGTGGGGCTTGAACTCACGAACCGTGAGATCATGACCTGAGCCGAAACCAAGAGTCCGACGCTTAACTGACTGAGCCACCCAGCTCCCCCCACCCCCCCACCAAATAAAGAGATTCAATCAATAATCAAAACCCTCCCCTTGTCACCCAGGCCACTCCCACTCCTGGCCTGTACCTTTCATAAAGAAAAGTCAAATTTTTTTTTTAACTTTTTTTTTTTCAACGTTTTTATTTTGTTTTGGGGACAGAGAGAGACAGAGCATGAACGGGCGAGGGGCAGAGAGAGAGGGAGACACAGAGTCGGAAGCAGGCTCCAGGCTCTGAGCCATCAGCCCAGAGCCCGACGCGGGGCTCGAACTCCCGGACCGCGAGATCGTGACCTGGCTGAAGTCGGACGTTTAACCGACTGCGCCACCCAGGCGCCCCAAGAAAAGTCAATTTTTGATGAAACAAAAACTATAAGTAGTTTGAGGTTCAGGTTCTGGACCAAGGCAACACTGGAGCTAAATAACATTTCTCTTTACCTCCTTCTTTATATGCTTTTGCATCATCACAAGGCCACTATTTTCTCTTTCCAGTGGCCCCCGGGTACCACCCCTTTTCCCTCGAACAAGATTTTCTCTAAGGCGAAGAGCAAGGAAATGAATTAATAGTCGTAGTTGGCTGATACTGTGCTTTTCCTAGGAATATTTGCGCTTTGATAGAGGCCAAAGCCTTAGCCGACAGAATGAATCCTTGAGGGGCTTGAATTCAAGGCACCTTCTCACCTCCTCTGGCCAGCCTTCTCTCTGACTACCCCCCACGCGACCCGAGTCAGCCTTCTGACTACCCCCCATCTTCCAGCGCAAATGGATATACTGGCTGTATCCCCGCCCCCCGCTCCGAGAACCTTATATATGCTCAGTTTTCTCAGGATTTCCATTTGGAATCCTTCTTGCCTACCTTACCTAGCCAGCTCTCACCACATCCTTTGGGACCCCCGAAATCCCACATCCCTACCCGAATGCTTCTTTCACGCGTTGAATAATTCAACAGTCATTTCTTGGGCACTTACTATCTTCCTGGCACCCTTTCACCTACAGGAGACACGTCCAGGGTGACTAAATCACACACGGGCCTGGCCTCATGGAACTCAGTATACTGTTTGTACACTAAGTACAAGTAACAAGTAAACAAATACACGTCTGATTACAAAGTGTGGTATACGCATTGAAGGAAAAGAACATAGTGAGAGAGAGTGAGAGAGAATAATGAAGTCAGAGGAAGCAGCTTCCTTGCACAGCCCAGCTGACCCTGACCTCTCCTGAACTCAAGCCTCTAAAGCTTTATTGTGGGAACCCCTTAGATGCTCACTGTCATATATATTTAGCCTCCTTTAAAAAAATTTTTTTTTGGGGGGGGCGCCTGGGTGTCTTGGTCGGTTAAGCGTCCGACTTCGGCTCAGGTCACGATCTCGCGGTCCGTGAGTTCGAGCCCCGCGTCGGGCTCTGGGCTGATGGCTCGGAGCCTGGAGCCTGTTTCCGATTCTGTGTCTCCCTCTCTCTCTGCCCCTCCCCCGTTCATGCTCTGTCTCTCTGTCTCAAAAATAAATAAACGTTAAAAAAAAATTAAAAAAAAATTTTTTTTAAATTTATTTTAGAGAGAGAGGCAGAGGGAGAGAGAGAGAATGTCTCAGTGTGGAGCTTGAGGTGGGGCTCAATCCCGTGACCCTGGGATCACGGCCTGAGCTGAAATTAAGAGTTGGATGCTCAACCGACTGAGCCACCCAGGCTCCCCTGTATTTGGCATCCTTTATTCGCCAGGCCCTGTGCAATGATGATACTAAGTACCACTGAGTGAGCAATTATTATATGCTAAGCCCTGTGCCGTGCACTTTATATATATCCTCGCATTTCATCCCTAAAATGATTCTTAAAATGAGAGAAGTCCGAAGGTCAGTCATTCCGTTCGTGACAAAGCTGGGTCTCAACCTCAAGCTGTCTGGATCCTGAGCTGAGTCACTTAACCACAACAGTCTACTGGGCTCTATAAGATGTGGTGTGTGTGTTTGGGGGGGGGGGGGGCTTGGTTGAAGAGATGGGCCTAGCTGGGCAGTCTGTCTGCGACACCCTAGTCCTCTCTAGGAGTGGGGCAGCGGGGCGCGTGGGCAGTGGGGTTAGCGAGATGCCGCGACAGTATTTGAGCTATATCTTGGCTGAATTTGGAATTTGCGTGTGGAGAAGGGGAAGAGAATGAGAAGCCTCGAGAACAGTGTGTCCAAAGGCATGGGGATGGAAAGAACATAATGTGTTTGAGGAATGAGCAGTCTGCTCTTGACCCTGTTTGGGGCCAGGGCCAGGGCCAGGGCGGGAGACCGGGGAGGCCGGGTGGTGTGGACTTGTCCTCTTTCTTTCCATTTTTGGAAATACATGTTCTCTTTTCCCAGGGAAGGTGCCCGTTTCTTCACTTGGCAAGGCCGAGTTCATTTCACAATGCAGAGCCTGGCCTTGAGGAGGCATGGAGATAGGAGGTCACACGCCACCCCTCCGCTTTCCAGAAAGTGAACCATGGTAGTTGTAGAAAGTACGAGAAAGGCTGCTAAAAGCGCATTCGATCTCTTACAAAAACAGAGACAAGCTATGGTTCTCTTTGTTCTGGGGTAGTATGAAGAATTTGTCCCCAAGCTAAAAGATGAAAAGACCACTGGCGAAGCATCTCTGACCTTCTTCGGCTCTTGCAAATCCTTTCAGTGACTTTAGCCCACTGTAGATGCCAGGGCACGTGCATCGCCCACAGTTCCTGGATGAGTGCCGGGCACAGACAAGGTGCCTCAGTTTCCCCGTCTGTAGGACAGGCGTAGTGATAGCCCCTACCTGGTAGAATTGTCAGGAGGATAAAATAAGCTTTTGGATGGAAATGAAGTTCTCAGCCCGGATCCCCTCCCCGCGGCACTGTAAGCCCCTCCCCCGTTTATGTTAATCTGATTGTTGAGGTCTGTTGATCGCAGGTGGACTTTTTGTTTTGTTTCGTTTTTGTTTGTTTTGTTTTGTTTTGTTTTGTTTTGTTTTTGTAATAGTAAGCCGGGAAAAGAGGTGTTTGGTGGTGGCAAAGGAGTCTTTCTGTTTCCAAAACTCCTAAACAGAGACAACTTATAAGGTCCATCCTCCTGGGGTTATTTTAACCATTATGAATTTTAAGAAAAGCTCCTAACCCGGCACCAAAATAAGCCCCATTTCCCTTGGCTTGCTTCTTGACCCAGGGCAAACATAAATACCCTGCAAGTCCCTGGCTTCTTTCTCCGTGGAAATCAGCCTACATAAACTTGAAACTGAACCAGCCACACCTTCTTGCTTCCTGCCCCCCTTTTTCTTGGCCGCTGGAAGCCTCCCCCGCTGATTCTCAATCCCAGGCTCAGCATTAACCCCCTCCTGGCTGCTCTGAGTTGGCACGCCTCGTTAGCTCTGGTTCTGTACAAAGGAAATGTACCAGAAAGGGGGGAGGGGTGTGATTTTTGCCAAGGCCACACATCGAATTTGTGGCAGATCATTGGTTCTTCCAGGTGCTTGGGGCAGACCCCAGTTTGCCCTGGGTATAAATTAAAATCAAGTCTTGAGAGTGGCCAGGCGTGACCAGGAACTATCCCACGGAGGCGTTTCAGGGCTCTCGGGCTGACTCAGCAGCAGAGCTAGCCTGGGACAGGGGTGAAGGCGGATTTTGGCCGGTGTTCATCACACCTTTCCCTCCTCACGGGGGTATTTTGGCGCCCAGTAAGCACTGCTCTGGACAGCGATTATGCAGCCAGGGGTGGGGGGAGCTAGCCCGGTGAGCCAGCTTGTTCTTCTTGTGCCTCGTATGGCGGGCACTCAGCAGCCGTTTGTTGAACTGAATTTCTTACAGTTCTAAGAAATATTCAGTGCAGTGTAAATGAGGATGTGCGCCGGAGGGCGCATTGCAAACCGCCTCAAGCAGCACATTCACAATGGGGAGGTGAATCAGACGCCAGCCGCATGTTCAGGGAAGACACGTTCGTGCCTAGAATCCCAGGGAAAGGGATGTGCAGACTTCATTCCTTTTATATTTATGTATTTTGAGACAGGGGTGGGGAGGGGCAGGGAGAGAGGGAGACAGAATCCCAAGCAGGGTCTGTGCTGTCAGCGCGCAGCCCGACTCGGGGCTTGATCTCACGAACTGTGAGATCATGACCTGGGCTGAAATCAAGGAGTCGGACGCTTAAGCGACTGAGCCACCCAGGTGCCCCGAGCACGGTTCATTCTTATGTCAAGATTTCTCTGCGGTACTTCCGGGGCCGAGGGAAGCTTAGGTTACCTGAAACGTAAGCGCTGATCATTTTCATGGGGTTTGTTGGGCTTTTGGTTTCGTTTTGGTGGGTTTTGCTTAGGCCTTTTTTTTCCTTTTGAAGCCAGTAGCCTCGTCATCAGAGAAAATGGCCCTCCAGCAAAGGACAATTTGGACCACGTAAACACAGTGGCTGAGTATTAAATAGTAATATCAACTCTTAGGAGCAATAGGTGAACGAGATTAAGAGGTACAGCCTTCCAGTTATAAAATAAGTAAGTCATGAATAGGGCGCCTGGGTGGCTCGGTCGGTTAAGCGTCCAACTCTCGGTTGCGGCTCAGGTCACGATCTCACGGTTCGTGGGTTCGGGCTCTGTGCTGACAGTGCAGAGCCGGCTTGGGATTCTCTCGCTCTCCCTCTCTCTCTGCCCCTCCCCCCCTTGTGCTGTCTCTCTCTGTCTCTCAAATAAACAAACTTTTTAAAAAACTTAAAAAAATGAACTTTCCAAAAAAACAATTTAAAAATAAGATAAAAGAAGTAAGTCATGGAGATGAAAACTGTAGTATAGGGAATATAGCCAATAATATTGTTGGGGCGCCTGGGTGGCTCGGTCGGTTAAGCGCCCGACTTCAGCTCCGGTCATGATCTCATGGTCCGTGAGTTCGAGCCCCGTGTCGGGCTCTGTGCTGACAGCTCAGAGCCTGGAGCCTGCTCTGGATTCTGGGTCTCCCTCTCTCTCTGCCCCTCCCCTGCTCCCGCTCTTTCTCTCAAACGTAAATAAACATTAAAAAATTTTTAAAAATATTGTGATAATGTGGTTTGGTGACAGATGGTGACCACACTTACCGTGGTGAGCACCGAGTGATGTATAGAACTGTCGGATCACTGTGTTGCACACCTGAAACGAATATAACGTTGTATGTTCACTATACTTCAGTAAGGAATTTTTTAGTTATTATTTTTGTTTTTAAATTTTTTTTTTTCAACGTTGATTTATTTTTGGGACAGAGAGAGACAGAGCATGAACAGGGGAGGGGCGGAGAGAGAGGGAGACACAGAATCGGAAACAGGCTCCAGGCTCCGAGCCATCAGCCCAGAGCCTGACGCGGGGCTCGAACTCCCGGACCGCGAGATCGTGACCTGGCTGAAGTCGGACGCTTAACCGACTGCGCCACCCAGGCGCTCCAGTAAGGAATTTTTAAAAATTGCGACCTGTCAGTGAAAATGCAGCTACCTCTCAGTGTGTATACACATTTGTGGGTTTCCTATGAGACATGGAGGCAGAAACCTGCTCTACCGTTTTCTTAAATAACAGATCTAATTTATTGAGATATAATTCACATATCATAAAGTTCATTCCTTTGAAGTGTGTAATTCAGTGGCTTTTAGTACATTCATAGTTATTCGACTGTCGGCACTGCCGCGTTCTGGAACATTCCGTCACGCCCGAAGGAAACCCTGTACGCGATAGCAGCCACCCTCCATTTCCTCCTTCCCTGCCCCCCGAGCCCGCACTCCCGCTCCGGCGACTACTAATCTGATTCCCATCTCCATGGATTTGACTGTTTTGGACATTTCATACAAATGGAATTGGACAGTATGTGGCCTCTCTGATTTCCATCTCGTGTCCCAGTAACGAGCCCTTTGTATTAGCCTCTGAACACTTTTGTCTACGTCGTTTTCTAGACAACAAGCACAAGTGACAGTGCCACTCGGGTCATCATGACAGGGGAGTTAGGGATGTACCCAGAGTAATGAAGACCTGGAAAGTTGTTATCATGGAAGGTCATCTCTCTTCCCACCACGGAGACCTGGGATGGTGGAATCCCAGGGCTGACCCCACAGCCCGCACTTACCAGGCAGTGTGGTGCGGCTGAGACCTTCCAGAACTACCTCCACGGCCTCACAGGGTACGGCCCCTGGTCTGTGCCTCGCCCAGCTCACACTATCAGACAAACTGAACCGCTCAGAACCTCTGTTACCAGGCAGCACAAAGGAACACAACCCCAAGAAAAGGTTGATGTCCAAAGCATCACGTTCATCCTCATCGCCGTGGCAATGCAGACAAGTTCCCTAATCGCAAGTTGAGCTCTAAAGCCACATTCTGCTTCTCCCTCTCTCCTTTTAGGCCGATTTTTAAAAGACTTTGTTTTTGAGAGACAGAGCAAGAGAGAGAGAGCGTGTGTGAGCACGATCGGGGGAGGGGCGGAGGGAGAGAGAGAGAGAATCCCAAGCGGGTTCCGAACCGTCAGCACAGAGCCCGAGGCGGGGCTCGATCCCAAAAACTGTGCGATCGTGACCTGAGCCGAAATCAAGAGTTGGATGCTTCTCTCACTGAGCCACCCAGGCGCCCCAAGGCAGATTTTTTGTGGTCGCAAACGTCGGAGGATCCGAAAACCAGGGACCTGGCCCAGTATCTTAGCATTCCCTAAGGATACGCAAACTTTCCAGTTGTGTTCCCTGCCTGTACGGCCCGCAGAATCAAGTGACCTACTTCAGTGGCATATTTTGCTTCACTTTGCTGTCCCCAGGACACAGCTGGCACGTACCCTTAGTTCCCCCTCCAAACGGAGCCCCGCTTCCTTGTTCTCTTAGAGGCGGCGCCATAGCCCCCTGGCGAGAAGCCCCATGGCCACCTGGGATTCATCCTTTATTTTCTGCACCCACCAAGGCACCAGGTCTCAGAACCTGTCACCTTGCGTCAGTCCTTACTGGACTCTCTGCCTCTAGTCCTGTCTCTTTCCACATCAGCCTCCACGCTGCTCCTGTATGAATCCTAGGAACCATGACTTTTAGCGTGTCATGGTCAAGCCCACAAACTCTCAAAGCCCCCCCCCCCCCTCTTCCCGGCCACCATTTCCCACCCCAGGGGTCAACTGGGAAGCTCAACTCCATGGATTCAGTATCAGCTTCCACACGTAGGTAAGGCTCTCTGGTCTCTCTCCCTGCTTCCTCCCTGCTCCCACTTCTTTTTTCTTTTAATTTTTTTTTTTTTTTTACCGTTTATTTATTTTTGAGACAGAGAGAGACAGAGCATGAACGGGGGAGGGGCAGAGAGAGAGGGAGACACAGAATCTGAAACAGGCTCCAGGCTCTGAGCTCTCAGCACAGAGCCCGACGCGGGGCTCGAACTCACGGACCCCGAGATCGTGACCTGAGCCGAAGTCGGACGCCCAACCGACTGAGCCACCCAGGCGCCCCCCTGCTCCCACTTCTTAGAGCCCATGAACCTGTCAGTACCTTCCACCATACAGACACCTACACACGCCCCACCCCCACCCCCATACACTCACCCCCCCTCCTCACTTCCACTTCCACTCGCACACACACACTCACACAACAAGCCCTTCACACACACCCCCACACACGCTCACCCCCCCCCACGGTGAGCCCAAGTTTTATGTAGTTTCTTTTTTTTAAGGTTTAAAAAACATTTTTTTTTAAAGGTAACCTCTACCCCCGACATGGGACTCGAACTCACAACCCCGAGATTAAGAGTCGCATGCTCCACTGACTGAGCCAGCCAGGCGCCCCTGGAGCTTCTTTTACAAAAAAGTACAACCAACCCACTTTTGAGTACCCATTGTATGCGGGTGCCGTACCCCCATCATCTCATCTACTCCTTACAATGAACCTATGGTAGCAAAGACTTATCTTTATACTACAGGGGAAGAAACTGGGCCTCAGAGAGGTCAAGGAAATTGATCAAGCACCAGAGTTGGCATCAGAACCTCGATCTACTGACTCCAGTGACATTTAATCGCCAGGTTCCTAAAGACAGGCACTACTGAGGTCACACTTCTCCCGGCATTCAAGGCTTTCCCTAAACCCGTCCCATGAACCCCCAACGCACCCCATCTGCTCTAGCCATTTATTTCGGGTGGGTAGTCTTGGGTCTCCAACTAACAAAGGAGTCCCCTAAGGGCAGTGACAAAGGCTTTACTCATCTTGGAGTGGCTCACAGGGCCTAGCGCAGGGTGCAAGGTATTAGTTCTTGTGGAATAGAATCGACTTGTTTAAAATGGAATCCAAGCACTAGCAAGTTGTGTAGACCGGTGCTTTGCAAAGACTCGTTCCGTGATCTCTGATTACAAGTGAGGAGCCAGCACCTCTGTGTTTGGGGCAACAAACTGGAAACATTGAAAAGAAAAACCAATTAAAACTTGGAGAGGAGGTAATAAAGCATGAAACTAGGCGGCAGAGGAAGGGCAGAGAAGACACAGTGCTTGCCTCCGGTGAGAGAGCCTGAGGGGGGACAGACTGGGAAGGAGGCTTTTTTCCCTGAATGCCTTTTGGTACCTTTTGAGCTCTGCACCATGGAAATACCCTGACAATTTCAAAAGTAAATGAAAAAGAAAACTTTTTTGTTTTGTTTTTGTTTTTTTTGAAAGAAAACACTGCAGAGGCGCCTGGGTGGCTCAGTCAGTTAAACATCTGACTCTTGATTTCGGCTCAGGTCACGGTTTCACGTGTCGTGAGATCGAGCCCCGCGTCAGCCTCTGCCCTGACAACGCAGGGCCTGCTTGGGATTCTCTCCTCCCCCCCTCTCTCTGTGCCTCTCCCCTGCTTGTGCTCGCTCTCTCTCTCTCTCTCAAGATAAATGAATAAACTTAAAAAAAAATAAAACACTGCACCGCTGAGTGACATACAGGACGGTCTGATTTTCAGCTCTTGCCCTGAGAGGTTTCATTTTTTTTTTTTTTTACTGTTTATTTGTGAGTGAGAGAGAGAGAGAGAGAGAGAGTGCGAGCAAGGGAGGAGCAGAAAGAGACAGAGACACAGAATCCGAAGCAGGCTCCAGGCTCCGAGCTGTCAGCACAGGGCCCGATGCAGGGATCGAACTCACGAACCGCGAGATCATGACCTGAGCCAAAGTCAGACGCTTAACCGACTGAGCCACCCAGGCGCCCCGTGAGGGGTTTCATTTTACTGGACTCTGCAAACCGGAGCTCACTGTGCCTCATCTGGCTCCAGGGTCTGAGGCCAGTACCCTAGGGTGCAATGTGTCCCCGACGTTGCTTAGCATCACACTATCCCACTGCTTCCCCTGATTTGAACACCGTCTCTGGTTATCCCTCCGAGCCACTGGAGCACGGAAGTCAGCACGTGGTAGAAATACACACACATGGGCAGGAATCTGATGCAACACTCAGTGAATCCACAGGTAACTTCCAGGCCGAGGAGCTAGAGCTACGTGGGTACAACTATTTATATTTGTGCCAGAGCAGAAGCCTCGTGTTTGGGACGGCGGCTACTGAATGATCCGGGTACGTGGCAAAGGGAAGAGACCAAGGCAGGTGAGGCTCTCCATATCACTCAGCCACAGTCCTTGGAATGTTCCCGACAGAAGGCTCACTGGGCCGACGGAGGAGGTGGAGCGGGAGAGCCAAGTCAACTGTCGTATTCCTCTTGCCTGATGCAGCAATCCAAGGATGATCTTGGCGGAGAAAGCCTGACATAAATCAGCGACTATAGAGTGAGTGACATCATAAAACGAGGCAAGATGCCTTTTGATCTCATTTCACTTAGCATGATGCCCTCAAGGTTCATGCTACTATGTCCTAGCGTAGTGCAGGATTTCCTTCCTTTTGAAGTCCGGATAATATTCCATTGTATGTGCACACCTCGTTTTCCTTATCCATTGACCCATCGCCGGTCACGTGGGTTGCTTCCCCGTTTTAACTCTCGTGAATAATCCTGCCGTGAACACTGGTGTGCAAATAACTCTTCAAGACCCTGCTTTCGATTCTTTTGGCTATGTATACCAGAGGTGGAAATGCTGGATCCTCTGGTAGTTTTTTTTTTTTTTTTTTTCATGTTTATTTATCTTTGAGAGAGAGAGAGACAGAGTGCGAGAGGGGGAGGGGCAGAGAGAGAGACACAGAATCAGAAGCAGGCTCCAGGCTCCGAGCTGTCAGCACAGAGCCCGACGCGGGGCTCGAGCTCACAAACGGTGAGATCACGACCTGAGCCAAAATCGGACACCTAATGGACTGAGCCACCCAGGTGCCCCGCCCCTTGCCCCTTTCTGAATGGGTTTGTTGTTGTTGAGTTTTAGGAGTTCTCTATATATTCTGGATAATAATCTTTTCAGATACATGATTTGCAAATATTTTCTCCCATTTTGGGGTTTGCCGTTTTATTCTGCTGATCATGTCCTTTGATGCACGATATTTAAAAATTTTCATGAAACCCAATTTGTCTATTTTTTCTTGTTGTTCCTTGTGTCTTTGGTGTCATATCCGAGAAGTCATTGCCAAATCCAATGTCATAAAGCTTTTGTCCTATGCTTTCTTCTAAGGATTTTATTTTAGATCCTTGATCTGTTTTGAATTCGTTTTTGTATATGCTGTTAGGTAAGGGTCCACCTTCGTTCTTTTGTGGGTGGATATCCAGTTTCCCAGCACCATTCGTTGAAAAGCCTGTTCTTTCCTCCATTGAATAGTTTTGGCACCCTTGCCAAAAATAATTTGCCCTTCTATGTAAGGGTTCATTTCTGCACTCTATTCTATTCCGTTGGGCTCTATGTCCATCTTAATGACAGCACCACACTGTTTTAATTACTATAGCTTTGTAATAAGCTTTGAAATCAAAAAGTGTATCTTCCAGTTTTGTTTTTCTTTTCCAAGGTTGTTTTGGCTATTTGGGGTCCCATAAGATTCTGCTTACCGTCTTTTGCCATTGGATATAACAACAAGAAATCTTGGCCACTCAAGATGGAGGGGATGCTTTGGGGGGACAGAGACAAAGGAGGCTTTCTGCCATCTGAAGGGAAAGAAGGACACAGAGGTTGCGACTTTCTCTAATCCAGAAGTTCTTAGGATGGGGTACAAGGAATACTGCTCAGGGGGTTGCAAACACACCAAACCTGAGGGCATAACTGTAGGCCCATCCCAAGGGCATTTCCCCCCTGGGAATAAAGTCCACAACTATTTTATCAATTTCTCAAAAGACTGTGGGACCCACTGATGGTTAGGAACCACTGCCTTTGACTGCTTTCTCTTCTGGTGTCCCTCTCCTCTTCCTGTACCTGGCCCCCTTGGGAGACCAGATCTGAGCTCCAGCCATACTTTGGGAGTATGGGAGTGGAGGGGTGGGGAAATCTGGTTAAAACTTGGGGTTCTCCATGTACCCCCCCCCAATTCCTTACACTTTTAGCCCCACCTCACTGGGAAAACGGCAGCAGGGGGTATGAGGGTCGGGGCTTGTGGGGCTCAAGCTCAGACAGGAGGCGAGGGCAGCAAGGGCAGCGTGCTCCTTGAGGCTGGAGCAAAGGAACAGTAAATGCTAGGAGAAAATCGTGGCCCTTACTGGTGCTGCCCCAGGGAAGAAAGGAACGAAGGTGCTCTCTTCGGTCCTTTGGCTTTGACCTTCTGGGCTACCTGCACCCTGGAGAACTGTGCCCAGATGAGCATGGACATCGGGCTGGAAAGACCATCCCAGGGTGAAGGCCCAGGCCTGGCCAGTTGAGAAACATCAAGAGTTCCTTCATTCCCATGTGCCTAATGGGAGCTGCCATCGTCCCGAGGGCCTTCACACCAGGCTCCCACAAGCCCACCGAGCCAGGAGGTGGGCCTTAGGCAAACAATAGAATAGGTAATAGAAACAATTTCAATGGAAACTCCAGTGTAATGCTTTCTCTTTCTCATGCCCCCTTCTCCCAATCAAAATCCTCTTGCAGACCAACCAATCTCAACATCCCTCTCTGTGGGTGGAAAAGACTTAGACACCTAAATGTATCTTCTCCCAGGTGCTTTGTCCCAGAGAACGTGGAGCTTTAGGTCAGCGAAAACCCTCACATTCTGCATGTGCATGGGAGAGACTTAGGGTCAGGGAGTCCTTTTTTCCTGGTGCCCCTTAAATCAGGTTTTCATTTCCGTTTTAGTCCCCAGAGTGGTGGGTCTCACGTGAGGGCTGCACTTCATCTCCCCAAATCTGGTTAAACATATGGGTGCCTGAGACAAAATCAGCAAGGGTGAAGAAGAACTCAGTAACATCACCGACCAGCTAGATCTAACTGACATTTCTAGAACACTCCGCCCTCTCCAACAAAATACACATCCCCCTCCTCCACCAAGTGTACAAAGAACATTCCAAAAGGGGCCATATCCTGGGCTACAAAACAAACCTCAGTACATTTAAAAGCATTCAGGGGCACCTGGGTGGCTCAGTCAGTTGAGCCTCGTGACTCTTGATTTGGGCTCAGGTCATGATCCCAGGGTCACGGGGTCAAGACCCGCATCGGGCTCTGCACTAAGCATGGAGCCTGCTTAAGATTCTTTATCCCTCTGCCCCTTCCCCCTGCTCATGCTCTCTTTCTTTCTCTCTGAAACAAAAATAAAATAAATAAAATCTAAAAGCGTTGAAATCATATGGCGTATGTTCTCTGCCTACAATGGAACCAAACCGGAAGTCAATAACAGAAAGTTAAGAGAAAGTATCTAAATACTTGGGAACTCAACAACAGATGTGTAAGTAATCCATGGGTCAAAGAGGAAGATTCAAGGGAAATGAGAAAATATTTCAAACTGAATGAAAATGAATATACAACGTATCAAAATGCATGGGGTGCAGCTAAAGCAGTGCCAAGAGGAAAACTGATAGCACTAAACTGCTTTATATATAAGAGCAGAAGAAAGGTCTCAAATCAATCATCTAATTTTCCACCTCAAGAAATTGCAAAGAGAACAAAATAAACCTAAGGCAGACAGAAACAAGGAAATAATAAGAGCAGAAATCCATGCGATTGAAAACAGAATAAAAAAAGAAAAAGAAAAAGAAAAAAGCAATAAAATCAAGCGCAGTTTCTTTGAAAAGATCAGTGAAAATGATGGACGTCTAGCAAGGCTGACGAAGAAAGAGAAAGACACAAATTACTAATATCAAGAATGAAACTGGGGATATCAACACAGACACGGTGGGTATCAAAGGAACAGAAAGGGAACACTTCTAACAGCTCTGCACATAAATTTGACAATTCAGTTGAAATGTTCCAGCTCCTTGAAAATCACAAGCTTCTAAAGCTCACTCAAGAAGAACTAGATAATCCAAATAGTTCCGTAATTATTAAAGAGGTTAAATAAGTAATTCAGAACATTCTCCAAGAAAGCTCAGACCCAGCTGGCTTCGTTGGTGTAGTCAACCAAACATTCAAAAAAAAAAAAAAATGATAACACCATTTTTTGTCTTTCAAAAAATAAAGGGGGAAGAAGTACTTCTCTACTTATTTGATGAGACCAACATTAGCCGGATACCAAAACCAGACAAAGATGGTCCAAAAATCAATCAAACCACAGGCCATACCCCCATGAATATAGGTTCGAAAATCCTTGGGGCGCCTGGGTGGCGCAGTCGGTTAAGCGTCCGACTTCAGCCAGGTCACGATCTCGCGGTCCGTGAGTTCGAGCCCCGCGTCGGGCTCTGGGCTGATGGCTCAGAGCCTGGAGCCTGTTTCCGATTCTGTGTCTCCCTCTCTCTCTGCCCCTCCCCGGTTCATGCTGTCTCTCTCTGTCTCAAAAATAAATAAACAAAAAAAAAATTAAAAAAAAATCCTCAACGATGTATTGGAAAATAGAATTCAGTAACATATAAAGAATAATATACCACAACCAAGTGGGGTTATCCAATAATTTGATGTCAGGAAGATTCTATATTTGAAAAATCCATCAATGTAATCCATCATATTAACAGTTTAAAGAAGAAAATATAGATGCCTGGGCCTCAGGTTGAGGCCAAGCAAATCAGCGTCTCTGGGAACAGAAGTAGGAAACCTGAATTTGAAAACCTTTCCCTGCTCCCCAGGGTTTCTGGGGATGTTTCAAGGGAAACAGTCAACAACATAGGGTTACCACCATCTTCCAAACACAGACCGTGCAACCCCATCCACCTGTTCCAGAGCCCTCTCTGGCCTTAGCCTGGCCCAGCCTAGCCTTTGGCTTGCAGATTCTCTTTTTTCACAACTTAGCTCAAATATCACCTTCTCTGGGACCCCCATCCCTGACCTCCCAGGCTGGTCCCGGTGCCCTTCTTGGGGATCCCACAGTCTCCTTGGGCTTTCCTCTCTGAGACCCCTGGCCAAACTGCACTGGGATTGTCTGTTACTTGTCTACCTTACCCGTGTCTTTCCCGCACGGCCGACACAGAGTAAATAGGTGCCCAGCACTTAGCACTTAGCGGCAAGGCAAGTGTCCCTCAAACAGCTGTAGGGCAAAGGGCACCAAGCAATGGACACCTCTGGAAATTCCTCCAAGGCCAAGTGGCTAGTGGCAGACATCTGGAACCCCTCCTCCATAGCAGAAGGCTGAGTGGGATTTAGTTCTGAGCCTCATTCCCCCAGCTGCGCCTTACTTTTGTGTGGTCCTTCATCCGTGTGGAGGCAGCAGTAGGCCAAGGGCAAGACCCCGGATGACAGTCTACTATCTATTTTAAGTGAGGGGGGAGGTGAGGCTAAAGGGATGACAGGTGTAAGCCATTTAGCGAAACTGCAGGCTTAGAACAGTGATTCTCAACGGGAGGATTTTACCGCCCAGGGACCTCTGCCAAAGTCTGGAGACAATTTTGACCATTACATGGGGGTGCGGGGAGGTGTGTTACTGGCCACTCGTGGGTAGAGGGCAGGGATACTGGTAAACATCTTCTAGTGCACAGGAGAGTCTCCCTCTGCCCCCAGGTATCTAGCCCCAGTGTCAATAATTTGAAGTTGAGAAAGCCTGGATCAGAGACACGTGAGACAGGTGGCTCAGAACTGCCCCGGATGTGGAAGAGATCTTGTCTGCCAAAATGGCCTGAATAACGGTATGGACTCATGTGCCTTGGCCCCATGAATGAATTGGATAACGCTGAAGGTATGCAGTGGGTAGCCGGTCTCACAGTTTTGGAATGGTTAGTAGGTAAAGGCCCTCTAGCATAGTCCCATTCACAGACTGTTTACAAATAAGTGACTTTCAAGTAAAACAGAGACCCCAAATAGTGCCTAACGGGACGACACTAAGTAGAGGTTCCCTTGACTTTTTAAAAAAATAATTTCCTTTTCTTTTTAATTCTGTGAAAGTACTCTTCACACCCATCGCGGGGCTCGAACTCACGACTCCGAGATCAAGAGTCACCCGCTCTACCGGCTGAGCCTGCTAGGTACCTACTCCCCCTTGATTTTTATGAATGAGTAGATCAGGTAGAGTAATCAGCATGCAAATGATGCTGCTTCTGAACTAGATGAAGCCATTTTTATTCAGATGGTTAATTTCCATAGCTGACTCCTTTTTTTATAGTTACGACAAGGGTAAACGTCGGCCGCCTCTCCTCCTCGTGTAGAGTGGATTATGGTTCTTGCCATTAATGAGATTTTGCTCCGCTGTTCAGACGTCCAGCCAAGGTTCCGTTTTCATGTGAAGTGAAGACTTTGAAACTGAGACCAAATCGTGTAGGAAAAAAGTATATGTGTGTAAGATACATTTATATCTCCATTCATGTAATTCCAACTAGCACACGCACACGCACCACACTCAATATTTTCCAGCAGTGGGGGAACCATGGCCAGCTCAAGAAGAGGGTGTCAGAAGGTTCTTCTAGGATTTGGGCTCGCGCTCTGTGATTTGGGGAGGGTTTCAGGAAAGCGGGGCTTGCTCTAGATTGGATGCTATTAGGAAGCAAGGCCACTTCTATGATGGGAGATTCCAATAAATCTTATCTCGAAGCAAGGCAGACCCGAGCGAGGCTAAACTGTACTTGGTAAAGCAGCAGCAGCCACGTAGGAAGCCAAGAGAGGGGGGTGTTTGGTCATTTCTGTGGTTTAGACAACGTTCGTGTTTTGTCCGGGCTCGGACATGATTAAGGAGCGGTCTTGTTTTTGCCTTGGTCCATTACTGTCACAGAGTGGCCTTGTCTGATGTTGCTGTTTGTGAAATTGTTTATGTTCAACAGGAGAACACCAAGGCCTAGCTGTGCGCGCAGGGCCAGTGGCTCGCCACGCCAAAGCCATCCTGGCAGGGGATGCTTTTTTCTTTCTCAATATATTCTATTGTATTCTATTATATATATTCTATGAATATGTTAGACACATACATGTATGTATATCCGTATTCCCGTACCAGACTCAACTACTATTAACCTAGTGTTCTTTGCCCTGGTCATTTCATCAGTGCCCTGGTTTTCATTTGTTGGTTTTCATTTTTTTTTAATGTCTATTTATTTTTGAGACAGAGAGAGCATGAGCAGGGGAGGGGCAGAGAGAGAGAGGGGGACAGAGGATCCAAAGCGGGCTCCATGCTGACAGCAGTGAACCCAGGGTGGGGCTCGAACTCACAAACTGCGAGATCATGACCTGAGCTGAAGTTGGACCCTCAACTGACTGAGCCACCCAGGCGTCCCACATTTATTGGTTTTCATGGTCCTTCTCCCTTCTGACCTGCCCACCTATCTGGATCTCCACGTGCGTGAGAAGATTTTCCTACTTGAGAACGCCACAGTATGGGTTCTTTCCCGGGGCAGGCGTGGGGGGTGGGTTGCATTTTGGCAGCTGAGGGTACCTAGCTGGTCCCCACCCCACACAGTAGAAAGGAGGCCGTAAATGAAAAGAAGGATGGAAGTTGTGGCTTAGCAAATGAGGGGAGGGGCAGGCATCCTGAAATTATACCATTCAGATTTTGGGCCACCTCGGTTTCTGGTTGAGGATTGGGGGATGTCCAGGTTGGCGCGAAACCGAACTTGTGACCGCGTAGGGGGCCCCAGCATCCCCTGGCTCATTAGCTGATCGCCATCTTACAGACTGAAAAGGGGAGCTCTGTGCGAGCATATGCTGGTTTACTGTCGAGGAGGGAGGGAGTGTCCGGAGAACAGTCCCGTGGACGTTTCCTCTGGAAAGCCTTCCCTGACCCCTCCATTGGATGAGGTCGTCCCTATTATGGTCTCTTTCAAAGCAGTCCTTTGGGGCCAGACAAGACTTTGGCTCCTAACCTGGTTATACCATGCTTCTTGGTTTCTCTGAAGCTGTTTCTATTCCTTTGTTTTAATTTTTTTTTTGTTTTAGAGAGTGGGGAGGGGCAAAAGGAAAGAGAGAGAGAGAGAGAGAGAGAGAGAGAGAGAGAGAGAGAATCTAAAGCAGGCTCCATGCTCAGCTCAGAGCCCGAGGCGGAGCTTGAACCCATGACCCTGGAATCATGACCTGAGCTGAAATCAAGAGTCGGTTGCTCAACTGTTTCTACACCTTTAAAGAGGTGCTAAAAATAGTGTCCTCTTTGTGAGATTTGTTGTGAAAGTGAGAGAAAATGGCACAGTTGTTGGCACATAGTGGATGCCTAAAACGTGGTAGTTCCCATCGTCAGCAGCATCATCCCCATCATCATCATCATCAATCTGCTTGCTCTGCTGTGCTCAATTGAGCACTCAGCAATGAATAAGAAGGGTGAGGAATGTACCATGACAAGATGAGTCGTCCACAAAGGCCACTAAAAGAAGTCTTCTCTCCCTCCTTACCCATATCCTCTGTTCCCTTCTTCCCTTAGCCAAGAGCTGGCGTGGTCTCCCCTCATGGAAAATCTACTCTTAGCTAAGATTGAGGTTGTAACAGGGAGTCTGGTTTAAGCAGAAGGAATAAATCCCTAAGGGCGAAATAAGTACCAATCAGTGGATAGGAAAGAAATGGATGGGGAAGATTCACCGCAGTGCCCTCCGAATCCCAGCCTACTCTACACACGCGAAAAAAGTGAGTTTTGGTCAGAAAGAGTTATTAAAGTAACATGGTCCTAGTAGGACACGGTCATTGCCACTGACAAGCTGCCAGTGGGAGTTCCAAGCTTTCTGGCTAAGATGTCCCTGATCTTTGCTCCTAAGGTTTTCGTTAAAAAGTTACTATTCTGTAAACAAATTCATAAATGCAGGCTGGTGTTTCAAGGACTTTTAAGGGGACCCCTTCTGTCATCTCACCTTGTAATTTGCCTAATTTGTACTTTTGATTAAAAAAAAAAAGCCCTTAGGGGCACCCAGGTGGCTCGGTTGGTTGAGCCTCCAACTCTTGATTTCGGCTCAGGTCATGATCTCATGGTCCAGTTAATGAGTTTGAACCCTGAGTCAGCTTCTTTGCTGACAGCGCGGAGCCTGCTTGGGATTCTCTCTCCCTCTTTCTCTGTCCCTCCTGTGCGTGCACGTACATGTGCGTGGTCTCTCTCTCTTTCTCTCTCTCTCTCTCCAAATAAATCAGGGGCGCCTGGGTGGCTCAGTCGGTTAAGCGTCCGACTTCGGCTCAGGTCACGATCTCGCGGTCCGTGCGTTCGAGCCCCGCGTCGGGCTCTGGGCTGACAGCTCGGAGCCTGGAGCCTGCTTCCGATTCTGTGTCTCCCTCTCTCTCTTCCCCTCCACCACTCATGCTCCGTCTCTAAACGTTAAGAAAATTAAAAAAAAAAATAAACATTAAGAAATTTAAAAAATAAATAAAATAAACATTAAAAACAATAAAAAACGATAAAAAATTTAAAACCAATAAAAAAAACCCCTTATGGATTCCTTTCACCTCTCTGTCCTCCTTCTGCCCCCTCTATTTAACACAGCCTAAGTCCCCCCAGCTCAGAATGTCACCACAGCCTCATGCCTTTTTATTTCCCTGCCACAGGGCTGACTTAGAGGGTCCTTGAAAACAGCGGGCAACCTCTGGTTTTAACAGTGGCTACGTTTCATCCGCTGCTTTCTACAAGCCACACACCATGTCTTGTCTCTTTTTCTTCGCCAACTGTAAAAATTTTTTGAAGGACAGAGTCACAGGAAGCTGTGAAGATAGCACAGGGAGTTCTTGTGTATTCTTTGCTTAGTTTGCCCCAGCGGCTAAATCTCCTATTAACTACAGCACGATGTCAAAACCAGGAAACCGGCGCTGGTACAACGTGTGTGTGTGTGTGTGTGTGTGTGTGTGTGTAGTTCTGTGTCATTTTACCACATGTGTAACCACCACCGCGACCAAGATACCACACGAATTCTCCCCCGAGCTACCCTTGTATAGTCCCCCGCCCTCCATCCTTCGCCCCTGGAAACTACTAATCTGTTCTCCAGTCTCTATAATTTTGTCACTTCGAGAATGTTACATAAATGGGATCATACAGCATGTGGCCTTTAGACGTTGGCTTTTCCCCCACAGCATAATGCCCTCGATGGCCATCCGAGTCATTGAGTGCATTCGTAGTTTGATTTCCTCTTTCATTTATGGGTGGTGCTTTGGTATCTAGTTTAAGAATTCCCTCAGGCCCTTGATTCTGGAGATTTTCTCTTACGTGTTCTCACCTGCCACTCTAGATGATGGGAACGAATCTTCCCTTCCCTGAAGCCCCATGGCCGACCCACCAAAATGGCCTGTGGATTGCACTTCCCCCAAGCGTCTAGACTCTTGCGCTGCCTTCCATCTTCCCCACACCGTATGGATCGAGGCTTCCGACTTTGCTTCCCACCCGAATGACTGTAAGCAGCTTTCCAAGTGTCTCCCCACATCCACTCTTGGCTGCTCCCCCCCACCCCCCGCCAAAGCCAATGCAAACCTGATTCTGTCTGTCCCCTGTCAGGAGCCCTTCCGTGGCTCCTCAAAGTTCTAAGGCTGCAAGCGAATGCTTCGCACGGCCTGTGAGGCCCCGCCTGTCTGGCCCCTCCTTGCCTATCTCCCAGAATTCACGTTGAGTCTCATTCTCCTTACTTCACCAGGCCCCGCTTTGTGTTTGTGGAAAGCACCACCCTGCGTGCCCCCGCCCCAGCCTTCACTTGTCGTGTCCCCCATAAGACGACGCTTCCTCCCTTCCCGCCTCTCAGCCCAGCCAAATCCTGCTCACCCTTTGGGTTTCACCTTTTCAGGAAAGCCTTCCCTGACCCCTGCCTTGAGTGAGGGCCTTCCCATTCGTCTCCTTCAAAGCATTTAGCGTAACTGTAGTTAATTAGTTATGCGTGAAATGAATGCATCTCTGTCGCTTCCGCTGATCGGACTGTGAGCTCCCCCAAGAGCCCATCGCCGTCTAGTTGGCCGTCGGGTCTCCAGCTGCCGGAGAAGCCGCAGCAGCTCTTTGCGGCGGCGCCACAGATTCCTGTGCAGCACACGATCGAAGGGAGGGAGAACCAACTGGGCCTAAGTTACTGACTGTCGCTTTAAAAGACAGGGAGGAACTTCTGGAACCCCGTGGAGGGGGTGGGAGGGGGGAGGGATTGCCTGCTCTACAGCTGGGTGTTCAGGAGGCCTCACTGCGAGCTCTCAGGCTCCTCGGTTCCCTCTTCAAAGCTTCCTTCACGGGTGAGAGGCCCTGCGAAGGGAGAAGGTTTTTATGAGGTGCTAGGGACCCATTTTTGAGGCTTACATGTCTGCAGAATGTTGGCAGTTTCTTCAGGACACTTAGGTTTCAGGTTTGGCAGCACTAACTGGAAAGCATCTGTGGGTCTTTAAGAAGGAGGGTGCGGCCTCATGGCAATGAGAGGCCTCTTTTAACCACCCTATCTAAGGGAGCCCCCTCCGGGGCCCCTGTCCCCCTCCTCCCACTTAGGCCGGAAGCTCCAGAAGGCTCAGAGCCTGCCGGGTCGCCCAGCACATAACAGGCACCTGATAAATATTCATGAAGTGAAGGAATGGGCAGCGAGTGAACGAAGGAATGAGCAAACGAATGGTTAGGCGAGTTGCCAAAGGTTCCGCCAGTCGCCTGGAAGCCGACTGGCTGGCCTGAGCCTGTGTCCTCGTCCTCATATGTCCTGCCTGCCTTGCACCTTGCCCGGGCCCTCTGGCCCCTCATCCCAGACTGACTGGCAACCCGAGGGCGGGCGGGAGCAATGGCCCCGGGGACACAGCGTGGGGCCAGGCACAGGGGGGCTATTCAGTAAGGGCTGGCTGCAAAGTCCTCACCGCCCACCCCCCCCCCCACGCCCCCATTCGAACCTTCCCCAGGCCAGAGCGCTCTCTGCTTTCCTGCAAATGAAGACTCCAAGCAGCTTGTCTTCTCAGAGACCGGGTGGGGGTGGCAGTGGGGAGAAGGGGCCCTTGGGGGAAAGCATCCAGCCTGGGGGGACAGGGTGGGGCCGCGTAGGACTGCCATCCCCTCCTCAGCCTGGGTTCTGGAAAGGCCCTGACTTGTTCTCCTCAGCCTCTGAGTGAGTTTCCAAGGACACTCTGGGCTCTCAGGGACAGGTAAGAAGAACAGTGCCCGCCCTACCCCACCCTCAGCTGTCACCACCGAGGGTAAGCTGGAAGAGGAGCCTAGGAAGGCCCCAGGGAGCCGCGTGGGAGAGGCACCCGGGGAGACCCAAACCCCAAACTGGTTGCTCTGTCTTTAAATAGGTCACTGAAAGCTCAAGGCCGAAAGGGAGGGAAGAAGCCGTCTCCCAGGGCAGCACCCTGCCCGGCCTGCTGGGACAGCAGCTCCTTCAGAAAGGAAGTTGGGTGGAAAGGCCCGGCGACCTTGGCCGCCATTCCCTCAGGAGAGGCTCCAGGTCCGGGCAGGGAAGAGCTGCGTTTTCTGTGGCTTAGTTTTTCCATTTGGACACCATCCCTGCTGTGGAACATCTCCGGCTCCTGGGTCTGGGCCCGGCCGTGCCGCTGACTCACGGGCCGGGCGAACCTGGGACAGGCCTCAGCCCTGTCTCCCTTCAGGGTTTGCCCATGGAGGACGGGGCTGCCCCCCCCCCCCCCGCTCTGCCTGCCTCAGGAGGGTGGTGGGGAGCGAAGGTGGTGACGGGGAGGGAAGTTCTTGGTCCGAGTGACGAGCTTGTCTTCTCTCCAGTCCTCCCTGGTCCCCCAACCTGGCAGCTGCTCTGTCCCATGGGCCCTGCCTCTCCGGCCCATGATGTCTCTGGTGCAACCATTCCCAGGGCAGGGAGCTATTCCCAGGGGGTGCGAACAAGTGTTCTTCAGAGTCTCTGCCAAAGACACAGCCAAGGCCTGTGTCCCGCTGGGGGCAGAACCTTCCTTCTTCCTCCGTTAGAGCTAACCCCTGGTTTAAACACTCTGCCGTTATCAGCATTAACAAGCGCTTCCTAAGCGCCTCCTGGGCAGGGACTTGGGCTAAGTCATGGGAATACAAGGAGACCTAGGGCACAGTCCCTTCCTCTAACTGGAAGTAATAAGGACAGGAAAGGAGGAAGGCAAGGAAAAAGACCTTGTTTGGGGGGCTGCTTTACAATTTTTTGACCTAGGTTCATGCGCAGTTGTACGAAATAGCACAGAGAGACTCCATATACCTTTGATCCTGCTTCTCCCAACGGTAGCATCTTGCAAAACTATAGAATGCTGTCACTCCCAGGCTGTGGACACCAGCACCGTCGAGGCACAGAACGTGCCCGTGGCCACAGGGGTCCCTTCTGTGCTCTTTTTATAGCCACACCCTCTTCCTTGCCACCTCAAACCTCCTCAACTTTGGCGATCGCTAATCTGTTCTTCATTTCAAGAATGTTCGCCGAGTAAAATCATAGAGTCCGCACCTTTTGGCTTTTTTCACTCGACAGAGTTCTCCGGAAGTTCATCCGGGCTGTTTCATGTGTCGACTTGATTCCTTGTTGTTGCTGAGTGGTTTTCCAGGGTATGGATGCATCACTGGGGGCTTCACCTGCTGGGGGACACCCGGGCCCATTCTGGCTTTTGGCTTTTAGGAATAGAGATGCTACGAACATTCGCTGACCGGTGTTTGTGCGAACGTAAGTTTTTATTTCTCCGGGATACATGCCCAAGAGTGTCACTGCCGGATCGTCCGGTAGCCGCGTGTTTATCTTTTGAAGGAGCTGTTCAAACTGCTTTCCAGAGTGGCTGTGCCATTTTACAACCCCACCAGTAACATAGGAGTGACTCAGTTTCTCTAAATCCTCACCAGCATGTTGGGCGCTGTGGCTATTTTTTTTTAAAGTAAATTCTACCCCCGATGTGGGGCTCAAACTCACGACCCCAAGATCGAGAGTCCCATGCTCTATGGACTGAGCCAGCCAGGTGCCCCATTTTGTTGTTTGTTTTGACCTTTCTGATAGGTATTGTGGTTTTAGGTTTCATTTTCCTAATGGCCGGTGATATTGAACATTTTCTTTAAGAGTCTACAGTTTATTTCTTTAAATTCCAGTTAGTTAACGTACAGTGTAGTCTTGGTTTCAGGAGTAGAGCCCAGTGATTCACCTCTTACATATGACACCCAGTGCTCATCCCAACAAGTGCCCTCCTTAATGCCCGTCACCCATGTAGCCCATCCCCCCACCCACCTCTCTCCGTCAACACTCAGTTTGTTCTCTGTATTTAAGAGTCTGTTATGGGAGGTGCCTGGGTGGCTCAGACGGTTAAGTGTCCGACTCTTGGTCTCAGCTCAGTTCATGATCTTGAGGTTCGTGGGATCGAGCCCCGCATGGGGCTCCGTGCTGAGCACGGAGCCTGCTTGGGATTCTCTCTCTCTCTCTCTCTCTCTCTCTCTCTCTGCCCCTCCCCCATTTGCATGCTCACTGTCTCCCTCAAAATAAAGAAACTTAATAAAAAATTTAAAAAAATTAAAACAAAGAGTCTCTTACGGTTTGCCTCCCCCTCTCTATCTTATTTTTCCTTCTCTTCCCCTATGTTCATCTGTTTTGTTTCTTAAATTCCACGTCTCAGTGAAATCATATGGTTTCTGTCTTTGACTTATTTTGCTTAGCATAATGCATTCTAATTCCATCCACGTTGTTGCAAAGGGCAAGATTTCATTCTTTCTGATCACCGAGTAATATTGCATTATATATATGCAAATACATATATAATATATATAAATCATGTGCCCTTTGAGTCTGCATTTTTGTATCCTTTGGATAAATACTTAATAGTGCAAATGACTGCCGGCATTACCTTGATTCCAAAGCCAGACAAAGACCTCGCTACGAAGGAGAACTACGGGCCAATATCCCTGATGAACCTGAATGCAAAAATTCGCGACAAGATACTAGCGAATCAGATTCAACAGTACGTTACAAGAATTATTCACCGTGATCAAGTGGGATTTACTACTCCTGGGCTCCTGGCTGGTTAAATATTCACGAATCGGGGTGCCTGGGTGGCGCAGTCGGTTAAGCGTCTGACTTCAGCCAGGTCACCATCTCGCGGTCCGTGAGTTCGAGCCCCGTGTCGGGCTCTGGGCTGATGGCTCAGAGCCTGGAGCCTGTTTCCGATTCTGTGTCTCCCTCTCTCTGCCCCTCCCCCATTCATGCTCTGTCTCTCTCTGTCCCCAAAATAAATAAACATTGAAAAAAAAATTAAAAAAAAAATTCACGAATCAATCAGCGTGATACATCACATTCGTAAAAGAAAGGAGAAAAACCATGCGATCCTCTCAACGGGTGCAGAAAAAGCCTTTGACAAAATACAGCATCCTTTCTTTTTTTTTTATTAAAAAAATTTTTTTTAACGTTTATTTATTTTTGAGACAGAGAGAGACAGAGCATGAATGGGGGAGGGTCAGAGAGAGGGAGACACAGAATCTGAAACAGGCTCCAGGCTCTGAGCCATCAGCCCAGAGCCCGACGCGGGGCTCGAACCCATGGACCGCGAGATCGTGACCTGAGCCGAAGTCGGCCGCTTAACCGACTGAGCCACCCGGGCGCCCCCCTTTCTTGATAAAAACCCTCAACAAAGTAGGGATAGAAGGATCACACCTCAACACCGTAAAGACCGTGTATGAAAGACCCACAGCTAATGTCATTCTCGATGGGGAAAAACAGAGTTTCTCCCTAAGGACAGGACAGGAACATGGCAGGGATGTCCACTCTCACCACTGTTGTTCGGCACAGTCCCGGGAGTGCTAGCCTCAGCAGACCGCAAAAAGAAATAAAAGGCAAACCAATCGGCAAAGACGAAGCCAAACTTTCACTGTTCACAGCCGACACGATACTCCACGTGGAAGACGCGAGAGCCTCCATCAGAAAGCTGCTAGAGCTGATCCATGAATTCAGCAAAGTCGCAGGATAGAAAATCAGAATGCACAGAAATCGGCGGCATTTCTACACACCAATAATGAGGCAGCAGAAAGAGAAATCCAGGAATCGACCCCCTTTACAATTGCAACAAAAGCCATAAGGTACCTAGGAATAAACCTCACCAAAGAGGGGAAAGATCTGTACGCTGACCATGTTTTCAAAGTTCTTAGTGGCCATCTGTACCTCCTCTTTGCTGAAACGTCTGTTCATGTTATTTGACGGTTTCCTAATTGGGCTGTGTGTTTTCCTGCAGTTGGGCTTGAGGGTTCTTCGTGTGTTCTAGATACTTGTCCTGTGTTGGATATGTGGTTTGTAAATATGTTCTCCCAGCCAGTCGCTTGTCTCTTCATCCTCTTGACAGGCCCTTTCAGAGAGGGATGGGAGGAGAGGAGAAAAGTGCATCCAGTTCATCTCCCCGGAAGTAGAAGCCACCACAAGGGGGCGCCTGGGTGGCTCAGTCCGTTGAGCGGCTGACTTCAGCTCAGGTCATGATCCCTCGTTCACGAGCTCAAGCCCCGCATCCGCATCTGGCTGTGTGTTGACAGCAAGGGGCCTGGAGCCTGCTTTCAGATTCTGTTCCCTACCCCCCCCCCCCCCGCCCCGTGTTCTCGGTCTCTGTTTCTCTCTCAAAAATAAATAAACATTTAAAAAATAAAAAAAACAAAAAGAAGCCACTGCAGGAAGGTTTTGTTTGGTAAGGGAGGCAGGAGGGAGAGGAAGAGATCTGGGATACAGATTTATGACCCCGCCTAGGTATGGCGGGCCTGTTTCTGGGCCAGGGACCATCGTGAGCCCAGTTGAAGTCATCCCGATGGTCCTGCCTGCCTGAGGTAAGAGGTGTTGAGAGCGATGCATAAAGGGGCAGGTGGGAGGCCCCCAAACATGGCCTTGACCCCACATACCCAGCTGGACCATGCTGGGGCTTCAGGTGGCTTGGGGAGGCCCCCCGGCAGCCTTGGCCGGGGTTCCTGAGTGAGTCGGCCACATTCCCAGCAGCCTGTGGGCGGCACCGGGCACCAAAGAATTGGCATGTGGGCCTTCCAGGGAGCCCAGGGGCCATGGCCATGGCTGGTTGCTTCCAAGTGTGAGCTTGGCCCCTTCAACCGGTCTTCCTTCCCCTGAGCCCGCAGGGCCCCGAGGTGAGACTGAGTCCCTACCTCCGAATGCAGAGATTACGTTGGACAACGCTGCTCAGAGAGTGGAAGGTTCTCACAAGGCATTCTGAACAGTGCTTAACACGGGCCTGCCGACCTGTGAGCACGGTGCGGGCCTTGGGGTCGGGCTTCTGAATGACCGTGTGGTCTGGGGTTCTCAACCGGGCCCACGCCTCAGAATCATCCGGGGTGGGGGGAGAGTTGTTAAAAATGTAGCTTCTTGGCCCCTTTCTTTCTTTCTTTCTTTCTTCCTTAAATGTTTATTTACTTATGTTGAGGGAGAGAGCGAGAGAGCGAGTAGGGGACGGCAGAGAGAGGGAGACAGAGAATCCCAAGCAGGCTCTGTGTGTCAGTGCAGAGCCCGATGTGGGGCTCCGACCAACAACCCGTGAGATCATGACGTGAGCTGAAACCAAGAGCCGAACTGAGCCACCCAGGCTCCCCTTCTTGGCCTTTCTCTAAGATCTATGGAAAATGACTGTCTAGGCCTTCTGTCTGTCTGCCCTTCTGCCCTTGAGCGAATCGAGCACTGACTCATTCAGTCAAGATCTCTGCACTCGGTCTTCCTTCGGATATAACACCCTTCCCATGGCTGGCTCCTTCTGTTCCGTCAGGCCTCAGGCAAATGTCACCTTCTCAGAGACGCCAGCCTTGGCCATGCTCTCTAAAATCACAACCACACCCTGGTCTCTCCGTATCACATCCATGGGGTTGTACCTCCTGGCACTTGTGGGTATTTGCAGTTAGCTTCTTTCTTCCTTGCCGATCCCATCCGTCAAATTGTAAGCATCCCAGGGACAGGGGCTCTGTCTTGTTCACTGTTGGATCTCTAATGCCTACAGTAGTGCCTGGCACAGAGCACGTGTTCCCTGAATATCAGCTGACTACCCAGTTGGAGTGACTGGAGGCGACCCCGGGACTCTACCTGTTAAACAAGTGCCCAGGCGATCCTGACGCCCATGAAAGGTTGACAGCCATGGCCAAGAACCAGAGGTAGAGAAGGAGGGACCGGGCTGAATGGAGGTGGGCTCCAAACGTTCCCCACTTAAAATTTTTCCCCACTATCTTGTCATGTGGCTCATTTCCCTATAAGGGGTTGGGACAAGGCAGGACAAGGCTGCTGGTTATTTGAAGTTGCTGGTCAAGACGGTTTCCATTCATCGAGGTCCAGGTCTAGCAATTGAAATATTAAAAAAAAATTTTTTTAAGGGTGCCTGGGTGGCTCAGTCGGTTAAGCGTCCGACTTCGGCTCAGGTCATGATCTCGCGGTCCGTGGGTTCGAGCCCCGCGCGTTGGGCTCTGGGCTGACGGCTCGGAGCCTGGAGCCTGCTTCCGATTCTGTGTCTCCCTCTCTCTCTGCCCCTCCCCTGTTCATGCTCTGTCTCTCTCTGTCTCAAAAATAAATAAAAGTTCAAAAAAAATTTTTAAAAATAAATAATTTTTTTTTTTATGTTTAGTTACTTTCGAGAGAGAGAGAGAGTGAGCGAGGGGCAGAGTGAAAGGGAGACAGAATCCGAAGCAGGCTCCAGGGTCTGAGCTGTCGGTACAGAGCCCGACGCGGGGCTCGAACTCACGAACTGTGAGATCGTGACCTGAGCCAAAGTCAGATGCTTCACCGACTGAACCCCCCAGGCGCCCCAAGTATAGTTGTTTTGAAATCCACCACAGTGACGCACAGAGCACACGAGCTGCGGGTGCCTAAGGACAAGTGGGCTTTGTCGCATCTCTCGCCCAGCTCTGTGCCCTCCCTCGTGACCCCCACGTTCATAGCTGGATCCACGCTGCCCAGAGGAACGAGCTGCTTTGCTAACACACGGGCTCCCGGTCCCACCCCACGTGATGTATCTATCGCTTTGGAACCCGGCCTCGGGCTCGGGGAGAGAGGCAGCAATATGAAAGGGGGTCTGGGGGCACTGGGCCGCGAGGCAGACAGTGGGTTGGTGGCCGAGTGGCTCCGTGGAATGACCACTCTGCTCCTGCAGCGGTCACGTGGCGGAGGCGCTGAGTGTCCCTGCAGTAACACCCTCTGTGAGCAGGGCCCGGAGTGCATATGCCACGATTTCCCGTTGTGGCTTTTCACAAGCGAGCCTTACGTCAAAGACAGCCGGAGCCTGCCCCTGAAAACCTGGCTCCGGGGCAGAACACGGGGACCAGGAGAACAACGAGGCCAGTGTCACCCAGAAGGTCTATTGTTGGAGAGATGCTAATAGGGCTCCTTGGACTCCGAGCCGCACACAGTTTGTCATCTGTCAGCCCCTGCTCGCCAGGCCCCCAGAGCCTGTGGCTCTTTGCAGATGTGGTGTCCAGGGTCCCAGAGGGAGGTGGCGGTGGGCAACGGCAGGCAGCGGGGTCTGTTTTGTTGTGTAGCTGGCCTCGCGCCAAGCGGGGTGCTTACTCTCTCCTTATGGTTTTTGTTACAGCCACTAAAGAAAGGTGGTTGTTTTTTTTTTTTTAACATTTATTTATTTTTGAGGCAGAGAGAGACAGAGCATGAACGGGGGTGGGGCAGAGAAAGAGGGAGACACCAGAATCTGAAACAGGCTCCAGGCTCTGAGCTGTCAGCCCAGAGCCCGACGCGGGGCTCGAACTCACGGACCGCGAGATCATGACCTGAGCCGAAGTCGGACCCTCAACTGCCTGAGCCACCCAGGCGCCCCTAGAAAGAGTGTTTAAAGAGGGGCGCCTGGGTGGCTCAGTCGGTTGAGCGTCAGAATCTTGATTTCGGCTCAGGTCGTGATCCCAGAGTCATGGGATCGAGTCTTCCACCCCCCCCCACCCCCCCCCCCCCCCCCCCCCCCCCCCCCCCCCCCCCCCCCCCCACCCCCCCGCCCGCCTAGCGCTCGTCGGGATGAAATGCAAGGAAAAGGTGTTTGAGTCACAGCAGCTGTCACGCCGCTCTAGCCAAGGAATGCCTGGGCCGGTAGTGTGGCCGGCCAAAGAAAACACCATGAACGAGAATTAACTAACTTCTACCCAGGGCTCACTCTGTGCTCGGGCCCTGTCCCCGGGGGCTTTCCCTAGACACCCTCGGGGAAACTTCATGTCAACCCTCCGAAGTGGGGACCGCTGTCAGCTCTGTTTTGCGGAGAAGCTATAGAGGTGGAGGGACACGTGCTGTAAAAGAGGGAGGTGTATGAGGCCATCTCCGCGGATGGCTGCGGGCTTAGTCACTTCCCGAGCAAGGGCTACGGTGTTTGGGGGGGCGGGGGCGCGCGGGAGAGGCCTCTTTAGGCTCCGCCCCATGAAAGGAGATGAGGGGACTTTGCAGATGTCTGCCTGTAAGCACTGATGCCACTCCTTACCCCCCACCCCCACCGCCTCCTCCATGGCAAACCCGTGGGTGATTATTTCGGTGTCGGGCTTGTTCGCCAAACTCGCCACCAGTTGCTAGCTTTAAGAAGCGTTCATTTTTCAACGTTTATTTATTTTTGGGACAGAGAGAGACAGAGCATGAACGGGGGAGGGGCAGAGAGAGAGGGAGACACAGAATCGGAAACAGGCTCCAGGCTCTGAGCCATCAGCCCAGAGCCCGACGCGGGGCTCGAACTCACGGACCGCGAGATCGTGACCTGGCTGAAGTCGGACGCTTAACCGACTGCGCCACCCAGGCGCCCCAAGAAGCGTTCATTTTTAGGGGCGCCTGGGTGGCTCGGTCGTTTAAGCGTCCCGACTCTCGAGTTCAGCTCAGGTCGTGATCTCCCGCTCTCAAACTAAATACACGTGAAACAAGGCCTGTGCTTTTCAAAATCCATTCAAGCACCTTCTGGCTTCTTCCGGGCTTTAGGCAGCAGGGACGTAGATGTGGGACGTCTGCTACGTTTCGTGGCCTCTTGAGAGAGAGTGTGGCTTCCTGCCAGCGAAGTTTCTTTTCGTACAGTGCTCCGAATGTGGATGGTCACGGATAGTTATCACTATTGGGCTCAGCAGCAGCAGACTAATGCCTATTATTAGAGGCAGTTAGGCCTGTGGCCTATGGTCCTTCGTATTCAACAACTGGTCTTCTCAACCCTCCAGTGAGACCTGCTTAGAAGGGTTCCCGTCACCGTAGCAAGGCCAAGACGTTGGGACTCCCTGTTGCCGTGACCGCAAGCCAGAACACTCTGGAAAGGACACGATTCTCTCTTGGCCTTTAGTGTGTCCATTGGCGGGTCCAGAACAGGAGGTTAATTTAAAAAATAAACAGCTTTATTGACATATGATTCACACAACGTGTAATTCAACCTAATCGTCTCCATTTAAAAACACATACGGAAGCAGAGAGAACAGTAGAGGGAACCCCCGTCTACCCCCCTCACAGCTTCAACGGTGAACAATTCGTGGCCAATCCTCTATCTAACCTACTGCTCCCCATGCCCCATAACCCTCCATAACTGAGAATATTTTATTATTTTTTTAATGTTTATTTATTTTGAGAGAGAGAGAGAGAGAGTGCGTGAGCAGGGGAGGGGCAGAGAGCAAGGGAGAGACAGAATCCCAGGCAGGCTCCAGCACGGTCAGTGCAGAGCCCGACGTGGGGCTCGAACTCACGAACTGTGAGATCATGACCTGAGCTGAAACCAAGGGGCCGGCGCTCAACCGACTGAGCCACCCAGGCGCCCCCGGGGAGTATTTAAAAACAAATCCCAGACAACATATCATTTTGCCTACAACACTCTGGGGTGTATCTCTAACAGAGGGGATTAGAAAAAAAAGACCACCACGGGACCTAATCTCTGTCCAGATTTCTAGGTCAGAAGGTTCTGTGACGTGGGCTCCTTGCGCTGATTGGGCAGGCAGTTCATAAAGGAGCCTTAGATGATCTATGTGCTTCCTGAAAATATGCAAAGGCGTGTGTGTGTGTGTGTGTGTGTGAGCATTTTGCGAAGGGGCCACCAAGAGACCGTGGGCCTCCGCGTGTATGTTCCTTGGGAGGAGGGAGGGGAAGAACCAGAGGTCTCAAGTTCTCAGATATGAGCCCAGAGAGGCTTTGAGTCCACGGTGCAGGTGAAGGGTCCGCCTAAAATAGCCCTGACATTCAGTCACCGGTCCTGGGCGGCAGGTGTGCAGGGAAGATTGCTGAGTAGCGTGAGATCTGACACGCAGGCCTCAGCATCCCGGCCCGTGCCCTAGGCCACACTCAGGACGCAGCACAGTGTCAACCAGGCCCCGGAGCATCCCAGTGCTCCAGGACCCCCTTCCCCCACCACACACACACCGGGGTAGTTGGTGTTAAGCGTTTGCATTCCGGGGCCCGCCCTTCAGGATTCTGAGTCAACAGGTGTCGGGCGGGGCCTGGGAAGCTGCTCCCGCTTCGAGAAACGCAGGCACAGTGGCGTAGAGCATGCATCTCTGGGTTCCACAGCCCTGGTTCTGAACCTTGGCGCTGCTTCATATCAGCCGTGTGGCCTTGGGCAAGTCATCAAAGGCCCACTTATAACACCTCTGCCCTCGGGTTGTTGTCAGAGTTAGGTTAGATGGGGCCCCTGGGTGGCTGAGTCGGTTAAGCGTCCGACCCTTGATCTCAGCTCAGGTCACCATCTCACGGTGGGTGACTTCGAGCCCTGCGTCGGGCTCTGCACCGAGCCTGCTTGGGATTCTCTCTCCCTCCCTCTCTCTTTGCTCCCCTCCGCAACCTGTGCTGTCTCTCTCGAAAATAAATACATGAACTTAAAAAAAAAAATAGAATTAGGTTAGATAACATACGTAAAGGGCACGCTTAGTGCCTTACACGGAGAATAGTGTCCAGTTGGATAGTAGGTCCTTATTTTCTTAAAAACAAGAAGACCTTGGAAGGGCTCCCTTTATTTCCCTCGGGATTATAAGGGTTTATTGTCATGTTCCTACAATCGAGGAGATTTAAAAGAGTATCGGAAGGTTTATCTGATTCATGGGTCCCCTGGGCTCTTCTGACTCCAACGGACGGGAGTAAAGCTCAGAAAACTGATGGGCTCGGGTCGTATTTTCACCCTGCAGGGGTCAGGGGGACACTGGAAAGTTTCTTTCCGTACGTCCCTCCTGGGCCTCGGTGGTCTTGTTATCTCCGTTGTTCGGAACATGGTGCCTCTGTCAGGAAACTCTCTGATAGCAAGCCAGCCCGACTTGGCAAATATGTTTCCTTAACCCACACTGAACGCTCCATGCGAGAATGTGGCTGAATCTCCCTGGTGGAGAAAGAGCCGAAAGTTCACGTCCAGCCGTCGGGGGAGCGGGGAGCGGTGACGTTGGCCTCCTCTCATGCACACTAGGGCTCACTGTAGCCCAATGACTTTCTCTAGCTTCAAAACTGTGGTGGCCCTTGGGGACCCAGAGCAGGGAGGCACCAATGCCGGGACTGGGTTTCTTTCTTTCTTTCTTTTTAAGTTTATTTATTTATTTTGTGCGTGAGAGAGGGTGTGTGAGCAGGGGAGGGGTAGAGAGAAAGAGAGGGAGAGAGAGAGAATCCCGAGCAGGCTCTGCACTGCCAGCATGGAGCCCCACACGGGGCTCGAACTCACGAACAGTGAGATCACGACCTGAGCCGAAACCAAGAGTCGGACATTTAACTGACTGAGCCACCCAGGCGCCCCCGGACTGGATTTCTTTAGATGAGGGAAAGGCCCTGCTAGACTTCAAACTCCCTGAGGACAAAGCCCTGTCTAGACCCCACCAGAAAACTGTAGCCTCCCCCCGGGACCCCCCGGCTTTAACCCAGGATGACCGGCCCACAAACCCTGAGGCCTATGGCTATGTCTCAGCTACCGCACCGCCAGCCCTTAGTGTTTACCTGGTCTGGCTTTTCAGGTCTTACCTCTTGTGGCCGGCTCTGCACTAGCCCTTGGAAATTAACAACTGCACGTGGCCTTCCGCTCCCCCCACCCCCCGCCCCTGAAGACCCTCTGCTCTCCCAGGAGACAGCTCGTACTTTTTGGGGGGGACTTCAGGTAGTTGTCCTGCCTCAGAGCCTCCTGCTCAGAGGTGCTTACAAGGTCCCCTCCACCTCCAGAGGGGTGACAGGACAAGCTGTGGATGCAAGTGAGTGGGCTCCAGAGGGGACTTGCTGTCCAGGCCCCTGCAAATGGGTGACCAGTGAGTTAAGTGAGCAGCTTGTCCTTCTTCTGGCCACCGCCCCTCCCTGTCCAACTGTGCTGAAAGATCCACGGACGGGGCGGCGGCCTCTTGGCAATGGAAGGAATTTGAGGCCAGGCTGGGGCCGGTCTTGTGTCTGATCTGTGTTGGTTGACAAGCAGGTAGGCCCCTCTTCTTCCCAGAGGCCTCTGGCTGCAAGGTCAGTGGAGCCAGTGGTGGTGGGGGTTGGGGTAGGCCTGAAGTGTCTCTGGCCTTCTTAGCAGAGGGAAACCTTGACTGGTCAGAATCTTGGGGAAGGGGCTTGGTGGGAATTTCTGGGAAACCGAGGCTCAAGGAGGAAGCGTATGTTGTCATCCTCCTTGTTGGAAGAGTTACCAAAGTGCCCGAGGTCACCTTCCCTGCCTTCATGAGCTCGGCCTGTGACTGTAGTGAGCCTTTGCGTGGTCATGAAGCTTCCTGACTACCTGGGATCACTGCCCAAGCTGGGCACCCACAGAGTATAAGATGGTGACCCCAAGGGGCGCCGGGGTGACTCCGTCGTTTGAGCGTCCAACTCGTGGTTTCGGCTCAGGTCATGATCTCATGGTTTGTGAGTTCAAGCCCTGCGTCGGGCTCCGCGTTGACAGCGTGGAGCCTGCTTGAGATTCTCTGTCTCCCCCTCTCTCTGCCGTTCCCCTGCTCGCGCTCTCTCTCTAAAAATAAATAAACATTAAAAAAAAAAAGATTGTGACCCGAGTAGATGTCCAGGTTATCATGCATTTGTGTGTGTGTGTGTGTGTGTGTGTGTTGGGATGTTGAGTTTCCTCCCAAAAAGAGAGTTAAGAAAAATGTTCGAGGGGGTCCAAGTAATCGAATCTTTATTTTCCTAGGAAATAGAGTCTTCCGACCCGACACCCTTTTGGTCAGGGATGACCTGGGCACCGGGACCATCGGTCAGAAAGCAGCATTTGGGAAGTCCGGCCAAAGCTACCTCTTCCTCGGTGCCTTCAGACAGACTAATGTCAGGTTGGGCTTCTTTGTTCACTTGAGTTTGCTCGTGAGGACGCAACCCAGCAGCTAATGGCTGAAGACAGCTTTATAGGGCACCGCTGTATTGGATGCCACGGGAGACACAGAAAGTGAAGACGAAAGCCTTTGCCATCAAATAGCCTCCGGTGAGCCAGTCGAGGAGACACAACACAGATGGAGCATAGGACAGCCCGAGGCTTCTCAACAGATACCGTCCAGACCCTTATTCTGATGTCATGGGTCTAGGGTCGGGCCCAGGAATCTATTTGATCACACTCCCCGGGAGACTCGCCATCTCCTTCGTGGTTTCTCCTTCCAAGCCTCAGGGTCCTTGGCACTTGGAGACAGTCAGACCAGATGATCTTCCCAGGGCTCTTCCTGCTCTGACATTCTGAGATTCCCCTGGGAAAGCCAATTAAACTAACCCAACAGGCTGTCTACGCTGGGTACCAGACTTGTGCAGGCAAAGAGCCTTCCAGGAGTTCAGAGGTGGAGAGGTCCTTTGCTGGGCAGGGGAGGGGTGGGGGTGGTGAGAATGGTCTTTTTTTTTTTCATGGATTAGCTGTAAGCCAGGCCTCCTGGGATGGAGGACAGATTTGGAGAGGGAGAGGAATTCTCTGGCCAAAGGCTCAAGGCCAAGTGGTATTTCTTCTCTAGTTCTCTATGTGCTTTTTATCTGTGGTTAGGAACGGGGAAGTTGAATTGAAGATAAGGAGTTACACGGAGCACCAGCCAAGGCCTGAGCTCAAGTCTCCCGAAATGTCTTAGATCTTGTCCCCGACAAAGTCCAGTAACCCTCATTCGGCACTGACCTATTGCTATTGTGGATACGGACTTCGTGAGGCCATTTGTTCATTTCACAAGCCTTTATTGAAGGCCTACTTTGGCTAGACCTTGTGTTCCATGCTAAAGATACAAAGATGAGTAAGATAGTGACATGAGAGGCCTGTTTGAGCAGACAAGTTCAATGTGATGGGGGTGTCAAGGACGTCTATGAAACTTAATGTGCAAAAGAGGGACTGTAGTTGTGGGGAGAGGACAGGGAAGACCCTGCAGTGGGGGTAGGTTAGATTCGCCAGATTGGGGGAGGAAGAGGGGAGCACTTTCTGGGCAGAGGTGGGACAGAAGGGTAAAATAGTATGACACATCAAAAATGAACTGGGGCAGTTTGTAGGCTTACGATCGGTCCCTTGAGGCCCCCAGGGGACGAGGGAGTGGCGGGTGCCATTTAGCTGGGGCCATTGCTTGTGTCTTATCCAATGTTTACACTTCACCCTGAAGGCCCAAGGGAGCTGGGGAGGTGCTTTGAAAGCAGGCATTGACTTGGGCAGATTTGAGTTTTAAGACGTTCCTTCCGGTGGTCTTGTAGATGGTGGGGACGGAATGAATGGAATAATGGCAAAAGCCCTATCCAGAAGACTGTTTCTCTGAACTAAGAAGAGCTGGTGAATTGGGGCAGCTCAATGGAGAGGGTGAGCTATGGGTGCACTGGGGAGCTCCTTAGGAGTTCAAATCTACACAGTTGATTAGCTGGCAGTGGAAAGTTGAGGGAGAAGGGGGAGCTGAGGATGACTTCCCAGTTCTTGCCTTGGAAAATCGGGTGGTGGGGGGGCGGGGGGGAGGTGTAGCAGATTGTGGATTAAGGAGAGAAAATGGGTTCCGTATTGGACAAGTTGAATTGGAAGTACCCGCGGGACACCGAGGCAGAGATATCCAGTAAGCAGCTGGATAACAAAAGAGAGGCCTAGCATAGAGGTGCTTCTGAGGAGGGATTTCTGGATCCTGTGTGGATTCTTCCCTTTGCACTTAAAAAAAAAAAACAAAACCTTTTAATTCCAGTATAGTTAACGTACACTATTGTATTAGCTTCGGGTGTACAATACAGTGATTCAGCAATTCTATACGTGACTCGGGGCTCATCATGGCAAGTCCTCTTAATCCCCCTCACCCATTTCAGCCATCCCCCCACCCTTCTCCCCTCTGGTAACCATCAGTCTGTTCTCTCTAGCTAAGTGTCTGTTTTTGGTTTGTCTCTTTTTTGATTCTTTGGTTTGTTTCTTAAATTCCACATAGGAGTGAAATCATATAGCATCTGTCTTTCTCTGACTTATTTCACTCAGTGTTATACTCTCTAGATCCATCCGTGTTGTTGCAAACGGCAAGATTTCATTCTTTTTATGACTAAGTCATATTCCATTATATATATACACATATACGTATTTATGTGTACATATATATGTATACACACACACACACACGTATATATGTATATACACCACTTCTTTACCCATTTATCTATCAGTGGTGGATACTTGGGCTGCTTCCATAATTTGGCTATTGTAAATAACGCTACAATAGGGGCACCTGGGTGGCTCAGTCGGTGGGGCGTCCGACTTTGGCTCAGGTCGTGATCTCGCAGTTCACCAGTTCGAGCCCCGCGTCGGGCCCTGTGCTGACAGCTCCGAGCCTGGAATCTGCTTCGGATTCTGTGTCTCCCTCTCTCTCTGCCCCACCTCACCTGTGCTCTCTCTCTCCTTTCTCAGGAATAAATAAACATTAAAAAATTCGTTAAACACATAATAGTGCTGTAATAAACATAGGGGTGCATTATCTTTTTGAATTAGTGTTTCTGTATTCTTTGGGTAAATACCCCAGAGTGCAATTGCTGGGTCATAGGGTAATTCTATTTTTAATTTTTTGAGGAACCTCCATTCTGTTTTCCACGGTGGCTGTACCAGTTTGCATCCCCACCAACGGTGCACAAGGTTTCTTTTTTCCCCACATCCTGACACTTGTTGTTGCTTGTGTTTTAGATTTTAGCCATTCTGACAGGTGTGAGGTGATATCTCATTGTGGTTTTGATTTGCATTTCCCTGATGAAGAGTGATGATGAGGATCGTTTCACGTGTCTGTTGGCCATCTGGATGTCTTCTTTGGAGAAAGGTCTGTTCATGTCTTCTGCCTATTTTTAATTGGATTCTTTTTTGTACTGATTCGTATTAAGTTCTTCATACCTTTTGGATACTAACCCTTTATCGGATATGTCATTTGCCAATATCTTCTCCCATTCCATCGCGGTCTTTTAGTTTTGTTGACTGTTTCCATTGCTGTGCAGAAGCTTTTTATTTATTTATTTATTTATTTTTTTAAATTTTTTTCTTTCAACGTTTATTTATTTTTGGGACAGAGAGAGACAGAGCATGAACGGGGGAGGGGCAGAGAGAGAGGGAGACACAGAATCGGAAACAGGCTCCAGGCTCTGAGCCATCAGCCCAGAGCCCGACGCGGGGCTCGAACTCACGGACCGCGAGATCGTGACCTGGCTGAAGTCGGACGCTTAACCGACTGCGCCACCCAGGCGCCCCGAAGCTTTTTATTTATAGTCTATTTTCGCCTTTGTTTCCCTTGCTTCAGGAGGCGTATCTAGAAAGACATTGTTATGGCTGCTGTCAGAGAAATTACTGCTTGTGCTCTCTTCTAGGATTCTTACGATTTCAGGTCTCACATTTAGGTCCTTAATCAATCCATTTCGAGGTGATTTTGGCGTATGGTGAAAGAAAGTGGTCCAACTTCATTCTTTGCATGTCGCTGTCCAGTTTTCCCAACACCATTTCCTGAAGAGACTGTCTTTTTCCCATTGGGTATTCTTGCCTCCTTTGTCAGAGATTAATTGACCATGTATTTATTCTGACCAGAATTTATTTCTGGGCTCTCTATTCTGTTCCATTAATCGATGTGTCCATTTTTGTTCTTTGCATCCCTAACACACTTCTAAGAACACATTTTGGTGACGTCCAAGGTTGTATACTTTCTCCTTTCCAGCACCTCATACCTGCCATTCATGAGACATCACATAGCCATTGAATTCCCCTTATTTGTAAAGACCTTTCCTCAAATCATGAGGGCGATTAGAAGGGGATTTCAGATCATCACTTGCTGACTCCTATCACTCAAGTGTGGATATTCCAGCAGGCGAAGCAGGCAACCAGACGTTTGTTAAAGCTTCTGGAAGTCACTGTACTTTTTTTTTTTGGCATGGGAAGGAAGTAACAGTGGACCAAGCCCATGGACATTGTGCTGTGAGGTCTGGCCTCCTGGGATGAATTGAAATCGTCACCATCACCACCATCATCATCATCATCATCACTAAAGAACTAACAGCTTGAAGAATTTCAAGCTTGACGCTGCGCTGAGGGCCTTTCATGCATGATCTCGCTGAAACGTGGTCATAGCCCCAAGGCGGTACTATTACTGTGCTTGCTTTTATCGATGAGAAAACTGAGGCGCGGGGAGTATGAGTGAGTCGCTCAGGAACCTTAGTACTCAGGAGAGCTGGGTCTCCAAGCTGCATCTATCTGACTCCAGAATCCCCGCTCTTAACTGTATGTGGCCTGCTAAGAAAGGCTGTTCAGTTGTCATTGGCATTGTTTTTCCTTCGGAAACCTCTCTAGCTTTCTTTCACCTTCAGTATGTAGCCACCTGAACTGGGCAGCCAGTCGACAGCCGGGATTGCGTACCCGTTTTAAAGGAAGATGGCATACGCGTGGAGGGTGGGGCGTGGGACAGAAGCACAGTTCCTGTGACCCAAGGACCTACCTGGCCAAAGACACCCGTGCGATGAGTGAGACTGTGCACTCCGGGGCTACGACAGGGTGGAATTCATAAGGCGGGGCTTCCTGGAAAAGAGGCGTACTCGCTCCTTCCGCATCTAGAAGGAAGAGACAGACAGATGGGGAGAGGTGCCCTGGATTTCTATCAGGAGAACTCAGGAGCCCTCGGAGCTTGAAGGGACCACAGAAAGCATCTGGTTAACTAGATTCTGGCCCACCCTTCTCATTTCCTAGGTGAAGAAACATAGCAAGAGAAAAGTGGGGACCTTCTCGGGTGAGGGTTCATGGCTCCCCAGCCAGCGTTCTGTCTCTGGGGCAGGGGAGGTGGGAGACCAGTACGAGCAGAGTCCTGGGGATGCTAAGAGGTCACGGGCCGGGAAGAATCAGACCGGGAGCGGCCACAGAGCCACCTTGTTCAGAACGCCCTTCAGCAAAAGTCTGGGAAGTTCTGTTGTTTTTTTTTTTTAATAATTTCTTTTTTTTTTTTTAATGTTTTTATTTATATTTGAGACAGAGAGAGACAGAGTATGAGTGGGGGAGGGGAAGAGAGAGAGGGAGACACAGAATCTGAAGCAGGCTCCAGGCTCCGAGCTGTCAGCACAGAGCCCGACGCGGGGCTCGAACTCACGGACCGTGAATTCATGACCTGAGCCGAAGTCGGACGCTTAACCGACGGAGCCCCCCAGGCGCCCCTGGGAAGTTCTGTTTTGATGTCCACCTGCTCCGGGGGCTTCCCTCAGCTCAGGGGACGCCGTGTGGCTAGCTCTTGCCACGTGCCTCCGCAGTCCAGGCTGACAGCGAACATTTCATCGGCCTGCCCAGGCCGAAGCCACGCCGTCTGTGGCACCCGCTTACGGGTTCTATTTACCCAGCACGGAGAATTTCCGACAGGGAACCAAAGCTTCTTTCCTCCAACCACAACTGACACATTTTCAAACAAAGGAACCATAGAGTCCTCACTTATAAACTCCTGGCTGCCCTGGTCTTTGGTCAGGAAATACCAGGTTTTTTTTACACGGTGTCAAAAATGAATCGACTGCCCGGTCTCCTCCCACAAAAATGTTGCTCTGCAGACATCACGATGTGGGGGTTGGAATCCAACCCGCCTGCCTCCCATGCTGCCTTGTCGCGGAGCCCTCGTAAATCAGAAGGCAACCCTTTGGGCGAGGCCCCTGTTGACCTTTGCAGATGAACCGAGGTGCCACGTTGCGGACGAAATCCTTGACTCCAGAGTGGGGGTTCTGGGTGCCTTTTGCCGCCCGCCCAGCCTTGTCCTTTAGCTCTCAGCCCTGAGCGGGGAGCTCAAAGGAACGGCTGTTCTCTTGCTGTATCTACACCGAGTCTGGATCCTGCTTTATGCTTGTTGGGCTCAGGAGTCGCCTCACTCTGGCTGGACATGGGCAGAATGCACCCCTGATGTATGGGGAGGCGATACCTGCCGGCCATGGGATGGGGGTGGGGTAGTAAGGATCTGGAGGGAGGGAAGTGGATTTAGTGTCCATGAACCCGTCCCTACCTCATCAGAACACAGGCATTTTAAGAGACAGGGTTTTGAGGAGCTTTAAGACCCAGCAAAACACCCCACTGCTTTTATTTGGGATTCTTTTTTTTTTTCCCTCAACATTTATTCATTTTTTGAGAGAGAGAGAGAGACAGCGTGAGTGGGGGAGGGACAGAGAGAGAGGGAGACACAGAATCCGAAGCCGGCTCCAGGCTCTGAGCTGTCAGCACAGAGCCCAACGCGGGGTTCGAACTCACGGACCGCGAGATCATGACCTGAGCCGAACTTGGACACCCAACCGACTGAGCCACCCAGGCGCCCCTATCTGGGATTCTTAAGATTAGACATCTTATAGTTTGGAAACATGACCTTCTGCTATTTTAATGTTTGTAAATGTTTCATTTTGTTCTTTCATTGCTCTCTGCTCTGGCCAGGCACCGTGCTGGCCATAGTGATGAGCAAAACCACACATGGTCCCAGCCCTCATGCAACTCATAGTCTGGTCGGCAAGCCAGATATGAAGCACATAAACGCAGGAATGAACGTTAAGATGCACTTGCGAAAAGTTCTAGAAAGGGGTTCTGACTTGTCAGGAGATCAGGGAGGCCTTCCTTGAGGCAGTGAGGATTTTGCCGACACCGGAGGGATGAGTGGACTTTAACTAGGGGAAGAGTGGAGGGAGGGGTGTTTCAGGCAGAGAGAACAGTACAGATCTTCCTTGCCTTGCGATGGGGTTACGTCCCAATAAACCCATCGTAAGTTGAAAATATCCTCAGTTGAAAATGCATGTAAGACACCTAACCTACAGAACATCACAGCCTCGTCTAGCCTACCTTAAATGTTCTCAGAACACCGACACTAGCCTGCAATTGGGCAAAGCCATCCAACGCAAAGCCTACTTTATAATAAAGTGTTGGATATCTCGTGTAATCTGTGGAATACTGTACTGAAAGTGAAAAACAGAATGGTCGTGTAGGTAGAGAATGAGTCCAGGAAAAAAAAATCAAAATGCAAAATTTTAAATATGGTTTCTACGGAGGGTGTATCGCTTTCACACCGTCATAAAGTCAGGACATCGTTAACTTGAACCATCGTGAGTCAGAGACCGTCTGTATGTGCAAAGGTCCTGTGGTGGGTCCTCAAGAAGGCCAGGCTGGTGGAGCAGAGGGAGGATCAAGGGGAAGCACGGTGGAAGCTGAAGCTGCAGTGGGCAGGCCTCCGAGGCCAAACAGTGCGGGGCCTTGAAGGCCCCGCTAAGGAATTTGATCTTTGTACTAAAAGCCACACGAAATTCTTGGTCAAGTTCCTTTTGAAAATGTCAGGGGGAGTTTAGTACTTAAGAAAGAAAAGTGTTGTTTTCTTACTCTGAACATATGTGGGTACCTGAATATGTAAATAAATCTCATTTCCTACCGTCTTGGGTTCCCAGGGGAAAAGTCCTCCTGAAACGGAGCAGAAATCTTTGGATTTCTAGGAATTGTGGGTCTGGCGCTGTTCCTTCAACAGCACTTTCCCAATTGGCATCTCCCTTTTGTAACCTGGCCTAGGTATCGATCTTTCCTCCAGCCACTGCACTCATTTAAATTTTTATATTAAAAAAAATTGTGGTTAAATGCACATAGCATAAACTCTCCCACCTTAACCATTTATTTTTTATTTAAAAAAAATTTTTTGACATTTATTTTTGGGAGACAGAGGAGACAGAGAGTGAGCAGGGGAGGGGCAGAGAGAGAGAGAGACACAGAACCGGAAGCAGGCTCCAGGCTCTGAGCCGTCAGCGCAGCTCGACGCGGGGCTCGAACTCCCGGACCGCGAGATCGGGACCTGAGCCGAAGTCGGACGCTTAACCGACTGCGCCACCCAGGCGCCCCAAGATTTGATTTTAAAGTAATCTCTACATCCAACTTGGGGCTCGAACTCACAACCCCGAGATCACCGACTGGTCCACCGACTAAGCCAGCCGGGCGCCCCTCCACCTTAACAATTTTTAAGGGTCGAGTTCAGTGGCATTAAGTACAGTCACGTTGTTGGGCTCCCATCACCACCACCCGTCCACACAACCTTCAGTTTACAAAACTAAAACTCAGAGCCCATTAAACAACTCCCCATTCTCCCGCCCCCAGCCCCTGGCAGCGGCCATTCTACGTTCTATCAGTTTGACTGCTCTGGGTACCTCACGTCAGCAGACTCTCATTGTCTCTTTGTGACTGGTTTATTTCACTCAGCGTAATGTCCTGAAGGGTCATCCATGTTGCAGTATGTGTCAGACTTTCCTCCCTTTTTAAGGCTAAAATTCCATTATATGTATAGACCACATGTTGTTTATCCATTATGTCAATGGACATTTGGGTTCTTTCCACCTGACTGATGCAAATAATGCTACTATAAATATGGGGGTACAAATCTCCTTTCAAGTCCCTGCATGTATTTATTTATGTATTTACTTATGAGAGAGAGAGAGTGTGCGAGCAGGGGAGAGAGGCAGAGAGGGAGAGAGAGAATCCCAAGCAGGCTCCGCCCTCAGCACGGAGCTCGACGTGGGGCTTGATCCCACAACCCTGAGATCATGACCTGGGCTGAAATCAAGAGTCGACGCTCAACCGACTGAGCCACCCAGGTGCCCCTCAGGTCCCTGCTTTCAATTCTTTTGGGTATATATCCAGAAGTGGGATTGCTGGATCCTATGTTGGGTCTATTTTTGTTTTCTTTTTTTGAGGAATCTCCATATTGTTTTCCATATGGTTGCACCAGTTTACATTCCTGCCCATGGTGCACAAGGGTTTCAATTTCTCCACATCCTTACCAACATTCATTGTTTTATGTTTTTTTCTTTTAATAGTAACTATCCCAATGGGTGTGAGGTGGTATCTCATTGGTTTTTAAAAAAATGTTTATTTTATTTATTTTGAGAGAGAGAGAGAGAGCTTGGGCACGGGTGGGGGAGGCAGAGAGAGAGAGAGGGAGACAGAATTCCAAGCAGGCTCTGCATCATCAGTGAAGAGCCCGATGCAGGGATCGGTCCCACAAACTATGAGATCATGAGCGGAGCAGAAATCCAGAGTCGGATGCTTAACCACTGAGCCATCCAAGCGCCCTTCACTGCTGTTTTCATGTGCATTTCCCTACTGATTAGTGATGTTGAGCATCCTTTTGTGTGCGTGTTGTCCGTTTGTGTATCTTCTTTTTAAAAAAAAAATTTTTTTAAGTTTATTTCTTTTTGGGACAGAGAGAGACAGAGCATGAATGGGGGAGGGTCAGAGAGAGAAGGAGACACAGAATCTGAAACAGGCTCCAGGCTCCGAGCTGTCAGCACAGAGCCCGACGCGGGGCTCGAACTCACGGACCGCGAGATCATGACCTGAACCGAAGTCGGACGCTCAACCGACTGAGCCACCCGGGCGCCCCAGTTGTATATCTTCTTTGAAGAAATGTCTATCCAAGTCCTTTGCCCATCTTAAAAATTGAGTTGTTTTGGGACACCTGGGTGGCTCAGTTGGTGAAGCATCCAACTCTCGGTTTCGGCTCAGGTCATGATCTCACGGTTTTGTGAGTTCGAGCCCCGTGTTGCCTCCGTGCTGACAGTGTGGAGCCTGGTTGGAATGATCTCTCTCCCTCTCTCTCCGCTCCTCCTCCATTCTCTTTCTCAAAGTAAATAAATAAACTCAAAAAACTGGGGTTGTTTGGTTTCTGCTATTGAGTTGTAGGACTTCCTTATATAGCCCGAATGTTCATTATGGTTCACAAATACGTCCTTCCACTCTATGGGTGCAGTCATTTTTATAGAATGACTTTTTTCAGAACAAGAGTCCCAGGAATGGTCTTGGTGCTAGAATTGGCTTCAAAGGGGATAACACACCCCGCTCGGTGCGGTGGTAACAATAACACACAACCCAGGCACTCCCATCCCACCGGGCGACTCTCTTACTCTGCTCTCGGGACGGGCCATGGAAGTCCTACAACTCAATAGCAGAAACCAAACAACGGGCCATGGTGTGAGGCAGCCTGAAAACTGTTAAGGGCATGAAAAGACCAGAGATGGTTTTCATTTCTGGACATATTCGGAGAACCGCGAGGGTCCGTTGACATGGACAAGCCACTTCCTGGCACACGAGGATCATGAACATTCAGGGAGAGGCTCTTTCAAGGGACAGAGCCCTTGGTGTGGACAGTGGGCTCCAGAGCCCAGCCGCGAGACACAAAGAACACAAGAAGACGAGCCCTCCCTCGTCTGGCCTCTCTCTGTCACGACCCCATTGTGAATATTTGTCCCCTGAGAATACTTGCATCTGTATAACACTCAGAAGATGAAACATATTCACGCACACATTGTTCCCTCAGATCTTCATAGTGTTCTGGCCAGCCAGGAAGGGTGGGCTGGTATTGTTACTATTTTATGGATGGGAAAACGGAGACCCAGGAACCTTCGATGGGTTGCCGAAAGCCCCAGTGGGTGGGCAAGTCAGACAAACAAACAAACGTCTTGGGATCTTTTCCTTCCTTCTTTAATAAATCTTCCATACACCCATCGAAGGAGCCCGTCCCTTCCCCAGCCAGTAGGCCAAGTGGGCACGAAAAACCAGGTGTGTTAACCTCGCCGCGACCTGGACCAGAGCCTGACCCCTGGTTCCCACACGAAATCTTTGCAGGTCATTACGTGTTTGCTTTCTAGCCCAGTGGTCAGCAGTGGGCGCTTGGCTGAGACCGCTGCTCTGAGGGGCGGGGTCCCAGGCATTTAGATCCTTCTCTAAGTCAACATTGTCTCCCTTCGGAGATGCGAAGACTCTATGAAAGAGGTCCAGAGGACATTATTGCCTCCACCTAAGAGATGTGGAAACTGAGGCCCAAGGAGGGTAAGTAACACGCCTGAGGTCCCATAGCTAATAATTGCTACAGTATCTGGTTTCAATATCAATATATTTTTTTTTTTATCACGACACCGAGCTACCAAGTTGCCCAAAAGCCCCCTCCCGGGAGGGAGAGCGACTTCACCACGAAAGCGCTGTATCACGATGTGGTCGGGGACGGTGCAGGTGTGCCCGTATAGACATTCTGGGCAGTCCTGGCGGATGGCAGGGAGCACGCTGGAATAGGCAGCCAGCTCTGTGCCATGGCATGGTGGACACAAACAAGGACTACGCCAATGAGAACCAAAAGAGGCTATCGATCCCGAGCTTTCTATACGGGAGAGGCGGCCACCGTCATTTGGCTTTGGCAGAGGCTCAGAAGCAGGCAGGGGAGCGGGAAAGCTTTACAGTGAAAGAAGGGAAGGCTTCGGGTATGACCTGACTGGAGGCCATAGGCATGGGGAAGCTGGGGGTGGGCTAACTCGAGGCGGGGTGTCCCATGTGATGGGTTGGTGATGCCCTGCTTGGCTTCCTCTGGCTCTTCCTGAATTTGGAGAGGGTAGGATAGCAGCAAAAATGGGGAATCTGGAGTGATTACTGAGGGGTTGTAGCTTACTTCCCTACCGGTTGCTGTAGAGGCATGGGTCAGAGTCCTGTTGTCATCTATGGTCTGGCTATTGTCCATTTGTACGTTCACCCTCTCAACACAAGGGAGTGAAAAGATTGCCCTTGTTGAAAAATCTATTGCGGTGGTCTCAATGTCCATTGTCAGAATTAAAGAGAACGAAAACGGGGGCACCGGGGTGGCTCAGTCACTTAAGCATCCCAACTTTTGATTTCAGCTCGGGTCATGATCTTGCGGTTCGTGGGCTCGGGCCCCGCATCGGGCTCTGTGCTGACAGTGCGGAGCCTGCCGGAGATTCTCTCTCTCTCCCTCTCTCTCTGCCCCTCCGCCACGCTCTCTCTCTCTCTTTCATTCAAAATAAATAAATTTAAAACAAAGAATGAAAATATTTCCTAAGGTTCTGAAACCTATGTGTCATTTCCCACGGGCTTAAGGTCCTGGGATGCGGGAGATTTTTAACGCCAGCCCTAACAGCGTTTGCATTATTCGATTGACTTCGATTGACCCCTCGTGCCTGTCACTGTCGTGCAACACAGAGCAGTTTCCTGTGTATGGGGGAAGAGATTTCAGATAAAAGGTGCTGTTGGGTGCTGGGGAGTGGGGGTAGTATCCGGACTCTTGGAGCTCTGCTCAGTCTGATGAGACTAGGCTGGGGTTGGAGGAGGGCACTCAGGAGTGAGCACCCCAAAATGAAGTGGGGTGGGCATGAAGGAGCCTCCAGGAAATTTTTCAGCTGGGGCCGTCTATTCAGAACACCTTTGCAGCAAATCAGTTGTTTTTTCATTCTCCCATGCCACGTCTCACGGTGACTTCTTTCTCTATTTACATTAACTTTTGTAAAGACTTCCTTTTTTTTAGAGCAGTTTCAGGCTCCCAGCAAAATTCAGAGGAAGCTACAGAGATGTCCCGTATCCTCCCTGCCCCCACGACCGCTGATCTTTTTACTGTCTGCACGCTTTTGCCTTTTCCAGAATGTCACGTAGTTGGAATTACACACTATATACAGCCTTTTCAGACTGGCTGCTGTCTTAGTTCTTCTGGGCTGCCGTAACAAAATGCCACACAATGAGTGACTGACCAACTACAAACATTTCTCACAGTTCTGGAGGCTGGAACTCCAAGATTCGGGTGCCAGTACCGTCAGCTGAAGGCCCTCTTCTGGGCTCTCGGTTGCGGACGGTTGACTGCTCAGTGTGCCATCACATGGTAGGAGGAACGGGCTAGCTCTGGGGCCTCTTTTATAGGGGCACTAATCCCCTTCATGAGGGCTCTGCTCTCATGACCCAGTCACCTCCAAAATGCCCTACCTCCTAATACCATCACCTTGAGCATTTCGGTTGCCAACATGTGGATTTTAGGGGGATACGAACATTCAGACCACAGCAACTTCTTTCACTTAGTAGTATGAGTTCAAGGATCTTCCAATTCTTTTCATGTGTTGGTAGCTCAACTCTTTTTTTGTGCTGAATAATATCCCATTGTCCGGATGCACCACGGTTTATGTATCCATTCCCTTGTTGAAGGACATCTTGGTTGCTAACGAGTTTTGGCAATTATGGATAAAGCTGCTATAAACATCCGCACATATGTTTCCGTGTGGACATACGATGTGGAACATCTTTTCAAGTTTCTTTGCCATCTGTATATATCTGTATACATTCTGATGAGTTGTCTGTGAAGGTCTTGGACCCATTTTTAAATCAGGTTGTTTTCTTAGTGCTGAGTTGTCAGAGTTCTTCGTGTATTTTGGATAACGGTTCTTCATCAGATGTGTCCTTTGCAAATATTTTCTCCCCGTCTGTGGCTTGTCTTCTCATTCTCTTGACATTGTCTTTCACAGAGCAGAAGTTTTTCCTTTTAACTAAGTCTAGTGGATCAATTATTTCTTTCACAGATTGTGCCTTTGGTGTTGTATCTAAAAGGTCATTGCCATACCTACGTCATACCATGGTCATGTAGGTTCTTTCCTATGATATCTTCCAGGAGTTTAACAGTTTTGTGTTTTATATTTAGGTCTATGATTCACTGTGAGTTAATTTTTGTGAAGGGTGTGAAATCTATGTCTAGATTTATTTTTTCATATGTGGTGGTCCAGTTGCTCCAGTACCATTTGTTAAAAAGACCGTCTTTGCTCCATTGTATTGCCTCTGTTCCTTTGTCAAAGATCACTTGAGTATATTTATGTGAATCTTATTTCTCGGCTTTCCATTTTGCCCCACTGATCTATGTCTGTTCTTTACAAATACCACACTGTCTTGACTACTACAGCTTTGTAGTAAGTCTTAAAGTCATGTAGTATCAGTTCTTCAACTTGGTTCTTTTCCTTCAATACTGTGTTTGGCTGTTGTGGGTCTTTTGCCTCTCCATATAAACTTTAGAACCACTTTGTTAATAGCCACAAAATAACTTGCTGGGATTTTTATTGGGGTTATATTGACTCTATAGATCAAGGTGGGAGGAACTGAAATTTTGACAGTATTGAGTCTTCCTATCCATGAACATGGGATATCTTTCCATTTATTTAGGTCTTTTTTGATTTTGTTCATCAGTTTTGTAATTTTCCTCTTTCAGGAAACTTGAAGATCTTATACACATTTTGTTAGATTTATAGGTAAGCATTTCATTTGTGGGGATGTTAATGTAAATGGTATTATGTTTTTAATTTCAAATTGCACTTGGTTATGGCTGACATGCAGGAAAGCAAATGACATTTGTAGATTAACTTTGTATCCTGCAACCTTGCTATAATTGCTTATTAGTTTTAGTAGTCTTTTTGTTGCTTCTTTGGGATTTTCTGCATAGACAATCATGGTATCTGTGAACAGGGACAGTTTTGTTTCTTCCTTTCCAGTCTGAATACCTTTTACTTCCTTTTTTGTCTTATTGCACTAGTTACTATTTCCAGTATGATGTTGGAAAAAAGTGGTGAGAGGGGACATCCTTGCCTTGTTTCTGATCTTAGTGGGAAAGCTTCAAGTATGATGTGAATTGTAAGTTCTTTGAACATATCAAATTGAGGCAGTTTTTTAAGTTCCTAGTTTATTGAGAGTTTTTATCATGGATGGGTGTTGGATTTTGTTAAATGCTTTTTTCTGTATCTATTGATATGATCACATCATTTTTCCTTTTTAGCTTTTTAATGTGATGGATTACATTAATTGACTTTTGAATGTTGAACCAGCCCTGTATACCTGGAATATCTACCATTTGTTGTGAAATAAATATCATTTGTTTATATGTTGTTGGATTCCATTTGCTACTATTTTGTTGAGGATTTAAAAAAAATTTTTTAATGTTTATTTTTGAGAGAGACAGAGCACGAGTGGGGGAGGGGCAGAGAGAGAGGGAGACACAGAATCCAAAGCAGGCTCCAGGCTGTGAGCTGTCAGCACAGAGCCCGACGTGGGGCTCAAACTCACAAACCGCAAGATCATGACCTGAGCTGAAGTTGGACGCTTAACTGACTGAGCCACCCAGGCGCCCTGAGGATTTTTGCATCTGTGTTCTTGAGAGATATTGGCCTGTAGTTTTCTTGTAATTTCTTTGGTTTTGGTATTAGGGTAATGCTGACCTCATTGAATGAGTTAACAAGTAGTCCCTCTGCTTTCATCTTCTGATAGAGATTGTAGAGAATTAGTATAATTTCTTACTTAAATGTTTGGTAGACTTCACCAGTGAACCCATCTGGGCCTGGTGCTTTCTGTTTTGGAAACTTATCATGTCAATAAGTAATTTAAATTGTCAATATCTATAACAGATATAGACCTATTTAAATTGTCTATTTCTAGGGTACATTTGGCAAATTGTGTCTTTCAGGAAATCGGTCCATTTCATCTAGGTTATCAAATCTGTGGGCTTAGAGTTGTCCATAGTATTCCTTTATTACCCTTTTAATGTCCATAGGATTGGTAATGATGTCCCTTCTGATATTAGTAATTTGTGTCCTTTCTCTTTGTTTCTCAGTTAGCCTGGCTAGTTTTTAACTCGCAGAGTTGGCCATACTGAACCTCCATCAACTTGTTAGTTACAGTTCAGGGTCCCCACCCCCCTCCGCCCCCGCCCAGGTACCAGTTCCTGCGGCAGTTTTCTGCTAGTGAATCTTGGCTTTGGGAAGCCATGTCTCCTTGTATTTGCTTGTCTGTCTCTCCAATCTTGGGGGCAACAGTTTGTCTTAAGTCCTCCCCTCTCTTATAGATCCAAGAGGAGTTGTTGATTTTTCAGTCTGCTCAGCTTTGTACTTATTAGGATAGAACGGTGGCTTCTAAGCTCTTACGTGCAGAACTGGAAACCAGAAGTTCTACTGTGTCATTTTTTTCCTAACTTTATTGAGATATAATTGACATATAACATTGTGTAAGTCTAAGGTGTACAATGTGATGATTTGAGATATATATACATACACACACACACACACACACACACACACAACTTTTTTCTTTCCTGGAAGGAACCCAAGAAGTGGGGTAATGGACTTTGGGAGATAAAGAGTTGAGAGGGGTGTTCATGTTTCATTATTTTATTTATTCTTTTTAATTTTATTTTTTTAATGTTTATTCTTTTGAGAGACAGAAAGAGAAAGGCAGCATGAGAGGAGAAGGGCAGAGAGAGAGAGAGGGAGACACAGAATGCGAAGCAGGCTCCAGGCTCCGAGCTGTCGGCACAGAGCCCGACGCGGGGCTCGAACCCACGAACCGCGAGACCACGACCTGAGCCAAAGTCGGACGCTTAACCGACTGAGCCACCCCGGCGCCCCATGTTTCATTATTTTATACCTTTGTGTGCCATGAGAGTTTTTCTAACCATTTTTTCTTTCTTTGGGGGGAGTTCTTAGAGGCCAGCTGCCCTGGCGACATGCCTTTACTTGTCCCACTGGCCAGTCACTCAACTCAGGCCTGGCAGGAAGGGCTAGCAACTCCTTCTCCAGGATGTTAGGTAATGAAGGAAGTAAAATGACAGCAGGAGGCTGTTTGGGTAGCCCCCCCCCCCCCCCCCCCCCCCCCCCCCCCCCCCCCCCCCCGTGAATCACTGATTCCAGACCCAGCGGGGGTCGCTTCCTTCTCAGCTGCCTGGGCAAGGAAGCCAGAACAGTTCTGTGCCCGGCTGGGTGGTAAAAACCCAATTTACTGTGCCAAGCAAGTGTCCCTCCTCCAGTGGGGTGGCGTTCCTGGCTGCGTCTTTGCTCCCTGGGCTGAAGGCTGGGTGGAGGGGGGGGGGGCTGTGGGCTGCCCCATAGGGGAAGCGACACTTGGCAGGGTCTCACACCTCCAGGCTCTGGGCTAAGCAAAGTGTGGGTGATACATGTGTGTGCTTTCTCTTTCCTGCTGATTTGCAGGTTGGAGATCATCAGTTTGGCCATGGCTGGAGGTGAGGGGAAAACCGGCCTCCTTCCTTAGTACTCCTGAGGGCCAGGGAGAGGGGGTGAGTGGAGGGGATCATTCCAGAGTTTTCGCATAACCCGGGGAAAGGAAGTGAATGCGTCCGGAAAGAAGCTGGCGAGGACCTTCCGCATCCTTGCACCTTTCCTCCCAACAGCATTGGCCCCCTCTGGGCTCCAGTTTCCACTCGAGAAAGGGCAAATCTGAAAACAGGCCAATCTAGCAGGCAGGCGGATGGATGGGGCTGCGTTTAGAAACTTTCCACAATGTCTGTTTACAAACTCTTGTCTGTTCAGCCAGGCCCTGGAGCCAAGTCTGTGTGATGGGATGTATAGCCTGAGAGTAATAAACCTACATTCGAAACGTGCTACACAAGACAGTCTTCCTCCAAATCTGGTTGCTCTTCTCCAGCACAGGGACAAGTGTGGCAAGTGATGGTGACTTTCCCGATTGTCCCCTCCCTTCCCCAGTCCAAGGTGTCCAGGCAGAAGGAGATCCTCAGTGAGTCTGAAAAGGACCTGATAGAGGGGGAGGGGGAGGGGGAGGAGGGAGAGGGAGGGGGAAGGGAGAGAAGGAGGGGAGGAGGGGGAGGGAGAGGGGGGAGGGAGTGGAAGGAGAGGGGGAAGGGGAGGAGGAGGGGGAGGAGGGCGAGGAGAGGGACGAGGGGGAGGAGGGGGAGGGGGAGGAGGCAGAGCCGGGAACTGCTACTAGAAAATACCCGGGTAGGCATCACTCTGCAAGCATTCTGCCTTTTATCCCTCCAACCCCAGGGAGGTGTCTTCCCTCGCCCCAGCCCCACCAGAGGATTGTACTGGGTTCCTCCTCCCCATTCCTTACCTCCGTAGCCCTGAACGCCAATCCCAATCTACATCAGCCTCGACCTGTCTGTAAACGTTGGGGGTTGGGGGAGGCCCCCGCTCCACCCAGTGTCTGTCATTTTCCCCAGGCCAACTCCCTGAGAGATGGTCCTGGCTCTGTTGGCCTTTGATTCCTGAATCCCACCGGCCCGCAGACGCCCTAGGATGTTGTGAGAGCAGATATTCCGAAGGCAGGCTGAGATGTCAGGATGAATGGCTCCATAGAGGCCACAACCCAGCTCTCTAGCTTATCCTCCGAGGCCTTCGGAGATGTCACTCCATCTGGGATGCTGTGAGCAGCAGTCACGTGGATGCGGACGCGAAACTGCTTTGTCTCTGTCATCCCAAACCCCTGAACCCACTGCTTCTTTGCCAGCCTTTAGCGGGAAGGGAATTCGTTTAGTGAGCCTCGGGCGGTAGGGCTGAGGGGAGAAGGAAAGAGGAAGGAGGGGGGCGCCTGGGTGACTCAGTCGGTTAAGCGTCCGACTTGAGTCCACGAGTTCGAGCCCCACATTGGGCTCTGTGCTGACAGCGTGGAGCCTGGAGCCCGCTTCGGATTCTGTGTCTCCCTCTCTCTCTGCCCCTGCCCCAATCACAGTATGTCTCTCTCTCTCTCTCTGTCTCAAAAATAAATAAACATTAAAAAATTAAAAAAAAAAAAAAAGGAAAGAGGAAGCAGGGAGACAGGAGCCAAAAGGAAAGGGAGGAGAGACCGGGACTGAGAGGAACCTTCTGGAATGGTATGCATCTACTCAGAAGTCAGGGAGTCTCACCGTTCTCCATTTCAGGCTCTAGGGATTACAGAGATTTTTCAAGAGCCAGATGTTTAAAAGTCCTAGCAGGGTTTTTGAAGTCAGTGCTGAAGGTTTCAGTTGAATTTACCCTGCATGTTTTCGGCTCACTGGAATCAACGGTTGGAGCCAGGAAGATCAGATTCCTTCCAGAAGCAATGGAAGCATTTCTCCAAGAACCGGCGTGCGGGGTCACCTGCAGTGTTTGTGTTCTCCCCGTTCCTGGGAGGGGGCATCTGTACCCTGCCACCCCTGCAAATCTGCTTTATTGCCCTGGCGTCCTAAGGATGTGCCTCATAGAAGTCCTCCTCATCCGGCAAGCCACGTAACGGAATGCACGCCCTCCTGGAACGTGCAAAAGGTGGACGCTCTTTCCAAAAGTCTGGCTGTGCACGAACGTATCTACCTTCAACCTGCAGAATTCCCAAAGCCTATTCCCCGAGACTTGTCTCGGGCGCCTGCTTTCTTACCCCGGGCCCACCGTGCAGTGCTAACGTTCTCTTCTACTGGTCTGTCATCGACGATGCCTGGCCCGTGGGCACGTGAGCGTTTTCAGGGCAATGCTATGGCCACCGATTTCACAGAACGGTAACATCGAAGTCAACCCAACGAGGCCCTCAGTTCGCTCGCTGTGGTTTCCGCAGTGCTGTGCCAGCTACTCTGGTAGACACTAGAAAAAGGGTAAGGGGTGCGTTTTGCCCTCTGGAGGCTTAAAACCGAAGTGAAGGATATAGGCTATCTGCGTGCGAAACACCTTGAGAGCACGAGGAGACGGTACGTCATCGCATGTTGAATGCCACTCGCATGATAACAGCAAATCCTGGCAGTTATGGACAGGCCCCATGTCAAGGGCATGACATTTATTATCTCAATTTCATCCCCATAAACAACCTAACGGGATAGGTTCTATTATCTCCTTTATTTGTTTATTTATTTATTTTAGCAGGGGAGCGTTAGGGGCAGAGAGGGGGCAGGGGGAGAGAGAATCCCAAATAGGCTGCGCGTTCAGCATGGAGCCTGACGCGGGGGCTCGATCTGCGACCCTGGGATCATGACCTGAACCCGCTATCCAGCCAGACGCTCAACCGGCTGAGCCACCCGGGCGTCCCAATATCTCCACGTCAGAGCCAAGGGAACTCGGATTTACAAGAAGTAAATAATTTGCGGCTGACGCAGTTGATCGGGGCGGGCAGAACCAAGATGGCAGCCCCAACTTTCAATTTTGAAAACACCTTCCAGGCCGCAGGCAAGTTGAAAGAATAGTCTAAGAAGACACGCGTAGGCTCACCTACAATCGTCAACTGTCAACACCTCCCTACACTTGCTTTATCATTCTGTCTCTCTCTCTCCACACACGCGCGCGCACACACACGTCCCTACCCATTTGTTTTCCTGACTTACTTGGGCACAAACTGACCCATCATTGCGCTTCGCCTCTGAGAACTTCAGCATGGACCTCCTGAGAACATTTTCTACGAAATCCCAATACGGCTATCACACATCAGAAACCTAGGCAGGATTTGAACCCAGTTCTGGCTCCAGAGCCCTGACCGCAAACGGAGCGATAGTTCAGGAGAAGGAGCCATCAGTGCGGTCTGGGAATTCCAGGATGGATTTTCTGCGGACCCTCCACTCCTGGTGATTCATAGCAAAGCATGTCTAGTCAAAGAACAAAATTCCGGGGTTTTCGGGGCGTGGTCTATTTGGTTGGCGGGCGGGGGGGGGGGGGAATGCCACAGATTTGCCTTCCTACCTAGCTTCTTCTCTGGCCAGCATCAAACCTGGTCTTTCCTACAAATAATAGTAACAATGATAAAAATAATAAAATCGGTCTTTCCTAACCCTCCACGGATATTCCAACCCGGGTAGGTAGAAGTTGGTTAAACCATAATCGCAGAAAACCCACTAAGGGGGTAAGCCACCTATGAATCATGGAGCACTGACCATACATGCTTAGCTAGAAAGGCATTCTTCCAGAAATCTTAGCCACAGGTGAGGATTCAGCATGCTCCGCGTAAATCTAGTCCTTGGGCAGCTGTGCTTCCCTTTCCTCACCAAGTTAGGCAGAGAGGGGCCCATGCACCACCCTGCTCCGGAGACCCCAGTCCCCTCACCGGGTGAAATTCCAGAAGCAGGGTGTGGCCTCTTGCAGACTGAAGAAGAAACAAGGCCCTCGGCTACAGACTGGCTAAGACCCCCTGAGGGGCCGGGACCTGGTTTTCTTCTTTCTCCAGATTCAGAAAGGCTGCCAGATTACGCCCAGTCCCGCAGGGTTTAATGATCCCCCCCCCCCCCCCCCCCCCACTGAATGCGCACACAGGAGAAGCCTTGACCTTTCAAAACCTCCATTTCTCTCAATTTAAAAAAGCCAAAAGCCTGCATCTGCATTGGCTTTGCCTTTCACACTCTCACCGGGTGCTTTGAAAGCCAAAATATTGCAAACTGTGGCCTCTCTGCATGTCCGATGCCAGGGCGGGGACACCTGTTTCTTGAAGCCGGGGTGGGAAGGATGCCCTACAGGGCAGCAAGCATTAGGTGGCATTCGCACTCTGGCTCTCATTCTTTTGGTCTGATCAGCAGTATCTCCGAATCCAGGCAATGTAAATAAACCGTGTTAGCACACGTACACAATCTTTGCTGCGGACTTCTATCTGAAGGACATGGAGATTTCACAATTTTAAGGACATTCATGCTTTTTTCTTTCCTTCCTTCCTCCCTCCCTTCCTTCCTTCCCTACCTTCTTTTTTTCCTTCCCTTCCCTCCTTCCCTCCCTTCCTTTTTTCTTTCTCTCTCTCTCTCTTTCCTTTCTTCTCTCCTTCTCTCTTTCCTCCCTTCTTCCTCCCTCTCTTTCTTCTTTCTTTCTTCCTTCTTTCCTCTCTTTTTCCTCCCTCCCTCCTTCCCTCCCTCCCTTCTTCCTCACTCTTTTCTTTCTTTCTTTCTTTCTTTCTTTCTTTCTTCTCTCCTCTCTCTTTCCTCTCTCTCTCCTTCCTTCCTTCCTTCCTTCCTTCCTTCCCTCCTTCCTCCTTGCTTAGGGTGCATAAATCATTTTCCTTAAGATTGAGCAAGAACAGCTTGGACGGGTCAAAAATAGTGTTCAGACTGAGGTGGAAATGTATGCAGCCTTGCCTGCCTCTCTCTTCTCCCCTCTGTCCCTCCTGCCCCCCTTCTCCCTCCCCCGCCCCGAAGCCTGCAGAATCAAAAATGCCAGAAAGTGCTTATTTACATGGCCTTCCCAAAGCTGTTGCGTGTCCCCCTCTGCCTGGGTAAAGGCCTCTGCTAAGTCCTTAGGGCTCCTCGCCCTCGTTAGCCCTGCAGGGACACAGACGGCCTAAGAGCACCTGGCAGTTTGCACCGAGGATGCTGTGGTCGCGGGAAGTCGGAGGCAGAGGAAAAAGGGGAGTTAACAGTTCCCAGCCCTGTAAGGAACAAGCCCAGCCCTTCTGGGACCTCGTTCAGAAGGCAGCGAGAGAGGCCTCGGAGCAGAAACTTTATCTGGGTTAGTGCATCAGCCCGCGGGCATCAGAGCTGCCCCACCTGCCTTCCCCCGATGCGCGCAGCGCCGGCCCCTGAGCGGGCCCTGCGGCTCCGAGGCGCCGTGGCTGGGTTCTACGGCCGCCCGAAGACTCCAGAGTAAGTGGCGGGCGCAGTCGGGGCTCCGACTAGGCTCCCCGGAGCCGGAGCCGAGGGTGGCAGAGCCCTCGGCCTCCGCCGCGGGGACCGCTCGCCGCCCACAGGCCCAGCGCGGAGCGAGTCCGGGCCGGGGCCGGGGCTCGAACCCCCGGCCTCGCGCCCGCCGCCTGGGGGCAGCACGCGCGGGGAGCCTGGCGCAGGTGGGCGTGGGCCCGCAGACTCCGTCCTCCCCCAACCCCCTCCCCCCCGCCCCGCCCCGCTCCGGCTGCCGCTCGCGCACCTGCCTCGCCTGAGTCCCAGGGAGCCCGGGACCGGCCAGAACGCGGGACGGTTTCTCCGGGGCTGTGGCGGTTGTGGATTCACTTCCTCGCCAAGGTGAGGAGGGGACGCTCCGAAGGGAAGATGTCGCCCAGCGGTAGGGATGCACGCGGCAATACCCTGATTCCCGGAGTCCCCTTCCCTGCGCGGGGGTGATGCCCAACCTCTCGGGGCGAGGGTCCTTTGTGGCACTCGTGCAGCCTCGCCGGCGCCAGCGCCAGCGTGTGTGACAAATGGCTCGAGGGTCTTGAGAAGGGACAGCTGCACGAGGACGATGTTTATAAACCAGGCGGGTTAGGGAGAGAGACGGGGGCAAAGCTACAGGTTGCAGCTTGCACGTGTCCAAGCGTAGCCCAAGTCGTCTTGAAATAAAGCACCCCACCGATCTGGGTTTTACAAGGTTAGTTTCCTTGACTAGTAGCGCCGTTAGAATAACCTTCGCAGCAATCATTCAGTTAAAAGAACGGGCTTCGGTTCCACGGAAGCATTTCCTTCTGGCCCTAGTCAGCAGCCAGCGGGACTGAAAAGACAGATATTGGGGGCGGGGAGAAGCAGGGGCAAAACAGGAGACAGAAGGACAGAGATGGAGACATCAGCGAAAACGGATCCGGTCGTAGGGTTCGTTAGCGGGCACGCGAGGGTACACGATTCTTTTCCATTTTCATTCATGAAGCTGGAACCTGGAATCATGGCCAGAGATTCACCTCACTGGCTGCAGGTCTCCAACAGCTCCTCCAAGTGCAGGGGTGCACTTGGCCCCCGCCGTGCTCTCTCCTCTCGTGGAAAGGCATTTCTGTAGACCGGGACTGACAGCCCCTGACCTGCCCGCCCAAAGCACTGTTCCGTGTGATTCTTTGCGGCCCTCCATTTGGAGTGCTGAACGGAGGTGGTTCAGACACGGAGGTGTGCGTAGACTGACTGCCCCCTTTTGCTGCTGCTTCAAAACTGGTACCGGGCGCCCCCGGGTAGACGTCTACGCCTCTGTGTAATTCACCGGAGCCCCAGATGACAGAGAGGTCGGCGGGCATGGCCGGGCGCGCCTGGGAGGCCAGCGAGATAGAGCCATTGCCGTGGGAGGTGATCATGGCAATGTCATTGCTCCCAGGCGAGGGTCCAGCCCTTCTTCCCCGGGCGCTCATATTAGATTCTCCTGTTTGCGGCCGAACGACGGGCCTTCCTCAGGGCCCCTTCATCCTGATGTCTGCTTTCCGTGGAGGGGATCAGGGGGAGCCTGAGGTCGTTGGGGGTGGACAAGAGACACTCGTGGACCGATGGCTACTCCTGTAGCCACAGTTGAAGGCCTGAGCTCATCAGACGGCTGAAGAGATGGGAGAAGGTAAAAGAAGGCATTTAAGGAGGTTAAGGAGCCACAGCCTCTGTGAGTAAGTGGCTCGGAGTCCCTCGAAGGACCTAACAGGCACAGAGGCTCCGTAGACGTTCCAAAATGCTGTGTACCTGCTCCGGAGCAAGCTTTGTGCTCAACACTGGAAGAAAGTTTGCCTTTTTTTTTTTTTTTTTTTTTTTCTGGAGCCAGGCCACAAGCATGTGTTGAAGGCATGCTCTCGACTGAACCGGGACACCCTTGAGAAGCTTTTGCAAGAGGTGGGGTGGGAGGTATGAGCTCAGGAGGAGGGAATGTAAGGGAAGACCGGAGCAGATGGAGGAACCCCGGGCCAGAAATGGGAGAGCCGAGAGGAAGGAGGAAGGGACGGAAAGAGAGCGCGGGATTTGGATGAGTGGAGAGACCGCGTTAAATTTGCCCGAGTCGCCTTCGTGTTCCGAATATGTTGCGCGCTGGACGGTATTCGGCCTCCCAGCTGGTGGAGTTTTCCCAGGACTCCCTCCCTCCCTTCTTCCTCCCTTTCTTTCTTTCCTTGGCTGCCCCCTCTCCCCCACCGTAAGCTTCGCTTCTCTCCCACCTTCCGTCCCCCAACGGCCCCAACGAGGGGGCGTCCTAGAATCACAGCTTGGCCATATCGGGAGGGTTTGTAGCCTTTCGAGGGGCCCCGGTAGGCAGGCTTTGGAAGTTGAAACGCAGGGTGGAAACACAGGCTTGGCTCAGTTTCCTGTCCAGATCACGCCTGGGGTCGCGATTTGACCCGTAGGTGGGTACCTTTATTTTATGAGTCGGAGGTGTTCGAGGTGTTTGGCCACTAGTGGAGATGGCTGTGTTCGGAGCCCGATGTGGGTGGGACTTGAACTCACGAACCGTGAGACCACGACTGGAGCCGAAACCTAGAGTCGGACACTTAACCAGCTGAGCCCCCCACCCCCACTCCCGGCGCCCCTAAGTCCCGTTACTTTTATGCACATGGTATGACAGCCGGTGACAGCGGGAATTTATCAAGGGATCAGTGAAAATGCTTACTGGTAGAAGGGAGAAAATACTAGTAGTCTTGCCATAACTGCGTGCCCGTGAAGGAGGAGACGGAGGAAAAGCAAAAGAACTTGCCAGAAAAGATCCCGTAATGGTGGCACGGGTGAAAATGCCTTTATTTTAAGGGTGAAGAAGTTGGACCCCAAAGATGTTAAGTGATTCCCCTAGACCAGCACACTGCCACCCTGGGCTCCAGGGCCTGTCTCCCGGTCAGACCGACAGGCGATGATGGATTATTCCCGACAGCGCGCGTGTCCATGGGACTTCAGTGCTTTTGCGTCACTCTGGTGCTTGGTGGTCATCTCGGGGAGCGTGCCGGGTCGGTGGGCCCCTCCCATCGTACTAGTGGGCTTCTCCTCATCTAAGAACAGGAGCCGGCAAGGTGAGGCTTAGCGCCTCGGCGGGAGGGCACCTGACCGACCAGGGCCCCTGGCACCCAGTGCTAGAAGAGGCCTGACCCCGCAGATCCTTCCAGTAGCTGAGTCTCCCACTGTCTCCCCGTTCCACCTGCCTCCTGTGCTCCTGAACGCAGAGCCTGGCCCTGCATGAGCTTCCGGCTGGGGAGGCCAAACGTGAGCCGGCAGAAAGCACCAGAAATGTGTATCCACAGCCCCCCCAGCTTAGACCCGACTTCCACTCCTCGCTGGAATTGTGTAATGTGGTCATTAGAGACCCCGGGGGCACTCTGCTTCCTTCCCTTCTTTCAGGTTTTTGTTTGTTTGTTTGTTTGTTTTCCTTCTAGTTTTAGAAGAAAGGCTGATAACTCCAGTTCTCTGGCAAGGGGCCCGGACTGGCTGTTGCATTTTGCTAACCTGCATTCACCTTGTGGCATCTGTCTGACACACTTTCCATTCGTGAGAGCCATAGGGGAGCCCTCAAGGCCCTGTCCCAGCCCCCGCTCCCCCAACCCCCCCCCCCCCCGCTTCAGCCGGGAAAGTTCTTTTTGTTCTTTTAAGTTTATTTATTTTGACAGAGAGAGAGAGAGAGAGAGAGGGAAAGAGAAAAATCCCAAGCAGGTTCCACACTGTCAGCCCCGAGCCAGACTTGGGGCTCGAACTCACAAACCAGGAGATCATGACCTGAGCTGAAATCAGAGTTGACACTTAACCGACTGAACCATCCAGGCACCCCGGAATTCATTATTTTATTTATTTATTTATTTATTTACTCATTCATTTATATATTTTTAAAACTTATTTATTTATATAGAGAGAGAGCGAGCACAGGGGAGGGAGAGAGAGAGAGAGAGAGAGGGAGAGAGAGAAAATCCCAAGCAGGCCCACATTGTCAGCACGGAGCCCGACGCGGGGTTCAAACTCACCAACTGTGAGATCATGACCTGAGCCGGAGTCGGACGCTTAACCGACCGAGCCACCCAGGGGCCGCTAAAATGTTTAACTCTGTAAAAAGTCATTAGGAGGAAATGGTTTTAAAAGCTTCTTTTTTTTTTGTTTGTTTTAATTTTATTTATTTATTTTTTTTTTAATTTTTTTTTTTCAACGTTTATTTATTTTTGGGACAGAGAGAGACAGAGCATGAACGGGGGAGGGGCAGAGAGAGAGGGAGACACAGAATCGGAAACAGGCTCCAGTCTCTGAGCCATCAGCCCAGAGCCTGACGCGGGGCTCGAACTCCCGGACCGCGAGATCGTGACCTGGCTGAAGTCGGACGCTTAACCGACTGCGCCACCCAGGCGCCCCTGTTTGTTTTAATTTTAAAAAAGCTTTTGGAGATTTCTCAGAAGATGTAGTTGGCAGGTTTAATTTGGTCTTTAGCAGCATTCCGAGGGTTCCATTTGCTGCAGGGAGGTTTCGCTTCCTTGGGAATATATTCGAAATGTGGAAAAGTGTATTATTTCATCAGTAGCCAATTTCAGCATTTTCTATGAGAATGCTTAATCCTTTGCAAGCCTTTCTGTTGGGCCCACTTGGGCGTTTGGGGGATTCTTTCACTAATTTCTCAAATGGCACAATTTTTGGTTGTTTGTTGTTTCCGGAAATCAGTAGCCAAAATGTAATATGCAACTGCTTCTGTCATTTCCTAATTGATTTTTTTGCTCTAACGTTCTTCTAGGTTTATAAACCAATCCATTTTTTTTTTTTTTAGAGCGAGAAAGCACGAGCGAGGGAGAGGGGGCAGAGAGAGAGAGGCAGAGAGAATCCCTGGGATCATGACCTGAACGGAAATCAAGAGTCGGACGCTCAACTGACTGAATCCCAGACCAATCTGTTTTTTAAATCTTTCCTTTCCAAATTCATAGTTATGGTCGGCGGCTAGGAAGTTTGAGGAGCTGATCGTACAGAACATTATAGTAACCCCCGGTTGGCATCTCCACTCGGGTTCTGCTTTAAATGGCTTTACTCTTTTCATGAAATCTCCAATAGCTATGAAAACCACCCACTCAATGCAAATTGCTGTAAGTCACGGTTCAGTAGGAGAAGCGAGGTTCGGTGAAGTAGCTTGTTTTCAGAAGGCCAAGTTAAGGTCCGAAAGAGTTGCCGTTCGTTCGTATACCTTACTAACCTTAACCCACAGGCTCCCAGCAGGGACACGGGGAGTGATTTTGCCCCCCTCCCCACCAGGGACCTTTGGCCCCGTCCGGAGACACCTTCAGTTGTCACGAGGGGGAAGGCGAGCTACTGACATCTAGTGGGTAGAGGCTAGGGATGCCTCTGAACATCCTGCCGTGCTTAGGAAGAGGTCCCCCCCCGCCCCCCCCACAACAAAGAATTTTCCAGCCCCCAGTGTCAGTCGTGTCAACCTTGAGAAGCCCCGCTTTAAAATAATAACACGTGACCAAAGTTGTGGTCTGAAGAGGAACACCCTAAGTGTTTATTTAGACCAGCAACGTCCAATAGAAGTTTCTGTGGTGTTCTCTGTCTGTTCTGTCCGGTAATGGGAAGCACTAGCCACCTGTGGCTACTGAGCATTTGCAGTGTGACTGAGGAACTGAGTTTTGATTTTATTTCATTTATTTTTTAAAATGTTTATTTATTGATTTTTGAGACAGAGAGAGAGAGAGAGGACAAGTGTAGGAGGGGCAGAGAGATTGGGAGACACAGAATGTGAAGCGGGCTCCAGGCTCCGAGCTGTCAGCACAGAGCCCGACACGGGGCTCGACCCCACTGACCGTGAGGTCAGGACCTGGGCCGAAGTTGGACACTTCACCGACTGAGCCACCCAGGCGCCCCGTGGACTTGAAGTTAAATAGCCCCATGGGCTGTGTGGCTTCCATATTAGACTCAACTTCAACGGACTACCACTTTCTAGCTTTATGGTCTTGAGTCATCGAAGCCTGCCGAGCCTCAGTTTCCTCATCTATAAAATAGGGGTAATAATGGGACCCTCACGGCATTACCACAAGCGTGCCTCTTTGGGCCTTGGTTTTCTCATCTGCCAAATGGGAATAATAAAAATGATCATCACAATAATGCTACTTCCCTAACGGTCTATGTCAGAGAATTGCTGGGAGGGTCAAATGGCTATGAAGTGGGTTTTGTTTTTTTAAGTTTATTTATTTATTTTGAGAGAGAGAGAACAGGGGAGGGGCAGAGAGAGAGAGGGAGAGGGAGAGATAGCATCTCAAGCAGGCTCTGTGCTGACAGTGCAGAGCCAACGTGGGGCTCGAACTCATGAACTGTGAAATCATGACCTGAGCTGCAACCAACCAGGAGTCGGATGCTTAACCAACTGAGCCACCCAGGCGCCCGGAAGTGGTCTGAATAGCACAAAGCCCTCTGTAAGTGTCAGATTTATGGTATGAGTCTGCACACAAGAGTGCTCTGTTTTTAGACGGCACAAAATTCCTGCCTCGGTAGAGTCGCCTTAATATTGCAGATGACGTGGGGAGGTTGTGTCGGAGAGCAGACGGAAACCGGGAGCTCTTCACGACGACGGGTCCTCCTCCCTCTGTCACCCAGCCAAGCGTGTGGCAGGAGAGTCCAGGAGCCACTCTAAGTGCGCACAGAAGCTTGGCATTTGGAGTTGGGGGGAGAGACACAAAATCCAAAGCAGGCTCCAGGCTCCGAGCTGTCAGCACAGAGCCCAATGCAGGGCTTGAACTCAAGAGCTACAAGATCATGACCTGAACTGAAGTCAGATACTTAACCGACTGAGCCACCCAGGTGTCCCTGTGTAGTCCTTTCTTGAGAGAAGGAAAGAGGGAAAGGATTCTCTGTGCTGGGCCACTGTCATGTCCGGAAGAGCAGGCTGAACTGTTCAGGGACAGGTGAGGACAAAGGACAGAGCACCAGGCTCTGAGGTGGTCACAAGTATAGTGTTAATGAGGGACGTGAGCAGCCTCACCTGAGCCTGGGGGTTCCCTGAAAGAAGCCATCGTGCTCTGTGTGCTCAGAGAGAGGCTTTCTGGGGACAGTGGGTTTCCTAGGCATCTGGAATTTATTTCATTAAAAAAATTTTTTTAATGTTTCTTTCAGAGAGAGACAGAGTGTGAGCAGGGGAGGGGTAGAGAGAGAGGGAGACACAGAATCCGAAGCAGGCTGCAGGCTCTGAGTTGTCCGCACAGAGCTGGACGTGGTGCTCAAACCTACGAACTGTGAGATCATGACCTGAGCCAAAGTCCAGAGCGCCTGGGTGGCTCGGTGGGCATCTGGAATTCAAACTCAAGCCGTATCTGTGGCCGGTGGGCCCAGTGGCTAATAACGGGCAAAGGGCAGGGGTTGGATCCAGCTGGCTTTGTGCTCACGCAGCCCTGGGCCGTAGCCCTCGGTGCCAATGGTCACTTTACAAAGCGGGCCACCAGGGGGGTCCAGGAGAGTGTGGATAACTGCAGGAAGTCTTATCCCGTGCTTTCGGGACACTGACGAAGAACAGGGGCCATAGGTCATTAATACCTTGGGAGAGTAATCATGAGAATAGCTTACATGTACTGAGTGTTTACTATACGTTACGCTCATGCCCAGAGCCTTCCGTGAGTTAGTTCACCAAGTCCCCTGTGAGAGCAGGACCTTTCTCTTTTTTTTTTTCGCACCCTGTTCTGATCTCTTCTTAGCACATAGCAGGTGCTCAACAAACAGTTCTTAAACGGATGAGTCCTCACAGGTAGCCTATGATGAAGGCACTGCTCTTAGCCCCACTTGACAGAGAAGGAGGTTTAGATTTTGAGTAGCGAAGTGACTTGCCCAGGAGGCATAACACCTACTCCCCCCGTCTCCCAAATTCTGTTCGCAGACAGATTCATTACGTGGCTGAGGAAACCGAGGCATGAAGAAATGAGATGACTTGTTCTAGGCCACACAGCTTGTGAAGATCTCCGTTGTTTGAGGTTCTGTCCTTAAAACCCTCAGAGCCTTCTCGGGAGAGGAAGAGTTCCATCTACTGGGGCCCAGGCTAAATGGGAAAAAATTAACAAAGGGCTCCATACGGTTAAGGCAACTTACTTGACATTTTTTTTTTTTTTTTGAAAGGAGAAACAGAACATTTTACTCCTCAAATTTGAACATTCGGAGCTGTTTTCCTTGTCGCAAACACAACAAGATTATAACAATATCGTTCAGTTATCTGCCATAGCATACGAGGGAGGCGTTCAAAATAAAGAACAGAAACAAGAAAGGACAGAGAGAAGTGATACAGGCGTGGGAACACCTAGATAGGGGTAAGGAAAGAGCAACAAACGGTAGGCACTGTATTTCAGAAAAGATCGCCACCGAAGACTGATAAAGTCCTGTTGCGTTTTTGCATCGACCAGCTCCTTATCTCTTATTTTCTGTCCTGTGGGCCCCAGGGGCCAAGGCCCGGCCCGTATAAGCTGTGGGTCGTGTCACCTCCCCACCCTCCTTCAGATCGTGCTGCATCAAATCTGCCTTTGCCCTAAACCCAAATGTTCCGGGGGAAATGGACAGAGAAGTAAGTCGGAGGGAGACTCTCCTGACGTCCATGGGGGGGGGGGGTTGGGGAGAGGAAACGGTCCGGGGAGCACGCCTGCCTACCCACATGTTAAGCAGAGCCTAGTAGAGAAGGCGGGGAACGTCTGCTCCCGTGACTCTACGTCAAGCATACGGACGAGGCCTCTGTGTCAGTTCACTGTTCATTTGTGATACTTGGGGGAGGGGGGGTCTCCAGTCCCCAGTCCCCACTCCTCCTCTGTCACCTGTTGTTGAAGAAGATCATTTTACTGTGACAGGTGATGAGTGTTTGTTTCTCCTTATTTCGTGCAGAAATGGCCTGCGTTTGCTTATTCCAACTTGGAGGAAGCAGGGAGCTCTCTGATTTGAAAAGATTTTTTAAAAATATTTGTTTTGGGGGGAGGGGTGCGCCTGGGTGGCTCAGTCAGCTGAGCGTCTGACTCTGGGTTTCGGCTCAGGTCATGATCTCCTGGCTTCGTGGGTTCGAGCCCCGCGTCGGGCTCTGTGCTGCCAGGGCGGAGCCCACTTGGGATTCTCTCTCTGCCCCTCCCTCGCACTCGCGCTGTCTTTGTCTCTCTCAAAATAAATAAACTTAAAAAAAAAAATAAACGAATAAAAATATATTTTTTGAAAGGGAAGAAATAACGAGTGGGCAGGTTTAAGTCAAATCTCCTGCAACCCTGTGCTTTTTATTTTTGCTCTTTTTTTAAAATTGAAGTGTAATTAACATACAGTGCTATATTAGCTTCTGGTGTACAATGCAGTGACTCAACAATTCTATACGTTACTCAGTGCTCATCGTGCTAAGTGTGCCCTTAGTCCCCTTCATCTGTTTCCCTCCCCACCCCCTACCTGGCAACCACCGGTTTGTTGTCCGTCTTTAAGAGTCTGATTTTTGTTTGTCTTTTTTGTTTCTTCGTTTATTCTTTTGCTCTGTTCCTTAAATTCCACATATGAGTCACTTAGCATAATGCCCTCTACATCCATCCATGTTATGGCAAATGGCAAGATTTCAGTTTTTATGGCTGAGTAATATTCTAGCGTGTGTGTGTGTGTGTGTGTGTGTGTGTGTGTGTGTGTATCACGTCTTCTTTACCCATTCATCTCTCAGTCGACACTTGGATGGCTTCCCTATCTAGGCTATTGTAAATAATGCCGCCATAATTATAGGGGTGTGTATATCTTCTTGAATTAGTGTTTTCATTTTCTTTGGGTAAATACCCATTATTTACTGGGTAAATACCCAGTACTGAATCGTATGGTGATCTTATTTTTATGTTTTAAAGGAAACCCCATATTATTTTCCACGGCCTGTGCGTTTTTAAAATGGCAAGAAGAGCTGAGGTTTCTAAACAATCTGAAAGTAGGGGAGTTTTCTGAAAATACTCACAGGCTTCTGAAGGGTCTGCTCTGTAGGCTGGTCCCCTGTTGGCCAGCTCAGGCGGGGTTTAGAGTGGGCCTCGACAGAATCTGGCCTCTCTGGGGATGAACTGGGGATTTTGATCGATTGTCTATCTCAGTGAATCAGGAAATCCTAGAATGCCTGGGATAAAAGGAATCCTAGACTCCAAGTTTAATTGCATTCCTTAGCTCTTCGGTGAGGAAACAGGCCCAGGGGAGGGACTTGGCGGGCCAAGGCCTCACGGCTAATTAACAGCAAAGCTGGAATGTCAAATCTCCAAAAGTTGCTATGGGCCCCGCTGGGGGCTCACGTGTTAGAGATGTTTATTAGAAAAACAAAATACCTTCCTTTGTGATCACAGTTCTTTCGAGATATCATTCAAGTTGCTTTTTCTTCACTACCCTTGCCCTGCCATCCATTTCTGGGACATGGCTGCCCCAGTCGTGATTCACAACAGGGTTTCCTTAAAGCGGGGTGCCTGGGACCCTCTCCCTCAGACCCGCCTGGGAGCTTATAGAACAAGCAGATCTCTGGGCCCGCCACCAATGGGGAATCAGAATCCCTGGGGCTTTGTACCGGGGCACTGTGCTCTTTTTCACGGACTATCTCATTTATTCCTCGGATGCTTGCTGTGTGCTTCCAAGTGGAAATCACCCTCAAGTGGACAACAGAGCGGTGTCCGTCAGGGGTGGGGGGGTGGGGGGAGGGGGGCCGGCCGTCTCCCACCCCCATTTAAGCGCTGCTCCCGGGCACTAGAGCCAGGCTCCGGGGCGCCCCTTTTTCCAATCAGCTGCTGTCTAATGTCCCCAGTCCTAGAGCTTCCTTCCTGTGGCCCGTCAGGAGCGCTCCAGGAGCTTCTGGCTTCTTTTCCAGGCACTGGACCAAAGAGGTCTGAGAGTCAGGTATGAGAGCAGACTTGACCCCGAGGCAGAGGGGATGTAAGGGAGGCAGGTGCCGCCCGTGACTCACTGCTCCAAGCACATCGTTGTGGGCCAGAGTTTCCAGGCTCTTCCCGGTCGCCCGGGGTCCGTGGCTGTCATTTGCCCTTGCTGCCCCCACCCTAACTCACCCACGCTGACTTTCCAGTAAGTTCCTCAGGGCTTAAGCTGTGAACAAATTTTCTTCCCGGCAGAGGGCCCGTCTTAAGGTGGGTCTCCTCTATCAGGCCTCTCATGATTACCCCAGCCTTACGCGGATAGGTCCCTTGTAGTCCCTTCTGTCACTTTATTTAAGAAAAAAAAAATATTTTTTAATGTTTTATTCAGTTTTGAGACAGAGAGAGATAGAGCGTGAGCAGGGGGAGGGGCAGAGAGAGAGGGAGACACAGAATCCAAAGCAGGCTCCGAGCGGTCAGCACAGAGCCCGACACGGGGCTCAAACCCACAAACCGTGAGATTAGGATCTGAGCCGAAGTTGGGCGTTTAACCAACTGAGGCACCCAGGCGCCCCCCCCCCCCCCTTTTGCTGCTATAAATGGAGCCACCCACAAAAGCAGCCTTTAGAACTTCCCATGGCTGCACGAGTTCGATTCCCTGATTCTTTGGCCTGCCCTTTCTCCATCTTAGTTCTCTGGCTTGGCTTTGCCGGTCCCCGCTGGACTTGGCTTTGCAACGTGTTTCGGACATGCTTCTCCGGCCTCACCTTGGCCCCTGTACCACACATCCAAGCAACGCACATTCCGGCTTCCTGGTCCCGGACCGTCGGGGCTACAGACCCCTCCGCCGTGTAGTCACTACCCTAGAGTCTAGCCTTTGGGTCCTTGTCATAGGATGTCATAAGAGAACACGTGATAGGTTTTGGTTCACCGCCTCACGTGACACACGGGGGAACTGAGGCCCAGTGAGGAGGCATCGCTGTGCGGCAAGGCCACAAAGAGAAACCGTTGGAAGGGGAGAGGCAGGCCCCAGGCCTCCCGATTCCTAATCAAACCCCGTTCTCGCGTTCCTCACGTGTCCCGGTCCGTCGTCACCAGGGAGTGCATTTTGTGCAGTGCTCTTGGGCCCTCGGCCACTTCGGCTCAAATCCTGCCTTCCCCGCGTACTCGCGTGGGACCCTGGGCAGCTACTCAGCCCTTCAGTCTCCCTCCTCCGCAGAATAGGGAGGATCATTGCAGGTCTGCATAAGGTGGTAAGGAGAGGGGGGTCCTGGGAGAGACCGTTCTGACTTTGGTGACAATGGTGGGTATTTGTCACGGCTGGGGGAGAGGGAGAGATTCTGGGGTCGGGGAACCTTTGGGTAAGGCTTCCTGTGACTCCAAGGCGGCAGCTGCCTCCCGCTGCCTGGCTGCAGGGCTGTCTGTGGGGCTCAGGGCTAAGAAAATCTGACGCCTTAGGCTCTCAGGTATCACCTGGACCGAGAATGACCAGGGCTCTCGGATTCACGGATGCGTTTTCGTTTCAGGAGGCGTGCGCCTCTTGCGGACGGCGGCGTCCCCTGTTCTTCTCCCCTCTCCTCCCTCCACCCCTGTTAAGGCACAGGGCGCTCTGAGACCCCTGTCTCTTGGCCTTCAGAACAGGGAGGTGAAAGGCTAGTTACGGTACCTAGGAGGTGAAGCTGAGATGACCTCCCCCCCCCCCCCCCGCCCCCGCCCCGTGAGCTTAAAGGGCCTTGATGAAACCAAAAAGCTACAAGGTAACTTCATAGTGCGGCTTGTCGTGGGGGCACCTTCCTGTGGCCTGGTTTTCTTCCTCCTTTTCATCTCTCCTCGTTCCCCCTCCTCTCCTCCGTGCCTTTCGAATTCAAAGGCCAGGAAGCCTCTGTGTCGTAGGGCACAGAATCCCCACGGCCATGCAGACAGAACTCACGCCCGGCCCCAGCACCGCCACCCCCTTTTCGCCCTTTGCCTTTTTCCCCCTCTTTGGAGATTTTTTCTCTCTCTCTCACACACACACACCCCCAAGACAGATGGATCATTGAATGCTAGGAGCTGTAATCACAGAAACCACAACAAACACGTCATAAAATTAAAACCCACTCTGCTGGGGAAGGACTTGAGCAGCGAAATCCATCCCCGGGGGCCCTTGACTCGATTCTGGCTCTACCCTGAGTCCCCCAGGGTCCTCATGCTTCCTGCTTCCCTTGTGGGTGCCCTACTTAAGCCTGGCCACCCAAGGGCCCCATGCTGTAGACCCGTCCCCTGTAATACTGTGTGACGCCTCCACCATAAGTGTGTCCGGGGACCCCGTTTTGAGCAGGACTCTTCATTGTTAACATGGCCGATGAATCTTTGCAAAAGATGTTAGGGGCTGATAGGGACCTGGCTAGTTGTCCGATTTTCGGGTCCTAGCATAGGCCAGGACCTGAGATTCTTTGGGGGCAGGAGCCGATTTGGCCAAGTTACGAAGAGGAAGAGTACGGTGGCTGAGTCCTGGGCTCTGAAATCCTCCGGAACCGGATTTGAGTCCTAGCTCTTCTAGGACTCACTGCTTGTGCGACCTGGCACGGGTGACCTCGGGTGACCTCATTTCAGCGAGACTCCGTTTCCTCCTCTGGGAAACGGGGATGAAAGTAGCAATGCCCACCTCATAGGGCTTTGTGAGGATTCAGTCAACACTGCACGTGAGACCGGTTTTCACAGCGCTTGCCTGGCACCGGGTAAGGACTCGGCAGTTTCGTTCATTGTATTCACTGTAATGCTCACTGTAAGACCGGAGCCCTCCCTTAATCGTAGGATGGGTGGACTGACAGGACAGAAGGGGGCTCCGCATCAGCTAGGCTTTGAGGCCACTAGACAGATGGCAGAAAGAACGCTGTAGGCCAGGTTCTTTGCATTGGCAGCCCCCCGGAGGATCTAAAGTGTTGGGGGTGGTGTCAGGTGGCTCTTTCTGAGCCTCTACTGGTTTGCCCTGGGCGGGGGGGGGGGGGGGGGGGGGGGGGGGGGGGGGGGGGGGGGGTGAGGGGCGTGAGGAGCGATGGAGGGAAAGAAAAGGCAGAACTGGAGGCATGCTAAGTATCTTTTTTTTTTATTTTTTTAAACATTTATTTATTTTTGAGACAGAGAGAGACAGAGCATGAACAGGGGAGGGGCAGAGAGAGAGGGAGACACAGAATCGGAAACAGGCTCCAGGCTCTGAGCGGTCAGCCCAGAGCCCGACGCGGGGCTCGAACTCACGGACCGCGAGATCGTGACCTGAGCCGAAGTCGGACACCCAACCGACTGAGCCACCCAGGCACCCCCTTTTTGTTTATTCTTAAAAAATGGTTATTTATTTTTGAGAGAGAGTGTGCGCGGTGGAGGGGTGCAGAGAGAGAGAGAGAGAGAGAGAGGGAGACAGAATCCAAAGCGGGCTCTCTGCTGAGCAGCAGAGATCCCCACACGGGGCTCAGACCCACAAACCCTGACATCATGACTTGAATCAAAGTCGGACGCTCAAGCGACTGGGCCACCCAGGCGCCCCCTTAAAATAGAAGCACTGGAAGAGGAGAAGACACCAAGAAGGAAAAAGAAGGAAGAAGATGGGGAGGAGGAAGAGAAGAGGCTCTCTTCTAGTGGCGGGACGGATCTCCACAGAAATTTCCAGCAGTCTTCCCGCCAGGACACCTATTCTTTTGAGGCTGCCTCCAGTCTCCGGGACAGAGACATGCTCCTTGGCTGACGATCAGGGAGGGAAGAGGTATTCCTGAAATGGGCTTCCCTGTGGCGGGGAAGCGGAGAGCGGCGGGCTTTCATTTGTCCCTGGCCTCCTAGAGCGGGAGAAAGTCCCTGGTGACAATTTCTCTAGAGCAGGTGTCCGAGGTGGGAGTTCCCTAGGGCGTGATTAGGCATCTCCTTCATGGTTCCGGTGGTCAAATGCCCATAGGCGTGAGTGTGGAGCGTAGAGAGGTGACCCTGTATCCCTCGTACGTCTTCCTGCCGACACCCGTGGGCTTGCGGAAGTCCCTGAAGGTGTCCTATGACATCACGTGCCACCAAAGGCCACGCGGCAGTTTCCGCGTTGGGCACATATCCACCCAAGGACTCTCCGAGCCAGGATAAATGACCATCAAGATTGTTTCCCTCGGGGCGCCTGGGTGGCCCAGTCGGTCAAGCATTCGAATCTTGGTTTCCGCTCAGGTGATGATCTCACAGTACATGAGTTCAAGCCCCGCATCGGGCTCCGTGCTGACAGCGCGGAGCCTGCTTGGGATTCTCTGTCTCCCTTTCTCTCTCTGCCCCTCCCCTGCTCACGCTGTCCCTCTCTCAAAATAAATAAATAAACGTTAAAAAGTATATACTGTTTTCCTCTACCCAGGGTACCGTGAGGGCGCTCACATCTGCTCCTAGGAGCATGAGGAAGCTAAGCGGGCTGGGGGATGAGAGCAGAGGATCCCCTCAAGGACTGCTTACCGAGTTCTGTGTTTCATCTTAGGTCCTTACCCCGCGTCTGCCTTCTTCCCCAACCGGAGCTGAGGCCTGTGGCACTTGTCTTTGTTTTCTCTTGCCGTGTAACAAATGACAAGCATGTTCGTGTCTTACGCAATGCAAATATATTACCTCTCAGTCTGCGAGAGTCCAGAGCCCAGGCACGGTGTAGCTGCGTCCTCTGCTCAGGGGGTCGTCAGGCTGCAATCGGTGTATCAGCCATGGCTGGGGGCGCCTCTGAGGTTCAAGGGTTTCTTCCAGACTGACTGGTTGTTGGGAGAATTCGGGTTTTGGAACCCGTAGGGCTGAGGTCTCCACTTTCTGACTGGCTGTCAGCCAAGGGTTGGCCTCAGTTACTGGAGGCCACCTGCCCTTCCCTGCCACGGGGTCCTCAGCACGACATAGGTGTTTGTTCCTTCCAGGCCAAAAGGAGAGTGTCTGCCGTGGCTTCGAATCTCTCTGACTTCTCTGTCTGACCTTTGGACACGCTTTTCAGAAGAGCTTACCTGATTAGGCTAGGCCCACCCACACTCAAGGGGAGGCGATTTATGGGGATGCACACTAGGGGGGGAGCAGCAATCTTCGGGGCCGTATTAGAATTCTGCCCACCACGGGCTCTATGTAAAAAAAAAAAAAAAAAAAAAAAAAAAAAGCATTTCAGCCCTTCCAGATTATTTAAAAAAAAAAAAAAAGGCCAGCTGCTTTCCATTAGCATTCCCCACTCTGGGAAGGGGGACAAAGCTATCAGGCAAAATCTTCTGAATCTTTGAACCTGAACCGGGCTGTGGTTAAAAAATGTCAACAACCTTGGAAGACAGGCCTTATTCCCTTTTTGTCTTTCTTTTTTTTTTTTTTTTTTTTTTACCCCCTAGAGCCCTTGTTCAGCCCTCAAGTCAGACAGTCTGAGAAGCGAAAGTCAGCTCCGAGGCCTCAGCATCTAGGGTCGGCCGAGAGAGAGCGAGCAAGCATTTAAATGATGACCCATAACGAAACTCCATGTCTCTGCGGGGCCAGGCTTCCCAGTGACCATTATTTTTTTTTTCAATATATGAAATTTATTGTCAAATTGGTTTCCATACAACACCCAGTGCTCATCCCAAGAGGTGCCCTCCTCAATACCCATCACCCACCCTCCCCTCCCTCCCACGCCCCATCAACCCTCAGTTTGTTCTCAGTTTTTAAGAGTCTCTGATGCTTTGGCTCTCTCCCACTCTAACCTCTTTTTTTTTTTTTTTTTCCTTCCCAGTGACCATTATTACATGACTTTATGTTCCTTGGAAGTGGCTCTGGATAAAAACTTACATTATCTCCTCTTTCCTTACTCAGCTGGCCAGCTTTGACATGGGTTTCGCGCACAGGGGACTTTTACCGAAAGTGTGAATCGTCTTGTCCCCGTCTGTTTGAAAAGGGCGCCACTTTGGCACCGATTTCCCATTCGTCACCGCAGCCACCCCCCACTCCCTGCCCCTGGGTCCATCCAGAAGAACATGCAGTGGGCACCTTCGATGGCGCCTGGTGTCGCGCTAGGTGTCGGGGATCTCCAGATGAGCAAAATGCGGTCCCGGTCTTCAAGGTGATGTCAACTATGACAGAGGCGTGTGCAAAGGACCGAGAGCATGGGGCATGCCTGGGTGGCGACCTTTGAGGAACGCGTAGGATTTCAAGGCGCTGGGGATTAGGGCATTGGTATTCTAGGCCAAGCAGCCTGTGGAGAGCCCAGAGTGTGGGAGGACGTGGCGTGTTTGGGGAATGACTGGCGATTCTGGACGTGAGGGTGTGAGCGGGGGTGGACTTTTGGGACAATGGAAGGGGGCAGGGGACACCAGATGGCGGAGGGCCTTGAGCATCAAGAACTCGGCTTTCATGCTGAGGGCGGCAGGAAGTTGATGAACTCGTGGAAGCAGGGGAGGCTCGTGGTCAGAGTGTTATCTGAGAGCAAACATTGTGACTTTTTTTGAGATATCAGTGAAGTGACAGTTTTTGCTAAATGTCATAAATAAATAAAGGTATAGACCAGAGGCCACTCTCATATATATATATATATATATATATAAATGTTTATTTTATTTTGGGGGGGAGGGGCAGAGAGAGAGGGAGACACAGAATCGGAGGCAGGCTCCGGGCTCTGAGCTGTCAGCACAGAGCCCGACGCGGGGCTCGAACTCACGAACAGAGAGATCATGGCCTGAGCCGAAGTCGGACGCTTAACCGACTGAGCCACCCAGGCGCCCCCAAAAGGTCACTCTTGACGAGCCCTGGTCTAACTAAGGAACACATTCACTTCAGATTTATATTAGCCTTAATGGGACACGTGAAAGAAACACAAGGATGCTTCTCGGAGGAGATGTTCAGAAGGCCAAGCGCTGGTTAAGAAAGTCAGCCTGAAGGCAAAGGGAAAGAGGGTTGCTGGTGGTGGAGGCTATAAATAGAAGGAGGCAGCGTATCTGCTCCTGAAGCTTCCTCCCTGAGGATCCGGGCCCAGCCCAGCAGAGTGGGGCTCCACACCCAGGGTTCTGGAGCTGGGAGACGAGGAGCTTCCTCCCCCAGGACAAATGTTCCTCTGCCTCCTACAGATGCCTCTACTTGTAAGAAACTTCTGGCCGCAGGGGTGCCTGGGTGGCTCTGTCGGTTAAGCGCCCCACTTCGGCTCCGATCATGATCTCACGGTTTGTGAGTTCCAGCCCCGCATAGGCTCTCTGCTGTCGGCAAGGAGCCCGCTTCGGATCCTCTTTCCTCCCCTCTCTCTGCTCCCCACCCCCCCCCCCCGCATGCACTCTGTTTCTTTCAAAAATAAATAAACATTTAAAAAAAAAAGAAATTTCTGACCACAAAGACGGCCTTTGTATTCCTTCCCCTTCCTTTATTGAATGTAGGCATTCATTCAACAAACCTTTCTTGGGTGCCTGCTACGTCTACGTACCGTTCTAGGGGCCGGGAGACTCAGTGAGGAACAAAACTGACAACGCCCCTGACCTTAGGGAATTTAAGTTCCAGTAGAGAAGACAGACAAGAAACAAGTAATACAGAATATAATTTCAGGTGGCCCTGAGTGCTATAAAGATGTTAATAAAGGGTCATGTGACGGAGAGAGACAGGAGGCTCTAACTAAGAGGGTCACGGAGGTCTTCTCTGGGAGGTGATGGTTGAGCTAGCCTTAATGCTACAAAGGAGTCAACCATGCAGCTAGCGGGGGACAGAGCCCTCCAGGCAAAGGGCGCAGCAGGTGCAAAGATCCTGAGCCTGAAAGTGTGTTGTTGATTGTGTGTTGGAGTGCGTTGGAGATTAGTGAGCAGGCCAGTGAGGCCGCAGCAGAGGGACGGAGGAGGAGGGTAGCAGAATTGACAGTCAGGGGGCGCGGGGGTGGGGCCACATCTCATAGGGCCCAGGATAAGGAGCTGGGATTTTGCTCTGAGCGCGATGGCAAGCCACCGGGGTGGGGGGAGGTTGAGCAGGGGACTGACGTGACCGATGTGGCCACTGTGCAGACAACAAGAAGGCAAAAAGGGAAGGAGGGGGACCAGTGGGGTCATTGCGGTAATGCAGCAACACGCTAATGGCGGCTCAGCCGAGGCAAGAAATGGTTGGATTACAGAAATACGTAGAGGGAAGGACTCACAGGATTCCCTGTCGGGTTAGCTGTGGCATACGGCGGAAAGAGAGGAATCAGGAGCTCCTAGATTTCAGTCTGAGCATTCGGTTAGTGGCATTTTCTGAGCTTGGGAAAACTGGGGTGGGAGAGGAGTGAGTACGAATGAAAGCAAGAGTTCCATGCGCTGTTGGTTGGAGATGTTGGCCGGGCAGTTGGTTATAAGAATATGGAGTTCAGGGAAGACATCCAGTCGAGAGGGAGAAACTTTGGAGTCCAGTGTATAGAGGGTATTTCAACTCTGGACGAGATCACTTAGGGGATGGTAGCCAGTAGTCACATGGGACCCTTGAGCACTTGAAATTGGCCAGCTCGAATTGAGATGTGCTGTGCACGTCAAATGCAAACCACATTTCAGACTTCGCATGAAAAAAAAAAGACTGTAAAAGATCCCATTGACATTAGTTTTAGAATGATTACGCGCGGAGCTGCTGCTATTTGGTCTCTGTGGAGTTAAATAAAATATGATAATGTGTTGGTTCTATTGAGCTAAAACTTCAGTGTGGCTCCTAGAAATTTAAAAATTACAGACGTAGTGGGGGCACCTGGGTGGCTCAGTCAGTTGAGCATCCGACTTCGGCTCAGGTCATGATTTCACAGTACGTGAGTTGGAGCCCCACATCGGGCTGTGTGCTTCAGAGCCCGCTTCGGACCCTCTGTCCCCCTCTCTCTGCCTCTCCCCCGCTCGAGCTCTCCCCACAATAAATATTTTTAAAAATTCCATACATGGCTTGCAACTGTGGCTCATGCTAATGTTTCTATTTAATGGCACTGGTCTAGGAAATTATTGTAGGATGAATAGGGCCAAGGACAGAGCTTTAAGGTGCAACAGTGTTTCATATCTGGGGAGAGGAGAAAGATTCAGCAAAGGAGATTGACGACAGCCAATGAGGTCGGAGGAAAATTCAGGGAGTGTGATGTTCAGAAAGGCAAAGCGATAACATTATACAAAAAGGGGGAGTGTCCAGTGGTGCAGGGAAGTCAAGTAACTGATGGTTGCATTTAGCCAGAGCAGTTTTGGGTAGAGTGGTTTAGAAGTAGGTAGGTTGGGTTGGAAGCCTGAATAGAGAGAACCCAGGAGAACAAGAAGTGAAGACATAAGCCTAGTAAGTACAGATGAGGTGACTCTTTAACGTTTTGCTTTAAAGAGATGCAGAGAAGCGGGTGGTGATGGGAAGAGAATTTCTCTAAAAAAATGTGTGCTCCTGGCCCAAGGAATTCTCCTGTCTTCCCCTGGGATTTCTGAGGGGCTTCTGAATTTCTTCACTCCGTTGCTTCTCCCATATCTCCAGGTGGAACTGTGTGTGTGTGTGTGTGTGTGTGTGTGTGTGTGTGTGTGTGAATACACATCCAAGTACAAAATGACTGGATAGCAGACGATGATCTTTTGCTTTTTCACTCAATATTTTACTGTAGTGATCCTACTATGGCTGAATCCCTGAGGGAAGCTTCTGGAAGCCTGGAAGTTCTAGAGGACAGTGACGAGGGTAAGTAGCCCAGTAAAATGTTGCTAACTAGACCTAGCTTTCTTTACTGTGTTGAACCCCTAGGGGAAAAAAAATGAAGTCACAGGCAAACGAGTTCATATCAAATTTCTAATAATATTAGACCCAGTGCACTGACACCCCACCCCCCCAAAAAAGGAACCATCAGACATAAAATAAGACATTGAATCTAAAGACAGAACTAAATGGAACAGTTCACTGGGTGGTTTTTCAAGTTTCGTTGAGTGTTCTTTAGCAGTTGTATGATGTGGAAGACTTGGTCTGGAAGAATAGACTGGAGCTCTGTTGTGGCTTTCCAGGGGCATGATTTCAGTGATGATGGGGGGCGGGGGATGCTGAACTTGGTGCATGGATCCTTGAGAACAGAGCTTGGGTCTTCGTTTCTGTGTCACTAATGTTTAGTAGCGGGTCTCAGAGAGAGTAATTAGACACCCCAAATATTCGATCAATGAATGAATAAATAAATGAACGCTAGGCCTCTCCACCAAGGCAGCTGCAACAACCAAACCAACTGACCTCTTTGGATATGAGTTAGATGCCTACAAAAGAAGGTGGCAACGCAGTTCATCTTGATGATGAGTGGAGGTAAGGGAATGCCTTTTCTCTGTTCCCAAGATTTTGTTTTCAAACGACCAAACATTTGGGTATGTTTTTAGAACTGGTCATTGCTAACCAGAGAATGACATGGCTGTGTGGGGGTTGACGGAAAGAAAGGCTAGTTAGAAATGTTTTCTTTCTAACCAGCCATGCAAGAGAACAAAGTCAACCATTATGCGATGCATTTTTACAGCCCATTAAGTTCAACCCAGATGGGCTGCCTGTGTGCGTGGTGGATAAGGAAATCTACAAGCCGGAAGCAATGATTTCTTCCTTGGAGTTAATGGTGTTTTCCTCTCTGGGGGGCAAAACTGCTTTCCATGGGCTGTTTTCTGGCACGTGACAGGCCCTCATTGGATGAGGATGTTGAAAGCTGCTGACTGTTTGGGAATACATAGTCCTTGGACTTGGACAGGGAAATCGATGGCTTTGTTACAGGAGAAGTGCAGACAGCTGTCAGCCGGCAGCTCACTGACCACCACTGCTGTACCCTGTGGGGGCACGAGTTGCCCAGTGTAGAGGTGACCTACATAAACATTGCTGGATACAAATGTGGGTTTTGACCTCTACCTGCTGCCTAGGTCCACCTACCCTTTGCACTTCAGCAGCTTTTGAAAACGAGCCTGTGCAGGGCTCAAAAGGCCAGCTCGTGCACTTGGATATATGGCCACTGTGTCAGATTTCATTAGGGTTGCAAAAAAAAAAAACAAAAAAAACCCCAACAAAGTAGCATGTGGACAATTCCCAGATTTGTATCAATTTCCCAGGGCTCATCTCCATACATGGGATCTGATGTGGTTGAGGGTGGGGAGCTTTCCTAAGCCAAAACAGCTTCCACCATCCCCTGCGAGACCAAGTCTTGGCTTCCAAGTCCACTGCCCTGGGTCAGTGAGCCTCCAACCTGCCACGTGAGGTGGTTAGCACGTCTTGGTGCCCTGCCCCCCTCCCCCCAGCTCCACCAACAAAGCTCTACCCCCCCCCCCCCCCCCCCCCCCCCCCCCCCCCCCCCCCCCCCCCCCCCCGCGGTACTCAGAGCTACCCCACAGGGACGAATGGAAACATAAGTTTCTTTCTAGTGCCCATGGTTGAAAACAGACATGCATTACTTAAGGTATTTTGGACCCTCAGTGGGAAAACAAGTTGTTGTTGTTGCCTGGCAGGAATGGAAAATTGGGGGGAGATTGAAATACACGCAGAATTAAATTCTTCACACCGGTTCCGGTTCTGAAGTCACTAGACACGTTGCTAATTTAGGGGCATAAAAACGTGTGAGTGCATTGTTTTGTCCGCCCATACAACGACTGTGCTTGGTGCGTTCAGTTGTATAGCCTGAAGAGTTTATAGAAGTGTTTTTATTCAATTATTAAGCGTTTCTAGATTGTGTCACAAGTGGAGCCACCGGCCGCCGATGCTCTCCTGCCTTCTATTCTGGGATTTTGAAGCGAGAGGGGCAAAACTCGCCGTGTTTCTAAATACTCTTGAGCATCAGGTTGTTCCTCTGCCAGAAGGCCAGAAGGGGACTGCCGGGCAACAACCAATAAACCTTATTCCTTCTGGGTGATAAACGGCAGTGTCTGCAGAGGCTAAAATGATAATGGTTTGCTCGTTCCCATTTGTGAGGGGACGCTGGCCAGTCCGTCCTTACTGGGCAGCAATTATTTAGCCAGTTGGGGCTGGCTCACTCTGGTTCGGGAGACGGTGCACATCTGTTCCCAAATGGCATGTGGTAGCTTGCCCTTGACTGCGGTGCGAGTATTTATACCAGAACAATGGGCAGATGCCACAGATAAGGGCATTCCCTGCCCCTTCCCCCCCCCCCCAAGGTCCAGTTGGTAAACCTTTTCCGGCAAAGAACTGGTTATAACAATTGGTATAATGTAGTAATGAGGATTTTTCATAAAAATCTCACTATTGAATCAATTTTAGAAATCATTCGGGGACGGGGAGATCAAGAGAGGAGGCCAGAGGACAAAATATCGGTCATTTTCGAGCCAGCCTCCACTGTACAGCATGTTCCTCGGCACCTTCGCACTGAATGTTCAATGAGGCCACGCATCATTGAAAATAACTTACTATTTAATGATTATTAAGTAATGTATCGTAGAAATTAGTTTCATTATTTCCTGAAACAATTACAGACGCAAGCTTGGAAAAATTACGTTTCCTGCTATATCTTCATGTTTTATCCTTTCTGTCTGTAGGTAGATTTGCCAACGTGGTCCTAACCGTGACGCTATTTAGGTACATCCTATTAGATGAGAAATTGCCTGAGCATCGCAACGGAAGCGTTGATGATCAAGCAAACAGTCCTATAGTCTTCTTGTCCCACCCCATGCTGGCTTCTGCTTCTAATCATGCATATCGTACGGTTCACTATTGAGTGATCGATACGATATTAACCGTAGATAGATAGAATTGATAGATCAGTTCTACAGATAGAATTGAATCTGGCCTTAATAAACAAGTAATTATTGGGGCGCCTGGTTGGCTCAGGCGGTAGAGCATACAACTCTTGATCTCAGGCTCATGAGTTCGAGCCCCACACTGAGCTTAGAGCTTACGTTAAAAAAAAGTTTTTAGAAAAGAAACAAGTAATCGTTGATTCCCTAGCGCTAGGCCACATTTATTAGCACTTGTAACATGCCAGATCCTATGTTAAGCTCTTTACGTACATTATTTACAATTTATATCAACCCCGGCAAGGGCCAGTGTTTAAATTATATGATGCTTAAGGATGACTCTGCTCAGTGATCTCAATTTAAGGGAAGTGACAAGCTGTGTTGGTATTCTGCACCCCTCAAAGGACTCAGTTGTCCCTTGGGTGCTACTGTGTGCCTTGTGCTGTGGTGGATGCTAAAGAAGATGCCGACGAGGGCCAGCCTACAGCCTTGAAGTCGGGGACAGTAGCTAAGACACAGAACTATATCTCATTCCTTTCTCATTGATACCCAAAGCATAGTGAGTGCTTGGTCTTAAATATTTGTTGGATGGATGGATGGATGGACGGATGGATGGATAGATGGATGGATGAGTAGATGAGAGAGCATTCAGATGTAAAACTTGGAGGGCCAACAGTCAAGCTTTAGGTGTGCAGAGAGAAGGGTTCATTGTCGTGACCGGTGGCACACTGGACTTAAGGCAGGCCTTGAAGTTCAGAAACCTTTCTTTTTTTTTTTATTTAATTTTTTTTTTCAACGTTTATTTATTTTGGGGACAGAGAGAGACAGAGCATGAACGGGGGAGGGGCAGAGAGAGAGGGAGACACAGAATCGGAGACAGGCTCCAGGCTCTGAGCCATCAGCCCAGAGCCTGACGCGGGGCTCGAACTCCCGGACCGCGAGACGGTGACCTGGCTGAAGTCGGACGCTTAACTGACTGCACCACCCAGGCGCCCCTAGAAACCTTTCTAATAGGCGGGTTTGGGAGTAATCAGTATGCAAATAGGCCATAGAGTTTCAGAGCTAGAAGGAACCCTAGTTCAGCCAGTGTGTTTTGCCAGACATTCTGCTTCTTTGCACTTGGGAGACAACGCTGTTGCCCGGTATCTTAGAGCTTCACCGTACACGTGGGCGTCTTGAAGTTCCAGAAAAGTCTTGTTGGAAAGCAGAGCTCTTAACTTCGTCTAATCCAGCGTTTTCCAGAACGACCGGACCACAGATCCCCTTCTCATGCAATAGACATAACGTACGACAGCCCTCTGAACACACTTTGGGAGATGCTGATTAGTGTGATCCCTTCTTTTCCCTGTAGAGTTCCAGAGAGGTTGAGTCACTTATCCGAAGTCACAGAGCTAACCGATAGCAGGGCCAAACCGAGGATTCCAGAGTGTTCTGGCTCTTGGGTGGTACTTTCCATTACATCACTAAGCCTTTCTAGTGGCAGCCCCATCGACCACCCCCCACCCCCCACCCCCTTGCCCAGACCCTTCCCTGCCAGCCCAGCATTGCTATGCTGGCAATAGGCCTTCCAGACACCAGATTGTTAGGAATTGGGATGAGACAGCTACGCTGGTGAACGATTGCACGCGAAAGCAGTAAGAGCTGATTTCTCCCCCTGAAGGCTGCAGCTCGGACTCCCCTGTCCTTGCCCGTCTCCTGCTGAGCCCCGATAAAGGCACATGTGCTTGTTAGGAGACTAACAAAAGCCCAAACAGCCTTAGGAGCATCGACAGCTCCCATTCCGCGCTGCTGCCCTGGTAGTTATTGTAGATCGAGCAAACTTCCGGTTATTTGCGTGTGCAGACGGCAGGAGCCCTGTCGATAATCCAAACCCACTGGCAGTAATTGACGAACGCACACAGTGCACGTAACACACGCACGCCCACACGCTTGTACGCACGCACGCACACACGCACCCCTTGCAAAACCCTTTGGTGTCTGACTCTGTCATGCCTCTGGCACAGGCAGCTTCTCTCCCTGGTGGCCCTTTCTTCCCAATCCCCAGCCGTCTCCCTACCTCATAACCCGCCTCCTTGAGGACGGCCTCCAGGGCTGCGCCGCTCCCGACGGCGCTCACCCCGTGGGGCTGCACCCTTTCACACACAAGCTAGGGCAGAAGCAGCCCCTGGCAGGGACTCCGGGGGTCCTCAACTGGATTGCCATAATTCCGGCCACCAGGGCGAAGTCAGGGGGATGCCCGGTGCTTCTTATTATTATCATTACTGGCTTAATAACTGCTGCATATGAATGAACGTCTTAGGTCAGCAAAGAGGTGTGGGCTGGTGGGGGAGATAGGCGGGCTGATGCCCGGTGAGTTGTGCCTGCTTAGACGCCGGTCCAAAGGCCACAAGCTGGGGCCTGAGCTTCCGGGCTCCCCAGAGACTCAGCCGCTTCGTTAATCCTGAGCTGTGAACAAGAGAACAGGCCAAATGAATGGTGCCGGGGGGTGGACGAAGGCCGAGATCTGCGGGGCACCGGGGACCCCAGTCCTCGTTCCTGTCACAAAGGCCCTGTTTCCTCCCCTGTCCCTCCCTTCCACCGTCCCTTCCACCTCCCTTCCCCTGCCTTGCTTGCTTTCCTACCCTCCAGGAAAGAAGAAATCCAAGTTTAAAGTCTTCAAGAGCTTCTTTGGCAAGAAGAAGAAAAAAGAGCCCGAGGATGCCCGGGAAGGGAGGAAGCTAAAACCAAGCCTGTCCAGCAGCAACATCAACATCTCTTCTCTGAAGCCAGTTCACGAAGATCAGACTGAGCCTCGGTAAGCTCAGGGGGGCTGTGGCCACCGCCAAGGCAGCCAAGGCCCTGGGGGCAGGGGGGGCGGCGGCGGTTTTCTCCGCGCTCAGGTGTATGCCTGAGCCGCTGGGTGGCTCAGTTGGTTAAGCGTCTGGCTCTTGAATGCGGCTTCGGTCGTGTTCTCACGGTTCGTGGGTTCGAGCCCCCACCTCAGGCTCTGCACCGGCAGCGCAGAGCCTGCTTGGGATTCTCTCTCTCTCTCTCTCTCTCTCCCTCCCTCCCTCTCTGGCCCCCCACCCCCACTCGTGTGCTCTGTCTCTTTCAAAACAAATAAACTTTAAAAAAAAAAAACCGTGGGGGAGATGGTTATGGGCGGACGGACGTGTTTCAGAGCTCACAAATCATACCACTATTGAGTGATCGACAGGATATTGACTGTAGATAGATAGAACTGATAGATCAGTTCTACCGCTAAATAAATAAATAAACAGACAAACTTTAACAATAACAACCACAAAAAAGAAGTGGCAAGAGCAGACATCCTTGTCTTCTTCCTGATCTGAGGGAGAAAGTATTCAGCCTTTCATCATCATATCTACTTGGTAGTAGTGTATCATTCTTTATGTTGTTGGATTCAGTTTTTTTTACTGTTTATTTATTTTTGAGAGAGAGAGAGAGACAGAGACAGAGACAGAGACAGAGACAGAGTGCAAGCAGGGGAGGGGCAGAGAGAGAGGGGAACACAGAATCCGAAGCAGGCTCCGGGCTCCGAGCTCCGAGCTGCCAGCACAGAGCCCGATGTGGGGCTCGAACTCACAAACTGTGAGATCATGACCTGGGCTGAAGTCGGATGCTTACCTGACCGAGCCACCCAGGTGCCCCCAGCTGTTGGATTCGGATTACTAGTATTTTATTGAAGAGTTTTACATCTATATTCATAAGCGATATTAGTTTGTAGTTTTCTTGTGATGTCTTTGGTTGAAATTTTAATAAATTCCCACATTCCAAAAGGAGCCTTTTGTGCCTTCATCCTTCCGTTTCTAACTTCTATGATTTGTCTTAGCGCTTAATTGTCATCAACCTGGCTTAATTCCCAGTCAGAAGGTATTTCCTTCTGGGTTTAGCAATCTGGGGGTGACAGTGGGGTGGGACGTGTGCGTAAGATGACTTAGAGGATAGGACACATGTATCACAGAACCCTCTTGTGAACGAGGAAAAGATCTGGTGAATGAGAGTCTCCAGTATCTGGGCAGATATTTGATAGTTTAAATCAAAACAAAAACACTAGAGAGAAATTTGGGTGTGAAAGATCTTTTATAACTCTCACCTTAATAACAGCAAGACTCAGGGGCACCTGGGTGGCTCAGTCGGTTGAATAGCTGACTCTTGATTTTGGCCCAGGTCACGATCTCACGGCTCAAGGATCGAGCCCCGCGTCGTTGGGCTCCACACTCAGTGTGGGGTCTGCTTGGGATTCTCTCCCCCCCACCAAATAAATAAATAAACATTTTTAAAAAGATAACAGCAAGACTCAGGGTCTTTTCCCCCATGCCACAGGGCTGCCACTATTGAATTGTACACATTAAATGCGTGAATTGTATGGGACGTAAACCACATCTCAAAACTATTATATAAAAAAGATGTGTGTCGGTAATTTAAAAACTCACAATTATAGAGAAGTACATAAAGTAGGAAATGAAAATCCCCCTCCTGTCCTCAGTGCCATTTCTCAGAGGGAACTACCACTAATTATTTGGTGGATATCCTCGCAGACTTTTTTCTATGATCATGAACTATGTATGTATGTAATACAGGCATATGTATTAAATGGGACCATACTATCCTTTATTTTTTCACTTACTGTCTCGTGGAACACTTTCTTTAAAAAAATTTTTTTTTAACGTTGATTTATTTTTGAGAGAGAGAGAGAGACAGAGTGTGAGCTGGGGAGGGGCAGAGAGAGAGGGAGACACAGAATCGGAAGCAGGCTCCGGGTTCCGAGCCGTCAGCCCAGAGCCCGACGCGGGGCTCGAACTCACGGACCGCGAGATCGTGACCTGAGCCGAAGCCGGACGCTTAACCGACTGAGCCACCCAGGCGCCCCTCGTGGAACACTTTCTATGGCAGCACATGTGCCCTCTTTCTGAGGTGTCTATGGTATACGTATCATTCTATGCATATACACGTATCTTCACTTCCTGTGGCCCTTGGGCTGCTTTTACAAGACCCTTTTCTTCCCGCTCAGGGCCAAGAGCAACATGGGGAGCAAAGCCCTGTCCCATGACAGCATCTTCATGATGGATCCTGAGCCTGCAAGTAAAATCTACCCCTCTCCAGAGCTCCAGAGAGGCAGATCTCTGCAGGTAATAGTGAACTCAAGCCTCAGTGCCTAATTCGGCTGCTCCTCTTCCGTTCCCTAGTCCTGCTCTGCCAAAAAACAAGTACGGGGGGACTTTGGGCTTGCTTCTCGAGCTGATTCTACCCCGCAGGGCTATTGTAAAGAACGGAGAACGTGTAAATGCATGATGTGCTTCCCTAGCGCCCAGCACGCAGTGTGGCCTGGCATTACCACGTTCACTTCTCCGGACACACCCCAAGAATGCTTCGAGTCTATTAGGGTCGCGTCCCACCGTCAACGTGCAGGCATTCCGACCGCTGTGTTTTTTTCTTTCTTCTACAGAGACCTTCTGTTCCCAGAACTCTGCTTAGAACCGGGACTAGTAGTCTGCATCAAGCTGTTTTTGGAGTTACGTTTGGACCTATGCTCCCATATGTACCCAGAAGTGCACTTTGGGCCGGGGGATCCGACATCGCTGAGGTAACGGAGTGGGATTGTTCCGACTACGGTTGGCTGAGTCAGACAGATTGCTGCTTACGGGCTCCATGAACTTGGGCTGATCGCCTGACCAGAACGAATCATGCTCACAAAGCAAGGTTTTCCTCTATCCGTGACCAAGTGCTACACGGTTAGCTCTCCAGTTCAGAAGGGAGAGCCCTGTTTCCTGGAGGCCTCTTCTCTTAGTCCCAGCAACAGAGAGACTCTTATGGCAGAGATGGGGGGGGGGGGGGCGGGGATTAAAGGTAAGGCTTCTAGAGGCATTTCCTCTCACAATGAAGCCGGGAGGGAAAGCTGCAATAGCTCAAAGGCAAGTTTGCCGGAATGGCTGGTTCGAGCCCCCTCCTCACATCTTTGGCCTAGTCCCTTAGTCCTTCTTCTGGGAAACAGGGCTGAAGACAGGGTAGCGTATTAACAGAACCCGAACCATCAACCGCCAGTTTGACCTCCGCACGGGAGACTTCCCTTAGGCGCCAGGGTGACAACCCTACATGACAGGGTGGTTGACAGCATTCGGTTGAGGGTCCCGACACCCAATGCTGCATAGAAGCAACGCAGCTACGGAATTGGCCAATGGCTGGGTCCCTTGAAGGGACAGGATTCGTCATGGATTAAGTGGCATTCAGATCACCTGGGAGATTGTGGGAGATGAACTCCCAGTATACAGTTCTGTCAGAAATACCAAGACTGGGGCGCCGGGGTGGCTCGGTCGGTTAAGCGACCGACCTCGGCTCGGGTCGTGATCCCACGGTGTGTGAGTTCGAGCCCCGCGTCGGGCTCTGGGCTGACCGCTCGGAGCCTGGAGCCTGCTTCGGATTCTGTGTCTCCCTCTCTCTGCCCCTCCCCCGTTCATGCTCTGTCTCTCTCTGTCTCAAAGATAAATAAACGTTAAAAAAAAAATTAAAAAAAAAAATTAAACTCCCTGCACTTGAGTAGGGGACATCCCTTTCCTGCCCCTAATAGTTAGGAGATAGGAGTCCACAGGGGTTAAGAACATGGGCTATAAAGGCAAGCAGGCCTTTCAAATGCCTGCTGTGCCACCACGAGAATGAGGGCCAGTCATATCATCTCTCAGACCTGCTTTTCCCCATAAAATGGGAACCACAAGAGCTGATGCCTCAAGGAATTGTTGCACGGTTCAAATGAAATCCACCTCTGGAGAGCACTTCCTCCCTGTCCGGGAGAAAGAGCTCAAATCAGGAACCTAACTCGCCACCCGAAGGAACTGGGAAGAGAAGAACAGACTAAACCCAAAGCTAGAAAAAGGAAGGAAATAATCGAGACGGAAGCAGCGTAGAGGCCTCCGTAAAAGTTAGTTGTCATTATTGTAGTTGTTATTATTATTAGAATTGGGCTCGGGGACGGTGAATCTCTTGAGATTTCATCTCAGGAGCTCCCAGTAGGGCCTGGTAGGAATGAGGGGTCACCTTAGACACTGGCCAGGAGTACCCCAGGGGCAGAACGTTGGAACAATCCTCATCGGGGCCCCCTTTCTTTGGCTTTGAGAGTTTGAAGTCCATCTGTCCTGAACAGCTGCAGAGCCTATGACAGAAAGAAGCACGTCCGCTCCATGACAGCAAAACTTTGGTTTTGTTCATTGTTACGGGCCCAATGCGCAGATCGGGGCACGGCACGCTGTGGACGCTTAGCCAGTATTAAAGACAAAACCGGGGGTTCTGATTCACGTCAAAATGACCATGGCAGGGACCAGTGCCTCAGATTCAAGTGTACCATGAGCTTCAAGTTAGAATCAACTCAATGAGCCTGCTGAAGCCCAAGGAAAACTCAAATGACCAATTTTATTCCCTTGGGAAAACTAGTAAAGCTGTTCTGCTCGGGGCTGGTTCTGCAGATTTTCTAATAACTCTAGAAAAATCAGTCTTGACAGGATTCAGATAAACAATCGACACAGCCAAGATCTGATCCAGACAATTCCCGGAATGAAAGGAGCAAGGCTCGTAGCTTGGATGCCAAGCCTAGGTCCTAACCCCCAAACTCACCTCCGCAAGAACTGGACTTCCAAAGATAGGGCCAAAATCAAAACAAAGATGGGACTCAAAGAAGACTTATGGTTAGCATCAGTAGAGAGAGAACACCATAATTCTGGGTGGGTTTGTGGGTTTTTTTTTTAGTAAAACAGCATGCAATATTTTATAATGATTAAAGTTAAGAACCAGCCAAGATTCTTTGAATGGGAAATTTTACAAGCTAGATGACCTGAAATATGTCAAAATGTTACAGCGCCTGCAGGATTGGATTGTTTTCTCCCTTTACATTTTAGTCGTTTCCAGACCTTCATTAATAATCATGCATTGTTGGGGCACCTGGGTGGCTCAGGGAGTTAAGTGGCTGACCCTTTTTTGGGGGGGGGGTGGGGGAGTAGAATTTAGTGATTCATCACTTACGTAGGACACCCAGGGCTCATCCCAACAAGTGTCCTCCTTGATGCCCATCCCCCATTGAGCCCATCCCCCCACCCACCTACCCTCCAGTAACCCCCAGTTTGTTCTCTATATTTAAGAGTGTCTTACGGTTTGCCTCTCTCTCTCTTTTGATCTTATTTGTCCTTTCTTTCCCCTGTGTTCGTCTGTTTTGTTTCATAAATTTCACATGAGGGAAATCATATCGTATTTGTCTTTCTCTGCCTGACTTACTTCGCTTAGCATCGTACACTCTGGTTCCATCCACGCTGTTGCAGATGGCAAGATTTCATTCTTTTTGATCGAGTGATATTCCGTTGTGTATATATGTACCACACATCCGTTATCTGTTTGTCAGTAGATAGATATTTGGGCTCTTTCCATAATTTGGCTGTTGTTGATAGCGCTGCTATAAACATTGGGGTGCGTGTACCCCTTTGAATCAGCATTTTTTGATAAATACCTAATAGTGGAATTGCTGGCTTGTAGGGTAGTTCTAGTTTTAATTTTTTGAGGAACCTCCATAACTGTTTTCCAGAGTGGCCGCACCAGTTTGCATCCCCCCCAGCAGTGCAACAGCATCCCCCTTTCTCTACATCCTCGCCAACATCTATTGTTTCTTGAGTTTTTAGTGTTAGCCATTATGACACGTGACAGGTGGTACCTCACTGTGGTCTTGATTTGTATTTCCCTGATGATGAGTGATGTGGAGCATCTTTTCATGTGTCTCTTTGCCATCCGGATGTCAGATCTTTGGACAAGTGTCTGTTCATGTCTGTTGCCCATTTCCTCACTGGATTATTTGTTTTTTGGATGTTGAGTTTGATAAGTTCTTTATAGATTTTGGATACTAGCCAAACCCTTTATCCGATATGTCATTTGCAAATATCTTCTCCCATTCTGGCGGTTGCCTTTTAGTTTTGTGGATTGTTTCCTTCGCTGTGCAGAAGCTCTTTATCTTGATGAGGTCCCAATAGTTCATTTTTGCTTTTCTTTCCCTTGCCTCTGGAGACGTGTTGCGTAAGAAGTTGCTGCGACCAAGATCAAAGAGGTTTTTGCCTGCTTTCTCCTCGAGGATTTGGATGGCTTCCTGTCTTACATTGAGGTCTTTCATCCATTTTGAGTTTATTTTTGTGTCTGGAGTAAGAACCTGGTCCAGGTTCATTCTTCTGCACGTCGCTATCCAGTTTTCCCAACACCATTTGCTGAAGAGACTGTCTTTTTTCCATTGGGTATTCTTTCCTGCTTTGTCAAAGATTAGTTGGCCATGTGTTTGTGGGTCCAGTTCTGGGTTCCCTATTCTGTTCCATTGATCTGCGTGTGCCAGTACCATACTGTCTTGATGATTATGGCTTTGTGATACAGCTTGAGGTCCGGAATTGTGATGCCTTCAGCTTTGGTTTCTTCTGAAACGTTACTGTGGCTATTCGGGGTCTTTTCTAGTTCCATATAAATTTTAGAATTGTTTGTTCTCTCTCTGTGAAGAATTCTGGCATTATTTTGATAAGGATTGCATTGAATATGTGGATTGCTTTCGGTAGTTGTCGACATTTTAACAATATTTGGTCTTCCAATCCATGAGCATGGAACGTTTTTCCATTTTTTGTGTCTTCTTTAATTTCTTTCATAAGCTTTCTGTAGTTTTCAGTGTATGGATCTTTTGCTCTTTGGTTAAGTTTATTCCTAGGTATTTTATGGTTTTGGGTGCAATTGTAAATGGGCTTGATTCCTTGATTTCTTTTTCTGCTGCTTCATTATTGGTGTCTAGAAATGCCACAGGTTTCTGTGCATTGATTTTATATCCTGCGACTTTACTGAATTTACGTATCAGCTCTAGCAGTTTTTTGGTGGCGTCTTTTGGGTTTTCCACAAAGAGTATCATGTCCTCTGTGCAGAGTGAAAGTTTCGACTTCTTCCTTGCTGATTTGAATGCCTTTTATTTCTTTTTGTTGTCTGATTGCTTTCAACACTATGTTGAACAGCAGTGCTGAGAGTGGACATCCCTGTCTTGTTCCTGACCTTCGGGGGAAAGTTGTCAGTTTTTCCCCATTGAGGATGATATTAGGGTTGGGTCGTTCATATATGGCTTTTATGATCTCGAGGTAGGATCCTTCTATCCCTACTTTCTTGAGGGTTTTTATCAAGAAAGGATGCTGTGTTTTGTCAAATGCTTTCTCTGCATCTCTTGAGAGAATCAAGTGGTTCTTATCCTTTCTTTTATTAATGTGACGTATCATGTTGATTGATTTGTGGATATGGAACCAGCCCTGCAGCCCAGAATTTTCATTTTGATCAAACAAGCAATTTGAAGTTTCTGTCTTTGTTTGGGGATTGGCAGAAGTGTGCAGCAACCCAGAGGGCAAACCAAAACTCTCGGGCTTCGGCTTGCATAGGTATAAGAACTGAAGACAGGGAGGTGGGAGATTCGTTTCTTGGCTTGTTTTCTCACTGTGGGTTCTTAGCCCTTCCGCCAGCAAGCAACAAGAGGACATCAGTAATTTGGAAGAAAGCGCACAGGTTTAACTTTTCCTTCTATTCTCCTCCTTAACAGAGCCCATCACTGCTGCCATTCCAGCGAAGCATCAGCCCACCTCTTATCCGTTCTGACACAATCTCTAAGGACTTGGAGGAAATCTCTGTTGATGAGGAGTCACCTGAGAGCTCACCAAAGGACGTTTCAGAGCAGATCTTGACAATGAAGAAGGTGAGTGTTGGCCCCCTCCTAGGGCTTGGTTTGGTTGTGGGGCACAGGTCGGAGGCATGATCTCTGCTTGCACTCTCTTCCGCTGGAGTTGAGCACTAGGGGGACGTTTGGGGAAGGAGCGGCCATTTTTTACTTTTGACTTGCATGGTGGTTTTCTGCCCAGTCTACAAACCAAATCATCAGCACTTTAGTTGATGAGCAACAGAAGACAGTATTTCAGAAAACAAGAATAGTTTGCCGAGGTTTTCAGTTATTTCGGGAAGGAAACAATGGAGATTTTTATGGGAGTAAAGGCTCTGTGTTTTCGAATGGCAGAATCTCAAGGGTTAGGGCATGTAGTATTGTTTGGTAGACGCACACCCATGTGAAAAATCATTTGACACATGAGAAATCATGTATGTGCATTTTATGCATCTGGGTTTGTCAATGAAGTCATATCCATCAACAACTCGGAAATTAGTAGATTGTACCCATATCAATACTTCTGTTCTCAAACTAATGAGTGGTTAATTTAATTGGTTGTTAGTGAACTTGAAAGGACTTTTAAATATACATATACGTATATATGTATGTATATTTAATGCTTACTTATTTATTTTGAGAGAGAGAGAACACTAGCAGGGGAGGGGCAGAGAGAGAGGGAGAGAGAGAATCCCATTCAGGTTCCACACTGTCAGTGCAGAGCGCAATGTGGGACTCGAGCCCATGAACCATGAGATCATAAGCTGAGCCGAAATCGAGTCGGGTGCTTAACCCACTGAGCCACCCAGGTGCCCTAGGACTTTTAAAGTGAAGTAGCATTTAGAACAATTAACGTTGGGAACTAAAAAGTAAACAGGACGGTAATTTATAATGAAGATAATTGACCAGTCAGCACAAAACTGTTTTGGTGTTAAAAGATCCAATGGAGGGAAGCAGCCTTCAGTTAAATATGTCAACAACAACAACAACAACAACAAAACCCCAGTCAAGTTAGGAACAAAATTAAAGCATAGGCAAATGGTAGGTGGATATGGTTCCTCACCAGCCAATGGATTTAGACTATGACTGTAAGTATTTTCAGCAGAATACTGCTAAATCAGACAAATTAGTCTGAATTGGTGGAAGGATTGAATTAGATAACTTTTATTGTGATAAAATACACACAACATAAAATTTATCATGTTAGGGGCGCCTGGGTGGCTCGGTCAGTTAAGCGTCTGGCTCTTGGTTTTGGCTCAGATCATGACCTCATGGTTCGTGGGTTCCAGCCCCACGACAGGCTCTGTGCTGACAGCGCAGAGCCTGCTTGGCAGTCTTTCTCTCCCTTTCTCTCTGCCCCTTCCATGCCCCCCCCTCAAAATAAATAGATAAACTTCAAAAAAAATGTATCACGTTAAAGCATACAATTCAGTGGCATTAATTCACAACCATCACTCCTATCTAGGTCCCGAATGGTTTTGGTTCCCCCATACTTATTAAGCAGTCATTCATCATTCCTCTTTCCTCTCAGCCCCTGGCAACCACCAGTCTGATTTCTGTCTCTGGATTTGCCTATCATATAAGTGTATATAGTACTCCAGTTGTTTCTATGGCTGAATAATACTCCATTGTATGGATATACCACATTTTGTTTAGCTCTTCATCCACTGATGGATATTTGGGTCCTATCTACCTATTGGCTATCATGAATAGTGCTGCTATGAACGTTCATATACAGGTTTGTATTTGAGCATATGTTTTCAGCTCTTTTGGGTGTATACCTAGCAGTGAAATTGCTGGATCATATGGTAATTCTGTATTTAACCTTTTGAGGAGGCGCCGAACTGTTTTTCTCAGCAGCTACACCACTTTACGTTCCCACCAGCTATGTTTAAGGGTTCCGGTATCTTCACATGCCGGTCAACATTTGTCATTTTCCATTTTTTAAAAATAGTCATTCTAGTGGCTGTGAAGTGTATGTATCTCATTGTGGTTTTGATTTGTATTTCACTAGTGACTAATGATGTTAACCATCTTTTCTTGTGCTTATTGGCCATTTGTATACCTTCTTTGGAGACATGTCTATTTAAGACCTTAGCCCATTTTTTATTTAATGCGTTGTTTTTTTGTTGTTGAGTTACGAATTCTTTATATATTCTGGATACTAGACCCTCTTCAGATCTATGGTTTGCAAACGTTCCCCCCCCTATTCTGTGAGTTGTCTTCTAATTCTATCAAAAGAATAAAATTTTTAAAAAGTTTAATTTTGACGAAGTCAAATTTATTGATATTTTTTCTTTTGATACTTGTGTTTTTGGTGTCATATCTAAGAAGCCATTGCCCAACTTACGATCATGAAGATTTACCCCTATGTTTTCTTTGAAGAGTTTTAGCTCTTATATTTAGGTCTTTGATCCGTTTTTAGTTCATATTTATATATGGGGTGAGATAGGGTCTAACTTCATTTTTTTTTAAATTCAAGTTAGTTAACGTACAGTGTTGTCATGGCTTGCATGTGACCATCCAGTTGTCCCAGCACTGTTTGTTGAAAAAACTTATTTCTTCCATTTAATGTTCTTGGCGCCCTTGTTGGAAATCAGTTAACTGCAGATGAATGGAGACATATATATATATGGATATGGATATATATGTCTCCATTCATATGTATATGTATATATATATCTGTAGATACATAATTTTCTATATATAAGATCATGCCATTTATAAATGGAGATAGTTTTACTTCTTCCTTTCCAGTTTGCATGCTTTTTGTTTCTCTTCCTTGCCAAATTGGCTAGAACTTCCAGTAGAACAAATAAAAGTGGCAAAAGCAAACATCCTTTTCTTATTCCTGATCTTAGGGGGAAAGATTTCAGTTTTTCACCATTGAGTATGATCTCAGCTATGGATTTTTCATATAAGCTTTCTAGCCCTAGTTTGTTAGGTGTTTTTAGTATGAACAAGTGTTGGATTTTCTCAAATGCTTTTCTTTCTTTTTTTTTAAATGTTTATTCATTTTTGAGAGAGAGAGACAGAGTGCAGGGGAGGGGTGGGAGGGGCAGAGGATCTGAAGCAAACTCTGTGCTGACAGCAGAGAGCCTGATACGGGGCTCAAACTCACAAACTATGAGCTCATGACCTGAGCCAAAGTCAGATGCTTAACCCACTGAGCCACCCCGGGCACGCCTGTTAACAGTGCTTTTTTACATCAATTGAAATGATCGTGTAGTTTTTTTTTCCTTCATTCTATTAATATGGTATATTATTACATTGAGTGATTTTCATATGAAACCTCCTTGCAATTGATTGCCGTGCTATACAATTGCCTTAATATGCTGTTGGACCTTGTTTGCTAGTATTTTTGCGTGTGTATTTACGAGGGACATAGGTCTAAAGTATTCTTTTCTCATGATACCTTTATTTGGCTTTGGAATCATGACAGTGGTGGCCTCGTAGAATCAGGAAGTGTTTCCTCTTCGATTTTTTTTTTGAAATATTTGTTAAGGATTGGTGTTGACTATTTAAAAGTTTGGTAAAATTTATCGGTGAGGCCATCTGGTCCTGGTCTTTTTTGTTATTGTTGGGAAGTTTTGATTACTGATTCGGTATCTTTACTCGTTATCGGTCAATTCAGATTTTCTATTTCTTCTTGAGTCAATGTTGATACTTTGGATGTGTCTAGGAATTTATCTCTTTCATCTAGGTAATCTAATTTGCTGACATACAATTATGTGTAGTATTGTCTTATAATTCCTTTTATTTCTGTAAAGTCCATAGTAATTTTCCCTTTTCATTTCTACTTCTAGGGATTTGTGTCTTCGGTCTTTTTGTCTTAGTAAATCTTCCTAAAGATTCGTCGATTTTGTTTTACTCTTCAAAGAACCAACTTTTGGTTTCATTGGCTTTCTCTATTGTTTTTTCTATTCCCCACTTCACTGTCTCTGCCTTAATCTTTATTATTTACTTCCTTTTGCTAGCTTTGACATTTTAAGATACAGAGTTTTCTCTTGCTGTGAATTTGAGTAGGCTAACTATGCATTTTATAGGCTAATGAACAGAGTTAAATTATTTATAGTCAACATTTCCAAGCACCAGTCTAAACATTCGTCCTGCTGGAGTGTCATGAACTTCCTATTAGTAAATTCAAGAATTCAGTCAGGTTGCTTGCAGTACGTTAAGCGTTGGGCTGGCAGACAGAAAGTCTAATCTTTGGTGGTCTAGTCAACCTCCTATCACCCCCAGGCATGAGAGTTTCTTGGCTGTTTCTGCCATGCTTCTTGGTTCATTAGTTCACCGTGGTGAACACCAGGGGGACAGGTGGTGGCAACCGCGTCATCCCAAGAAATCGCTGGAATCACCATCCCAACCAGATATGCTGGCCCGGAGGCTTCTCTAAGCTTCCCATAGATTATGACCCCCAAGCAGTCTATCCCTGGAGGCCTCCCCACCAACCCAACTCCTACCGCCTTCTCACTGAGGATCGACTAAGGAGCTCGGCGCAAAACCGAATCCTCCAAATAGGAAAGTCAGATGAAAAGAGGACTCCATCTCCAAGGAGTCTTTCCAAGTTCAAGTTCGCTGTTTCATTTTCTTCTCCAAGCTGCTGCCTCCTACTGGTACCGGGGGGGAAACACATTACCCTTCAAGGACACCAAGACTCATAATTAAAATGGCAGAAAGTAATGATAAAGAGAGGTTTTTCAAAGGACACCGCCCGACCTTTTACTCCAGGCTCACTTTTTCCTTCCACCCCACCCCCTCCCGGGGGCAGAACAGGAAGGATTGCCTGAGGCCTCGCTACCTCAGCCTGTGTCTTCCACGTTTCTTTGGGTGAAGAGTTGAGCGTTTTGCCCCTTTCAGTTGTGGTTAGCGAAACTCCCCTGAGTGATCTTCGTCTTTCGGCCTCACAGCCCTCTGTCCTGTTTCAGTGGCTTGTGTCCTTTGAGTAGAGGCGAGACTGGCAATGGGGATGAACAGATATATCTTTGCAGAGCGCAGGCGACACAGTGACATAGCGAGCCGTGGTGACTCTGTTTGACGTCGGCTCTTACCACACAGAGAGACACAAGCCCAGACGGTCTGACCTGACAGGGCCTGACTCATCCACCCCGCCGGCCATCTTTAGCCCCCACCTTGGACCAGAGGATCTTCCTGCTTAGCACTTCCCTGACCCCCCCCCCACTCTCCCAACCTGGCTCATGTTCATCTGTATTCCCTGATGAGCCCATAGAAGATCTTTCTTCTTCAATATTGCTTTTCATGGGGAAAAATAAGTGTGCGAAAGAGAAGCCATGCATACACAACCCAGTCGCTTTTCGCTCTTGGGAAAGGGGTGTATCAAGTACTTAGGTGCTTATGGTCCGAGCTGATCAAGCACCTGGGCTTTAGCTCCACTGCAGGGTGAATGTTGCTATTGAACGTGGTGGGGGTTAAGCCGCTGCCAGTCCTAACATCGTATAGGCTAATGAAGAGTTAATTTAGAGTCCGGCAGGACTGCCTCCTTACCGCGTCTTTTGCTTTACCCCTGATGGCCTATTCCATAATTCACCATTAGTATTTATAGATAGGTTTTTGAAGCCCAGTGATATATTTTTTTAAATCCCCTGACACATCAAAGGAGGGCGTAATGCCCCCAGCCCCGCCGCTGTTGCATGGAAATTTGTAGCTTACAAAGTGATTTTGCATATATAGGTGCATTTGATTGTCTCAGTAACTCAGTAAGGTAGATAGGGAAGGTACTATTATTCCCCTTTTTTTAAAAAAAATTTTTTTTTCAACGTTTATTAATTTTTGGGACAGAGAGAGACAGAGCATGGACGGGGGAGGGGCAGAGAGAGAGGGAGACACAGAATCGGAAACAGGCTCCAGGCTCTGAGCCATCAGCCCAGAGCCTGACGTGGGGCTCGAACTCACGGACCGCGAGATCGTGACCTGGCTGAAGTCGGACGCTTAACCGACTGCGCCACCCAGGCGCCCCTTATTCCCGTTTTAGGTGGAAACAAACAAACCAACCCAAAGAGGTTCAGAGAGGTGAAATGACTTGGCCAAGGCTACAGAGCCAACCGAAGCTGATTCAAACGTGGGATTTCTGCCTAAATCCATACCACTTTTTCACCAAACCATGTGGACTCTAGCAGCTCTCTAAATTTATACAACCAGCGCCCCAAACAGCAACAGCTGCTCACACGTATGGAGACTTTCTTTTTTTTAACGTTTAGTTATTTTTCAGAGGAGGGGAGAGGGGCAGAGAGAGAGGGAGACGCAGAATCGGAAGCAGGCTCCAGGCTCCGAGCTGTCAGCACAGAGCCCGACGCGGGGCTCGAACCCACGAACCGGGAGATCATGACCTGAGCCGAAGTCGGATGCTTAAGCGACTGAACCCCCCGGGGCGGCTAAAATTTTAAATAGGTTAGCCAGGGAAGGTGTCTGTCACTGAGAAGGTGGTTTTTGTATCAAGACCTAAAGGAAGTGAGAGAGGCAAGCCACCGGAACGTGCAGGAACAGCGTGCCCAGCAATAACACGTGTTGTTCCTGTAGATAACGCAGGCAAATATACACCACCAGGAAGAGGTGTCCCATGAATTCACGAATAAAGAAGCTAAGAAAGGCCGGGGACCCCTCCTAATCTTGCGCGATCGACCCTCCAAAAGCTAGCGTTCCTTCCGCCTTGCCTAGAACCGGAAACGGAATAGTGACCTGGGCAGAGCGTTGGCCCGACCCGTTAGCACTGTTATGTCCCCAGGTACTGGGGTCACAGGCCATACGAGGACCGTATCTGGAGCCCCGTAGGGTATCACCGGACCAACACACAGCAGAGGTGGGGACATGTGAAGAGATGTGAAAGCCGCAGATACCAGAGGGGCCCCGGGTGCGGTGACAAGCCAGGTTGGAAAGAGCCAGCGAGTCCACAGAAATGGAAATTCCGTCCACCCGCGGAACCCGATCGCCTGTCGCTGGTGTCCAGGGAAGAGATGGCTCATCACCTGGCCTTCGGAGGGGCTCTCCTAAACACAGATATTTGGAGTTTCTCAGGAGCGGGAGGTGCTCTGGGCTGTGCCTTTGAGGTGTAGCAAAGGCGACGGCGGGAAGCCCAGAGAAGGCTATTTTGAAACCTCTACAGAGGAGCTCGACTGGGAGCCCCAGGCCCGGATGGTTTGGCAATAGGGGGAAGCCAGCCATCACGAGGCAAAGGTGACAGGATCCATCCCACCTCATCGGGTCCTGCTTCCTCATTCTGGAACAGTAAATGTCAATCAAGGCAGCGTGCTGTTTAGGCAAAAGACAAGCCCCTTTTCCACCCTGATTTTCTCCCCTCCGCGCCCTCCCCCCCTCCTATGGAGAAACCCCAGAACCCTATTGGGTTTTATTGACACAGACCGGGCCTCTCACCCCAGTCAGCCCCTCCTGCTACGAAACGGGGGGTAGGGGATGAGAGAAAATACAAATCCTCTGACCTTGTAAGCTCCATGAAGTGGCTGAGTTCCTCTCTGAGGGCAGAGGGGAGCCCCCGCATCCTTTCTAAGCAGGGGAGCCCCCTGAACTTCAGGTTTCTTGCCCTCCCCTACGAGGGAAGCAGCAGAAGTGAACCCGTTGACCAGAAGCGTGAATATTGCTGGAGGGAGAGGGACAAGTAAAGAAATCAGGAGAGATGTCTTCTTTGGGAGGTCGTCAGCCGGAACAATTTCCAGCACGCGGAGCTGCCTCATTTCTTTTCTCCCACTCTCTCCAGAGCTCCTTTGAGGCCTCACCTGGACCCGTCCACTCACAGTCCTTGACCACATTTACCGTGATAACCTCTCCCAGCAGCGCTCAGCTGCCCATTGGTTTTAGCACCCCAGCCTCCCCGAAGGCCTGTTGGGATTCTTCAGCCGCTTGACACAAGATGGCTTTAAATCCCCGGAAGCAAAAGCAGCAGAAGAACATTCAAACGACTGTGAGTCCTTCAAGAGGCCTGGGACAAAAACCTTCATATCATAAAAAGAATGGGTTCCAACCTTCACCAACTGCTCTTGGGGGAGTGGTATGATTTGGGGGATCCATGCCCCGAGGAGGGATGGTAAAGTCGAGGGCCCTGTCCCAAACTCGACGCCCCGCCCCACCCCCGAGAGGGGAGCGAACCCGCGTGCGGAACTTCCATAAGAGGGACTGAACAAAGCGGACACAGTGACCTAAACCCCAGAAACTGCTGGGAATTCACTCAGCCTCTCTTTGTAGAAGGCATTCAACCGTAGCCCAGATCAGGTTTCTTTCAATTATCATTTCTGCAACGTTTCTTTAGTTTTGAGAGAGCACGAGTGGGGGAGGGGCAGAGAGAGAGCTCAGCTTGGACACCTCAATTTAGCTTCAGAAAGAGAACAAACTGTGGGTTGAAAGAAGAGGTGGCAGGACAGCAGGTCCGGGGGGCCCTCTGGTGGCCCTGAGAAGATCTCCTGGGTTGTCGAGCAGAAGGGGACTCGTCCCTGTGCACTAAACCCTATTTACGTGCATCGTCGCCTGGACACCTCACCACAAACCTAGGAGAAGGGGGGGGAGGGGATGGCCAAGGGAGAGTTAGCGTGAACCTCAGACTCCCTTCCTTCTGCATGACCTAATTAAGAAAACGCCTGGGCATCGGTCTCTAAGAAGGTCAGCCCATCTTCTTCCGTGCGACTCTCCCTGACTCGTGGGCGAATACGAAAGGTCCGGGATCATTTATGACACAGAGGCTGCTGCCACCTGCTCCTTGCTCTGGAATCTCTTGGCTTTTCTCCTCACCCCCTGGCTTATAGATGTGGGTGTAGAGATTTAGAGATAGACGTGGACACAGAGATTTCAAGAATAACTGGCCGAGGTCACACGGTGAGTAAATAATGGAGCAGAGACTTGAGCCCGGGTCTACCTCACCTCATTTCACTCACCAATAGATTACTTTGACCTGAGTCTGTCTGCACAGGCACTTCGAGTGAGGGCGTCAATGGTAACACACTTGATAGATCAGTATCAGTAATCAGTAATAGATCAGAGGTACGTCCATAAAGGCTCGCACGGAGCAAATTTCGGTCACCGCTCGGCACGCTGCTCCTCTGACATTTCCAAAGTTGCGCTGTAATCATCTGTAAACCTGGTTTATGTTAAACCAAGCCCAAGCCTTTCTGCATAAGGGCTGAACCCTTCGTCGTGTTCTCTCTTCTTTCCCAGCAAACCTCCGATCCTCTTTGCTTCCTTGGAGCTGGGGAGGCCTGATTCGTGCTTTCACTAAATTCCCTGAAAAGAAGCCGAACGGGCTTTGAATTTGGCTCCCGGGTCGGGTGCAACGCATTTGGGAATGCCAGCGTCGCCAAGAAGCTGGTTGCCGTCCGGCCCAACAACCACGGCTGCAGACTGACGGCCTGGTAGCGTGGTTCGGCGGTTCCCGGGGTTAGTTTTAGAAGGTTCCCTGCAGCACATCGCTCAGGGGTCAGAAACTTCGAATTCGCGTGACTCGCTTCCAATAGGTAAAATGATCACTTCCAACAGGGAAAAGGATCAGCGGAGGATGAGTGCCATTGGACATGATTTCTATGGTTAATGGTGTCGTTATGCTCCCAGCTGAGCCATTTGGATATCAAGGACTTTTTTTTTCCCCCTGATGTTACTTTCTTTGGCAACCACGCAAGGGTGGGTGGGAAACCCTTCAGTTGGGTTCAGGCGCTTTCTTTCCCTCTTTTAGGTGGAGCCAAAACAGGGGAAGCCAGGCGTTCCGCTGGTGTCTCAAGAAGAGAAGAGTACAACGACATCCCAAGAAGCTGTCCAAAAGAAGCCGAAAAACGACAGTGCAGGTTGGCACATCCTTACCCTCGTTCAGAAACGCGTATTAGGAGCTTTATGGCACAGGGCTAGGTGATAGGAGCTGTGGAGTGAGATTCAGCTAGGCCTGCTGCCTCCGGTCCTCGGAGAGCTTTCAAGTTCAGGTGCACACCAACGGGGTCCAGGTTCCTCCATTGAAACTGCCCGGCTAATACAATTGCCCCTTGTGGGGGATTAAGGTAAAAGATTATACCCGGATCTCTATTTTATCTAAATGCGTTTCCAGCCAGAGATCTGGGCAGCTGTGGATAGGTGTCCTTGACAGCCGGCACCTACCAAATCCCCCAAATAACAAATACCACTGCGGTGAAAATCTGTGTGTGTGTGTGTGTGTGTGGGTGGGTGGATGGGGACGTTGGTTGCTGCCGATGGCAGCCTAATTTCAAGCAATACTCGATACGACAAAATTCTAGCTCCCCAATTAAGTCGAACAGGTATATTTTTTGCCACAGAGGATTTCCCCGTGTGGGTTCAAAGACAGGAGATCCCTAGACACATTTCCCCATGAAAATTCACAAAACTCATCTGCAGGAAGAAGGAGGAGGAGGAGGGAAGAGGAGGAGAAGGAGAAAATGCGATGAAAATTAAATTTACTTCTTCCTTAATCTTTTTCTCCTATTTCTTATTAAGTTTTTTAACGTTTAAAATTGTCTTAATGTTTATTTATTTTGGAGAGAGAGAGAGAGAGAGAGAAACAGAGAGCGACAGAGCACGAGTGGGGGGGGGGGCAGAGAGAGAGGGAGACACAGAATCCCAAGCCGCCGAAGTTGGACGCTTAACCGACTGAGCCACCCGGGCGCCCCTCATATTTATTTTTAATAGTTGTCCCTGTTGTTCAAACATGTATGTCCCTCATGTTCAGGCTTTCCAAGAATTGCTTTGCATGTGCATGACATCAGATTGATTTAATACAAGAGAGTAAAAAACAAAAGGAAAGGGGGCCGCAATCCTACCTCCCAGATGACCCCCTGTTGGCACCTTGCTAAAAATTAAAGCGACATCTGCACATGATATGGAAATTAGAATGAAGTAAAAAACCTAAATACTAATCAGAAAGTGAAATTCCCCTTTGCCCGGCCCCAGTCAGTTTCCTAAAGGGTAACGCTTGCTACGGGTTCAAACCCGGGTGGCTCAGTCAGTTAAGCGTCTAGCTCTTGACTTCGGGCTCAGGTCGTTGATCTCACGGTTCGTGGGTGTGAGTCCCCACATCGGGCTCTCTGCTGTCAGCGTTGAGCCTGCTTCGGGTCCTCTGTCCCCAGCCTCCCCCATCTCTGCCCCTCCCCCCCCTTGCACGCCCTCTCTCAAAAATAAACAGTTTTTTTAATTTTTTTTTATTTTTAAAAAAAAAATTTTTTTTCAACGTTTATTTATTTTTGGGACAGAGAGAGACAGAGCATGAACGGGGGAGGGGCAGAGAGAGAGGGAGACACAGAATCGGAAACAGGCTCCAGGCTCCGAGCCATCAGCCCAGAGCCCGACGCGGGGCTCGAACTCACGGACCGCGAGATTGTGACCTGGCTGAAGTCGGACGCTTAACCGACTGTGCCACCCAGGCGCCCCAACAGTTTTTTTTAAATCTTACCAAAAACATTGCCTTTTATTGTGTCTCACGCCAGACTACTGATTTGATGTTGACGAGCCAACGTTGTAACCAGTTCGCAAAACTGGGATTTCACTTTGATGTCAAAATTTCCAGCTGCAGAGGCTGACGGTGACCAAGGGGCTCCCTTTCTTCTGAATAGCTTCGTCTTTTAGCCTGAGGAATTCAGTGGTACCTAGGTACCCATGGGGCCGGGGCAGAATAGTCTTATTTTAGGAAGTCAAAGGCCCATATGGTTTTCTTTTCCTTGTGTCCTCTTTGGCACAGGTGCCTCAAGCCTGGAGCAGAGCAAGAAAACCGAAACTCCGGATGAGAAGACAGCAGAGCAGACCGCAAACCCAGATGCCGCTGGCGCTCAGGGCTACCTGTCGACGACGGCGTTTGGAAGACAATGTGCAAGGAGAGGTCCCGGTGCTGTAGGAATGAGTGATTGTGGGCTCAGAGGAAGAACCTTCAAACAGTTTTTTGTCTTCTCTGCGGACCTCTCTCTGGAGCAGTCCACAACTCCACCGGCCAAAAGCGTGACTCCTCAGGAGGGACTTTCGGATACAGATGGCCTGGGAAAGAGAAATACTGGGATGGATTTTAAAGCTGGAACCGCAGCAGGAGCCCAGTCTGTACCTGAAGACGTGGAAGGGTCCACGGTTGGTGACCCATCAACATGCCGTGAGGACGGGGCCCTGGGAGCCAACAGGCCAGAAGCCATGGCTTCTCTCTCGTCAGCGGCCACCGAGGCCGAAGCGTTTAAGGATCCTTCCCGCACCCAGTCGGGGAGGGAAGAAGCCTGCAGCTCCGATTTGCAAGGGATCCAGCTGAAAATGGAGTCAGTTCAAGATATTCCAACTGTCTGCAGAGAAAAGCCCCCTGGAAAGTGTCTCCCGGCCTTCACAGCAGGTATTTCGGCTCTGCCAAGTGCTTTGGCACAGAGAGGCGTTTCTGTGGAGACGCCGCCTCTCAGGAGCCTTTCCCTGGCCGTGGTGAAGTTCCAAGCTGAAGAAGAGTCCTCTGATTCCGAGAGTTCTTCAGAGGTGGGGGCTGGTTCTGAGCAGGTGCCTCCCAGGCCTGCTTCCCAGCAGGAGAAGCCCAAAGGTGACCAAAAAGTCTTCCCCAAACCAGGAAGTTCAGCTGTGGAACCGAGCCGGCCCGGGCAGCAGCTGGCTTCTAGATCCCCTTCCTGGGCCGTGGCGCGGCCCGAAGCTGAAGAGGCCTCCTTAGATTCCGAGACTGTTCCAGAGGACGAAGACACCTCGGAGCAGCAGGTGCGTCCCCGGCGCTCTCTCCAGTCGGCGGGGAAGGCCGACCGTGGCCAGGAAGTCTTCACGGAGCCCAAGAGCTCTGCTTCCAAGGTCTTGGGGGAGCCCAAAGTGTCCACCGAGTGGCACAGTTACGCTGACAAGTACAAGAGTGCTGACCCTTCCCGGGCCTGGAAGGAGAAGCCCAAGGACCAAGGAGGAACCCCCTCAGTTTCGAAGAGCGTACTTAAGGAGTGGGATGTTTCCATGCAGCGGCTCGCTCTCCAACAGCTTCCTCAGTCCTTCGCGAAGCCGGCTGTTCAACAGCAAGTGTCGTCCGGCCCGGTGAGGGCTTTGGCACAGCGGAGCGGCTTTGCGGAGCACCTGCTGCCCCAGTCCGGGACGGGCGCCAAGGCCGAGCAGCAAGCCTCGGCGTGTCTGGAGAGCACTGCCAGGGACTGGGGCCTCTCCCTGGAGCCGCTGCCTCCCAGGACCTCTTTGAAGCACCTGATGAGGCGTAAAGTTGGGCAACCGGTCTCCAAAAGTCCAGAAATTGCCATGACCCCAGGGGTCACTTCCGCGGCCCTCAAATGTCATTCTAAGCCTCCCCCGAAACCCACGGCGGGGGATGCATTCCCTCCAGGTCTAGAGCACGTGTCTGTTTCGAAGCAAGTGCTGCCGCCCAAGGGTCATTTCTGGGCCCTGCTGAGATCAATCATTGAGGAACAAGTCCTGCCCGGTGCGGAAAGTGCTGTGGTTGAGAAGGACGCTTCTGTGCAGCCGCTGGTCCCCAAACATCAGTCCCCGAGGCAACCTCTGGTCCAGCGACAAGTCTCTGTGAGTCCGGAGAGTGCTGCAGCTGACAGGGGCGCTTCTGGGGGGCCGCTGCTCCCCAAACATTCTGCTCGGCCCCTGGTGAATCCTCAAAGCCAGCAGATCTCAGAGAACGCTGCGGTCAAGGAGGGCACATCTGCCCAGCTGCCCCGCGGAGGCCCTTTCCAGCCCTCGGGGAGGCCCAGACTCCAGGCACCGACCCTCCCCGCCGACTCGGTGAGTGCTTCTGAGGGCAGCGGTCCTGAGGAGAAGATGCCTCCCCCACACACCTCCCGGGCCTGGGTGAGCCCCAGAGTTGAGCAAGAAGCCTCCTCGGGTTCAGCGAGTGCTCCCGCAGCACGGAGCACTCCGGTGGAGTCGAAGCCTCCCAAAAGCGCTCTGCAGGCCTGGGGCAACCGTAAATCCAAGCAAGCGGCCTCCACGGGTCTGGAGGGCGCTGTGGCCGAGAAGGGTGGGTCCAAGGCGCAGCCCCCCCCCAGAATGTCTTCTCAGTCCCCGATGAAACCCGTGGGGAAACAAGCAGTCTCTGCAGGGCCGGAGAGCGTGGCCGCCAAGAAGGAGGCTTCTGCAGAACCACTGCCTCCCAGGCAGTTTTCCAGGTCCCTTGCGGGACACAAAGTCCAGCAAATATCTTCAAATTTTGAGAGCAATGCTGCCAAGGGCGCCGTCTCCAGGAAGCCACTGCCTCCCAAGAATCCTACCCAGGTCTTGGTCAGGTCTAAAGTCCAGGAAATGTCCTTGCGTCTCCAGAACAAGGCCCTTGAAGGAAACACGTCTAAGAAGTCACCGATTCCTAGATATCCTTCCCAGTCATTTGTGAAGTACATGGCAGAACGAGTCTTTTCAGAGAGCCCCGCGGCCGAGCGGGGATTTCACACGAATCCCCCATCTGCAAATCCACCTTCCAAACCTTTGATGAGGCCCGAGGCCCAGTGCCAAGTCTTCTCAGGTCAGAAGAACGCCAACATGGGGGGAGGCATTTCCTCACAGCTGCTGCCTTGGAAAGGCCCTTTACAGTCCTCAGGGAGGCCCCAAGACCCCAAAGAAGTCTCCTCGCATTCGGAGAGCGCTCCTGCGAAGTCGAGTGGTTCAAAAAAGCAGCCGCCTCCCAGATACCTTTCCCAGGCACTGGGGAAGCTTGAGTACCAGCAATATGGCTCCCTGGTCTCTGTGAGCGCTCTTGAAGACAGGAAGAGTTTTGAAGGCAAGCTGCCTTCTGGAGGCCCTTCCCAAGCCAAGAAGGGGCCTGAATCACAACCACATGTTTTCTCAACAGGCTCAGCGAGTGCGCCTGTGGGGTGGAGTTGTTCTGAGGAGCCCCTGCCTCGCAGATCCTCCTTCTGGGCTTTTGCAGACCCTGAACATCAGCAACAGGTTCCTTCCGGTTCCGTGGGCACTGCTGCTGAGGGAGCCATTTCTGGGAGCCGTCCTAGCAGCCGGTCCGTACCCAAAGGCCCGGCTTCTCCATACGGAACCAAGAAGCGTAGCCACAGCTCTGAAGACCTCATTAAGAATATCCTGGCTTCTGCTGCGAAACCCGTGAGGTTCACTTTTGCTCCCGCCAGCCAAACATCCACTTCCGGGGTCACTTACCGTAAGGAGGAAGTTGTCAAGAGCAGTGATCCAAATAACAGCCACTCCGACGTGTCCACCACCGAGGCTGATGTTGAAAACGTCTTTGGGATTCGAGTGAGAAAAATCCCTACCTCGGACAAGTTCAAGGATGAGACACAAGATGACCGGACCAAGCTTTCTTCACTCTCCCTGGGCCCAAAGTCATTTCCTGTATGTAAAGGGAAGCGAATCAGAAGAAGCACTTCCCATGGGTTCCTGGGCACCGCAGAGCACCTCATCCCAGGATATGAGTTTGCAGAGAAGCAACAGGAGAGGCCCAAATCTGAAATCATAGCTGGGAATCAACCCGCTTACAAGGTCCCAGGTGAGACTTTCTTTTTCCAGAGGGCAAGTACCGAGTGGAGGGAAGCACGAGAAATCAAAGCCTCGAACGGGAGGAAGTCTGTTCTAGCCTGGCCGGCTGAGCTGATGCTCCGATGGGGCTGTCTTGGTGCATTTTCTGAGCAGGGTGGTGCCCCGTTCTAGATGAACGGACGTGGAGATGGTCAGTTGTGAATCTTCCCGTTCCCGAGGAGATCCAGCCATCTGGACAGCTGTCCACATTCTGTGATGGACACACGACCACCTCCTTATTCCTTCTCCCCTGACCCTCTGTGCACCTTACCCTGAGGTGGAATTGTATACTTTTCTCCAAATACTTGGACACGTCCTATGCTCCGCCCACGACACCGTGGGGATTTTCAAAGCCAACTCATTAGTAGAGCGCTATGGGCAGCCTCTCAGCCCGCAATCTTAATTCACTGGGAATGTTCCTAGTTCCTTAGCTTCTTCACACCCCTGACATGCCTAAGAATCCTGAGCTAGGTGGTCTTTGGGGCACTGGTCTCTCTCAAAGCCTTTGTACCTTCAGACTGGCCACCACATACTCTTGAGTAGGCCCGTAACCCCACCCGTGGAACCACACACTTGGGTGAGGGACCATAAGGCTATGAGGTATCCCTTGGGGTTACAGGAGTGACATCAATAGCCTGAGCCCCTGGCCTCTGGGGAGTTTTCACAGCCCACCTGGCAACCACTGTCCTCCCCTGACTTGGGGACAGGAAGAGGGATGGACAAGGAAGGGAAAGGGACTGGTGAGAAGGCAGTGTGCAAACGTGAAGGTACAGCCTCTTATCTTCACAAGGAGCTCCTGCCTTTGCCAAGTTGTGGGGATGGCACAGAAGAAGGGGGCCTTTTCTGTGTGATAGCTGTTTTATTTTCATCTGGCAATTAATGAGGATCCCACGAGGTTACGTTATCGTGGGTCGGCCCCAGCCTGGCCCGAGACACTGCCTGCCTCACTTCGGTTGTAACTACTTTCTTTCCTTTCTCAGGAAAGGCTCCTGGTCGACAGGAATATTATAGCATCTGGGAGCCAACTTGGATGACCGAGGTAAAGGAGAAGCAGAAGAGTTCTCAGGCCCTCCTTCCCAGGACAGAGCTGAGAACCAAGAACAGAGCCACGATCAGAGAGCCTTCACGTGCGGTAGGACGTGCGGCCGCCCACAGAACACTCCCGAAGGGTGTTAGAACTGGTTGACTAAGCTTGCATTGGGAATTTGGCCAAGTGTGCAGCTTCCCACCTCTGTCGGTGCATTAATCAAGGCCGGGAGGCTCTTCAGGGGGAAGGGTCTTGCCTTGGACTCATACAATAACGTGTCCTGCTGGGGCGCCTGGGTGGTTCGGTCGGTTGAGCGTCTGACTTCGGCTCAGGTCATGATCTCACGTTTTGTGAGTTCGAGCCCCGTATCGAGCTTTCAGCTGAAGCCTGCTTCAGATCCTCTGTCTCCCTCTCTCTCTGCCCTTCCCACGCTCTCTCTCTCTCTGTCTCTGTCTCTCTCTCAAAAATGAATAAACAAAAATATGACGTGCCTTGCTTTATGGTCTTAAAGGGCTCATGAAAAGTAATTAATACAAAAAGGTTCTGTAAATCCAATCCTGTCCTAAATATTATAGAGCAGTATTCCATGAAGTCGGTTGAGAAGTGAGGAATAAATCATAGAAAAAGCTATAAATGGACTCCAACTAGCCATATTTTTTTTCCATGTAACATTTCACTTCTGGACACCTTTCCATATCATATGTAGCAGTTTACCTTATAAAGGCAATGTTTGCTATTTGGGGGTTTCACATCTTGCTTTGGTTTGGTGTGGCACCTCCTTATAGGTTAGAAGAAAAGTTACGTGATGAGCTAGACTAATGGTCCCACATGCGGATGGGGGGTGATGGGATGGTGTCTTGCTTTCAGTGTCCCATTTGCAATGTCTTTGGAGGTGTTGGAATGAGAAACCCTCTTGTCGAAACTCTCAAGAAAACAAATCAAAGTTGCATATCAAGAGATATATCTACGGGGCCCCTGGGTGACTCAGTCGGTTAAGCTTGTGAGTTTGGCCCAGGTCATGATCTCTTGGTCTGTGAGTTCGAGCTCTGCATCAGGCTCTGTGCTGACAGTTCAAGGAGCCTGGAGCCTGCTTCAGATTCTGTCTCTCTCTCTCTCTCTCTCTCTGCCCCTCCTCCACTTGTTCTCTCTCTCTCTGTCTGTCTCTCAAAAATAAACATTAAAAAGGGCACCTGGGTGGCTCAGTCGGTTGAGCGTCCGACTTCGGCTCAGGTCATGATCTCGCGGTTGGTGAGTTCGAGCCCCGTGTCGGGCTCTGTGCTAACAGCTCGGATCCGAGCCTGCTTCGGATTCTGTGTCTCCCTCTCTCTCTGCCCCTTCCCTACTCGTGCTCTGTCTCTGTCTCTCAAAAATGAATAAACGTTAAAAAAATTTTTTTAAAAAGAAACATTAAAAAAAGAGATATGTCCTAGGTCCTGTACTTGTAAGTGCTTCCTGTATTTGTTGACGGATCACGTTCAGATCTGTTGAACTCTGCTTTAAAGAGTTTTTTTTCACCTTCCATCATTAGTATCTTTGTGGGAACAGGACCATAGAGGGGCCAAGTCCACCTTAGTTAAAGCTGTTGTCAGGGGGAAATGCAGTAGGGTGTATAAACCCATTCGTTGAGACCAGTTGTGCAGAGGTTCGTTTGAAAAGCTTCAACCGTGTAACTCCGAAAAGACTCATGGCTACATCTCTTTCTAATGCGAAGAGTGCAAGGCAGATGTCAACAGTTTGGCTAAGTGAGATCCTATGGAACTCCCTTCCATTTGCTGACAAGATTCATTTGTAACCGCCACGTTCCGTCAGCTTGCTGTTAAGTGCCGGTGATGTGCTTGGGAAAAGGTTGTTCTCAGGTTGAATAGTCATGTTATTTTAAGCATAATTAAACCATTTGTGGGATTAGAACAGCCTTTTTCTTCCAGATCTCAAAGGTGGTAAACTTGACCCAGCTAAGGTTTTGTGAACCTGCATTCTGAACCGAGGTCTCCCAGTGCTATTTCCTTCCTTCTCTCTCTCTCTCTCCCTCTCTCTGTCTCCCTCTCTCTCTTTCCTTTTGACTAATGTTGAACTCATACCCGGGACGAGGCTTTGCCCCTTGTGGTTTTCTGAATAAGCGATTGGCTCTTTTCCACGTCAGGACTTACAAGCCTCTCATTGTCATTTTTTGTATTAAAGGGAGGTCTCTTAGAAGATGAAAACCAACCAGCAAGGAGTTTGACCTTCAACGTCAATAAAGAGGAGCAGGTGGCACTGAAGAAGCTACTTCAGTGTACCAAAGGAGGTAAAAACATACACCCTCCCCCGAAAAAGGACCCTGGCAACAATCCAGGCCTTCCTTTTCTCACCCCTCCCCCCCTTGCCCCGAATCAGCTTCATGATTCTCTGGGCTCTTCCATTAGGTGCAGATATTAGCTTGTTTTAGGCAAATCCAGTTATTACGACCACTCTAAGTCCACTGTGAAACTTCCAGAGGGTCTTCCGGTCTCCTGCCTCATCGAGGACGCTGTTATAGGCACCAAATTGTGATCACTCACGAAAATGTTCCTGTGGCTGGTATTCAGGAGGAAAGAAGCAAAAGCTACTTTCCAGTCCATGGGAAAACAGTATTTTCTTGCCTCCTACAGCCCCAACGGCACTTTAATCCACTGTGAAGGCCCAGTGGTATTGAATTGTTCCTTTTAACTATTTTTTTTTTTGATGTTTATTTATTTTTGAGAGAGAGAGAATGCAAGCAGGGGAGGGGTTGGCGGGGGGGGACTGAGGATCCAAAGCGGGCTCCGCGCTGACAGCGGAGAGCCCGATGCGGGGCTCGAACCCATGAACCGCGAGACCGTGGCCCGAGCCCAAGTTGGATGCTTAACCGACTGAGCCACCCAGGCACTCCTCCTTTTAACTATGTAAAACGCCTGTTTCTCCACCTTCTGAACAAGATGTGAGAAGTGGGGCGATGTCAAAAGCTGACTCTCGATCTCGGCTCAGGTCATGGATTCAGTATTCGTGAGTTCGAACCCTGTGTCAGGCTCGGTGCTGGCTGCACGGAGCCAGCTTGGGATTCTCTTTCATTCTCTCTCTGCCCCTATCCCACTCGCGCTCGCTCGCGCGCGCGCTCTCTCTCTCTCTCTCTCTCTCACAATAAATAAATAAAATTAAGAAAGAATGTGGTCTCATCAGTAGAGTTGTGTGCCAGGGGGATTTTCTTTTCAGCAGGAGCGGGGGCGGGGGCGGGGGGAGCAGGGGGGCGGGGGAGGGGTGGATGGATTTGTATTGAATCATCTCTGTCCTCTCCCTCAGTCCCTTTCGTGAAGAATTTGACGAGCAATTTAGGAAACCATGGTCTGGCCACAGAATAGTAGAACCCAACATTAACACCAGTCCGGTTTCTCCTCAAATCTGTGTCTCCCGAAGCAACCAAATGTCTGATTGCTTAAAAGAAAGAAAGAAAGAAAAAAGAAAGAAAGAAAGAAAAGCCCTTGGCGAGTCTAATGTGTAACCCGCCTTGAGAACCACGGGTTGAGTCTAAGCCACTAAGTCGGCCGTAAAGCGGAATGAAGAGATAACATAACTATCTGCTTCCTCTCCGGCCTCCGTTCAGAAGTGCAAGGCCATCCAGTAACAACAACCGGCCAAAGATTGGCAGTTACAGCTGTAGGTGTTTTCTCTCAGGCCTTCCCATGCCCAGGCCCCTGTGGCCACAGCCACGTAGATTTTGTCCCTTCGACATCCCACCCGGGGCAGTGCACATGCGCTGGCTTTTAGAAGCCAGAGGAAAGCTGAAAGGAGGAAGAATTGCACTGCTCTCCCATCGACGTAGCTCCGTGTCTCTTACCGCGTGTGTGTCATTTGCTGTGGTTCTTGTAGGATTTGAAGATGAGGGGACGTTTCAAGAGCTCGCCGTGGGAAAAGGAATTCAGCCCTCTTCCACTCCCCCGGCCATGCTCCAAGAGCCGGTACAGCCGGAGGAGCCAGTCTGGTTCTCCGTGGCCAAGAAGAAAGCCATATAACAGAAATCATGCATCGAGTAGTTCCTGGGTGGAGAGTCAACATTTCAAGTGATAACCGCCAAGCGCTATATTAAGGCCAAGTCGTGACTGACTGACTTTTAACCATTTTTCTTCATTAAGCAAAAGAGCCTTAAGATGGTAATGCAAAGCTAATAACCGTTAGAATGCAGCCAATGCCATGAATGCCTAACCTTCAGTACAGTCACCGCCAACATCTGAAAACCCAGCATTTCCTCTACAAAAACGATGTAAAAATGTTTGCACTGCCATAGGGTGGGGAAATCTTGAACGTTGGACAATGTGCCTTAGGAGACGGAAAGCAAAAAACATTTTGTTAGAGCAACTAAGACGCGGTCATTTCCCTTGCTCGAATAAATTAATTCGAATGGAAATGGCCAGATGGCTTGGCCCCAAGGATTGGCTTTTAGGTTTTATGAGCCTGGTTGAATGTTTCAGTTCTTTGGTTCCTGCTCCAAGCTTTGCAAAGGCCCCTAGAGGAGATGGTGGAACTGAATCTCCGAGGACAATTTTGCCCGGCCTGTCCTCCAATTAGCCGTTGCCCTTTGAAGCACCGCCCTTGTATCCCTGGGGCTCCCCAGTGCCTGCAGCTTAGAGCTCCCTCTGTGCACATGTCCCCATGTCACAGGTCTGGTAGCCGTGAACACCTCCCGCTGAGACAGAGGATTTCTTGGGGATTATCGTCCTCCCTTAGATGGTTAGTTCATCAGTGTTTGACCTCTTGCCCCAATGCCGCTGTGACTCTTCAGTTGCCGAGAGATGTGCTGAATGCCATATAGATCTTGTTTTTTAAGCACTTAAGACCCAATTCAAAATCCTACAGACGCCAAAAACTGTACTTTCTATCAGGCAGATGGGAAGCCTTCCTGGAGGAAGTCTGGGGCCCCTGGAGAGCTGTCTTCTCTCTCTCTGGCTCTAGTTTTAAGGTGGAAACCTCCACGTAGCCCAGTTTCCAGTCTCTTCTCCTCGGCAGCCTCTGTTTCACGAGATTTTAGCCCAAAGCAAGACCACAGCCCCAAAGCCATAGAACAGTCCACTTTCTGCCAACTGGAAGCCTTAAGTAATGCCATCCGCCTAGCCTCTCCCTGTCCTCAGTCCTGGAGGCACACACCTCAAAAGTCACTCGGCTAGACAGCCCCCACCTCCCCCCAGTGAACCACTCACCCCAGATCCCTTCCTTCCACCCCCCCAAACACACCGAACACTAAGGGAGAGCTTCTTTTGGGTGCCTGGGCCGTACCTAGCTCATTTTCTTAGGAGACCCAGAAGTGTCTTCTCGGTATGCCTTTTACTGTGTCTGCCTCTGTCATCACGGGGCTGCTTTGCTTCAACAGAAATGTAAGCCTAGACATGTAAGCCTAACTGTGCCTTTAAATTCAGAGTGGGGCACTGCCTCGTGCAAAAACAAAATTCAGAGAGGCAGTGAGGTGCCAAAGTGAATTTAAACCCTCGATGCTTGGTTTTGCTGGTGATGGCATGACGTGACCTTGTACAATCATATGCTGGATTTTGCATTTTCTTTATAAGGCAACGGTTTTTTCCGATACTGTATCTTTGCTGTTCTGATAATGCTAGGTTTTTGATTGATCGGGTTTGATTTCCTTTATAGTCCCATAGTGAGCCGTTTATTTAGGTGGATGTGCTTTACCCAGTGACCCTGGTACTTAGCTGTTACACCTCCTTACCCCCCTTCCCTCAGCGTAGACCACTATTAGCTCGTTCTCACTCTGAGAGCTCTCCATTAATCACTTCTTTTCCACGGTTAACAAAACTCTGTTTTTAAGTTAAGAGGTTAAGGGTTTTTTTTTTTTTTTTTTTTTTAATGCATAGATGCGCGTTCTGAGAAGTTTTGAGCTGCTTTTAGCATTCTTGACTTTTATTATATACGTGCAAAGCAAATAAATTCAATAAAGCCTATTCGGTAGTCTGTCTTTGTCGCGTGGGGAGGGAAGTCGAATGATGTTATTGATAACTCAGAGCTGAGGGCTGTCCGAGAAGCAAAATGTTCTTAAGAGGTTGTGCAGAGCACAGAGGGCCTCCACGCAGATGTGCCCAACCAAGCTGATGGCCTCCAGGTGGGGGTTTGTATGGGGAAGAAATGGTATCGAAGTTTTGCGTATAAATACCTGCTGTTGGGGGTGACGACAGGGGGTAAGACGGTTGGTGGATGTACTCCAGCCAAGACTAGGGACTAGATCTACGTCTCGTAGCAAGATGGGCTACTAGAACACGTGTTTTCAGAAGCGAGGGGCCCCGTCGTGCACAGGTAATGAAGTGTAACATGGACCATAGAAGGGAAAGGGGTGATGGACGAGGATATTTACCCTGGACCTCCTGTAGCATTTATGGCACTTGCAGTTGTCAGAAAAAAAGTTCCGGGGGGGGGGGAGCCACATACCATATATTGATAGATTTAAATCAGCACGGTTTATTGAATGGTTTCTCTCCTTCCACGACAAACGTGCCTTCCTAATGACCTGAAAGGGCCAGTTGGGATTTGGAATTCTCAGACCCCTCTAAGTTCTGCTCCGATGGTGTAGGTCTTCCTGCCCCACCCCCACCCCCGCCATCTCCTGTTCCAGGCACACGACCCCCTGTCCCCTCGGGCCTGCGAGCACATCCCTCAGCTGTGCAGTCAGCAGCCCCCCCACCCCCCCCCCCCCACCCCACAGGACAGCTCCAAGAGGAGCGCGCAGGCCCTGGCAGCAGGCTTGGGACTGTTCCGGCTGCCCGGGGCCTGGAGCATGGGCAGTAGGGCATACCTCTTGTCCCCGTGGACTCAGGTAATGATGACAAGGCATCTGTGCCTCTGTCTCACCCCCATGCGGTTCTAGCCATAAGGAATACACGATAACGCATTTTAAAAGCTCCTTTAAAAAAAAAAAAGGGTGGTGAAAGTGTTCAGTTTACTTCACTTCAACAGGCATTTGGTGGAGTATCCACTAAGTGAAAAACTCGGTGCCTAGGGCTTTGGGGGGAAAAAGATAAAAACCTTTTTAAGGTCCCAATAATTCAGAAGTTCACTGGCCAGGGGGTGGGGAGGTGGGGGGGGGGTAGATGCACATATGTGTAAGTAACGCACAAACGCTTGAACAGGAATGCTTATAGCAACACTATTCACAATAGCCAAATGGTGGAAAACAATGTAAACGTCTAGCAACGGAAGAATGGATAAAGAGATTGTGGCCCATACGTACAGTAAAATATTCTTTGGGGCACCTGGGTGGCTCAGTCGGTTAAGCGTCGGGCTTTGGCTCAGGTCATGTGATCACGGTTAGTGAGTTCGAGTCCCGCGTCGGGCTCTGTGCCGACAGCTCAGAGCCTGGAGCCCGCTTCGGATTCCGGGTCCCCCTCTCGCTCTGCCCCTCCCCTGCTCGCGCTCAGTCTCTCTCTCAAAAATAAATAAACGTTAAAAAAAAATGAAAAAGAAAACATTATTCAGTCAAAAGAAGGAACGGAGTGCAGCTACCTGCTGCACAGTGGATGCCTCCGAAGAGCTTAAGGCTAAGTGAAAGAAGCCGGGGTCGAAAGTTCACATGTTGTATGCTTTCATTTATATGTAATGTCTAGAATAAGGAAATTCTTAGAGATGGAAAACACGCTGGTGGTTGCCTGGGGCTGGGACAGGGCAGGATGGGGCGGGACTACTTAAAGAGTACAGAGTTTGAGGGTGATCAAAGTGTTTGGGAACTAAAGAAGTGATAGTTGCCCAAAATTGTGAACGTCACTGAATTGTTCAATTGTAGATGGTCAATTTTATTTTTTAAAATTTTGTTTTAACGTTTTATTTATTTTTGAGACAGGGAGAGGCAGAGCATGAACGGGGGAGGGTCAGAGAGAGAGGGAGACACAGAATCTGAAACAGGCTCCAGGTTCTGAGCAGTAGGCACAGAGCCCGTGGGGCTCGAACTCACAGACAGTGAGATCATGACCTGAGCCGAAGTCGTCGGACGCTTAACCGACTGAGCCACCCAGGCGCCCCTGTAGATGGTCAATTTTAAGTGAATTTCACCTCAATGAAAAAATAATGCTAATATAAATTAGCATATGAAATGAGCTACCACAGAATGCGGAAGAAGCTATCTCTTGCCTCCAAGGCGGCACCTGGGAAACCTTAACTAAATGCAGAAATGAGGCTCCCTCCTCTCAAACCCCTGGGCCCTTCCCCTTCTCTGATCCTCTGGTCGGGTACGCCTGTACCTTTCTGCCCCCTTAAGTGGAGTCTAGAGATTAAGCTTATTCTCTCCTCCTTTTGTTTTTTTCATTTTTTATTAGAGAATATTTCGGATCTATACAAAATTAGAGAGAATACTCTATCAACGTCTATGTACCCACCACCCAGCTTAAGAAATGCAACATTGCAGGGGCGCCTGGGTGGCGCAGTTGGATAAGCATCCAATTCTGGATCTCTGATGGCGCAGAGCCTGCTCGGGATTCTGTCTCTCCTCTCTGCCCCTCCCCTGCTTGTGCTCGCTCCAGTGTGCGCAGGAGCACTCTCTCTCTCAAAATAAATAAACTTACATAAACACAGAAATGTAACATTGGAGGGGCGCCTGGGTGGCGCAGTCGGTTAGGTGTCCGACTTCAGCCAGGTCACAATCTCCCGGTCCGTGAGTTCGAGCCCTGCGTCGGGCTCTGGGCTGATGGCTCAGAGCCTGGAGCCTGTTTCCGATTCTGTGTCTCCCTCTCTCTCTGCCCCTCCCCTGTTCATGCTCTGTCTCTCTCTGTCCCAAAAATAAATAAATGTTGAAAAAAAAATTAAAAAAAAAAAAAAAGAAATGTAACATTGGAAATACAGTCGAAGCCACTGTGGAGCCCTCCCCAGGATTCTCCTCCCTTCCTTTCCCCAAGAGGTAGTCACCACCCTAAATGAGTTATTTACCTTTCCCACCCACACATGGCTACATTTGCAGGCATCTCTCCTATGCAGGCTTTTTCCTCTAGATATTTGTATCCACGATGAGTACACGGTGATCATTTTGCATGTGCTGTTAGACTTTATATACGTGGTGTCATGTTTGTATCCTTCTGGAATCAGCTTTTTTATTTCTGCAGTTTTCTGCCATCACCCAATGTGAGCCCTTCTGTGTCTCAGCCCCTGTGGGTTCTGGCCCCCTCCCCAGTCCAGCCCTTGCCATCCTGTTCAGTTGACCTGCAAGTCCCAAGCCAGTGAATTAAGGGTGGTTCTACCATAGGTGAGTCTCATCTTCCCCTGTGCCTCTGAAGCAGTGCTTCTGAAACCGTAGCTGCATCAGAATCCCCTGAAGAGCTTGTGAAAGCACCCATTTCTGGGCCTGCCCTCGGAGGTTCCGATTCAGCAGGTCTTGGGTGGAACCTCAGAATTCCTGGCTGGTGCTGATGAGGCTGTCGTGGGGCCCAAACTTTGAGAACCACCCTCTAAATCAGTGTCTGGGTCGAGGCCCAGCAGCACCATGTGGCCTGCAGGCCAGCTGGGCCATCCACCAGGTTTCCTTCCAAACCACACTCTAGAGCAGTGCTAATAGACATTACGGTGCAACTCACGTGTGTCACTTTTTCTAGTAACCACGTTAAGAAGGAAAAAGAAGTGGGCACAATTAATTTCAGTAGTACATTTTAACTCAATTTGGTATCGTTTCGATATGTAATCAGCATAAAATTATCAGTGAGTTGTGTCCTTTTTATGCCTAACAGTGCGTCTCAAATGAGACCGGGCGTGTTTCAGTAGCCACACGCGGCTAGTTCCTGACACAGTGAGCCGCGTAGCTCTAAAGACCTGACCTCCATCTCCCTCTTTACAAAAGTTGTTTTCACCTTGACATTTTAATTGATTTGGGGCCATGATAAAATAATTTAAAACAGGCTCGTCAAATGGTAGGCAGTGATACCTTTTAATGAAGGCATGGTGCGTCAAAACAAAGAGGTAAAAGAGAGATTGGAGTTAAAATGATTTCTCTAAATAAAATCTGCCTTCCAGTTTATTACTTTAAAACAAACTTATTTTTGATGAGAACACATGCTGTCAAACGTATCTGTCAAGTGTAACAGAAAAGGCCGATTTCATTGGATGTCACTCTTTGGGGGATGCGGTTTGGAATGACGTCAGTGTTAATAAAATTCCCATGCGCTTCTAGAAAATGAGAAACCAGAAACAATGAACAGGCTCTTTCGTCTTTCTTCATCTCGTTTTGTTCCTCCCAGCTGCAGGATGAAATGAGAGAAAATTAGCATAGAGCCATAACCACCAACGGTGACTTTCCAAACCTATGAAAACAGCCCTATATATACCCGCTACGTCCGTGGGCTATTTCTCATCAAGGAGAGAACACAGTTTCCTCTTGTACCCTGCACCCTTGTGCCTGGGGTGCTCGTGCGGCCCATGGCTTCGATCACGTGCTCCTACCAACCTGGCCTCCCTCTTGCCTAATACCATCAATGCTTTTTTTCTTTCCCTCGAGAGGATTCTGGGATTTAAGACAATCTCTTCACCTTAAAAGCCTACGCTGATTCCACAAGCGATACTCCCTTACCCTCCCAGACCCTTGATTCTCCATATCTACCATACGAGAAACAGGCTGTTACTGTAAAATACACAGCTTTGAAAATGAAAAAAAAAAAAAATCAAATGTTAATCATTTAAATATATTCAAAGACAAGATATACTTCAAGACTTAATTACCAATTCAGTGATAAGTAATAGCCATAGTATGACTAAGTTTCTTTGGACTGTCACATAAAATACAAAAGTCCACACCTGAAGACTTAGGTATTAATCATTAAATGCAGTCCTACTTGAAATTCTGAACTTTTTGCCATTTGCATGTAATCACATTCGAAAGGGTATAGTCTCCTAGTTAGTACAAGGGGGTACATTTCCATGGCCAAGTAATGAAGGCCCAAGTAGGAAACAGCCCAGCCACTTTAGCTGCTGCTTCGGCTGTTTTCTAAACAAAGACTGGTCTCAGTTACTGATATGTTTACCATTTGTTAGTAGTCTTATAGGTAGAGGACAAAAGAGCTCACAAGAACGGATGAGGAGCCACGAAATAGATTTCAAAATATACTGTGATTTCTATTACTAGGTACCTGAGTGTTGTGTTAACATTCTAAGTAGGTCAAACTGAATGTCTGAATTCATTTTAAACAAACTTCTTAATTTATTGGGAGAATTAAGAAAAAAAAAAAAAAAAACCCGGTCAGTAACAGGTAAATGTCAGGAATGGTTGGGTGATAGGTGGAGCTATCCGGATACCTGGATTTTTGGGGCCTGTTCTGTGGTGGGTCCAAATGCTTTTCAGTGAGATCCTTCTTGTTGTTTGTTAGACGTCTCTTCTTCCCCGCTCTCCGAGACTTGCGCCTCCTTATCAGAGTTTTCCTGCTGATAGTTTGTTGTTCCTTTGGTGAAGAATAATACAGACTTTGGAGCAGACACTCACAGGAAGAAGTATCGTGATGCATAAGGAAGAGTGACATCTAGTAGAGTACCCGCAGGAGAAGCGGGGGGATAGAAGGAACTAAGAGCAGAGCTGGGGCCCTTCCTCCTGGTCGATACAGCCCTTCCATGGCCCTCACCCTTCTGCTGCTTGGTCACTTTCACAGTGACATTCTTTCTTTCCAGTCAAGCTGCCACCCTGTGCTGCTATTATAACTGGCCCTCCGGAGAAGAAGGGATCAGAATCATCAGTGTCTGCTGCATTGTGTGTGTTCTTGTCAGAGATTTCTTGCAACCATGTTTGGCCTCAACTCCTAACTCTCCCATGAAGCTCACGAGTCCCTCAATGCCTGAATATTTCAGTGTTCCCAAGTGCTCCCACGTCAGTTCCTAATGATTGGGGATGAACGTTCTAAAACTTGGCATTTTTAACAGCCGTGGACAAAAATGAGGTGTGCCCCTGGCTCGCTCGGTTCCTTCTGGCTCCACCCCCTCTCGCCCTCCTGCGCACCCCTCCCACCCCTTGTACACCGCTGAACTGCAGACCCCTCCCGCCCCCTGCACCCCCACCTGCGCTGACCCGCACAGCCCCTCCCGCCCTCCTGCACGTCCTCCCGCCCTCCTGAACCTGCACCTGCACCTACCCTGTGCAGACCTCCACCTACCCCGCGGCCTTCGGCTGTCTTAGCCGCGGCTGCCAGAAGGCGGCACGTTTCCTTCTCAAAGCCACTGGTAGCTACGGCACGGGGCTCCCACCCCGGCCCTCGGCCTTCAGTCTGGGGGCGCCCCCAACCTCGGCTTCTGTGCCCGGGCGCCCGCAACCGCCCACAGCCCCGGCCCCTGGGACGCGCGGGTCCCCCTCACCCTCTGTGGCCGCCGGCTCCTCCTTGTCAGGCTCCTCCGCGGTCTCCCAGGTAGCCTCCGATGACGACGACGACGACGACGATGACGACGAGCCCTGGGCCTCGTGGGCCACGGTCGCCGCTGGGGGCGCAGGGGGAACGTTGAGCTGCAGAGGCCCGGGCCGCACGAGGATGTGGTTGTTGTGGTGGACGAGGTGTAGCAGTGAATGCACCAGGTCCAGGAATGTAAAGCGGAAGCCCACCATTGGGAAATGGTGGGCGTCCACAATTCCGTCCCCGGCAGCCTCCGGCTCTTCCGCCCCGTCCTCGTCCTCGTCTGCCGGCCCGAAGTCCGAGTCCTCTCCAGCCTCGAAGGCGTTCCCGCCCTCGGGGCCCACCGCCTCCTCCCCGAGGCCTTCCGGAGGCGCGGCCAAAACGGCAGCCTCGGCAGGGTGGGGCCCGGAGTCCCCGGCCGCTCCGTCTCCGCCGCCGGCCGCTCCGTCTCCACCGCCGGCCACTCCGTTGCCCATGGCCATCATGTCTCCACCACCGGCCACTCCGTCTCCAGCCACTCCGTCTCCGCCATCGGCCGCTCTGTCTCCGCCACCGGCTGCTCCGTCTCCTCCATCGGCCGCTCCGTCTCCACCACCGGCCACTCCGTTTCCAGCCACTCGGTCTCCGCCATCGGCCGCTGCGTCTCCTCCATCGGCCGCTCCGTCTCCGCCGCCGGCCGCTCCGTCTCCGCCGCCGGCCTCTCTGTCGCCCATGGCCATCATGTCTCCACCACCGGCCCCTCCGTCTCCAGCCACTCCGTCTCCGCCTCCGGCCACTCCGCCTCCGGCCACTCTGTTGCCCATGGCCACCACGTCTCCGCCTCCGGCCCCTCCGTCTCCGTCTCCGTCTCCGGCCCCTCCGTCTCCATCTCCGCCTCCGCCTCCGGCCCCTCCGTCTCCACCTCTGGCCACCTCGTCTCCACCGGCCACTCCTGCTCCGACCACCCAGTCTCCGCCGGCCACTTCGTTTCCGGCCACCCCGTCTCCGCCGGCCTCTCCATCTCCGGCCCCCCAGTTTCCACCGGCCGCTCCGTCTCCACCTCCGGCCGCCCAGTCTCTGCCGGCCACTCCACCCCCACCCACCCAATCCCCGCCGGCCACTCTGTCTTCGTCTTCGGCCTCCCAGTCTCCATCTCCGGCCACCCATTCTCCGCCGGCCACTCCACCCCCACCCACCCGATCCCCGCCGGCCACTCTGTCCTCGTCTCCGGCCTCCCAGTCTCCATCTCCGGCCACCCATTCTCCGCCGGCCACTCCTCCTCCGCCCACCCGATCTCCGCCGGCCACTCTGTCTTCGTCTTCGGCCTCCCAGCCTCCATCTCCGCCCACCCGATCTCCGCCGGCCACTCTGTCCTCGTCTCCGGCCTCCCAGTCTCCATCTCCGGCCACTGCCTCTCCGTCTCCAGCCACCCGTTCTCTGTCTCCGGCCACCCCGTCGCCACCGACCGCTTCGTCTCCGGCCATCCCATCGCCACCAGCCACTCCGTCTCCAGTGGCCACCCCATCGCCCCTGGCTACTCCATCACTGCCGGCCCCCGCCTCGCCGCCGGCCACCTCGTTGCCCCCTCCGGCCGCCGGGGCCCCCGCCTCATCCTCATCCATGGGGCTCTCCTGGCCACCCGGGGCCTGGCCTCCATCTCCGGAGGCGGACATGGCACCCGGGAGTACCTCACCGGGGAGGCGACAGACAGGGCTGTGGCGACGCCGGAGGCGAAGGTGGCGGCCGCCTAGCCCGCTGCCGCCGACGGGAGGCCGAGGGCAACGGGGCCCGGCGTGAGGTGGCCGCCGAGGGGGACGGCAGTCGGTGGCGGTGCCCGAGGAGGCCCCGGACGGGAAGGGCAGGGGGCGGTTGTGGGGAGCGGCCCACCCAGGCCTCCCCTCGGGCGACGCTGGCCACGGCCGGTGAGAGTCCAGCCGCCGGAGGACGGTGGGCGGGGCCAGAGGCGTCAACAATGGGCCGCGTGCCCGCCTCTTGAGCTCCACCCTCATTCGTCCAGACGCAAAGAGTGACGTGCTCGGCGTCCAATGAACGACCGAGGCCCCTAGGGGTTGCTCCCACTTACCTCCCTGTTTGTTCTCTGAGGCCTTAGGGTCTTGCCGTTACTTTCGGGTCTGCGCAACGCCTGTCCTTTAAGTTTTACCATTGCCTGAAAAACTGTAGTGGTCCAATGTGGACCACCTAGGTTGGGGAAACTCCTTCTGTAAAGGGCAGAGAGGAAACATTTGGGTTTGGGGAAGCTCACAGGTGAAATCGGGACCATTACGTAGGTGCTTCCATAACAAGACAAAAAACACATTTCCACAAATATTTGATTGTTGAAATTAAAAATATAATAGTAACTGGGGTGCCTGGGTGGCCCAGTGGGTTAAGCGGGTGACTCTTGATCACAGTTGAGGTCATGACCTCACAATTGGTGAGATCAAGCCCCAGGTCCGGCTCTGCTCAGAGCCTGCCTGGGATTCTCTCCCTCTCTCCCTTTCTCTCTGACCCTCCCCTGTTTGTGCACTCTCTCTCTCAAATAAATAAGCTTAAAAAAATATAATAACAAATTGCATACAGTTTTTTTTTTTTTTATCATAAAGGCCTATCAATGAGAAGAATGGAGTTCTTTTGGGAGAATAACATTTTGTTTAATCGGGGTCCACGGTGTTGTAGAGTTACACTAGTGAGTCCCCATTCACAGATGCCGAGGACTCACGGACTAGAGAGGCAACAGACACTTGGACACCGATGACACAGGTGACAAGTGCTAAACCAGGGATAAACACAAAGTGCTATGGCAGTACGGGAGAAAGAATGCTTAAGTGGCCAGGGCGAGGGGAAGACATTGGGGCCTGAGAAAGTGCTCAACAGGAAGCATTTCACCTGGATTCTGAAAGATCCTTAGACTACCTAGTAAGGAAGGATACCAAGGAAGGGATAAGGAGGGAGGTCACTGTAGGTAAAGGAAACAGCATCAATAGTACAAAAGATGTGTGTGTGCGCGTGTGTGTGTGCGTGTGTGTACCTGTCTAGGGAATGAAATGGCTCCAGCATGGGCAGAGTGGCAGAACACTGACACTGGGAGGGCCTGGCTTCCAGAGGTCTGGCTTCCGGAGGCCCTCTGTGGGCCACCCCGTCCCCTCTCACCTAGCACAGTGCCTCCCGGCCTCCTCACCTCCTACCCAAACTGATCAGCTGTATTCATTAAATCATGCATTTACACATCGATGTATTGGGTACCTTCCAATGTACCAGCGCTGTGTCTCACTGGAACTCTCATTTGTACCTGTTCTGGTTTGACACATGAGACACAAAGACGGCGGACCTGTCCATGGTCCCCATCCCAGAGCCTCGCATCACTCCTGCGCCCCTCTAGGGGTTTGGCTAAGACCTCTGGAAGCCAGGCCCTCCCAGTGTCGGTGTTCTGATATCTTTGCCAAGACTCTGTTTATACTCAGTCATATCCTCTCTGGTTGGCTCCTTTACTCATCAGCGCGGTCGAAACATGAGATGAGGACCTACCATTGATCGTGAAGTCTCCGGTGAAGAAGTGGGCACCTGGAACCTCTTCTCTGCCCAGAGCAGAGGACCAGGGCGCTAGGGATGCCATAGGGTGGGCTGCTGTTAATGAAAACCTAGGGCTATGAAATGACAGGAGTGAGGAGGACCCTGGAAGAGACGGCCCTTTTACGGTGGCAACAAACCAACCCCCAGGTGGTTGGGGTTGGCTCCGAGTCTGCGAGGGGTGGTGGGGGGGAGAATAATTAACGCCAGCAAACAATGGAGACAGGAAAAAGCTGGGCAGATGTGCGTTCAACAAATACCCGAAGCAAAGCTGGGGGAGAGTGTCCTCCCAGCTCCGACATTGAGGCTCTCTTCATGACAAGTATGTGGCCCAAGAAGTCCTTGGGACAGTCTAGGGCCTCAGTCATCTTCCTGAGGCTTCCCGGGGGTGCAAACCCATCTAGGGGGTCAGAATCCCTATCTCTGACCCCTGTAGCTGGTGCCTGACCTCCATCTCTAGCCAGCCACCCATGATGTCTGATCTTCTCCAAGCCAGGAAATTAGCACAACCCAGGATTTCAGATTTCCTTGGGGAAGGGTATCCTTTTTGCCCACTCAACTCCCCCTGTCGATCAACAGAAGTGGCCAAGTCCTTTCCATTGGCAGACCTGTCACCAGGGTCAGGGTGGGACAGGGGGAAGGCCCCAAGGCCCCAACAGCTTGAAGGAGTCTCTATTTAATGTCAGGCATGGCAAGGGACACTCCCCGAAGACCAATCCAGAGGTTTCCTTTACAGCCTGGTCCAAAACTCACCGCCTCCAGGCGGCCTTCTTTTCTGTGTCTGCTCCCCGCCCCGCCCCCACCCCCACCGCCTCTCCTGAATTACAGTGCCCCGTGTAGACACTGTTTAGCTCCCCTATGAAAGCACAGGCCGTTGAGGGGGAACGTCCGGACCTTCAAGATTGTAACAGCCTTGGTGTCTTTGCACAGGCAGGTGTCTGACAAACGTTTGTTGACTGAATCCCAAGAGCTTTGTAGTCACTGCCACCATCAATGGCGTCTCTCTTCTACCTGCCGAGGGCTGGGCTGTCTGCAGAGGGCCTCACCCCCTCTTCCTTGCTCTGGATCCTCTCCCCCCATGGCCTCCCGTGAGGTTTCTGCCCTTGTGGCCGGTGTGGGGCCCGTAGGGCCATGATGCTGGGTACAGTGAGGGGTTACGGCCCCCAGGACAGACCCTGCCCGTGCCCCACGCAGGGAACGACTCCGCCTGTCACCGGCGTCCTCGTCCACCGTGTCACAGCCAGACTGGGCTGTAGGTGCTCGCCAAAGAGAAGCACCCGCACGGGAGTGCCGTCTCCCGACGGGAGCCTGAAGCCCTCAGGTGAAGGTGCTCCAGGCCAGCACCCCCTCTGTTCACAGAAGCCCTGGGAGGGGCAGGGGACCTCCAGGAGCACCAGCCTCTGGGGACTTGACCTTGCCTCCCCCGTCCCAACGGGGTCCCTGCACAGGCCTGTGACCTGGAGCCCAGCCCCTGGGAGAGGGCTGGGATGTGGGGGCTCCTCCCTTCCCGTCAAGCAGGAACCGCTGCCCTGCCGGGCCCTGGTCCTGGGTGAGCTGACACGGCCGGAGGCTCTTCTCCACTCGAAGGCTCGCCTGGCTTGTGGGGTTTATGTCTCACCCTCCCAGACTCTGTTGTCCTCCCTAAACTGAAGCTCATTCAGCATCCTTGGTGATCCTAACATCCACATGGGCCACTTATTCTTCACCCTGGACTTTCACCTCCATGACTTCCTTATCTGGACTTTTCTACAACCTTACGTCACACATTCATCTCCGTGATACGATCCTACGCTAGCCTGTTTGTTTGTTTTTATCACCGGAAACTGCCATTTAAATGACTTCTACTCTAGTTTTAGTTCTTCATTCCCGTCAGATACCCAGCTTAGCGTCCACCCACTGGCTTTTGTTATAATCGCTCTTTGGTAGGCAGAATGTTGGCCCCTGCAAACACGTCCACACCCTAATCCCTGGCAGCCTGGGACTATGCTAGATGACATGGCAAAGGGGAACTAAGGTTGCAGAAGTAATTAAGGTCACTAGTATTGGAGGGCTCAGCGTGCTCCCTCCAGTAGATCCTGTGCACAGCAACCAGCGTGATTTTAAAATATATAAGGGGTGCCCGGCTGGCTCAGTCAGTTAAGCGTCTGACTTCAGCTCAGGTCACGATCTCGCAGGTCGTGAGTTCGAGCCCCAGACTCTGTGCTGTCAGCGCGGAGCCTGCTTCGGATCCTCTGTCCCCCTTCTCGCTCTGCCTCTCTTCTGGTTGTGCACTCTCTCTCTCTCAAAAGTAAATAAACATTAATAAAATTGTGTGTGTGTGTGTGTGTGTGTGTATTTCCCAGATTCTTTCACTCCTGCTTAACTACCTTCACTGGCCTCTCGTGGATTAAATGAGATACTAACCCCTTATTCTTCCCCATAAGGCCCTGCGTGATCTGACCTCTGCCTGCCACTGGTGTCATGGTTTCTAGAACACACGAAATACTCTCCCGCACGTGCTGTTCCACCTGCTTGACGTGGGCCGTGGGAAGAGTTGAAGCAGTGTCCTTACCCTCCAGTCCCACGTAAGACGGCACGGCGTGCTCTCGGCACAAGGGTACCCAGCTGAGGCCCATGGTGCCCTGAGGTGGAGCCCACGGTCTGCCCTTGGAGCTCTGTGCCCAGGTGTGGGGCCGTGACGGTCTGGAGGAAGAACTCGATCTCTCGACCCCCAAGTGCCAGTGAGCACTTAGCTCGGGTCAAAGTAGACATTGGCTTGCCTGTCCTTCTCCCCGCAAGCCCCGTGAGCGCAGGGCGGGTTTGTCTCCTGCAGTACCGTACGTCTCCGCTCCGGCTGCACAGTCGCTCACCGAGAGGTGGCAGTTGCTGAGACGGAAGGAAGGGCCGGAGGAGAGAATGTATGGGCAACACAGCCGCTCCTCGCCACCACTTCAAGGTCCCATTCAGTCCGGGTGGCTCCGAAGGACAGCCCAAGTGCAGTGTCGAGACGCTGCCACTGGGTGGAGAGGTGTGACCGTGTTTTGGAGCAGAGGCTGCGCTTTGCTGCAAGGCGGAGAAGACAAATTGGGTTTTTTGTGGCTTGGGGGTTTTGTGGCTGTTGTTCCTTTTTTGTTTGGCCACTCGGACCTCAGATGTCATTACTCCTTCTGCCACGTTCACGATAAAAGGACACCCGCCTAAAGCTTCCCTCACCTCTCCTAAGCGCCCCCCACAAAGCTCAGCCACCATTTTCTCACCTCTGGTGGACCTCTTTCCCTTTCTCCCCCCCCCCCCCAGCTTTATCGAGATACAATTGAAATATAACACTGTGCAATTTCAAGGCCTCCAACGCGATGATTTCATACACAGTTAACACTTCCAACATGCCACATAATTACCACGTTTTCTAGTGAAAACCTTTAAGATATACTCTCTTAGCGACTTTCAAGGGTATAATGCAGGATTGTTTTTTGTTTGTTTATTTTAGAGCGAGAGAGAGCAGGGTGTGGGGAGAGGGGCAGAGGGAGAGAGAGAGAGAGAGAGAGAGAGAGAGAATCTTAAGCAGACTCCACGCTCAGCATGGAGCCCGATGCGGGGCTCAATCCCACAACCCTGGGATCATGACCTGAGCCAAAATCAAGGGTCAGACACTCAACCGACCATGTATACATGCTGTATATTGGATCCACAGAACGTATTCATCTTAAACTGAAAGTTTGTGCCCTTTGGCCAACATCTTTCCATTTCCCCAGCCCCTCCCCCGGCTCCCCAGTAATCACCATTCTACTCGCTTGATGAGTTCAGCTTTTTTAGATTCCACACGTAAGCGAGATCCTACAGTCATTTGTCTCTGACTCATTTCACTTAGCATAATGCCCTTAAGATCCATTCGTGTTGTCACAGCCGGGAGGATGTCCTTATTTCTTTTTTTTATGGCCAAATAATATTCCATTGTATATATACCACATTGTCTTTATCCGCTCATCTGTCGATGGGCACTTAGTTATTTTCAGGTCTGAACACGGGCGTGCAGAATGTCTTTGAGATGGTGATTTTACTTCTTCAGATATATACCCAGAAGTAGGATTGCTGGGTCATAGGGTAGTTCTCTTTTTAATTTTTGGACGAACCTCCATCCTGTTTTCCAGAGTGGCTGCACCAGTTTGCATTCCCACCAGCAACGCAAAAGCTTCCTCTTTCTCCGCATCCTCGCCAACATCCGTTGTTGCCTGAGCTGTGAATGTGAGCCATTCTGACGGGTGTGAGGTGATATCTCCTTGTGGTTTTGATTTGTATTTCTCTGATGATGGGTGATGTCGAGCATCTTTTCATGTGCCTGTTGGCCATTTGTATGTCTTCCCTGGAAAAATGTCGAGTCGGGTCCTCTGCCCACTTTTAAATTAGATTTTTCTTTCTGTTTTTATTGAGTTGTATGAGCTCCCTATGTATTTTGAATATTAACTCCTTACCAGATAGGTGGTTTCCAAATGCTTTCTCCCATCCCAGACGGTTGCCTTGTCATTTCTCAATTGCTTCTTTTACCGTGCAGAAGCACAGACACACTGAAAGGTTTGACGTGGTCCCACTTGTTGATTTTTGCTTTTGTCATTTGTACTTTTGGTTCATATCCAAAAGCTCATTGCCAAGACCAATGTCAAGGAGGGGATCTAATTTCATTCTTCGGCATGTGAATATCTAGTTTTCCTAATACAGTGAAACCTTGGTTTGCGAGCGTAATTCGTTCCGGAAACATGCCTGTCATCCAGAGCACTTATATCAAAGTGAATTTCCCCATAAGAAATGATGGAAATTCAGATGATTCGTCTCACAACCCAAAAATATTCATATAAAAACGATTATACTTTTGGGATGAGCACTGGGTGTTGTGTGGAAACCAATTTGACAATAAACTTCATATATTGAAAAAAAATGATTATAATACAGTAATGTAATACAGAATAATAAAGAAAATGCAAAATATAAGGAAAAATAAATTAACCTGCACTTTGAAAACTTTCGTGGCTGGTGTGAGGGAGACCAGGGAGAAGAGGGTTATCGTGTAGGAAGACTTTCACTATCACTAACGGAATCACTGCTATCTATTGGCTCAATGGAATCTTGTTCCGCATGGGGGCCATTGTAGACGCTCGCACGGATGTTGACTACAGTACAGTGTTAATACTCTGGTCCTATGCTGTATTTAATGTAACTGGCAACAAGGCAGCAGAGGAAAGGGCTATATCTGCCGGCAGCCTGACCTAGAATGAAGCAAAGCATTCCGATGCTTCCTCTTGTCTGGAGAAGCAAAAGACGGTCCAGAGGTGCTTTGAAGTGACAAAAAATACACTAGTGTGGGTTGTGGGCACCTTCCAGCGTTCTGAAAAATCACTGATTTCTGCCAAACACCGTGGCCTGAGACCAAGCATCTGAGCATGGGAGATGATCACCCACCCACAATCCCACAGAGAGAGAGAAAGAGAGAGAGAGAGAACCATTGGCTCAGCTGTGATCATGTGACCTTCGGCATCATATACTACTCCCATCGCAAGACATCACTCGTTTATCAAGTTAAAATTTGTTAGAAATGTTTGCTCATCTTGCGGAAAACTCGCAAGGGCAAGTTACTCGCAATGCAAGGTTTTACTGTAACTGTTGTCGAGAAAATTATCCTTTCCTGATTGAACATTCTTGGCTCCTTTGCCAAATATTATATGACCATACATGGGTGGGTTTATTTCCGGGTCTTGATTCTGTTCCGATGGTCCATGTATCTCTTTTATGCCAGCACCATATTGTTCTGTTCACTGTGTGCAGGACGGTTTGAGATCGGCAAGTGCGATACCTACGGCTTCGCTTTTCTTTCTCAGGATTGCTTTGGCTCTCCGGGGTCTTTTATAGTTTCATGCGTACTATAGGATTGTTTATTCTGTTTCCGCAAAAAATGCCATTGGGGTTTTAATAGGATTGCGTCGGATCGGTAGCCCCACTTTCCTTTCTCTCCTCTTTTACTGCTTTATCCTGTGTTCCTCGTTTCCTGGGAGCCACTCTGGGCCTTGGTTTCCCAACCTGTGCAGTGAGGACCAGGGTGGCCTCGTGAGAGTCTAAGGAGATACTACATGCCAAATCTCATTGACCTACCTTGGCATAGAGTACGTTCATAGACTTTCCTCTCTCTCCCTGCCCCTCCCCCACTCGCGCTCTTGTCTGTCTCCCTCCGTCAAAAATCAATAAACATTTTTTAAAAATTTAGAAAACGAATGCCTATTTTCAAGAACCTGTGTTACGTAAAGTGGGTTATACGTGAGGAGTGTTAGGGGAGGAAACCACTCCCTGCCTGTTGCCGTCCATCATGAGCCAGCCTCTGACTATACTGGACGGGCACGGGGCAGAAGGGCTAACAGAAAGGGCTAGGAAGAGATGTTTTGCCTTTATCTGCAAATGGAGATCATCGCAGTACTTACTTCACAGGCTTGTTGTGAGTATTAAATACAAAACCTTAGAGGGGGGCCTGGGACATCCGTGAGCTCTCAGCACAGAGTTCCCGCCCTCAAGGAGCTGGAGGTTCCGTTGGAGAGGTTAAGACTCACGCAGTAAACGGCCATTAACACTGCCTGCCGCCACTTCGCAGCGCACACACAGATTGCGGGTCGTGCTGGGCCCTAAGCCACGGTAGTGAGCCAGACAGTCTCGGTAGAACCCGAAAGGGCCCACGAAATAGAGCAAACAACAAAGGTGCCAAGATCGGAGCAGAGGGAAAGTCTTTGGCAGTGGAACGGTCAGAGATGGCTTCGTGGAAGAGGCAGGACTTGGGGTAGGTCAGACGGAAATGCCTGTGGGGTGGACAGGGAGGTCAGAGTTATTTGAAATGCACGCAAGGAAGAGCTGGGGGGGGCTCAGTCGGTTGAGCGTCCGACTGCGGCTCGGGCCACGACCTTGTGGTTCCTGACTCTGAGCCCCGAGTCGGGCTCTGTGCTGACAGCTCGGAGCCCGGAGCCTGCCTCAGATTCTGTCTTCGGCTCTCTCTGTCCCTCCCCTGCTCGCGCGCTCTCTCTCTCGCTTTCAAAAATAGCTAGACATTAAAAAATGAGTCAATAAAAATACTGAAAACACACTAAACTGAGAAAGAGGAGAGCATCTCTTGACATCCAGGAGCTAGCCTGATACGGTCAGCCGAGCCTGGGTGTTGCAAGGAGCCGACCCGGCACCAGCAGTGACCCTAAACTAGGGCTCGATGGGCTGTTGAGCATACACAATTTCACGGGACACCCGTATCAGACCAGGCGGCTCTAGAACTATGAGGGTTCAAGACAAAACTAAGACTAACAAGACTACCCCTCAGTGTCTGAACCCAGACAAAATATGAATACTGTCCAAACCACAGAAATGGCTGAATCTCTCTCTCCCCGCCCCTCCCCCCGTCTCTCGGATAACACGAGTGACCACTGCTCCTCTACCAATTGTGGCTTCTGCTTGGCTTACGTCTGCCCTCCCCCACCCCAGATAAAATGTACAGAAATAACAATAACAAATAATACCAATCACAGGATCATTCTGCTTTCAGACAGCCCCCGGCCTAGAGTGAACCACCGTTGCCCTTGACCTTCACCCAAGTCACCCAACTGAAGCTTGAATCCTAATACCATACCGCATATTGATACCTCTTCCTTTCTTTCTTTTTTTCTTTTTTAGGGAGAGAGAGCACGAGCAGGGGAGAGGGGGCAGAGAGAGAGAGAATCCCAAGCAGGTTTCACACTTTAGCCGAAGGGCCGGCCTCGGGGCTCGACCCCACGACCCTGGGATCATGGCCTGAGTCGAAATCGAGAGTCGGATGCTCAACCGACGGAGCCACCCAGGCGCCCAATACCTCTTCCTTGAGCTGCCTCATAGTTCTCCACGGTGTCCGTTCTCTCTCACTGCAGCAAGAGATAAACCCAGGTCGATCAGTGCATGTGTGTTCCTGGTAGTCTGTGGCTAGGGAACATCGACATTATCGCTACAATGAGTGAGGGCTCTGGGTGCAGACCTACCACCCCGCTGGAGTTCAGAAATGCCCACAAACAACCGAAGAAGCGTCTGAAACGAAAGCGGCCCCACCGCACGCGACACAGCGTGGTTAACGAGACGACAGGGACAGTCACAGGAGCTGCAGGGACAGAAGGGCAGAAAGACGGAAATGTTGGTAGCAACACATGACAACCCCATGATCCCCTGGGCCTAGGGCTTTCCTCTTATCCTGACCGTGCCCCAGTTCTGTTCCTACACCAACACCAGGGACAGCGCCTTTCCACTTCCCAACAAGACATTCATCCGAGGCTGGGTTTTCTCTAATCGCTGGCTAAGGGCCCAGGGGAGATGGGGCCAAGCTTCAGGCTGGTTAAATACAGAGCCCAACATGATTTGCCTCTGGTCTTAACATTAGGAGAAGATTGCAATTAACGTGCACGCAAGAACCCTCCTCTATTTTTTTTAAATGCTTTATAGGGACAGAGACATTATGTTTATGACTTCCCCAAGCCCATTTTAATTGTTTTGAGGGAGAGCCCGCTCACGCATGCGTGCGCGCCAGCGGGGGAGGGGCAGTGAGAGAATCCCAAGCAGGCTCCACGCCCTCAGCCCAGAGCCAGACTCGGGGCTCAAACTCACCAACTGGGAGATGGTGACCTGAGCCGAAATCAAGAGTCCGACGCTGAACCGACCGAGCCACCCAGGCGCCCTGACACTAATCTTTTTTTCGGGGAGGGTACAAGCTGATTGGGGAGACTGCACCTCACTGACAAACAGAACAAGAACATGGACCCAGGAGAAGGTGCTAAATTAACACGGTTCTTTGAGTGCCATCTGAACTTGTGGCACAAATACAGGAGGAATTCAAACAGCAAGAGCTCCCAGTGGGCCAGGTGAGTCTAGGAAAGCTTTGTGGAGGAAGAAGCCGGGGCGGTAAAATACAATTTAGATCAAAGACTTTTGGGGCGGGGTGGTGAAGAAGAATGTTACGCTTTGATTTATTTTTAGTATAAAAAGAAGCGGGATAAGTAATTTTGAGGGGATCATACACCGCTCCCTTAGGACCTCTGGAACCAACCTGGGATGTGCTAGAAATGTCCCCTTTTAATGGCGATCCCAGCTCTCCTGGGAAATGTTGCCAAGCAGCTCTCCGCACCTTTCATCAAATATCAGTTTTCTCACGTTTGGAAAAATCATAGAATCACAAGCATGTAAAGGCCTGCTACTTTTGATTTGAAGGGCTCCCGGGGGGGGGGGGTTCTGTATCACTGACATCTGCCAACCCCTGCCCCCTCACCCCCCCCCCCCACTGATAGGTGTGTGGTCATATGCTTATTTTTATTTATAACATTTCATATACTTCGTCCCCTGCGGTTCTCTGTGGTTTCATTTTTTTCAATACATTATACACAGGATTCCATACAGTGTGATTTTTAAAATGCCTTTCTGATGACAGTGTAATTTCATTTTTCGGTGTGTTATTTCCTTTTTTTAACGTTTATTTATTATTGAGAGACAGAGAGACACAGAGCATGTGCAGGGGAGGGGCAGAGAGAGAGGGAGACACAGAATCGGAAGCAGGCTCCAGGCTCCCAGCTGTCAGCACAGAGCCCAACGCGGGGCTCGAACTCACAGACCAGAGATGATGACCTGAGCCGAAGTTGGACGCTCAACCGACTGAGCCACCCAGGTGCCCCTATTTCCTTTTTTGATTGAAGTATAATTAACATGCAATGTCATATTCGTTTCAGGTGTACCACCTATTGATTCGATAATTCTGCACCTTAGGGACCCTGGCGGGCTCAGCTGGTAAGAGAATGTGACTCTTGATCTCGAGGTTGTGAATTTCAGCCCTACGTTGGGCATAGACATTACTTAAAAATAAAATCTTTAGGGGCGCCTGGGTGGCGCAGTCGGTTAGGCCTCCGACTTCAGCCAGGTCACGATCTCGCGGTCCGGGAGTTCGAGCCCCACGTCAGGCTCTGGGCTGATGGCTCAGAGCCTGGAGCCTGTTTCCGATTCTGTGTCTCCCTCTCTCTCTGCCCCTCCCCCGTTCATGCTCTGTCTCTCTCTGTCCCAAAAATAAATAAACGTTGAAAAAAAAATTTAAAAATAAAATAAAATCTTTAAAAAGAAATAAATAAATCTACACAGTACCCAGTGCTTACCACAATGAGGGCAGTCACCATCTGTCACCATACAACGTTATGACAATATTCCCTATGCTGTACTTTTCATCCCCACGACTTACTTACTCTATAACTTTGCTTTAGTTATACTGATGGCATATCTTAAGGGAAACAAAAGTGAAAACTTTTCTCTCCATCTTGGCTGTTGCAATCATTTTTGTAGTTTTTTTTTTTAATTTTATTTAATCGTGATAAGAATTCAACACGGGATCTACCTTCTTCACTTGCTAAGTGTAGAATACGTTATTGTCAACTGTAGGTGCAATATTGCGCACCCGATCTCTACAGTTTATTCGCTTTACTTAATGGAAACCTTATGCCCCTTGATTAGCAACTTCTCGATGTCCCCCTGCCCCCTGGCAACCACCATGCCCCTCTTTGTACGAAATTGACTGTTTTAGATACCTCATATAAGTGGAATCATGCAGTGTCCGTCTTTGTGGCTGGTTTATTTCACTTAGCATAGTGTCCCCTAGGTTCATCCGTGTTGCTGCCTAATGCAGAATTTTTCTTTCTTTCTTTCTTTCTTTCTTTCTCTTTCTTTCTTCTTTCTCTCTTTCTTTCTCTCTTTCTTCCTTCCTTCCTTCCTTTCTTTTTTGAGGCTGAATAGTGTTCCACTGTATGCTATATGCCACATTTTTTGGTTGTTGATCATTCACCCAGCCTCTGTGTTTTTACTATTAATGTCATTCTTGATCGCTACAATGAGTGAGGGCTCTGGGTGCAGACCTACCACCCCGTTGGAGTTCAGAAATGCCCACAAACAACCGAAGAAGCGTCTGAAACGAAAGCCCAGTTTCTTGGGCTATAGTCCTCACGAGAGAGAAAGGGAAGAGTTGTGTGTTTGCCAGTTCCAATATGTATGTCTAAATGGTCCCACAACATTTGAACTGCTTAACATGTCCGCCGACTGTGAAAACCAGTTCCTATTTGGCTATGCAGTTAAGAGTGATTGGCTTTGTGAATGTATGGCTGAAAGGTGCATTAATTCCTACGGTTAGGGTTTTGCTTCTCCCGTAAGTATAGGACACTTCTATTACGTTCTGGATGAGGCATGCTTCTTGTTTTCCTTTTCATTTTTTTCCTTTTTATTTATTGTTTTAATGTTTATTCATTTTTGAGACAGAAAGAGCACAAGCAGGGGAGGGGCAGAGAGAGGGGGAGAGAGAATTTGAAGCAGGCTCTTGCGCTGTGAACCCGCAAACCGTGAGATCATGACCTGAGCCAACATCACGTGCTTAACTGATTGAGCCACCCAAGTGTACCCACGCCCCGAAGACCATTTTGCTTTTTAAACGATTACAAATATATATGCAAAGAAAAAAGACTAGAAAAGGTAATGATGGCTTCTGGGTAGTGGGGCTGTGGGTAACTTTAATTTTCTTCTTTGTAAGTTCCAATTTTAACTTTCGAGAATGAGTATATATTACTTTGAAAATCAGAAAAATGTATCATTAAGGGAAACTCCGTTTGATATACAGGGAAAAGCATATCACATAGTAAGTGTTGATTTATGCTTCCTGAAACTAAACGATAAAATATTTCGCACATTTTATAGATTTTCCTTTCTTTGGTTGTAAGAGGTAGGGTCAAGTTCTATTTCTCTTTTTATGCATGTATATTCCATATTTGACTTTTTAACTTCATTTAAGTCTAATGTCATTTCTTTTCAGTATGATACTCATCATGGGGTGTCATGAGGTGCCTGAGTGGCTCAGTCGGTTGAGCGTCCGACTTCAGCTCAGGTCACGATCTCACGGTTTGTGAGTTCGAGCCCCGCGTCGGGCTCTGTGCTGACAGCTCGGAGCCTGGAGCCCGTTTCAGATTCTGTGTCTCCTTCTCTCTCTCTGCCCCTCCCCCACTTGTGCTCTGTCTCTCTCTGTCTCTCAAAAATAAATAAATGTAAAAGATAATAATGTTGGGGCGCCTGGGTGGCTCAGTTGGTTAAGCGTCCCACTCTGGATTTTGGCTCAGGTCATGAGCCCCGCGTCAGGCTTTGCACTGACAGCGTGAAGCTTGCTTGGGATTCTCTCTCTTTGTCTCTCTTTGACCCTCCCCATGTCAGGCTCCCTCTGTCTCTCTCAGAAAATAAATAGATAAACATTAAAAAAAAAAGATTAGAATGTCAAGTGTTTGAAATACACTTAATGGTAATTATTAAACTGTGACATGGGAAGAACATTCCTGTATAAGACTGGGAAATTCTGTGCCCCAATTTGAGCTGTGAGAATTTTAACTTTTTTTTTAAATTTTTTTTTAACATTTATTTATTTTTGAGAGAGAGAGAGAGAGGGAGAGAGAGAGAGGCAGACACACAGACAGAGCATGAGTAGGGGAGGGGCAGAGAGAGAGGGAGACACAGAGTCTGAAGCAGGCTCCAGGCTCTGAGCTGTCAGCACAGAGCCCGACACGGGGCTCGAACTCACAGACCGCGAGATCATGACCTGAGCCGAAGTTGGACGCTTAACCGACTGAGCCACCCAGGCGCCCTGAATTTTAACATTTTTAAAGCAAGTAACTCTGATTATAGCTATTAAACTTATTTTCTTTAAAAAATATTCTGTAACATTTGGATACATCATCTTTTCAATTAATAACACAGTGATTTTTTTTTTCTAAAACTGGTTATAGTATTTCCTGAGTTAGGAATGAATCACAGACCCACAATAACAAATTCAGATTCATGCTCCTGTACCAATTATCTCCGAAACTTCAAATTTAGATTCCTACTTGAACAGAAGCAGCCCATTCACTGTAACGACAGTTACAGGAAGGTCTCTGTGCCGTGATTTTAGACACTTTTGAAATATGTTCAGTGTTCTTAGTATTATCTTTCTCCCATTAATGAGTTATTAACAGAAAGCCAGTTCTTTCTTTTTAAATTTTTTAACGTTTTTTTAAATTTATTTTTGAGAGAGAGAGAGAGAGAGAGAGACGGAGCATGAGCAAGGAAGAAGCAGGGAGAGGGGAGAGAGAGAGAATCCCAAGCAGGCTCCGTGCCAACACAAAAAACCAACAAACGATGGGGTCACGACGAAAGGACACAGGAGGCAATCTGAAAGAGTTTCCAGTGAACAAAGCTGGAACAAATAGGCAATGCTAGTATTGGATTATAACCCAAAGTATAAAATAAATATCTATGTGCCCCCATTGACAGAAACAAATGAGCAGATAAATAAATACATGTGAGAGGAGAGAGACAAATCTCCCACGCAGAAGGGTTCCAAATAATGGATGTCGATCTTCTGCCCTTAGAGAGGTGGCACAAAGCTCCCCACTGTTCAAGTGTGGGCTGGGCATAGTGCTAGAGAGTGTGGTATGCAAAGGGAGGGTGGGGAAGGGTAACGTTACAGTGAAGACAGCTGATAAACACTCCCTCCAGCCAGGTGACCAAAGTCAACATCAACAGCGATAAGTTACCTTGATAGCGTGTACCCTTGATCGGATGTGATGAGAATGGCACTTGACCTCTGTGGGTTTCCTCTCCCCACACCCTTTTATAAACTCATGTTAAAAAACACCAGATGTGGGGCGCCCTGGTGGCTCAGTCGGTTAAACATCCGACTCTTGGTTTCGGGTCAGGTCATGATCTCTTGGTTCGTGAGTTCGAGCCCCTAGTCAGGCTCTGTGCTGACAGTGAAGAGCCTGATTGGGATTCTCTCTCTTCCTCTCTCTCTGCCCTTCCCTCTGCCCTCAAAATAAACAAACATTTGAAAAACAAAAACAAAAACAAATCAGATGTAAATCCAATGCGATTCCAACACAATTTTTCCTTCAAAAGCTAATTGTAAAATCTGTACTAAAAAAGAAAAGGCCAAGAGTAGCCAGGATAACACCAACTGATAATAATACTAATGATAAATGCAGGATTTACCCCCCCCCATGATATCAAGACTTATTATAAAGCTATGGTTATTTTCAATTTTTTATTGAACACATTTGACATAACGTTGTGTGGAAAAAAAAAAAACCCATCAGGGGCACCTGGGTGGCTCTTGGTTTCGGCTCAGGTCATGATCGACTGGTTTGTGAGTTCAAGCCCCAGATCGGGCTCTGTGCTGACAGCACGGAGCCTGCTGGGGATTCTCTGTCTCCCTCTCTCTCTGCCCCTCCCCCACTTGCACTATCTCTGTCTCTCTCAAAATAAATAAATAAACTTTAAGAAAAAAACCCATCAGGTGTATGCCAATGAGAGACAGGCTACAAAATACCTGACCAGGATGCCACAAAACTATAAGGATCTTCAAAACCAAGGAGAGTCTGAGAAACTGTCACAGCCAAGTCTAAGGAGGCACGATGACTAACTGTGATATGCTATCCTAATGGGATCCTAGAACAGAAAAAGGGCAGTAGGTAAAAATGAAAGAAATCTGGGTAAACTATGGACCGTAGTCCAATAAATTATGGACACACAATAATATGCTGGGGCACCTGGGTGGCTCGGTCGTTTACGCATCCGACTCTTGATTTTGGCTCAGGTCGTGATCTCCCTGTTGGTGGGATGGAGCCCTGAGTCAGGCTCTGCATTGAGTGTGGAGCCTGCTTGGGATTCTCTCTCTCCCTCTCTCTCTGTCCCTCTGCCACACACACACACACACACACACTCAAAATAAATAAACATCAAAAAATAATAATATGCCAATATTGGTTCTCTGGTTGTCACACATGCCTCATACGCGTGCGCCATGGTAACAGTGGGAGAAATCTCTGTCCTCGGCAGCATTTTCTCAACTCGGAAACTCTTCTAAAATTAAAAGTTTATTTAAATAATGAATTGTATGGGGCGTCTGGGTGGCGCAGTCGGTTAAGCGTCCGACTTCAGCCAGGTCACGATCTCGAGGTCCGGGAGTTCGAGCCCCGCGTTGGGCTCTGGGCTGATGGCCCAGAGCCTGGAGCCTGTTTCCGATTCTGTGTCTCCCTCTCTCTCTGCCCCTCCCCCGTTCATGCTCTGTCTCTCTCTGTCCCCCAAAAAATAAATAAACGTTGAAAATAAATAAATAAATAAATAATGAATTGTTTGTTTAGCACGTGCTTAGTTTTTAGTGTGGTTTAGGCATGGGGGGAAACACGGTCATGAATGAAATGGACACACACACACAAAATCCCTGCCTCATGAACCTGACATTCAAGTGGGGGTGGGGAGACAACGAACAAATCATGTCCCGTATTAGCTGATGGTAAGTGATATGGAGACACATAGGCAAAAGAGGTGTGGGTAATGGGGAGCTGAGATGTTTTTAGGCAGGCGGTCTGCTCTAAGGGAGTCTTCACTGAGGAAAGCATCAGTATTAGGACAAGGGCATACATTTTAGAAGGAAATTTTTTTAAGGGCCAAAAACATGGTAAATTATACAATCTCTCCTCCCCTCCATTAATCAGAACAGGGAGCCCATAGGCATTTCAGTGCTTGGTTTCCCTACACTGTGCAAAGTGGGGTGTGTGTCTTCTACCCATTTGGGTTCTCTTTCCCCCAAGTCTGTGTGGGTACCAGGTAAGAGCAAAAGAGAATTGCACGAATACAAAGCAAGGTGCGATTACCTCAAACTATTTTAGGATTCTCTTCACTTTTTTTTATGGTGAGCTTAGGAAAGTGAGTAAATGTGCCTTCAACAGAATTAAAAAGATCGGATAACTCCTGAGCTGGCAAATCTGGTTTCATACCCCCTTTATTACTTTTTTTTAGTGTTTATTTATTTTTGAGAGACAGAGAGAGCATGAGTGGGGGAGGTGCAGAGAGAGACAGAGAGGGGACAGAAGATCCGAAGCAGGCTCCACACTGACAGCTGAGAGCCTGATGCAGGGCTCCAACTCACGAACCCCGAGATCATGACCTGAGCCGAAGTCAGATGCTCAACCGACTGAGCCACGCAAGCGCCCCCGTCCCCTTTATTTCTAAGGACATCTGTGGCCTTATTTAAATATAGCTTTTGCCCTCAGTTGGCGAAAACATTCTTAGGCATAATCAGATCAAGCCGGTGATAATAAAATGGGCATTTTCTATTTCTGTGTGTTATTCACGAAACGCAGAGTAACTCGATTAGCTGGCTGGAGATCCGTGTCTTCTAAATTAAGAAGCCGCAGGCTCCAACGTATTAGTTTTCAAATTTTAGAAAAGGGACGCCAGAAGGTCTAAAATAAATCAATAAACAAAATCAATCTGTGTAAGAGCACGTGAATACGTAATCAAGGAAAAAAATAACCAGCACCCATATCCTTGATGAGAATAAGACGCTTGAAAAGCGATGTGTTTGGAAATCAAGCAAGCCAATCTGTCAGTTCAGCATGGCCTCAAAGCATGCTGGGGCAGCTGGAAAGGCCCGTGTGCCTGTAGGACGAGGCGGGCCGAGGAGGTGAGCGCTGGCGCTCGGCCGTGTCTCACTGTAGGGTATTGCTACTTCTCTGTGCATCTCCAGGTCTGTTGTACCCTCTCTGTGCATGCCCGCCTCCATGTCTACCCACGAAGGCTGTGGGCTCTTAATTCTTTATGACCTTGACGTCTTGGTACCCTTGCTTCCTTCCTTCCTTCCTTCCTTCCTTCCAACTTTCTTTCCTTTCTCGGTCTCTCTCTCTCTGTTTCCAAATTACATACACGTATATATGTTTCATTAAATGGTAGTGAAAGGTTAGAAGTCTTAGCGTTCTGTGACCATATGAGTAACGAGAGGCTAACAGCTCAGCAGGAATTCTGAGATGGCTATGAAAACTATTGAGAGTGGAGGACGGACTAAGATTAAGAACTAAAATTCGAGGGGCGCCTGGCTGGCTCAGTCAGTTAAGCATCCACCTTCGGCTCAGATGATGATCTCATGGTTTGTGAGTTTGAGCCCCACGTTGGGCTCTGTGCTGAAAGCCTGCTTGGGATTCTCTCTCTCTCTCTCTCTCTCTGCCTCTCCCCTGCTCTCATCTGCGTGAGCTCTCTCTCTCAAAGTAAATAAACATTTAGAAAAAAAAAAATGAAAGTTCGAAAGTTTACACTAACTAAAAATTGTAGCACTTCAAAGATAAAAGGGGCTGGGGGAGAGAGCCAAACCATAAGAGACTCTTAAAAACTGAGGATAAACTGAGGGTTGATGGGGGGTGGGGGGAGGGGAGGGTGGGTGATGGGCATGGAGGAGGGCACCTGTTGGGATGAGCCCTGGGTGTTGTATGGAAACCAATTTGACGATAAATTTCATATTAAAAAAAAAGAGCTGGGGGAAAAATCTTACGGGGGGGGGGGGGCTCTTAGTTCAAGGTGAATTCCTCTCAACTCTGAATTGTTGGTGCCCGCTGCTGCCTGGCTGTGGCAAAGCAGACATGAACCATGATCTCAAGGCATTTAAGTTTAATTATGGGCATAAGACACTGACCTATTACTACAAGTTAGAACGTCTGCTCCTTGGGGCGTCTGGGTGGCCCAGTTGCTTAAGTGTCGGACTTCAGTTCAGGTCATGATCTTACGGCTCATGGGTTTGAGCCTCGGAGCCTGGAGCCTGCTTCGGATTCTGTGTCTCACTCTCTCTGCCCCTTTCCCACTCACGCTCTGTCTCTTTCTCTCAGAAATAAATAAATGTTGAAAAAAATTTTTTTAAAACAGAATGTTCATTGAGAAGCGAATGGAAATGAATTTCAGGAGCTGGGTGAGATTTCCATAGAGAAATGGGAGGGAGTCAGCTGAGATTGAACGAACGCACAGAAGGAGGAGAGTGTAGGTGATAATCGGGGTTTACTGAGATGTGGCTGGAGGCTAGGGTATGTGTAGAACAGTGGTGAGAAGCAAGGCAGGTGGGAGGAGCCACGGGAGGCCTTTTAAAAAACATATTTATTTATGTATAATTCACATGCCATACAATTCACCTGCTGCAAGTGTACCATCGCGTGTTTCTATATCCACTGACTTGCGCATCCGTCAACACTTTCTCAGTTCTAGAAGTTCTTTTTGTATTCTGGCCACAAGTACCTTACCAGAAATACGATTTCCAAATATTTTCTCCCATTCCGTGGGTTGCTTTTCACTTTCTTTAAGATATCCTTTGAAGCACGAAATATTTTAATTGTGGCGACATCCAATTGATCTATTTTTTCTTTGGTTGCCTGTGTATTTGGTGTCATACCTAATAAACCATTGCCTAACCAAGGTCACAAAGATTTACGCCTCTATATTTTTCTGACAGTTTTATAGTTTTAGCTATGACATTTAGATCTTGGATCCATTTTAAGCTAATGTTTATCTTTTTTTTTTAATTTTTTAACGTTTATTTATTTTTGAGACAGGGAGAGACAGCATGAACGGGGGAGGGTCAGAGAGAGAGGGAGACACAGAATCTGAAACAGACTCCAGGCTCTGAGCTGTCAGCACAGAGCCTGACGCGGGGCTCGAACTCACAGACCGCGAGATCATGACATGAGCCCAAGTCGGATGTTTAACCGACTGAGCCACCCAGGCGCCCCTAAGCTAATGCTTATATATGGCGTGAGGTAAAGACTCAACTTCATTTTTTTTTAATTTTTAATGTGAAATTTATTGTCAAGTCGGTTTCCATGCAACATCCAGTGCTCGTCCCAACAGGTGCCCTCCTCAATACCCATCACCCACCCTCCCGTCCCTCCCACCCCCCATCAACCCTCAGTTTATCTTCAGTTTTTAAGAGTCTCTTATGGTTTGGTTCCCTCCCTCTCTTTTTTTTTTCCCTTCCCTTCCCCCATGGTCTTCTGTTAAGTTTCTCAGGATCCACATAAGAGTGAAAACCTATGGTATCTGTCTTTCTCTGTATGACTTATTTCACTTAGCATCACACTCTCCAGTTCCGTCCACATTGCTACAAAGGGCCAGATTTCATTCTTTCTCATTGCCACGTAGTACTCCATTGTGTATATAAACCACAATTTCTTTATCCATTCATCAGTTGATGGACATTTAGGTTCTTTCCATAATTTGGCTACTGTTGAAAGTGTTGCTATAAACATTGGGTTACAAGCGCCCCTATGCATCAGCACTCCTGTATCCCTTGGGTAAATTGCTAGCAGTGCTATTGCTGAGTCATAGGGTAGATATATTTTTAATGTTTTGAGGAACCTCCACACTGTTTTCCAGAGCGGCTGCACCAATTTGCATTCCCACCACCAGTGCAAGAGGGCTCGCATTTCTCCACATCCTCTCCAGCATCTATAGTCTCCTGACTTGTTCATTTTAGCCACTCTGGCTGGAGTGAGGTGGTATCTCAGTTTGGTTTTGATTTGTATTCTTTTACATGTGGCTATCCAGTTGTCCCAGCATCATTTGTTGAAGAGCATATTCTTGAATTATCTTGGTACCCTTGTCAACAATCAACTAACCATAGATGTATGAATTCATTTCTGGACTCCAATATAATAGAATTGTCTACATTTTGTCTATATTTATGCTAGTATCACACTGTATAGATTACTGTAGCTTAGTAGTGAGCTTTGCAACTGGGAAGTGAGCATCTTCCGAATTGTTCTTCTTTTTCAAGATTGGGCTATCTAGGGTCCCTTGCCATTTCCATATGAATTTTAGAATCAGATTGTCTATTTCTGTCCAAAAAAATACAGCCAGGATTTTGATAGAGATTGTCTTGAATCTGTAGATCAGTTTGGGAAGGATGCCACTGAACAATATGAAGTCTCCCAATCCATGAACATAGGGTATCTTTCCATTTATTTAGGGTTTCTTTAGTTTCTTTCAGACATGTTTTGTAGTTCTCACTGTACAAGTCATATACCCCCTTGGTTAAAGGTACTCCTGAGTATTATATTATTTTTAATATAATTGTACCTAGAATTGTTTTCTTAATTTCATTTCTGGAATGCCCGTTGCTAGTATAGAGAAATACAACTGATTTTTGCATGTTAATCTTAATTCTGCTATGGAAAGCTTTTGACTAGGTGCCTGACTTCTTACTATGTAACTCAGAAAGCATTGTATCAGACCTTAGTCTAGATAATCTCTAGGTTTCCTTCCACGTACACTGTCAGCGTGGAGCCCAATGCGGGGCTCGAACTCACGAACCGTGACATCATGACCTGAGCTGAAATCGAGAGTTGGACGCTTAACTGACTGAACCACCCAGGCGCCCCTAGAGCGATCGTTTATAAATCTGATGTATCACCAAATCTAGCCGTCACTCTCCATCATTTACCTTCTAGCAACATTCAACATGCTTGACCATACGTTCCTTCATGAAACACTCTCTTCACTTTACTCTGGAAAAGCACTCTCCTGATATTCTTTGTACTTCACCAACCCTTTCTTCTAAGTTTCTTTTGCAGGATCCCATTACCCTGCTCACTTTCTAAGTGTTGGAGTGCCCAGGGACTCTTGTTCTCCACAAATTCTCTCCAGCAAGCTCATCCAGTCCTATGGCTTTAAATCCTGCTGCCGCCGCTGATTCTCAAAATTTTACCTCCAGACCTGACTTTTTTCCGTGAACTCCAGACTTGTATATCTCGGTCTCCACTTGTATGGCGTCCCAAACCTAATATGTCCCCAAGAGTAATTCTGATTCTCTTGGAGCTCCAATTCCCTGTTTAGTACCAAGCTGCTCAAGCTAAAAGCCTAACAGTCATCTTTGTTCCCTTCCGTGGTTTTCCCCCCCACCTGCAATATCTTTGCAAGTGCTATTTTCTCTACCTTCAAAACATACCCCAAATCCATCCACTTATCTCCATCTCAATTACTACCGCGTTAGGCCAAGCCACCACCATTTTCTTTTCCTTTCCTTTTTTGTTTTTTAGCACTTAAAATGCTTTTATTGTTTTTATATTAAATATAATTTATTGTCAGATCGGTTTCCATACCACACCCAGTGCTCATCCCAACAGGCGCCCTCCTCCAGGCTCATCGCCCACTTTCCCCTCTCCCCCACCCCCCATCCACCCTCAGTTTGTTCTCGGTACTTAAGTCTCTTATGGTTTGCCTCCCTCCCTCTCTGTAACTTTTTTCTTCCCCTTCCCCTCCCCCGTGGTCTTCTGTTATGTTTCTCGGGATCCACATATGAGATATATATCTCTACCTACATTGAGAGAGAATGAGAGAGACGATAGATTTCTCACAACCAATTGGCTCACATGATTATGGAGGCTGACGAGACGCAAATCGGCAGGGGGAGTTGGCAAGGTGAAACCCCAGGAGAGCCAGTGGTATGTTTCCAGTCCGAAGGCAGGAGAAAACTGATGTCCTAGCTCACAGATAGGCAGGAAGAAGTCTTTCTTACTTAGGGGAAGGTCAACGTTTCAGTCTATTCAGCCTTCAATCGGATGAGGCCCACCCACGTTAGGGAGGGCGATCTGCTTTACTCTATCCACTGATTCAAAAATTTTTAAATATTTATTTAGTTTTGAAAGAGACAAAGAGACAGAGTGGGAGCAAAGGAGAGGCAGAGAGAGAGGGAGAGAAAGAATCTCAAGCAGGCTCCAGGCTCTGAGCTGTCAGCACAGAGCCCGACGCGGGGCTCGAACTCACAGACTGTGAGATCATGACTTGAGCCGAAGTCGGACGTTTAGCCTAGTGAGCCACCCAGGCGCCCCCTGTCCACTGTTGCAAATGTTAATCTCATCCAGAAACACCCCCACAGACACCCCGAGAATAATGTTTGATCAAATATCTGGGCACCCCGTGGTCCAGTCAAGTCGCCACATAAAGTTGACCATCAGAAATGATAACGTTCATTTGTAAAATTTGTCGTTTTTCAAGGAACATTCTCATATTTCCCCACATGGCCTTGATAGCCACTCTGCATGTTGGAAAAGGAGGTCTTGAATCTAGGGAGAACTGAGCCTCTGAAAGGATTGCTGAGACTAGAGTCTAACTCTATAAACTACCAACTCCATCCGTTAGCTCAAACTCCACTTTGAAAGAACAGTGGAATGTCTACACAGTCTCACGGAAATAATAGGGACTGAAGCGATCCAAATGGGTACCAAAGAAGGTATTCCCTCAATGACCAGACAGGTCCTCATAACCTGTACATTCTAGCGTTGTCTCTCTCATGGCTTTCGCCCGAATGTGGGATTAAATGAGTTGCTTCAAAGTGTTGCCTTATGGCTTACCTGGGTGATATAGAGGGCACCCAGTGCTTAACTGCAGAGGAGGAAGAGAGTGGGAGGTGTGTGTGAAGGAATTTGGGGGGGTTTGGAATAGGAAATAAAATAGAGGCTAGATCCATTACAAGTGGCTTTCATTCAAGTGGCTTTACTGAAATTCAGTGGGAGGAGATTTATGAATAACTGGAAAGAACAAATGAAATACATAGATGTGGCCTTTCCAAACGGTCCAGGATACCCTATCTATTCAGTCAGTGTGGTTTTTCTTTAAATATTCATTCATTTGTTCAATTTGAGAGACAGCATGAGCGGGGGAGGGGCAGAGAGAGAGAGAGAGAGAGAGAGAGAGAATCCCAAGCGGGCTCCTCACTGTCGGCGCAGAGCCTGACGTGGGGCTCGAACTCATGATCTGTGAGATCACGAACTGAACCGAAATGAAGAGTCGGATGCTTAACCAACTGAGCCACCCAGGCGCCCTAATTCAGTCAACGTTTTAATTCTTTAATCTCTACCTTTCCGCTCTTAATTCCAACCTGTGCGTACCTGCTATGGCTCATCATGTTACCATTCCTAAACACGGTGTAGCAGTGAGTGTCGATGAGAGCATTCAGAAGGGGGAAGAACCTCCCAGAAAAAGACTTGTAAGGTTTTTGGTTTTTTTTTAATTTTTAAATGTTTTTATTTATTTTTGAGACAGAGAGAGACAGAGCATGAGCAGGGGAGGGGCAGAGAGGGAGGGAGACACAGAATCCGAACCAGGCTCCAGGCTCTGAGCCTCTATCTCTTCATCTATAAAATGGGGGAGGGGCGCCTGGGTAGCTCAGTGGGTTGAGCGACTGACATTTTCCGCTCAGGTCATGATCACAAGGCTTGTGGAGTCGAGCTCCGTGTCAGGCGTGGAGTCTCTTAAGATTCTCTCTCCCTCAGGATGCCTGGGTGGCTTAGGTCATGTTGTAATGGTTCAAGATTGAGCCCCCATCAGGCTCTGCGCTGACAGCACGGAGCCTGCTTCAGATTCTCTGTTCCCCTCTCTCTCTCTCTGCCGTTCCCCCTTCTCTCTCCCTCCCTCTGTCCCTCTCCCCTGCTTGTGCGAGTGGGCTCTCTGTCTCTAAAAAATAAAAAATAAAAAATAGGGGCGCCTGGGTGGCTCAGTCGGTTAAGTGTTCCGACTTCAGCTCAGGTCATGATCTCATGGGCTCGTGGGTTCGAGCCCCGCGTCCGGCTCTGTGCTGACAGCTCAGAGCCTGGAGCTGCTTCGGATTCCGTGTCTCCCTCTCTCTCTGACCCTCCCCAGCTCACACTCTGTCTCTCTCTCTCTCTCTCTCTCTGTCAAAAATAATTAAACATTTAAAAAAAAATTTTTTTTAAAATGAATAATAGCAAAATGGGGGAACTCTAAGTCCCCACCTCTTAGCATTATATGGTGGACAAAATATGATAATGCCCTTTAGTGCTGAGCACACGTCCTGGCACATGGGGAGTGGTCCGTAATATCACCTGTTATTGTTTAAGGTCAAACAAATGCCATTGCAGAGGAAAGCAGCAGACTTCCAGTTATAAAATAAATGAGTCACGGGGATGAAACATATAGCACAGGGAGCAGAGTCAATAACACTGCAATAGTTTTGGATGGGGACGGCTCACCGCGGCAAGCGCTTGGTAACGTACAGGAGTGTCGAATCTCTAGGTTGTACACCTGAAACGAATGTGACGTTGTGTGCTAATTATATACTACATTTTAAGAACACGTCCGTGAGGTTATCAGAGGAAACCTGTACAGGCTCCGGAGCAGCCCTTTCCAGCCCTTGGCTGTCGTCTGCTATGAGAGGGGGCGGCCCGCAGGGCTCCTGCAATAACCCCTCGGAGCAGGTTAGCACCTGCGCACCAGTGGTCATTTGGTCATTTGCCTGCCGCACGAGGCCACTGAGCCCACGCCTTATCATCCACATTTATGCGCCGCTCCTCTTTGCATTTGGGACACAAGGGGGTGCTTCGGAGGCGCCCACACAATAGTCCTTTGATGACTGATTCTGGGGCAATTAAAACATCCGCACTGATCTTGCCTTTGGCTGTGTGTGTGTGTGTGTGTGAACCAATACGGAAGCTTTGTTCCTGGGGGGTGGGGGGGGGGAAGCTGCCTTTGGAGGCTGGAAGCCTGTCAATTTCTTATGACTGCAATCTGGGATTGAAAGGCTATGGGACAAATTGGTCATCTTGCTTTGGCGGGGGGGGTATTAAAAGCACAACCAGCCCCGATATTGGCTTTCTGAACCTGCTGTAGGAAAGACTTAGCAACACTTCATGGAAATTCACTTGCAGACTTTTCTTTCTCTGGAGGAAAAAATGAATGAAGGAAAGAAAGGATACATTCTATTGGCAATAACAGATAACACCATTTTTCTTAAAAAATTTTTTTTAATGTTTATTTACTTTTGAGAGAGAGAGAGAGAGATCGAGAGAGCCAAGCAGGGGGAGGGGCAGAGAGAGAGAGGGAGACCCAGAACCTGAAACAGGCTCCAGGCTCCGAGCTGTCAGCACAGAGCCTGACGCGGGGCTCGAACTCACGAACTGCGAGATCATGACCTGAGCTTGAAGTCGGACACTTAACTGACTGAGCCACCCAGATGCCCTTCGACACCATTTTTCTAAATGGATTGGACAAACCATTCCATTAGCATAAACGTGGAGAACCCTGGGATACGCTGGGATATCTCTGCCCTTAACAGAGGTCTCACAAGCAGAATGTAAGTAAAGCCTAGGCCACTCCTTCCCATGCGCAGGGGAGGGACGGAGAGAAGCCCATTTTCACGCATAGCTTTGTGGGATATGTGCCCTTCGATGTGATCTACACATGCTTAGGGTTGGTCCGTAGCTTTTTTTAAAAAAAAAATTATTTATTTTAAGAAATCTCTATACCCAACGTGGGGCTCAAACTCACGACCCTGAGATCAAGAGCCACATGCTCTTCCTACTGAGCCAGCCAGGTGCCCTGGTCCTTAGTTTTTAAGGTGCAGAAATCAGATTGGGTCTCTGCCTCCTCTTCCGGGGTGATGAGATTCTGAAGAAATAATTCTCACTAACCAAGCTCATCACAGATGGATTTCCAAAAAGATCTCCAAAATAATTTGGGGGAATGACTTAATGCCTCCCAATCTCTGGGTACTTGCTAGGCGACCGGAACTCTGAACAAATGCTTTACAGGATCGATTTCATTTAAACTTCACAATAATCCTGTGATATAGCATGAGGCACTGTTTCATCCCCTCATTGTGGGTAAGGAAATTAAGCCGCAGACGGAGGAAGTAATCTACGGATGGCAAATGACAGCTCTGTGTGACTCCAAACCCGTTCTAGACATTCATGTCGTAAGAGGAATAGAAGACGCAGCCCCTTCCTCAAGTAACTAGGAGGAATATGGGAGGAGATAAGGAAGAAGGTTTATAAGTGGAAAACACAGCGTCTCTCCTACTGCCTATGACTCAGCTGCAGCTGTGACTCACAGAAGACTGAAGGTCACTGAGCAAGTTGGAAATGACCCTGGACTTCAGTATTAGAGCCAACGCCTGAGTGCGGTAGCTCTGTTAGCCGCGACTGATGCCTCTCACTGGCACTCCTAAGAAGTTAACCATTTCTCAGTCTTCACTCTTACCTTCGCTCAGACAAATGTGATCACGGACAACATAGGTGGTGCCCGAGCGAGCGTGCTGTGTGCGGGGTGGGGAGGGCAGAGGCGGGTTCTGAGACGCAAGGGCAAGTTGACAGAGACACAACTTCCCAGGGTCCGGGAAGTGGTCTCGGCATCGGCGTGGTTGGCGAGACTGGGGACTCCGGCCCCTTTGATGGGGCTGATGTTGATCAGGTGACAGACTTTCCTCCCACAGGATGCTGAGGAAATAGAGTGTGTGTGTGTGTGTGTGCGTGTGTGTGTGTGCGCGCGTGCGCGTCTCCTTCATTGTATAACCCAGGCTGGAAACAAATGTCTCTAAGTCCAATCCTGTTCTTATCAGCAGGAGCAAAATCAAATAGCTGCCTTATATAATGCTCTGCAATTGCCCACACTAAGCCAAAGTGGGTTGATTCATCTATTTACATCTGGTTTGCTGAGGTGTCGCCACGATAAAAGAAACTAATGGTGGGTATTCATTTCTAGAAGTCTCTGTATTAATCATCAAGGTTTTTTTTCCCCCCAAATGTGTATTACTTTCTTAAAATTTTTTTAACTTTATTTATTTTAAGAGGGAGAGAGCACAAGCAGGAGAGGGGCAGAGAGAAGGAGAGACAGAATCCTAGGCAGGCTCCCTGCCATCAGCACAGAGCCTGATGCGGGGCTCAAAATCCACCAACCGTGAGATCACGATCTGAGCCGAGATCAAGAGTCGGATGATTAACCGACTGTGTCACCCAGGTGCTCCTTTAATTTTTTTTTGAAGTTTATTTTTGAGAGACAGCGTGCGCGAGAGCACGGGGGAGGAGCAGAGAGCGAGGGAGACACAGAATCCGAAGCAGGCTCCAGGCTCCGAGCTGTCCGCACAGAGCCCGACGCGGGGCTCGAACTCACGGACCTCGAGATCATGACCTGAGCTGAAGTTGGACGCTCCACCGACTGAGCCACCCAGGCGCCACAGTCATCGGTTTTCTACCTGACACTTGTAGGCCTAATGGGACCTTATGGCTGTTGTCACAGGTCGTGGGATAGGGGAGAATGAGGTCAGCAAGGGATGTGTCACTGGACAGATTAGCCCTTTTAACCTTGCTCAACCCTCAGGTCCCCACGGTTTGGTTTTGGTTTATGGGTTTTTGTGTGCCTACCAGCTCCTACATCCTGGTCTTCCAGTGCTTTCTTGCCCACACGTGTCCTCATCTGCCTCCCTCGAAAACAGAGGCCCGCCTGACTCTTACCCGGGTAGCAGATCGTCGGGGAAAATCACCGAGTCCAACCAAGTAGCACCAGGCTTTCCAGACTCAAGCCTTAGCCCTCCTGCCTGCTCGGGATTTATTCTTCTGTTCTTTAGGGCACCCCTTCCGCCGCCCCCCATCCCGAAGACACACGCACAGCACAGATAATCCCAGTCCCCGCAGCCTTCCCGCAGCCTTCCCCCAGGCGCAGGCCCTCCCAGCAGCAGGACGGGACGCACAGGGCCTCAGGCATTTGTAAATGCCTCCTCGCCTCCTCGTTGGTGAGCGGCCTTAGCCTCCATTTATTCCAGTTAGAGAACCATTGGTCAGCCAATTCCCATAAGGCTCTTCTCTGACCTACTTGTACCTCATAATGTAACGATTCCATAGGTTACAAGAGGTATGGCGGCCAGGGTGCTATAGAAACCTTTGCTCTGGGGCGCCTGGGTGGCGCAGTCGGTTAAGCGTCCAACTTCAGCCAGGTCACGATCTCGCGGTCCGTGAGTTCGAGCCCCACGTCGGGCTCTGGGCTGATGGCTCAGAGCCTGGAGCCTGCTTCGATTCTGTGTCTCCCTCTCTCTCTGCCCCTCCCCCATTCATGCTCTGTCTCTCTCTGTCCCAAAAATGAATAAACGTTGGAAAAAAAAAGAAACCTTTGCTCTACTGACCTTCCCCCCCCCCCCCCCGTAAAAAGTGCTTTGTTTTTTTTTTTTTTTAAGTTAAATTATTCCATGAGGGATTGGGTAAACTCTAAGGAGCATGTGCTCTCTAGCACTGGGGAATGCTCCAAAGTCTTCTATCCCAGACGCATTCGATTTGTCTCCCGGGTTTCTTGTGCCGTTTTGTATTTTTTACAGCTCTTCGGTCCCATACTCCCACTGAGTTCCCCGACAGGAGAAATAATCCAGGAATGACCCCTTCGCTGTACCTGCTGTTGCTCAAGGACTCACTTTCTTGTCGTGCCTGGACACTCCGCAGGCTGGAACGAGGCGAGGAAGGCCGAGGAACCGATCGGACGTGGCAAAGGAAGGTTGCGGGTAGCGGACGTGGGACAAGGCTGAGGTCACGTGAAAAACCTCGCGGTTAAGGACTAGGCTCTCGGCCCAAGGGTTGAGGCCACAGAAGCTGCCCCTGTGTCTCAGCTGCCAAGTAATAGAGAACCAACGTTTACCCAGAAATGATGTCATATTATGATTATCCACCAGTCCGCGAAGCTGACTACAGGAAGGGCTGGATGGGGGGGGGGGGGGCTCATCCTGGGGCAGCTTTCGTTCCCAAGGGAAGCCGGACTGAGCCAGGGCCCCACTTAGGGCTGAACAGTGTCTGTGGAGCTTAGCGGCCTCGTCAAAGCATGAGTGGGCCCAAGGACGAGGAATAAAAAAGAAGGACCCAAAAGAGGAGGACAAGGGGAAGTAGCGAAGGCAAAAGGAAAAAACATCTCACTCAGGGCGGGTGTTCCCCTTGGTAGCACCTTCCACGGCCGGAGCACTGCTCAAATTGCCTGAGTCCTGAGATCCTTGAGGCCACCGCCCTTCCAACTTTGAACGTCCCTGACGCTTCGTCGTCGTATTTGTAGTCGAGTTACTCTCGGGATACGGATGTAGGCCTGAAGCCATAGCGGTTTCCGGTCTTGATTAGAAGCCCCGGGGGGCACCTGGGTGGCGCCGTCGGTTAAGCGTCCGACTTCAGCCAGGTCACGATCTCGCAGTCCGTGAGTTCGAGCCCCGCGTCGGGCTCTGGGCTGACGGCTCGGAGCCTGGAGCCTGCTTCCGAATTCTGTGTCTCCCTCTCTCTCTGCCCCTCCCCCGTTCACGCTCTGTCTCTCTCTGTCCCAAAAAAAATAAATAAACGTTGGAAAAAAAAAATTAAAAAAAAAAAATTAAAAAAAAAAAAAAAGAAGCCCCGGAAACCATCTCTAACGGATTAAGGGAGAAAATGTGTTTATTTAAAGGTTCTAAGTAGCTCCCAGGGTCCCTGGGGGAGCTAGGGAGCCAAGCCCAGGCCAGCGACAGGTAGAATGATGACCAGCACGTGACAGAAGTAGCCTGCTCGGGACACCGCCGCAGCTGTCGCCGCTGGGCACCCAACATGACCACCTGCCCCCTCATCACTGAACTGGAAACTCCGGATGTGACTGTACTGGGGGTGAGGCTTTGCACACACGAATTTTGCAGGGGACACAGTTCAGCCCACAACAGGAACAAATGTTTATTTCCCCAGGTCTGCTACCCTGCCTTGGGCACTATCGGCTTGACGTGACGCTCGACTCTTCTCTACCAGTTCTCTACCGAGGTCCCAGCATGCTTTGCGGTGGCACGTCCCCAAATTAAGACACCCGGAGTTCGTCAACCTCCTGATCCTATAGTCTTCTAGATGAGCTATTAGATTCCAAATGGGCACGTCTAATGGCACCTTGTTCCTGCACAAGTATCAACCCGTGCCCCAAGGACCAGATGGGTGAAGATATTCGGGAACGTTTGACTATCGTGTTCCTCAGGACAAACTCTGGAGAAAATAATTCAGGATGTGGTCCCCACCACCCTTGAAAACGAGCCCCGTGTATAGGCTCCACTGTTGATCTACAAAGGCTAGGTACAGAGGTCATGTTTTCATGATCAGAAATACGCTAGTTCCTTCTCGCAATGTACTTTTAGGTCGACGAGGAACATTAACCCAAGAGTTACCTAGCTCTCATTTTGCCAGTGTCCGTTAATCCTGTTATGGAAACTGATAGCCCTTCATTTCCCCCCAAGGCATGGCTGTCGGAGGACCTGACCTAGCTAAAACGCTGTTTGAAAAGAATCAAATGACGTTATTTTGTTTACGAGCCCCCCCCCCCCACACACCGCCGGGCTCCATCTGATGACCTCCTTTCCTTTAGCCAAGTAGACGGCGGAACGTTCTATTCTTTAGCTCCACGGCTTTGGGGGTGGGAGAGGTCGGGAGACATGTGATGCTCCTCCCGGCCGCGGAGGGGTGTTGAATGGGGGAAATCAGCGCATGACAGAAGGCTAGTCAGACTAGGCTTTAAAAATGTATCAACGTGGCTTCCTGAGTTGTGGGGTTTTCTATCTATCTATCTATCTATCTAATGTTTGTTTGTTTATTTACTTTAGAGAGAGAGCATGAGCCGCAGGGAGGGGCAGAGGGAGAGAGAGACAAAATCCCAGGCAGGCTTCATGCTCAGCACAGAGCCCAACGCAGGGCACGATCGTGCGACCCGGGGATCATGACCTGCGCCGAAATCCAGGGTCAGACGCTTCTCTGACTGAGCCACCCAGGCGCCCCGCTGAGTTGTGGGTTCTTTTAAAGAAAACTTACTCTTGAGCTATAGCTGACGTACAAGGTTATATTCGTTTGAGGTGTACAACAGAGTGATTTGACGGTTGTACGCATTGTGCGACGCTCGCCCAGGCAAGCGTGGTCTCCGTCGTGGGTTTTGTCTTTGTTTTGGCGAAGCTGAGATCTAGGGGAATCGTAATCTAAATGCACGTGTATGTTGAAAAGCCACAGTGGAATTCTTCGGGAGACTAAGGCACAGCCCCTTTGTGGGAAATGCTGGGCCAGGCAGAGGCTTCGGGGGGTGGGGGGGGGCGGGGTGGGGGGGGGGAGGGGAGCCGAGACCAAAAGAACGGAGAAGTGTCGCACAAGCCTCAGGAAAATAAGACCTAAAGGAGCAAGGCAGGGAAACCGGTGGAAATAGGATTAAGGATCCGAGACAGGAGGGCTCCCGTGTAGTGAGACACGGACAGAGGCTTCCAGATGCATAAAACAGGAAGTGAATGTGCAATTGGTCGTAGTCTAGAGTCGGAGAAAGACTGTTTCCAAGAAGGGCCTAGGTCCGAAGCGAGAGAACAAATAGAGCATGGCGGACGATGGACGCGAGCCAAGGGGCTGGGAAGCCCCCAGATACACGTGCCCATGTGTAGGGCTTTTAGCTGCTTCGCAAAGGCAGAACAATTTATACACGTTTTCTCTTTACGCAGAGCGGCCCCGGGGAGATTTGCGGAGTCTCTGCATTTGTTTGTGTGCTAGATGATTCTAGCAACAGCCGACCCACCAGGGAGACTAAGTCAGAGGAAGGTGGGGGAGTGGTCCTCAAGCTTGTCAAACGGAGCAAGTTGGGAGTTTGGGTCAAGTACAAACTTAGCATATTGTCCTGATGTGCTAACCCACCACCGGGTCACTGGAATATGATGGGCTCTCGTGGTAAACTCGGTGGCCTCAAACAATTTTGGCTTAGAACTTCCTGTTAAAGACTGTGGACTTTAGTGCGTAGCAAGTTCTTATACAGAGAATGCGCGAATGGACTTCCTTGGTTCGGAGGTCTGTGAACTGTATGCAAAGTGTATTCAAAATAGCGTGTGTGTGTGTGCGCGCGCGCCCAGGCCTGCGCCTTTTTCTAGAGAGCAGATACATAACGTTCCACATTTGTGTGTGACACGATCGTGGTGACAACCCACTGAGGCGCAGCAATATAAAGAATGATGAGGGGCGCCTGGGTGGCTCAGTCCGTTAAGTGTCCGACTTGGGCTCAGGTCATGACCTTGCAGTTCGTGAGTTCGAGCCCCGCGTCGGGCTCTGTGCTGACAGCTTGGAGCCTGGAACTCCTTCGGATTCTGTGTCTTTGTCTCTCTCTGCCCCTGCCCCGCTCGTGCTCTCTCTCAAAACTCAATAAACATTAAAAAAATTAAAAAAAAAAAAAAGAATGATGAAATAAGTTTCAACCATCCGCTCAGATGACCAGATGTCGGGACAAGGTTGCCTTGGCCTGGAAGGTCCTTCAAGGTTGTGCTGCTTCTGTGGAAGCTAGAGTGAGAGGCAGAGCCCCGAAACCGAGTGGACTGACCATGAATTGAGGGACCCTCCACTCCCCGAAGCCGTACGTCGGAGCGCAATACACGGATGGGGCAGCTAAGAAAGCCACTCATCAAGGCCCTACTCTCACGAAGAGCCTTGATGTGGCCGGTTATCTTGCAACAAGACTATTTTTCACACATTCACAGAGGTTCACCCCCCGGACCAGCCAAAACCACTCATCCTCCAACGTAAAGCTCACGTTCCCTTTCCAGAGCATTTCGCGCAGGGCTCGGTACAAACGAATTGCTACGTAAATCCTGGGTTTATCTCGTAACTAGTAAAACTACACGGTATTAAACCGCTCTGTTTAGCTCTGCACTGTCAGCGCAAAGCTGGTCGAGGGGTGAGGCTCGAACCCACGAACCCTGAGATCGTGACCTGAGCCGAAGTCGGACGCTCAACCGCCTGAGCCGCCCAGGCGCCCCTCGTCTTAACCATCTTTGTGTAAAATTCAGTAGTATTAGTGTAGTCACATTCTTGAATATTCACAACAGATCTCTAGAACTCTCCTCTGGCAAAACTGAAACTCTATCTTCATTGAACAACGCCCTATTTCTCTTGTGAATCGCAAAATTCCATTGCGTTAAACTGGTCTGCGTTAAATGTTTGTATTATCACAAATTTTGTGACCTTATCTTTGGCATTTCCTCGTTTGTTTTAGTACATTGGAAGGATCAGGGGCGCCTGGGTGGCTCAGTCGGTTAAGCGTCCCACTTCGGCTCGGGTCGTGATCTCGCGGTTCGTGAGTTCGAGCCCCGCCTCGGGCTCGGTGCTGACAACTCAGAGCCTGGAGCCTGCTTCGGACTCTGGGTCTCCCTCTCTCCGCCCCTCCCCCGCTCACACTCTGCCTCTCAAAAATAAATAAAAATGTTTAAAAAAAATTAATAGAAATACATTGGAAGGACCATACAATGGCAATGATCGGGGACTTTCTCAGCTTCTGTGATTTCCTCATGTAACAGTCAAGTTCAGCCTTACAGCTAAGCCCCTATGAGTGTCACCGCGAAATGGACAGGGAGAAAGAACAAGCTGGTCAGAGAGAGCATGGGGTGAGCCCAAGCCAAGCCATGGGAAGGGCCATGAGGACAGTTCTGATGGGAGACGGCTCCCTGCCATGGTGAGAAGTGAGAGTTCTGGAAGCAGACCAACTGCCTGGATTCATATCTCCCTCCAGTGCTCGATTGCTCTGTGCCTTTCAGCAAGTTCCTTAACCTCTCTGAGCCTCAGTTTCCTCGTCTATAAAATGAGGGCGGGGGCACTTGGGTGGCTCGGTCGGGTAATTGTCCAACTTCAAGGTAGCTCAGGTCATGGTCGCATGGTTTGTGGGTTCCAGCCCCACAAATCGGGCTCTGCACTGACTGCTTGGGGTTCTCTCTTTCTCTCTCTCTCAAAATAAGTAAATAAACTTAAAAATAAATAAATAAATAAAACGAGGATGGTAATAGTACTTGCCTTATAGAACTGCTGTGAGTGGTAAGGTACATAGAAAGCACTCAATTTATATCAGCTGCTGCTGCTGCTATTATTATTATTAATCTTTGTGTAGTGGTGGTGGAAGGAAACTTCTCTAGCTGGGAGTTCCCGGCTGGGGACAAAACGTAAGTCCGTTTTGTCACGACCTCAGCGGGGTGAGTGGGATTCAACTGCTTCATTCCACTGAAATCCTCGGCTAGAGGACTAGTTTCAGCCTTGTGGTTTGAAGGGGTGGGTGACCTTAGGCTGAAGCATAGGAGATCGTAGTCTGTCATGTATATTTCACCAGCCTCTGAAAAGTCGGGTCTAAAAAGTATCTCTCCCTCGTATCTCCGTGGTGCCTCCAGAAGACTTCTGCTGAAAGAACAAACCACCTACGAGCCCAACCCAGAAATCTGGACTCCTGGCACTTCGCGCGTCCACGTGAATTTGTTTTCAGGACTGTTCTTTCCTGAAAACAGCTATTGGCGATGGAAGGAAGCGTAGAGAGGGAGGGAGGAGGGAAGGCCCAGGGCCGGCGGGGTGCTCGTGAAAATGTAGCCAACAGCGCTCCGGGAGGGGAGCCGTAATTTCTAGGGGGGTACAAATACTCCCACCCTGGCTGAGTGCTGCTACCAACCTGACATCCCCGAACGTGGACTTGGGAAGGGTGCTCAGCGACATGCCATCATATGGCGTTTCGGCCCTGCAGACGCAGTAGGGCCTAAATAACTTCAAGAGCATAGGTAAGAGGAAAAAGTAGTATGATAATCAGGATGTGACAAGCTTTGGGTGTTCACTCCTTTGCGTCTAATGTAATTTATTTCATTGTAAGCTTACACGACTTGCTCTTTAAATAAAGGCTGTGTTTAACGACCGGCTTGTAAAATTTCCGAAATCTTAGAAGTTGGCTCTCGTTACCACCGATCGCTCTTTCTCTTCCTCCGGTCCAAACCCTGCGGGGGCTGCTGGGCTCGGCACCGGGAGTCAGGCTGTGCCGACAGGTCTCCCATGGCGGTTACGCGGAGAATCCCGACTCGGTCAGCAAGCCGGGCTCTCCTTTGCCCCGAAGCCTGCCGCGCAGGCCTCCCCAGAGACCAGCCGGTGGCCTCCATCAGGATAAAACAAAAGCGAGAGAAACTGGGCCCCTGCTTCGCCGTCAAGCCTTCAGCCCCGTGCTCTGCCAGGCTGGCTTGCTCGCAATATTCCCTATGACGGGCCAGTACTTTCCCTATAGGCCAGCAGATATTTTCCCCCTGTGTCTTCTGCCTGGAATGTCCTCCAACCCCTTTCCATTCTTTCATCTGGAAAACTTCTTATCCTTCATGAGGCAGCTCCTGCACACCTCCTCCAGGAAGCCTTCCTTGAACCCCTCCCCCGGCAACATTAGGTCCTTTCCTCTGACGGGCCATCAATGGTCTGTGTGATGCTGTATGCTTCCCTCCCCGGGCTGTGAGCCCCTCGACGGCACGGACGGTGTTGTGCTCGTCTCTGCAGCCCCACGCCCAGCGTAGAATACGTGTCCCGTAAACACTTGCGCCCCTAATAAGTGAATGGATTGGAGGTATTACAGCCTGCGGAGGGGCCTGAACTAGGAACCGCCGTGGCAGCTGAGCCTCTATCTTCCTGGCAGTTCCTACAGGTGGAAAGGCCTCCGGTGAACACCCGAGGCATCTGCCGTTGAGGCGGACGCGAGCACCTGAAGACTCTTCCCACTTCACTGATTTATTTTTTGAACACGTGTTCCAGTTTTTGTTTACCTCATCAATTAACGAGGGAACCAGCAAGACGTCACGACCTGCTCCAAGGAAAACTCAAAGCACTTTTTCCCACCGTCAAAACTCTAGAAGGTCTGTGGCCTTCTAGCCCTGTATTGCTGATGGCCGACAAAACCCCTCCCCTTCGGGCATCTGGCCTCTGGCAGGAAGGACTGGGTTGAGAGCCTTCTTGGGGAAGCTGCTTCATTCAGGGGCTTTAAGAACATGGAGGAAAGATGGAGACAGACCAGGCACTGGATGAGATCATCGGACCTGAGCTGAAATCAAGAGTCAGACGCTCAGCCAACTGAGCCGCCCAGGAGCCCCTATAGGAAACCTTCTGATGTCCTGCCCCAAGAAGGCCATATTTGGACAAAGGAAAATGAGAGGAAACCATTAATCACCTGCTAGGTCACATGTGTAGTAAGTGGCAGGGGGCAAGATTCTAACCTGAATAGTTTGACTCTAGAGCCTGTGTTCTCAACCACTATACTTTACAGGTTGTGGGAGAGAAAAGCTCCTTGAGCGGAGAATCAATCTGAAGAGGCAAGGCAGTGGGGTGGTAGGGGTGGGGGGAACCAGAGAGAGAGAGAGAGAGAGAGAGAGAGAATAATTCCCAAAGGGGCCTTACCAAATAGGATGTAGCTGCTTAAAAAAAAAATTCTTTGGGGGCACCTGGGTGGCTCAGTCGGTTGAGCTTCCAACTCTTGATTTTGGCTCAGGTCATGATCCCAGGGTCGTGGGATCGAGCCCCGTGTCGGGCTCCGTGCTGAGCGTGGAGGCTGCTTCAGATTCTCTCTCTCCCTCTGCCCCTCTCCCCTGCTCACGTGCTCTTTCCCAAATAAATAATAAATAAATCCCTTGTTCTTCCCAGTGAAACTTCCATGTCCAGGCCGCCCCCCATCCGAACATCCGTGGGGTGAGGGGGGCAGCTGGGAGCGCTCCCTAGTGTGTAGAGTGTGGACCAAATATGAGGATCAAATATGTTGGCTACTGCCTCACGGACAACAATACCGGCTGAGGCCGGAAACTGAGCTACGTTCCTTAAGGCCTCTGTCGGCTCTGAGATGTATGACTCTAGAACCGTGGGGTTGCAGCATTTGAAGTTTCTCATTTCATTTTACCTTTTGAATCTCCAGATCTATGTTTATACTTTGGTGACAGAATATTCCAAGCAGCCACGGGAGCGGGTAGGGTAGGGGGAAGAGGTAGCCTTGAGTGTGTGGTCGCTAGGGAGACAGGCCTTCCATAGAGGAGGGCTCCAAAGACAGAAGAGGGGCAGTCTTGGGGGGACTAGACTAGAATACACTAGAACAGAGGAATCAAGGCCTGCCACTCTCCTCCTTGTGGCTCAGAAAGAGAAAGCAATTTGTGGAAGGCCACGAGGCTAGGGAGGAGGGAGGCCGGGCTTGGAATCCAGGCTGTCTGACCCCACAGTGTGCTCCCCACTGAAGGGCGGGGGGGGGGGGCGGGTAACGATGGCGTCTGCCTCGGGACTGAATAAGAACGCGCTCAACGCAGTGGCCGCTCGCATTCAACAGATGGGAGCTGTTATGGCTGCTGCTTTGTTGTCATTATTGGAAGCTCCCCCCTGGGTAGCCACGAGCTCAGTCCCTCTCCTGGGTCAGTGCCACTGCATGATGGGTGACTCAGAGTAGCAGTTAAGAGTGTGGGCTCTGGAATCAGACTGCCCAGGGCTTAATCCATGTGACCATAGGCAAGTCCCATAACCGCCCTGGGCTGCAATTAGTCACTTATAACATGGGAATCGGGATCTACTTTGTAGATTATGGTGTAGAATGAAAAGCTAAATGTTAAAAACAAAAACAAAAACAAAAACAAAAAACAACTAGAAAAGGGCCTGGCATGCGGTGAACAGTCGGTGGACATTGGCTTTTGGATGCCCCAGGGTGGAAGAACAGGGCCCATGTTTCCCGAGCACGTGACAGCAGTTTTGGTTTGGGCATAAACGGCGTCCCCCATCGGGATGGGAGGCCAAATCCAGCCACTTTGAGAGGATGCGTGGAGTTCTGCCCAGAGGGAGGTGAAAAGATAGCAACTTCAGTCGCCACGATCAGCCATTTCCAAGTGAACGCATCCCTGCAGACGGCCTGCACAGAAGAGCTCGGTGCCGTGTGTGGGCACGATGTCCTTCCCCCCCGGCCCCCAACCGTAACCGCTGGTCCTCTCATGTAAGAGCTCGTTTGGGCTTGTAGGAGGAGCAGAAAATGTAGTTGTATGCTGGGAGTGGCAACAGGTATCCCGATGGGCCAGAGGGGCAGTGATCCCTCCCCGTCCCCATGATTCTGCTGCATATTCCCGTAACGTTCCCTCTAAAATGTGAGAGGAGCAAGATTTTTAGAGCAAAGCTGGCCTTAGGGCGAGCGGGCTATTTCAGGACTTAAAATTTTGTTGCGCTTGTGGCATCCAGAAATCGTTGAAGTTGACTTACGAGAAGGTAGGCAGAAAGGGTTCCTTGGGGCTTTCTAACGCAACAGCGACACTTGCTAATACGTGTGTATAAAAGCGGACGGTAAACGTGGATGGCCGGTCAATGCGAGCAGAGGCCGAGATGGGGAAGTCAGCGACAGAAAACCGGAAAGGGGAGGAGAAAGGGGCTCAGAGATCCAGAGGCAGGGCTCCTTGGGGCCTGCACTCTCCTGCCTTGACCAGGGCATGCCTTCACGTGGGGCTGAATGCGGACAAGTCCAGCGGGGGCATTTCTGCACTACCTGGAAGAAGCCAACGAGGGCGGTACGGACACCGGCCCTTTGCCATCCCCCCTCAGCCCCTCCTGGGGGGTGATGAAGTCATGGGAGGAAGGGAAAGTTGAAATTATCTGGTAGCCGCTGGGTCTAGGCCATTTGCTCTTTCCTTCTCTTGCTCTGACCTCATTTTGAGACTGGGGGCTCCTTCCAGGGAGACATCTCTGGCCTGAGAGAACTCACAGGAGCGGAGCCAGGCCGGATCCCAGAGAGGAAGCAGAAAGTGGCAGCTTCGGCTTCGCTCAAGGCCTGCAGGGTGGTTCAGAGTCGTGCAGGCCTTCTGGGCAGGACCGCCTGGGAGGGAAGGGTGTGCCTCTGGCCGAGGTGGGCTTTGTCTCTCGACCACCAGAGAGAGAGCGGCGGCCTGGGCACAGAAGTCCAACGGGGCCAGGCATTTCCTCTGGGACCTACTTGGTCAGGAGTTCTCATTTTTCTCAGTGACCCAAAGGGCCCTGTTACACAAAGGCCAGGCCCAAGTGGAGTTTGCTATCCTTTTAATCTTTATTGTCCCGCTCCACTTGGATTCCCACCCCACCCCCCCACCCCCCCCCCCCCCCCGGGGCAGAACAGAACTTGTACAAAGTCACTGATGGCAGGAGACTACCATAGGTACTGAGAAGACGAGGCATTGCTGACTCTCTCTTGCTGGTCTCCGCTCGGTCAGCACCGCTCCCTGCCCCCGCCAAGTTTACCAGTGTTCCTGTCAAAAGGTTCGCGCGTTGGGCCTGAGCTACAGCCCATCGTTGAGAAACAGTTTAACTGAAATAAAAACAACGTCATTTACTTTCACAAATGTTTTATAATGCCAAAGAAAACACAGTAGGTAGCGCGTTCCGCTGTAAGCAAACCCAATATATGAATGGACTTAACAAGTAAACTAGGGGCGGATTATTGGCAAGATGCTTCGACAAAATTCTGTAAATAACAAGATTTCCTGGTGCATTTTTTAAAACAGTTTATGGCAAGGTTTTCAGAACACATCAGTCACATTAATTAGCTCGCACCGGCCTCACTGTCAAGTGCATAAGAACTTAGTGTCTAAGTGCAAGGCTACTTGGACCAGAGGTCTTCCGGTCAAACGTATTATAAGCAACGGGAACGAGATCAAGTTAAATGGTCCAATAGCTTTCCTTTCTATTCGGCTTCCAAAAAACGATACCTATTTGGGTGATTCTTGCCCTAAGGTTCCGGGTAGAATTCTGTTAGATGCAAAGTGAGACAACGGGAAACATTCCTAATGAACAAACGGCTTTCACAGAGACTGTCTATATCACATTGTTGTGACAACGCGGAAGAGCTGAAATCTTGCTTTTGTACAGATTTGGAGGAAAGAAAACCCTAAAGAGAAACCAAGCATATAGAGGTAGTTGAACAGCAATATGGGGGGAAGAAAGCATTATCTTAATTCCCCTTTCAGTTTATTACAGTGCAAGAGAAAAATGGCTGCTTAACAAACAACTGGAATAACAAATACACAGACACATTTGCCACTGTTTGAATGCCTTGCTTGATATTTTAATCCGGGCATTACTGAGGACTGCATAAAATGATGGAACTAGTTTATCTCAGATAAGCCTATGATGCCACATTGACCTATTTGCTCTCCTTTTATTTTGTTGTTGTTTATTGTTGCTGCTTTTACATTAGCTAAACGTGAGGCGACTTTTAACATGACACACAAGCTACAGTGCTGCTTTGTAAACTTCTGTTAATCACATTTGCTGCGACAAATTTTTAAACGGCTACAGAGTCGTGAAGCGAAAGCTTTAAAATGACACCAGGAACAGAGATTACAGGCACTTCTCTCTCAAGGTGAACGTGGCGCGTTGCAAAATACCTATTTGTAAGTGAAAACGTCTTCATTTCGACTCTGGATGTGCTCCACCCAGATTATTAAACAGTTGGACAGTGGGAGCTATCATTCTAAGAGGAACTGAATGTGCACATCTTACATGACTCCATTTCCTTCTTTCTCTCTGCACTGAGGAAGGGCCCCAAGCGGTAGCCCCCGTGCAGCTGGCTGCTTTTCAGAACCGTTTTCAATCGTAAATCAACCTCATCCCTCAGGCCCCAGATGGGCTGAAAGAGCTATTCTTTTCCGCTATGGGGGCTGCCTTCCATTTGCATCCTTGCCCCAACCCCTCTGCTATGATTCTGCCTTGATAAAAGGAAACGGATGCAAAGTCAACAGGTTGGGAACTCAAGGAACGAGTCCCTGAATAAAACTCCCATCTTGGAAATGGAGTTTGGCAAGGGGCACACTGTCCCCAGTGGATTCTGGCCCATCAACAGCATGCAGGCTGTGGACAGTTACGAGACCTCTGGGTGCTGTGAGCCAGCCTCAGGAGCTCCGCGACTCCGACGGCCAGTCACAGGGGATTATCTGAGCCCAGGCCAGCCCCCCAGGCAGAGCTGGAAGCGCCACACACGCAGCGAGCGCAGCGACTCGACTGGCCCCACGGGGCGGGAAGCAGTCGGCTTTCAGAAAAGGCAAATTCTTGAAATAGTCAGTTCTCTGCCCCCATTAAGTCAGGGGCAAGCACTCTTTTCTCCAGGTTGTCTATAGAAAATTAGCTTTATCATTTTTCATTTTCTACATTTTGCTGGTTATTAGCTAGCAGTGGTAGTACAGTACAAAGCAGAAAGGCATAGTATCTGCCTGGTACCTAATGTGTATACACACACACACACGCACACACACACACACATATATATACATATATATACACACACACACACACACATACACACACATATACATATATATATATACATATATATATATACATACACAGAAAAAATAATCTAGGTCATGATAGGAAAATGAACCAAATAAATGGCACTATCTACCAAGGGGGAAGCCTTGTACTTCTGGCCTAGATTTAGCTTTATGTCTTTTCTCCGTATTCTCTTCAAACCCAAGCTTTGCAGCAAAACCAATTTATAAGGGGCGAAAATGGCCACATTCAACTGACTGCCCCATTCAAGTACATCCCACAGAAAGCCAAGGCTTCGCCTTGCACCCCGCCTCCCACCACTGCTGAAACCAGAGCTTGCTATAAAATAACCCAAACGTCTATTTAGGCCACTGAACGTACAGGGCAACTCTGTTCCAGCCAAGATCTACGTTTGCTGGAGTTAGGTGCTCACTTACCGACATGGAACATTCTAGGATGTGGAACTTTATTTAAAGAAAAAAAAAATCAAACTTCCCTTTCTACCGAGATTAAGTAGAAATGTGTGTGAGGTAACTGAATTTTATTGAGCCTGCAGCTTCCATCTGAACTGTGAGCTTCTGGGGAGCTTTGGTGACTCAGTTGCCATGCCTGTTTAATACAATTACGTGCAACACAAACTGTTTAAGATGTTAAACATGTGCAAAGGAAGGGGTTCAACGTCAATCTTGGCTATGCTAGTAACTGCTCAACTGTGCTATCTGGACTAAGTATTTAACATCGCAGAACCTCAGCCTTCTCATCTGTGATACTGGGCGTGATAACTGATCTCACAGGGCTGCTGTGCAGAATAAGTGATTTAATGAACTCACATACGTGAAATCGCCTGGCTCAGTACCTGGTACACAGCAGGTTCAAAATAAATTTGTTGGGGCGGCATAAGCAAATCCCATGAACTAAGCACAGAAGTCAGACTGTGAAACCCGTTCACCCTGGCACGGCCAAGATTTTTAATACTTTTTGGAGAGCAAGGAGGGATGAGCTGGTTATTCTAATGGAGCTAGAACTTAAGGCTTCCATTATATTGGGAATTCTAGACCTCCAGACAGCACTGCTTTTTAATCTTATTGGAACAGGGAAAACTGGCTGGCCCAGAAGCCTCCCTTGTCTCTGACCCTCATCTCTTCTCGAGTCTTTTCGTTTTCCCAAACGGACGTGGCTCCAAAAGGAATTAACTGTAAAGCATCAAGTTATGGTCCGAAAATCAGCGGTGGGGATCTCCCCAACCAAGCTTAAAGGGGCAGATATGGGTACTGCATGGAAAGGCAGTGTTTTATGCAAGTGTGGGCCCCTGATGATATTCCGTAACTATGAACAATCTAATCACAGCTATTACTTTTTGGATGTCTCCTAGGTGCTAGGCACTGTGCTAAGCGATTTACATATGTTACCTCATATAATGTCCGTTAACATCCCTACACGGGGCATTGGTCACTACCCTTTGCTAGATGAGGAAACTGGGGCCCAGAAGAAGTTCCATCACAAGGGAAAACATCTACCAAGCGCAGATGTTTACGACCTTTCCTCTGCTGCATTTACACGAGATGACAGGAAACTATTTCACGAGGACTGTGCTCTGACCTTCTGGCTGGCTGGGCACCGAGCCGGAAGAGGAACGCTTAATTCCCTGCTCCCCGAGCCCTGCAGAGCTTGCTTGGGCAGTAACCACGCCTATACGTCCCTTCTTTGCCGGCCCAGTCTGGCTGCGAACATCAAACCTGGTAACACAACACAACGCTCTGACAATCCAGCACCCATTTAGCAAGTTCAGAAGGGATCATTTGGTTTCAGCTTACGTGGATCACGTCATACTCTCTCCTCTGTTTCTGGCTGCAGGTAGTGGGAAGAAGTCAGGTCGATTCCCTGAGGCACTCACCTCTCCTCGAAGGAGTAGATGGGCTGCGCTGGGTCCGTCCAAGGATCACGTGGGGGGATAGTTTGCACGATGGTACAGATGGCGTGATTCACTTCTCGCCTGCCCTAATCTCCTCACGCCGTCGTTGGGACACCGCCCCCCCCCCCCAGTCTTTTTCAGGTTCTCCTGGCACTGACAGAACCACACTAGCACTAAGCAAGCTAAACAAGGGCTCCCTCTTACATTCTTACCCACTGTTCTTCCCCTACCTTGAAATCTTTGGCCTGCGGCAGCTAGGAGGGAAGGCAGCGTTTAGCTAAAACCACGGGTTCGTCGTCTGTTTCCTTTAAAAAGATGTACAAACCCGAAAGACAGCGTGTCTGTGTTTTTAAGGGTTCTACTGTCTCTACTGGCTTCTTTCCGCCTCCAATGACCGGCAGCCCTTCATCATATGTTTTCATACGCGCCAGCCAGGTAACTAACCCTGGGGAGAAGGGAGAGACCCTTCTGATTAGATTGCTGAAAATAAATGCCTAAAACAGATCACTCACAAACGACGCCCCTCTGAGTCACCTCTTCATTCAAGGGCAATCATTCCTTCGGCCCTGCTCGGTGTCCCACCCAGAAAATGGATTGTTTGCCTTCACCCTGGCCTATTCCATAACGCCTGCCAAATCGCTTAGGCATTTTATATTGTTGAATTCCAAACGAAAGCAACACGGAACCCGTGACGAGCGACGGTCTCAGCGTGATTCCGAACCTCCTTTACACATCCAATGGGACAGATACAAAAACGGTTCGCGAACCGGGATCAAACACAGCAGAATGTGGTTAAAGCAAAAACGGCACGTTGCTAGCACTGCTCCTTCCCCCTGGGTAGATGGCAAACCACGTTAATAAATAAAGCAACTGGCTCTTCAGTAACGTACACTTAAACAGTTACAAACAGACAGGTAGAAAAAAGGGATACAGTGGTGCCAAAAAAAAAAAATAAATTATGAAAACGGAAAGGATGAACATTCTCTTCTACACAATGCCGTATAAAACCCGAGCCATCTGGAATGAGAACCCAAGTCCGTGAAAATAACGCAGCAGCGTTACCAGAATGTGTGCTTCACATTTCAACTACACGTTTATCTGTGCAAGAAAGAAAATGAAAGCAAAACCATTTTAAACTTCCAGAAAACTGGATGTCAAAAATCAAATGAATTTTTTTTTTTTCTGGGCTCTTAAACACCTCTGCTGAGCATGTAGTTGTGCAGCATGTCAAGAAGCATCTTCAGCCAGGAAGTTTCAAACAGGCCCCGTGCTTCTGGCCTTTCTACACGATTCCTCTCTGCGATCAACAGCAGGGAAATGCCTGTTTGATACTTCCTTCTGTTAAGATGTTATTGCAGTTAGATATATTTACAAGATGACTCCCCCAAGCCGGCAGGGAGGGTGGGGGCTTCTCCTCAGCGATCCACTCTCGCTAGTTTTGGTTCCGGGATATAAAGGCCAGGACTCGCCGAATCCCATTCAGTCTGTCCTTCAAGGACCTCATCGCTAGGAACGGGAGCTGAGCTCGGCTTTCCAGTGGAAGAACCGCTAATGTCCACCAGCACCAGGCTGGACCGTTCGGGCTCACCTACAACAGAGAAACACACGGCTTCACCCCACTCCCGCAGAAGTGAGATCGGCCTGCAGGTTTCCCAAGCTGCAAGGCAAACATCCCAGGTGGAACTGCTTCTGTGTCGGGCAGACGGCTAGGCACCCCCACGTCTACTTCCCCCCTTCTCTGAGCTGGGCATACGGCCACGCAGAAGACAGAGACTGCGCGGCAGCGAGGGGCGGCCACGAGACAAAAGTTCCGGCTAATGAGATGTAAAGGGAAGGGACGCCCGAAACCTCGGGGCCATGCTCTGGGAAGGGGGCATGTGCCTTCCGCCTCACTCTTTCTCTCTTGCCCCTAGCTAGCGCGTGAGCACGGTGGTGACCGGCTTTCTTCTATCGGGAAGACAGGGGTAACATTCTAAGGATGATAGAGCTTTGTGATGAAGGAGACTGGGTCGCTGAATGATCTTGTGGGACAGAGCTGCCCTAGCCCTCTGCCTGGTTCAAGCCACGGCCATGTTTAGTAGTTGTTAAAGCAAACAGATCGGTGTCCCAACAGATACGCTATACTTCCCAGCCACTGCTCAGTCTGGTCCACTTCCAAGATTCTGTTCGGGTTCTCGGGACGGACACCTAACAGCATATGGGCCTTCAATTCCCATGATCCCTTGGGCTTGGCAGGTCTCTTAACGCCCTGTATTTCCCTGCTTCTGGCCGCAGGCAACATAGTCCACATACGCCATGTCGCTGTGCAAGGCCACAGCGAGCCTCTCCTCTGAAACCGGAGCCTGTGGTCCACAGCCCCAAAGCACAGCAACCCCCCTTTGCAAACATTCCAGTTTGAGAACACATTCATGTCAGAAATGTATGACGTCCCCAGGTTTCTTTCTAATGAGGAGCTTTCCCATCCCACATGAATCCTTCACCGAAATTCTGTCTGTCAGCAGCTTCCCAGCCACACGTTTTAAGACACTGGTGACTTACTTCCTATGGAGCCTGAAACAATCACAACTTCCGGAAGGTTGGTTTAGGACTGTGGAGAACCACCTTCTGGTCAGACCACCTACACATGGGATTATCTGCCTCCAAATGGGCTCACCTGGTTCTTCCCAAACCTTGCCATCTTCTTGGCTTCTCTGTGCCTATAGCTTCATTTGAATTCTTTTTTGTCCCTCACTGTGATCTGTAACAGGCTCTCCCTCCTATTATTAGTTCTGAATATGAAACTGACATATTCTAAACTTTCTTTCCCAGGGCCATTAACAAAGATATTTAAGCTGATGTTAACACTTGTGGCTGCTTCTGAGAAGCCTCCTTCTGAGGCTCAGAACATTCTTATTAATGGCACCGCTGGGGCTGCAGCACTGACTGGATCAAACTGGATGATTTTTTTTTTTTTTTTGCGCGACTGCTGCCAAAGCAACGTGAGAACAGTTCTAATAAGAAAGGAAATGAACCAAGATTTCAACTTTCTGTGTCATCGAGCCCTTATGAATCACTCTGTGGCATCTGTGTTTTCTCTTATGAAAGCTGCTGTATCATTGCTGATCGCTACCTTCTGCCTGACTGAGGGAGAATGCTCTCCAGAAGGTGAAGGGGAACATTAAACTTGATCATGAGCTTGCTCAGAGCTCTGATGTAGTCCTGAGTCATAGTGGCCCAGAGCCAGGAGCTGGGTCACTGGGAAGCACTGACTGGCCTTGCTCCCTTCAACATTTCACGGTGCCTTTGCACGGAGGCAAAGGAGCCACCTTTGCGGTCTGGAGAGAGTGAGACATTTCAGCCCATCAGGGAACAGACTGGTGTTCTGTAGCCACAGATGCAAGAGGAAGAGGGGACGTTAGAGACCTCCTCATCCACCTCCCTCATTCCAGAGCTGGGAGACAAGTTGAGAAAGGGGCGGGTCTTACCCAAGGTCACACAGCTAGAGCGGTAAGGATCAGTCTGTTGGCAGTGAAATCAGAACATACACATTCTTACTACTGTGACAGAGTCAGGAATGAGTGTAAGTAAAGAATCAAGGAAGTCACAGAGGTGACGACGTAGGGGAGCCAGCTCAGAATGCAGGAAGGGTGACGGTGGGCAAATACTTGACTAAGTTATCTCCAGCCTCGTCCTAGAGAGACAGTATTGTCCGATTTATCAGGCAACCAAAGTTGAGTTGGTGAAACTCAACTATCTCCACTTGCCCGAAGAGCTTCCGATCTGCAGCTTGATCTCTCAAGTGGGCCTGTCCCCCCAGGAAACAGACTTGACCCAGTAGCACCTAATCAACTGCTTTCTAGTTTAACTCGGCAAAGGGCAAATTTAAAGATTGGGTCTGTTTGCTCAGGACCTGCTCACCCCTGATGAGGACAATGACAAGGGTCTACATCCGCAGGGCTAAGCAGGGAGGGACCCAGAGATGAGAAGGTGCTGCGGTCTGGCAGCTGGAATCCTGTAAGGCGACTGGTGCCTGCAGCAATGGGGGTGACGGTTATGAAATAGAAGCCTTTAGTCTCAGCTCCCGGGATACCCTTCTCTTAAGCTTGGCCTTTGTGTGAATCTTGTCACCCCAACACATTACCATGGTGTGAATCTGGACTCCCACTGAAGGTTCTTTGGTGGATGGTGTCTATGTTCCCAATCTCTCACCTGACTTATGTCTCAAAGCCTGTCTGGGATCCAAGTTCCTACCGCTTTCCTTTATCACTCCAATTGTGACTTCAGATCCTTGAGTCTTACCCCTGATGCCCACTGCCCGGTGAAACAGTACCAAATTGGATCTATCTCCCTCTCTGCACTCGATCTGCTGAATGGCAACCATGCACCCACCCAATCCCAAACCCTGGGCTCTCTCATCTGGTGGGGGCAGCCCGTTACAGAGAGACATTTTTATATACCTGAGGATCAGCATCTTTCTCTGGCATTGGACCAAAGTGATTGAGTATCCGATTCTTCAGAGAGGTTTTGAGCGAATGAAACCATGATGACGCTTGCTCATAGACACAGTTATGTAATCCCATGAGCTCGGCCTGATCCTCTCCTTGAACCTGAAAGTATCAAAGTGGAAATGAAGCACTCTGTCCCTTCTCCATCACTCCCAAAGCTTCTGCTGACACCAGACTCCCTTCGGGCATCCGGCCTGCGTCCCTAGGAAGGTTCGCCCACCCAGCTTTCTCCTGTGTGGTGTGTGAAAGGCTCCTCAGCCACAGGGTGGGCTGTGTGTGACTACTGCTGAGTGCGGAGGAAGAAGAAAGTTTCCGCCGGGCGCATTAGCTGAAACAGCGAGATAGACAGAAAACCAGAGATGCGAACTGGCCTGGGTGGAGGCGTGCTGTTGAGCTCGCTTATGCTAGCTTATGCCTCTCTCCTTTTCACGTTTCATATCTGCTTTCCCAGTGTCCACTGGGAAGAGGGACACAGGTGTGTCTGTTTCTCACTGTGTAACTCTATTTCCTAAGTCCAATACCTTCGTTCGTCGATCGAACATTTACTAACCTTATACTATATGGTGAATGTAAATATAAACGAACGTGGGATTATTTACTTCTTGTTCTTCCGATTAGTCCAGAAAACCAAGGATGAACTGGACACGTTATCTTTCTCCTTGATGGGATGACGCGTTATAGGGAAGAACCCTTAGCCGGGTCGCGCATTTAAAAATACGAACGTACGTGTGAATCTACAATCGTCTCAAAATGAAATGTTTGAAAACATAAACGAATTGGTACACAAAATACGTGGGTGTAGATATCACTCCCAGATCTATCCCTTGATATCTCTGGCAGAAACCTGACCCCTGGGCTGAACGGGCCCCAGGGTTGTTGATCTGGCTTGGCATTTCTTATGCAGGAATACAACTCAGCAACTAACCAGGGGGAAAGCCAGGGCACGGGGTGCTCCTGCTGCCATCCTACAATCGAACGGCAAGCCGGCGGCATTCGATGTCGCTGCAGCCATTTGGTGAGAAATCCCAAGGCCCCCCGACAGCGCCGAGCAATTCTTCTGCAAACACCTTTGCCCGCCAAGCTACAGGGATAGCCTGGCCCTGGGATTCTTGGCACGGGCCACCCTCACCTTTTGGTCTTCAATGTATTCAATGTCGGCTGTATTGTAACCATCTCGCTGGCCCTGATGGAGGACCCTGAAGCGCCTCTTGCCTACGCTGTCCACCACCGAGCGGCCATCAGCAAAGAACTGAACATTTCTGATCTCTAGGATGCAGCCATATTCCGCAAACCTGCTTATTGGGAATGCGTAAGAAAGTACATTTTTGGTGAGTTGTTTCTGCGGCCTGGCTCCCCAGCCGTTTCTGTAACCCCGGGCTGTGCCTCCAGGGGCTTCTGCCTATTTGCCTGTCCCCGGGGGCTACAGCTGCAACTACACCACAGGCAGCGCCTGTGCCAAGAAAAATCTTCCTGTAATAATGTAACTGCTCCCATTCATTGAGCATACACTGCGTGTGGTGTGCTCAGTGCTTTACGTGCATTAACGCACCAACCTTCCCAACACGCCCGCTATCATTGTACCCACTTTACCGGTCAGGAAACTGAGTCACAGAAAGGTTAAGTGACTTGCCCAAAGGCAAACTTGCTCCAAGGTTGGAGCCGGAACATGAACCCACACACGGGGACCCCGGGTCCCGCGGTCTTACAGTAAAACAAGTTTTATAGTATATACCACCCGTTTAACAAGAGATTAATCCTTGGGGTTCCTTTAAATAGGCAGCCTGTTACATGGTAAACCAGGGGCCAGAGAGACCCCGGTCTCGATGGGTGCTCACGGTCGTGAGCTGGCTAAATCTCAGGAGCTCTGCCTCCCTATCTCCTGGGGGCACCCCAAATAGGCCCAAATCCCTCTCTACCCAACCTCCCTTTACTCACGTAGCTCCTCACTTACCCTTTGACAGGATCTCCAAGGCACATGCCAAACTGTCTTGTACCTGTTTCGATGCATCTGCGGATCATCAGACGGTAACAAGGCTCAAAAATGTGCAGGGGACAAGGAACCGTGGGGTAGGCCATAGTGCACACGAAAATAGGCACGTTCTTATTCAAGCTGTCAGGAAGAGCAAATGACAGATTTCTCAAAGCCGCGAAGCAGAACACAAAAAGGTTGGTCAAATGTCACTTTGTGGTTCCCCCACAGTAAGGCCAGGGGACCTCAGGTTTTGATGGCTGATTAAAAAAAAAAAAATACTGAGATGCAACCAACACTATGGGCTAAGTCCCATTACTGGTGCAGAGGTTAGCCTAAGAGCTAAGAGATTGAAACTGACATGCTGTACATTCCAACTTGGCTTAAAAAACGTCCTCTAGTACCTTCACATTGTGGGTGATAGTTAAACCTCATAGTTCTTTCTTCCTCCCGTGCCCTCTACTCAGAACAATCTCTTCAGGTGTCCTGCCGGCAGTAAAAGCGGACCCAGCTCTCCAGGGGGATGGTGGGAAAATCTCTGCAAGGTCTCATCAGCTTTACAAATTTGCAAAGCCCCCAGAAGGTCTGCTCGGCAGGCCCGGCCGGGAGGAGGAGGGAGCAACAAGAGAGGCAAGTGTCCTCTAGCCCAGTGACGTTCCCATGCGTCAGAATCACTGGGGGCCCTTAAATCCAGACAACTGGGCTGCATCACCCCAGAGACACTGGGATATAAGGTCTGGAGCCGGGACCCAGGGGTCTACCCTTCGAGTGTCCATGAAGAAGCAGGCACACAGCCTGATGGGAAACCACGCCAATGGGGCCAGCTCCTCCTGGATCACTGTTCTCTTCTTTGCTAAATCCAGTACTGGAACTTATCAATGGATACAAGACCATCTGCCCAAATCCCCCAGAGGATTCAGTTTAGGATTTCTTTAAAGAGAAATCCCTCTTGGCATATCCCAGTGTTTATTAGTAAAGCATTAAACGATATTTGAGACAAGGGCTCAGAGAGACTCGCGGTGAATTTAAGAATCAGAAGTAAAGATAAAGACGCCCTGACTAGATCTACTGTAAGCCAATGAGAACAATAGGATTTAGTTTCTAGCTTCTCAGGAAAACACAGTATTCGAAGCGGGAGGCCCACTCAAACGAACCGGTGGCAGTTTAGAAATGTGCTCTACAGGGCGGGCAGAAAACCAGGGCAGCTTTTGCGATCGGGAACCTGGCCCCCAGAATGCTGCGAGGACCCTACTGGGGATCCGGAGGTGGGAGGGCAGCGGTATGAGACGCAGAAGTGAGAGAACGCCTCCTGCTGCTTCTGCTAGGCGGTCTGTCCTTCCAGCCAGGCCGAGAGCTTGGAGCCCTACGGGCACCTCCAGACCCACCCCTCAGCCACAAATGTGCATGGCAGAGGACGCGTGTAACAAGCAGCAGCCTTACTCCCACCACGTATTGAGTGCTTCCTGTGCACTAGCTCATGCGATCTTCCACATGAGGTAAGGACTTCACTATTCCCAAGCTACAGATGAGGAAACTGAGGCCCAGACAGGTCAAGTGACCTGCCTAAGGTCCTGAAGGATCCTCGCTTTGTGGCAAAACTGGGTCACGGGCCCAGGTCTGGCTGACACCAAGGTCCTTAACCTCCCAGCACCTTCTGAGGTTTCTGCAAACAAACGCCCGCACGCCGTGTAAGTTCCCCTGATCTAGCTGCTTCGCTTTGCTCCTACCAGTGACTCCCAGTTACTAGCGCCAAGACGTTGACCTGGTCAGTGGTTTGGCTTATGCGTCTTCAGGGGCGTGCTGGCAACTGCCGGACAGCTGGCTGTCGGCCGGTGGAAAGCTCCGGCTCATAGCGATTGCCAATTTCTATATAGTGTAGATACGCCCACCGAGGCCAACATCCAGCTACCGGCACGATATTGCTAAGTGAGCAGTTAGGGAGAAACGTGCACATTCAGTTCTACGAGCTGCTATGAGTGAAACTGAAAAGAGACGCATATACGTACTTAGAAAGTTCTTCCATTTCTTCTTCATAAAGCCGCCTGCGTTCCTTGAATTCTTCCGGCAGGAATTTAGCTATTAGCTCTTCCATGATGACATTTTTGCTATATTTTCTGGATGCCAAGCACTACAGAGGCAACAGGGCACCGAGACATTATGCAGCCATCAGAAAACCACAAAGCACTTCTCATGTAATCAGCAGAACAGCTGAATCAACCACACATTGAGAGTAATTCGGGCCCACACATTAGCAGCTGGTAACATCATCATGCACGTATTCTCTGGATGTTACATGCGATTACTTTTATAATTAGAAAAAAATACTTTAACAAGGGGAAAAGACCCGCATTGAAGTTTCAAAAGTTTAGCTTTCCCAAAACACTCAAGTTGAGATTATGTTCTTGTCAAAAAAGGGGGGAAACCCTTCCTTTTCCTTTTATTGGTTACTGCATTTACAAGCTGGCAAAAATGGTCTCCATCTGGGATATGCTGGAAGTCTGTGGTCTAAAGGTTCAGGGAACGAGAAAGCCACTGTCCATCACTGATCTTTTCCTGACCCGTCCCACCCCCACCCCGCCCCACCTCAATGCTTGGCTTCTGGATATTGCCAGTCTAAATATTTTTCCCCCTCTAACTTTAGCTGAAAACAAAACAGCTAAATACTGGGGATTGTGTCTATTTGTTTTTTAAATATACCATCTAGGTATCACTGAAATTATGTTATAAGCCATGAATTCAGAACCGAACTCAGGCCCAAGTGTCACTATTACTATCCTCCCAAACACCCCTAACTAACTTCACGCATATCCAGGGATCCGTAGGTAGAGGGAATTGAGCTGTGTGAACCAGACCACGGGAGTTAAAACATCTGCGAACTGTTTGCTACGGACACTACCCACCCAGACCCAGCAGGGGGAGCTCCTGAGTATAAAATTGCTGGTTCGAGACTATTTTTCCTTTCCCAGTATGGGCTGTGTGTGTCTATTCTGCAGTGAACGCGATTAGAATAAAATATTTCTCTCTCTTGGAAATGGTGTAAGTGCGACCCTGTGTGAACACGCAGAGAGAGACGAGAACATTTTCTGGGACCCCACAGCATCTGCTTCTAGGATGCCTTCTCAGCCACTGCCATCGCCTGGCTGCAGAAGATCCACTGCTTTGCCCCGTCCCAGTCTTTGGAGAAAAGCAATGACTCGGGAGGTAGCTAATCCATGGAGGAGGTGACTCCCCCACTGATGCTAAAACAAAAACCCAGGACAGGCACACAGTAAAATGTTGCTGGTGGTTTTCTCCAGGTGCTGAGCATACGGGTAGGTTTTTCTTCTTTCTGCTTATTTGGATGTTGTAGTGTTACCACAACACAGATGTATATTTAAGTATAAGGACCGCGGGCCTCTCCCCCACAATCAGGCCAGGAAAATCCCACCCCTTGATCGAGGCAAGGGATGGCAGGGACCCTCCCCTCCAACCCAATACACACCCCAGGGTCGTCCTGGATGATCATTTCACTCCATTCTCTTAGTTTAAACGTTCAGGTGTTGGGAAAACTCAACATGTGACTTCACTGGACCTACATTCACCTAGAGGGTGTCCTGCATCGCTGAGCTCTCCTCAGGGAAGACGAGGGTCAAGGAACATTAACACTGGCTGTAATGTGTGCCACACAAGTCCTTGGGGGAGGGAAAGCAAGGTGGGTTCCTGGGCCTTCCTGTGCTATAGGAAATTCCATTGGGTCCACCTGAAAAACGATGGTGGCAGTCCGTGTGGTTCATCTGAAAGGACTTGGAAGCCCCAGAGCTTTCCAAGTAGCTAAATATCTGCTAATAAGTACAGCAGCTGGGGGGGTGGGGGGTGGGGGTGGGGGGCGGGACAAGGACCTCGCTGAAGGTCTGCGAGGTTTTTCTGGGGACCTGGGAGTGATCTCTGCAAACCACAGAACAAACATGGATGACAAGAAGATTTCAGAGCTCGTCTAGTCCAATCCCAGAGAGGACAGAGGATTCACCCAAGATGGCAGTGCACCAGGTGCCACGAGGGATGGGCTTAGCACCAGGACCCATGTCTGCCATCGATTTAATACTTTTGTTTCCAACACAAATTAATTTCACTGTTGGCAGTTCATAAAAAGCTGGATGTCGCCTCATTTTCCTGAAGGACTTGGCAAAGAGGGGAGGGGTAGCTGTAAGACGGGAAAGATAGACAGGTGGTGTGAGAGGGTATTTTTCCCTAGCACAGTGCACTGGCTTAGGATCAAACAGGACACCATTTTAGTATCCAAGTCCAAATAATCTAACCTAATCAAGAAAGAAATAATATTTTACCTGTGAAAGACCATCTTTGCACAGCGGACACTTTGCATTGTGATCTAGGCATCTTTCAAGGCATTTTAAACAAAATGTATGACCACAAGGTGTTGTGACTGGCTCGTAGAATAATCTGAAATTTAGGAATCAAAATGGAAGAAAAATGATGCAATCAGACAGAAAAAAATAAAAGAGCTACTCAATGTTAAGGTTCTACAGTGTTATTCGGAAAATTCCGTGTGTGCAAGGGTGGGGGAGGGTCCTTTCTTTTTTACCAGAATTCCCTGCAGTTGCTGTGCTTCAGAAAAGCATTTGCTTTTTATTTCTGAGCTGGATTTGAAAATAATGCATTTATCAACATTTCTGATATAGCTAGATCATTCTGTAACATTAGTTCTAGTCAGCCTCTTCCGACTGGCATCCAGATTGTTTTTCCCTGTCAGGTCTCAGAAAAAGCGAGATTAATGCCCGGAGGGTCTAAGTAGATTACATTCTAAAATATTTAGCCAACCTGCTCGCCTGAGGATATGTAAACACAGAGACAGATGAGCACACACACAGACACACACACACTCCGTCTCACACATTCATTCATTTAAGTACCTTATGTCATATGCACAACGGAAAAAAGACTTGGCTTATTTGCTAGCCTTCATTCCATTTTTACCTAAGCAATGTTTACTGCCTGAAGGATCCCGAAATTGTGCCTGCAACAAACACGTAACTGCCTTTTGTATGAATGGATCATTTTCTTGGGGGCAGTAGAGTAATTCTGTCAGTGTGCTTACTGATGAACACATACACATAAACATACGTAGGTATGCACACATGCACTTCAATTAGATCCTATTTTAATTCCTTTACAGGAGCCGGCTAATTTCAAAGCAGCGTGGGGAATCTTTTTAAAAGCCGTTCTACCCATTCAGAGATTCACAGATTTACTTTGCTTTTGGAAAAAGAAAGGCTCACCTGCGGCAGGACCACCGGGTGGGGGCAGCTGACGACGGTGGTTCAGAAGTGGGGCTGGCGCTCACCAAGAGGACAGACAAAAGGGAAAGACAGACGCCTGACCAGCCTGTTTTGACCTCACCAGCGTTCAGTTGCGAGGAAGAGGCCGCCAGCTGCACAGCCCCCTCGTGTGGCCGGGAGGTGTACCAACAGCCTGGCCCACACGGCCAGGCTGAGCAGAATCAAAATGTCAGAGCTGAAAAGTACTGGAGAGAAAGACTGAACCCAGCAACCAGAATGAAACTGAGCTCCAGAGGGGACAAAGTGGCTCGTCTGTTGGCAGATGAAGGTCTATCCAACTTCCACTAGCAGTCGTGTGCTCTTTCTGTTAAAACCGCGACTCTCGGCCCTATTGGTGTGTGAGAATCACCTGGGGCGCTTTTTCTTTAAACGGCTTTACCGATGTCTAATTGACGTGCAATAAACGGCACGTACTTACGGTGTACAATCTGCTAAGTTTTCACAGACGTACACACCTATGAAACTATCTCCGCAACCAAGGTCACGAACACACCCATCGCCCCCAAACATCTCCTCGTGTGCCTTTGTAAACCCTACCTCCTGCTCCTCCCCGTGCGCCCCACCATCACCTGCAGACCTTTGAAAAACTACAGGTGCCAGGACCACGCCTGCAGAGGTTCGGGTCAGTTGGTCCAGGGCAAAGGCCAGGCATCAGGATTATTATTATCTTTTTTTCTTTTAAAGCTCCTTGGTGGTTTGAATGTGCAGCCAGGATTGCGAGTCACTGTATTTCACAATCCTACTAATCTCCGCATGGGCAAATCCTCTGTACAGGTCTCCAAACCTAATTACCAAATCTGCCGAGGAAAAGACTAGCAGCTGCTGGCACATTCCCCTCTTTCTTGATTTAAAAAAAAAAGAAAAAATTCTAGTGGAATTTGAGGGGAAAGCATCTTGTGGGAAAGGAAAGAGTTTCTTAAGAGCAATCAATTTCGATTTAACAAGCTCTCCACCAAACAGATTCTCACTTGTCCACTCGGCACAAGTGCTCCGGGTGCCTACTGCGTGCTGACGCGGAGCTAGGCGCCGGCACGTGACAGGGACAGGGGGCACCGGACTTGTGGGAGGTGAGAGGACAGACGTCGAACAGGACGTCGGAAAGGCGAGGTTTCGCAAGTACACGCCCGTACGAATGAAACTTGCCAAAACGTTGAAATTAAGCCAATGAAGGTTTGGAGTAGGAGGGAGGCTTTTCATATATTCACTTTTCCTCCTTTTTGAATGTTTCAATCCTGTTTTAAGACGCAGTTAATTTGCTTAGCGTAATTAATAGACGCCAGTTATTAAGTCGGCCAAAAGCTGAAATTAATTTTCAAAAGCACTCTTTATGATGGAGGTCCTAACCAGCGTACTAAGGCGAGAAGAAACATAGAGAAGTACGAGGACTAGGATGGAAAAAACCAAGTCTGTGCGATGGTGGACTGGGAAAATCTAAAGGAATCTGCAGGATGAGTCTTAGAATCCGTAAGAAGTGCTAGTATGGGCAAGGATGTTAGTTACATATACACACGCCCGCAACTGTGTTCCATACGGCAGCGAAGCGACACGAGAAAGCACGCTTTTAAACACGGTAACATTGACAACTGCTTTCGACAATCGAGCACCCGGGAATAAACCCAACAAAAGCTGTACCAGCCCTCTGTAGGAGAAAAACTATGAACGCCTCACTGCAAGGAAGCAGAGAAGACCTAGTCAAGTCCCGATGGAAATCCCGGCGGCTTATTTCACGCGTTTGTTTTTGCAGGACTTGACAAGTTGATTTCTAAACTGTGTGAGGCAAGGCAAAGGGTCAAGAGGTGCCAGGACGCCTCTACGAGCAGCAGTGTGGGAGGACTTGCTCCACCAGACGTGAGACCTTATTATAAAGCAGCCGTGATGGAAACGGTGTAGGGCTAGCACAAGGACACACAGATCCGGGGATAGAATAGAAAGCCCAGGAATAGACCCAGATCCAGATGCTTCATTTATGACAACTGTGGCACTTCAAAGCAGAGCGCGGGATTTTCAATACATGAATAGCATCCTCAATAAATGCTATTTGGGGTAGTGGGCTGTCCCTATGGGGAAATGGAAGTTGGACTGTCTGCCACACCGCGCACAAAAAATCACTTCCGTGTGGGCTGGAAAGAGGAACGTGAGACAGTAAAGCTTTTAGAAGATACAACAGAATGCGTTTACGACCTCCGGGTAAAAGAAAAAAAGATTTCTTAGGCAAGGTAGGCACCAAAAAAAAAAAAACAAAAAAAACCCCACTAACTATAAATGAAAGGATTGATCATTTTCATGAAAACCAAGAACTTGTAAGTTCATCCGAAGATGCCACTGAGAGAGCAGAGAGGCAAGCCGCAAGTGGCAGAAGGGATTTCCAGCACACGTGACTAACAGAGGCCTGGTATCTAGAACATACGTAGAGCTCCTATAAGTCCGTAAGAGAAAGAGAGAGAACCCGCTCAAAAATGGGCAAAGATTTAAATGCACGCGCATACATAAAAACTGCTCATGGCAATGCTACCCGCAGTAACCCCAAACTAGAGACAGCCCAAATATCCCTCTACCATAGAACTGGTAAAGAAACTGTGCGGTAGGTTCATACAAGGGGATGCTATACACTAATGAAAACAAACAAACTTCACCGACGACGCGCAGCGACATGAATAAATAAACCTTAATACTGCGGTAAAGAAGCCAGAACAAAAAGAAACAGGACAATTCGATTTATGTAAAGTTTTTTAGAAATAGGTAAAGCTAAATTACCCCACTTAGAGACGCATACATGGGTGGTGAAACTATTTTTTAAACAGAGGAGACAAGGGGGAACCTAGGTGGCTCAGTCGGTTAAGCGTCCAACTCTTGATTTCAGCTCAGGTCACGACGTCACGGTTGGCGAGTTTGAGCCCCATGCCGGGCTCTGCGCTGACAGTGCGGAGCCTACTTGGGATTCTCTCTCTCTCTCTCAAAATAAATAAATCAACTTAAAAAGCTAAAAAGAAGAGACAAAAGTCAAGGTAGCGGTTTCGGTGGGCGGGGGGCAAGGAGTCGTGATTTGGAAGTGGCACACAGAAGGCTTCTGGGGTCCTGGCCGTGTTTTAGTTCTTGAACTGAGAAAGGCTGACTGAGTATCCTCTTTACAATATTTTGTTAAGAGAATACGTTTTTTAATTTTTATGTACTTGTCCAAAGTGTTTATTTCACATTTTACCATGTCTCTCAAAAGTGTGATTGGCAATAGGGCACCTGGGTGGCTCAGTCGGTTAAGCGTCCGACTTCGGCTCAGGTCACGATCTCGCGGTCCGTGAGTTCGAGCCCCGCGTCGGGCTCTGTGCTGACCGCTCAGAGCCTGGAGCCTGTTTCCGATTCTGCGTCTCCTTCTCTCTCTGACCTTCCCCCGTTCATGCTCTGTCTCTCTCTGTCTCAAAAATAAATAAACGTTAAAAAAAAAATTGGCAGGCTGATTTGGAAACCACTGCTGTGATCTACTAGAACGGCCAAACGAGAAAGTCTCATAATCTGCAGTAATCTGAATGCTGTGAATCCGAATACTTGTTGTACATTAGTCGATGACGTTAATGGTGGCAACGACTGAGGAGTCTGTACCTGCAAAACTGTTTTTCCCAAGAATTTCAAAATTGGGCCTTTTGTCAAACAACGATATCGCTGGCTAGTTAACTGCAGTAAATCCTGACACTTCACGAGCAGATGGGTGAAACAGACACCGAAGGAAACGGCAACTCTTAGCAAGAACTGCGCACAAAACGCCCTGATCGAGTGGTCACAGACAAGAATGCTGCCACAGATGTGGTATAATGATTGCCTTGAAATAACTCAAAGTTCAGATGCTTCGAATGTATCACCTTTCAGGACGCAATTCGCTTCTAGCTTCAGAGCTGCTCCGCTCCTCTAGAAAGGCCGACTGAGTAACGTGGCAAGGAACAGGTGGAGTAGATTTCACTTGCTATTCTGGGTGCCTCTAAAACTGTTTTTCATATAAATTAACCTTGTACATTGATAGGCGGTAACGAGGATTAGTTCCGCTTTACTATTGCGGAAATTAAGACTCGGGTTGGATGACTTGCCCAAGGTCACACAGCTAGCTAGGAAGCGGCAGGGCTTGGGAAGTAGAGTCACATCGGATTCCCTCTGCACTCCGTGACACGGCTGTGAGCATGTGCACATCTGGAACAGACATCATCTATCTGTGTGTACCTGCACGTACTGACAACATAGCTTTCTCTGTCCCTCTCTGTCTCTCTCCCTTCCCTCTCGCCCCACTCCAGAGAGAGAGAGAGAACTCCATGGAGAGAGAGCTCGAAATAGGAATATACTCGAATTCCTCTCCCTTTTATTTACCGCTTTAGGTAATGATTTCAGAAAACACGTCAGGGAGGCATTTATAAATCAGAGTAGAGCCGGATTTTCTCACAAGAAAGCATTTCACATTGTCACAGCGGTGGAGTAAACAATAGTAATAATAAATGCTTTCAGTTAGATGTCAGCCCGGATAAAATGCTTGGCTTGTCTGGAAATAGCTATCTTTGCCCACCAGTTACATCCTTGTATTGTGTTCTTTTGGTGCTATCAAATGAGAGTGAAGAAGGAATAAGAAGGAGGGGGTGGAGAGAGGGAAAGAGAGAGAGAGAGAGAGCGAGAGAGGGAGGGAGGGAGGGCAGGAAGGAGAGAGACGGTGAGGGGGTGGGGGGAAGGGAACCGGCCGCTTAACGCCCAGCTATTCGAGTGGCTAAAACAAGGTTAAATACAAAGTTTTCATTGCGATTGACAAAGAGGTCACTGGGCCATTAGGTAACTGGTTCAAAAATCACACATGCCTGCTCCACATCTCAAAATAGCCTTGTCACCCCAAAGGCGCTGTTCCACGCCAGCCCCAGAGGTGCCCCCCCACCCACCCCAGCGGCGAGAGGCTCCCACCTCCGTAGATCTCAAGGGAGGGGTTTCGGTCACTAAAGACTGAGGAGCAGAGTTCCGAGGCGTGGGAATTAGGAAGCAGCCTCCCTCGACGGAGCTCTCCCAATCCAGCCAGCGGGACTCGGCGATTATCAAGTGTCTCATTAACGCACGCTCCAGTTACCGTTCCGTTCGTCTTTTCCGCCCCTTTCCCCGCGAGACACGGAAGCCGCTCCCGAGTGTCTCTCCAGAGCCAGGCCGGCTTCACGCTCCAACTTGTCTTCTACCGATGCGGTGCCGCGGGACTGGATTTCGTTCTAGAAACTTGCGCAGGAGGTGCAAATGTCTAGTTTCGTGACCCAGCAGATGGTCTGAAGATATCTCAACCCTTAGCCACCCTCTCCCCCTGCCAAAGACAAGTGAGGGTCGTGATAGAAGCCGGTACGGATCCCAATGACAATAAAAAGGAAAAAAAAACCACTAGCGGGTTGGAAGCAGGAAGTCTGTCAGGGCTGTGTTCAGACCAAGGCATGTCTGTGAAACGGCCTTGTCAACATCTGATTTCCGCCTTGCAGACGAACCCTGCTGGAGGGGGAACTACGTGCTTGTGACCAAGGGCTAGGGCCTTCAGAGCCTCGAGGTCACAAACGCTCTCCGGACTTGGCAGGTTTCTCGGCACCCTAAAGCGGCTGGAGTCCCCCTATAACTTCCTAGGCCTATCCGACAGTTGCCCCCAGACAAAGATGGGCTTTTGTTCTGAAGCCTCACTCAGAGCAGAGGGGCAGGATAAGGGAAGTGAAGGCTTTTAAACTCAGGGCGAGCAAACCGGAAGGGGGGTCTCATCCTCCTGGTGTTTATTTCTCGGAGCAAATTTCTAACCCTTCTCCGAAGCTCCCTGTTGAGATCGGGGACAAACAACACGGAAGGGAGAGAGCGGAGGAACCAGAACAAAAGAACTCCAACCTCGGGGTTGTGAGTCCTCAGCGAAAACACAAACAGGATGAGTCTGTGTGTTTGGTTTTGTTGGCTTCGCTGGATGTCGGGAGGAGCGTGAAGAGGAGGGTGAGTCCGGCAAGGACTCGGGCTCTCTGAGCAAGCTGAACCAAGTCTGTCGAAGTCTGACACCTGGAAGACCGCGGCTCACATCGCAGGCTTAGAGCCTCGATGGCAAAGGCCCATTTCTCTGCTTGGCCAGGACCCGCCTACTGCTTTGTTGCGAGGGGGAGAGGGAGATGGCAAAAGGGAACTGGTTACATAACCCACCTCACTCTCGCCCCCTCCACCCAAACCTCCCGTATTACATCCAGAAGGCTCTCCTTGGGTGCTGCTGCGTTCCATCTGCCGAACTGGTCATTTTCAGGTCTGCCTGATCCCAGGAGCAAGTCTGACAACTCAATTTTTTCGAAATGTTTATTTATTTTTGAGAGAGAGAGAGAGACGCAGAGAGTGAGTGGGGGAGGGGCAGAGAGAGACGAAGAGAGAGAGTCTGAAGCAGGCTCCGGGCTCCGAGCTGTCAGCACAGAGCCTGACGCGGGGCTCGAACTCACGAACGGTGAGATCAGACCTGAGCCGGAGTTAGACGCTTAACCGGCTGAGCCGCCCAGGCGCCCCGCAATTTTTCTTTTTAAGAGAGAAAAAGTACATGTCCAGGCAATGGCGGCCTTACTCCTTTGTATGCAAACAAGAAAAGTCCTTCTGAATACAAATGCACGTGATTGATATGGAAGGCATCGTGCTCGCAAAGGGCAAGAAAACATCTCAGGATCCTTGGTTGGCTGGATCCCAGTGTGTGGTAGACCACGAGATTTTTCTTGACATCTCTTGGGTCAACCATCTTAACAACTTTTGTGCAAATGTCTCAGTCTTCTTTTAATGCTATGTTGAAAAAAAAAAACAACCCACATTTGAGAATCTACTGAATTCTGTGGACCTTGCTCTGGAAACACACACCCACCCACCCACACACACACACACACACACACACACACATTTTTACATACAACTTGAGGCAATTCATAGATCTATGTAGAATCCACACATAGAACTTCCTCAGGGGTCCGGGGGCCTAAAGTTGAAGAATCTCTGGCCTAGGAAAAAAAGTTCCCATTTATGGAGTATTTACTCTACGTCAAGCACTATTCTAATAAGAGAACTGAGAGTCTCTCAATCAGGACAACCTCACAGGGTAGGTAATACTCTTCCCTATTTACTGACGAGACAACAGTGGCAGAGAAGATCACTTGCTCCAGGCCCAACAGCCAGTAAACGGCAGAGCCAGGGCTCAGGCCCACCCTGTCTGGCTTTGGAGCTCATCCTCTTAGCCACAAAGTCACAGCTGTGAAATGAAACAGATGGATGTCATTTTTTGCACGCAGACCATGCTTCTACCGGCTTCCTTTTTTTTTTTTTTTTTTTTGAGGGGAGGGGTGGGCAGGTGTGTGCATAATCTGCCTCCCCACTGGGTAGAGAAGAGATGCCAGGCCGAGTAGTACGTGCCTAGTACTAACACTGTTCGAAACAAAAACCAGTTGGGCCCTCTACTTGACTGCCAAAGAACAGGCCCATGGCATCGACATTAGCCCCTGAGCTTTGAGATCTTGATCGAGCAGTTGGCGATCCGTTCCACGGTCAGGAACTCAACTCCCTACGAGGTGCCAGGAAAGTAATGCAGATATGAGACACGGGCTGGTACTGTCAGGTGGTGGGGGGAGAGGGGAGCCATGGCCCAACTGGAGAGCGTGTGTCCTGTCCCGGAGCATTCACATTTAACAACAACCAAACAACTCCCGTGAAGGCCACACTAAAGACAATCAGCCTGTGGCCATCAGTTTGCGACTCTGAGTGGACCGTGTCCTCCCCACTGTCTAGGTATTTCCCAGTCAGGAGTGCAGGGAATGTAATCTGTAAGCAAGGGACACAAGCTAGCCCGTGTGACAACCAACAGCAAGATTTTCATTTTGTTAGAACCATGCTTTTCCGTGCTAACCAACCAAACGGTAGGTCACTGGCCGAAAGGTCCAGAATCCCCCCAGAAAAAGCAGCTTCAGGCAGTAAGCGATAGTACCCTTCACATACCTCATACACAGGGAGCATTCAAGGTCAGATGCATCAAAGGACGGGAGTGGAGCACTGACCGCAGCTCTGGCCCCCTGGTCGGCGGGAGGATCTGTGATTTAGAAAGCAGTATGTCAGAGGCAGACCAAGCTGGCTTGCACAGTCAGCACTTCTGAGGCAGAACCACCCCACTAGATTTTCAGCTTTCCACCCTCAGCGCCTCCCGGAGGGTTGATTCGGTGGCCACCCGAGCCACTGGGAGTGGGGTCCCCTGAGGGAGGCCCTGGTAGGTTTCCAGCAGGCCCACGGGAAGAGAGATGCGAACCAGGGAACGTCCGGGAGCCCTGGGGACTTCACTCCAATGCAACAGGCACCTCACTCTCCAGAGGCAGCGGTTCCCTGGGCCGAGCGAGGCCTTCAAAGCCGACACCGAACCTCGGCACCGCCAGCCTCTCTCGGAAAGACGCCGGGCTGTGGCTGCTGCTTCTCAACTGCCTACCTGCGGGCGCCCAGCTGGGAAGGATGAGCGTGAAGCCTGATCACGCCTCCCTGCCCCTACATTCCTGGAACGGAGAGGAGGGTAGGGACAGGTTGGCCTGGAAGGCGACACCATCAAGGGTACGAGGCGTCACTACTCGATGCGGGGCTTGACCTCAGGCCTCGGCTTTCCGTTATTAGCGAGCCCCGGCAGTATGCTAGCAAACCGTGCGCTCTCACAGAAGCTTCACCGTGACCTGAGGCGGCACAGCTAAGTGCCAGAGCCGGGCCGCACACCCAGAGCCCAGGGAGCCCGCGGAGCCCTTGGATGGAGGCTAAGGAACCCGCATATGCCGGTGAGCCCAGGCACCTCCTTCAAGCCCCTTGGTCCCTGGGTAGAGTCAGTACCTGGCTTTCTGGCTTTAGTAGGCACCTCTGGGTCTTGGGGTCCAAATTGACAACGTTTCCTTTTCTTTTCTTGGCATTTGCCAGCCTTGGCAGAGGCAGCATCCCCCTTCTCCTCCTGGTCTCCTGCCTGGCCTTTCCCGTTGCCTTCTTGCCCCTCCCCCTCTACTTTAACTGGGTTCTCCAGGCTGCTGCGGTCTCCCGCGGCCGCTGCTTCCTCCTGACTAGAGCAGTGCGGGAGCTCCCGGCTTTCCTGGACGAAGAAAGAGCCAAATGTCAGCACCAACTCGGGCCCAGGATCCTCCTCTGACATCGCTACCCACCGGGGGCAGAGAGAAAACTGCACAGCCCTGATCATTTGGTGGACACCCGGCTTAAGGAGCAAAGGCATGCCTGGCCTGGGTGAAGTTGACGACCTTCCCTGGGCGAGGACAGAAGGGTATGTAGGGGACAGACTCCTTGGGCTGCGATAAAGGGGACAGATGCAGAGTGTGGCACCACCGGGCCCTCTCCTGGCCAAATCTTTCCCGTTACCACGCGAGGGAAACAAAGACAGGCGGTGAGGGCAGGTCCTGTCACTGCCCTTCCAGGCCATCTGCGAGCCCCACACCCAGCTCCAAAAGGACTTTCGCTAAGGCTCTGGCATAGGCCTGCAGGGTTACCACAGGTACCAGAGCCCCGTGTTATACGGGTCAAAAGAATCAGGGACAAACCACTCTTTCGACTGGCTTTTGGGCGAAAAGTGAAAAAGAGACAACTCATTCGGCAAAACGACCAATGATGTCTCTAGCCTTTTAAAGAATTTCCGTCCAGGAGGGGGTATTTGAAAATGGATCTAGAAATAAATCCAAACACCAGGGGGTGTTTGTGCAGATTCACCCGGAGAACCCTGAACCCTACTCTAAATCCACAGTCCAGGAGTCCAAATGCTCATGTGGGTTTTTTCCCCCTCCAGCCCCCGAGCCACCCCCCCCCCCGAAATCGGTAGATAGATGGGGAAATGGGGGGCGTCTGGTAGGGAGAGGTCAGTGAGCTTGATATGGGTTTTCTCAGTCTCTAACCTGGGGGGGTTCAGGGGTCCGAGCCCCAGGCATCCACATGGGAAGACACTGCTTTGCAAAGCAAAGCTTGTGTGGAAGCCGGATCCCCACTCCCAGCTGGCTCACCCTGGAAAAGCCAGGGGTGTGATTTTCCTTCCTTTCTGTTCCAGCTGCAATGGGAAGCCACTCCAGACACTCCAGCTCCCGATTAGTGTTCTCAATCATGTAACAGAGATCTCAAACGTGACTGAAATGCACTCGGGGTTCTCTGCTTCCAGGAGGTACTCAGTCCTGCTCCTCCTCTTTTTTCTTAAAGTCAGGCCCACCTGCATTTCGTTCCTTCTCCAGGGTGGGGACAGAAGCAGGGAAAATGGAAGGCCCCTGCCTGCCATGGAGATCACAGGGCTTCCATACAGGGGAAGAACACACCGCCTGGATGGAGGGGAGACTGTTGCCTCAAGGTGCCTCGGTGCTCAGTGCTAAACTTTGCCTTCAAGTCTGGACCCCTGAGCCCCGGCTTCCGCCCACTTGCCCTCTGCTGGGAAAGCGAGGGCCTGGAGCCCATCTCTCTCTCGTTCTGTTCCCTCGTTTTCAAAGACAGGCGCAAATACCCATCTTTCTCCCAGGGACTTAACGCTTCCCAAATTGCTTCCCTCTTCCTGGCTACAAATACATACTGGAAGTCTACACATGTGTAAGACACTGCGAGGGAATATAGAACTACCTCCGCTTGGGGATCAAATGGAGTTGTCTTTGCACAAGGAACTCAGCTGGTGCTCAAAGACCAGCAGCTTGAACAAACAACAAAAAAAAAAAGCAGGAAAGGAGGGGTTGTCAGGCCTCTTTCCAGGCTCCGCCCCCAAGCTGATAAAGCCACCCGGATTGAATGAATGGTTCCAGGGGAAGCGGGCCGATTCCTTTCTACTTCGGTCAAATCTCTCCCTCCGCTGGATCTGACCAAAAACTGAAAAACGACTGTAATAAGGTTAAAAAACAAAAAACAAAAAAGAACCCGGGGACCGTGCCCGAAATCCAGTTTTATCTGCAAGAAATATAACCTCCTAGCAAAGAACATGGCCACCAGCGACTCCTTTTCTTCTTTCTCAGGAACCGAAGGAGAGGCAGGGCTCACTCCCATGTCTGCCCACACAACAGCCAAACGAAGCATCACGAGCGAGCTGGGCGAGTTGAGTTTTACCTGTGGCAACTTTGGTAGATTATGACTGGTGCCTTCAGTAGCCATTGACTCTACGTGTTCCTTTAATCTAGGGTGAGGTGCCAACAACTTCAGGATATCGGGAAAATGTTCCTGAGACTCCCCCGGGACTGATGGTGAAAAGAAACTAAGGAGAAGCTGTGACATAAAACAGAAGACTTCACTACTTAAGTTTTCTACAGGTGCTCGGGTGAGAGGGGCAGGGGTGGGAGGGGCAGGGGGCACAGCTTGTGGGGGGACACTCCGGGGAAGCAGCATGGGACCGGAGACCCCAACACGCCCGGGCAAGGGGCCTCCCTTCGGCGTGCATCAGAACCAGGGAGCGTAAGAACTCTCCAGGCTCCGAGTTCCCACACCTGGCTGCCCCAGGTCTCAAGTGCAGCCCAGGCATCTGGACTTCACCACGGCTGCCTTTGTCACCCCGGCCAGTTAAGAACCGTCACTCCCATGCTAGCGTTCCATAGAAATATCTACGGTGGGAATTCAAAACCTATCTAGGAGGAAAGAGACAGAGAGGTGAAGGCAGGCGAGAAACATCACTGGGCCTGCAGTCAGCTCCGTAGCACCACCATGGGCAGAAGTCTACAAACGTCCTCCAGGCTCCTGGATAGGTCTTTCCCCTGCCGGCCCGTTTCGCGCCCTCCTCCCCGGACCGTCCTCCTTGGATTTCCAATCCCTTCCACGGCAAAGTGGTGGGAAAAGCAGAACCCAGCCTCTCCTCCCCCATTCCGGCCTCCGCTGTGGGGAGACTGTCAGGTAACTTCAAACACTGGAGGCAGGCAGGCCTTGCCTTGCAGATGGATACGGTGCGGGGCGGGGGGACGTGGCAGGTACAAGACCCAGAACCCCCAGAAGGGACTGGGAGGCAAGGATGTGTGTTCTCGTGCGGACTGCCCGCATTCTTGCTTCCATCCTCCCCTGCGCCAGCACGGGTTACGGGCGGACACGTGTCTCTACCGTACGTAACACGGAACACAAGAAAGCGGGTCGCCTGGCTTCCAAAACACGTTGAAGTGCCTGCCACTGGGCAGCCGCTGTACTGCTCGGAGACCCACTTAAGGGCTGCTCCGTGCCCTTGCTCAGGAGAACAGGGTGTTTACCGATCAAGGGAGTCGGACCGAAATTCTGAGCAAACCCTGTCCAGGTTGATCTGTTCCCTTGCTGGCCCCCAGCAGGGCCTTCACCATGTCCCTTCGGATGTCAGCACTCTCCACACAGCCGAACCCTGCTCGGCCTCTGAGGCTGGCTCCAGTGCCACCACTCCAGCCTCCGGGACCTCACTTGTCCTTTCGTGCTCTCCGCTGCACCACGATCGAGCACCTGGTACTGGCTACACAGTCTCGCGTCAGCCTCAGATTGTGCCGCGCACCTACGTCTTTCTGACCAGATGGCCAGCTTTTGGAGGCACGTCACAGATGTCCAATACGTACTCATCACACCGGATGGAATGGAATTAAGACACTTATCCATCCCAGGGCCCAGGGAGAGGCCGAGGGTTCCAGCTGCTTGTGGGGAAACCCACTTCCCAGGTCTCAGTTGGTAAAGGAGGGAGGCGGGGACGTACTCACAGTGCCCAGGGCCAAAAACGCCAGCTTTCAGAGGCCCCTCCTCCCCAGGAGCCAAAGCTGGCCTTCAGAAGCCCTCCCGAGTGGCCCAACAGGACCAACCCGCTTCTGAAGCAGTTTCCCCGGAATCCTCCCCCAAAGAGCACGATACTTGCTTGTCGTGCTGAGCATCAGGTGACGTATGCAACTGTTGAATCACTATATCGTACACCTGAAACTAACATAACACTATGTGTTAACTAACTGGAATTAAAACAAAAACTTAAAAAAAAAATATAAAAGAGCAATGGTGCTCTCCGGTGGCAGCCACACAGCATCCGAAGGTACGAGGATTAGAGGGCAGGGCATGGAGGGGGGAGGGGGGCAAGGAGGCAGAGGAGAGAAATCGGTGGAAACAAGGGAGAAACAGCGACTGCACTTCGCTTCTTACCTTTACTACCTAAGATCTCATTCTAGACCTTCCCAGCGGCTTTGGAAAACAAAAGTGGGGGTCAACGCTCAGGGAGAATGATCATTCCACGTGAATGAAGGTCAATTCCACCTCAGGGTCAGCCTTGGAAAGGCCCAAATGGGTCAAGAAGGGGCAAAGAGCATGTGCAGTAAAAGCAAACACTAAAAAGAAACCTAGGCCTGTGAGTGTCTAAGGTCGCTAATTACTGCCAAGTGAACCTGGACCGTCTTCGTCAAACCTGTAGCCCCGAAACTGGAACAATCCAGTAAATCAGAACTGCTGAGGGCCCTCAGTGTTCGTACACGGCTGCCGTGCCCTCATCACAGCCCGTGGAAATCCGCCTCTAAGTTCTCGCCCCAGCTTCAGAACTCCGGGACACTCATCACGGGCCTAGGCTCCCTTGTAGGACACATGCAGGATCGCGAGGTCCTTAAGGACCGAGGCTGTGGCTTCTGCGTCTTTGGGTCTCCAGAGAGGTGCTGTGCCAGAGCGAGATTCTTCTAACCAACCTTTGTCGATCCCCCCGCCCCCAGAACGGGACAGCCCTGTTGCTCCTCTCCCCTCCACCCCACCAGTGAGCGCCGAGAGGCCTGGCATGTCTTCCTGGGACAGAAGAACGGTGGGCCGCCAGGAAGGCAGACTCTGGAAGCAGACGGAGCTGGGTGTGCCTGCCCTTTCTCCAATCACGAGCTGCGTGGCCTCGGGAAAAAGACTCCCGGCCTTGGCTTCCTCACCTGTCCCATCTGTGACTTGGGATTAAATAACATCACCTACCCTCAAAGGGATGCTGTGGAGATGAAATCATATCTCCCACAGAAAGCCCCAGCACAGGGCCTGGTGCACTGGGAATTGCTCGATAAACATTAGCTGTTATTGTTATTAGTCACGCCATGGACTGCACTTAAGATTCGGGGAAGGGTCCACAGCTTGGAGCACATTCTCTGCCACCAGGCCCTGCTCAAGAACACCCTGCCCACTTTCCCAAACCAGGCCATGGCAACTTTCCAGGAAGAAATCTGTGTGGGGCAGAACCTCCAGAGCTCGGCTCCCCTAGTTCACTGATTTTGCTAAAGATTCCTTTCCCGAGCCTTCAGAAGCCAGTCCCGTCCCTTGCTCCCTTTCTTCGTCCACGGCTCTGCCAAACCTCACCGGGGCGGGGGCACTGGAGACAGGTGGTGAACAGGGGGAGGGGCACAAGGAGGGCAGAGGCGACCACTGTCTGTCAGCATCCAACTTCTAGGCCAGTTGGCCACACAGGCTGAAAGCACACTGCAGAACAGTAAGCACTGACGTCCATGAACTGAGGACCCTTGAGCCCTTCACCAGCGCAAACATCTCATGAATTAAACACACACACACACACACACACACACACACACACACACACCAGCCACATTCTCCTGGCACTCAAGCGTCGGAATGGCTGCTTGCATTATACCGTAATGGTCCCTGACTTACATCTGTGAGACAGTGTGTGTGTTCTATTTCTAGCAAAGGCTGAAGGCTAGAGTTCTGCATATAGCAGGGGAGATGGTGACCAACATTCCTGGTGAGGAGCTGGCTGTCCTGTGTGTCCGGTGAGGCCGTGACTCAGCCAAAGCAAAGTTCTACAACCGCAGGCAGCCCCACACCCCTGACCTCTGGTCAACGGCCAGAATCTCCAGAATCTTCCATCCCCCTGTTAACTTATCTGGCTTGATTTGGTTTGGTGTGGTTTTCCCACTCACAGCTCAGACCCTGAGTTTAAGAAGCAAGAACATGCCTCAGAGCCTCCTACAAAAATGCAGGAACTGCTCAAACTGATTGCACACGCCAAGAGGACGGTGTGTTTCTGAGCAATCAATTGGCACTTGTGTCTCCTTCCTGCCCCCTTAACCAAGGGAGCCACCCACTCAGGGCCCTAAATGCCAGGGAGGGTAGTTCCCTCAGTCCCTCCCTGGACAAGACAGACAAGTGGGAGCCCGCTGGGCAGCTGGATCTGATACCATCTCAACTCACCCTTTGGGCTTCAGATCTTGCTCTTTTGTTCTTTCCATCGAGGGACACACAATATAGAAACTCCCTTAGTGCTTCCTCCACCTTGCCTAAGGTGGCCAAGGCCTGTGCTTTTCTGAAGTGTGCCTGGAAGAAAACATCGGCATTCAATCCTGTTCTTATTTATCTATCGACTTCTTGACACTGGCTAAATGTTTCGTGAGTATTTGCTACTGTGTGAAGGGGCTTAGAAGGACTATCTCTCGTCAGCGCTCCTGGGTGGCTCAGTCGGTTAAGCATCTGACTTCGGCTCAGGTCCTGATCTCATGGTTCCTGAGTTGGAGCCCCACATCGGGCAGAGCCTGCTTCGGATCCTCTGTCCCCCTCTCTCTCTGCCTCTCTCCTGCTTATTCTCTCTCTCTCAAAATAAGTAAATAAAAACTTAAAAAAAAAAAAAAGAACTGTCTTATCTACAGTCCTATACATGTGGACAAATGGTCTGAAGCCCATTTTACAGAAAATAAAACTGAGACCCAGAAAAGTGACGTGCCCAAAGTAACACAGAAGGCAAACTGTGGAATCAGGGTTTAAGTCTGGGTCCGACTGATACCAAAGTCCAATCTCCTAATCCCTGTGCCATACGACCTTCCCGCTGCCCCACTGTTGTATTGGAGGGATCACCAAATGTAGCAAGAACCCTCATCTTTGAAGCACCTACTAGCCAGCTTTTAATACCCGTTCCAATATGCCTTTCTATTCACTAGCCCATCAAGCAGAGATCTAGTTCACATTACTGGCTGCTGAGTGACCACCCATACTTGCTGATCATTCTTCAGAAGAGGCCCAAGGGAATGGACATGGCCTCTCCAAGACGTCAAGGTAGTTAGTGGCAAAGCTGAAACTAGAACTGTGGTCACGACGCCCAGAATGCTCTTCCCCATAAAGCAGATTTCCCTTCAGAGGGCCAACCAGGGACCGAGCAAATGCTTTCCGTCCTGTAGGCTCAGCTCACTTCTGTTCCCTCACCACATCTTTAAAAAGTATAAAAAGTGTTAGGGCTCCTCGGGGTCCCCGCCCAACTGCCCTGGCAAAGAAACTCTAGAGGTAGCAGACGAGCATTCTGGGGGAAGAGGCAGGAACAAGAAAAGAGGTGGGAAGAGGGCTATACTCTCTCTGTGCCTTGGGACAGGTGGCCCTTGCAACTTGGCTGGGAGGGCATTGCTCCTGAGTCATCTAGGGTGCCCCTCGGGGGCCTGCTCCCCACTCCCTTGCCTCCACGGCTGACCCTGAGTCTAACTTAGAGAAGGAGATGATCCAGGTTGCAGCTGCTGGGCACTCCCAGCTTCCCCTAACATGCCTCTACAGGCCCTGGTGAGGTGCCCTCTGGCTCCAGCCTGGCTCCAGGCGCCGGCAGGGATCTGCCTTCTTGAGCAGTGGCCCCTGCTCCAATCCTCTCGGGGACCTCCCCCCGTGTCCCCCGCCCCACTCCTGGGGCCTAATTTCGGCTGATACTTGGGTGTCGATGGCTTCCCTCACGGCTCCTCCCAGCAGTGCTTACCAGGGGCGCCCTGGAGAAAGGCTTGCCTGACATTTCAGGGCAGCTAGAGAAGATAAGTGTTGGGGGACTGGAGAGGCCTCTGGGACCCCTCCAATCATACCCAATAGCAACCCAGACACGCCACCCGTTCAGGGCAGCCAGCCCGGCCCACCGAGAGCGTTCCACAAGCAGGGTATGCTGAGTACCACTGCGCCTGGCTGGGTTGGCTGGAAAAGGGCTGCAGGAGATGCCCCTGCCCTAGGGGCACCGCACAGAGAAATGGCGGGAATGGGGCACCCGGGTGGTTCAGTTGGTTAAGCATCTGACTCTCGGTTTCGGCTCCGGTCACAACCTCCCAGTTTGTGAGTTCGAGACCGGCACCGGGTTCTGAGCTACCAGTGCAGAGCCAGCTTGGAATATTCTCTCTCCCTCTCTTTCTGCCCCTCCCCTGCTTGCTCGCGCGCGCTCTCTCAAAATAAACAAACTTCAAAAAAAAAAAAAAAAAGAGAGGAAGAAAGAAGGAAAGAAAGAAAGGGTGGGAAATATGCAAATCGGGGTATGAGCTGGTTTTGAATGGTATGCATCCACTCAAATCTTCTCTCAGCCCCCAAGACAGTTCGTTCTCTGGCTTTGGCGCTCTGCTTACCCCAGCAGCTGGGGGGAAACGAAACTCCCGTTTACTACTTCGGTCAACTCTGATTTCACTGAGGAAGTCACTTTTCCCAGTTCATCTGAAACGGTCCACCGCTTCTCAGCCCTGCTTCCCACCGCGCTATCCACTGTCGAGGCTCCCACCCTGAGGCCCTAGGTTGAGGGTGGGGGTGGAAGAAGCTGCAAGAGGACTCCTCTGACCCCCAGGCAGCTTGCTGACCTGCCCCCGCTGTGAAGTGTGAAATGCTCTCACCGAGGCTCCTTTGGGTCAAGACACTGGTGACTTTTAAAATCTGTTCCTTGGGAAAGAGAATATGCTACTCCACTCCCCCCCCCCCCCCCAAAAACCTTCTCATCAAAGAACATACGGGATTCACTCGGACCCTAATGGCTCCGTGTGCACGTCCACGAATGCCTGATCTGAGCGTCCTAATTCCAGAAACAGTCTGATAAGACACAGTTTTCCTGCCGTCAAAAGTCATCAGGTGTGGCAAAACCCAGGCTACAGTGATATGGACTGCGTTACAGTCGCTTAGTGTGAATTCTCACGAATTCTCACCTAACGTGCTGCAGAAATATTAGCGTGTGTGATTGCGGAGCGCTGTCCAGAGCTCGCCGAGGCTGCCACGTAGTATATGGTCTTTCTGCAATCAGAAACATTCTGGACTCTGAACGCTTCTGGCCCCACGGGATTCAGATAAGGGATCACAGATCAGGACCCGGCTAAGTTGGGGTTCGGAAGAAGGCGTCCGGGGCTCACGTCGAGACAGCACTGCACCAAGGCCGGGCAAGTGGTAGCGCTCCCAGCATGGCCCCTTGGCCACGCTCACCCGTGACCCTCACCACATCCCCAGGAGGCGATCAGGGTGACTAGTAATAGCTGCGCTTTGCCACCAAGGACACTTGGGGGCCAGAGAGTGAAGCGACTTCCCCACGGTCACTTGGCTTGCAAGCAGTAGAGCTCAGGCCCGAACCTAGTCTCCCAAACAAAATATTGACGTGTGGCTAAGGACCGGTCCTGAGGCCCGAGACGCAGAAAGTGATGCTTCGCATCCTAGAATCCTGAGAGATGCCTAACCCGGCTTTCCCCCTACCCATCCAATGTGACCCAGACGTTTAGGGCCACCAGCAGGCGATTATATTAAGGACTGGAAATGACACAACCAGCCAGCCATACTTCGCTCATGCTCCTCTCTACTGTCCCTGGAAAATGATGATTGGACACATAATGCTACGGGCCAGGCATCGTTCTAAGCACCCTACATGTATAAGCTCGTGTAATCCTCGCGATTAACCCTTTGAAGTGGGTGCTTTGAATATCCCCCTATTGTACAGACGAGGAGAGAAGGCCCAGAGAGGTTAAGTAGCTTGCCCTGGCCACACGGCTGCTAAAAGTAGCAGAACTGGGACATAACAGAAACTCAGGTGGTCTGACCGCTAAGTCCATGCTCTGAAGAGTTCTGGACAAGTTCTGAACAAAGCCCAGGCTGCTTGGCAGGCCATCAGGTGAGTAAGTAAGCTGGGGAAGAATCCGGTTCCCTTGCAGACTCTTGAGTCACCCTTTGCCAAGGGACCCCCAGCTCCTTTGCAAAGCCTCTTCCCTGCTCTGCTTGAGCTCTAGTGACCCAAACTCCCAGGGAGGCAGCTCTTCCTGCCATTTCCTGTCTATAGTACAACCCATTCCCAGCCCTCCCATCCCACTCACCTTAAAACCCATTGGGCGGAGCTTACATGCTATTTCTGCATCATGCAGTGCGTCCTCGTGAGACTCCAAGGTGAAATAAATTTGAGACCGGTTGCTATAAAGCAAGTGGTCGTTTGGAGCTGCCAAAATGAGGGGGGGGGGAAAAAAGCTCTCATTAATGGTCCCAGCACAAACACATAATAAGTCCTGTATGAGGATGGATCTTAGCAAACGGCAAGTTATCTGGGAAGTTTGTTAAAAGTTAATGTATTTATTCTGAGAGAGTGTGAGTGGGGGAAGGGCAGAGAGGCGGGGGGGGGCGGGGAGAGAATCCCAAGAGACGCAAGGCTCGATCCCATGAACCGTGAGATCATGACTTGAGTCGAAATCAAGACACTCGACCGACCGAGCCACCCAGGCGCCCCTAGGATTTTTCTACTGGGGATCCCGATGTCCAGCCCGAATGTTGCCCTGCCTGCCACACCCCCCCAGCCGCTCTGGGTCTGAGCTTCCCCAACTAGGAGGAAGTCACGTTTGCTCCTCTCTCAGGTGGTTCCTTAGAGGGCCTGTGGGTGCATTAGTGGCTCTGACATAGAGGAAACCTTAGCCGCCCTCCTTCGTGGCTAACTGGAAGCCTGGCTTCGGAGTGAGGATCCCCACGAAGAAACAGGCCAGGGCAGGGAGAAGGGGAGGTGGCCAGATGTGACTCCCATCCTACCCACCAGAAAGGCAAGTCCAGGTTAGTCTTCTAGTGACATTAGCAACATCTCTGTCTACAAAGTCCCACACATACGAAGTTTCTCTGAATGCACTTGCGAGGTTCCATCCTCTCTTTACAGATGGCCACATGTGCGTGAACATAAACAAGGCTGCTGGGAATAAAGCAAGCTTGGTCCTCACTCACACTTTGAACTTTTTTTTTTTTAACGTTTATTTATTTATTTTGAGAGAGAACACTAGCGGGGAAGGAGCAGAGAGAGAGAGAGGGAGAGAGAGAATCCCAAGCAGGCTCTGTGCTGTCAGTGCAGAGCCTAACATGGGGCTCGATCTCAGGACCCATGAGATCATGCTTAACCGACTGAGACACAGCCCCCGCGGGGGTGGTGGTGGTGGACCCCCCGGCGGGGGGGAGGACCCCACACAGCCCGATCTGGCAGCTGCAGCTGGAGCTCAGTCCCTGGGTCCAAGCAGGAGGTCCCTTAAACCCAGATCTCCAAGGGAGGTGTCATTCCTTTTATTTTAACGTTTATTTATTTATTTTGAGAGACAGAGAGACAGAGAGAGGGAATCCTAAGCAGACCCTGTACAGAGTCCAGACTCAGGGCTCGATCCCATGAACCGTGAGTCCTGACCTGAGCAGAAATCCAGAGTCAGATGCTTAACCGACTGAGCCACTCAGGCGCCCCTCTCTCACTAACACTTTGAATCACTAAACGCCAGGGCTGGACAGGCCTTTAGAGATCACCTGGCTCAACCAACCCATTCTTCAGAAGAGGAAAATCAAGCCCAGGGAGGAGAAGGCATCTGCTCGAAGTCATACGGCTGGTTGGTCAGACGCTGAAGCTTTGAAGCTAGGGTGGGGGGCATGTTTTCTTTTTCTGAAGGGTGTGCGGTACTTAGAAAAACGAGACACTGGCCACCTCTCAGCACATGGATACTTGCCTGCTGGGGAGGCCCCTTAATAGGGTAAGGCTGTAGTATGTAAGTGATGAATCACTGAATTCTACTCCTGAAACCAATATTGCACTGTATGTGCTGTAACTAACTGGAATTTAGTTTTTGAAAAGTTTATTTATTTTGAGAGAGACACAGAGAGCACAAGCAGGGAAGGGGCAGAGAGAGAGGAGAGTGAGAATTCCAAGCAGGCTCCCGGTGGTCAGTGCACAGAGCCCAAAGTGGGGCTTGAACCCATGAAACCGTGAGATCCTGACCTGAGCGAAAATCAAGAGCATCCGAGATGCTTAACCGACTCAGCCACCCAGGAGCCCCAACTAACTGGAATTTAAATAAAAATTTGAGGGGCACCTGGGTGGCTCAGTCGGTTAAGCATCTGACTCTGGATTTCTGCTCAGGTCAGGACTCACGGTTCATGGGATCCAGCCCTGAGTCTGGACTCTGCACAGGGCCTGCTTAGGATTCCCTCTCTCTGTCTCTCTCTCAAAATAAATAAATAAGTAAATAAATAAAAGTTAAAATAAAAGGAATGACACCTCCCTTGGAGATCTGGGTTTAAGGGCCCTCCTGCTTGGACCCAGGGACTGAGCTCCAGCTGCAGCTGCTGGGACGGGTTCTGTGGGGGTCCTTCCCCTGGGGGTCCACCCGCCCACGGGGGCCGTGCAGAGGGCTTGCCTGAGTGCTCTTTACTTGCTCTCAAGACGTTACAGAGTTTGCAGTCGACGCTTCCCTTTTGTTCTGCAGCACTCGCCAGCCCGGAGGAGACTCAAAGTGCGCTTTCCCTGGCCACAGGATATGCATGGGGGTGGGGGTGGGGGTGGGGGTCCCTCTCTCCCTCGGGTGCCAGCCTGGCCCAGCCAGCCCTCGTTCCTCCTCCCCCCCCCCCATTACCTGTTGCAATCTCGGGTGGAGATTCAACACGTGGAGACTCGAGCCCACCCCTCTCCTCCGCCCGTCGGGAGTCGGGCTCAGGGCACCCCCGGATCCCAGAGCCCTGCCTGCCCGGCCCTGCCGCCTCCTCCCCGGCACGCTTCGCCAGACACCGCGCCCCGCCGGCCGAGCTCCTGGCGGCCGGCCCGAGCTGGGCACTACCCGGCCCGCGCCTCTGCGGCCACTTCCTGGGTCCGGACACGGAGGGGACCGGGGCGAGCGGCGGGGCGGGAGGAGGGGAGCCGCTACGCGTGGGAGCTCTGGCGCCCGGCCGTGAGGCTTCCCACGTTGCCCTTGAAGCCGCTAAGCGCAGCCGCGGCTCCTCGGGCCGCGCGGCAGCGGGTCCGAGGCGTGCCCCCCTCCGTAGCGGGCGCGCGGTCCCGGGGATCCCCGCGCAGTTGACGGCCGGGTCTCCCGCCGGGCCGACGGGATAGGGGTTCGCGGCGAGGGCGCGCGGGCTGCGGGCGGGGAGGGGGGGCATCTATTTCGGCCGAGGATCCTGTGATAGGAAGCGGTGACAATGAGTCACAGGGCAGCGGGGCGCGAGCGCTCCCCTCCCCCCCGCACACGCTCGCGGGATGGTTTCCGAGGCGAGCGTGGCCCACTTCGGTTACCTCAGCCGTTACACAATCCCGCCCGCCCGCGCGGAGGAGGGGCCGCCCGGCCCGGGCCGCTCGCGGCCCTTATGCAACCAGTGCTCTCCTGACCTAATTCCACGCCGGACCCACCCCACCGGGAGCCGCGGCCCCGGAAGGGCCAACTCCCGCCGCGGCGGCCGCCCCGGGGCCGGGCGGGGAGCGGGGCGGCCGCGGGCGCCGAGCGAACGTCGCGGCCCCGGCGGGAGCGCGAGGAGGGTGCGAAGTTCCTCCGCCGGCAGGGGAGGGGCGGGCAGGTGTCCGAGGGACCCCGGCGTGCGGAGGGAGAGCGCGGCCGGGCGGCCGCGGCGGCCCCGCGCACGTGACAGAGGGCCAAAACCGCGAGGGGACCAGCGAGGGAGACCCAGAAACAGGGACACCGAGCGAAAGCCGACTGGCAGGCGCAGGAATGAAAGCTACGAGGCGCCACGGAGAAAGACAAAGAGCGACAGAGACACGGGCAGGGACACAGAGAAAAAAAAACGATGCCTCGGTAGCGACCGAGGCAGAGTCAGAGACCGGACTCCAGACGCCCCTTCCCCCACCCCGGCCCGGGGGCCTCCGGCGCGGCCCGCCCCCCGTCGCGGCCCCCTCGGCCCCGCCCCCCGGCGCCCCCTCCCGCGCCCCCTCCCCGAGCAACCCCCGCCCCGCCTCCCCGCCGCCCGGCCCCGCGGGGGGCTCACCTAGCCGAACCGCCTCGTTGTACTTGAGCAGCGCCGCCTCCACCTGGTGCTCGCGGTACAGCTGGTTGCCCTCGTGCCGGAGCTGCGACGCCCGCGCCGGGCCTGGGAACAACTTGCCCAGGAGGCCACTGAGCACCACGTTGACCCGCAGCGGCGGCGGCGGCGGCGGCTGCGGCGGCGGTGGCGCCGCGGGTGGCGGCTGCGGCGTCGTGGTCGTTGTCGTTGTCGTCGTTGTCGTCGTCGTCGCCGCCGCCTGCTGCCCGTCCCGCTGGGGGGCCGGGCGCGCCTTGCCGCCGGCCACCATCAGGGCCGGGAGCTTGACCCCGCACAGCGCACACCGCCGGTCGGCCGCCCGCCCGCGTTCCAGGCAGAGTTTACAAAAGGTGTGGCCGCACGACAAGGACACGGGGTCCGACAGAAAGCCGTGGCACTTCCGGCACTTGAAGCCGTCCCACACCTCGGTAGCCTCAGCGGCGGTTGGCGCCCCTGCCTCTTCGGCCGCCGCCTCGCGGCTCGCCGCACCGCTCCCGTCCGGGGGCGCCAGCGCCGGAGCCTCGCCTTGCGGGACTTTCTCCGCCAGGCACCGCACCAGCTGCTCCAGCTGCTCGGCCACCAGCTGCTGCCGTTCGGAGAGCTGGCGGTACACCTCGAGGGCTTCCCGGAGGCGCCCCCCAGACGCCAGGGCGTCAGCCTTCGTGAGCAGGACTTTGCACTCCGGCGTCGAAGTCTGAGGAGGCGGCCCCGGCTCCCGCTCGGGCCCCGGCTCCGACTCCGGCCCCGGCTCCGGTCCCGACTCCGACTCCGGCCCCGGCTCCGGTCCCGACTCCGGCCCCGGCTCTGGCCCCGGCTCCGGCCCCGGCTCCGGCTCCGGCTCCGGCCCCGACTCCGGCCCCGACTCCGGCCACGACTCCGGCCCCGACTCCAGCCCCGGCTCGGGCCCCGACTCCGGCCCCGGCTCCGGAGCGTCTAAAGGTGCGGGGCCTTCTGTGGCCGCCTCCGGGTGGGGCTCCGTGTCTCCGCGGGCCGCCGATGCCGCCGGCTCCGCCAGTTCTAAGTTGTCGCTGCCGAGCTCGGCGGGCAAGCTCAGCATCTGTCCAGTCTGAAGTGAATCCATAGGGATAGAGAAGCAGGCGTGAGGGGACGAGGCGTCTAGGGGCCGGGGACTCGGAACACAGAGCGAGGGCTGCTGGGAATCGGAGCTGCCTCTGCCGATCGGAGTGGCCTCAGCCGCGCGCTGCCGCGCGCCGGTCGCTGCCGCGCCTCCACGAGCTCTCGGCCGGCCGCCGCGCGCCGCCTAATAACTGTCTTGTCTCAGCAAAGTGTTATATAAAACAGCACCACGTGACGCGCCGCCACGCCGCTCATTGGCCGGCGGCAGGGAAATTGTTACAAAACCAGACAGTTTTGTAACAGTGTTGCGCTTGCTTCTTTTGGCTTCGCTTTTCTTGGCTCGTTTTTGAGGTTGTTTGTGTTTACACTCCGCCTTATTTTTCCCCTCGCAGTGTGGTTCCTTTTCGGAAGAGAGGGAGGGAAAAAAACCCAAAGTCTTGTCTCAGGCTTCTCCGTCTCCAAACCCTACCCCATCCCACCTCCAAACCCGCCAGCAAACAGGTCCCCTCTGCCGGCCGCGCGCTAGCGGGCCCCTCCCCCAACCCTTCGGTGGAGAAGCAGGTACCCCGAGGTGCGCAGTCCGCCAGGTCTGTGGAGACGCTGCAGGCTCTCGCGCCTACGGGCTACGGCTGAGGTCTGCGGAGGGAAGCGTGTTGGAAGGGTCCCCGGGAAGCCCACGCCCCTCACCTCCGTCCCGGCCGCGACTCGCGAGCCCTGGGAGCCCCGTCCCGGCTGCTGGCATTCGGGGTCCCTATCCGCCTTCTCTGGGAGCCACCCCCCCCAAAGGAAGTGAGTGTGGACATCCGAGGCCGCTCGGTCCCCTGTGCTGGGAGCCACGCGGAGCAGCGCACCCGGCGGGCGCAGAAGTTGGGTGGCGCTCGCTGAGCGCCGAGGGACGCGCCGCCAGGAAGATGCGCTCGCCGGCCGAGGCCCGAGGGAGGCGCCCTGCGTGCCCCGCTCCTCGCCTCTCCCTTCGCTCAGAGCCGGAGACGCCCCGGGCCCCGGGGGTGGGTAGGGGGGTCCCGCTGGCCGGCCCGCCGGCCGGGCGCGGCCACGAGGACTCGGCCCTCCGATGTCGGTGGGTACCCGGGGGGCGTGGGAGAACGGCCGGCGGGCCAGGAACGGAGAGCGCTCCTCCGGGGAAACTCGCGGCGGCCCGAGCTGCCTCGAGGTTCGCGGCTCCCGAGTGCCGAGTTCCGACCTCCGCGCGTCACGGGGTGGGGGCGCTGCGCGGGACGGGAGGGCTGCGCGCAGGCCGCGGGGCTCGGCTCACCGTGGCTAGGCGGCCCGGGGGGCGCCGCGCTCACCTCCAGAAGGCCGGTGTGAGCCGCTCGGGCTCCCACCCTCACACTTCGGACGGGAGCCCCACGCACAAATAAACGGGCTTGGAGCCCTAAGGGAGTAACGCACTTCCCCGTCGGTCCCGCTGCTGCGAGCAGGGAGGCGGGGGCTGGGCTTGCCTCTGGCTAGGTTATCCTCCAGGGCCTGTGGGCTCCTGGGGCCGTGCAGGGGCGGAGCGCCGCCCCAGGGCCTGAACACCTGCAGTTGGCTCCTGCTGTGGCCGCTTCTTAGCTGAGTGACCTTGGGCAAATGACCTAAACCCTGGGAGGCGTCGCTCTGGGTTCGGAACAAATGCCAGGGATGATCTTGGTCGCGATCAAGTCATGTTTCACAGCTGGGGACCACAGGCTCCGTCGGGGGCGTGTGTCTCTTTAGATCGTTAATCTCCCCATTGAGTCAACGCTAAGGTCCCAAAGAACGGGTCCCTTGTTGTGCAGCGATTTCTAGAGCTTCCCTCTGGCGAGACAGGCCTGGGGAGAGGGTCAGAGGGGAGAAGGGACACTGGGACAGAGGAGAAAGAGACCAAGAAAAGAAACCAAGGAACTCAGGATGTAGCCAGTAAGGCATAAGGCGCTCATAGGAAAACTTGGCTTGTAGCCCTGGCTTTGCCATGACTTGCTATGAGACTTTAGGCAAGTCCTCCACGGACTTCTTAGTTTCTCCCGATCTCCAAGGCTCCTTGGAGCTCTCACCCTCAGTGGGTTCTAACCCAAGACTGGATTTCACGATACCAACTCAACTACTTAAGTGCAAGATTAGTCCAGATGCTGGGGGGGGGGGGGGCGTTGACCTGGACAAAGGGGTGAAGTCAGCAGTACTAGTAGTGAAAGGGCAGGGGTGGCTAGTCCGCTGTCCTGTTCGTCAGGGTCAGGCCTGAGCTAGATTTGGAAGATCTGGAAGTCAGGGGACTGGCCAAGAAGGGAGGAGATGGCCATGCCAGGCAGTGGAGGAGAAGCTGGGGCTCCCTGTAACCTACTAAGGGAAGCTCTTTTTCGCCCTTCGATTTCCCCAGCTGTTGAATGGGCCCTTAGTCCATTCCGGTCTCCATAAGAAAACACTATAGATCGGGTGACTTACAAGAAACAAATTTATTTGTCACACTTCTGGAGGCTGAACAAGACCAAGATCAAGGCTCCAGCAGACTTAGTGTCTGGCGAGGGCTCCCTTCCTGGTTCATAGACAGCCATATTCTGGCTGTGTCCTCAAACGGTGGAAGGTGAGGGACCCCTCCAGGATCTCTTGTATAAGGGCACTAATACCATCACAAGGGGGATTCGGTTTCAGCATATGAATGGGGAAGGGACCAACACTTTCAGTCTATAGCAGGGTCCCCAGCATTAATTCTCTGTCTGCCCCTTCTGATACCTGTGAGGAGGGACAGTCTGAGGGGCAGGTAATGAGATTTCTATGAAAGGGTCGTGAGACGAATAATGATGAAAACTTCTTAATTCAAGATCTTTATCCCTTTGACAAGTTTAATTAAAAATTTTTTTTTTTAGAGAGAGAGCATGAGCTTGGGGGGGGGGGAAGAGAGAGAGAGAGAGAGAGAGAGAGAGAGAGAGAGAGAGAGAGAGAGTCTTAAGCAGGCTCCGAGCTGAGTGTGGAGCCCGAGATGGGGCTCAATCCCATGACCTTGGGATCATGACCTGAGCCAAAATCAAGAGTCCGGCGCTCCACCAACTGAGCCATCCAGGCGCCCCTGACAAATTTAAAAATCGGTGTTGGTTACTGCCAATTGTCTTCCTGATGCAGAACTGAGATGTGCCTTGCTCCCTGGACCACCTTGACAAGTAAGTATCCCCTGGGTTGGTTTCCCTCCCTTGCCCATCGGGGTTGGAGGGACAAGGAGAAGGCCAAGTCAGGCAGCAGGCAGGGGTCCTGCAGGCATGGGGGAGAGGTGCTCTCACCGGGTAGCCCCCTTGGCATCTGTGTGTGCCCAAAGTTGATTAGAAACTTGACCAGGAATGTTAATAGCTGCCAGGGTGATGCAGGGTGTGCTGGTGCAAAAAAAAAAAAAAAAAAAAAAAGTGGGGGGGGCAGCGCCATCTCACTGGCCAGACAGACTCCATGAGAGTTTTCCATTGTATTTGCAAATCACAGGACCGCCTGTAGGACAACACTTTGAAATGGGCTTGTATTGGGGCGCCTGGGTGGCGCAGTCGGTTAAGCATCCGACTTCAGCCAGGTCACGATCTCGCGGTCCGGAAGTTCGAGCCCCGCGTCGGGCTCTGGGCTGATGGCTCAGAGCCTGGAGCCTGTTTCCAATTCTGTGTCTCCCTCTCTCTCTGCCCCTCCCCCATTCATGCTCTGTCTCTCTCTGTCCCAAAAATAAATAAACGTTGAAATGGGCTTGTATGGAATGCTGGAATTACCACAGTGGCTTTCTTTCCTTCTTTATTTAAAGTAAAGAAATACGGGGCACCTGGGTGACTCATTCGGTTAAGCAACCGACTCGATTTCAGCTCCGGTCATGATCTCAAGGTTCGTGAGTTTGAACCCTGCAACGGGCTCTCCACTGACGGTGCGGAACGTGCCTGGGATTCTCTCTCTCCCTCTCTTTCTGCCCCTCCCCCACTCATGCTGTCCCACCCCCCCCAAACAAATAAATAAACTTAAGACACAAATAAATAAACTTAAAACACAAATAAATATTACCTCGATATACATTTGTGGACCAACTCAGAGGTCTCCTACTCAAAACCTCCTCCTCTCTGTTTTTACTAATTAGAGTTCCTAGAAGGAGGGGACAGAAGAGATTGACAACATGTTTTCAGATGCAGATATTCCCTTTGGAGTCCCTGGTTCTCCAAACCTCCATTTATTTTGCTAGGCCCCACCCCCACCCCCACCCACCCAGTGTGGCTAAGGTCAACCAGGAAAAAGAGCAAGGGTTGAGCTGCACCTCCTTTCCAACTGCCTACAGTGAGTTTTCCAACTGGGCGCTGGGAAACCTCTCTGGGGCCCAGAGGAGACAGCTGGCAGGCTCTTACCCTAGCTCCCTCCACCAGGGCAGCACCGCACCCGTCCATCTGTCTGTCTGTTTCGTTGTGAGCTTTGGGTTAGAATTTCATTGAATAGAATTTTATTGAAGACAGGCTTTTCCGTCTTTAAAATAAACAGTGTGAAAACCGTGGCAGTGTCCACCTATTTTTACATATCTGCCGAGCATCTGCTCTATACCAGGCCCTGTTGTAGGCACTGGAGAGGTAGCAAAGCAGCACTTGACTCCCAGGTGCTCCCTTCACGCATCCAGCTTCCTAGACAGACTGGAAGGTTCCACGAGGGCAAGACTAGTGTCTCGTATCTTTCGCCTCCTCCTCAAAGGACAGTATTTGAACAGATCTTACTGAACGTGGCAGTGGACATTTTGGCCCTGGGTGGGAGAGTGCAGAGGGACAAGAGGACATCCACCCAGGAGGTCATGCCTTTGCCCTGAGTCACTCAGAGAGGAGACGGCAGGCACGCAGATAATTAAGAGTTGACTATACAACTCTACACACACACACACACACACACACACACACACACGCTACGCATGGAAGCTTGGCCAAAGCACACACTTACTCTTTTCTTGAGTTTCTCCTTTGATAAACTGGGGGTGACCCATCAATTAGGCGGTCCTTACAGGGGAGAAAAAAGGCATCGCGGGCCTTAACGGCACCGACACGAAAAAGGCCCCTTGCAGATCCAGAGTAGCCAAAACCCAGAGCCAAAAGCTGAAAGTGTAAAAACTTGACAGATCAGCGCTGGCTTCGCACACAAGGGAACTGAGGGCTAGCGGAAGCGGGTGACTTGCTGTGGGTCGCGGTGGCAGTCTGCGGCACAGCCAGGATCGCAAGCGAGGGCTCCTGTCTCTTTGTCGAACCTTCTTTCCGTGTGAGCAGAAAGCCTCGAGACACGGAACGGAACGTCTCCCCAGATGAGGAGGAAGCTACTTCCGGTTTCCGAATTACGACGATTTGCAGTTCAACAAATATTTATTGAACATACACTGTGTGCCTACTGGAGCTGGCATTTCTGGACAGTAGTAGAAAGATACGGCGCGGTGCTTGTGCTCCCGTAGCTAACTGAGGAAACGGGAGGCAAAGGTTTAAGGAAAAGTAACCGGCGGTAGGTGAGATGCCAAAATCGGGGGATCAGTGAGTCTAAGCGAGAGCTCCAAGGAGACAGACCACACTGCTTCCCAGCTCATTGAGAAGGTGCCCTTGAGCCCGGCTGGAGAGGATTTATTTAACCAGGGAAGTTAGGGACCACCTCAATTCTCAACTCGAAGGGGTTCCCTTCACGGTAGGGGCCACACGGCTGGAGGAAAGGAGTAGAAATAAGCTGGGCTGGTCGAGGCCCAGGAATTTCTATTCTTAAAGGCTACCCATGTGATTCTGATGCTCAGCCAGGTTGGGGGGGTCCATCCACGTAAAGGATAGTGCAGAATGGATTGGTCAGTGCACCCCAACCCTTCTCTCCCTGGCTCATCCCGAGTTTCTCTCCGGGGTGCTGGGTCGCAATAATTCTTGCCTACATTTTACTGAAGGGAAACGCTGAGGGCCCGGAGACTTCCAATGATGTGTTGTTCAAGGTCATTCAGCAAGTGGTGGGGGTCTCTGTTTTCCTGCCAACCGGTGGAAACAGAAAGAGCACAAGATACCATCCCAAGGACGATTCTGCTTCATTTCTCTGCAAGACAAATCAGACCCACTTGGTTGGCCAGAGTTGGTCGCCCAGGTTACAAAAAGGAGCAAGTCTCCGCGGCTGCCAGGTGTGTGGGCGAGCGAGGTGAGTGCCTGGGAGCTCGGAGTTCTAACTTTGCTGCGTGACTCAGCCCAAGCCACTTCCCCTCCCTCTTTGTGTGTCCTTCACCTATTAATAACGATGCCCCGCGTCACTGTTGGGCTTAGCTACCAGGGATGGAAAATGCACCGTGCAGTCAGTCGCGATGTGATTGCTGGGAACAGAAGGGACCCGCAGCCATCTGCCGACTGTTGCGAGTAAAATATGTGCTGACTGCCTTCGGAGTAGAGGTGTTTCCTTCCCAGAAACTTTCCTCCAGAAACGTTTTCATCTTGAGAACCCAAAACTCAGCACCCGTTAAAGAGCAGCCCACCATTCCCAATGCTCTCCAGCCCCCGGCATCCGCTATCCTACTTGCCGTCTCTGTGAATCCGACAACTCCAGATAACTTCTGATCGGTGGAACCATACAGTATTTGTCTTTTGCTGCCTGGCTGACTTCACTTAGTGCAATGTCCTCAGTGTTCATTCATGTTGTAGCCTGCGTCCGGATTCCTGGCCTTTCCACCTTTTGACTGTTGCAAACGGTACTGTTATACACGTGAGTATACCGATCTCTCTTCTAGACCCTGCTTTCACTTCTTTTGGAAATCCACCCAGAAGGAGAATTGCTGGCTTGTGTGGCGACTGGCTGGTCATTCTACTTCTGCTTTTGTTGAGGAACCACCCTATTGTTTCCCACGGCGGCTGTACCATTTTACCTTCCCACCAGCAACACATAAGGGTTCCGGTTTCTCCATATCCTCGTCAACGCTTGTCATTCTCTGCTGTTTTCTTTTCATAAAAGCCATCCCCGCGGGTGTGAGGTGGCATCTCATTCTGGTTTTGACTTGCATTTCCCTGATGATGAGCGATTTGAGCACTTTTTCATACGCCAGTTGGCCATCCGGATGTCTTCTCCGGAGAAGTGTCTATTCGAGTCCTTTGCCCATTTTTTTTTTTTTTTTTTTTTTTTTTTTAGATCGGGTTGTCTGTTGTTTTGTTGTTGAGTTTTAAGAGCTCTCTCTCTATTCAGGGTATGAATCCTTTATCAGATGTGTGAGCTGCAATTTTTTTCTCCCACCTCTCGCATTCTGTGGGTTGCTTTCCACTGTTGACAGTGTTCTTATCTGAAAACTTTGGCAGAACTGGGAGATGTTAGAATTAGGGTTTGCATCTTAAACTCAAAGCACCTGGATTCAAAATCGAGCTGTTTGATGTTGTGCAAGCGACTTAACCTCTTTGAGCCTGCCTTAGTTCTCTCATCTGAAAAATGGGTATGATGCTTATAATCGAACCTAGCTCATAAGATTACTATGATGATGTATAAACGAGATCATAGGTCTCAAATCTTACCACAGAACCTAGCCCAAGTTAAATACTCACTACGAGGTAGCCTTTATGGGCATTGGGTTCAAGAAGGAACCAGCATCCAACTCTGGCTCAGGTCATGGTCTCACGGTTTGTGAATTCGAGCCCGGAGTCAGGCCTCAGAGTCCGCCTCAGATCCTTCGTCCTGGCTCCCGCTCCCCCCCCCACCCTCCCGGCCACTCTCTGACCCTGCCCCACTCACGCTGTCTCTCGAAAAGATATGAACATTAAAAAAAAAGAAGGAACCAGAATGATGTAATTGAAATGTGATATTCGTTATTATCAAATGGGTGAGTAGGCCAACAATATTAAATAACCAGCCCGAACACAGGAATGTTACGTAATACTTAACACTCGTGTTGCAAGTTGCCATTTACAAAGCATTTAAACACTCATCATTCATTCGAAAGGCTCCTCTGGAAACAGGATGAAGAGTAAGACAGCCCTACAGAACTGAGTGGGAGAGACCGACATGGGAAAAGGCAGTTTTAATCAGGTGATGAGTGCTAAGACAGACGCATAGCGCGCTGATGGGGGGGCACAGAGGAGGAGAGTTCTGATCCGTGGAAGGCTTCTCAGGTGGGTAACACGGACACAAAATTCTGCAGGATTACAGGGCTGAGGGGAGGAAAGGGGCGCTGGAAGGGGCTGCGCATTCTAGACAGAGGAAAAAGCTACTGCAAAGCCTGGAGGTGAGTGAGGCCGGCTCACTAGGGAACCGCTACCAGTTTATCACGGCTGGAGCGTCAGTGAGTTTGAGCGCCACATGGGGCTCTCTGCTGCCAGCCGGCTTGGGACCCTGTCTTCCCCTCTCTGCCCCTTCCCCACTTGTGCACACGCTCTCGTGCTCTCTCAAAAATAAAATAAATATTACACACACACACACACACACACACACACACACACGATGAGTAACAGAGAACGAGGAAGGCTCAATGATTTGTACAAGGTCCCAGAGACAGAATATGCTATTTGAGGAGTTCCTAGATCTTTACGTGTAAATCCCTTTTAAGGAATTCAAGTCTTGTTTTCCCATCGACCACTTTGCAGCACGTGATCATTTCAGAGGTACTTTATCTGAGTTTTTAGTTGGTTGTCACTGTACTTACGGCTTCGCACCCTTGAGCTTTAAGACATTCTTTTCCCTTCGTTGTACTTAGTGTTTAATGAGTAGTCTGGAAGCAAACCTTCTATCCCAGGGAAGCTCAAGTGAAGAGTCTGGGGCTCAGAAAGAATGAGCTGGATTCCTAGGCTCGGCCACTAATTAGCTATGAAATGGGACAAGTCACTTTCTATAAACGCCTTATCTGAAAGCCCTGGGGAATAGAACAAACGCATGCTCACTCAAATTCAGTAACTTTGTGAATCTCTTCTAAAATAAGTACACCTTCAGGGGGCCTGGGTGGCTCAGTCAGTTAAGCATCTGACTCTCGATCTCAGTTCAGGTCTTGATCTCAGGATCGTTAGTTCAAGCCCCATGTTGGGCTCCGCCTTGGGTATGTAGCCTACTTAAAAAATAGAATAGAATAGAATAGAATAGAATAGAATAGAATAGAAAATAAAGGATACCTTAAAACTGTGAAATAACCACTCTCTCATGAATCTGTTTGGTAAGTTGGGTTTCTGACTCTATAATATGCTCATAGTTATTACAAATTTTCCCTGAAACTCTACTGTTTGCTCACCAGGGAGTATGTATCTGCTCTGCAATTGCTGAGTGGAGTGTAATCAGACTTAACCGTCAACCAAGATACGTGGGTATGTTTGTATTTTTCTCAGACACTTGTAACTGCTAGGGTTTTTTCTTCTTCTTCTTTTTTTTGGTGGGGTTGGGGGGGAGTACAATTCTCTAAGTTATGAAACCGGAAGGGAGAGAAAAAAATGAAAGAAGGAGGTGAATTTACACTTTCTGGAAAACCCACCACCTAATACGCCTTCTGTCATCATCCAAGTGTCTTCCTCTCTAGACCATGAACTAGGGCAAGCCACGAGTCTCAGGCACCTGTGAACCCACAGCCCCCAGCACAATTCCCAGTACATAGTAGGTGTTCAATACAAGCTCAGTGAGTGATTGAATGATGAGGGTCTGGAATATTTGGTCCTGTAACTTCAGGTGGACAGCCCAGTTTTTCGTGATCTCGGAAGATACTTGTCTTCCTATAAAAACCTGTCTCCCTGGGCGCATTTGATTTCTCAGTGGGCTTCCTTATTAGTCATTTCCTCATCACAGGACTTCCATCAAACCCCCCAGGTCTGCCCTCTGGCCGGTACAATATCCCCCCTGTGCCTTCCCACTGCAAGACTCAGGCTTTTCTTACAGCCAAGGGACCTCTGCGGCCTTGTGTGCGTTTTCACACACGCCCTGCGGAGACAATGTCCTGCCTTCAGTGCCCCACCCAGTCAGGGGTGCTGCCTGTGTTTTGAGACCCAAATTCTTCCTCCTCTGGGAAACCTTTCTTGAGAAGAGCCCCCGCACACCATGAACCCCTCCTGATCGTCTTGGCTGCAAGTGAAGTGAGCCATTTTATTATATAATAGGTAAACGGCCCAAGCCACAGAGATGTTCCACAGAGAGTGGAGCCTTTTTCCCCAAACAGACGGTGAGCCCCTTGTTGCCAGGGATGACGGCACCTGCTTCTCTGTCCCCAGGGAGTTCTCCCAAACAAGCCTCGCACGTAGGTGTGCAATCAATGCTTGCTGGTTGAGGGGGAGGCAGACAACCGATCCGGGCCCTTCGGGGATCCTCAGGTCACAGATATTTACATTGTCTATGATTGCTTAATTAACCGTCTGCCATCAAGTTGCCCCAGAAGCTGGACAGACAGGAAGCAATCCTGTCCCGACTTCAGATTAGATATCCGGAAGTCTCGGCTAGTCCTGGCTCTGCCACTCACTAACGTGAACTTTGGCAAGCCAGTTAGCTGCGTTGGGCCTCGGTTTCCCCAATTAAAAAAAATAGGGAGACTGCTAACTTCTGGTTACGATGAGTAATAGGATTTGTATTTACCCTCCTGCATGAAACAACAACAACAAAAAAGACAATGTGAAGCAACAGTCTTCAAGATGCTAGGTATTGGGCAACACAGGACAGTGATCCCAGAGAGAAAACAAGCAAGACGAGCCCTATGAATGCGTCGGCTTATTTTTTTAACCACTTTGTTGAGATATAATTCACATACCATGCAATTCACCTGTTTAAAGTGTACAATTCAGAGATGCCTGGGTGGCTCAGTCGGTTGAGCATCCAACTCCATTTCTGCTCAAGTCGTGATAGCAGGGTTGTAAGAGCGAGCCCCATGTTGGGCTCCATGCTGAGTGTGGAACCTGCTTGGGATTCTCTCTCTCTCTCTCTCTCTCTCTCTCTCTCTCCCTCTCCCCTGCTTTCACTCTCACTCTCTAAAATAAAACAAAATAAAATGTACAATTCAATGGTTTTTAGCATATTCACAGAATGTGCAACTTCCACCAATTTTAGAACATTTGAGCGCAGGGGAGGGGCAGAAGGAGAGGGACACACAGATTTCGGAGCAGGCTGCAGGCTCCGAGCTGTCGGCACAGAGCCCGACGTGGGGGCCTGAACTCACAAACCGAGAGGTCATGACCTGAGCCAAAGTCGGACATTAACCGACTGAGTCACCCAGGCGCCCCTCAAAGTGGCTGCCTCATTTTAAATACCCACCAACAATGTACAAGTGTTCTGATTTCTCCTCATCCTTGCCAATACTTGTTATTATCTGACTTTTTTATTCTGGTGGGTACAAGGTGGCATGAAATTCATTGTGGTTTCGATTTGCATTTCTCTGATGACCACTGAGCAACTTTTCATGTGCTTATTGGCATTTCGTACATCTTCCCTGGGGAAATCTCTCTTCATATTCTTGGCCCGTTTTCAATTGGGTTATTTATATGTTTATCATTGAGTTGTAAGGACTCTTGATATAGTCTAGATACAACTCCCTCATAAGACTGATGACTTGGAAATATTTCCTCCCATTCTGTGGGTTGTCTTTGTACTTTCATGCGTGTTCTAGGAAGCACAAAAGGATTTAACTTTGATGAGCCCAGTTTGTCTATTTTTGCCTTTTGCTGCTTATCCCTTTGGTGTAATAAATAAACATCCTTTGCCAAATCTGAGGTCATGAGGATTTACCCTTATGTTTTCTTGTACGAGTTTTATAGTTATAGCTCCTATATTTAGGCTTTAAAATCCATTTTGAGTTGATGTTTGCATATGGTGTGGGGCATGGTCCAACTTCATCCTTTTACATGTGGTTATCCAGCTGTCTTAGCACTTATTTTTGAAAAGACTATTCTTTCACCATTCAATGATCTTGGCACTCTGGTCAAGAATCAGTTGACTACAGACCCATGGTTTTATTTCTGGAACCTCCACTCTATTCCATTGATTTCTACGTCTGTCCTCTTGCCAGTACCACACTGTCTTGCTTTGTAGTAACTTATGAAGCCGGGAAGTGTGAACCCTCCGCCTTTGTTCTTCTCTTTCAAGATTGTTTTGGCTATTCTGGGTCACATGCAATTCCATACGAATTGTAGAATCAGCTCACCAATCTCTAAAGAGAAGCCAGCTGAGATTCTCATAGGAACTGCATGACACCCGTAGGGCATCCTGGGAAGTACTTCCATATTCACCATATTAAATCTTCCAGTCATGGGCATGGGATGTGTGCCCACTTATTTAGATCGTTAATTTCTTTCAACGTGTCTTGACGTTTTCAGAGTATATAAGCCTTGGTCCTTTTCTTAACTTCACACCTAAGTAATTTATTCTTTTTGACCTTATTGTAAGTGAAATTGTTTTTTTTAATCTCATTTTGGGATTGTTCATTGAAAATCTACAGACATACAGTTGGTTATCGTAGATCGATCTTGTATCCTGCAACCTTGCTGAACTTTTTTACGAACACATAATGGTTGTGTGTGTGTGAGTGTGTGTGTGTGTATTCCTTAAGATTTTCTACATACAAGATCATGATGGGGCCCCTGGGTGGCTCAGTCGGTTAAATGTCCAACTTCAGCTCAGGTCACGATCTCATGGTTCGTGAGTTCAAGTCCCGTGTGAGGCCCTGTGCTGAAAACTCAGAGCCTGGAGCCTGCTTCGGATTCTGTGTCTCCCTCTCTCTCTGCCCCCTGCCCACTCACACTCTGTCTCTCTCTCTCAAAAATAAATAAACATTAAAAACATTTTTTAAATAAACGTTTAAAAGTTTTAAAAAAAGATCATATCATCTACAAAAAGAGATAATTTCACTTTTTCCTTTCCAATCTAGATGCCTCTTATTTCCTTTTCTTGCCTAAGTACCCTGGCTGCTACTCCAGTAAAATGTTGAGCTGCAGACATTTTTGTTTTGTTCCTAATCTTAAGGATAAAGCATCTGTTCTTTCACCATTAAGTATGATGTTAGCTGTGGGTCTTTTGTAGATGTGCTTTGTTAAGTTGAGGAAGCTCCCTTCCATTCCTAGTTTGTTGAGTGCTTTTATCATGAAAGGGTGTTGAATTTCGTCAAATGCTTTTCTGCATTTATTGAGATGCTCACGTGATTTTGTTTTGTATTCAATTGTTATAACACTCATTGATTTTTTCAGACGCTAAACCGATCTTACATTCCTAAGATAAATCCCAGTTTTCATGGTGCATAATTCTTTTTATATGTCATTACATTCATTTGCCAGTATTTTGTTGAGGATTTTTGCACCCATATCCATAACAGACAATGATGTGTAGTTTTCTTGGGGTGTCTTTGGTTTTGGTATTAGGGTATCAGGCCTCATAGAATGAACTGGGAAGGGTTCCATCCTCTTCCATTTTTGAAGAGTTTGTGAAGGGTTAGTATTAGCTCTTTAAATGTTATAATTTAGTGATAAACCATCTGAACCTGGGGCATTTCCTTTGTGGGCTGGTTTTTTAAAAAGTTACTAATCAGTCTCTTCACTTATCATAGGTCTATTCACATTATTTTTTTCCTTCGTCACTTTCAGTAGTTTGTGTTTCTCTAGGAATATGTCCATTTCATCTGTCTAATTGGTTGGCATAGAATTCCTTTATGTTTATGAAAGTTCATTTCTGATGCTAGAGATCTGAGTCTTCTGTATTTTTTTCCTGGTCAATCTAACTAAAGGTTTGCCAATTTTGTTGACAAAAGAAACAGCTTTTGGTTTCATCAATTTTTCTCTATTATTTTTCTATTCTCTCTCCCATTAATTTCCACTCTGATCTTTACTATTTCCTCATGACTTGCTTTAGGGTGAGTTGGCCCTTCTTTTCCAGTGTCTTAAGGTGGACGATTTGGCCCAATTTATTGACTTCAGGAAGTTTCCAGGATAGGACATGGGGAAGGGGAGCTGAGGCAGAGCCTGGCAGACCCCTGGAGTTGAGAGCACCAATCTGAGGGTTCAGGAAACCAAGTCAGGGAGAGTTTGTATATATTTGTCCTGCTTTTTAGTTGTTTGAAGTGAGAGGGTGAATACAGGCCCATTACTTGGTCAGAAATGGAAATTGTGCACATTCTTACAAAAAGCTTTATTTAAACCCCAGAATGGCCTTTCTAAAAATGGAAGGAAGGGAGGAAGGAAGGAAGGAAGGAAGGAAGGAAGGAAGAGGGGCGCCTGGGTGGCGCAGTCTGTTAAGCGTCCGACTTCAGCCAGGTCACGATCTCGCGGTCCGCGAGTTCGAGCCCCGCGTCGGGCTCTGGGCTGATGGCTCAGAGCCTGGAGCCTGCTTCCGATTCTGTGTCTCTCTCTCTCTGCCCCACCCCCATTCATGCTCTGTCTCTCTCTGTCTCAAAAATAAATAAACGTTAAAAAAATTATTGAAAGAAAGAAAGAAAGAAAGAAAGAAAGGAAAGAAAAGAAAAGAAATAGAGGAGAGAAGAAAGAAAAGAAAGAGAGGAGGGAAGGAAAGGAGGGAGGGAGAGGCAAGCATTTGACGTATTAGTATTGAGGCTGGCCAGTCAGGTGATCGAAGCCATCAGACACACAGGATTCCAAATTACAAGGAGAAAATATATTATTGAGATATAGCATGTATATACATAAGACTATTTTCTTAGATTTAAAAAGTCACTGGTGTAGGTGGATATATAATTGTTAATTTTCTCTTATTTTGCTCTGTAGCTAGGAAGAACAGAAGGAAAAGAATGGAGAAAAAAAGAAAAAAAATCCGTTCTTCACTCTTTTTAGTTTGTTGTTGTTGTTGTTGTTGTTTAGAAGCCCAGGGAAATTTTATCAACACTGTTATTTACTCCAAATCTCATCTCCCAAAAAGTGAGATCCACTAACATCTGACTTTTATCCTAAATTCTACACATATATTTGCCAGCATTCATTTAAGTTAGAAATAAAGGTCTGTTTTAAATGAATAAACTCGAATGTGGACTGATTCCTTTTTAGGTAAATAATAAGAAGTGAAATCTTTCCCTACATGATTTCTTTTGTTTTGGCCCCCCTTACCTTCTTTGAAAGCCATCACTTTCCATCATTGGGTAGGCCTCTTTTGAGTTCTTTTCTTGGTAGCCAATATGAATTAAAATGTCAAGTTGAAACAATTTTTGTAAAGAGAGAGATGCACATCTGGCCTCTGGAATCTTCTCGCTAAATATGTGGTCCATGTATCAACAGCATCAGCAACACTTGAAAGCTTTGGAGAAACAGAGAATCCCAGGCCCTCCCTGGACCTTGGCAATCACATTTTAACAAGGTTCCCAGGTAATTCCTATGCACATTAAACTTTTAGACACATACTGCTGTAGAAAGCAAAATTACCAAAGGAAACCCAAATACATATATATTTGGGATATATTTGGGTTTCCTTTGATAATTTATATATGTGTGTGTACGCATACATGCATCATATATGTATATAATATATAGTATCACATATATTATATAATATGTGTGTGCATGTATTTAGATAGGCATGCAAGGGGATGATGCATATAAATGTAGCATATATATAAAACCATATAAAGGAATGGCAGCACATTTAGGATAGTGGTTACCTCTTAGAAGGTGCATTTGTTATCATGTGGTATAACCAATTCCCCCCAAACTTGGCTGCTTAAAACATACATTTTCTGGAATCCAGGCATGCCTTACCTGCGGCTTCTGCTTCAAGGTCTCTCGCGAGCGCTGCAATCAGGTGTCAGCCAGGGTTGCAGTCTCATCTGAAGGCTCTACTGAGAGCATCTGCTTCCAAGTTCACTCACATCGTTCTTTGAAGGATTCAGTTTTTCACAGGCTGTTGGACTAAAGATTCAGTTCCTTATAAACTGTTGGCTAGAGGTCTCCCTTGACTTTCTGCCATGTGGGTCTCCCAACAAACATCTCATAACATGGCAGCGGGCTTTATCAGAGCAAGTGAGAGGGCAAGAGAGAGTGCCAGCAGGATGGAAGGCAGGACATTTTGGACCCTAACTACAGAAGTGACATCCCATCACCTTTGTCACATTCTGGTCATTAGAATCAAGTCCCTAAGTCCAGTCCACACTCAAGGGGAGGGCATGAATACCAGAAGATAGGGCTTGATGAGGGTCATCTTTGAAAGCTGCTAGTCAAAAGCAGAGGGTTTCGGGAAAAGAAGAGAATTCTAGTGTGTGGGTACACAGGGAGCTTCGAGTGGATTTGCAATGTTTGATTTCTTAAGCTGAGTGGTGGGCACTTGGGTATTTATTTTAGTGATTTATATACCTTTCTTAGGTCTGAAAGATTTCCTAATAAGGAAAAAAGAAAAAAAATTAAGAACGAGCAGGCCTAATCGTTGAATCTGTTTAAGAGAAAAAGGATGAAAGGGTGGTTATTCGGCAAAGGGATGATAGGGGCTCTGGGTGGCTCAGTCGGTTAAGCATCCAACTCTTGATTTCAGCTCAGGTCATGGTCTCACGGTCATGAGACTGAGCCCCGTGCCCTGCTCCAAGCCCCGTGCCGAGCCCCACATCGGGCTCCGCGCTGAGCACGGGGCCTGCTTAAGATTCTTTCTCCTGCCCCTGCCCCGCTCATTCATTCTCTCTCTCCCTCTCCCTCTCTCTCTCTCTCCCCTTCTCTCAAAAAAAAAAAAAAATTAAAAAGAAAAGGGGATGCGATCAGAGTAAGGGCCCAGGGGGTTGAGGGCTCATAGAATCATTTCTACTTTTAGTTAAGGCTTCCTAGGTGCTCTCTAGTTTGCATTAATGCCCCTTCTTCTCCCATATTATATAGCAGCACATCTCATAATCTGTCTTACATGAATGTTGTGTAGGTTTTTATCGATTGTATGTATCTCCCTATCCTACATCAGCCGGCACCGCGCTTTGCAAAGAATGGGTGCCAGATAAATGTTTTGCCAAAGCAAAGTGAATTTATTGCTTCCCCCACCTCGTTCTGACATTTGTGGTAACAGTTTAAGAGGCATTACAGCTTACTATTCATTAAGGCCAGAACCACAGGGTGAAACAGGAGGCATAAATCCCTTTGTCACCATACAGTTTTCAATTTCAAGTAAGGATTCATGAACTTCCTAGAGTAACTTCTACCCTCGCCCTTCAAAAGACTGAATTAGGACATCGAGGGACCAACGCGCCATTCGTGGATATTTTAAGGTTGAGGGACCATGAAAGAGACATCGGAAAGTGGGACCATGGCCTGGAGAGGGGAGAATTAGGTGGGACCATGGCCTGGAGAGGGGAGAATTAGGTGGGAATTTTCAACCACAGAAAGGACCTGGGCCGCCCCGATGTAGCATCCTGACTGAAAGTGTCTGGGTCTGGGGGACCCATGGGAAAGCAGGCAGGGAGGCAAGAGGACCCACAAGGGCAGGGAGTCAGGATGCCCCGAGATCCTATGAAAGAACACCAGAAGTCAAACTGCCACTGAACTTAAGCAGCCATCGTAGCAGGCTTAAAAAAAAAAAAAAAAAAAAAAGATCCTGAAGTTAGAAGCACGATGGGGATTATAATAGCTGTAGTCGGTGAACATGTCATTTTCAGAACCCGGAGGAAGTCCCAGGCGAGGCTGGAAAGTCCAGGCGTCATTACTGGCGTCCAGAAAGGGCGCTAACCATACGCATGCTCGGAGGGCGCGCTTCCTTCCCAGCACTGAGGACACTTTATGAGCTTTGGGACAGCTGCGTGCTCGCTCTGTACAACTCAGAATGGTATCTTGCCCGTTCCCGAAATAGCGATTACAAACTTTAAGCAGGAAACTCACATACAGCACGTGGCTCCCGTCGCGGCCGCCATATTCGCTCTCCCTTTGTTCAGAAGACATGTCGGTGCCTCCATCCCAGGGCTCCACTGAAGAAAGAAATGGCCTTGTTAACTGGAGTGGAATGGGGAAAAAAGGGAATGGCATGGTAACCCCACCTCCTTCTTTTGTCAGAGCGGAACCTTTCACCACACACCGCCCCCCTGGCTGGCCCCTTGGGCGCCGAAGGATACAAGCTGCCATATTGGAAGGGTCGCAGGCCCAGGCTGTTCCTCTCTGCAATGACATGAGTTCCTCCCCAAATAATCTCTTGACGTCTTGGAACTTCTCAGAAGAGAGACCGAAGAGATAAGTAGAGGCCAAGTACACGCAGCTAAACCACAGCGTCTCATCTCTCGAGCCCCTTTTCACTTCGCGAAGCTTTTGCAGAATCCATAAAGCAGGGGCTTTTAAAGTACTTCTTGAAAGTTTTCAGAAACAGGAGTTGCCAAATGTTCAAAAATAATTTTGATGAATCACAATCGTGAAGAAACAGTTTTCTCTCTTTATTACAAAGTTATTTTTAAAGCGTTTCTTCATGAATCATGCAAAATAACTGATTGCAACACAAATTGTCGTCTTCATGACTATTTCCGAGAGAGGGAAACTCTAGTTTAAAAAAGGCAACCGGCATTTTCATTAGAAGAACTATTTTCTGCACAGCAAAAGAAATGATACAGTAATGAACCAACAGACTCCCCAAATGTAAATTATATCATCACTTGATATTACTATTCTTAAATTTTGATGCAATTTGAATCCACAGCAAAGCTCTAAATCATCCTGGCGAAATGGCAGATCCCTCCAGACTCTTCCATTCTCTCAGGATCAGAGCACCATTCTGTCTTAAGTTTTGAAATTGGAACCGAAATGTTTTCAAGAGAGAGACATATTGATTATAAGGGTCTATGAATTCTCTGTCCAGACTGGTTTCTATTCAAAGTGACGTGAGGAACACTGAATGCTTTCGCAGTCATTAACACCACATACCATTCCTTTGTTTAAAAAAAAAAAGTATTTTAGTAGAAGAGTGTTATCTCTAGTCGCAGGTCCTTCTGTTCTCATCCCTACCGTGAATATCAAGCATCTGGTTTACTGACACTTGTATTCTCGGGACACTGACGTACGAGCAGGTTGAGTAACTTGTCAGAGACTATACAGCTAAGTTTGTTGCAGAGCCAGGACTTGAACCCAAGTAGTCCAGCTCCGGGGAAATGCTCTGAACCTCTAAACGGTATGCTCTGCTCCCGAGAGCAGGCGTTCAGTAATTTTCAACACGAATAGTTATTTGTTTGATTTTTCTCTGACTGCATATTGGACCCTAAACATCTAAATGAATGTCGATTTCAAAGCTATTGTCCTGGGAGCCTTCAATTGCTCAAAACCTTTTGTGATTCCTTCTTGGGAATAGTTTTCAGAGCCAGTTCATGATTCGCAGGAGAAAAGCAGTCAGCTCATTTTTTTTTTTTTACTGTGTATTTGTTTTTGAGACAGAGAGAGACGAAGCATGAGCAAGGGAGGGGCAGAGGGAGAGGGGGAGGCACGGAATCTGAAACAGGCTCCAGGCTCTGAGCTGTCAGCACAGAGCCCGACGCGGGGCTCGAGCTCACGGACCGTGAGATCATGACCTGAGCTGAAGTCGGATGCCCAACCGACTGCGCCACCCAGGCGCCCCCACCGCTCGTTTTTAAATAAAGACAGTGTTATTCGGTTTGGCCAGTACCTTATTTGCCCAGCATGTTTCTGAATAACATGTTTTCCCGAAATCACATTCTCCATGAAAAGAAGAAAGATTTGCTACCGTTGAAGATAGTCCAAAACTGTGATGCAGGGATATTTTCAGTCAGCTAGCAGACATTTACTGAGCAAGATGTCAAACAAGGCATCTTCCCTACCTTCAGAGAGCCCTCGGCCAGGTAAGGGAGACAGACAAGCCAGTGCAATAAGCTCTGACGGATGGAAGGAAGCACAGGATCCTCAGGGTGCCCAGAAGAGGGGCATCAAACCCAGGCTTGGGGTGAAGGCCAGCTTCCTGAAGGAGGAGGGGAGGTCTGATTTTAGTTGCAAAAGACAAGTAGCTGTGGCCACCCCACAAGAACAAGGGCACAGACTCTGAAGGTGGCTGTGCTAACTGGGAGATTTTATGTCCTTGATGAGTACACTCATACTCTCCCAAGTTTATTTTTAGAAGATGATAATTGTATTGTTTTATGTTCACACCTGGTACTCAAGTTGTGTTTGCCTTTATTTTTTTTTTTTTAATGTTTATATTTACTTTTGAGAGAGAGACAGACAGACAGACAGACAGAGACAGAGTATGAGCAGGGGAGGGGCAGAGACAGAGGGAGACACAGAATCCAAAGCAGGCTCCGGGCTCTGAACGGTCAGCACAGAGCCCGATGAGGGGCCCGAACCCGCGAACCGCGAGATCATGACCTGAGCCGAAGTCGGACGCTTAACCGACTGAGCCACCCAGGCGCCCCAAGTTGTGTTTGCCTTTAAATGAAACCTGGAAAGATCTGCTGATGGTAGTTTCAAAGTTGCCTAACTTTGGGGCGCCTGGGTGGCTCAGTTGGCTGAGCATCCGACTTTGGCTCAGGTCACGGTCTCGGGGTTCGTGAGTCAAGCCCCATACTGGGCTCGGTGCCGTCAGATCCTCTGCCCCTCTCTCCCTCGGCCCCTCCACCCCTCCTTGTGTGTGCTCTCTCTCTCTCAAAAAATAAATAAAACCTTCAGAAAAGGTTGCCTAACTTTATGTTTGAGTGTTGTTTGCTTTTGTAACTGAACCATTTGCAGGTCTTCAAGTTTCTCTGAAGAGTTTGGCTGATGGAGTAAACAGAAAACAAACCAATATACCAAGGAGGTCATTGTCAGAATCTATGTGTGTGTGGGAAGTACATGATGACCATTTGTTTGATAAATAAAGAAAGGAGTGAATCTTTAACGTCGATCCTCTGTAACCTAAACAAAATAGCTACTTTCCTTCATTTCCCGTGGGCCAAGATAGGACAGAGCAACCCACGCATGGAGATGGAGGACAGTGACTTTGAACCACCAATGGGAGATACAGCAATCTAAGAAGGAGTTGTTCCGTTTCTGTGGCTCATCTGCCCTCGAAAACCAAACTACCCCAGGCTCGTCCAAAAGGATCCCCAGAGAGGGAGAAAAGGGCTCGGGAGGTGGGGAAGTATCGTCCAGCGCCTGTGGGCTCAGTGCTCAGCTATGGCGGCCGACGGTGCAAAGTACGATACCCTCGTTGCATGAAGGCCCTCTTCTCTGTGACCCTCATCCCCTAGGTGGCCCGACCGGAACTCTGTAGAATTGATGTGGAGAGCAGGAACTGGAACACACAGCGAGGGAAGAACAGGATTTTCTGGGATTTGAGAGCGAAACGACCTTGGGTAGGAGGACACACGGGGCACTTGGGAGAAAGGAACAGTTGGCAGGCAAAGGGCACCAGAGACAACCGGATCTGTTGCCCGAATCTGTCTAGGGCCGGGCCCGCTGAGCTCAAAGAGTAGGGAGCTGACGGCTAATTCCAAGAGAATCCATTGAGACACCCCTCCCTGTGGTTCCATGCTACGCCGGGGCAGCCAAAAGTTGTCCCTCCCCCCATAGCACGCCCTTTATTGACCCTGCCAGGGTGCCCAAAATGTATCCATTGCTTTCCCTGTTCCACGAGAGCTTTGGTTACTTTTTCAGATAAACATTTGTTGAAAAAGAAGCCCAAGAAAACGGGCCACGACACGGTGTGGCATTGACGGGGAGGTGAAAAAGCAAAGATACTGTGGGAGGCTACGGCTCAGATGGATAGACCTAAATACTTAGCGGGTGCGGACGAAGAAATGAATGATAGGAAAGGATAGCTTCCGAATGCCTGTTGGATGTCAGGTGCGCTCAGATATCCTCCCCAAAACTTCTGGGTAGGAGGCATGACTCTCTTTCCACCTTTCCCTGGCGACATTCTGAGGATTAGAGATGAAGTCGTTTGCTGATACGGCTAGTAAGTGACAGCTGAACTCATGCCATTGGGATTCGAAGTATTATCGCCATGCCGCCTCGATGATGAAACTGTCCGAATACATGTATCAGTCAGGGTCTAACCGGGAGAAAAAGCTGCACGAGCTATTTGCTCAGGGGGGATTTTAATATAAATACCAATACCGTATAATCTTACTCATACGAGGTACCAGAATCGTCACGTTTACAGAGGTGGAAAGGAAAATGGTGCTTGCCAGAGGCCGATGGGGGGGGGGGGGGGAAGTGGAGTTATTTAATGGGTATCGAGTTTCAGTTTCACAAGACGAAAAACAGCTCTAGAGGTGGACAGAGATGATTAATGCCATGGAACTGCACACTTAAAATGGCTTAGATGGCGAATTTGATGTTGTACGTATTTTACCACAATTTTTAAAAGTCAAAACAAAAGCGAAGACGAAATAAAGACATTGTAGACATATGAAAGGTTCAAAAAGTCATCACTGGCAGACCTGAACTGTAATAAATGTTGAGGGATATCCTTTTTTTTTTTTTCAACGTTTTTTATTTATTTTGGGGACAGAGAGAGACAGAGCATGAACGGGGGAGGGGCAGAGAGAGAGGGAGACACAGAATCGGAAACAGGCTCCAGGCTCCGAGCCATCAGCCCAGAGCCTGATGCGGGGCTCGAACTCACAGACTGCGAGATCGTGACCTGGCTGAAGTCGGATGCTTAAGCGACTGCGCCACCCAGGAGCCCCGAGGGATATCCTTTAAGCAGAAGGGAAATGAAACCAGATGAAGATACGGATCTACACAAAGTAATACAGAATATTAGCTTGGTGACTAAATACATAAGATATATTTCCTATTTCTTAAATCTCTTTTGAAAGATAATTGACTAGGGGGCGCCTGGGTGGTTCAGTTGGTTGGGCGTCTGACTCTTGAATTTGGCTCAGGTCATGGTCCCAGAGTTATGGGATCGAGCTCTGTGTCCGGCTCTGTCTGTGCTCAGCGTGGAGCCTGCTTGGGACTCTCTCTCTCTACCCCTGTCCCCCTCTCCCCACCCCCCACCCCACTCACACACATGCTCTTTTTCTAAAAAAAAAAAAAAAAAGAAAGAAAAAGAGAATTGACTATAAACAAAACGAATAAAAATGTATTGCGAGCTTTACAACTTACGCATTAGGAAATTATATGGAAACTCTAGTAGAAAGATCAGGAGAGGGGAAATAGAGGCACACTATTGTAAAGGTTTTACATTACTTGTAAAGGGATAGACTATCACTTGAAGGTGGGCTGCGATAAATTATAAACTCCAAAGCAGCCACTAGGATTAAAAAACAAAGAATTGCAGCCAAAAAGTCAACAAACGAGATAAAGACTAAAGCATCCAATCAACCTGACAGAGACAGAAAAAAGGAACTACAGATGACACAGAGAGAAAACAAAAAGCAAGATGAAACATTTATACCTAATGGCATCAATAATCGCATTAAACGGAAGCGATCTAAGCAGCTGATACTCGTTTGCCGCCACTGCTGTAACAAACTACCGCGCACTTAGTGGCTCACGACGACATAAATGACCCGACCGCTAGTTGTGCAGGTCAGCAATCTGACACGGGTCTCGTCGAGCTAAAATTAAGGCGTCAGCAGAGCCGCGTTCCTTCCGGAGGCTCTAGGGGAGAATCTGTTTCCTTGCCTTTTCCAGCTTCCAGAGGCCGCCTGCATTCCATAGCTCGTGGCCCCTTCCTCAATATTCAAAGCACATCACCCCAACCTCTGCCCTGTCACTACACCTCCTTCCCACTCTGACCTTCTTGCCTTCCCCTTTTGTAGATGTCTGTGATTAGATGGGGCCCACCCCCATAATCCAGGATAATCTTCCCCTATCAAACTTCTCAATTTATCACATCAGCAATGTCCCTTTTGCCATGTTAGGTAATATTTTACAGGTTCGCAGGATGAGAATATGGATATCTTTGGGGGGGGCATTATTATCTACCGTACCCCTCAACTGAAAAGACTGGCAGACTGGATAAAAAAGTAAGACCCAAGTGTATGCTGTTTCCAATACTCTTTAACTATAAATATAGAAATAAGTTCAAAATAAAAGGATGGGAAAAACTATACCACGTGTAGTAGGCCGAATGGTGGCCCCAAAGACTTGTCCATGCTCTAATACCCAGAACCTATGAATATCACCTTATTTGGCAAGCGATATGATTTAGCGCAAGGATTTTGAGAAGAGGAGTTTATCCTGGGGAGTTCCAAGTGCAACCACACATCTCCTTATAAGAGACACACAGAGGTAGACGCGGACACACAGAGAAAAGCAATATGGAGATAAAGCGCAGAAAGAGATACACTCACAAGACAAAGAATGCCATGAGACACTGGAAGCTGAAAGAGGCAAGGAACAGTTTCTCCCCTGGAGCCTTAGAAAGGAATGTGGTACTGTCTAACCTGGATTTTGCACTTCTCATCTCCCGAACTGTGGGAGAATAAATATCTTGTTCTAAGCCACCCCAATTTTGGTAATTGTTTTACGGCAGCCACAGTAAACTAATAAGCCTACCCAACTAATAGCCAGATACGGGAAAAACAGACGGCTACGTTAATAACAGACAAGTAGATTTCAGATCCAATGCTATTACCTGGGAATGATAATAATAAAGGGGTCGACTCATCAGGAGGATATACACCCAGGAAAGTTCAGATCATTGACATCAGCGTCTACCTTAAGGAACTAGACAAAGTAGATCAAATTGAGCCCCAGGTAAGAAGAATCAGAAAGCAATGAAACAGAAAGCGGAAAATAAACAGAGAAATTCAAGGATCCTAAAAGTTGGTGCTTTCAGGTAATGAGAAAGAAGACAGCGGAACAGATCCTACAGACATTAAAAGGATAATGAAGAAATGTCAGGAATGGATTTATGTCAACAAATTTGAGGACTTAAGTGAAATGGACTAATCGCTTGAAAGACACAAACTACCAAAGCTCATTCATAGTTCTACACCTATTATAGAAATTGAATTTGCAATTATAAAACTTCTCACAAAGTAAACTCCAGGCCCAGAGGTGTTCACTGGTGACGTCTACCAAAAACTTAAGGTAGAAATAATATCAATTTTACCCAAATTCTGCCGGAAAACTAAGGGCGGGAAATACTTCCCAATTTATCCCATGAAAACAGCATTACCTTGACACCAAAATAACATTATTTAAACAAAAATTAAATAAATAGGGGCACCCGGGTGGCTCAGTCGGTTAAATGTCTGACTCTTGATCTCAGCTCAGGTCATGAGCTCACGGTTTGTGAGTTCGAGCCCCACATCGGGCTCTGTGCTCACAGTGCAGAGCCTGCTTGGGATTCTCTCTCCACCCCCCTGTCTCTCTCTCAAAATAAATAAGTAAACTTAAAAAAATTAAATAAAGGGGTGCCAGGGTGGCTCAGTCAGTTAAGCGTCTGACTCTTGGTTTCGGCTCAGGTCATGATCTCACAGTTTGTGGGTTTGAGCCCCGCTCTGGGCTCTGCACTGGCAGCGAGGAGCCTGCTTGGTATTCTCTCTCTCTCCCTCTTTCTCTGAGCTTCCCCTGCTCATGCTCTCCCTCTCTCGCTCTCTCAAAATAAATAAATAAACTTAAAAAACTTAAATAAGCTAAACTACATGCTAATATCCCTCACGTACATAGATACAAAAACCGGAAATAAAATTTTGTAAAACTGAATCCAGCAATATGTAAAAAGAATAATACATCATGTGCAAGTGTGGCTTACATCGGGTACACAAGGTTGGTCTACATTAAAAAATAACTCAGTATAATTCACCATATTGGCAAAGCAACAAAGAAAAGCCAGAGGATCATCTCAATAGACACAGAAAAATCATGTGACAAAATCCAACATCCATCACTGAAAATAACTCTGGGCAAACTAGGAATAGAAGGGAACTTCATCAACCTGATAAAGGACATCGACACAAAACCTCCACGTAACATCATACTTAATGGTGAAAGACCAAGTGCTTTCCTTAAAAGATCAGCAACCAGTCAAGGATGTCCCTTCTCACCCTTTATACTCAGCGCTCGACTAGAGGTTCTGGCTAGAGCCATTAGGCAAGAGAATGCAATAAAAGCCACTCAAATTGTAATGGAGGGAGTACAAGTTTGTTTACTTGCAGATAACGTGTTTGTATACAGAAAATTGGTTGAAATCTAAAAAAAGTTCCTAGAACGAACACAAGAGTTTAGTAAAGTTATAGGCTACATCATTAAGATACAGATTTTTTTCGCAGCGAAAACTACGGTAATGAACAACTGAAGCAACGAACAGCTGAAATTTCAAAACGTCATTTACGATCGCATCCAAAATACTAACCGATTAAGGATTAATTGGACAAAAGAGGTGCACAACCTGTACACCGAAACCTATAAAGTATTGCTGGGAGAAACTGAAGAGGATCTAAATAGAGATTCATACTCGATTCATGGTTCGGGCAGAGACTTCACGCTGTCTTTGTGTGAGTCAGTTCTTTTGAACAGCTTTATTGGCCCATTCGCCCGTTTGTCCATTCACCCGTTGATGGACATTTGGCTGGTCTCCAGTTTTGGGCTATTGCAAATAAACCTTCCACGAACTTCCGTGTACAAGACTTTCTGTGGATGCATGCTTTCTTTTCCCTTGGGTAAATATCTAGGAGAATAATGGCTAAGTCACTTCATAGGGGCATGTGTAACTTTTTAAAAACCACCAAGCTGTTTTATAACCATTTACGTTACCCCCAGCCGTGGGAGAGGGCTCCAGCTTATTGACTTCCTCAGCCACACTTGATGTGGCCGTTCTTTTTAATTTGAGACATTGTGCTTGGTGTGTAGTGTTATGTCATTGTCGTTTAAAAGAATTTTTTTTAATGTTTATTTATATTTGAGAGAGAGACACACACAGAGCGAGCAGGGGAGGGGCAGAGAGAGACGGAGACAGAATCTGAAACAGGCTCCAGGCTCTGAGCTCTGAGCTGTCAGCACAGAGCCCGACGCGGGGCTTAAACCCATGAACCGCGAGATCATGATCTGAGCCAAAGTCAGACGCTTGACCGACTGAGCCACCCAGGCACCCCTTTCATTGTGGTTTTAATTCGCATTTACATAGTGACCAATGGTGTTGAACCTCTTTTCACGTGTTTTTGTGCCATTTGTATGTCTTCTTGGGTGAAATGTCTGTTCAGATCTTTTGGCCATTTTATATTGGTTGGGCTATTCATGTTCTTATTGGGCTTTTAGAGCATTTTCTATATTCTAGACACAAGTCTTTTATCAGATACATGCTTTGCAAATATTTTCTCCCAGTCTGCGAATTATCTTCTCATTGTCTTAACAGTGTCTTTGAAAGAGCCAAAGTTTGGGGCGCCTGGGTGGCGCAGTCGGTTAAGCGTCCGACTTCAGCCAGGTCACGATCTCGAGCCCCGCGTCGGGCTCTGGGCTGATGGCTCGGAGCCCGGAGCCTGCTTCCCATTCTGTGTCTCCCTCTCTCTCTGCCCCTCCCCCGTTCATGCTCTGTCTCTCTCTGTCCCAAAAATAAATAAACGTTGAAAAAAAATTAAAAAAAAAATGAAAGAGCCAAAGTTTTATATTTTCATGAAGTTTAATTGATCAATTTGTTTTTAATGTATTGTGCTTTTGGTATCATATCTAAGAAATCATTGCGTCGCTCGAGGTCATGAAGGTTTTTCTCCCGTATTTTTTTGGAGGAGTTTTACAGCTTTAATTTTTATATTCAGTCCTATGATCCGTTTTCAGTTAATTTTGTGTATGGTGCAAGGTATGAATTCAAGTTGTAGTGTTGTATTTTTTCTGCAGAGACATAGCCAATCGTTCCAGCACCATTTGCTGAAAAGGTTATTCTTTTTCCAGTGAATTGCCTTTGTACCTTAGTGTGCATTTTACTGTATGTCAATGATATGCCAAAAAAACCTGTTAAAAACGACTGACTCAACAAATCTATCCAACTGATTTTTGATAAAGGTGGAAAGCAACTCAACGGAATGCGAGGGAAGGCTAAGGCCTCACAGATCCAGCCAAGAAAGACACAATGAGCCACTTTTAGATTCAGTTGATTACTTGCATGGAGAACGAAAGGCAGAGTGGCCAAAGGTACCGGCAACCCCCGTTCCTTGTCCTACATACCAAAAGGGACGACGCCGAAACGAAAGGTGCTCCCCGTCCTCTTGTGTTCTGAGTGCATCACGAGGACTTCTGCTAAGACTCAGATAAACTGCAGGTCAGGCTTTTGCTTCTGTGGCCTAGGTCACCAGATGGCCATGGCAGGGCTGTTCCCCTCCACATAAAAGTCTCAGATCCTGATCCTTGAACAGGCTTCCCTGGGCAGAGCTATTCTGCACAGGTCCGTTCGGTTCCCTGCTAGAGAGAAACCACATCCTGTGTGGCTTCGGATGGGGAAGTCGATGCCTGATCTCTCGGAACTCTGTCCAATGCACATAGTTCTCCTATTGCTTTTGGCCTGTATCCTTTGCTGTAATAAACCTTAGCTGTGAGTAAAGCCTGCAATTGAGTCTTATGAGTCCATCCGGTGAACCATTGAATCTGGGTGGTCATGGGACCCCCCCGAAACAGGTTCTTTTTCTCAATAAATGGTGCCAGGGAAATTGGAGATTCATAGGCAAAAAATATATAATAATAAGCCTAGATTTAAACCTCATCCCTTCTATAAAAATTAACTCACATTGGATCGTAGATTTAAATGTAAAATTATAACCTTTTAGAAGAAAACATAGCAGAAAATATTCATGATTCAGGATTAAGGAAAGAGTTCTTAGACTTGAAACCAAAAGCAATACATAAAGGAAAAAAATGGATTTTGTACTTCATCAAAATGAAAAACTTTTGTTCTGTGAAAGACCCTGTTAAGAGGATAAAAAGACAAGCTACAGACAAGGAGGACACATTTGCAAATTACATCTCTAACAAAGGATTTGTATCCAGAATACACGAAGAAGCCTCAAATCTCATCTGTAAGAAACCAACCACACGATTTTTAAATGGGAAAGACGCGAACAGACACTTCACCAAAGATGATATACAGATGGCAAATAGATGCATGAAAACACGTTCAACATCACCAGCCTTTAGGCAAATGCAAATTAGAGCCACAATGAGATGCTACTATAGACCAAGTCGAATGGTTAAAATAAAGAACGCTGATAACACCAGATGCTGACGAAGATGCCAATAAACTGGATCTCGCATTCATTGTTGGTTAGAATGGAAAATGGTACAGCCATTCTGGAAATCGTTCTGGCAATTATGCACAGAGTTACCCTATGACCCAGCAATCACACTCCTGGGCATTTATCCCAGGGAAATAAAAATTTGTGCCCCCACAAAAAAACTGTACTCAAATGTTCACAGCAGCTTTTATTTGCATAGCCAACCATTGAAAACATACCAAATGTCCTTCAATAGGTGAATAGTTTGGGGCGCCTGGGTGGCTCAGTCGGTCGAGCGTCCGACTCTCGATTTCGGCTCAGGTCAGGGTCGTGGAATCGTGCCAGGGTCGTGGGATCAAGTCCCGCATCAGACTCTGCGCGGGGCATGGAGCTTAAGATTCTCTCTCTCCTTCTCCCCCTGCCGCTCCATCGCTCACGCGTGCGCACACGTGCACTCTCTCTCCCTCAAAAAAAAAAAAAATAGGTGAATAAACACATCGTGGTACATCCATACCATGGAATACCAAGCAGCAATAAAAAGGAACAAACCACTGATACACTAAAAAACTTGGTTGGATCTTAAGTGTATTATGCTGAGTGGAAAAAAAAGCCAATTTCAAAATCTTATGAATTGTAAAGATGAGGAGCTCTGTTTGAAGTGACGGGACAGTTTTGTCTTTGACTGTGGTGGCAGTAGTTATACAAATCTCTACAAGTGATAAAATGCCATACTATCACAGAGGCATACAAAAAACTTGGTGCATGTTAACTGATGAAATCAGAGGGAGACCTGTCGCCTAGGTCGCCATGCCGTGTCAATTAATTTTCCGATTTTGGTTGTGAAAGCTATAGTTATGAAAGATGTCACCAGTGGGGGGAAGCTGGATGGTAGGGGACGTGGAACCACTCTGTAGTATTTGTTGTGCAACTTCTTGTGAGTACACAATGATCTCGAAATAAAAAGTTACAAATCGATACTCAATTCAGTTACTGGCAAACTTTTAAGTATGTTGGGAACACCTCGAAAAATGTGAATCTACATTGTGTTTTTTAAGTAGGTTTCACACCCAGCGCAGAACCCATTGCGGGGCTTGAACTCACGACCCTGAGATCAAGACCTGAGCTGAGGTCAAGGGTTGGGTGCTCAACCGAGCCACCCAGGCGCCGCTGAATCTACATTTTCCAACTGCAAATGTTATGGAATCTAAATACAGATCAAGCATTTCTGGTGAAAACTTATCATTCAAACTGAAATATGCCATCAAGTGTAAAATACACAGTTGACCTCAAAGAATTCGTATAAAAATATCTCAGAAGTAATTAAAAAATTTCATGTTTATTTATTTTTGAAAGAGAGACAGCGCAAGCAGGGGAGGGGCAGAGAGAGAGGGAGACACAGAATCCGAAGCGGGCTCCGGGCTCCGAGCTGTCAGCACAGAGCCCGACGCGGGGCTCAGACCCAGAAACCGTGAGATCATATCGCTTCTCAGCCTTTTGGCTAAGATCAAGTGCAGAAACCGTGAGATCACGACCTGAGCCGAAGTCGACTGCTTAACCAACGGAGCCAGCCGGGTGCCCCTCAGTAATAATTTTTATAGTGCTTATATGTTGAAACGAAGCAGATGAGACGTGTTGGGCTGCACACAATATATTACTGGAATTCATCTCACCATTTCTTTTTATGTTTTTAACATCGCTACTAAGAGAATTAAAGATCACCGTATGATTCGCATTGTTATGTTTCTATTAGTGCTGCTCTAAGGGATCACACAGGTTAAAACTTCAGGAAGCAGCTGTCACTCCTCAGCTGGGGGTGAGGGTAGGGGGTAAGAGAAGAATTTGTAATTACTGAAACTTGGGGGAGGGACTCCTTGGAGCTAAAGGTCAGACTTCTGAGGAGGCACCTGCTATCTGGTGCTGTGATCTCTTGACGCTCAGCGCAATGGTTCGAAATTCTCTGTGTATGTGCCCGCTGCTTCACCATGAGGGTGTTAAAGCTTCGCAGTCTCTGGGCCGCATGGTATGGTGGTTAGGTCCCGAAGCGATCACGTCACAAGTCCTCACCAGTGGAATGTTGGTGGACGGGCCGTGTGTGACCTGCAGGCCCATCTCAGAAGCTCATGTGCCTTCTCCACTCTTTCTCTTTTCCCATCTGTTGGCTGGTTATCAGCCTCCAGGGCGACCTTGGGGACCATATGCTACAAATGACAGAGCTGGTGTTACCTTAATGGGTACATAATTCTGCAGACACGGTGTCTTGGCTGCAAGGTGGAAGGGGGCATAGTATCCTCAGTTACCAGGAGATCGCCAAGGAGGTTTTTTTTTTTTTTTAGTCCATTCATTTATTTTGAGAGAGCGCGAGAGCAGCGAGGGGCAGAAAGAGAGAGAGAGAGACAGGATCCCAAGCAGGCTCCACGATGTCAGCATGGAGCCCGACACAGGGCTCAAACTCACGACCCGTGAAACCATGACCTGAGCCGAAATCAGGAGTCAGACGCTTAACCAACTGAGCCACCCAGGTGGCCTGCCAAGGAGGTTCTTAAATCCACCAGCAGGGACCTCACAAGTTCTTTTTTTTTCTTTTTTAAGATTTTATTTTTAAGTAATCTCTACACCCAGCACGGGGCTCAAACTTACCACCTCGAGATCAAGAGTCACACGTGCCACTGACTGAGCCAGCCAGGTGCCCCGAGCTCACAGATTCCTATCAAAACTCTACTCCCACATACACGCCACATTTTGTGTAAGAAGAAATATTTCTTTAACCTTTTGGACTTACAGATTCGCTGGAAAAAGAAAATGGATACTCTTCTCTGAAAAGTCTTAGAGAGTTTATTCAAAATTGGAGAGTACTTAGCATTGATAATGCTTCTGGTATAATATTGCAATTAGAGTTATAATAACACGCTATTAACGGTGTTAAGAAAATCTGTCTGATTTTATGTAAAATACACGCTCATGGTGGGGGGGGGTGAGGTTGAATTCTAGTGCCTCTCTCGTCACTAGAATAAAAGGGTTTTCATTTTTCATATGCCAAATTATTAACAAAGGGTCTTCAGGCTCTGATTCGAGTCCCATGTTGACATACACACGTGAACTTCCAGCAAGAACTTCATTCAACCAAGGTGTCAAAGGGAATGGGCCTTAGAGATCAGTGTTAACACAAACAACACTCAGAATTCTCTCAGATACGGGGGCTGGATTCAAGGAGGTGAAGGAAGTAGAATTTTTCTGGGTCAAAGAAAACAGCTGCTTTAAAGCCTTCCGTCCATTACAAGAGGAAGCCTGAAGCCTCTGCAACAAAGTCCTAAGATTTACTTAAATTCCTTTTTTGATTACTATCAAGTTTTACATTTCTACCACTAAATTTTGTTTTTTCCTAAATTTTTTTTTTCAACGTTTATTTATTTTTGGGACAGAGAGAGACAGAGCATGAATGGGGGAGGGGCAGAGAGAGAGGGAGACACAGAATCGGAAACAGGCTCCAGGCTCTGAGCCATCAGCCCAGAGCCCGACGCGGGGCTCGAACTCCCGGACCGTGAGATCGTGACCTGGCTGAAGTCGGACGCTTAACCGACTGCGCCACTACCGCTAAATTTTGAAATACCGCGAAGGAACTGGTCAAATACATTCTTTTTTTAATTTTATTAAAAAAATTTTTAGTGTTTATTTTTGAGAGAGACAGAGACAGAGTGTGAGCAGGGGAGGGGCAGAGACAGGGGGAGACCCAGAATCGGAAGCAGGCTCCAGGCTCTGAGCTGCCAGCACAGAGCCCGACGTGGGGCTCGAACCCACGGACCGCGAGATCACGACCTGAGCCGAAGTCGGACACTCAACAGACTGAGCCACCCAGCCCCGCCCCCCCCCCCCCCCCCCCCCCCGGTCAAATACATTCTTAGAAAGGTACCCGGCAACCCCTTGGGCTCTCATGGTGAGTGTTGGCGAAAGAGGCCAGAGAGAATGGAACCAAGAGCCGTCCGTACTGGTGTGTAAGTGCAAGCAACAGCAAGATCTTACAGGACTTCACGATTCTGCTTCCCAACGAGAGAGATGCTTTGGAAGAGCAGGGAGGACGTCTTGAAGGGCGATTTGAAGGGCCCTTTCTCTTTCTCTCGGTCCAGCGTCTCTGGTAGCTGAGATGGCTGGTGACTGAGCGAGGGCTGCAGTGGCTTTGATGAGCAAGTACAGGCACCGGAAGGGCTCTGATCCAGTTACTAGGCTCCAGCAGGCATTCCAATCTCTCTTATATATAAGCCTGAAACCGTGAATTCCCTCTCTCCTCACTGATCCCACCAGACCGCAGATCTCTGCCATGCTCTCTTTCCTTCCACCTGCTTTCTCTCTCCTGACACTTCCCTCCAGAAGTATTTACTGCGTTAAAGGGGCGCTATGTACCTCCCCACCCCAATTCAAAGTTATCAGCTCTCCGTTCCCTCTTCCAAGGTAGGCTTGAAAGGGATGACAAACAGCTCTCATATACTGGAATCAAAATGTATAAGCTTATACAAAACAGTACATAAGATAGCTTTATTTTTGTTAGCCTGTGTGTCAGCAGAAGTAAAAAAAAAAAAAAAAGATTACAGGTGGTATCTTCTGGTAGTTTATGGGGCCATCAAGTCACCCAGGGATCATGGGGGTTACGGCAAAGAGATGAAACCACTTATATCGGAGATCAGCTGCCAACCTCCAAACTATTGCCCTCAGGAGCTTTCCACTAACCCTAGAATTCTCACCAAAGGCGTCACTCTTAAGGGGCCCTCTGAAGAGATACAAATAGGTTTCCGGGTTCTTGGAGCAAGGCAGTGGCATAGTTCACATTTGGCTTTGGCACACTCCCTGCTCAACGGCTGGGGAGTGGTTTGGGCTCTCTGAACTTCTGTTTCTTCATTTGTTAAAAAACAATCTCTTCCAGGGGCGCCTGGGTGGCTCCGTCGGTTAAGCGTCCGACTCTTGATTTTGGCTCCGGTCACGATCTCGTGGTTCGTGAGTTCGGGCCCCACATCGGGCTCTGCGCTGACGGCGCGGAGCCTGCTTGGGATTCTCTCTCTCTCCCTCTCTGCCCCTCTCCTGCTCTCTGTCAAAATAAATAAACTAAAAAAAAAATCCCGTGTCTTCTCTGTACCCGACACCCATTTCTTAACATCCCTGAGCAGCTGGTATTTATGACCCAGTAAGAAGGAGGCAGACAAGATGGTCTCTCTCCCATGGTGTCTACATTTCATTAATAGTCTCTCAGTAACTGACACTGGATGGACACTTGTAAGCTTTCACCTAATCCTCCCACTAGTGGTAGATTGACCATACATCTATCCTTATCTTACCTGACAAGGAAATGGTGTGAGAGAGATTTACATGTCCCCTCCGTTATGGGACAAATCAGCAGTCAAACCGGATCAGAAATCGTATCTCCTCACTCCCGGCCCAATAACGCTTCCCAGAGGTGAACATTCCCAACCTCTGTGTTTCTGGACCCTCCATGTTTCTAACCACGTGGACAGAAAAAGGGACGGGGGTTCCAGGCTTTGCCCTGAGCATAATACCACAGGCCTCACTCCTAGTTTCTTAGACGCACGGTCTGCTCTGACTCATGTCCAACCCTCTTCCACGACTCTGGAAGCCTTTACTATCTGAAGTCTACCAATTCTAGCCGGACACCTTCTCCAGGCAGCCCCTCTTGGCCAAACCCATACCCCAGTCATTACTCCCTTACATTAAATTCCTTTAGCACCTGAGAATCCAGAACCCTCAACTAGTTGGATGTGTGTGTGTGCGCGCACGTGTGTGTGTGTGTGTGTGCGCGCGCGTAGCGGTTCTATACACTTGATTTTAGGACAAAAAAGAGAAAAATGAAAACATACCAAACCATCAGAGGTTTAATCAAACTGCCAGACTTTAGGCTGTGACCAGGATTAATACAAATTCAGTTCCGTTTTCTTCAATTTGTCTCTCCATCTAAAATTCTGCGGGAATCACTGACAGTACCCAGCTCAGCCTAGAGGCTACACGAGATCCACGTGGAAAAGACAATCAGAGGCTACTAGGCTGTCTTCTTTTAGGAAGGAAGGTGGGTTCCAATATTACAGAAAGACTGCCCAGCTGAACCCAAATGAGGTTTCTCCTTAGCCCCAAGTACACCAAAAAATTCTACTTGAGGAGCTTCCCAGCCCTAACCCTGGTGTTGCAGGGAGTCGTGAATTCCCTGAACGTGATATATATGTCTATTTCAGCTTTTCAAGCAGTATCTTCTGCTGCTCCTGGGCACAAGAAGATGGGCATTTAATTGACCCCTGGGACGTTTTCGACCACAACAACTCTAGCCAAAGGTGACTTGGCCAAGCCTGATGACTGTAATTTTTCATCCATTTGACAAGCGCAATGTATAGCAGAAGGCATCAAGGCCCTAGGAAATTTGCATGGGAATTTTCAGAACTGAAGAGGCCAGTCACCCATGAGAATGAGTGGCCCTGGGGACTTCTGAAGCTCCTGTTCTAAGAAAATGAAATGAAATGGGGTTCTCTTTCATTCTGAAGGATGGTAAAATGGTTTAGGATGACGAGGCTCATTTGGAAGTGGTGAGCTATCCCATTTGAGTTTTAGCTATATTAAAATAAACGGGAGCAAGGACCGACATGATATGCTTGTTACTTACATCGATTGAAGAGCTACAGGGCCATCTGCTCTTTGGAAGCAACATTGTTTTTTTTAAGTTTTTATTTATTTTAATAGCGAGAGAGAGTGCACGCACATAGGCAGGGAAAGGGCGGAGACAGAGAGAGAGAGAGAGGGAATCCCAAGCAGGTTCCACACTGTCGGCACAGAGCCCCGCATGGGGCTTGAACCCACAAACCGTGAGATCATGACCTGAGCCAAAATCAAGAGTCTGATGCTTGACCGACTGAGCCACCCAGGCACCCCTGGAGGTAACAGTCTTATGGGTGCCCTAACTACAGGGGACCATCTCCGAAGGGTTATCCGCTAAGTGATACTTTAGATATCTACGTCACTCTAGAGGATTTCCATAATTGTTCAGTCCAACAAATAGCTCTCAAGTGTCTATTTCCCAGGCACTATGCTAGTTGCTAGAGATGCGGAGGTAATAATAACTAGTTGTGAGAGTCAAATATTACCGAGAGTTTTTGCTGGTTTTGGTTTTACTGTGAGAGACCCTCTGCTAGGTGCCCTACATACGTCATCTCATTTTATTCTTTCCATTACCCCACAGGGTATTCTTAGCCCCACTTTACCAATGCGGATAAGGGTCAATAATTTGTGTAAGGTCACACAGCTAGGACGTAACAGAGGTGGGACTGAGCCCCAGGTATATCTACCTGCATGATCTAACCACCATACCACACTGCCTCAGAGACTATTAAGCTTTAAGACCCTCATGGTGGGGGTGCCTGGGTGGCTCAGCCTTGACTAAGTGTCCGACTCTTGATTTCAGCTCAGGTCATGATCTCATGGCCCATGGGATCGAGCCCTGCGTCCGGCTCTGTGCTGACAGTGCAGAGCCTGCTTGGGATTCTCTCTCTCTCTCTCTCTCTCTCTGCCCCTCTCCCTCGCTCGCACTCATGTGCAGGCTCTCTCTCTCTCAACAATAAATAAATAAACATTAAAAAAAAGACCCTCACAGTGAAGCGGGGGGACACACACACAAAGAAACAGTTGCAAACTTTTATGTTAAATGCTGAGACAGAGGTGGGCTTAGGGGGATGTGGGAATATAAAAGGGCCCTGGAGAAGCAGCACGGCACACGGATTTCTAAGAGCACAGACTCTGAAGCCAGGTGGCCTGGGTTTGAAGTCTGGCTTTGCCACTTCCCAGTTACGTTCTGTGAACTTTGACAAGTTAAGCCTCTATGTGCCTCAGTTTCCTCATCTGAAAGGAGGGATAATAACAGGATCTAACGCATAGAGCTGTAATGAGGATTAAAAGTGCCTAGAATAGTTCCTGGCACATAATAAGCACTATGCACGTGTTAACATAAATAAGCTTTATTCTGAATGGGATTACAAGAAAGGCTTCTTTTTTTTTTCAACGTTTATTTATTTTTGGGACAGAGAGAGACAGAGCATGAACAGGGGAGGGGCAGAGAGAGAGGGAGACACAGAATCGGAAACAGGCTCCAGGCTCCGAGCCGTCAGCCCAGAGCCCGACGTGGGGCTCAAACTCCCGGACCGCGAGATGGTGACCTGGCTGAAGTCGGACGCTTAACCGACTGCGCCACCCAGGTGCCCCAAGAAAGGCTTCTTGAAGGGCCCGATGCCGGGCTTGAGTCACAGAGGATGAGTTAGAGGTAGCCAGGTGAAGGCAAGTGGGGGAGAGAGTGAGCCCAAACCGGCATCGAGGGTGGGGGCTAACTCCATTCAGCTGGTAATTCTAGACGGGAGTGTTAAGTCCAAAGAGGAAAGAGGTAGGGGAAAGATCTCGAAAGGCCTTCTATGTCACTTGAAGAAGCCTGGATTTTATTTCACATGGACCAGGGAACCATGGAAGGGTTTTATGCAGTGGAACAATACAGACAGATGTACATGGGAGGGTAGATTTGTTATATGGTCTAAAACTTACTTTAAAAATATTCAGCACAGGGCGCCTGGGTGGCTCAGCCAGTTAAGCGTCCGACTTCGGCTCAGGTCATGATCTCACGGTTCATGAGTTCAAGCCCCACATCGGGCTGTGTGCTGACAGCCCAGAGCCTAAAGCCTGCTTCAGATTCTGTGTCTCCCTCACTCCGCCTCTCCCCCACTTGCGCTCTGTCTCTCTCTGCCTCTCAAAAATGAATAAAAACGTTTAAAAAATACTCAGCACAGGGGCACCGGGGTGGCTCAGTTGAGTGTCTGACTCTTGGTTTTGGCTCAGATCACGATCGCATGATTTGTGGGTTCAAGCCCCATGTTGGGTTCTGTGCTGACGGTGTGAGGCCTGCTTGGGATTCTCTGTCTCGCTCTCTCTCTCTCTCTCTCTCTCTCTGCCCCTTCTCTGCTCTCTCTCTCTCTCTAAAATAAAAACAAAATACTCAACACAGACATACACCTATGCATATACGTGTGTGTATACACGCACCCCAGGGACAGCTCGTATCTGAAGCACCCCAATGCGGAACACACGTCCGTGACCTGCCCTTTCATGAATGGGGCCTAAGAAACTGATGAGCCCAGAGCGGCATCTAGGCCCGGGAATCCACTGGGTCCTGCGTCCCGACGCCTAACGGATGGTTCCATTGCCTGATCGAACCACAAGTTTAGCTAAAATGCTACTACTGGAGAGGTTCCAAATGCGCTTCAGTGAGCCTTTCCTGCGTGGGGCTTAATGGATCTTATGAGGACAGGGTGGGGCACTATGTCTAACTACTAATAAATACATGCCTGGCAGAACTGGGTTGAGGTCCTGTTTTCACTAGAGTGTGCCATCTCTAACCATTGGAAGCTACCGATATTCACTGAAGATCAGTGGCGACGTGAGAGGCTACATGGGCTTAAATCGATTTTCAGCAGGATTAAAGGAGGGCGAATACAGAGGCTGCTGCAAGGGTGGCTCGATCAATCAACGATGAAATTTCTGAACTACAGCAGTGGCAGTGAGTAAGAAGAAAATGGAGTTGAGACACTGAAGAGGGAAAATCAGGACGTCTTGGTGATCCGTTGGACGGTAAGGTCCGGGAGCAGTTTGTGACAACTTCTAGGTTTCTTCTTTGAGTGACTGGGCAGCCTTTGGTGACGCTCGCTGGGGTAGGGGACAATACAATAGCCAGAGGAAGAGGAAGGTTGGAGGCGGGGCAGGGGCAAGCATTTTGGGATACACTGAGCTTAACGTCAACATGGAGACGTCCAGCCGGCATTTGGATAATAAAAGCCTGAAGCTCAGGGGGGAAAGTCAGGGTTTGAAATATAGATGCAAAGCCATCAGCACATAGGGGCTAGAGAGCGGATGATCCCTCAGTTACCATAATACAAAGTCAGTAGATGATATTTAAAAAGTATTTGCTGGGGCGCCTGGGTGGCCCAGTTGGTTAAGTGTCTGACTCTTAATCTTGGCTTACGTCATGATCTCACGGTTCATGGGATCAAGCCTTGCGTTGGGCTCTGTGCTGACAGTGCAGAGGCTAAAAAAGCAAACGTAGAATTACCATACGATCTAGCATTTCCATTTCTGGGTACACACTCCAAAGAAGGGAAAGCAGGGAATCAAACAGGTATTTGTACACTTACGTTCATAGCAGCATGTTCATAATAGCCAAAAGGTGGAAACAACGCAAATGTCCATCAACGAACAGAAGAACAGAATCTGGCGTGTGTGTGTGTGTGTGTGTGTGTGTGTGTGCGCGCGCGTGCGTGTGCATGGGCGACCGTGTGTGTATAAAACAGAATATCATTCGGCCTTAAAAAGGAATGAAAGTCTGATATCTGTTACAACATGGATGATCCCCGAAGGCGTTATGCTAAGTGAAATAAGCCAGACAGGAAAGAACAAATAGCATAGGATGGCATTTATAGGACTTTTCCTGGAAGAGTCAAATTCACAGTGACAGAAACTAGCATAGCGGTTAGCAGGGACTTGCAGGGAAGGGGATCGGAAGGCACTGTTTCATAGGTAGGTACAGAATTTCAGTTTGAGATGATGAGAAAGTTCTGGAGGTGGAAGGTGCGGATGGTGGCACAACGGTGTGGATGTCCTTTTTTTTAATGTTTCTTTTGAGACAGAGAGACAGAGAGACAGAGAGAGAGAGCAGGGAAGGGACATACAGAAAGGGAGAGAGAGAATCCCAAGCAGGCCCCGTGCCGTCAGCGCAAAGCCTGACTCAGGGCTCGATCTCACAAACCATATGAAATCATGACCTGAGCCAAGATCAAGAGTCAGGGGCTTAACGTACTGAGCCACCCAGGAGCCACAACAGTGTGAATGTCCTTAATGCCACTAAAATGTACACTTAAAAATGGGTAAAATGGTAAATTTTGTCCTGTGTATAGTTTACCAATTTAATTAAAAAAAAAAAAAAAAAGAAATAGCATATTTCTTTTAAACGTGCTATTTAAGATAATCATATTCTTTTAAATGACCGAGGGAAACACTGTAAGGAATACTTCAAGGAGTCACTGCTTCTGGGAAGTAGGAAACGGGTAGGCACAGGGCCTTTTGCTTATCATTAGAAACCTTTGGTACTCTTTTATTTATTTATTTTTAGCTCTATGCATGAATTACATTATAGAAATAAAAGCACTTTTAAAAAAAATTAAAAAAAATAAATTAATTAAAAAAACCACTTTTTTAATGTCTTGTATTTATTTTTGAGAGCGAGAACACAAGCAGGGGAGAGGCAGAGAGAGAGGGGGGCACAGAGCCTAATGCGGGGCTTGAACTCATGAACTGTGAGACCATGACCTGAGCCGAAGTCGGATGTTCAACTGACCGAGCCACCCCGGCGCCCCCAGAAATAAAAGCGTTTTAAACTGCAAAAAGAAGTGAATGAGATCACTCAGGGAGAGTTTGAGAAGTTAGAGGGAGAAGAGGGACCTCGGGATAAAGGTTGCAAGAAACGATATCACCCACTAAAATGAGGTCCTAGAAAGGGCTGTTACCAGGCTCCAGGAGAATCACACAGGCACCTGCTGCAGTAAAGCACCACGAGCAGCTCCCGGGATCTAGAAAGTTGTCTCCGTGCCCTCTCCTGGCCTCTCCCTCCACCACTCCCCTCTCCCCGCTGATCCCTCCCACAAAGTTTCCCCTCTCTCCCTCCTATGCTACTCCACGTCTCTCTCAGGATCTCTTCCTCAGTTCTCTGGGAGTATCGGCTTGATTTCCCCATCCCTTTCTCTGCCCAGCAGTGTCTTCAGGTCACGTGCCCTCTCTCACATGGCCAGAATCATAGCTTCAGCCTCTGGGTCTACACAACTTCTCAGTGTTTTTTCCTTCCAGTCACCTTCCTCCGTCTCACTCCATTCCTAGGAGGGACAGAACAGACCCCTGCAGGTCAGGCATCCTCCCCGTGCTTACGTATCTATCCCTAGTCCCACCAGCTATCTGTGTCTGGGGCTCTACCATCCCTTCCTGAGACACGATAGGTTGGGAAGTATTGCAATAAAGGAGATTTAACCCCAAACATAACTACTATCAAATAAAATCCTTGAGGAATAGAGGAGTGGGACAACCGGAGAAGAAAAGCCACGAAGAGAGTTTGAAGCAGGTGAGTGGCTGGATGATGCCGAATGCTGCAGAGCAAGATTACTTAAAATACAGACTAACAGGGGCGCCTGGGTGGCTCAGTCGGTTGAGCGTCCGACTTCGGCTCAGGTCATGATCTCGCGGCCAGTGAGTTCGAGCCCCGCGTCGGGCTCTGTGCTGACAGCTCGGAGCCTGGAGCCTGCTTCGGATTCTGTGTCTCCCCCTCTCCCTGACCCTCCCCTGTTCATGCTCTGTCTCTGTCTCAAAAATAAATAAACGTTAAAAAAATTTTAAAATACAGACTAACAGGCGTCCATTGAGTTTGGCATTGGGGTGAATGAAAACAAAGGAAGTAGAACATCAAGTATAGACTCTTCTTTCAGGGAGTGTGGCTGACCAGGGGGACAACGGGGGAAAAAGATTTTTGTTTTTTATTAAAACAAAACAGACGTTTTGTGATGGTTACAAATGTAGCCGAGTATAAGGGAAGACTAAAGAATTGTTGGGCAGGTGAAAAGGTTGGCATTGAACTGGAGAAAGGATACATTACCCTCAAAGAGAGGCAGAAAACGCTAAGAACTGCAGTTAATAGCTTTTCAATCCAGAGTTAGTCTTATTTTTGCCACAGAGACCAATCCTGACTGTAGACCTTCTCTTTCTTACTACAAGAAAAGAGGGCCAAGGGGCACCTGGGTGGCTCAGTCCATTGAGCGTTCGACTCTTGATTTTGGCTCAGGTCACTATCTCACATTTCACACGATGGAGCCCCGTGTCAGGCTCTGCACGGACAGCGTGGAGCCGGCTTGGGATTCTCTCTCTCCCGCTCCCTCTCTGCCCCTGCCCCGCTCGCATGCACTCACACACTCTCTCCCAAAATAAATAAATAAAACTAAAAAACAAAAAACAAAAAGAGGACCAAGGACAGAACATAGCGCAATGCCAACGCTTAACAGTGCAAGTGAGTGGCCGCTTCCAGATCTGATCATTCAGGGTGAATGTTTTTTTTTTTAAATGTTTTATTTATTTTTGAGACAGGGAGAGACAGAGCATGAACGGGGGAGGGTAAGAGAGAGAGGGAGACACAGAATCCGAAGCAGGCTCCAGGCTCCGAGCTGTCAGCACAGAGCCCGACACGGGGCTCGAACCCACAGACCATGAGAGCATGATATGAGCCGAAGTCGGTCGCTCAACTGACTGAGCCACCCAGGAGCCCCCAGGGTGAATGTTTAATTTGGGTCTAGCCTTCCTTACCATTGCATGGCTCTAGATGCATTTCCCTTAACACCCAATTGGCTACATGCCCCAGAAATGCCAACTAGTAACCTGTACAAATCATAACTAGAAAATATAGGGGCGCCTGGGTGGCTCAGTGGGTTAAGCGACTGACTCTGGATTTCGGCCCAGGTCATGATCTCACGGTCGCGAGATCGAGCCCCACGTCAGGCCCTGCACTAAGCGTGGAGCCTGCTTGGAATTCCATCTCTCTCTCTCTCTCTCTCTCTCTCTCTCTCTCTCTCTCTCCCTCTCCCTCTCTCTCTCTCATCTCTCTCTGCCCCTCCTTCACTCGCACTCATGCACACATGCACGCTCTCACTCTCTCTCAAAAATAAAGACACTTTTAGGAAAGAAAAGAAAATACGTAACAGTAAAGTCATATATCCTGGAAAAAGGACAGGCAGAGGAATCATGAAGCCAGCTACCTTCCCCCCCTGGGCCTCTGTTTCCCCATATGTAAAAGTGAATGGGGCTGGCTCCTTCTATGGCTCCTTCAGTTGGAACGCTCTGTTATTCTTTGACTTCGGGTTTATATATGCTTCTCTTGTGGTGGTATTAATACTCTTCCACGTGAATACAAACGGGTGGAAGCTGACCACATCGTTTTCAAGCTCCTGGTAAGAGGCAAAACTCCAAAGGACCGAGACAATCCCAAAATAAGGTCAACAAAAGCAAGTAAGAGGCAAAGGGAAAATGTGAGGGACCTCTGTTGATGTCGGCACTCAGCTGTACAACAGTGAGACCGGGTGTCCTTGAGATCAAGTCAATGGCTCAAAGGTGGAACACGCAAAGTGTCTTTTGTACTGCTCAAGTCAAGATGCACGCCCCAACCCTGCCAACTTTGGAGGAGATGGTGAGTATTTTCCTCTCCTCATAGCATCCCTCACAGTTGTCATAAGCATCGAGAATATCCTAATACATATACAAGAAAAGGGGGGGGGTCACCAATGTTCTCAAGTGATGAGCTGTTCTTTTTTTTAATGTGTATTTGAGAGAGAGAAAGAGAGTGAGTGGGGGAAGGGCAGAGAGAGAGGGAGACAGAGAATCCCAAGCAGGCTCTGTGCTGCCAGCGCAGAGCCTGACGTGGGGCTTGATCTCACGAACCGTCAGGTCATGACCCGAGCTGACATCAAGGGTCGGACGCTTAACCAGCTGAGCCACCCAGGCGTCCCCAGTAACCTCCTATTCCTACCAAACCTTCAAAGCTTTCCTGAAGGGGCAATGAGACTAAGGACGCTGTGTCCTGCCCGCCTTCTTCCATCCTGCCAGCTAGGAACAGTTTACCAGTGTTAACGCCTGGGTCCCTCACGGTTCTCCTGAAGCTCAAAAATACTTTGGTAAGAGTGGGACTGTGAATAGACCGTGCTGTCCTCTCCACAAAAAGCTGGTACAACTGATCTATGAGTGAGCCACATCCTTTCAGCTGTTTTGCAGGCCTGAAGATGGGATTATTCTGTACCATCTAGACCCTCTCACGCTCTTGTGCCCAGGTGACCAGGGAGAGAGGTGAAAGCAGTGGTCAAGGAATTCACTTGTCCAGGGCGCCTGGTCGGCTCAGTCAGTTAAGTGTCCGACTTCGGCTCGGGCCATGATCTCAGGGTTCGTGGGTTCAGGTCCCATATCGGGCTCTCTGCCATTAGCACGGTCCCTCCTTGGGATTCTCTCTCTCTTTCCCCCTGCACCCCCACTCATGTGCTCTGTCTCTCTAAAATACAAATGAGGGATGCCCGGGTGGCTCAGTCAGCTAAGTGTCCGATTTCGGCTCAGGTCATGATCTCACGGCTCGTGGGTTCGAGCCCCGCGTCGGGCTCTGTGCTGACAGCTCAGAGCCTGGATCCTGCTTCTGTTCTGTGTCTCCTTCTCTCTCTGTCCCTCCCCAACTTGTGCTCTGTCTCCCTATGTCTCTCAAAAAATAAATAAATGTAAAAAAAAAATTTTTTTTTTAATAAAATAAAATACAAACGAACGTTTAAAAACTTAAGGAAACTAACTTGTTCATGTACGTCAGAGCCAGGTACAAGACACCCACGCGCCCGGAGCCTCACACTTGACCATGTCGTATGGTCTGTCTTGGCTCTTGACATAGGCCAAGTCCCAAAACTTCAGCACTGAACACCATAGGCAAAGGCTTCCGCTTGGAGCACCGGTCAAGTTCTCGGTTTCTGCTTCACTCTGTGAAGCTGAGTCAGTCCCCTGAGCAGGGTCCGGGGGACCACACGCTGCCGTTCTGTTTCTCGTGGCGGGGCAGGTAGAGGCAGGCCCCGAGTTTGGACGACGGGGACCGCTTGGCTGCCAGCTTTTCCGGCAGATGGTATCACCACCATGAGACAATTAGCGTGCCATCCCACAGGGGGCGGCTGGGTAAAAAGCACGAGCAAGTGAAAATGGAAAATCAGATGTACGATGCCATCCGCATTTGGCTCTCGGGTGCCTTAGTGGCTTCCGGCGTGCATTTCGCTTCTGCTCCTTCTCAGAAAGCACCTCTTTTGCGACTATTACTTTGCAAAGGTTTGGGGTATCTTCTCTTTTGAATGTTTACTTATTTATTTTTGAGGGGCGGGGGTGGGCAGAGAGAAAGAGAGAGAGAATCCCGAGCAGGCTCAGCGCTGTCAGCGCAGAGCCTGATGTGGGGGCTCGATCCCATGAACCATGAGATCGTGACCTGAGTCGAAATCAAGCGTCAGATGCTTAGCGGGCTGAGCCACCCGGGCACCCCAAAGGTTTGGGATATCTTACCGCTCCGTTCTCCCGCATCCTGGGCCACACCTGAGCATACCTGCTTCGAGTAGGGGTGCCACAGCCAGAACCCCCACCCCCCGCCCCCCGGGAACAGCATCCATGCTTCTGCTGTCGACCTGTTGCCTCGCTTACTTAACCAAGGGCCGCTGTCATTATACGGCTTGAATCTGTAAGGAACCAAGGTGATAAGTGGTGCTTTTGTTGTCTTAAACATTCTTTGGATGCATTTAAGAGCCGCCTATATCCGCATAAAATAAGCAGCCTTCGGTTTTACGAGCCATTAAATTGAAAACGGGTGAATTCAAGCACAATCTACCAATTGACTAATTGCTGGGCATTGGCTAATGGACAGAAATTAGCTGCATCACTGGACACGCGCGCTCTTGTTCCATTACTTGTACGTGTCTGTGTCGCGGGAAGGTTGTGGAAGAACGCTGGTGCAAAAGACCAAGGCTCTGGTTAACCCCGGGCAGAGGGGGAGCTCACTTTCCGGGCGCGGGCTGCAAGGGCTGTCCTGTCCCCCTCAGCTCTGGATAAACCCGGCCACCTGACACCGAACCTCTCCTCACACAGAAACCGGTTCCATCTTCCCCTCCACCTGAAGTCTGTCATACCTGGCCAATGAGCTCCCTTCACGTATAGGACTTTAAGAGCTGCCTGCCTTTGGGGAGAAGGATAAACTAAAGAATAAAGTCCTCCTGAGATCCGAAGGTGCCCCTCTCTCCTTAGGTTTGGCTCAATACACTGGATTCAAACACTTTTTTTTTTCAATCGGGGTTCAGAGCTTTCATTTAGTGTTTACTTGGCAGATAGATAAGACAGAAACGAACAAGGCGTCTGTCTAGCTTTCCAACGCAACAGTGGGGGCCCACGGAGGCAGGACCCAGGTACATTAGTGAAACAGGCAACATGTGTTCTCAGCATGCCCCCCCTTGGAACATTTCCCCTGTTCTAGCCCAGCTCCCTGGGTCCACTTGGCTAGACAGGGTCATTCCCTGTCCCACCTCTAATTTAAGCTGGGGTTCCCATTCCTTAGCACTGAGCACCACTCCACAACTGTCCTACACCCCAAATCAAAAAGTTTTCTTCTAATCTCTCAGGCCCCAACTTCATAATGGGGGATCCCCGTAAGTGACATGTTTGCATTTTTTGTAGAGAGGTGTTACGGAATTCGATAGCCCAGATGAGTGATTCTAATGGTAGAAATTTCAGCCATGACTAAACCTTAGTAAAAGACATGTCGGGGTACTCAGGAGGGCCGTTGAAGGACTCCCGAGACAGTTGGACTCGCCCCTTTGTGTGGGACCGGCTCAAGAACCACATAGGAGCTCCAAGGCAAGAGCCATATGCATGTCTAGAAGTTCGCTGGTCACTGCTGTCCTGATAGGTTCCCCAAGTGGTGAGAGAAATGATTTAAGAATAGTTCAGGGGTGCCTGGGTGGCTCCGTCGGTTGAGCGTCTGACTCTTGATTTCGGCTCATGTCATGATCCCAGGGTCGTGGTCAAGCCCTGTGTCGGGCTCCGTGCTGAGCATGGAGCTTAAGATCCTCTCTCTCTCTCTCTCTCTCTCTCTCTCTCTCTCTCTCTCTCCCCCCTTTCCTCTGCTCGCACACTCTCTCTCTCTAAAATAATAATTTAAAAAAAAACTGAATAGGTCAGATTCTCAGAGATGCTGCTTTCTGGCTTTAGAACTCTTGTAAAGCTGGTTTAGAAATTACCACCTACTTCTTGCCTCTCTACATTTTTCATCAGAAGAAATAGATTAAAAACTGGATAAGAGAAACATGTTAATCACTGTCAGTCACCAAAGGTGATTTAATGGCACAGAAATTATATTGTTACTATACTATTACAGAGCCTGCTTAGAGAACTAATCTGAATAAAATCAGAAAGCAATTCTTAAACTTAAAAATGTGCTTGGGGCACCTGGGTGGCTCAGTCGGTTAAGCGTCTCACTTCGGCTCAGGTCATGGTCTCGAGGTTCGTGAGTTCGAGCCCCGTGTCAGGCTCTGTGCTGACAGCTCAGAGCCTGGAGCCCGCTATGGATTCTGTGTCTCCCTCTCTCTCTGCCCCTCCCCCCTCGCGCTCTGTCTCTCTCTCTCAAAAATAAACGTTAACAATTTTCTAAAAAATTAAAAATGTGCTTAAATGAACTACTGATAGATGCAACAGCATGCTGAATCTCAAGGACATTTGCTGAGTGAAAGAAGCCAGTTTCAAAGTTACCTACTGTATGTTTCCATGCATATGACATTCTCAGAAAAAAAAGGAAAAATTGTAGCAATGGAGAAAGACATCAGTGGTTGCCAGGGGTTGTGAGGGGGGGTGTATGACAACAAAAGGGTAGCTGTAGGGAGTTTTGGGGGATGAAACAACTGCTCTGTATCCCGATTTCAGTGTTGATTACATGGAACTATATATATGTTAAAATTCATAGAACTGTATAGACCAATAAGTCGACCTTCCTACATATTAACTTAAAAACTAAATTAAGGGACAATTACTTTTCCCATTGAAAAATCAGATTTACCCCCTAAAAAAAAATCAAGTGATAAGTTCAAGATGCTCCAGGTCTGGGGGCGGCTGGGGGGAGCTCAGTCGGTTGAGTGTCTGACTCTTGATTTTGGCTCAGGTCATGATCCCCGGGTCGTGGGATCGAGCCCCACATCAGCCTCCGTGCTGAGCTAGGAGCCTGCTTAAGATTCTCTCTCCCTCTCTGTCCCCCTTTACCCTCTCCCCCATTTGTGTCTTCTCTCAAAATAATTTTTTTAAAAATACGCTCCAGATCTGAAGAACAGGCATGAAAAGGGCTTTTGGGAAAAGATTATGGTAACCCTCTGAGCTCCTCCTAAGGAAGGTGTTGAATGTGTTTGGAGGTGATGGCTAGCAATGAAACGGGGTTTATAGCCCATCATCCACAGCCTCTCACTCCACCTCGAAGTTTCTCTTGTGGTCAGAGCCAGCTGACTGACTGGCTAGGGTTGGGGGTGGCTTTTCACCATGTAGAGTTAACAGGCCCACTGAGGCCTCATATGTTGGCTCCACAAACAGATCAGGCCAGTGATTCAGCTTTTGGAAAGGCTAGAGCGGGCACAGGTTGAGATACCGTATTTCGATTTCCTAGGGCTGCCCTCTGATACGAAGATGTAGATGACAAATGCTTGCTTTCTCGTGAAAGTGATTTTCCATTAAATTTGGTTACTGTGTGTGGTACCTGGGTGGCTTGGCCGGTTGAGCATCCGACTCTTGATTTCGGCTCAGGTCATGATCCCAGGGTTGTGGGATCGAGCCTCGGTCTGAGTGTGGAGCCTGCTTAAGATTCTCTCTCCTCTGCTCGTGTTCCCTCTCTAAAACTTAAAATAAAAAATAAAATCAATTTGGTTACTGAGAATTTCCAGAAGGTGAACAGTACCTCTGTGGATTATTAAGGCCCTCTAACGTGCTGCATACCCAGGTTTGGGGAGTCATTTTTTTAAAATACTTATCCAGTCTGGTAGCCAGATGGCCAATTAGTTTAATGCACAATGAGCCAGATTCCTTAATCCAGCTTCTGGCAAAATATTCGAGGCCCTAATTTTCTGTCTTTATCTTTGTTTTAATTAAACTTTTTGAGATGACTGTAAATTCACATGCAATTGTAAGAAATAATACAGTGCGATCGTGTGTACCCTTTACTGAGTTTCCTTTAGTGGTAACGTCTTATAAAACTGGAGTAGAATATCACAGCCAAGATACAGACATTGCTAGGATCCACTGATCTTGTGCAAATTTCCCTGGTTTTACTCGTAATAATTTGCCCGTAGGTGTCTCTGCATTTAGTTTTATGCAATTTTATCACAAGTGCGTGTTCACGTGCCCACCAACACAGTACCGAATTGTGCTATCACCACAAGGATCCTTCCTGTTACCATTTTCAGCCACACCCACCTCCTCTCTGCCCTATTCCCTAACCCCTGGCACTCACTCTCCACGTCCCCATGTCTTTTTGTCATTTCAAGAGTATTATATAATCACATAGTATGTAACCTTCGAAGATTGGCTTTTTCTCACTCAGTGAAATTCCCAGGAGATCCATTCGAGTCATTGTGTGAACCATCCCCCCATTTCTTTTATTGCTGAGTAGTATTCCATGACATAGATATACCACAGTTTACTTGACTATTAATCGGTCGAACAACACATGGATGAGATATCCGGTTTCATGACATCCTCGCCAGCATTTGGTGTTGTCGTTATTTTTTATTTTAGCCATTCTGATGGGCGTGTGGTAATATCTCATGGTGGTTTTGATTTGCATTCTCCTGCCGGCTGGTGATGCTGAACATCTTTTCATGGATCGTTTGCCATCTGCACATCCTCTTTAGTGAAACGTCCGTTCATCTCTTTTGCCCATTTTCTAATTGTATGGAGTGTTGAGAACCCTTTATATATTCTAGATGCAAATCCTCGGTCAGATATGCAGTTTGCAAATATTTGTTTTTAGTCTGTAGCTTGATCTTTTAGAGAGCAACTTTTTTTCATTTTGATGAACTTCAATTAGTAGATGTTTCCTTCTTTCTTTCTTCTTTCTTTCTTTCTTTCTTTCTTTCTTTCTTTCTTTCTTTCTTTCTTTCTCTTTCTTTGCCTAAGGAAGTCAATTGCTCTCACATTATTTGTTGAAAAGGCTACCCTTTCTTCAGACGTTTGCTTTTATACCTTTATCGAAATTCAGTTGAAAAAATTGGGTTTATTTCTGGGTGCTCTATTCTGTTCCATTGATCTATATGTCTACCCTCCACTATTGTCTTGATTACTATAGCTATATAGTAAGCCTTTACATTGGAAAGAGTGATTCCACCCCCCCCCCCCAGGTTATTCTTTACAAACATCATTTTAGCTACTCTAAGTCCTTTGTCTTTCAATATACATTTTATAATAATCTCATCTATGCCTATAAAAATCCTTGCTGGGATTTTGATAGGGATTTCATTAACCTATAGATAAATTTGGGGAAAACTGATATCTTTACTATGTTGAGTCTTCTAATCCATGGATACAGTAAGTCTCTCAAATTATTGTCTTCTTTGGGTTCCTTCCTCAGTGTTTTATAACTTTCAGCATATAGATGAAACATGTTTTGTTAAGCTTGATACCTAAGAATTTCATTTTCTTTGAAGCAATTATAAATAGTATTGTGGTTTTTATCTAGATTTCCACATTGTTAGTATATAGAAGCGTGATTGATTTTTGTGTATTGATCTTGCGTCATAGGACCTTGCTGAATTCGATTATTAGTTCTAGAAGGGTTTTTTTTTTTGAACCCCTGTGATTTTTTTTTTCATGTAGACAACCAAGTCCTATGCAAATAGAGACAGTTTCACTTGATTCTTTCCAATCTGGATGTCTTTTATTTCCTTTTCTTGCCGTGTTGTGCTGGCTAGAACTTCCAGTATAATGTCGATAAGACATCACTTATAGAAGTGATTAAGAGCAGCCATGCTTGCCTTATTTCAGCCTTCAGAGGCAAAGTATTCTGCTTTTACCGTCAAGTATAATGTTAGTGGTAAGTTTTTTATAGATGGTTTTTATGAGGTTAAGGAAGCTCCCCTCTCTTCCTAGTGTACTGAGTTTTTGTCATGAATGTTGAATTTTGTCAAATGTTTTATTCTGTGTCAAGTGATATGGTCATATGATTCTTCTTTAGTTTATTGATATGGTGGTCTACACTGAATGATTTAAAAATAGTGAGCCGGCCTTACATACTTGGAATAAATCCCATTTGATCATGGTATATAATTCTTTTACACATCGTTGGATGCATTTTGCTCATAAGCCTTTGTTGAGGATTCTTGTGTCCAAATTTATGAGGGATACTGGCCTGTAGTTTGCTTTTTCTTTTTCTTTCTTTCTTTCTTTCTTTCTTTCTTTCTTTCTTTCTTTCTTTCTTGTACAGTCATTGTCTGGTTTTGATATCCGTCTGGGGCTCAGATGACATCAGTGTTGGATCTTTCAATATTTCATTAAAAAATTTTTTTGTTTTAACATTTATTTAGTTTTGAAAGACAGAGAGAGACAGAGTGAGAGAGGGGGAGGGGCAGAGAAAGGGAAACACAGAATCCAAAACAGGCTCCAGGCTCTGAGCTGTCAGCACAGAGCTTGATGTGGGGCTCAAACTCACAAACCGTGAGAGCATTACCTAAGCCGAAGCCGGATGCTTGACCAACTGATCCACCCAGGCGCCCCAAATCTTTTATTTCTCACAGGTCTCTGAGGCTCTATTTTTTTACCAGTCTATTTTCTCTCTGTTGTTCACACTGAGTGAATGCTATTGATATGTCCTCAAGTTCACTGATTCTATCCTCTGTCGTCTCACTATACTATGGACCCACTAAGTTGCTTTCTTTTTTTAATTTCTGTTACTGTAAGTTTTCGGTTTTATAATTTCCACTTTGCGCTTTTTTTGTATAATTTGTATTTCTTTGTTGTGATTTTCCATTTTTTCCTTTGTTTCAAGAGACTTTGCAATTGTTTACTGGAGCATTTTTGTGATGGCTGCTTTACAATTCTTGTCAGATAATTCTAATATTTGATTCATCTCCCTATTGATGTCAGCTGATTGTCTTTTCTTATTCAAGTCCTGATTTTCTAGTTCTTGGCACGAGAGGAGATTTTTCATTGCATTTTGGCTATTATGTCAGGAGACTATTTAAATCTTTTTGCGGGGACAGGGAGGGGGGAGCACCTAGGTCAGGCTCAGTCAGTTAAGTGTCTGACTTCAGCCCAGGTCATGATCTCACAGTTCGTGGGATTGAGCCCCACATCGGGCTCCGTGCTGACAACTCCGAGCCTGGAGCCTGCTTCCGATTCTGTGTCTCCCTCCCTCTCTGCCCCTCCCTTGCTCGTGCTGTGTCTCTCTGTCTCTCAAAAATAAATAAACATTTAAAAACAAATTAAACTCTGTTTTTAAATGTTTATTTATTTTTGAGAGAGGGAGGGAGACAGAGAATCCTAAGCAGCCTCTACGCCGTCAGCCTAGAGCCCAACGTGGGGCTCGAACTCACGAACCGTGAGATCATGACCTGAGACGAAATCAGGAGTCGCCCGCTGAACCGACTGAGCCACCCAGGCGCCCCAGGAGGCTATTTAAATCTTTTGTTTTAGTAAGCGGTCACTCCGTTTAGGTTCAGCGTGCAGGTCCTGGCCTACTTTTGTAGGCTGTGATTTCAACGACCATTTACTTTGCAGAGCCTCTGCGATGCTATTTTCGTCCGCTCGTTAATGTGGCGCTGACGGGGGGCCCCCGCCGGTCTGCACCGGTGCCGCCTAAGGGAGCAGAAGGTGTTCCACCAGGCTGGGTGGCCTGAGGCCCGCAGGTGGAGGGAGTGAGTCTCTAGTCTGCGGGAACAGCTAAGCTTCCCTGGTTTTGCTTGCTCCGGTGGAACCCGCAGCCCTTGCCGGTGCCATATGCCATCCTGGTACCTCTCCTTCCTGGGCCAGAGGACTCGTGGTGGTCGGATTTGCCCTTGATGACGATGCCCTGGCTGCACAGTGTCTCGTGGCCAGGGAAGGGAGCCCCGCGTGGCGGGAGAGGAGAGCGTGTCCCCCCCCCCCCCCCCCCGGCTGTTTCGTGTCAGCGGGGCTCCCTGCTGGATTCCCTTTGCCGGGGTTGCCGGGGGCCCGTGGGGCCCACGCGGATTGGCGCGTCCAGTCCGGAGGAAGAAGCTGCCTACTGGGAAATGCGGGGGCCCGGCTCCCCTCCTTCTGCTGGGTGGGGAGTCAAAAGGCGCCCTGCTGCTACGATGTCTCCCGGTCCTGGGGTCCCTGACCATTCTGCCTTCCTCTTCAGACCTTTGGGAATTCTTCTTTGGTTGCCTCTTGAATCATTTCTAGCACCCGCAGTTCTCCTTGGCGGGGAGGAGCGAGGAGAAATGAGACTATGCCGTCTTGTCCAGCCTGAAAATAGAAGACCGTTTTTACTCTGGTTTCTGCTGCTGCTTCTCCCAGGAATGACTCAGGCTTTCAGCTGCCACCCTTTCCTGGGCGAAGAGAAGCTCTGGGGGCTTTGCCTTGGTTGATATATCACGCTTCCAGGTTTTCTGGGGGTCTGTGTGTGGGAAAGAGAGAGAAGAAAGGCTGGCAGAGATCAGCCCTGAAACAGAGTGGGGCGAGCGCTGTGGCGGGGCACGGAGTTAGCTGTGGGTCGGTCTTGCCTGAAAGATACTCCTGTGCCACTATCTTCACACGATCCTACTGTGAGACGTCAGAACAACCAAACTTTGGTATTTCCTGGCAGGACGGAGGCAGAAAATAAGATTTTTTAAATTTATTTATTTACTTACTTATTTACTTATTTAAAATCTTAATGACTTTGAGGTAGGCAAAGTCTTTTCATGTCATTGATTTATTTTGTTATTTATTTTTTGGAGACAGAGAGAGAGAACACTGGGAGAGGGGGAGAGGGAGAGAGAGAGACAGAGAGAGAGAGAGAATCTTAATCAAAATTTGGTATTTCCTGACAGGACAGAGGCAGAAAATAATATCTATCTATCTATCTATCTATCTACCTATTTATTTATTTATTTATTTATTTATTTTCTTCATGACCTTGGGTTAGGCAAAGTCTTTTTATTTTATTATTATTATTATTATTATTATTATTATTATTTTAGAGAGAGAGCACGCAAGCAAGCAGGGAAGAGGGGCAGAGGGATAGACAGAGAATCTTTTTTTAAAAAAAAATTTTTTTTCAACGTTTATTTATTTTTGGAACAGAGAGAGACAGAGCATGAACGGGGGAGGGGCAGAGAGAGAGAGGGAGACACAGAATCGGAAACAGGCTCCAGGCTCCGAGCCATCAGCCCAGAGCCCGACGCGGGGCTCGAACTCACGGACCGCGAGATCGTGACCTGGCTGAAGTCGGACGCTTAACCGACTGCGCCACCCAGGCGCCCCAAAGAGACAGAGAATCTTAAGCAGGCTCCACTCTCGGTGCAGAGCCTGATGCAGGGCTCAATCCCACGATTGATCCTGGGATCATGACCGGAGCCGAAATGTAGAGTCGAACGCTCAACCGACTGAGCCACCCAGGCGTCCCAGAAAAGAAGATTTTCAAACACGCTCCTCCCTTCGTGTAAAACCTTGGGGCATCCGCGTACATGATCCACCCCCCCCCCACACACGCCGCAAAATGGCCATGCCCTAATCCTTGGGATGGATGAATATGTCACCTTACATAGTAAAAGGCACTTTGCAGGGGCAGTGAAGTTAAGGATATTGAGATGGGGAGAATGTCCTGAATTATCCTGGTGGGCCCGATCTAACGACAGACTTCATATAAGAGAGAAGCAGGAGAGTACGAGTCAGAGAAGGTGATGCGCCTGTGGAAGCAGACCGAGGTCAGAGAGTGTGAGAGAGAATCTAAAGGTGCTCTGTGCTGGCTTTGAAGATGGAGGGGGTGGGGCATGAGCCAAGGAATGCAGACGGCCTCCAGAAGCTGGAAAATGGTTGCTTTTAGACTTCGGAGCTCCAGAACCGTTAAGGTAATAGATTCGTGTTGTTTTAAGCCATAAAGTGTGCGGTAATTTGTTATAGCAACAACAGAAAACTACTACACTGACAGTGGACAAGGGACATGATCAGGGATGGGAAGTTGGGGGCTATTGTAGGACAGGGAGGACCGTGGCCTCCGCTAAAAACATGAGACGCTCCAGTCTGGGAAGGCGAAACCTGACAGGAGATTGGCTCAAAGACTAGGCCACCGCTGTCTGATAGAACCATCCGTGATGATGGAAATGTGCTATATCTGCGCTCTCCAGGATGGAAGCCCCTCGCCACAGGGGACTGCCGAGAACTTGAAATGTGGCCAGTGCTACTGAGGCCCTGAATTTGTAATTTGATTTACTCATTTCATTTATATTTAAGTTGTAAAAGCCACACGCAGCCAGTGGTGACGATATTAAACAGAGTGGGTCCCCACCATGGAAAAGAGTGGGGATAAGGGGGAACACACACTTATTCCTTAACGTCCTCAGTGCCGGAAATCTAGCCTGCCCCAAAGAGCTTAGATCAAATTAAAGAGCCACCGATTCTTCTCTGGAGATCAGATTTCTCATAACCTCTGCCATAATGTAACCACAAACCTACAAGAGGAAGAAAAAGCATGGAAACGGCATATAAAATTGCTATCGTGAAACCCATAAACTTCACAGGAGATGCAGGGAGTCCAGTCCTCGGTCCAGAAACTGTATATTAGAAGAACCTACAGTAAGCTCTGACATCGCAGTCTCCGACGCCAAAAAGTAAAGATGGAAGTTGAGGCAGATAGGATTTCAAAAGCACAGGGATCTGGGACCCATTTAACAGAGAAAGACATATTCTTACACGCCTCAGAGGTCCAGGGCAAAAGCAGATGGTCACAGTGCACACTCTGAGTCACAAGACAAAGTTATGTTCTGTTCTGAATCAGCCGTTTGAGAATGCAAAGCAGTGAATGATGTAATCTTAGGGAGGAAGGGAGGAAGGAAGGAAGGAAGGAAGGAAGGGAAGGAAGGAAAGAAAGGAAGAAGGAAGGAAGGAAGGAAGGAAGGAAGGAAGAATGAAAAGGGAGGGAAGGAAGGAGGGAACAAAGGAAAGAAAGAAAGAAAGAAAGAAAGAAAGAAAGAAAGAAAGAAAGAAAGAAAGAAAGAGAAAGAAAAAGAAAGGAAGAAAGAAAGAATGAAAGAAAAAAAGAAAGAAAGATGGAAGGGGGAAAGGAAGAAGGGAGGGAGGGAAGGAGAAAGGAAGGAAGGAAGGAAGGAAGGAAGGAAGGAAGGAAGGAAGGAAGGAAATCAACAGAGAAAATGGGTAAATGCAAAACAAGACAAAAAACTAGCTCTCCACCCTCATGCAAAACCTACACTCCAGCTTCTTGTCACTGTCACTTACCAGGACTGATCTGTGCCAGGGCTGATCACTCACTTCGAGTACTCACTTACCATTACCATCAACACCGTTCCTCACCTTATCCTTCTAAGTCACCTGCCACACAACTTCCAAATCGGGATCGGTGCGATCGTCCACCACCACCGTTTCTCTTTCCAGGCTGCCGGGCCCTGCGGGGAGGAAATAACACAGTGGTTTAGGCAGGATCATCTTGAAAAGAAGGATCTCTGTGAAATACCACATAGCTTTTAAGTGTACAAGAAATCTGTATGGAAATACGGAAATAGGCCATATTGGCATATGGGCATATTTCCGTATTTGGAATACGGAAATATGGAAAACTATTCAAGGCCCATTAAATAAAAAAAGTAAGTGACAACGGGGCGCTTGGGTGGTTCTGTGGGTTGAGCGTCTGACTTTGGCTCAGGTCACTGCTGTCAGCCTGGAGCCTGCTTCAGATCCTCCGTCCCCCTTTCTCTCTGCCTGTCCCTCGCTCACGCTCTCTCTCTCAAATAAGTAAACCTTAAAAAAAAAAAAAAAGTAAGCGATAGCAAACCGCCCAGTGGGGATGGAAAATGGTACAGTGACTTTGGAAAACCGCCTGGCAGCTGCTCAGAGTGTCAAACATAGACGATTCCGTTCCCAGGAATATACTCCAGAGACGTGAAAATACGTGTCCCCATCAGCACTTGTAATTGAACATTCATAACAACATCCTTCCTAACGGCCAACAGGGGGAACGACCCATCATCCACCCACCGCTGAATGGCTAAACACAATGTGGTCTTATCCACACAGTGAAATATTACGTGGCAATAAAAATGAACGAAGTTGTGATTTACAGTACAACATAAATGAACCCTGAAAACACCATGCGAAGTGAAAGAGGCCGGTCGCAAAAGACGTGTTCTATGCTTCCATTTATATTAAAGCCCGGAACAGGCAAATCCGTAAAAACAGAAAGGAGATCGGTGCTTGCTTAGGGTTGGGGGCGAGGAGACGGGTGACAGGCAGGGAGAGCGAAAAGCTTCGGGGCTTCTTCTTGAGATGATGAAAACGTTCTAAAAATGGACTATGGTGGGGCTTGCACATATCTGGGAAGATACTAAAAAACCATACACTTTTCTGTGCGCGAATTGTACGTTATGTGAATTATAGCTCAAGAAAGCTGTTGTTTCAAAAAAAAAAAAAAGCAGGGGGTAGAATAATGCATGTACTCTGAGCTCATTTATATTAAAACCACAAAACTACATATGCATGTAATATAAACATTTGTGAATGTATGTAAATATACAGAAGAGGATTTGGAAGGCTACCCGCCCATCTGCTAGCATGGGTTACTTCTGGAGAGGGAAGCGGGACGGCCTTCTGTAACATCACACTTCCCTGTTTCTCCTCCCACCACTCCCGTTGTTTCTTCAACTTGCTTTTCTAAGCAGCCCTTCCTCTGCCCACCCCTTTGGAATCCCATTTCACTCTTCAGGCTCTCCCTGAAGCCACGCTAACTAAGACCGTATGTTCCCCGTGGCTTCGACAACCTCCATCCAGGCCCTGACCCATTCGGTCCACAGGTACCCACTGAGCACCTGCCGGGGCCCGTGCTAGGGCCTTTGGCTGCCTCCCCTCCTTCATCTGCCATCCCTCACCCAGCAAATTCCACCGGGTCTCCTCACTTAACGTATTCCTCTCTCTTTCCTTCTCTCCTTGTCCTTGGCCTCCTCCGGCCTCCCGTGTAACCCGAGCCACCACTGTCTCTCCCGGATCAGCGCAAGTCTCCTCGCTGGCCTCCCTGCCCACACAGGCCATTCTCCACACAGCAGCCAGAGCCAACTTTTAAATATTTAAATCATGCCATATCTGGCTCCCTGCTTCAAAACTCTCCAAGAGCTTTCAATTGTACTGAGTATAACATCTAGGCTCTTTCCTTTGACCGAATAAGATAGAGCCTTTGTCTGAATCTCTAATCTTACGTCATCATGCTATCCTTGTTCGCTATGCTCCTAGAATTTGTTTCCTCTTTTTTTTTTTTTAAGTCTGTTTATTCTGAGAGAGAGCGAGGCGGGGAGGGGCAGAGAGTGTCAGTGCAGAGCCCCATGCGGGGCTCAAACTCACATGAACCACGAGATGAGCCGAAGTCGGATGTTTAACCGACTGAGCCACCCAGGTGCCCCGATTTTGTTCTCTCTTGAGAGGCCTTCCCTGATCATCTTGACTAAGTAGGGCCCCGACCCCGGTCAGCGTCTCATCACATCACCCTGTTTTATTCTCTCCCTTACCATCAATCTGGAATTCTTTCATTTATTGGTTCGCTTGTTTATTGTATGCCTTCCCCCACCAGTCAAAGATAAACTCCATGAGAGAGGTGACTCTATCTGCCTGGTCCCTACTGAATCCGTAGCATTCAACACAGGACCCGGCAGGTGCTCAGTGGGTATCTGTGGAACGAACGGGCCAGGGTCTGGATGGAGGTTGCTGAAGCCACGGGGAACGTATGGTCTTAGTTAGCGTCACTTCAGGGAGAGCCTGGAGAGTGAAATGAGATTCTAAAGGGGTAGGCAGAGGAAGGACTGCCTACAAAAGCGAGCTGAAGAAACAACCAGAGCGTTTGACCCCCAGGTTGTTAGCTTAAGCAACTGGACAGACGGTGGGTACCATTCACTGAGAATGTAAGACTCGGGGAGGGGTGAGTGGGGGTGGGGACCGATTCAAGAACTGAGTTTTAGAAATGGTAAATGTGACACGTGCATTTGTCATCCAACTGGGAATCCTAAGTAGCTGGCTGCATATAGAAGTCTACACCGGGGCGCCTGGGTGGCTCAGTCGGTTGAGCATCTGACTCTTGATTTCAATTCAGATCATCTGACTCTTGGTTTCAATTCAGATCATGATCCCAGAATGGTGGGATCGAGCCCCGCGTGGGGCTCCGGGGAACCTGCTTAAGATTCTTTCTTTCTCCCTCTGCCCCTCTCCCTCTCTCTCTCTCTCAAATAAATAAAATAGGGGGAAAAAAAAAACTAAGAAAAAAAAAGAAGTCTAGACCTTAGTGAGGTGGTGAGTGCTAGAGAGGAGAGATTGATAATTGAAATTCATCAGCCTAAAGGACTGAGAGCAGTGGAGATAACCTCAGAAGAAAGTGGAGAATGGGGGGGAAAATGAGGACCTGATGCAGAGTTTAAGATCTCCTGCATTTTTTTTTAAGTTTATTTATTTATTTTTTTTTTTTAATTTTTTTTTTCAACGTTTATTTATTTTTGGGACAGAGAGAGACAGAGCATGAACGGGGGAGGGGCAGAGAGAGAGGGAGACACAGAATCAGAAACAGGCTCCAGGCTCCGAGCCATCAGCCCAGAGCCCGACGCGGGGCTCGAACTCCCGGACCGCGAGATCGTGACCTGGCTGAAGTCGGACGCTTAACCGACTGCGCCACCCGGGCGCCCCTTAAGTTTATTTATTTTTGAGAGAGCGCGAGCAGGGGAGGGACAGAGGGGGGGGGGGGGGGACAGAGGATCCGAAGCAGGCTCCGTGCCGACAGCAGCAAGCCCGGCGAGGGGCTCGAACCCACGAACCTCGAGATCGTGACCTGAGCGAGCCGAAGTAGGACGCTCAACCGACGGAGCCACCCAGGTGTCCCAAGACCTCCTGCATTCACACCTCCAGTCCCAACCTCCTTCTTCCAGGAGTTCCAGAGCCACTACCACACCACCTTATATTCACCCAACGTGTCCTGAAATGACTGCATAGACTCCCTCTCCAAAAGTGGTCCTCCTTCCGTATCCTCGATCACTTATTCGTCAGCTGATCGGGTCTCTTCGTAACATCTACAGGGCCGTTCCCCACCTTTCTGTCCCTGCAACACTTACTTCACCTCCTCAATCTCATCACCTGCTACGTGGAACTCTACAATCATCTCTTGGTCGGTATCTCTGCCGCCGACCTTGCCCCCCACTGCCGCCACTGGGGTCCTTTTAAAGCGCCTTGATTGTGGTACTTCCCTAGTTAAACCCCTTTGAGGGTTTCCTGTTGTTCAAAATAAAGTACAAATTCCTTTTTTTTTTTTTTTTTTAGTTTATTTGAGAGAGAGAGAGAGAGAGAGAGACAGCACGGGAGGGGCGGAGAGAGACAGGGAAAGAGAGAATCCCAAGCAGGTTCCACACTGCCAATGCAGAGCCCGTCGCAGGGCTTGAACCCATGAACTTCAAGATCTTGACCCGAACCAAAACCCAGAGTCAGACGCTTAACCAAAGGAGTCACCCAGGCGCCCCTAAAGTACAAATGCCTAAGCCCAAAACGTAAAAGGCTTTCAGGACCTGCTCCCTACTGACCTTTTCGACCTTATCTTCCATTTACTCCCTCGGCCTTGTATCCGAGCCTTACCCATCTATCAGTGGCCTTCACTCCTCTAGACCCACGATCCTTGTTTCTGTCCGCAAACATGTACTTGCCACGCACCCCCACTGCCACCTGTTCTCCAGTTCCGTGGAGCTTCCAGACTGCTCTCCAACCAAGCCAACTTGATCTCTTCTTTCTTTTTTTAAAAATTTTTTTTTTCAACATTTATTTATTTTTGGGACAGAGAGAGACAGAGCATGAACAGGGGAGGGGCAGAGAGAGAGGGAGACACAGAATCGGAAACAGGCTCCAGGCTCTGAGCCATCAGCCCAGAGCCCGACGCGGGGCTCGAACTCACAGACCGCGAGATCGGGACCTGGCTGAAGTCGGACGCTTAACCGACTGCGCCACCCAGGCGCCCCAGATCTCTTCTTTCTTGATTGCCCCTCAGTAGCCTGTGCACACTCCAACTTTATCGTCGGTGACACCGTATTGGATTTAGACGTTTGTGTGTCTTTCCCTCTCTGCTAGCGACAGAGAGGTGAAGTAACTTGCCCAAGGCCACACAGCTAGTAAGTAGCAGATACAAGCGCAGGGTCTGTGCCTGTAATCACCCGTCTCTCGGTACAGATTCAGGAAAGGCCCGTTCAATGAATGGGGAAATGGGGAATGTGGGGCATGTGACTTTTTTCATGTTGTTATTCTGACCTTGCCTATTGCATCTTTTCTTTCATTTTAAAATCTCATTTCGTTCAAAGCTCAGACACAATAAAGTCCTAAAATCAAATAACGGATCTTTTGCCGTGGCGCTCCAGGGAGTCGAGGAGGGCAAACGCCATTATCCTCATCCCTCTAGGCAGGAGCAAGGGAGGTCGATTTATTGGCGTTCCGTGACTAGGGCCAAAGCACAGGAAAATAAGGTAGGAGTAAACCTCATAACGCCCTGCCACCGAAAACATCATAAAAGCGACCATTTCCTGAGCGCTCCAGGGACGCCCGGCACTTTGTTAAGAGTCCTACGTGGATGAGCTCATTTCATCTTGCCAACAGCCCTCTGTGATGTCGGCGCTGTTGTGATCTCCATCTTACGGATGGGAAAATAAGCCCCGGGAGGGTAGGTGACTCGCCCAAGGTGGCAGGGGTGGTAAATGGCAACGCAGCACTCGGCCGGCACCGTCCAACGGCACGCAGTCTGCGCCATGAACCACGGTGACAGACGACTTCCGCTCGCCTGGGCCAACCGTGACTCCAGAGCTGCCCTGCCCCCATCAGATAACCGCTGGCCACGTGTGCCTCGGCGCATCTGAATTAATTAAAGGCAAATGAAACCTCAAACTCAGTTCCTTGGTCACGCTAGTCACATCTCGAGTCCTCAAAAGCCCCGTGTGGCTAATGAGCACCCTGTTGGAGAACACGGACGAAGACCATTTCCCTCAAGACAGAAAGTCTTCTAGGACAGTGCTGCGCTACAGCGTGCTCTCTCTGATGCGGCAGCTCCACAAGCTTCTCCCGGGTTCCGAAGCCTTCTCTCCACTCTGCCAGTTGGGCTCCTCTCCCTTCAGAGCCCCGGGGAAACTCTGAGATGTACGGGAAGGTAAGAACTTTCAGTACCGTCCCCTCCATCGTTCGACTCCTTGGCAACATCGCCCTTTCCACCCGCTGCCCACGATTCGTCCTCGTGCCCCGGCCCGTCTGCCCCCTTCTCTCTCTGCTTCTGGGCATGCAGAGGTCCTGTGGTTATTCGTTCTCATTCTGCCCCCAACGCAGATGATTGGGTGGGGGCCACCCACTTCACAGCCACAAGTGCGGAAGGTCCCCCAGAAGCAGAGATCCCGGACTGCTGTCCGCAGCCCCGCCCTCCAGAGGGGAGGGCGCACCCCAACTCTGGTCCGGCTGGCCTGAGAGCAGCTGGCCGCCGAGGTGCAGCCTCGGGGGGCCGCTGTGACTCCAATGTGATTTGGGGGCTAGTAAGAGAGACCTGGAGCCCTTTTTAAAATCCCGAGTTACCCGATGCAGATGAAATGGGATGCTCTGCACATAGGGATGGGTGGAGAAGAAAGGAGACAGAGCACCCCAGGGATAGCAGAGCTAACGAAGACTCACTCACTCACCCACGGTCGTGGAGAACGACATGGCAGGTTCTTAAAGCCAGCCGAAAATCCGAAAGGCACTCTGGAATACGTTATGTGACCTATCCACACCCTTCCTCTGAATCCCAGGAGACTTATGCCTCTAATTCACTTTTCTCAGCTTGACATTAAAATGGGTAAATATTAGGGCGCCCGTGGCTCAGTCGGTTAAGCGTGTGACTCTTGATTTCGGCTCAGGTCATGATCTCACGGTTCGTGGGTTCGAGCCCCGCATCCGGCTCTGTGGCGACAGCGCTCAGCCTGCTTGGGATTCCCTCTCTCTCTCTCTCTCCCTCTCTCTCTCTCTCTCCCTCTCTCTCTCTCTCTCTCTCTACCCCTCCCCCGTTCATGCTTTTTTTCTCTCTCTCTCAAAATAAACAAACATTCAAAATATATTTTAAAAAATAAGTACATAAATAAAATGGGTATATATTTTCCAAGCTGATTCGAACTGATGGCTAGAGGAGGCGGGCACGCGCGTGTAGACTGAGAAGGGTAGAGACAGCCTGGAGCGATCGATTCGCCATAGAAAATCTTAATGTGGGTATTTGAGCGTCAAGTATACACCCCGTCCAAAGAGGGATTCTGCCTGTCCAGGCAGCTGAAGAGTTGAGCCAGCCAAAACTTTTCTTGGAGGCCCACGCCAAAGGTGTGTTAAGTAGTCCAGTCTGGGGTCTCAAGCTAGATATCTCTCAGTCCATACTGCATCCAGCCACGTGGTGTGAGGTGGCCAGAGTCAGAGGCGCCCCGCAGATTTCCAAAGGATTCTGATGCAGAAGCAACTTCCAGTCTGGTTCGTGCCACTTGACAACGAGCCACGGCAGGGAAACGAAGGCTGGGAAGGCTCTGCCCCCATCCCTGCGACGTGCGGGCCATGCTACCTCTGAAAACACGGCAGTGGTCATAGCAGCACGGTGAGGGAGCATGCAAAGGACGAGGGGCCAGAAGACAGAATCAATGTTCCTGAAAGCCAGAGTACTCGCTGGAGACGTTTATTGGTTTCTGTCTTCCCTCTGAAGGGGAGAAAGTAGGTCAGCACACTCAAAGAACTGGGACCAGGAACAGCGGGTCTGAGAGGGAGTCACTCGCTGAGCCCTGCCAAGATGAAACAGTTGGAGACACGCCTTTCATTTTAGGGCATTCGGCTGAGGTCACTTGGCTTTGGGGGAAAGTCGGGCTGCCGATCCCCTGGTGGGTATTCTCCGCAGGTCCCAGGAGCTGGGTGCAAGGGGAGGCTCGCATTTTAAAAAACCAACATCTAAATGGTTGGCGAGCACAGGAATGTTTATGAGCAAACTGTGTGCCTACTTTGGCTCTCAGACAAGGTGGACAAGGCTCGGGGCAGCCTGGCTAAATATAGACGGCACAGGGGGGCCTGAGAAGCAGGAGAGCTGGGTTTCATTTCCAGGTCTCTCCGTTAACCTTGGGGCACACTCCCTGGGTCCCTTCCCTTCATATGCTGACTCGTCCTTAGTAAGGCAGGGCTATGGAGTACGTGTTCCCGGGCCTAGAGAACAGTTCCCACTGAGCCTGCCATGTTTTCTCGCCTCATCTTCCCTCGAAAGATCCGAGTCCGGGGAAGAGACTGGTTGTGACCAGGTAGAAGGCGGAAGAGGTGATATGCTTGTGGCAACAGTACGCGGCCACGGTGACCCACTGGGAGCCACAAGTCCTCCTGGACTAACCAAGGGGGTTGCCTAACCAGAGCCAGAGGGAGGCTAGCCCTCCTCTGAACTGGTCACGGAGCCCGAGAGGCCGAGCCCAAGGAAGCGACTGTGTACTTCCTGCGTCAACACCCTGGGCCCCGCTCCCGTGCCTGGCCACTTGGCACTCCGAGTCAGTGCGTCCCCGTGTGGCGGGAGCTACTATCTTCTTCCGATTGTAATACTGACGACGGTTTATTCTACGAAGTTAGATCACAGAGGAGAATATAAAGTAGACAAATAAAAACCACTACGCCGCCACCACCTAAATATCACCACTATGAACAGCCTAGATGTAAGCTCAAGTAGTCAGGCCTGGATTCAGGCCCTGGCGCTCTTGCTGACTCACAGTGTGACCTTGGATGAGTTATATAACCTTTCTGAACCTCAGTTTTCTGGTCTGCAAAATGGTATCACACTCCTCACCGTCAAGTATTGCGAGGATGAGAGAACCCAGGTAAAGAGGGCTAGGAGTCCCCGGCAAATAGTAAGCGACCAACACCTGTTGGCCGTCATCATCATTGTCATTACTGTACGTGCCTGTGTTCAAAACCGTCACACGGATGCATCGTATTTCATTTGGGAATCGTTCGACTTCCCGACTGGCAAGCACGTCCACTGTTTCAAAGCCGCGGCAAGAACATCCACCCTTGTACATATATCGTCTCGAACGTCTCCGATCGAGCCCTCAACATAAACTTCCCAGAACTGAGTTTACGGGGTAAAAAAGAAAGCAGGAATATTTTTCAGGCCCGTGTTACAGACCACAAAGTGGCCCGCTGGCAAGACCGTACTGTATGTTGCTCCCAGCGGGCCACACAAGTGCCCATCTCTTCATACTTCCATCAACACTGAGTAATAACGTCTTTTCGAATCTTTGCCAGTTTGATAGGGGGAAAATGGTGTTGTTTTCACTCACAGGACCTGGATTATAGATTATGACACGCGTCGTAAGCTAGCCCTCTATTAAACTTATACAGGAATTCACTTGTTCGACGGCAAAATCTGTGACAAAGTCTTAGGAGATCCTGAAATGAAAACACACAGGGACATGTGCATAAAAAGAATTCACATCTGAGGGGCGCCTGGGCGGCTCAGTCGGTTAAGCGTCAACTCTTGATTTCCGCTCAGGTCATGATCTCCCAGTTCATAGGTTTGAGAGCCCTACGCTGGGCTTTGCACTGATAGCATGGAGTCTGCTTGGGATTCTCTCCCTCCCTCTGTCAAAATAAATAAATAAACTTAAAAAAAAAAGAATTCACGTTTAAGTAGTTGATATACTCATTTTTCCCACCATTTTTAATTGCAAAATAGAACTTATGGAAAACCGCAGATCTTGATCGCGTGTTATGAAGTAAATCCCTTTTTTATTATCGTCTACGTCAAGAAACAGAACTTTGCCAGCTGCCTCAGAAGCCTGACACGTATATTCCAATCCTAAAATTAATCGCAAAGCTGTATTTTATGATAATCTCTTCCTTGCTTTTGTTTATGGTTCTGTATCACCCAAGTTACAACTTTCAACACTGCAGTTTAGTTTCGCCTTTTTGAAATATTTTAAGTCTCTTTCACTTAGGAACTGGTACACCTGTAATCAAAATTACACTGTATTATAACAGCATAGAACTTAAAGAAGCAGATGCTCACTTTTTTAAATGGTGCTTTACAAACGCATAAAAATATATACGATTTTCCCCAGGCATATGAGTAAATAAATTATTCTGCCTCGAGTTTAACATGCCACTTTGATATAGTTACATGTGTTGGTTCCATTTTGGAGCAATATCTCCAATGTCTGTATAATTCTAACATTTTCCATTCAAGCTTAAATGGCAGTTACAAGTCAGGATTCTGATTTTCAACCTTTTTTTTTTTCCTTCAACCGACTGATAGATCAGCGTTCTTAGTTGCAAACTACAGAATCCCCTCTGACTAGTTTAAGCAGAACAGAAAAGTCTCAAATAATATCAGTCCACAGGATCTTTCTTTTTTTAAGTTTTATTTATTTATTTGGAGAGACAAAGAAAGAGAGAGAGACCGCATGAGTGGAGGAGGGGCAGAGAGAGAGAGGGAGAGAGAGAATCCCAAGCAGGCAGGGCGGGGGGGGGGGAGGGAGGGGCTTGAACCTACAAACTGTGAGATCATGACCTGAGCCGAGATCAAGAGTCGGACGCTTAACCGACGGAGCCACCCAGGCGACCCCACAGGACCTCTTGAGACCCACCCAGCCAGGCTCTGAAGAACCATGGTGCTACTCTGGCAAAAACAGCACTGCCTCTACTCTGGGTAAGACATCAGCTCCCCTGATCTTTCTCTTCCATTTGGGATTGCCAGGCTGCCGGTATCTCCCCTCAAACAGCCCCTGCAAGCCCATCAAATAGAACACCGGGCAGGGGAGACTTCAGCTGCGTGAGGCTTGCCCCTCCTTGGCCAGTTCTCCCGTCCAGGGCGCTGACATGTCCTAGGTTGGACACCAGGAAGCACAGAAAAGTGTTCTATATGTTTTGCTTTGTCCTACTCAACTCTTCAGTAGAACGTGAGCCTCTAAGGACAGAGACCGGCTCGTAATCACATACTGGTGATGGATTAATTTTCTACTACAATTGTCAACAAGTATTTCTGAATCCTTACTCTGGATCAGGCACAGTGCCGGGTGCGAGAGCTACCACTGAGGGCAAGATTTAAAAAGGCTCTTCTCTCATGAGCTTACATTCCAGGCAGTGTTGTGTGACAACGAATACATAAGCAAATAAATAATTCTGATTTCTGATGAGTGGAGGGGCAAGACTGCCTTAGATAAGGTGGGCAGAGAAGGTCTCCATTAGGGACTAAAGTCTGAATTTGGGGGCGCCTGGTGGCTCAGCCGGTTAAGCATCCGACTTCGGTTCAGGTCATGATCTCACGGTTCGTGAGTTCAAGCCTAGCGTTGGGCTCTGTGTTGACTGGGTGAAGCCTGCTTGGGATTCTCTCTCGCGCTCTCCTTCTGTCCCTCCTTCCCTCGCCCCCCCACCAAAAAAATTAATAAAATAAAATAAAACATTTTTTTAAAAGGTTTGAATTTTAACCCAAGTGTGTTGAGAAGCCATCCGAGGTTGTGAATACTACACAGTGATATATCGGGTGTATACATCTGGAAGGATCACTCTGAGTGGTGAGTAGGGAGAACAGGCCATCGGGGAGACAGAAACATTTAGAAGGTGAGTAATCCAGATGGAAGTCGATGGTGGTGCAGACCGGGGTGGTTGAGAGAATGAGAGATGGTCATACTTGGGATGTGCCTCAAAGTCAAAATCCACAGGAACGGCCGACTGGCCACGGGAGGTGAGTGGAAGAGAATCAAGGGCAACAGCCAGATTCGGGCTCTCGAGCAACAGCGTGAGTGAGGCCAACCGCTACTGAGATGGGGAAGAGAGGGGAAAGGGAGGGACCGGAGCTCGCATTTTGCCATGCTGAGGTCCCGGCCTTTACGGGACGGGACACGGCAAATAGATAGTGAAGTGTACGCGAGTCTTGAGGTCAGAGGAGAGGGTCGGGTCTGGTGCTACTCCGTGCTAAGAGGACACGCCCAGAGGATATGAGAAATGTGTAAGACACAGTTGAGAAGGCAAAGTTCACGCGGAAGATCTAGTTGGTTACTCCTTGCATGTCCCCAGGAGAGCCTGGACTCAGGATGGACCCTGGGTCTCCCCTGGGAATATGGCCCTCAGAAGGTTCTTTATGTCGCTGATTGATGAGATTGTTTTCTATGTTCAGAGCAATGGGGCGCGTTGTACCAGCTCGTCGGGACCTCTCAGAATTGTCTATCAAGATTCAAGATGTACCCGGTTTCGATGTTGGAATCCTGAGTTTTGTTCCGCAAAAGCCCTAGACCGAGGGGCTCGAGTGGGCTCTCCTGGGCAGAGACGTGTCACAGGTGTCCCTGTGGTTTGCTTCTACTTGCTCCTGTGTCGTCCTGGATAGGGAAGGACTTGCTTAGGTTTTAGCCAGAGGGGACGGGCAGGGCACGAAGCAAACAGGATGACAGAGTTCAGTCAGCCTGAGGCTAGGGACTAAGCCTTTGTTCATCTGTGTGTGCCGCAAAGAGGGCTGGGTAAGCGGGAGGTCCTCAATGCAAGTTTGCTGAACTTAGTGGAAGAGGTGGGACTGGCTGCATGGGCAGGATTTTGCATAAGCTTAGAGGAGAAGGAGGGCATGCCAGATGGAGAAAACAACTCGATGGAGGCCCCAAAGCAAGAACAGGCCGGGTTTGTTTGTGGAAAGCTGCCCCCTCAGTCTCCCTACTCCACAATGCCTGGCTCAGTCACCAAGCAGTGGGCATTTAATACAGTCTGCCACTTGCCGGGCATCCCTGTCCCAGCTTGCTGCCACGCCCTTCTCGGGCGCTCCCCTGCTTGCTTTCTGGGCAGCGCTAAGGGCGAGAGGTGACGGCACGGCATACTCCTCCCGCACCCACCCGGTCACTTGCGAGGGCGCACGCTGAGGCCGAGCGGTCTAGCTCCGGACCTCACCGCGTCGTGGACGGTTGGCCGGCCTCGCCTGCCTGCGATTCCGTGATTAGGATTCCAGATGGGACTACGCCAACTATTCATCCTCAATCCCTTACGTCGGTTCCAAAGGCAAAACTCCCAGCGCTTACGCTCGTCTCAACAGCCTTTCCTTAGTCCCAGGGCAGCCTCCAAGAGAAATCCATCAAGGAAAAGAGGAGACGCTCTCGGGGATGAACCAAAAGCTTTCTGTCTGTATGAGCAGGAACGAGAACGGGAGGTTTCGTGCCTGGGCCTCGGGGATCATCTGACGTAACCATCGCCCCCTCCCGCACCGGCAGGTGCCTGAGAGATTTGTGTCCGATCACGCGGCAGCCCGTGGCCGATGCAGGACCAGAACCGAGTCTTCCCGGTTCCCGGCCCGGTACTCTACCACGGTTTGGTGCCCTACTCCCTCCGACCGCCGGCAAGAATCGTCCCCAAAGAAGGTGGGTGCAGTACATTTCCCAGTGAGCAACCATCCCTCCGTGAAGCACGTGAAGGGCCGGGACAGGGAAGGGCGGCAAGAGGCGGAGCCAAGGCATTACAACTACCAGGGCTGAGCGAGACATGTTCCTGACTGCTTTATGGGCTCCGCAGCCGCACTGCACCTTTGCTTTGAGCCAAGTCGAGCGTGCTCTGTGTCGTGGGATGGGGGCTCAGGGAGAAGAGCGAACAAAACAGACCTTCCTGCTGGCAAAAGTGTGAGGCCGCACTACGAAATGACCAGCAAAGGAGGGGGCGGGGGCGGGGGGGGGGGGGTGGGGAGCCGGGGTGACCGCTGCTACAAGTGGCAGCCGCAGAAAGCCCTGGCCCAACCGGCATCGCCTCCCACCCCGAGACCTGCCAGTTCACAGCAGCTGGTCAGAGAGTTCACGGCCATGCGAAAGGGACAGGCTTGCCAGAGTGCATTCTGCACCCCGGCCTCCGTGCCCTGCCCGGGTTTCTGACTCAGAGCGGGTGACGAATGGGCTGGGCCGGTTCATCAGCACGGGGAACCCAGGCACCGGCGAGCTGCCAGGGACTTCTTTTGGGATTGAAGTCACTTCCTGTATGGGACCCCCAAGCACTCGGCTGCACCCCCACACAGCTCAGGCTTCCTGGGGGGGATCACAGGCGGGGTGAAGAAATGTGAGCAAAATCCGACAGGCAGCGGGCAGCGGAGGGAGCCCACATGGGGTCTGAAATGTGACACCTCTCCTTCCAAGCACCAAATCAGAGAATCAATGAATTCAGCATGCAGATCACATTCCTCCCCAGTGCCGGCACCTCTCTCACAGAATGAGTGTTAGTTTCGGTCCCTCACATGGCTTTGAATCTTTACTAGGGGGGAAAAAAAAGCATTATAATGCCATTACAGTAAATACCTCATAAGTCTGGTCTAGGTGAGGTATTGGCAGAGTTAGAAATAACTGGATTTGAGCAGATAAGGGAATCTTATCCTTCAAACATCCAAACTTTGAAACAGTATTTTTGATGACATGAAATATACGTGTATATACTGCAGGATTGATTCCCACATTTCTTAACTCACTCAAATCTTTCTCCAGCTAACTCAGGGGAATCAGAAGCAACATCCTTTATTAGGCTCTACCTTTTTGTTTCTCTGTCTCTTTTCAGGATATTGGGCCTCCGGCAGGCGCTTCCCCCATCCGTTTGTCTGAGCTTCTTTCCCCCCACCATCCCTCACTCCAACATTGTAATCTGTATGGCTAGGAAACCAGATTACAAAGCTCTTTAGGGCTAGGTTGTGATTATAAACAAGGCCCTAGAGAAGGGCCCGGGGAATAAAATTTGCGGCTTTGGTGCTATCTTTGTGTGCTTAAGGGAGTTGGTAGCCATTTCCTCCTTCCAGAATCGGGGCAAATCACCAGAGAACAGAAGGTGCCAGAAGCCTGGCCTAGGGTTATGTGCTGTGCTACTGAATATCTGCCTGGGATCAGGCCAGGCCTCAAAATTCCCTGTCCCCATACCAACTCCCTGGCTCAGACAGCTCTGAGTGACAGAAAATTGGGAAGAATAGCTAAGAATAAACACGAGGCCATGCCAGATTCTTCTTTCAGCAGATGAAGTGCTGACAAAGCAGGGGCAGCGCTAGCTTTGGGAAATCTGCTCTGACCTCCGACAGAGGAGCGTCTCTGCCTTATTCCCAGAGCTGTGAAGCGCTGAGGACATTAAAAAGGTGATTTCTCGTGTTCAGGCAGATCTTTAGGGACACCCAATGACATTTTTAAAAAAATGCACTCATCGGGGCACCTGGGTGGTTCAGTCGGTTAAGCGTCCGACTTCGGTTCAGGTCATGAGCTCGCAGTTCAGGAGTTCGAGGCCCGCGTCAGGCTCTGTGCTGACAGCTCAGAGCCTGGAGCCTGCTTTGGATTCTGGGTCTCCTTCTCTCTGTCCCTCGCCTGCTTGTTCTCTTGCTCTCTCCCTCCCTCCCTCTCTTTCTCTCTCCCTTTCTCTCTGAAAAATAAATGTTTTCATCTTATCTTGTATAACTGTAACCTTATACCCCTTGAACAACAACATGCCATATCCCTGTCCCCTCAAGCCCTGGGAACCGCCACCCTACTGTCTACTTGTATCACTTTGACTATTTTAGGCACCTCCTATAAGGGGAATTGTGCAGTACTTGTCCTGTGACTGGCTTATTTCACATAGGATAACGTCTTCTAGGTCCACCCATGACTCACCAAATTATATATATTAGTTAGCTGCAGTTCTTTGTATGCCAATTGTACCTCAAGGAAGCTAGGAGGAGAATGATGAAGAAGCCATGGGTTCAACCTTCAAGCAAAAAAAAAAAAAAAAAAGTGATATGCACTTATCAGAAGCAAGCTGAACAAGGTGAATTCTGAAGTTTCTTAACTGTAGCAAAACTTGAGATCTTTGAGGTCTTTTCTTAAAAATCTTAGGAGAAAAGCAGCACATGCAAGTTACAATGTAACAGCAATAGCTATCATGTGTTCCATATTTTTATAAGTCAGAAACCACTTTCAGGGTCATTGCTTCGTTTGACAAGCTGCAGAGAACGCCATTCTCCCTCCCATCCTCAGCCATTACTTACTTTGGGAAGCAACCCTTGAAAACTTTCATTACTGACAGGTGCATATCGCCACTGTGTCCACAACCTCCACAGGCAAGAATTACCATGGGGTGTTGTGGGGGGAGCTGGGCCAGCCCCCGAAGGCCCAGATACGCACAAGATAAAAAGGGGGGGGATTGCCTAGATGCTGGGGTTCCTGCCTTCTGGGGAATTCTAACCCCAGAGTTCTGCCTCTGCCAGACCATTAACCCCCACAGGATGTAGAGAAGTCTCCCGCAGCCTGTCCAGTATCATTGCTAGCCCAGGATGGAAGTAAAAATGCAGAATCCACAGATCGTCATTATTTTGGTTTGGACGTCGACCAACTAGCGGGATGATGATAACGGAAAAGTTATTTATCATCTCTGAACCCTGATTTGACATTTGTAAAACAGGGGTGGTAAAACTCACCCCTACCTAGTTTCCAGATATTTGGAGAGTTAAGCATCCAAATAAATGAAATATTACAATGCAATATTTTAGTTTTCAAGGTCAATTCCTTAGAAGTCCTTGGAATGATCACATAAGTCTGGGAGATTCTTTTTTTTTTTTTTTTTAAAGTCTGAGAGATTGTAACATTGGGGCACCTGGGTGGCTCGGTCGGTTGTGTGAAATAAATTTAAATGAGAAACTCCAGCCCAAGTGACTGTTGCATGTGGATCTTAGAAACCCTTTAGCCAGAACGAGTTTGGCAGTGATTCTATAAGGGGAGATGTGACTTACATTTAAGAACGGACTCTTTGGGTGAGTCTCCTCCAGATTCAAGAAAACAAGACCCACACAGAGTAGGGCAACGAAGCCAAAGAGGCAAAGCGAAAACGAGTCATCATAACCTCTTTCAGATACAGCCCTTCCCAACCCCTGCACCTCCTTACATCTCTGCCCCTTCAACCCCTTCTTTTTTTTTTATTTTTATTTTTTCAACGTTTTTTATTTATTTTTGGGACAGAGAGAGACAGAGCATGAACGGGGAAGGGGCAGAGAGAGAGGGAGACACAGAATCCGAAACAGGCTCCAGGCTCCGAGCCATCAGCCCAGAGCCCGACGCGGGGCTCGAACTCACGGACCGCGAGATCGTGACCTGGCTGAAGTCAGACGCTTAACCGACTGCGCCACCCAGGCGCCCCCCTCCAACCCCTTCTTGACCAACCAGCCGATCAGCCAACCAGCCACCGTGTGGACAGCTGACCTGTACCTGGTTTAGGGCCCACCTATCAGAAAAGTGGAGCCGCGGTTCTGGCAGATCTACACGCCGTGGGTTGATCTACGCGGACTCCGGCCCCTCTTTTCCTATGGGAGACACTAAAGGCAGTAAGAGCAGATGATATCCTTAATTTGCTCATGCCTGAGATTCGAAGGGAAAACAACGACAGAAGTGAATTGTTATAAGGGCTGGGCAACCATAGTCACCAAGTACGCCAGGATTTACACACACACACACACACACACACACACACACACACACACAGAAACTCTAGTATACCCTAATGGTTATGGTTCAATTAAACACTGAGTCAGGTCAGGAACAGTCACCCACTTTCTACCTCTCAGGGTCTTGTGGGAATTTGGCCTTCACTTCTAGGGAGAAATCTGCAAATGGCTCCACGAAGTCATTGTCCTCCTGGGAGAAGGACCACCTTGGGTGGGGAGACCTTGGCTTTGGGAGGGGCGCAAGTTCCCTCTCTCAGTGATACGCAGGGACACCGAGGGAGTCTGCTCGCTCAATCTTGTCAGAGCATTCGCCGTCGGTTCATTTCTGCTGAATCAACCCTGGGGCATTAGGACCACCACAGGCACTGAGAGCTGCCCGGCCCGTGTGAGAACAACTTCACAAAGAACAATCCTCAGGCTTTCTTATCAAACACCGCCACGGATGGCTCCACTCAGAACCAGAACCTGGGACTCGTGATAAAGGTATTTGGCCTGGAGACAACTCTTCGGTTCGCATACATCGTGACTCTTGGGGACAGAAGCAGAAGGGCGAATGTGTGTTTCACGGTCAGTAACAAGGGAGGGAAAGTACCGTAACTGACAAATGGGGGAGTACTGCCTGTCCTGTCTCCTCCCATAGATGAAACAAGCACTCTCTATCTCACGAAAAAGGTGGTTTGGTGCTTGCAGTCCAGTCTGTTACAGAATTAGAAAATCAGCGTCACGCACACATTCCCTGAGAGTGGGATGGGGAGGCGACGGTCAGTTGGTCCCCAGGGAATGTAGCGAAGGCTATCGGTAGTCGCCAAATATACCAGGGATGCCTCTCCATGCCCCAGTCTCTCTTGCAGGTAGGTTGGGGCAAGGGGATTAGTTCCGGCCACTGAAATGTGCACGGAAGTGATACGTGTCCCTTGTGGGATGAGGCAGTTAAGGTAGGTGGGCTTCTGGCTGTCTTTTTTCTCTGCCATGGTGCCCTTGGAGGTCATGTGTTCCAGATGGCATTGCTGCATGATAGAAAAGGGCCAACCAGTCCACGTCAAACTTTATTCATGTGCTATTTGTTACTGCGTCAGAGTCTTGCCCATCCTGACTATTACAGGAGGCAAGGCAGCAGCCCATCCAGAAGACCGGAGACTTTAGTGCAAGAAACTAACCTGGCCACACTCACAAACTCTATGAGGATGACTGGGTTCCACATTTCCCGAGACTTTCTTCAACAAAATGCTATCTCTGAGGGAGCGTGGTTCGTCCCAAGATAGTAACTTCAAGAGCAAAGGCCGCCTCTCCCAAGACACATGTCTCCGAAATATCACAAACCATCCACAATTCATTCAAGAGCTCATGAAATCTCTTCCTAGGCGCCCATCACCTCCTGCTACTTCCCGTTTGAGGACCATCACTGGACACAGAGCTAGTTTAGAGCCTCTGTATCAGAACTTCCTCATAAATTCGGGTTCCCATAAAACCGAAATGAGAGAAAAGTAAAAAAGAAGACCCAGCCAAATTTCTCTCTATCGAGATCTTCTCAATTCCTCGAGGGCCCTGGCTCAATCCACTTGTAAAGTTCAGAATAGAAAGAAAAGAAACTTCCCTCATTCACGGTTCCGAAAATGTCTAGATCTCAGTGAGCCAGCACGACCAGCATAGGACTGGAGGCACAACGCTTTAAAGCGCGAACCAGGGGCGCCTGGGTGGCTCAATCGGTTAAGCGACTGACGTCGGCTCAGGTCATGATCTCACAGCTCGTGAGTTTGAGCCCCGCGTCGGACTCTGGGCTGACAGCTCAGAGCCTGGAGCCTGCTTCGGATTCTGTGTCTCTCTATCTCTCTGCCCCTAACCCACTTGCATTCTGTCTCTGTCTCTCTCAAAAATAAATAAACATTAAAAAAAATAAAAAATAAAAAAATAAAGCGCGAACCAAAAGAGCCAGGGACAAGGTTGGCTTGGTACTCTTCACAAAGAAGGGAAGACATCAGAACATCTACTCGCTGAGATGACAGGGACCCCATATCTGACTGCGTATTGCAAATGACCAAACTACGGTCTTAAAAAGCATTTCTTTCAAAGGCAGGTCACATTACCAGTACAAGTTTGCAAAGCCATACATAGGCATTTCATTTCCTTGAACTAGGACTTAATGAAAACTTTGATGTATTCAACCCCTGTTGAATGAAAAGGCCTGTCTGGTGGTCAGGAGCACGCAAAAGCCACGGCCTGGGCACCGTCTAGGAGCCTGCCCCTCACTCTGAAGCTAGAATCTGGTTCCATTGGGAGGAGATGGCCAGAAAAGTCCCTACTCTCTGACCCAGAAGGCCTCTTCTGAGCATTGCCCAATGCTCTGTTATACAACATGCAAAATAAATAATCAACTTGAAAAGTCAGGCGGCCAAAGCTCTGCTCAAATAATAAGCCCTTTTACAAGCTTCTTATCACCTGCCAGAATCAGCTCCAGAGGAACACCAGGAACTCGAAATTCTATTGTTCTCATTAACTACTTGGGGGAAACGGACAAACTTCAACGGCTCTAGTGGCTTTCTGAGAGGCAGAATCATAAAGGTTTTCATCCACCCGCACCCCGTCCTCGATCTCAGTAATTTAGTTATGGCTCCCATCCGACTGTCTCTGAGAGGTCTCCGTTACCAGTGCGAGCTAGAAAGGGGTCCTGGCCTTTTCATAGAAAACATACCCCTCTTTACTTTCCCTCTCGCCTGGCTGTTGGGGTGAGAAAGGGAAGAACATAACTGCCGACCTTTTCAGAAAATTCGTCGGGAGGGAATGAAAGGGCAGGGCAGAGGCATCTCAGGTGCCCTCCTCTGCCTGTGAAAGCTCTCTCTGGCTTAACTGAAAAAGGAAAGACAAGCTCTACTCAAGGAAAACTTCAAAAATCATGTTTGGTGCACAACATGATGATACGATGAGGATACGCTGTTGTTAACCCAGAATGGTCTCTCTGGGTTGGAAAACACAGGATGGGATCTCTTTTTTTTTTTTTTTTCTTTTTAAGTTTATTTCTTTATTTTGAGAGGGGGGAGGGGCAGAGAGAGGGAGACAGAAAGAATTCCAAGCAGGCTCTGCACGCTCAGCGCGGAGCCCGACACAGGGCTCGAACTCACAAACTGTGAGATCGTGACCTGAGCCGAAACCAGGAACTGGATGCTCAACCGACTGAGCCACCCAGGCACCCGAGGATGGGCTCTCTTGTGAAGGGGTCTTGTTAAGAAAAATCTGCAATAAAACTCATTTCTGATGGCCCACAAAAGGGATTTTCGTATCTATTGGGACATGAGTATTCCAGGACCCTCAGCCCACAGATGCAAAGCTCAGGATGTACCTTCTATATAAACCTTACTACCCTCCCTCTACCCCTCGCTGATCCCTCTTTCAAAATCGGCTTGTCTCTATACCTAGCCTTTACACATACTGCCTTGCCCGCACTTGTGTCCTTCGCTCGCTTACGGGTTTTCCGAGAGCAGGGACCAAGCGTTATTGATCTCTGCGTCTCTACTGTCTAGCACGGTCCCTGAAAATCATAGGTGTTCGTTAGATCACTGAATTAACAATAAGATTAATAGTAAATATAGCTCATACTTGAGTGTTCAGTAACTCTGTTTAAATTGCCTGTATTTTTTCCTCATTTTCCAGCCGAGGAAGCTGAGGCACTGATAGGTTAAGAAGCTAACACGTGGCCAAGCAACCACATAAACTATGTGACGAGGCTCTGGAACGCTCTTCCTTCTTGGCCACTACATGGACTAGTACACGGGAATAAGTGAGATGCTAAAAGGGGTACACGCATATGAAACCATTGAACATGAAGTGAAATTCATCTGATTTCGAAGCCTGGCGTATTCCCACGGAAACTTACTAAACGCCTAGCATTCTGTGCCGAACCCGCTGGTAAGAGTTAGCGGTACAAAGATAACGTATGGTCGTATTCCTCAAGAAGAGAGACAAATAACAAAAGCTTGCTGAGCATTTACTACGTGCACTGTTCTAGGTACTTCACGCGTATTCGCTTCTTTTCTTTTACTTGTTTTTGAAAGAGAGAGAAAGCACGAGCAGGGGAGGGGCAGAGAGAGGGAGACAGAGGATCCAAAGCAGGCTGTCACTCGGGGCTCGAACCCACGAGCCGTGAGATCATGACCTGAGCCGAAGTCGGACGCTTGACCGACTGAGCCTCCCAGGCGCCCCGCATTCGCTTCTTTAATCTTCACAAAACCTCAACAAGGGTAGCGCTATTATTACTAAGTCGAGACAAAGTAGATGAGAGACTGAGGCCCAAGGAGGTTAAGCAACTTGCAAGAACCACCATTTGAACCCAAGCGGCCTAGCTCCAGAGCCCGCGCGCTTACCCACCACTCCTCTGCCACCTGCCTCTTCCATTTACAACCATGCACGACTCCAGTTCAATGAAATATGGGCGCCACGACACAGGAAAAGTTCTATGGAAACTCTGAGAAGGAAGTGATTCATTTCGCCTGGGGGAGGGGGGCTCCAAGAAGGCTCTGCGGAACCAGGGACGCTTGAGCTGGGCCTTGAAGACATGAGACGAGGAAAGAAATGCGAATGCGAACAGCACATGGAGACCAGTGAAACCTCTCTGTTTCCGAAGCCATCACGAACTAAAACACAAAGCTAAGCACGGAGCCCGGCTCTACCCCACCTTCTGGTGCCGAGGTGACTTCCCACCGAGGAACAGGGGAATAACTCGTGGAACCGTGGCCTGGATACTTAAGTCCGTTTCCCCACTCGGTTAGAACTCTGCCCTGGGGTTTAGTCGTCCTCAAAGTATCGGTAGGAATCTCTTTTCCTCTTCCTTCCGTGCAATAGATCATGTTTCCGGAAGGGGACCCACAGGCTCACTTTAGTGTAACTGAAGCCAGACCCTCCAAGGTTGGCAAAGGAGGCTGGAATCACCACGTGGGCAACTTAGAACGGCCAGATCTCACGGCTCCAATTTTTTTGTCCCACACGTGGAGATATTCTCTCCTCTGTTAACCATGGGGGTTCTAAGTCTGGCTTCATTAAAGGCTTTCCAGGGGCTTCCTTAGAGTTTGTTCTACCCAAATCTGCTGGCAACTTCCATTCCCTCAGCCTCTAGCTTCTCTGGGGACTACTGGCTACTATGCCAAGAAACGCAGGTGAATGAGGACAAGTAAACCCCAACAACCAGTGGGCACTCTGGGGGCAAACGTCCAACCATTCTTCCCATTCCGAACACCTCTGCTAAATATCCCACACTCCGTACCATTTGCTGCTCCCTTTCTCCACTCTTTTTTTTTTTTTTTAATGTTTTTATTTATTTTTCAAGAGAGACATTGACAGAGTGTGAGCAGAGGAGGGGCAGAGAGAGAGAGAGGAAGACACAGAGTCTGAAGTAGGTCCAGGCTCTGAGCTGTCCGCACGCAGCCCGACGCGGGGCTTGAACTCACGGACCGCGAGATCATGACCTGAGCCGAAGACGGCCGCTCAACCGACTGAGCCCCCCGGGCGCCCCTCAAAATCTAACTTCTGATATACTTCCAGCCTTGTTCTTGGTAGGTCAGACTTTGAGGGGCGCCTTGGGAGCAGCTCGAACAAAACTGCCGTGTTACACAACTCCAGAGGGCGCCAGCCACATTTTATTCAGTGCCATTGATGTTATGCAACGTGGTGACCCTGTTTCCCTCGAGTCCTCTTTCTCCAGCATCCTACACCTAATCTCTTAGCAGGTTCGGGTGGCTCTACCTGCAATATGTATCCAAGAATCCAACAACTTCTCTCCAGTTCCACTGCCAGCAGCCTGGTCCAAGCTCGTCCCCTGGTAACTTATTATCCAAAAAATAAAAATAAAAAAAAAAACCCACAAACAAACCAACCAACCACGAGAGCAATCCTTTTTAAATGCGTCAAACCACACCACTCCTCTCCTCAGAATTCCCCAATGCTTCCTATCTCGCTCAAAGACAAAGTCAAAATTCTTACAATGGCGTATAAGACCACGAATTGTTTTTTTTTTTTTTCCTCTTTGGCATTTATCTATCTCTATCTATCCTGTGTATTGTATGTATTCATCTCATTTATTGTCTATTGCCCCCAGATGAACATAAGCTTCACGGGTCAGGAACTCGGTCCGTTTTGTTCACCGATGAAGCCTCAGTATCTACAATAATACCTGACGCAAAATGCACACTCAGTACATATTTGTAGATGAAATAAATGAAGTGGGTTAGGAAGGGGGAATCTCTACGCACAGGCCAGCATCCTACCAAAACACAATATAACAAGTGAAATGCTATTTGAGTAGCCAGCTAGGGCTGGGACCAAGTCAAATCCCAAGAGATGCTCAGTTCCTATTTCCTACTGTTTTGTGTTTCCACTGTTTTGCTATTTTACCTGATGAAGTCTCCTTTCCTCTGCTTCCCAAAGAAAAAGAAATTCTCCTATAGGTGGGAAGGAGCGCCCCCTGGTGGAAGCCAGCCTACAAAGCAATGGAAAAGAAAATCCTAGAGCAACAGTCTCTTAAGTTACAAAGGAGGGTCACTGGGGACAAAAGGACTCCAACATTTCACAGAAAAAGTCCTCAGTAGAAATAAGGGAAACTAAAGATTAGATTCAAAGTATATGGCGGAACTTACTAACTTATTTTACTGTTGAAATTCTTCTGCAATCTGAAAACGAGAAAAAAAATTCACTGAAAGCTGAATAACGTAAATACCGACTCCCAAGGAATTTTTAATCTGGTAGAGGATGTAAGTCATGAATACAAACAAGTACAAAGCAATGGGTATGACTGTGAATGAGAGAATGGGGGCCAAATAAGAGGAATAAATTAAGAGCTATGACTTACCCAGGAAAGAGAAGGCTAACTTTGGTGCCGAGTAAATCCAGGAAGACAACTTGGAGGGGGTGATTCTTGAGCTGAGCCTTGAAAGACAGACAAAATTTTATTTTTATTTATTTTTTAAAAGACATTTTATCTTATTTTTATTTTTTTAAAGTTTATTTATTTATTTATTCTGAGACAGAGAGAGAGAGAGAATATGAATGCGGGAGGAGCAGAGAGAGAGGGAGAGAGAATCCTGAGCAGGCTCTGCACTCACAGTGTAGAGCCTGATGCGGGGCTCGATCCCACGAACTGTGAGCTCATGATCTGAGCCAAAATCAAGAGTCGGATGCTTAACTGACTGAGCCACCTAGGCACCCTGACAAAATTTTAATAAGAGAGTATTCCAGGTAAAGACCTGAATGTAGGGAAGGGTATATCATGTGGAAACCCAAGCAGACCAACAGGGCTCTGCACATGTCACAATTTGGGTGACAACACAACTGAAACCCCTCCTTGAAAAGAGCAGAGATTCAAGGGGTGCCTGGGTGGCTCAGTCGGTTAAGCGTCCGACTTCGGCTCAGGTCATGATCTCGCGGTTCGTGGGTTCGAGCCCCACGTCAGGCTCTGTGCTGACAGCTCAGAGCCTGAAGCCTGCTCCGGATTCTGTGTCTCCCTCTCTCTCTGCCCCTCCCCCGCTCACACTCTGTCTGTCTGTCTGTCTGTCTCTCTCTCTCTCTCTCTCAAAAATAAATAAACACTAAAAAAAAAATTAAAACAAAAAAAAAGAGCAGAGATTCTCAAGAGAAAAGTCGTTGCCAGAGGCAAACACAGGAAGGAACCAAAGAAGTCCCCCTCCCCCTGCCACTTTCCTTGTTTTCCCTTGGATGAGAGGAACACTACTCAAAACTATGGGGAAGAAGAAGATAAAATGCAAAGTCCGCGATAAATTCTCCAGCTTACATATCAGAGGATTCTGAATCCACAATATCGAATGAAGATACTTACATCGCGCGGTCTATTCTGTCCTGTATTTTATCTAACGGTAAAATAAAGTGGCACTCCCTCCATTCCCTCCCGTGCAATGACCTTCCCATGGAGATGCCAAAACGCATCCTGAATCCATCCAGCCTTCTCCGTCTCAACCGTCATCCCCCTAGTCTGAGCCACGATCCTCTCTCCCCCAGTCCAGGGCAACAGCCGCCTGACTGGTCTCCCCACTTAGTCACTGGCACCTTCTATAAGCCGCGCCCACACACCGCAGTCAGATCACCCAGGGATATCTTGGGATGAGGTAAACAACTCGCATTTCATTTTCAACTTTTCCTTTTGAAATGTTACAGACTTACCCGTCCCCCCAAGAAGTTGCAACAACAGTCCGAAGAGTCTGCTCACCCAGATTGCTCAAGTATTAACATCTTATACAACCACAGTACACTATTATAAATCAAGAAATTAATATTCGTGCAGTTCTATAATCAATAGCCAGGATTTTATTTTCTCCATTTGCCCCAACAATGTCCTTTTTCTGGTCGGGGATCACATATGTTTTCTTTGACACCTTTAATCTAGAAGAGTTCCTTGGTCTTTTTTTTTTTTTTTTTGTCTTCAATGACCATGATACTTTTGAAAAGCACCTGCTGGTTTCAGTTTGGGGTTTATCTGATGGTTCATCGTGTCTCTATTTCAGTTACGTGTTTTGCCCAGAACACTACAGATATGATATTGTGCCCTTCTCAGTGCATCCTACCAAGAGGCACATGGTAGTTTGTTCAATTACTGGTGATGTTAACTTTGACCAGTTGGTTAGGGTAGTCTGCCCAGTTTCTCCCCAGTGGCGTTCCTATTTTGCCCTTTGTAATGAGTAAGCATTTTGTGGGGAGATGTTTAAAAACTATATAAATACACTGTTTCCATCATACTTTTGTCCATTAATTTTAATATTCTTCGGCGATTCTTGCCTGAAATGGTTATTACTGTGGTGCTTGCCGAACAAGTTTCTATTTTCATTATTCTTGTTACATTTTATTAATTGGAAATGCTATTGTAAACAAGTGCTTTTCCTTCTCCCTCATTTATTTACTTATTCAGTTATTTCTTCATATTCGTGTGGACTCATGGATTCTTATTTTACTCTATGGCTTATAATCCATTACTGTCATTAATCATCTTGTTGCTTACATTGTCACAGATTTCGGCATTGGAAACCCCCTCAAATGGACTCCTGCACCCTTTCTGACACATCCCCATGGCCCTTCTTACTTTCTGGCGACGGAAGACATTCCAAGCTCATCTAATAGTCTTCTCGTCCCAGCCCAGGAATCGGCCGTTTCTACAAGAGTTCTGGTTCCTTTCATTTGGAGAGTGCTATTCTATATATACACCATATATATATATATATATATATATATATATATCATATTTGTACGATATATAGATTAGTACATATATGATATATAATACTATAGTATTACTATAGTAAATACTAATATATATAGTATATCACACTAATATATATATGATATATATATATTAGAGAGCACATGTGAGTTGGGGAGAAGAGCAGAGAGAGAGAATCTTAAGCAGGCTCCACACTCAGCATGGAGCCAGACGCGGGGCTTGATCCCATGATCTGGGATCCAGATCTGAGCCAAAATCACGAGTTGAACAATCAACCAATGGAGCCATCCGGGAGCCCCTAGAGAATGCTATTTTATTTTTTTTTTAAGTTTATTTGTTTGTTTTTGAGAGAGAGAGAGAGAAATGGAGAGGGAGGGGCAGAGAGAGAGAGAGAGGGAGACAAAGAATCCCAAGCAGGCTCTTTGCTGACAGCGCAGAGCCCGACACGGGGCTCGAACCTACCAACCCTAAGATCGTGAGCTGAGCCGAAATCAAGAGTCAGACACTTAGCCGACCGAGCCACCCAGGCGCCCCAAGAATGCGGTTTTAAAACCAAGATCTGAATGTCTAGTGTGCCCATTGGTATTGCGGTATCATTGCTTCTAAGCCTCCTCGGCAGACAAAGCTAGGAACCATATGTCTATATACAAACAACTCTATCTATTTCCATATCTATCTCCGCGTGAGTGTGTGGTGTGGGTGTGCGCGTGTAAAACACCGTATTCATACTGATACCTCTGATCACTGCCAGTCTCCTGTCTCTTCTTATGTGTAACTCCTTCCTCTAAAAGCGTAAAGTCTGGCTCTCCTTATTCACAATGTATGCTTTGCTCAATACTAGAATATACATAAAGTAGATTCAGAATTGCTAACCCACACCCCTGTGGAAAACACACCTACTATCTAGAGTACAGTATTTACTTACGGTTTGGGGGTGATTTTTTTTTGTCTTGAGCCTTAGAACAGCGGTTCTCGAAGTGTGGTCCCTGAACCAGCATCATTAGCTCCATCTGAGGACTTGTTGGAAATGTAAATTCTTGGGGTATCTTGGGTGGCTCAGCCGGCTGAGCATCCAACTTCGGCTCAGGTCATGATCTCGCATTTGTGGGTTCGAGCCCCCCATCGGGCTGTGTGCCGACAGCTGGGAGCCTGCAGCCTGCTTTGGATTCTGTGTCTCCCCCCTCCCCTGCCCCTCCCCTGCTCATGCTCTCTGTCTCTCAAAAAATAAAATGAAACGTTAAAAAAAAAAATTTTTTTTAAAGAAATGTAAATTCTTGAGCTCCACCCTGGACCTACTGAATTAGAAATGCCGGAGGTGGAGATTGTCACCCAGAGCTCTTCAACAAGCTCCCCAGGTGACTCTGACGCACCCCAAAGTTTGAGAACCACTACTGTAGAGCACATAGTCAAAACACTCTTTTCCGAAGTTATTTAGTGCATCAGTCTGCTCGGGTTGACAAAACTAAATAGCCCAGATGGGTGACTTAAACAGTAGAAATTTATTTCTCACAGTTCTCTAGGCCAGAAGTCCAAGATCAAGGGGTCAGCAAGGTTTGTTTCTCCTGAGGACTCTCTCCTTGGCTTGCAGATGGCCGCCTTCTCACTGCGTCCTCACACGAATTTTTCCTATAGAGACTGGTCATATTGGATTAGGGCCCCACCCTTACGACTTCGCTTAACGTTAATTATAACCTTTTTTAATGTTTATTTCTTTATTTTGAGAGAGAGAGAGCGCGCGCTCACGAGCACAGGAGGGTCAGAGAGAGAGGGAGAGAGAATTACAAGGAGACTCCGTGCTGTCACCGCAGAGCCCGACATGGGGCTCGATCTCGCGAACTGGGAGATCGTGACCTGAGCCAAAATCAAGACTCGAACACTCAACCGACTGAGCCACCCACAGGCGCCCCTAATGTTAATTACACCCTTAAAGGCCCTACCGGCAAATACCGTCACACTGAAGGTTAGCGCTTCAACACATGAATTTTGAGGGGACACATTTCAGCCCATAACACTCGGGTTAGTTATTTTCGCCCACTCCTTCGTTACGTCTGTTATTCATTTGTAATACAGTTAGTTCCTTTGTTTCTGTCCATATTCCATTTTGGGTTCCCTTGTCACCCGCCCTCCCTCCCTCCCTTCCTTTTTAGTATGTGAAACATTAACATAGTCCTAGAAATCAGAACTCAATACACAAGAACAGTTCCCATCCCTCCTACCTCATTCCCTGCCCTTTCTACCCTCTTCCCATCCACCCCTGCCAATTCCCAACCGCATTACTTTTTGGTGTATCTTTCCACACAAGGAGTATTGGCTTTCCATGGCTCCTGTAACAAGTGACCACAAATTCGGGGGCTCAGAATGCCATAAATGTATTCGATTACCGTTTTGAAGGTCCGAAGTCCAGAATGCGATTCACGAGGCTAAAGCTGCAGGCGTCAGCAGGGCTGTGTTCTTTCTGGGGGCTTTACGGGGGGGATCTAACCCCTTGTCTTTCCAGCCTCTATGCGCTGCCTACATTCCTCGGCTATGGACCCTTCTTCCACCTTCTGGCCAGCAACACAGCATCTTCAGACCTCTCTGTGAGCCCTGCTACCATCTGCAAACCTCTGTCCTCTGAGCCCCTTCCGCCTTCCTCTTACAAGGACCCTTGTAATCCTACCGGACCGCCAGGGGAATGCCCTCAGGTCTCCATCCTTAACTTAATCACAGTTGCGAAGTCCCTTCTGTCATGTAAAGCAGGGCACTCAGTTCTGGGGTTTAGTATGTGGACCCCTTTGGGGGAGGCCATCATTCTGCCACACAGATATTGGCTTAAGTTTTCAAAAACGCAGAGTGACAGATCTTGGAATTCGCCTTCTCACGATCATGAAAACAGCTGCCCTCTCTTCTTAGAATGAGCCCCACCTCTTCACCCTTTGCCTCTTTCCGTCTCCTCGACTCTGCCAAATCCTTTCCGGCTTCAAGCCTTTGCACTTACTCTTTCTCCGCCTCGAATATTCTTTCTCCAGCTCCTCCCATGGTGGGCGCATTCTTCCGGTCTCCCCTCGAATGTCACCTCTTTAAAGGAGTTCTCCTGGATCGCCACGTAGATAACAGCCCGTCTCGGCAACTGTGGTTTGGCCTATGTATTCTCTTTACGTTGAGCACAGTCCGTAACAGATTCCGTATCAGTTTGTAAACTGGCCCATCTCTCTCACTAGAATGTAATCTCCGTGAGGGCGGAGACTGTGGCTATCCCTGTTATGTCCGCAATATCTGGCCCGGTATTGGGCCCACAGTAGGCACTCCGTAAGTGTTGACGGGATGGATGAATGTGACTCCAGTTCGGGGGCCCCACGTAGGATAAGTGTGTTGCTGGTCCACAGAGACTAAACGTGACAACCTGTCACCGTACCCTGCTGCTGGGGGCTTTCACAATTCCCAGTCCAGCGCGATATCCTATACGTCATTCATTCATTAAGTGTTCGCTGCACAGCTAATACCCACACACAACACTACGGGGGAGCAACTATTGCTATTGTCCCCACTTTACCGACGAGAAAACTGAGGCTCAGCGCAGTCGCGTGGCCAAGGACGCGCGGCTAGGAAGCTACCATATGCTAGGCTTCAGGCTGGGCTCAGGGGCTATACCAGAGAGTGCGTGCCCATGGTCCTTGCCTTCTCTGGGGGAGAATCCGAGAAGGAATCCGTGCTTACGGGGTAGGGTGCTAAGTGTTATGAAAGAGGCCTGCCAGGGTGCTGTGGGAGCACTGGCGTGGGCCGGTGAAATCAGGGTGAGGAGTGAGAGGGGGCTTCTGGGAGGAGGAGGCATTTGAACCAGATGTGAAGCCTACGGAGATCTTAGCTAGATCAAGGGAAGACCGACTAGCCAGCTGTGATAGGGCTCACAGGCTATCGTTCACCTCGCTGACACATCCGTCTTCCTGCGGGCTGGCCTTCGCCTCAGCCTTGCAGGATGAGAAACCCAATACTGTCAGTAACCTAGAATTATCCAGAATTGGGAATACTGGCACACGCTAATCCAGCTCAGGAGAGAACGAGGTTTGTAAATCAGAGCATACGTTTGTTCATTTAACGCGGAGCCGGGCATTCCCTCCCAGCCAGCCTAGAACAGGGCTCCGCCCACTTTTTCTTTCAAGGGCCAGGCAGTAAATACGTTTAGTTTTCGGGGTGATATGGTCTCTGCACCCCTACCCCACCGTGCCATTGCGGGGCAATAAAGCAGTGACAGACACCACATAAACAAATCAGTGGGCCCGTGTTCCGATGAGACTTTATTTACTAAAATAGGTGGCAGGGTTTATGGACCCCTGGCCTAGAATAGGAGAAGTAGTTACAAGATTGAAACGCTGAATCACATCGATGCGTCCACTGATACAAGAGAGATAAACCTACCTCTGGCATCAGATTGGGCACGTTCTCTCCTAAACAGTGCTTCGCTGGACACTGCCATCGTTTGCCTCTCTAGCCCTTTTTCGGTGCCAGCCACCCGACAAAATCCCACCCTCTTCTAAAGCACCGGGCTTGTATTTTTACAAAAGCGGTAAACGTCCAATGTAGAAAATTAGAAGAGATAAGAAAACAGAAACATTATATTCCCACCACCCAGAAATGACCACTATTAAGAGCTTAGTATAGGGGGCGCCTGGGGGGCTCAGTCGGTTGAGCGGCCGACTCTTGATTTCAGCTCAGGTCATGATCTCACAATCATGAGATCGAGCCTTGCATAGAGCTCGGCGCTGGGCGTGAAGCCTGCTTAGGGTTCTCTGTCTCTCTCCCTCTGCCTCTCCCCCACTTGCACTCTTTCTCTCTCTAAAAAAACTTAAAAAAAAAAAAAACAAGTTAGGGGGCGCCTGGGTGGTTCAGCGAGTTAAGCGTCAGGTCACGATCTCGCGGTTCGTGGGTTCGAGCCCAGCATCGGGCTCTCTGCTGACAGCTGGGAGCCTGGAGCCTGCTTCAGATTCTGGGTCTCCCTCTCTCTCTGCCCCTCCCCCGCTTGTGCTCTTTCTCTCTCTCAAAAATAAATTTAAAAACTTTTTTTAATTTTTATTTAAAAATCAACATTTAAACATTGAAATTAGACAAAAACACACATTAAACGTTATTTTTCATGTTTTTACTTTAAAAAATTCTTTTAATGTTTATTTATTTTTGAGAGAGAGAAAGAGCACAGGCGCAGGAGGGCCAGAGAGAGAGAGAGACACAGAATGTGTGAAGCAGGCTCCAGGCCCTGAGCTGTCAGCACAGAGCCCGATCTGGGGCTCGAACCTACGAGCCATGAGATCATGACCTGAGCCGAAGTCGGACGCTTAACCGACTGAGCCACCCAGGCGCCCCCCCCCAAAATTTTTCTTAATAAAAATAAAAAATAAAATTAAAAAAAAGACCTTACCATATATATCCTTCCAGATCAAGAATTCCTCCAAGTTTACATAATACGTATATGCACTTTCTACCAAAATGAGATAATACGTGTACATATGCTTTCTAACTGCTTTTTTCAGTTAATCACCTCTACCATTTCGTGTTAGTCCATGTTCACCTCATCTAATACCCATCCATAGTCAAATTTCCCTACTTTTCCCCAAGTGTCCTATAACGCTAGCTTGTTCAAATCAGGATCCAAGCTCAGACCGCACATTGCATCTTAAGTCTCTTCATTTGGAATAATATCCTTTTTCAGGACAGGGGTTTTGCTTCCTGCTGTATCCCCAATGCCTTTAACAGTTCTTGATACACGATAGTAGCTCAACAGACGTTTACATAATTATTTTTTAATGTTTATGTATATATTTTGTGAGAGAGAGAGAGAGAGAGAGAGAGAGAGCGCAGGGAAAGGGCAGAGAGAGGGAGGGTGGGAATCCCACGCTAACAGCGCGGAGCCCGATGCAGGGCTCGAACTCAGGAACCGTGAGATCCTGACTTGAGCCGAAATCAAGAATCAGGCTCTTAACCAACTAAGCCACCCAGGTGCCCTAATAACTAACTAATGAATACAGAACTTGGGGGAATGGGGGTTTCACCCTAGAGCTTACCTCACCCACCCATCACCCTTTATCTCCATTTTACAGATAACAAGAATCAGGACCAGAGAAGTGAAGCGACTTCCCAAGGTCACCCAGCAAGTATGTGGCAATTGCTTTCCGTTTCTCTGTTTACTCTATTAAACCAAGGGCTGTCAAACTTTTTCTGTGAAGAGCGGAAAATAAATATTTTAGGCTTTATAAGATGATGATAAAAATAATTGCACGGTTTTGTAATACAGGTCTACTGATGAAAAAAATGGAATAGAAGAAAAATGTTTTGTTTAATTGTGGTTGAAAGTTCATGTTCCCGTGATCAAACTGATTGTAAATGTTCATCTGATAAAACGTTCTTAGCTCGTGGGTCATAGTTGGCCAATCTATGTCTTATACTATGCGGCTTGTCTGTGATTTGGCTTTTTCCTTGTACGTTTGAGTGAAAGTAACATTCTTTTTTTTTTCTTTTTTTCCTAATATAATTTATTGTCAAATTGGCTTACAACATCCAACACCCTTTTTAATGAACAGTTAGAATTGGGTTCTGGCCGGGGCGCCTGGGTGGCTCAGTCAGTTGAGCAACCGACTTCGGCTCAGGTCATGGTCTCAAGGTCTGTGGGTTCAAGCCCCGCGTCAGGCTCTGTGCTGACAGCCTGCCTGTGCTCAGTTCCATCAGAGCAGGTAACACACGGTACTACGATTATGTTCCTCTGTCTCCCTCTTGGAGCCATGAGCTCCTTGCACGGATGGGCTGTGTATTATTCATTTCAGCAACTCGATTTGATAACATTGAAAAAGCCAGTCATTAAAGCAAAGTGAAACTAGTTAAGCAAATACCACTCCGTCTAGGCAAACGAACATCACAGTGAGATACCCAACGAAAGACAAAACAAGTGTTGGTGAGGAGACGGAGAAACTGGAACCTTCATAATTTACCACTAGCAACATTAAATGGTGCAGACACTTTGGAAAAGAGCCCGGAAGTTCCTAAAAATAAAAAAGCTTAATGGGGCGCCTGGGTGGCGCAGTCGGTTAAGCGTCCGACTTCAGCCAGGTCACGATCTCGCGGTCTGTGAGTTCGAGCCCCACGTCAGGCTCTGGGCTGATGGCTCAGAGCCTGGAGCCTGTTTCCGATTCTGTGTCTCCCTCTCTCTCTGCCCCTCCCCCATTCATGCTCTGTCTCTCTCTGTCTCAAAAATAAATAAATGTTAAAAAAAAAATTTTTTTTTTAAATAAAAAAAAAATAAAAAAGCTTAAGCATAGAGTTGCCATAGAGGACCCAGAAACTCCACTCCTACCCCAGGGAATGGGTGCACATGGTCCTTGCCTTCTCTAGTGGAGAGTCAGAGAATGAATTCAAATTCATTCGCAGGGCAGTGTGCAAAGTGTTGTGATAGAGGTCGGCAAAGGGTGTTAAGGGGAAACACCAGCAAAGAAAGGGCAGCGAAAGCAAGAGAATTGAAAACACATGTCCACACAAATGTTCTCAATTATTGCATCACTCTTAATAACCAAAAAATGAAAGCAACCCAATTGTCCATTGACTGATAAATGGAGAAACAAATGTGGTATATCCACACCATTGAATATTATTCAGCTATAGAAAGGAATTACACGCTGGTAAGTGCTACAACCCAGATGAAACTAGAAAACATCACGCTAGGTTAAAGAAGCCAGTCCCCAAAGACCACGTAGTGTATGATTCCATTCATATGAACTGTCCAGAAAAAGCAACTATATAGAGCCAGAAGAGGGATAAATGGCTGCTTAGGGCTAGAGGTCGGAGGGGAGATTAACTGCAGACAGCTTTATGGGCATTTGCTCCGGGGTGGCTGGGGATGAAAATACTCTAAAACCAGAATGTGCTGACAGGTGCGCAACTCTGCCAATTTACTAAAAATAATTGTACACTTAAAATGAGTGAAGTTTCGGGGCGCCTGGGTGGCTCAGTCGGTTAAGCGGCCGACTTGGGCTCAGGTCACGATCTCGCAGTCCGTGAGTTCGAGCCCCGCGTCGGGCTCTGGGCTGATGGCTCAGAGCCTGGAGCCTGCTTCGGATTCTGTGTCTCCCTCTCTCTGACCCTCCCCCGTTCATGCTCTGTCTCTCCCTGTCTCAAAAATAAATAAAACGTTAAAAAATTTTTTAAAAAATGAGTGAAGTTTCTAGCGTGCAAAGCGTAACGCTCTTTTGAAAACCCTTCAATCTATCACATTATTGAATCTCTCTCTAAATTAACCCCCCCTCCCCCAGCTGGACTACCCCCACTACAAGACCTGGTAAGGACGGTGGTGAATGCAGTTTCTCAGGCATTTTTGTCGGTTGGGGCTGGGGGGTGTGCTGATAGAGACATCAAAGTCGGCAGAGAGGTGTGTGTGTGTGTGTGTGTGTGTGTGTGTGTGTGTGTGTGTGTAACTGTAAGACATCTTGAGGTGTACGATGCGTTTCCGGCTGAGTGTCGCAAGCGTGTAATGCGGGCGACCCCGCGGCCTCTGCCAGGTCAAGCGGGAGCGTCCCTGAAGTCCCTACTCCAAGTGAGAGACGTAGTCACTTTTTGCAACTCTCAAGCCCCCGTTCACGACCAAGTGAATGTCCCATCGGGGCATATCCGTGAAAATGTCGATTTGGGGGTACGGGGCGGGGGTGATTTGCTCAGTGCTTATTGGGCAAGGAGGTCCCGCCAGAGCAGCCACATGATCCAAACTCGCCCCCCACCCCCGGCGCTGGGCGCGCTCCCATGGGGTCCTCCAGGGGACAGTGCGTCCCTCCAAGGGCGGCGGGGAGGTGTGACGGGATGTGACAGCACCTCTCCGAGCTAGGGGAAAGCCTGGCACCGAGCCCCCCTCTTTGCCTTGCGGGGAGGGCCAAACCGGCCACAAAGCCGGAGTGAGGCGTCTCCTGGTGCCCGGGAAACTCACGCGGCTGCTCGTCAGCGTCCCCGGGAGGTTACAGGTCATGGAGCCCGGACCGGAGTCGCCGTCGCCGCCGCACCACCCCCGAGTGGCCCGCGCGGAGCGTTAGGAGAAGGTGGGGGGGGGGGGGCGGGAAGCAGGCCGAGCGCGCCCGCAGCCGGAGGGGGCCACCGGGCGGACGCCGGGACCCGGGACCCGGCGCGCGGTTGTCCGGTCACGTGGCCACCGCCCCTCTGCGCCCGAGGTTGTGGCGCACAGCGCCCCCTGGTGACCAGCGGCGGGCACGGCCGCGGGGACCGGCGGGGGCCGGCTTCCGGTGCACCAGGCAGCCCAGGTGAGGCCTCTGCGGGGGAGGGTGGGGGAGGGGTGGCATTGATCGCCGCGGGCCGCCACCCCCCCCCCCCCCCCCGGCGATGCAGGACGCCGAGGGGAGCCCACCCAGACCCAAACTGGCGTCTCTGAAGGCCTTTGCCTTCCACCCTGCCCTCCTTCTCCCCAGGGACCCCGAAGAGGGCTGAGGGGCCCAATGATTGTCTTGAACCTGGACCTCAGCTTCCTTCTGCAAAAATGGACCAGAATAAGGCAGGTTGGTTGAAGGTGGGCCTTTCTTGATGCTCCTGAAAAGAATGTATCTGCAGGTGCTTGGATGTGAGCTCATTACCTCCCTGAGCCTCAGTTTCCTCCTCTATAAAATAGGGATGATAATAGCTTGAGGAGGTGTTTGGGAGGACTAAATAAAAGAATCCACCTGTTAAAAATAAGACAGCCATCCCGCAATGGAGTCGCTTATGCTAAGCTTGGAGGTGGGGGGGGGGGTGCTTGTGTCACCAAACCCAGACTTAATTTGGGCTTCAGCCTCTCCCAGAAATGGAATCCTAAAGCAGTGGGGAATCACCTGGTCAGTACCAGTGAAGTAGCCGGGCCAACCTGCCATCCCCGAAAGGAAAGCGACCTCCCCACATCCAGTCCACTTTTTGCTAGTGTCTTCCTTGTTCCTGCTCCCTTCGGTGTAAAAAAAAAAAAAAAAAAAAAAGCCTTTCATTTTGTACAGCTCCTCCAAGCTTCTTTCTGTCTGCTAGATGGAATGCTGCCCAAACGGTGAATCGTTAAAGAAAGCCAATAAGATCTTTAAAATTTCCTCAGTTGAATTTTGGGTTTTAACATACCTAACAGGTTCGGCAGACTGGTGAAAAGCTAGTTATGTAAATTGTTCCTCCGGGCTTAGCAAACACCTAAGAATAGGGGTCATTTTTTCTCGAGATTCAGGGAAACAGAAGAATTTCACCACCACAAAATAAACACATACCTAAGGTGAGTTGTTCATAAAAATGGTAAATATATGAGAATTAAGACAGTCTGTTGCCACACTCAGCCTCGACCCTGAGAAATAAAACCGCACGGGTACTGGCTACATCAACAGGACTTGGCTAGTCCGCTGTCTTCGTGTGAATTTCTTTTCCAGGACGGTCCTGTCCAAGCAAAAGTTTCTTCATTACAGGAACTTTCCCAGAGTACCGTCAACTCTTCAGCGGAAAAGCAGCAACAGTTTGCACTGTTCAAATCCTTCCCTTTTCTCAAAATCCTCCCTTGCTGCTCCCACCAGTCCGAGCCTGTTGACATCATGATCCTTATCCAATCGTAATCGAGTCTCTGTGCTGAAAGACCCTCTCTGCCTTAAATCAAACCTGCATTTCTCGGTAAATTCTGACCTTTCCTTTCCTCCCTGAAACGCTATCACAACTTTGGGAGGTGGGGTTCTCCCTGACCAAGGTAAGGAATGCATTCCGCTTTGTCAAATCCGCAGGTAGTGTTGGTGGTATTTCAGGAGTCAGCATTTGACAGCCTCCATCCCCGAGCCCCGCAGAGATCCCCTGGGGAAGCTGGGACCTCCTCACTAGAGCTCAAGACCTTCGGCTGGAATCACTGGGCTCCTCTGAGGCCTCTTAAACTTCCTGTTCGGGGCTCTTCTGACCACAAAGGTGGGGTGTGTAGGTTTCACGCCCTTTGAAGCTCTGATCCCTTTCCTGAGCCCCAGTTGCTAAGGTTGCTAACCCTGGGGTCATCACATCACCCCCCCCGTGAGAAGCCAGTTCTCTCCACGGGCATTCCACCATCCTATAGCTAAGCTTGAAGTGTCTCCTTCCATTCAAATCTTCGAAGAGAGTGCCCAAAAGAGTTTTACCATTTTCTTACTGTTTCAGATTTTATAATAATGTCTGTCCCTTGTTATTTGCAGAAGTTTCCACCAGTTAATTCTAATAAATTCATTGCTTTTCCTAGGACAACATTCCTACTTACTACAATGAATGCTCCGTATTTGTCAGGCAGTAACAACAGTGTTTATTGCTTGTAGGGTTGTTTGGGTTTTTTTGTATGTTTTTATACTTGCTTAGACTTTACTGCCCCCCACACACACACACCTCTTCTTACAAGCCAGCTTTAATTTCTGCTCTTGAAAGTATTCCATTTATCATTAGAAAAAGAACAAAACCATTGTAGCTATGAATGTGTAAAACTATACAAAAAGCATAACCTCAATAAAGTAAATTATGTATGTATGTACACTCACAGAGTAGGAAAAACATTAAAAAAATTTTTAATCTTTATTTTTGAGAGACAGAGAGAGAGGGAGTAGGGGAGGGGTAGAGAGAGAGGGAGACACAGAATCCGAAGCAGGCTCCAGGCTCTGATCTGTCAGCACAGAGCCCGACGCGGGGCTCGAACTCACGGACCGCGAGATCGGGACCTGAGCCGAAGTCGGATGCTTAACCGACTGAGCCACCCAGGCGCCCCGAGATTTTTTTTTTAATTTTTTTCAATTTTTTTTTTTGAGAGAGAGAGAGAGAGAGCATGAGCAGGGGAGGGACAGAGAGAGAGGGAGACACAGAATCTGAAGCAGGCTCCAGGCTCCGAGCTGTCAGCACAGAGCCGGACTCGGGGCTGGAACTCATGAACTGCAAGATCATGACCTGAGCCGAAGTCAGATGTTTAACCGACTGAGCCACCCAGGTGCCCTCAAAAGATTCTATTTTCAATTATGTTTTCTTGAGCTAAATTAGATCTTGGTTTATCCAGGATATTTAAAATCAACCTTCATCGGGGCACCTGGCTGGCTCAGTTGAAGGAGCATGCAACTCTTGATCTGGGGGGGGTCATGAGTTTGAACCCCATGTTGGGTGTAGAGATTACTAAAAAAAAAAAAAGGAAATAAACTTAAAAAAATGTAATCACCCCTCATCACGTTCCCTCTAATAAAATTTAAGTTCTTTTTTTTAATGTTGATTTATTTATTTGGGGGAGGGGGTGCACGAGCAGGGGAGGGGCAGAGAAATAAAATCCCAAGCAGGCTCACAAACCGTAACATCACAACCTGAGCCAAAATCAAGAGTCACATGCTTAACTGACTGACTCACCCAGGAGCCCCAAAATTTAAGTTCTTTTACTTCCAAATCCTCAGACAGCTGTAACCTCTGCTTAACGGACAGGAAACTGGTCAAATATTTGTATCTGCCTATCACCCCTGCCCCAATAACCGGTCTTCCACTGTGATGCAGTTTTTTCTCAATAATGTCAGTACTTTTCCTTGGAAATATATGATGGGAAGTTCACAGGCTTTGGTTCCGGGCTTACCATCTGTTTACTGCTATATAGCCTTATCCTGTGGTGATCTCTTACTGAGACTCATTTATATCCTCTAAAATGAGGTTAGTAATTCTTACTGTATTATTGACATGTTCGACACATAACAATTGAAAATATATTCATTGTTATTGTCATTACTCTTGGTTATTCTTTATTATAAGGAAAATAGCAAACAGTACCCCAAACATTCATATTTTACCGGGCAGTTGGGTTATTTATTTATTTATTTATTTTGAAAGCGAGACAGGGAGCAGGGAAGGGGCAGAGAGAGGGAGGGTGGGAGCGGAGCCCAATGCAGGGCTCGAACTCAGGAACCGTGAGATCCAGACCTGAGCCGAAATCACGAGCTGGGCGCTCGACCAACTGAGCCACCCAGGCGCCCCCGGGGCAGCTGTTTTTTTAATATTTGTAGATGCACATGGAGTGACGGGGAATCTGAAACACCAAACCTAAGGTCTGACGACGCCACAGAGATGAAGCCACAAAGAAACCCATCTCTCACTTTCGGCCCCTGCTAGGACTGGACAGTCCAGCTAATAAGCCGCAGCCCGGGTGGGGGGAGAGAGAAGCAAGCAACCGATCTCGAATGTCTCCCAGGTTTCTTATCCCATCCATTAGGCAGATGGTGGTTCAGCGACGGGCACCGTTCTCTCCCTGACTGTCTCTTCCCCGGCAGCAGCGGGTCCAAGAGGGCAGAAAGAACAAAGGTGGCCACTCCGTGCACGCCTACTGTGTGCCAGGCGCGTCGTTCCAGCTACATTCCAGCTACGAACACGTGACGAGAGGCAGTGTTCTAGCTGGGGAGGCACCAGTGAACCAAGCAAGCTAAAACGCTTTTGAGTTTATACTCTAGCGAGGAGAGACAGGAATAAATGACTGATAGAATACATCAGTAAATTATGTAGCATGGAAGACAGGCATGTGATGGGGAAATAGAGCAGGGAAGGGGTATGAGGGTGCTGGTGGCCAGGCGCGTCGCCTTTAATGGGCCTCACTGAGGAGGTGCCATTTGAACGTGATGAGGGATCGAGGCACGGGGACATCTGAAGGGCCAGTACCAACCGCCAGAGCAAACACATGACGTGGGAGTGCGCCTGGATTCTGTACCAAGATACCCAAACAACACCGCCAGGCACCAGGGTTATTATAAGCCTAGAGGGGAGGGCAGATCATTATACGAGCAATTACGGCAAAATGCTAAGTGCTACCTAAGATATAAAGAATGACCTTGAGCAGAGTCAGGGAAAGCTGACCCAAGGGAGTGCCGGGGGAAATGGTATTAGAAGTTGGACAAGAGTTTTGCCAGATGAAGAGGCCTGATGGGACAACACATTGGGAGTCAAAGATGACACAGATGACCTAGCCGACTGGTGATCTTTGAAAGCGCTTCCCCAGAGGGGCCACACTTCATTTGTCCGCTCAGGCCCGAGGATGTGAAGGCACACCCGGACTTCCAGATGCCCGGCATTGCAGTCCAAGGGAGGAGCCTAATTTCTTCAGCCAAACCTTCCTCCTGGTCTTTCCACTGGTGTGCAGCTTTCCCACTATTACCCAAAAGGGCTAGGGTAAACATCTTGATTCATAACCTTTGTTACACTTGTTCAGTTATTATCTTAGCGTCAGTTTCAGGAAGCTAGACTGCCCCATTCAAGGGTTTTCCTGTTTCCACCTTTGATACATTTCCCACTTGGCCTTCCAGAAAGAATGTGTCAATTCTCCGCCCCACCAGCGGGTGTAGGAGACTCTCTTTGCCCACATCCTTACCAACAGGTTGTTATTTTTAGTATCTTATCCCAGAAATTGGATATAAAAATAAATACGAGGAGAAGATGGTTTCAGGCTCTTAGAAGGAAGTTTCCTGAACTGATCATTTTTTTTCTGTCTTGTTCAATAAAAGAAATGAGACTGAGGCCGTCCTACCGTGCAGAGTTTCAATCATGAATATGACCGTCCAGAAATGGAAACTCACTGGTGTGCCTGGGGGGCTCAGTCGGTTGAGCGTCCGACTCTTGATTTTGGCTCAGGTCATGATCCCAAGGTCGTAGGATCGAGCCCCACATCGGGCCCTGCGCTGAGCATGGAACCTGCTTAAGATTCTCTCTCTCTCCCTCTGCCCCTCTCCCCCACCTCGACTCGTGCTCTTTCTATCGGAAGAAAGAAAGAAAGAAAGAAAGAAAGAAAGAAAGAAAGAAAGAAAGAAAAAAGGAAGGAAGGAAGGAAGGAAGAAATGGAAAAGAAATCCAACCTTAGGATGCAGCCAACAGAATGATCAGATCATTTGTACCCATTACCTTAGGAAGGACTCCTCCAGCTCAGGAAAGATTTCTGGCTCTGGGGAGGGGCAGATCAATTCCATTCCAGCTCCAGCCCTCACAAGCTGTCTCATCTTAGACAAGTGACTATAACCGGGTGGGCCTCGACGTCCTGGTCTATAAGATAGGGGCAGTGGACAGAGTCCCTACCTGTAGGAGTGCTTGCGAGAGACCGTGTGTAAGAAGTTGTGAGTTCGTGTCTGAGATGAGAGGCTGCGGCTGGAGAGCCATGCATCCTGTCAACGGGAGGCCTGAGACCGGCCCTGCTCCCTTTTATGATGCCCCTGAGATACCCGGTAGTGACAGGATTTCAGGGTCACCCGGATTGTAAAGGACTCCTCCGACCTCAGTCATGCCCCGTTCCCACCACACACTGGGGAGCCTCTGTGGCCCTCTGGGATGAGCTCCCCCCAGCCCCCCCACCCCTGCCCAGCAGAGCAAAGCATTCTAGCAGAGTAGGAGCAGCTACCGAGCAGCTACCGGATGTTGAGGGCCGACCCCGGCCCGGCCCTGTGCTAGTGACTCCTACACAGGGCACACCTGGGAAAGGCAGGTCGTCTTCTCCTGAGTACACGAACCTCCGTTTACTCACAGGTCATGCGCAGCCGATCACAGCCGTGCGGAGTTGTGATCACAGGCCGGCTGAGACCTTTAAGAAGCAAGTGCCCCTGACCCCGGAGTCTGACCTCCGGCTCCCCCACCAAGTACCCGCAAGCCCCTGGGCAAGTGCCTTAAGGTCCCAGCTTGTTTCCTCTGTCTGAAACGCGCGCTAATGGTAATGCCTACTTTAGGGGGTTAACAAGAGGATTAAGAGAGCTAATGCATTTAAAGGACTTCGGTAAGCTCTTCATAAATCACGGTTGTCGGGATTTTTATTTTTATGACTATGGTGGAGGGATCAAGGCGAGGACGAAGATTCGGCCCAGGAGACGGAGAAGTGGCAGCAACCACAAGACCGGGGAGGGGGGAGCCACGAGAAAAGGGTGTCATGGAAACCAAAGGGAGAGAATGCCAAGAAGGAGGGAGATCTAACACAAAAGGGCACTCAGAGGCCGGTTTCTTCTGACAAGACAAAAAGAGCAATTTTCATCTCTTAGCGACCGATGAGAATAAAGGCAGAAAGGAAGAAAATTAGCCTCTAGCTTTCTTTTTTGTTTTTAAGTTTTCCTTTAAATTCCGGTGAGTTAGCACACGGCGTAACATTAGTTTCAGGTTTACGATATAGTGAGTGATTCCACACGTCCATGCGTCACCGGGTGCTCATCGGGACAAGTGCATTCTTAATGCCCGTCACCTATTCCTCCCTTCCCCCACCCCCGCCGTCCCCCGCCCCTCTGGTAACCATCAGTTTGTTCCCTATAGTGGAGTCTGTTTCTTGGTTTGCCTCTACTCTCTGTCTCTTTCCCCCTCCCTTTGTTCCTTTGCTTTGTTTCTTCAATTTCACATAGGAGTGAAATCATATGGTATTTGTCTTTCTCTGGCTTATTTCACTTGGCGTTAGACTCTCTAGCTCCATCCGTATCAATGCGAATTAGCCTATAGCTTCAAGTGAAGCCTTTTGGAGACCAACCTCATCAAGCTGATCAGAATGCCCAGGTGTCATTTCCATGTCTTCTAATCAGGGAAAATATGTGTCTCTTGGCTTTTCTTGAAATGAAACAGACAAAAAGAAATGTCAGGCTACATCAGGTGGGTGAAATGAAAATTTAGACAATCTCAAATTTACACGGCAGAGGGGAGGGCCGGGGAAGGGAGGAAAACAGGCCGGATCACAGAACAGGTTTTCAAAGCAGAGGTCTACACCGGACCCCCACACTGACTCCTGTGTAAAGGAGGGTCGCGAAATGGGCCGAATGTATGGATTTTTCTTTCCGTCTTTCTATTCTGCCTGGTGCCAGAAAGAAATTACGACAGCACAAGCTGTGTCTTTGGACAAATATTCAACAAGTGTTTATAGAGTGAAGTCAGCGGGGGGCGGGAACGATCCGGAGGTGGACTGATATTCTAATCTAGGTAGAGACCTCCCAAGGGGTGATTTAGGGAGGCATAGCAAGGAACTAAGGGTTAAAAATCTACATACACTGTGAAGTGGTTTTGCAGGGTCTGAGTGGAGCTGCCACTTGCCTGGGGTCGGGAGGGGGTCCTCTTCGGCTTGGGAGAGATAGGGGTGACTTTCCCAGAGGTGCCCCAGAGGGATGCTGGGCCAGTCGTCAGCTAAAGGATCTCCTGGCCAGTCGTCAGCTAAAGGATCCGGAGGCAGAGAGGCTCTCCCAGTCTCTTTCTGCACATGAGGGTTAAGAAAGCTGAGGCTGAAGGCAAATTCGGGGTGTGAGGCGTGGGGTGGGGGAGGGGTGATGGCGGAGCACGGAAGGCTGAGCCTCTGACCCTCACCACCACCACCACTTCTGAGAGGGGAGCGTGGGTGGTTGGAGTGGAGGGTTTTAGGGTCAGATTGTGAGGTCATTGATGGGGCAGGAGGGAGAGGCCTGGGAGGGGCTGAGGGGCTCTTTCTGGAAAGAGAAGTACTTCAAGGCAGGCTCTGAGTACGGCAGCCCAGGGAAGGCTGCCGTGGCTTCTCCTGCTCCCTCGGGGCCTCAGCCCGCAGCCCTGTGTCCCTACGGAGCTCGTCATCCCCACTGAGCTGTCATCAACCGCCAGCCTAATTAAAACCCCAGTACCTCTCCCTGGGCCCCTAACCTCCCCTCCGCCCCTGCTAGGACAGCACAGCCCAGAGTTCTGTAGCGTCCCCTGGAACCTGCGATTCCCGCCAGGCTTCCTGTGGCTGTCAGCTCCCTGTGTCTTCCTGGTCATCACGCCCTCACCCGCTCTCCTCTGTGCTTCTCTCTGCCCCCCCGCCCCCCGCACCATCTCCCACTGCTGCAAACGCTACCCTCTCAGCTCTGTGAAGTCCCTACTTGATGCACGACCAACTCCCCCCGGGCCCTCGGATCTGCGCATTCACTTCCCTCTCCGCACACAGCCCTCAATGCAATCATGCTCCCCCCCCCCCCTGCCCCGCCTCGTCCTGCTCACAGAAATAGGGACGCACGCACCTACGCAAAACACAGGGACCCTCAGGGGCTGAGGTCACCCACGTCCTCGCTTACCACCCTCCAATATGAGAGGAGGAGATGGAGGGGGGCAGGCTAGCTTCCAGGAGGGTCCGCCCCTTCTTTCCCTCCCCCGTGAGTGCCCTCCACTCACTAAAATGCTGTATGGGGCCTCTGGGCTTTCTGATGGCCGGGTTCCTGCAGGTGCCCGGCTGCTAGATGACTTCTCATCCCTCCCCAGCGAGTCTCAATTCTTGGGGTGAGGAGGGGGTTAGCTTGGAGTCCTCGGGCGCCCTTGTCCTCCAGCAAATCACTTCAGGGCTGATGGGGGGAGGCCCTGACGCTCCCGGCGCTGGGCTCTGCTCTCTCCTTTCCTTCACCGGGGAGTGAGGCTGGAAGGGGGGGGGGTGGTGGTGAGGAGAGGGTGGCGTCAGGCCACAGGAGACATTCCCGGTTGTGACCCGGGATGTCCACAAGTAGCAGCAGCAACAGCAATCCCAGGGATGCACCCAGAGGAAGAAGTGCTCTTCCTCAAAGTGACCAGGAATGGTGCCCCTGGGAGCCCTATTTTGGGGCTAGTACCTCAGCACCGGACTCCTTTGAATCCAGTAGAGGAGAAAGCACCGCCCCACTGCTATCCAACTAGCGGGCACCGTAGCCTGGCTTGTCTGACCCGAGGGGCAGGCCCATTGTAAGGGGCTCCGTCCATCTACCTTTGGGAACGGCTTCAGCCCTCTCTTCTTCCTTCTTCCCTTTTCCCTTCCCTCTGCAAATTGAGGTCGATAAAAACCCCACCTCGGGGTACAAACCCATCCCTGTATAGCTTTCTGCTACGTTGCTCCTTTTCCCTTCACCTCTCCCTAAACGAGTAACAGAGACGTTAAAATCGATGCTGATAAATATTTATTGACATAGAAAGAAGCCCACGACATATATCATTTGGTGAAAAAATACAGACTATAGAACAGCACTTCTATGTGATCATTTTTATCTATACATACATCTATCTGGGTACACAGGTATAGGGAAGTATCTAGAAGGACGTCCATCAAAGGGATGACGACGGTTAGATCGGGGTGGAGAGCTGGGGGTAACTTGTACTTTACTTTCTTGTACTTTTCTTTGTTTGAAGATTTAACAATGAATGATGCCACTTTCACAAAGAGAACAGAGCCGGCGAGGAAATGCGCGCACAAAGAAAACAGGCCCTTAGGCAGGGGGGCTGGGGAAGCAAGGACAGAGGTCAGGCTGTCTCCCTCCACTGTGCTGGTATTCAAGACCCTCTCTACTCCACTCCCAAAGGAAAGCTGCTTTGTGGATTCATGCAATTAGAAGCGCCCCTCCCCAGTTGTCCCATTGCTGGACTCAGAATGTGGGTTAGGGTTCATTTAAGGCTAGGGGACACCAGCTCACTGCAGCTCAGAAGGGTCATCTTGTTGGCCAGGGGCCTCTCTGGGTCCCTCCTCCTCTGTATGGGTCAGCTCCTGCAGGGTGATGATCAGATTCTCAAACACCTGGGCCCGGCTGCTGTCATTGTCACAGGTTTCCTTTGAGTGGCCCTCCTCGCCGCAGTAGGAGCAGCGGATTGTGTGTTTTCGCTTCCTGGTTCTACGCAGGTGCCTAGAACCATCATTCTTATGCCCAGAACCCCCGCTGGTGGAAGGAGACTGAGCCCGGGAACTGCTAGGGGAATCGATGACTAGCACTTGGTCCCGAGGTCTGGCCCTGCGTCTGGGGAGCGGAGAAGCCGTGAATGACAGTGGAGGGTCCTGAGACTCCACCAGGATCACATCCTCATCTGAGTCATCGAGGGCATCATCTATCTCTATCACGTTGCAGTCGGGACTGCCGACCACTATCTGCGGGGAGCCCTGAAATGCCATCAGGCTGGTGGCCCTCTCCACCAGTGACTCGGATCTTTTGGGCCGTTTCTGTTTAAGGAAAGTGTCATCCCAATCCTCTTCCTCCCTGACCATCTTGATCAACTCGAGGAAACTGGGGAGGCGCTCCTGCTCATTTGCATACATCCTGAGAAGATGCTTCAGCCTAAAGCGCAGGTCCCCGTTCAGCTCGGCCCCTAAAAGGAGCTGGTGCAGGCGGGTCTGGTTTGCATCTTTCTGAGCTATGATCCCCGCCTGAATAGCATTCTGGAGCTGCACCTCTAAACGGATCACATAAAGGGAGGCTTTCTCCCCTTGCGCCTGCAGGGTGTTAAAAAATTTACCGTGAGCCGACACACTGCTTTCTGATTCTCCAAACACCAATTTCATGGCACGCAAGAAATCGGCCACACTTAGATTGGGGTTGGCCGCCTGCAGCAAAAGCATGACCTCCCTGGCGGGGCCTCGAAGCGTTTTCAGCAAGCGCTTGAGCTTCTCCTCCTCAGACATATTCCAATCCGGCAGGGCCCCATTGACTTGGATGAGCCAGTTTTCAAAGGTTTCTTCCCCATGGGCTGGCACCACCCTCCCCGAGAACAACTTCATATTTCTCTCTGCCACGCTGGCCATTAAAGGGCCGAGGCTTCTCCCCAGGGACCTCAGCATAGAATGGGCCCACGGCGGCAAGGGTGCGTTCTGCCGCCCGCTATTACCCATGCGCGCAATGATGCTAGCCATGACTGATGACGATCGGGGTGTCCGAATGGAACAAGACGCTCAGGCTTTGTGGGTTAGCCTAATGTGCAGGCGTGCTGGGGGACTCTCCTATCTCAGTAGGGGCTGTAAAGAAGAAGAAGAAGAAAAAACCGGGTAGTAGTTAATAAGGGAATTGGCTGCAGTCGTATTACTCTCTCCCTTCCTGCATATCCTGCAGTGCATCTTATATATGCCCACCTCCCTAAAAATATCTGCGAGACTGGCGATTACAACCTCACGGAGCCAGCCGGTGTCTCGGTGTAAGCAGGGTGCTTTTTACGGCCACATCCAGCCAGTCCAGGAGGGAGGGCAACTGTTGCTTCTAATTCTAAGTGTAATCGTGTGTACGGAAGCTGATATTGGCCTCTCAAAATAGAGCACAGTGGTCACAGATTTGTCGGAATCCATAAGATCTCGTTAACCTCTTGGTCTCAGGTCCCAACCACACCCCCTTCTGAAAGTCCCCCCGCCCCACCCCCGCCCCGGTTAGGTCTCAGATTCTTACAGGAGCGCAGGAACGGGCGCGCGCGCGCCTTTATTTCACTTCCAGCTTCTGCAACCGGTGGCCTCCGCGAGAAAGCTCGTCTCCAGGCTAACAGCCGATCTTTGTCCACCGGGGGGGTCGCCGATCCGAGACCTCCGGACGCCAAGATTGCGCCGCCGCGGCGGAGGGCAGGGCAGGGAAGGGTCAGGAGCAGCCTCCTCGCTCATCCCGCTCCCTCCACCCCCGCCACCCACCCCCCCTCCCCGCTGCCTCCGCTGTGGGTAGGCGGAAAATTCCCTCTCCCACCTTCTGAGCACAAGCCAAAGCGACCCCCGCCCCATTACATTTCCCCCGGGAAGTGGTCGGCCTACCAGCTCTGCAATCAGCCGCACAGAATTCAAGTTCGGATTCGGCTTTGATGGCCTGCCACGGAGATAGGGAATAGGAGTTGAACACGCACACCCACACAGCCCTCTCCAGAAGAGATGAAGGGATGCAAAGGGGGTTCAAGGCAGACAGCTTGCCATCCTTCCCTCCCCCCACCCCGACCCTTCGTCCCCCCTCCCCGAAAAGGCCCCGCCGCTCAATCCAGGCAAATCCTACCCATTAGGCGGCATCCAGCGCAACCCCACCTCCTCCCTCAGCGCTGCCGGTCCACGGGCGTGCTCCTCCCCCCGCCTCGCCGTCCCCGGTTCCCCCAGGCGGGGAGCCACGCGGGACCGGTGCCCCTCCTCTCTCCGCCGCCGGGCAATCGCGCCCCCCTTTCTTTACCCGTGCTCGGCTCGGTGGGCTGCGGACCCTCGGGCCTTGCCAGCTGCGGATGCCGCCTTCCGGTCTCCGCGGCCCTGCGAGGGAAGAGGACGGGCACGTCCCCGGCCGCTTAAGCGACCCGGAGCTGCCCGCGGAGCTGCTCCGCACGGCGCCCCCCGCCACCAGCGAGGGGTAGCTGAGTCCAGACAGCACGGTTCCCACGGCAGCCGCCGCTGCTTTTATCTTCGGCCCACGGAGACAAAAGAGCGTGACGAGAGAGCCGGCGCGGCCAATCAGCGGGGCGCGGGGGCGGGTCCCCGCGCGGTCTCGAGCCGGATGCAAATATGCGCCCGAGGGGGGCGGGGTGAGGTGGGCAGAAGGGCCGGCGGGCGTCCAAGGCCGCTTCGGAGCCTGGACTGGAAGAGTTTGCGACTCTTGCCCGCTTCTCCCTCTTTTCGCTCTTGGCTCAACTCCGCGCCTTGGGGCCGGCGCATTAAACACCGAATGGGATCGAAATCAAATACACAATAAAAGCGGCTCACCTTTGTATAGGGGGAAGGGAGGAAAAAAAAAAAAAAAAGCATCAGCGCTTGCTCTGTGCAAATAGACTTACACAATTCTTTTACTGTGAGGGAGGTGGTAGCGTGTCCATGTCACAAGGAAAGCACTCGGGCATCCGGGCCCTTAACCAGTACTCACTAAGGTATGGGTGCAAGTCTGGCTGCAAGAGAATCATTGGGGGGGTGGGGGGGTGGGGAGGAGGGAGCTGGTTAGAAATGCAGATTCCCCGGGCCCCGCTTCCGGGGGGATTCCGATCGACTAGGACAAGAGCTGGGTGTGATTTTTGTTAAGTCGCTGTAGTTCATGCCGAGAGGATGTAGGAGGATGGTGAATTAGTAAATGGACCTGCCTCCAACGTATCCGTTTATAGGATATCTTGGGTGAAATGCAGCTCCAGAGCGGACGCTCCTACCTGGGGTCCACGGTCTGCCTGAAATTGGATGCAAAGATTCTGGACTCTGTAGGAAGCTGAATAATGGCCACCCAAATATACCAAGTCCCAATCCCCGGAACCTGCAGATGTTAACCTCGTGTAAAGTAAGAGTCTTTGCAGATGTGGTTAGACTAAGGATCTCGCCGGCAGGAGATGCTCCAGGAGTATCTGAGTGGGCCCTCGATGCAATCTCGCGTCCTTGTAAGACAGAAGAAGAGGGAGAGCTGACGCAAACAGAAGAGGAGAAGGTGATGTTGAAGACTGATGCAGGGATTGGAGTGGCGTGGCCACAGGCAAAAGTGCCCGCAGCCACCGGAAACCGGAAGAGGCAAAGAACAGAGCACAGCCCTGCCCACACCTTGAATTGAGCCCAGAGAAACTGATGCTGAACTTCTGGTCTCCAGAACCATCGGAGTATAAATTGTTTTAAGCCTCTGAGTTGGTGGTAATTAGTTAGGGCGGCCACAAGAAACTAATACAGACGCTATATTTCTCGGAGTCCAGAGCTTTGCACATGTTTAGATGGGCCTGTGGTCCAGTAATGGTTAAAAACCACCCCCCTCCAACCTTTCTCCATTTAATATCTTTCTCCTTCATTTTGTACTTGAGGAAGAAGTATGAAGACTAACACCCAACGCAAATCGCCTAGACCCCCCCCCCCCCCCGGAGCCACAGCTCTCTGCCGGTGATGGAGCTCTTCCATTTCTCAACCCGAGGACTGCATTCTAGGTCGCCCTTCTGTGAGCTCTTGAGCGGACCCCTCCTTTGCCGGGTTGGGCATCACTGGCCTCAGAGAAGGAGCAACTCCGTGAAAGGGAGTCTGTCCGGAGTCAATGGGTCGGAAGTCAGTGGCTCCACGTATGAGACTGCTGGGGCTGCCATAACCGAGGGCCACAGAGCCGGTGGCTCAAACAGGGAACATTTATTTCCTCACAGGTCTGGAGGCTAGGAATCCAGATCAAGGTGCACACAGGATTGGTGTCCCCTGAGGTCCCTCCCCTTGGCTTGCAGACAGCTGCACTCTTGCTGCCTCTTCACAGGGTCTGCGTGTGCCTGCTCCCACCTTCAAATGTCCTCTTCTTCTAAGGACCCCAGTCAGATTGGACTAGGACCCACTCTGACAGCTTCATCCTGACTCAGTCACCTGTCTTACGGGCCCATCTCCACCTACAGTTACGTCCTGAGGTACCGGAGGCCAGGGCTCCCGCACGTGTGCTCTGGAGGGACACAATTCAGCCCGTAACACCCTCGTTCCCCCTTATTCTGGAACAGCATGGCTCCTTTCCCCACTTGGGACTTTTCAGGGGCCAGGGTGCTGGGGGCATGCGTTGCACGAGTGGACGGCCCACGCACAAAGCGGTTGCTGTTGCTTTTTCGTGACTGGTGATGGCTGGAAGTGAGTCAACAGTGGGGTGCCCTCCAAGCTACTGTTGGGTTCCTCTTTAGCACTCAAGGTACTTCACCTGCTCCTTTCTGCTTTCTTTCTTTTTTTTTTTTTTTTTAAGCTTCTTTATTTATTTTGAGAGAGAGAGAGAGAGAGAGAATATGGGCAAAGTGGGATCGTGACCTGAGCCGAAATCAAGAGTCGGATGCTTAACCGGCTGAGAGCCACCCAGGCACCCCCGCCCCCCGCCCCCCCGCTCCTGCCCTTTCTGTTCTCTTCTTTCCAACCTTAGTATTTAGAATTCCTTAAAGTATAGAATCCAGATTTGGAGGCGAAGCACCTTCCGTCTCAGGATTGTGGCCTGTCTCTCGTGGACGGGATAGAGTAGGATGGGGTGATAGAGGTGGGGAGAAGGCAGGCTGGTCACCTTGCAGACCCAGGGCTGAGGCCAGCAGTAGCTTATGGGCTAACTTCACACTCTTCCTTTGGCCCCCCAGGACCACGACATCTGCCCCTGGCCTCTCAGCAGATTCTTTTTCCGAATTTGAAGGGTCTCATCACCAAGTCAGGTGATCTGCAGCCGGCCCTGGCGGCATCAGAAAAGACAAAGACTAGACCTCAGAGCTCTACAAGATTGCTGAAAAGAAACGGAGTGTGAGGGGGTGCCCGGATGGCTTGGTCGGTTGAGCCCCCAAGTCTTGGTTTTGGTCTCGCGGTTCGTGGGATCGAGCCCCGCATCTGGCTGCACGCTGATAGCGTGGAGCCTGCTTGGGATTCTCTCTCTCCCTCTCTCCTGCCCCTCTCTCCCTGTCTCAAATGAATAGATAAACATAAAAAAAAAAAGAGAGAGAAAGAAATGGATTGCGTACCAGGTGCCTGGGTTGGGTCCTGAGAACAAAAAGAGGGTCTTTCCATGCAGACCTGGGAGGAGGGTGGCTAAGCTGGCTCCAGTCGGTTATTGAACATCCCTTATCTCTGGCTGCATGTTTTGGGGTGTCGGGGGCCACTTCCAATGGCAAAGATTCAGGCTCTGGTGGCTCTAAGGGGGGGGCCGCATTTTATTTTCCAATTGCAAAAGCATAAACTTTCGAAAAGTTGATGGTTAGGAACTAAAACTTTCGGTTGAACCAATAATAGCTACCTTTGGTTGCTTTGCTCCTCTCTGTCAGGAATTTTCCATCCATTATCTCACTTAAGCCTCTCCAGCAGCCCTGTTGAAATAGACATTGTTCTCCCATCGAAGTAGCTGAGGGCTTACAGACACTTCACGCTCGAGCTCTTTGGCTCATCAGAAGCCAAAGCCCGGATGCGGGACGCTTATGAAAGACCCCTCCCCAGCCTAAGCTGAGACCCCGAGGGCGGCATCTTTCATGGAAATACGCAACGAGAGGGTGATAGCAAGATATTTTTAGGCAAAGAAAAACTAAGAGAGATTGCCACCGGCAGACTGCCCTAATGGAGATTCTAAAGGATGTACTTCAGGGGGAAAATTGTCTTAGAAGAAGGAAACGCAGGACGGAATGGAGAGCAGGGAAAGTACGTGGGCAATATGAGTGAATACGGATGGAAGAAGGAATCACACAAACGTCCATTCTGTTTTTTAAAAAAGAAACTTGCAAGGACCTTACGATAAGAAAAGACGTCAGAAGCAGCGTAAATGGAGTTCAAGTTTTCTAAGGGCCTTGTATCACATCGGAAGCGACTTAGGTACTTACATCTAGACTTTTATCAAAGGTAATTATGTATGTAGGCAACAATAGGATGTAATTATTAAAATAACAGCAACAGGATGTAAATCTTCAAACTAGTGGAGATGGAAAATAACCGAAAAATTTTTAAAAATTCCTTTTAAGTCAATTCTTTTTAAATCAAGAAAGAAGAGGCAAAAGAAACTCAGGGGGGAACCAATACAAGCACAAAATAAAATGGTAGCTTGAAACCCCAATATATCAATGATTTTATTAAATGTTTATGAGCTAAGGGGCGCCTGGGTGGCTCAGTCGGTTAAGCGTCCGACTGCGGCTCAGGTCATGATCTCGCGGTCTGTGAGTTCGAGCCCCGCGTCAGGCTCTGGGCTGATGGCTCGGAGCCTGGAGCCTGTTTCGGATTCTGCGTCTCCCTCTCTCTCTGACCCTCCCCCGTTCATGCTCTGTCTCTCTCTGTCTCAAAAATAAGCAAACGTTAAAAAAATTTTTTTTAATAAATAAATAAATGTTCATGAGCTAAACGCTCAAGTATTATCAAGTAGGATGAATAAGTATGTCTGTATGCTGTTTGAGAGAGACAAATTCAAAATATAAGGATATAGATAGGTTGACCATAAAAAGATGGGGAGAGCTAAGTCACCCAAATAATGACATAAGCGATAGAACACTTGTATAGAGATATTCAAACAAAATACACTTCAAAAGCGAACAGCATTATTCGAGATGTAGAAGGACATTTCCTAATGATAAAAGACTCAATTCACCAGGAATGATTACGCATTTATAACAAAACCTCAAGATATATAAAGGAGAAGTTAACTTACTAAAAGGAGAAATAGACAAATACAATAATCCGAGTGGGAGGTCTCCCCCACCCCGTACTTCATCCAAGAGACATAAAAAGGGTCTCCAAGGATATAGAATTTTTGAACAACATAATCAATAACTTGAGCTTACAGCCATTGTATAGAACACTGCAACCAACAACCACAGAATACACGTGCACAAGGTTGATGAAACGTGACCATGTCCCAAGCCGGAAAGCAAGCCACATTTCAAAAAGTTGGAATCTGATCATAATGCAAAGAAGTTACAAATCGATAATTACAAAAGACAACTGAAAAAGCTGGGTATTAGAAAGGCAATAGTGGAGTCACAGAACATTTGTAGTTGAACAACAGTGAAAAGACAGCGAAACTGCTTCGGGTGCAGCCAAAGCAGTGCTTAGAAGGAAAAAGTGTCTTTTAGCAATGATGAAAGGCCAAAAGCTAATGAGTTAAGTATCCATTTGCGGATATTAAAAAGCAAACAAGAGGGGCACTGGGGTGGCTCAGTCGGTTGAGCGTCCGACTTCAGCGCTGGTCACGATCTTGCGTTTGCGGGTTTGAGCCCCGCGCCTCCGGGCTCGCTGCTGTCAGCGCAGAGCCCTCTTTGGATCCTCTGCCTCCCTCTCTCTGCCCCTCCCCCGCTTACACTCTCTCTCAAAAATAAATAAGGAGAAGGTCGCTGGAACCTCCAACGTGTAGCCAGATAGAAGCACAGGTAACAGCCTGGGCTTGAGACTGGCATCTGAGGTGGGGGTGGGGGACTGTCCTGTAAGGCTAAGCCCTTTAACTATGGCATCTGATGCCACCTCCGGGTAGACAGTGTCAGAATTAAGTTGAATTCTCTGACACCTTGGTGGTATCTGAGAATTGTTTGGTGTTCACTGGGGGATCAGCCCCCACCCCAAGTTAGAATTGGGTCTAGCAACCCTAAGAGATGGGGGTTCTAGCCAGGGAAATTAGGGCAGAAAAAAGCAATAAGCAACATCCACATTGGAAACAAGTAACATGATCTCTATTTGTGGATGATATGCTTTTGTATATAGAAAAGCCTACAGAAGCCACTGGAAAACTAGTTCAGCGCGGTTGTAAGATACAAGATCGATATACAAAACTCAGTTGTATTTCTATACGCTAGCAATGAACAATCCAAATATGAAATGAAGAAATCCATTTACAGTAACTTCAAAAAAGAACATATTTATGAATAAATTTTAAAAGTGTGAGACTCCCACCATGAAAACCACACATGATCACTGAAAGAAATGAAAGATGTAAATAAATGGAAAGATACGTTATTTTCACAAATTGGAAGACTTCATGTTGCTAAGATTGTGACCTCCAGATTGATCTACAAATTCACCGTGATCCGTATCATAATCTTGGTTGGCTTCTTGGTAGAAATTGACAAGCTGGTGGTAAAAGTCATGTGGAAATGCAGGGGACCCAGAATAGCCAAACAATCTTGAAAAAGAAGAGCTTGAAGATTAACCCTTCGCAGTTTCAAAACCTATAAAAAGCTACAGAATCAAGACTGTGTGGTACTTGCATGAGAAGAGATATACAGATCAGAATAGAATAGAAGTGAGAGTCCAAAAATAAGTCCAGACATTTACGGTCAATTTTCGACACGAGGGTGCCAGACTGTTCCTTCGGTGGGGAAGAACAGTCTGTGCAACAAATGACACGGGGACAGTTATGTGTCCAAATACAAAATAATGAAGTTGGACCCCCACTTTGTACCATGTACAAAAATTAGTACAAACTATGGGGTGCCTGGTTGGCTCAGTCAGAAGCATGAGACTCTCTATCTCGGGGTTGCGACTTAGAGCCCCACATTGGATGTAGAGATTACTGAGATAAATCAAACTTAAAAAAAATAATACAAGGGGTACCTGGGTGGCCCAGTCAGTTAAGCGAGCATCTGACTTCGGCTCAGGTCATGATCTCACGGTTCGGGAGTTCAAGCCCCACATCGGGCTCTCTGTTGTCAGCGCAGAGCCGGCTTCTGATCCTCTGTCTCCCCCTCTCTTGCTCTTTCCCTGCTCACACTCTGTCTCTCAAAAATAAATAAACGTTTTGAAACATAAAAAATAAGCAAAACATTAATACAAAGTAGATAATGGAAAAAAAACAAAAATTAAATACAAGAGCTAAAATTTAAAAACTTGGAAGAAATCATAGTTGAAATAAATATTTGTGACCTTGAGTTAGGCAGAAACTTCTAAGACATGAAAGCACAGGCAAGAAGAGAACGCATGGATAAGTAGACTTTGGTACATCAAAGGACACTACCGGGAAAGGGGAAAGACAATCCGCAGAACGAGAGACAATACATGCAAACTGTATATCTGAGAAGGGACTTATAGCTAGAATAAATAAAATGCCTTTATAATTCAATAACAAAAAGGCAAATAATCCAATTAGAAATGGGCAAAGGATCTGAACAGACATTTCTCTAGGGAAGATACAGAAATGGCCAATAAGCACATGAAAAGATGCTCAACATCATTGGCCATCAGGAAATGCCAATGGAAACCATAACGAGAGACCACCCTATACCTACCAAGATGTCTATAATAAAGAAGACAGACAATGACAGATGTTGGCAAGGATATGGGGTGGAGTGCTCAAATATCGCTGGTGGGAATGTAAAATGATACAGTCACTTTGGAAACCAGTCAGGAACCTCCTCAACAGGTTGAATACAGAATTACCATACCATGCAATAATTGTACACCTCAGTGAATACCCAAGAGAAATGGAAACATATATCCACATCAAAACTTGTACCCAAATGTCCATAGCACCATGAGAAGCAATAGCCAAAAAGTGGAAACAACCCAAATGCCCATTAACTGATGGATGGACAAAAGGAATAAAGTACTGATCCACGGATGAACCTTGGAAACGTCATGCAAAGTAAGAGAAGCCAGTCACCCAAGGCCACATATCGTGCGGTTCCATTCACAGGAGTTGTTCAGAATAGCCAAGTCCAAGGAGACAGAAAGTAGGCTAATGGTTTCCAGGGGCTGGGGAGGGGAGGGAGGGAGAGGAAAGGGGGTGACTGCTAACGGGTACAGGGTTTCATCTCGGGCTGATGGGAGTGTCGGAAAATCGATTGTGACAATGGCTGTACAGCTCTGAAAATATTTTAAAAGCCACTGAATTGTACGCCTTAAAAGGGTGAATTGTATGAGCGTGCGGCGTATCACAATAAAGTTGTCTTTGTTTCATTTTTTCATTGTCATTTATTTGTCTTTACTATTTAGTTACTTTTTTTTTTTTTTTTCAACTAGGCTCCACGCCCAACATGGGGCTTGAACTCATGGCACTGAGGTCAGGAGCTGCACGTTCTACTGACTGAGCCAGCCAGGCGCCCCCTACATTTTTATTTCTTTTCTTTTCTTGTCTTTTTTTTTTTTTACATTGCTTTAACATCTGTGTTTTTAAAAATCATAAGTGGCTTACATTTGCTTTTATTATTGAAGGTATAGGTGACGTACAAGACTCTATGGGTTTCAGGTGCACAACATAGTGATTCGATAATTCTACACGGTACTCAGTGCTCACCACTAGGGTGGTCCCCGTCTGTCACCATCCAGATGTTATTACAATACTGTTGGCCGTCTTCCCTGCGCCGTGCTCTTCAACTCCATGACTTATTTATTTTATAACCGGAAGTTGGTAGCTCTGAGCCCCCTTCACCTATTTTGCCCATCCCCCCACCCCTCCCCGCCCGCAGCCACCAGTTGGTTCTCTGTGTTTAAGAGCCCATTTGGGGGCGCCTGGGTGGCGCAGTCGGTTAAGTGTCCGACTTCAGCCAGGTCACGATCTCGCGGTCCGTGAGTTCGAGCCCCGCATCAGGCTCTGGGCTGATGGCTCGGAGCCTGGAGCCTGTTTCCGATTCTGTGTCTCCCTCTCTCTGTCCCTCCCCCGTTCATGCTCTGTCTCTCTCTGTCCCAAAAATAAATAAAAAACGTTGAAAAAAAATTTAAATTAAAAAAAAAAAAAAAAAAAAAAAAAAAGAGCCCATTTGGTTGTTTGCCTGTTTTTGTTTTTTAGATTCCACAGAGAAGGGAAATCGTACGGTATTTGCCTTCCTCAGACTGCTTTCACTTTGCATAACGCCCTCTAGGTCCATCCGTGTTGCCACAAATGGCACGATCTCATTCTTTTTAATGGCTGAGTGGTATTCCATCGTGCGTGGAGAAAACGGAGCCCTCGCGTGCTGTGGATGGGAAGGTAAATGGGAGTAACCCCCGGGGGAAGACGGTATGAAGGCTCCTCCACCAATTAAAAATAGAGCTACCACATGATCCAGCAATTCCACCTCTGGGTATTTAGCCACAGACAATGAAAACGCTAATCTGAAAAAGAGAGTTGCACCCCTATGTTCAATGCAGCATTATTTACAATAACCGAGATAGGAAAGCAACCCAAGTGTGCGTCCACAGATGAATAAAGAATAATGTGTGTGTGTATATATATAATGCGTATATAAAGTATATATGTATAATGGAATATTAATCAGCCATTAATAAGCTGGGGTTTTTTTCAAAGCTGGGGTTTTTTTAATTCTTTTTTTTTAATGTTTATTATTGAAAGAGATGGAGAGGCATGGGGGAGGGGCAGAGAGAGAGAGAGAGGGAGAGAGAGGATCCGAAGCAGCCTCCGCGCTGATAGCAGAGAGCCCAATGTGGGGCCAAAGTCAGATGTAAGAAGTTGGTTTTTATTTTTTATTTATTTATTTATTTAAAAAAAAATTTTTTTTTTTCAATGTTTACTTATTTTTGGGACAGAGAAAGACAGAGCATGAACGGGGGAGGGGCAGAGAGAGAGGGAGACACAGAATCGGAAACAGGCTCCAGGCTCTGAGCCATCAGCCCAGAGCCTGACGCGGGGCTCGAACTCACGGACCGCGAGATCGTGACCTGGCTGAAGTCGGACGCTTAACCGACTGCGCCACCCAGGCGCCCCAAGAAGTCGGTTTTTAAAAAAGAAGATTGGGGCGCCTGGGTGGCTCGGTCGGTTGGGCGTCCGACTTCAGCTCAGGTCATGATCTCACGGTCCGTGAGTTCGAGCCCCGCGTCGGGCTCTGTGCCGACCGCTCGGAGCCCGGAGCCTGTTTCAGATTCTGTGTCTCCCTCTCTCTCTGATGCTCCCCCATTCACGCTCTGTCTCTCTCTGTCTCAAAAATAAATAAGCGTTAAAAAAAATTAAAAAAGAAGAGTTATGGCAGGGCTCTGGGTGGCTCAGTCGGTTGAGCGTCTGACTTCGGCTCCTGTCTTGATCTCACGGCTCATGAGTGAGTTTGAGCCCCACCTCGGGCTCACTGTCATCAACACAGAGCCCGCTTCGGACATTCTGTACCCGCCCCCCTCTCTGCCCCTTCCCTGCTTGTGCTCTCTCTCTGTCTCAAAAATTAACAAATCTTTATAAAAAAAAATGTATGGCCCAGATCCATTCACCCAAAGCTCAAACACAGGGGAGACTGTATTGCTTAGACATGCACACGGAGATGATAAAACTAACAGAAAGCAAGGAGAGCTTACCAGAAAAGTCAGGGTGGTGGTTACCCCTGGGGAAAGAGAGCAGTTTTGAATGAAAAGAGACCTGCAGAGGGCTTCTGTGGTGCCCCTCAGGCTCCGCCGGACCAATTAGCTTCCATTTGAGCGTCTGTCACTCAGTTCTCAGTTTCTTAATCCTCCTGTGCCTCAGTTTCCACACCTGTAAACAGAGTGTATCGTTGCATCCGGCTCCGATGTTACTGTGAAGGTTAAGGGCAGTGATCCTTGTAAAGTCTGAGTCTCTGTTGCATACCTGTTTTTGTTCTGTTTTCCATGTGTTGTCCCTCCATGAAAAGACCAAAATTGCATTTTAAAACCTCCTGTTTAAAACCTCAAGGCGTGTTAGTCTTGCTCAGACTGGTTCTGCCTCCTCCGCCCAAAAGAGGTGGAGGGGAATAAATATTTATTGACCGTTCCAAAGTCCCAGGCACCGGGTCAAGGGCTTCGCATCCGCTTTACACACTCCCTTAATCTTCCACCCTAGCCCGTGGGCCGCTACGTTTAATAGAGTCGGGCACTCAGAGAGGTTAAGAAAGGAGCCTAAGGTAACACAGCTTAGGTGAGGTCACGTTTTGAAGACAGGTCCATCTAACTCCAAAGCCTAGCTATCTAAGCTATAAGGCACATCCTATTACAGAAACTGCCTTGGTTCCTGTTGGGATCTCTGTTCTCAGGACTCTTCTAGGCACAACCCAAACCCAAGCTCAACTGTGTGTGTGGCAAAGGTCCTGGGATCGATGGGGGCGAGAGCAGAGGCAGGGGTGCCGCTGGGGCTCTGGGACCTGGGACAGTCCCCGGCTTTGTGATGAGCGGGCTAAAGACGCCTACCATTGACCGGTTCCAACCTGCACCAAGGGACCGAGGCTATCCCAGTTCTTTCATCGTTACATCACTGGGACACAGCAGCTGTCATTCAAATCCAGGTAATCTCTTTTCAACGCGCTGTGACATTTAAGGGAACAGATGGAACGACCGGTCAAATGCTTGTCCGAGGCTGTTCACCTGGGCTCACAAATCCTTCCGCTCGGCCAACAGATTTTTCATAAAGGAGTGCTAATCTCTCTGGCTTACTGCCCTCTGCATCCCTATGACCTTAGATGCTGGGGCCACTGGCTAGGCTCAGAACCTGCTTGTGGGCTCCTCCTAGGACCACCTCTATTCTTCCTTCACAATTCTATCCCAGGCAGAAAGAATAGAACTTCTTGCTGATTACCCCTGGTCTCCCCCAAGTGCCCCCAAGTTCCATGAGAGCCGGTGGAAGGGACTATCTCCTCTGCTGTATCCACAGTGCCCCGCTCTCGGCCTGGCCCAAAGCAGATGCTTAATCGATCTTTGTCGAAGGATGAATGAACGAACGAACGAACGAACGAACGAAGTGAGTGAAAGAGAAAAGTAGCATCAGATAAATGTGATCATTGTTCTCAAAGCCTTTCAAGGGCTCTCCTATGGAAGAGGGAAGATTGTTTTAATTAACTTTTTGTTTTGAAATAATTTCAGCATTACGGAATAGTTGCCAGACTACTACGTAGAATCCTCCCACGCCGTCTATCCAGATTCTACCAGATTTGAATATTTTGGGACTCTCTCACTACTTACACACTAATGTTCTTTTTTTCCGGAACCACTTGCAGAACTATTGCATATATCATTCCACTCTTCTTCTTCGCACTTCAGTGGGTAATTTCCAAGGACAAGGACGTTCTCAGAGGTAGCCCACAGCACAGTGATCACATTCAGGAATTTTAACAGGGATACACTATTGCACTGTAGCGTCCTGTTCCATTGTTGCCAATTGTGTGGGAAACTTTCTCTGTTCCCTTCCGTTCCCCCGGGGCAGAAGGATTAACAAGTAGATAGATTCGCGAGGAATATGATTTTTGACTCTAGAATGGAAAGATTGATCTAAAAAGTGAGAGCTGGCTATCAGTGAATGAAATGACATATCCCCAATAATAGAGAACCCCCTGCTGCTGGGGGTATTTAGGCAGAGACTAGATTACCTGTCAGGAATGAGGGAAGACGAGATCCCTTAGGAAGAGGAGCTGCAGAATAGCTCCCTGTGTCCCTCCACAAACCAGGTAACTTACATGAAACATACTTGGCTTTTTTTTTTTTTTTTCCACTTACCACTTCAGGGTTGGCTTTTTGTGTGGCTGGAGTAGCTGTTTTTTTTCCATGGCAGGGTGTCAAAGCAACCTCAGTGTTCCATCGACCTGAAAGTTCTATGAACAGGTCAGCCCTGAAATAATAACACTAACGTGTATTTTGTGCTTACTATGAGTCAGGCACTGGTTTAGAGTGCTTTGCAAGTGTGAACTCCATTATGTCTCCAAAAAACCCAAGGATGTAGCTGCTGCTATTATTATCCCTGTTTTACTGATGAGAAATCTGAAGTTCGAGTAGGTTTTGACATCTTACTCTGGTTCAGATCTAATGTTCTGATCTGAATATTTAAGACATTATGTTCCAGTTCAAGTGAGTGTACGTGGAGATTTTTTAAATTGGCTCAATTCTTAGAACCTAGTACTTTAAGACTTCAAGAATATTAGTATTTCTTTATCTACTTGTATGTATTCCTTTCCAAAAAGGGGAGGCTAATTTGGAATTTGGTGGGGAGGGTCTCTATTTCTGTTTCCCAACTTTCTGATTGTTGTTTTTTTAAAGTTTGTTTGTTTTGAGAGAGAGAGAGAGCAAGAAAGAGAGAGAGAGAGAGAGCACAAGCAGGCAAGGGGCAGAGAGAGACGAGAGAGAGAGAATCCTAAGCAGGCTCTGCGTTATCAGCACAGAGCCTGATGCGGGGCTCAAACCCACAAATCGTGAGATCATGACCTGAGCCGAAATCAGGAGTTGGACACTTAACCCCTGAGCCACCCAGGCACCCCTGACTACTGCTACTGTAATTTTTATTTTTATTTTAGACCCATACTTGTCACTTTAATTGACATGCCAACTCCAGATTCCAGACTGTCCCAGGGACTGTCTGTATAAAGCTGTTGAATCTCCCTACTGCGCTAGCATTCCAGAAGACACAGGAGCCAGAATGATGGCTCCTTCTTTCCTAAGCCTTGTGGAGTTCATATTTTTCAGAATCTTTACCTCCTGGCTAATTCTCACTAATCCTTCAAATTTCAGCTTAAATATCACATCCTTGGAAAAGCTTTTGCTACCTACCCTTCAAGACTTGGTCAGATTCCCCTGCTACCCGCTCGCACCGCATCATCAACCTTTCCCTCAGAGCAGTGATCACATTTCATACGATTGTTTTCTGTTTTTACAGTTAGACTGTCATACAATTGTTTTGACGGGCCGCGTCTGTGTTTCTCCCTTACGTAGCCTCAGTGTTTAGCACACCGTGGCCACTCGATAAATGTTTCTCGAAGGAATGAATGAAAAGACGAAGACCCGGTTCCACTCCGGAAAAGGAGGTTGGCAAAAGAAAACATCAATGAGTAAGCGGTGCCCCTGGAGGCAAAAAGGAGGCTGTTCTAGTATCCAGAGTCAAAGCCAACCAGTGACTCAGTCAAAACAAGGGATTTGGTGGGCCCAGCAGGGAGTTGTGGTCCAAGCCAGAACCTTGGTCGGTAGCTATAGGACAGCAGCAGCAGCAGGAAAGATCTCAATTCAGCGCTAGGATGCCATAGCTGACCGGAAGTAGTCTGCTGTCAAGGGTTAAACCCTTCTGGAAAGACAGGGTACTAGAAAACACGTGCCCCTATAGTTTTCTTCATCAGGGGCAGAGAAATAGAGGCAGGCTAAAAAGACTTCAAGGAAGACCTACAAAAGGGTTTTGAGAGGAGGGCCCCAAAATAATGTCCCCTCTCACTAAGTGGCATTCACAAAGCTGCCATTACCATTTCCACACGCAGCCCCCAGATGGCGGCACTGTATCACTCTTAAGCTGCAAGTTGCCGGTAAGTGCTCTCTCTACCCTGACGTCTTGCTTGCCATCCCACGACTGCCCCGTGGCAAGCTCGGATTTGGAGTTTCTTCACCCTGTGCCAAGAGGCTTACAATGTGTCTTCTTCTGGGGGTGACGCCATTGGTCTTTCCCAAGTGGCCGGCTCCCACAACCCCGACTCTTGAAGCTTGCCTCTCATTGCCACCCCGGGTGCCCTCCAACCCTGTTGGAAATCATGACCCAATGGTTCCCTCCAACAATCCATAGTCAGCATGTCCAAGATGGAATCCATATTTCTCATCCACCCCATCCCGCACCCCCCACTCAAGCCTTTGCCTCTCTATAGCATCTTGAACATCTCCCGTCCGTTCACCAAGTCCCGGTGAGTCCACCGCTAAAATAGTTCAGACCTGAGCTCTCCTCTCCAATGTTTCTGGCACAGGGGATCCTCACCACCTCTCAGCTAAGCTCCTAACTCATCCGCTTATCTCCACCATCTTCCTCCCACGATCCATGCCGCCGCCCCCATCTGTGACTTTACGCAAACTCCTCCCAGGACAAGGATGCTCCCCTTTCTTAATCTGTTCACTTTCTACCGACACTTCAAGCTGCAGATCAACTAACCCCTTCCTCAAGAGCTTTTTCTGGGTCTCCTCCCAGCCCCAACATCCCTGCCTGCGGCACTTTATTTGGACCTCCTTTTATAGCTCTAATTTTTCACACTCTGCCTTGAAGATCATTCATTATTTATATACACGACCATCTCCCTCCATCCCTTAGCCCAGGAGGGGCAGCTATGGGGCACAAATCCTTCAGGTTACCCCCGACCAGTACCCAACGAGAGACCTCACTAATGGATCTTAGCTGTCTTCCTACGGAGCCCACACGCACTCGCAGAATCCTCGAAACAGTATCTCCAGGCAGAACTTGTCCGCAAGATGAAACAAACGTTCCATCCCTCCCTCGGACTATAAGAAACAATGAGCCAGGAAGCAAGTCCTATCCTTCTGTGAACCCACCACGGCATCTTGTACCTAATCTGTCCTCATTTAGAGGCTTCTGGAATGAAGGAATAAACACGTGGAATAGCGCAGACCCTCGCAGCAGGAATGCGGCTCCCAGACTCCACAGTTCAATTCAGTCAGCTTCGTTTCACTCCAACGTGCCTACTATATCCTGCTGGTGACGGTCACGTGGTGTAGACCAAAATTTCCCAATGCTATTCAGGACAGCAACTTACCAAAGACTGCATGACTAAGCGTACACTCAGCAGGTTGAAGGAGCACGTACTTAACCACACGTAATTCTCCTGACCCTGCCCCTCAGATTCAGAAGCTTATTTTTCCACCCTGCTTTCCAATTCCCAGTACATTTACAAATACCAGAAACAGGTTGCACCATTTTGGCCCAAGTTAATCCATGCTGAAGGGCCCTTTCAATAAGACACTTCCAACGTGCTTATACTGGCCCTGATTCTGAGGGGGGGGAAATGGAACAACACGGACAGGCTTTCTATTGCCATTTGCACAAACATTCTCTACACATATTAAAAGTTGGCGTTTGGTTGTGTGGGGGGTGGGGCGGGGTGTGTGTGTGTGTGTGTGTGTGTGTGTGTGTGTGTGTAGGGTTTTTCTGTCCCCCAGGGAAACCTGGGTGTTGGTTGCCTAAGAACTTCTGAATTTCAAGGCCAACCTTGAGTTTTCACTTCTTTCATAGATGACTTACTGCCCCTTGTAAAAAGTTTCCAGGGTTCCGTGGAATACAGTTACAGTAGTGTTTAGTCACAGCAGCCTGAAAGGGGGGGAAAACTACTGTGTGAGGACAGGGCCATATTCACGACTAGACGCCGACGCAGAGAGGGTTCGAGGGCCAAACAATCATTGGCTCCCGAATCCTTGCCCCCTGTACATAACAAAGCATCGGCATTCAAAAATTGACCATGAGCCTCCCCGGATCCCGGTTCGAACACGTTATAGAAACAACAACAACAACAACAACAACAACTTGAGACGGTTGGGGAAGTGCAAACACCGACCGGATATCTGATAGTATTAGGCAATTATTGTTAATTTTTTAAGGTATGATGATGGCGTTGTGGTTTATTGATTGATTTTCACTACGTAATGTTTTCTTCTCTTACCTTTTCGGAAATGATCTAGAGAGTCAAGAATTTAACTTTTTTTTTTTTTTTAAAGTAGGCTTAGCACTCAGCATGGGGGCCAACCCGGGGCTTGAACTCATGACCCTGAGATCAAGACCTGAGCTGAGATCAAGTTGTCAGGTGCTTAACTGACTGAGCCACCCAGGTGTTCCTCAATGAATTTAACTTTACTCATCATTTCACTTCGCAAAACTTTAAAGATTTTGGAAGCTATTTATTTAAAAAAAAAATTTTTTTTTCAACGTTTATTTATTTTGGGGACAGAGAGAGACAGAGCATGAACGGGGGAGGGGCAGAGAGAGAGGGAGACACAGAATCGGAAACAGGCTCCAGGCTCCGAGCCATCAGCCCAGAGCCCGACGCGGGGCTCGAACTCACGGACCGCGAGATCGTGACCTGGCTGAAGTCGGACGCTTAACCGACTGCGCCACCCAGGCGCCCCTGGAAGCTATTTAGAAGTTTGCCTATAAACCTTTTCATCTTATTTACATGTATTTAACTTACTTGTTCCTAACAATTACATGTAGATTATCCACAAAACTTGATGGGGCAGTGGACAAAGTCGATCATTATTTTAAGGTTTTTTTTTTTTTTTTTTCCTGACAAATTTGCAACAGAGATAACAGGAACTTAAGTGATTTTCAGTAAACAGGGGCAGGATAAAAGTTCTCTATTTAATCCTGATAACTCTAAATTTTTTTTTATTCTTATTTTTGAGAGAGACAGAGACAGGGTGTGAGTGGGGGAGGGGCAGAGAGAAAGGGAGACAGAATCCAGAACAGGCTCCAGGCTCTGAGCTGTCAGCACAGAGCCTGATGCGGGGCTCGAACCCACGAACTCACGAGATCACGATCTGAGCCGAAGTCGGATGCTTAACCGACTGAGCCACCCAGGTGCCCCGTAATCCTGATAACTCTAAAGACATGTCCATTTTAATTAAACCAACAACCTTAAATAAGCTTTGATAATGTGTATTTTCCATGTTGTAGTGTTTTTTTTTTTTTTTAAGATTTTATTTTTCTGTAATCTCTACATTTCACATGGGGCTTGAACTCACAATCTGAGGTCAGGTTGGCCTTTCTTGATCACAAGAGCGCGGATTAAATGGTCAAATGTCTTATAAGGAGGCAGAGGTCAGAAGGAAGAGGAAATGAGGCAGGGCGAGTCTGAAAAGAGAGGAAGTTAGGAAAGGTCTGGAACATGGACTCTTGCCAGACTGGACAAGCCACTGCCCGCCAGTGAGAGAGCCCTGCAGCTGGTAGCTGCTGGAGACAGAAGCCTACAAGAAAGTAGTAGGGGCACCTGAGCGGCTCAGTCGGTTAAGCATCCGACTTCGGCTTAGGTCGTGATCTCCCAGTTTGTAAGTTTGAGCCCCACATCAGGCTCTTGGAATTCTCTCTGTTTCCCTCTCTCTCTCTGCCCCTCCTCTGCTCTCTCTCTCTCTCTTATGCTCTCTAAATAAATAAATAAATAAATAAACAAATGTAAAAAAAAAAGTAGTAGACTTGAAGGGGAAAGGTATCTTGTCTACGCATGCAGGTGGGGGCTAGTGTGGGACGCAGCCGCAACATCAAAGCTGTAAAGCAAAAAAGCGAACTCACGTCTTGGGGAGGGCTATCCTGGTCTCCCTTCTAGTGCTTTTGGAGATGTCGTGGACATAAGACATTCGGTGTTCATTCTTAGTCCAGTTCTCGAGTCAAACAATAACTCATAGGATCACCCTCCGGTTTGCTCTGCAATTTTCAAATCTATTAAATCTTAGGTCAGCTGCTAGTTTTCTACATCTGCTTCCATTCTTTTCTAAAAACAACCCCAAGGGGTGCCTGGGGGGCTCAGTCGGTTAAGCGTCCGACTTCAGCTCAGGTCACCATCTTCCGGTCTGTGGGTTGGAGCCCCGCGCCCGGCTCTGTGCTGACAGCTCGGAGCCCAGAGCTTGCTTCGGATTCTGGGTCTCCCTCTCTCCCTGTGCCCGCCCCCCCCCCGACACTCACACACACACACTGTCTCTCTCAAAAATAAATAAACATGAAAAAAATTTTAAAAATAAACAACCGCAAATTGCCCTTGTATTGATTAATATTAGACCTGAAGGGCCCCTGTGGATCGCTTACTCCTTTTCTCACAGGTGACAAATGGAGACAAAGAAAAGGGAAGTGACTGGTCCAGCATCGCACAGCACAGGCTGGCATGAGATCTGACTGGTTGATGCCCATGTCATATAGGTTTTTTTTTTTAAGTTTATTTATTTTTTGAGAAAGAGAGAGAGAGAGAGCAAGGGAGGGGCAGAGAGGGAGAGAGGGAGAGAATCCCAAGCAGACTTCACGCTGTCAGCCCAGAGCCCATTGCAGGGCTCGAACTCCCAAACCGTGAGATCATGACCTGAGCCGAAATCAAGAGTCAGACACTTAACCGACTGAGCCACCCGGGCGCCCCTATGTCATACAGTTTGAATGTCACTCCTGGTTGAAAGAAAACGATCAACTAAATAGAGGGAACCTAGATTGCTCCTGGCTCATGTACCTTCTTCCTCTATAATTCTAGGTCTAGTCTCCACGGGGCTAGTTTACAGACTACGCAGCTCTCGGGTGTAAAGCTCAAGGTTAAGCCAGGCCTCCCCTCGGGGCTGAGGTTTGTCAATTGCCCGTAAGCCTCCTCAGCGCCCCCACCTCACCTTAATCCTCATACATTGTTTACACGGCACTCGCGTCGGGAGAAAATGGTTTGTTTGGGCTCCAAGCCAACCCATTTCACTGCCAAGGAGCAGCTATCCAGCATCATTTTTCCAGTTTCCATCTACCCCACGGGAAGGAAGGAAAGGAGGGAGGGGAAGGAAGGAAGGGAGGGAGGGAGGAAGAAAAGAAGGGAGGGTAGGATGGACGGATAGGCAGATGATCGATGGATGATAGATATTAGGTAGATAGATAGGGAGGAACCACTTTTGATTTTAAGTGTTTTTAGAAACACGAAAAGAGTTCAGATTCTAAGTCTAACATTCTAAGATTCAAATGTAGAACTCTTTTTCTAAAAGCAGGGCGATTGGAAAACGTCACGCAGCTACCACAATTCTGTACAATGAGGGTAAATAGTGTAACATGATGTTGTAAACGCCAGATGCTTTGCGGCCGCCAGAATGATCATTTTCACACAAGGGGGGGGGGGGGGAAGGAGGGGCGCCTGGCCGGCTCAGTCAGTGGAGCGTGCAACTCTTGATCCCACGGTCGTGAGTTCAAGCCCCGCGTGGGGTGTAGAGATTACTTAAAAATAAATCTCTCAAAAAAAAAAAAAAAAAGGAGAAGGAAGCGGTGCCAGAACAGCCGCATGTGCTTTATAAAAAGCCACCGTTCGTTAAAGTTCGCTTTCTATGATTTATTCCATCCACACCTCACAATACCGTTTGAGGTAGGTTCTCTTAACACCCTTCTACAGATCAGAGCTGAGGCTCAGGCAGCCCGAGTTAAGGAAACTTCTCCAAAAGTGGAACCAAACGATGATTGAGTGGAACGTGAGAGAAAGACATGAAACTTAAAGAATTCATCCAGGACATCCACTGTCCCGCTCACGGGAGTTCTAGGAATCAAGAAAATAGAAAGGGAGATTGTTACGTGAGAAATCACACAAGGTGATGTGTCCAACATGAAGGACAAGCTCGGGGAATGGCAGGATATGTGGAAGAAGGCTTAGCACCGTTACATTTTAAAGCACTAGAGACCGAAAGAAAACGCTTAAAGCTTGCGGAGAAAGAAGAGGTACGCACAGAAAATTGGAAATCGATCGGGGAATCAGACCTTTCAAAAGCAGCGCTGGAGAGAAGCGAGAGAACATAGTGGAATATGGTTTTCAACGTTCTGAAAGGAAATGGCTTCTATTATGTTTTAATGTTTATTTTTGAGAGGGGGGTGCAGAGAGAGAGAGAGAGAGAGAGAGAGAGAGAGAGATAGGGAGGGAGGGAGACGCCGAATCCGAAGCAGGCTCCAGGCTCCGAGCTGTCGGCACAGAGCCCGACGCGGGGCTCGAACTCACGGACCGCGAGATTGTGACCTGAGCCGAAGTCGGCCGCTTAACCGACTGAGCCACCCAGGCGCCCCTGAAAGGAAATTGTTTCTAATTAGAAATTCGTCACCTAGGGCAAATTTTAATCATATGCGAAGATGTATTCAGACACGGAAGGGTTTTATGAAAATTACCTCCCGTGCCACCTTTCTGAGGAAGTTAGCGCAGGGTGTAGTCCAGCGAAACCCGGGCGTAACGCAAGAAAGAAGGCAAAATGAAACGTAGGAAACAGAGTCTAGCAAAGAAGAGAAGCAAAGGAGGACAGCTGGGTGGCAGGCCAGGAGGGCAGACATTCCAGAATGGATCAGGAGGGCAGCAAACTCCATGAGGACTGCCTCCATGAAGAAAGAAATGGAACTCATCAGTTACTTATTTTTCTTAAGTTTATTTATTTATTTTAAGAGAGAGAGCATGAAGGAGGCCTAGAGGGAGAGGGCGGGAGAGAGGGAGACAGAGAGAGAGAGAGAGAGAGAGAGAGAATCCCAAGCAGGCTGCTCACTATCAGTGCAGGGTCCCAGGCGGGACTCGAACCCACGAACTGCGAGATTGTGACCTGAGCCGAAATCAACAGCCTGACACTTGACTGAGCCCCCAAGGCGCCCCTCATCGATTACTTATTATACGTGACCATGCTCAACGGAGTTTTGTGGTTCTATCAGCAAGTCTGGTTGGGGCTGATCTCACGACAGGTGCATAGAAAAACAGATCAAGCCAAAAAAGAGACAATTGGGGAAAAAGAAAAGAAAGAAAATAGAATTTAATGGTACTCCACATGGATCAAGTGTGCACCATGATACGCTATGATGCAAATATTGACTATTTGAACCAAAATTGTTTATATGTATGGGAGAGACGTGTGAGTACGTATGGGGGGGGGGGACACAGAAGAAAGCTAGTTCCTCATGTTCCGTCGCAGAGATTCCGAAATCGGTAATTCCTACACCTAAATAAGAACAAGAAATATCCCGAAGTATTAGGGCGTTATTCAGAAGGGTTATATACCCAAAGAACCCACCAAAACTAGTAGAAGCAGCTGAAGACAACACAAACGTATGATCTCATACTTCTGTGGGTCAGAAGTCCAACACAGTTGGACTGAATTTTCTGCTCCGGGTCTCGTAAGGCTGAAGTCATGTAGTTGGCCAGCCTGGGCTCCTATCTGGAGGCGCTGGGGGAGATTCTGCTTCCAGGCTCCTTCGCCTTGCTGGCAGGATCTAATTCCTTCTAACACTTCCGAAGGGCCTCTACTGTCTTCGAGCCAGCGGCAGCACTTTGAGTGAGTTCTTTCTGTGCTTCGAATCTGTCCTCCTTCTCTGCTTCCAGCCAGAGAAATGTCTCTGCGTTTAAGGGCTCAAGTGATTAGGTTGGGCCCACCCAGATTATACAGGACAATCTTCCCATTCGAGCATCTATAATCCTATTTTTTTTAAATGTCTATTTATTTTTGAGAGAGAGAGCGAGAGAGAGAGCAGGAGAGGGGCAGAGAGAGAGGGAGACATAGAATCCAATGCAGGCTCCGGGCTCTGAGCTGTCAGCGCGGAGCCCGACGCGGGGCTCGAACCCAAGAACTGTGAGGTCATGACCTGAGTTGAAGTCAGACCCTCAGCCACCTGAGCCACCGGGGCGCCCCGAAGATCTCTAATCTTGATCACATTTGCAAAGTCCCTTTCGCCACGTAACAGAACATTTTCACGGGCTCCAGGATAAGGGGGAGGGTGTCTTTTCTGGGAGCAGGAATCAGGGGTCAGGAGTGGAAGGGCAGGGGCCTGCTTGTTTGTTTTTTTATAAGCCCCGTGATATTCTTTGACTTTTTCACTTAAGTACGTGCTGCATTTTGACCGAATGAAACCCCAAAAGTTTAATTCCGTAGCCAAATTTGTGAGTATCGAGTTCCAAGGGACCCTATGTTAGGTCGCGTATCAAATGTAGTCACTAGGCACGTGATCGGTATTACACAAAATCCATTTTTGTGTTTCTAGGCAAAATGACGTAAGATCTGCAACACGTGTTAAGGAGTATTTGTTGGGCGCAGTCGTGGCGGGGGCCCTTGTGAAAATTCCGCTTTGGACGGGCCACCGGGCTCATCCGGTGGCCCACCTCCTGCGTTCTTACCGTCGTGTTAAAGGACCCGCTCTGGGGGCGCCTGGGTGGCGCAGTCGGTTAAGCGTCCGACTTCAGCCAGGTCACGATCTCGCGGTCCGTGAGTTCGAGCCCCGCGTCAGGCTCTGGGCTGATGGCTCAGAGCCTGGAGCCTGTTTCCGATTCTGTGTCTCCCTCTCTCTCTGCCCCTGCCCCGTTCATGCTCTGTCTCTCTCTGTCCCAAAAATAAATAAACATTGAAAAAAAAAAAAATTTTAAAGGACCCGCTCTGGTTACTACCGGCAGCTGCTGCTCGTGGCTAGCTACTTCCTGTAGCAACGGTAGGTGACTGTAAATGTAGTCCCTTGGTATGTAAAACCAGCCATTATCTTAGTTTGTGTCGGCTGTCACAGTAGAGCTAACCTAGTCCGACCTGTCCATTTTACAGATGAGAACACGGATGCCTGGGGAGACGAAGGGGCCCTGCCCACTGCATTGCTAGCGTCCGCAGCAAAGACCCTCACCCCGCAACGAGCTCCGCAAGTCACGTTGCTCTGTGCAAAGCAGCCTCCCCCGACTAACCACCTGAAGCTCAGCCAAAACTTACTCACTTCTAAGTTCCTAGCGCCTCGTCCGTTGCCTAGCACCTAGGTGAATCAATGCGCAGATGAATCTTAAGATGCTGTGAAAAGCTCACGTGAATGATTTAAATTCTCCAACGGCTTCCGTTTGCCAGGCCAACTTGGCCACAGTTTGCAATAAAATGTTTCTTCCTTATTTTTTTTCAAGTTTATTTATTTTTGAGAGAGAGCGCGTGAGCAGGGGAGGGGCAGAGAGAGAGAGAGGGAGAGAGAGAGAGAATCCCAAGCAGGCTCCGCACTGCCAGCTTGGAGCCCCATGCAGGGCTCAAGACGCATGACCTGAGCCCAAATCAAGAGTCGGATGCTTGACTGGCTGAGCCACCCAGGCGCCTTCTCAGGACAAATAAATATATCACTGGCCGTCTTATACAGGCTCTAACCTTGGGCCGACTTGGTTAAGTGTCTCCGTCACTTACTAGCTGTGTGACCTTGCATCTGCACAACTCATTCTATGTCTGGCTCCTCATCTATAGAATGAAGATAATAATGGCCACCTCCCTCATGGGACTCACATGGGAATTTAGTGAAATAAAACACGTAACCTGGCACGCGTTTAGCCGCTCAGTAACCGTTTTCTTTTTATGTAATTTTTTATACCTAATAACTGTTGAAAACTAGCAGAGAAATATTTTTCTGTTGCTAATAGTAAACTAATAGTATGACCATTAGGAAAGAGTGTTAAAGGCCAGAGAATCTTCAGGAAGAACTCATCTGGGGATTCATGTCAAAAATGGTGGAGCACGTCCAAATGTCAACACAACTCCCTTCCTTAGAGCAAAAGCATGCCAAGATTGAGCTGCAGTATTTACGAAGAACTTTATTGCTTGATCTAATCATCCGGGTTTTCAAAGAAGAGTCTCTGAGATAAGTGTTCTAGTTTCCTTGTTTTCTTCTAAAACGACTAATACTCTAAGAGCATAATGTGTTACTCATGTGAGCACAGAGTCATGCTTATAAAAGAGGAGGACCCGACGGAAAATTACTCTGGAAATCAAATGTGCTTCGATCATTCCGGCTCCTCTCCTCCTGAGACAAGGTGAACATGTTTACGGCTGCAAAAATTTGTTTTCCATAGATCTCATATAGATATAAAACCCCAAGTGTCCGCACTCAAATGTTTCCTGTCAGAATATTCAGTACGCTGATGTAGGAAGCAGCAAAGCTTTCTTGTTTAAAACAAGGCAAAGCGTACCTGCAGAGAGATTTCCAGAATCTTCTTGGATCATTCTAGACAGTTACAGAAATAACCTCACCAACATCAGCAGCCCCTACCCACACCCTCGGCTTGGGGTTTTGTAAAGATTCAGGGTAATTAATAAATGCGGTCTGCCCAAAGACTCACTCTTAGAGCTTAACAGTGTTAAATAACAGAAATTCTACCAAGTCCACTTTAAAGCTCTAACTGGCTTTATTATTCGAATCATGAACTGAGCGTAGAGAGGAGTTCCAAAGGGCTATTGAAAAGGAAAGGCTTTTAAAGGTAGAGAGGGAGTGGAAAAAAAAGGAAATTAATAGCAAGGAAATCCGTGGTTTTAGGCAACGTGTCCGTGCTAAGGGGAACGGGAGGGGTCTATCAGGAAAATTCCTAGTGCTGACCAGAAAACTCCACGTTGACTGGTTACAGGCTACACATTCTTGGAGGCTGTGACTGCAGTTAGGTTAGGGATTAGATCTGGTTTTACTGACTTGGGGCCATAATCTAAGTGACACCATTTTGGGCCTGTGGTTTTCTTTTGAACGACACACATGAGAGAAAAAAACCCTCCACGACGTTCAAACCATCTTGCTGTCGTTCTAGAAAATTTGAGACTACGTTACCATCTCTTAAGAGGACAGCTATTGAAAACTGATTTTCTTGCTCTCGAATCTGACCTGCTCATGTGGCTAGTTTCTAACTAGAAATTGTATATATAATTTATACCATCAGAGTCTCCTTTGTGTGTGTGTGTGTGTGTGTGTGTGTGCGCGCGCGCGTGCATTTGGATTTTTTCTTTTCCTACAGGTTTTCTGCCACTGCTTGGGGGGGTCACAATTAGGATGGGGACAACAGACATTCTCTCTCCGGGGTGGGATGACATCATGGGCAGCATTCCAGAGTGGCTCCCGGGGTTCTGAGGTGTTGGTGAAGGTCACGCCCTTGACTCCGGTGACGCGCTGCTCTGCAGGGAGGTGTTGGTGTCACGGTAGCCCTGCTTCACCACGAACCACCGGGGTTGTGTACGTCAGGATGGAGACCTGCGACAGCCGGTAGAGTAGGCCCCCTTCTTGTTCTTGGCAATGACCTATTTTTCCGTCCTGGGGTTGGACGACGGCCGGTGGAGCCCCTCTTCAGCTGCCAGCCCCGTGATGCCGCCTCCCCGGCGCCTGTGGCACCAGCTGCCACACTCTTGTCACGTGGGGAGCCACTCCCCCTCCGGGGCCTCCTACCTCCGCTTCGCAGCAGCCCAAAGGGTGCATTTCCCTTAATTATCAGAACTACGATTTATCAAATACTTCTGTCCCTTTAGGTTCCGCTTGCACAGGCTGTGCTCGTAGTAAACTGAGTGCATGCTCTTATCAGAAAACATAGGTGTTCCTTAAAAAAAGGTTGGGGGGGGGGGCGCCTGGGTGGCTCAGTCCGTTGAGCGTCCGACTTCGGCTCAGGTCATGATCTCACGGCTGGTGAGTTCGAGCCCCGCGACGGGCTCTGTGCTGACAGCTCGGGACCTGGAGCCTGCTTCGGATTCTGTGTCTCCCTCTCTCTCTCTGCCCCTCCCCTGCCTCACGCTCTGCCTCGCTCTCAAAAATAAATAAACGTTAAAGAAAGAAAACACAGGCATCCCGAGAACAGCAGGGAAGCTTGCGAGAAATGGCTGTAAGACAAAAATCACTGTCTTCGTTTTTTTTTTTTTTTCCACAACATCTATTCTTTTAACTCCGATTTTTCCACCACGCGCTCCTTACGACACGTTACCCCAAAATGAGACCACAGGAAAACACGTGGGTGACATACAAAAAGACAATATTTATTTCACTCAAGCTTTCCTATTAAGAAGTTAAACAAGATGACCCCGAGTTTGAAGGCATTACCAAAAAATACTCTTCACGTTGTTTCACGTATCCCTTCAGTGCCCAGATAAAGGAACAACTTAATGAAAGAATAAGAATGACCATCCTTACAGTGGGTTTACTTAGGTCTGTGGAGAAAAACAATCCATAGAGTTGAGGCATAAAACAGCAAACGAACCTACCAGTTTCCTACGGGTGATGGAAATCCCACTGACGTATTAAAGTTTCCCACGCGCTCCCAGACCTGGGGGTCGCTTTTTCCTTAATTATAGAACGGCCCTAGCTAGTCCCGAACTCGCTGCCCCCTTTTCCCTCGGCTATCTTACGGCTAAAAGAGGAGAATGGCACCGGATACAGCTTCCCCGCTTCCAGGCTGTGACCGTCAACACCGGCAGCCCCTCGGTGACTCGTAATACCAAGGCATCCCCCTGGCTGCTATCTACATAGAAAACCAGGGGAAAAAATGGCTTTCGGGGAGGCGTTTAGTGGGTGTGTTGCTTTCTAGAAACTGCAAAAGACTTGACGAGGAAATAATCTCGCTCCTACACGGGGAAACCAAGTGTCCTTGCCAGAGAACCTGAGAACGAAGTGGGGACATCTACTACGCCCACCCCAATGTGACCTCCAAAAAAAAAAAAAAAAAAAAAAAGCAGCCCAGGGAGGAAACCCGTTGACCTCTACCCTTGGCGAGGGATTTCCTCAGAAAGGCCGGGCACATCCCTCCTCCCCCCAGGGCCGGCAGGCTGCCACTCTCGCCCAAACCTGCGGCGAGCGGGCATCTCCCACCGGAGCGGCACCGGTCACGACGCCTGGGCCGCATCCAACAGGTGGATGTCTGCAGAACTTGTGGTCGTCGGGCTTTCAAGTTCCTACCAGGAATCTGAGTCCGTGTGCCTGAGGTGAGAAACACTGGGGGGCAGCGGGGGGGGAGGGCGAGGGGGACCCCTCACTTCCACGCTTCGTTAAACCTGGAGGAAAGAGGAGGAGCAGAGGGGAACGTCTCTGTGCATGTGTCGTAGGGCTGGGTGCCGGTGGAGCCCCTCACTTGGTAGGCCAAAAAAAACCCAAACAAAAATGGATACAAATGTTAGAGCCTCAGAAGCTATCGCTATAAGATGCAAAACCTACTCGTAACCACTTGGGGCAGCACGGGGGAAGGGGAAGACGGGGCTCTCCTCTTCTGAAGTGAACGGCGAAGTTCTTTTTTTTTTTCTTTCTTTCTTTTTTTAATGTTTATTTATTTTTGAGAGAGACAGAGACAGAATGCGAGTGGGTTAGGGGCAGAGAGAGAGGGAGACACAGAACGCGAAGCAGGCTCCAGGGTCCGAGCCGTCAGCGCAGAGCCCGACGCGAGGCTCGAACTCACCAGCTGTGAGATCACGACCTGAGCCGAAGGCGGACGCTCGACCGACCCAGCCACCCAGGCGCCCCTACGAACAGCGAAGTTCTAAGTGAGGAGAATACCTCCTTTCAGCTTAGAAAAATGCATAGAGAAATAGTAAGCGCTGAAAACCTTCAAACGAACGCAGACTCATGCAAGAAGTTACATACAAAACATGCAAGAATCAGTCATTGCTTCTTAGTCGCCTCACACTTTACCTGAGGTGCAGAGTCCTCCCTGCTCTTCTAGGTGTGCTGAGCAGCTTTATATTCTAATTTCTAGCGAAAGGGGACAGAAGGACACAACGGCGGGAACGGCGGGGGGGGGGGGGGCGGGCGATGGGGCAGGGGAAACGGGTACGGGAACCGGGGAGCCGAAAGCTCTGGAAAATGACTGGTGGAGATAGAGGGGTCAGAAGAGAGGCGTCTCAACTGGACCGTCAACCCTTTGAGTGGTGCCTCCCACCCGGGGGCCTAGCACAATCTGGACACAGGCGGAGTATTTGACTGGAGTAGCAGAGGTGAAGAAGAAACAAGACACCATGAGAGATGGCATGGGGCAGATCCCAACGCCCAATAAGGCATTCGGCCTCCACTGCCCTTAAAAGCCTGCCACGGCTCTGAAAGGCTCTTGCTGTAGTGGCCACGCTCGTGGCCAACACTGACGCCCGGGCCTTCCAAAGCGGGGCAAGCTGCTGCTCAGGGGGCTGACGAGTCCGGACTGCTAAGGGTTTACAGAGCCACGAACACGCCGTGAGATCCCGAACAACGGATGATAGGTTTCATCAATTTCGTTTGTGATAGATTCCATCAAGTTCGTTTGGTTAGATGCTCGCCGTGACTCAAGTCTGGCATTAGCGCCTGCATCCAGAATGAGTTTCCTCCCCCCGCCCCCACATAAAATGCATCGGTGTGGTTGGACACAAAGCGTACAAAGCAGGCACAGAACCCTCAGAAGTCGTCACAACTCTGGATAAGATGAACTCTACCGCCATCACCGCTGTTTGCTTTGCCCCCTACTTTGAAGCCTTCGCGAGGGAGGTCTGCTTTTCTAATTCAACGACAATGACTCCGCTCTCTTCGCCAAAGAGCCCCTTGTGTTTAGTTTCTCAGTGCACGACTTGACATGAAGACCGTGGCTCTTACGAGCTGCCTGTTTTTAAATGGCCCAGTAGTTTCGCTTTCCTTTTAACACGTTCCCAGATAACAAACGGAGAGTGGGATGAATCGTCACGTCGAAGGGTAAAATAAATTAGCCCCATCACTGAGAGGCTCTCTTCAGGTTTTCTATCAGCACAACAGAGTCAGTTTCTTCTTTGGTTTGCTTCTCATAGATGTCGTATTTCTTCCAGTGCTGGAAGGGAAGAAAACACACACACGATGACTCTTCTAAACAATGTTCTCTCCCTGAGGACTCCCAGCCAGGGCTTAATTTTAGGTTTGCGTGCATGGAACCATGAGTGTATGCCTTCCTGTTACGGTTTTGATTTTTTTTTTTTTTTTGACCTAAGAATCTTCGTCTATTTGAACAATGAAACGAAACAATCAGGAATTAACATGCGAGGTGGGGGGGGGGAGCGTGGGATCTTGACGCGGCGTTTAAGAGCTATCTCAGAGGAAAAAAAAAAAAAGAGCTATCTCAGGAGATACATTTGGGCATCTTCAAAACTGGAAACCGAGTCTTTTGAAGAAGAATACTAGGGTGGCAGTGCTTTTCTTACTTTAACTGTCACTTCCTTTATTTTCTTACTACCCAAATGTGACCTCTGTTCCAGAGACAGAATAGGCTCCAAATGTCAACCAGCATCTAGGCCAATGGCGGTATATAAAATGTCCCCAAAAAAGTCTTACCGCAGTTACAACTTTGTAAAGACCCTATATTAACAGTTTCATGTGACAGCATTTGCTAGAACCAGGAATTATGCGTAAGGTGAGCTCATCTTGAGGTCAATGTTAAGTGTGCCTCTTATGGTAAAAGCCAAGATCCTGGCCTTTGCCTTCTTTACTTATAACTCAAGGGAAAGGGTGGAACCTGAGCTCAGTCCCCTCATCTGGAAAATAAAGTCACTAGACGGAACCTGGTGTCTATGCAAACTATGGCGTAAGAGCAGAATCCAGCAGGCTGTTTTTGTAAATAAAGTTTTATTGGAACGCAGCCACGCCTATTGGCTTCCGTACCGTCCGTGGCCGCTTTCATGCTACTGCGGCAGAGGTGAGTTGCCGTGACGAAGACCGAAGGGCTCGGTGAGTCAAACATATTGACTATCTAGCTCTTCACAGAAAGCATATGGAGGGAAGAGTTGAGAAACGATGCTTAAAATTTCCAACTTCTTCTAAATTATTTAACCCTCACACCCCTAGTAGAAGGGCTAAAATAAAAAATACTGACAATTCCAAGTGCTGCCACAGACACGGAGTAACTAGATCCCTCATCTATTGTCGGTGGCAATGTCAAAGAGTACAGCCACTATGGAAGACAGTCTGATGGCGTCTCAGAAAACGAAGCATACGCTTAGCGCATGACCCAGAAATCCCACTCCCAGGTATCCACCCAAGAGAAATGGGAACATCGATCTACACGCAGACCTCTACATGAATGTTTACAGTAGCCTTTGTTCATAAAAGCCCCAAACTGGAAATGAGCCCAACGCCCTTGAACAAGTGAGTGGCTAAATCAACCGTGGTACAGCGCTATAATGGAATGTCGCTCGGCAACAAAAGGAAATAAACTACTGCTACGTGCAACCACATGGATGTCTCTTAGATGCATTATGCCTAGTGAAACAAGCCAGACTCGAAAATGTATGTATTTCATGCTTCCATTTGGAGGACATTCTGGAAAAGGTAAAAATTTAGGGACAGAAAGCAGATCAGTGGTTGCAAGGGTAGAGGGTCAGGAGCGAGGGGGTTGACTACTAAGGGGCGTGAGGGAACTTTGCAGAGGACAATGAAGATGTTCTGTATCTGGACTGGAGCAGTGGCTACAAAAGTGCATACACTTGCTAAAACTCCTCTAACCGTATGCTCAAAGAGTAAATTTTATTTGGCGTGAATCGAATCAACAAACCGGGAGTTTTGAAAACATGAAATGCAGAGACTTCAAATAAAAAAAAAAACAATCTGAAAAAATTCCATGACCTTGAAATAATGGCTTATTCAATAAATGGCACTAAGACAACTGGCTAAGCGTTTGAAAAATAAAGTTAAGCCCCGCTTGACGGCCCACGTGCGTAAATTCCCTGTGGATTAAAGACCTAAATGTAAAAAACAAAATCAAGTAAGTTCTAGAAAAATACACTGGGCAACAACTACATGAGTCTGAGATACAAAGAGGCTTCCTACACATAGAAAATAAAGATCTGCGTGCACAAAAAAGAAAAAAACTTCCGTACATCGTTAATCACCCTAAATTCCATACAAAGGCAATCAGATGACAAGCAAAGGATTAATAGCTGATAGACCCAAAGAGCTTCACAAACTACAAGGTTTCCAAAAGATGAATATGGAAGGGAAAAAATGGACAGTGAACAAGAATTTCACAACAGAATTACTTCAAGCCGATGGACATACCAAAAAATATGAAAGTTGATACATAAAATTAAAACAAGATGCCCTTTGGGGAGCCTGAGTCAGTTGAGCGTCAGACTCTGGATTTCAGCTCAGGTCATGATCCCGGGGTCCTGGCATCGAGCCCCGCATGGGGCTTCGTGCTTCGAGCGTGGAGCCTGCTTAAGATTCTCTCTCCGTCTCTCTGCTCCTCTCCCCTGCTCTCACCCGCTCTCTCAAAAAAAGAAAAAAATCTTAAAACAAGATGCCCTTTTCTCATTTGTCAGCTGGCAAGATTTTTTTTTTTTTAAATTAGATACACTCACGCTAGCAAAGGCGTGGCAAAACCACCACTGAGACACCACGGAGACACTGAGACAGGGTATATAAGTTGGTACAACCCACTTGTCATCTATGCTTCTTGTGAACGATTTCAGAGTATGTGTTCTAGCACTCCCCTTTCCTTAACACGAAGGAATCAGACTCTACATCTGAAACCAGGGTGTTTCATTTGACAACATATATTACATATTTTTATATATCAGTAAAACAGATCTACCTCATTTTCTTTGCCCTGTGCATAATATTTCATTGCCTGAATGCACCATAATTTATCGGAACAGTAACCGTAATAGATATTTACCCTGTATATCCTTTCTGGATGATAATGTGTCAATATTAATCACAGGGTTTAAAAAGTGTAATCTCCTTTGATCCGGCAATCTTACTTACAACAATTTATCCCCTCAAAATAATAAAACATATATGCTAATATAGCTTGGAAATGATCCCTATGATAATGACGTTTAGACGTCATCTAAATGCCCAGTAATAGGGACTTGGTTAGGTACGTTATGATATAGTCACACGATGGAATACTATCTAGCCATTAAAAAGTATATTATAGGCCAAGGTTGGCAAACTTTTTCTGTCAATGGCCAGATGATAAATATTTTCAGCTTTGAGTCTCTGTCCCAATAAACTCACTCTGCTGTTACAGCACGACAACAGCCATAGATAACATGTAAATGAACAGGTATGGCTGGGTTCCAACAAAACGTTCAGGGACACTGACATCTGAATTTCAAATAGTTTTCATGGGCTAAGATGCAGTATTCTTCTTCAGATCTTTTCAACTCCTTAAAAGTATAACAACCACTCTTAGCTTGCAGGCTGTAGACATACAAGCAACAGACGGGATTTGGCCCGTGGTCTGTAGTTTACAGAGGAATTCTGGGAGAAATGCAGTGGTCGGCCGCATAGCTTCTGAATCCCCGCAGACGCCACCATAAAGAACACAGCAGGAAACAGAAGTAGGGTAAGTAGAGAGCAAAACTCAGACCCACAGACACAATCTACAACAAAACCGGAACAAAATGATGCCCCCCATGGACCCTGAGATATGAATGGATAGAACAGATCAGAGCCAGCGACAAGAGCACAGTGGAATCCGTCACGGGGGAGGATGGGGAGGGGAACCAGCAGGACATTTGACAGACACGAGGACTCTAAAATAACCCGGACATCAGCAAGCTAATTTATGAACAGCAAGTGAGCCCGGCACGGGTCTGCCCTTTCGAATAGTGACTGGGTACGAGGAGTCCATGGTATAGCCTGGGAGCTGCCTGGGCCTTCTGAACTCTTGAAATCACCCCAAGCTCCCTTCCCGGGCAAAGGGCCGCTCTGAGGAGCCACCAGTGCACACAGACTCCACACTGGCCAGGACAGAGACAAGAGAGATCAAACAGAAAGTCCAGCTAGAAGTAGAGGAGGCAGGGGACGCCTGGGTGGCTCAGTCGGTTGAGCTCAGGTCATGATCTCGCAGTTCATGGGTTTGAGCCCCACGACAGGCTCTGTGCTGACAGCTCAGAGCCTGGACCCTTCTATGGATTCTGTGTCTCTCTCTGTCTCTCTCTGGCCTTCCCCCACTTGTACTCTGTCTCTCTCTCTTTCTCAAAAATGAATTTCAAAAAACATTAAAAAAAAAAAAGTAGAGGAGGCAAGACAAGGTGGGGGAGATTTCGGTAAGAAATTCACTATATTTTGAACAACTGTAAAAAGTGCTAGAAGATGGAACTCCATAGCCATGAAACTAGGGAAAAAAGAAAACTATCCTAAATCAAGCCTCCTTCTAAAACATCAGGGAAATGAATTTCATGTAAAAATCAGCAACAGAATAAAATCCTGGCAGAATTAAAACATGCAAGAATGCCCCCTCAAATTACATGAAATTATAGTCCAATATTTTAAAGCTAGCTCACATATATTAAGAAAAAGTTATATGATATGAAAATAATGTATATGATGTGAAAGAACATAAACATTTAGAATAAGAACAACTCAGAAATGACCTGTTAAGCTTCAGGAAAGAATGAGAAGGAAAAGAAAATCATTTCAGAAATGAAGATTAAGCTAAAAGGAACACAGGGGTAAATGAACACAACAGATAATACCTCAAGAGAAACAGAAGATGAAAAGCAGGGGTTTTTTTTAACTAAAAAAAAATGAGGGGGCACCCGGGTGGCTCAGTCAGTTAAGCGTCCAATTCTTGATCTCAGCTCAGGTCATGATCTCAAGGTTCGGGAGTTCGAGCCCCAAGTCGGGCCCTGCACTGATGGTGCAGAGCCTGCTTGGGGTTCTGTCTCTCTTTCTCTCTGCATCTCGCCTGCTTGTGCTCTCTCTCTCTCTCTCTCTCTCTCCCTCCCGAGATAAACAAATAAACTCAAGAAAATTTTTTTTAAAAAAGTGAGAGGGCCCTGGCTAGCTGAGTCAGAAGAACATGTGACTCTTGATTTCGGGGTTGTAAATTCGAGCCCCGTGTCGGGTGTAGACATTTAAAAAACACGAAGGCAGGTAAAGATTATTCAAGAGGATGTAACAAATACAGAAGATGGGCAAAGAAAAGGGAACACAATAACTGAAATCCAGAAGTGGAGACATGTTTACTGAAATTAAAAAAACATCTGAAACTACATACTGAAAGGGGCACACCATATCCCTCAGAGAATCAGGCCAGGCTGACCAACACCACCACCAAGGCACGTTCTGGCAAAATTATTGGACATTGAAAAAAAAAAAAAACTTTTGACAACCAGACAGAAAAGACCAAGTGTTTGTTTGTTTTTAAGTAAGCTCGACAGCCAACGTGGGGCCCGAACTCACAACCCCGAGATCGAGAGTCGCACGCTCCACCGACTGACTGAGCCAGCCAGGTGCCCCAAGACCAAGTGTTTTAACGCAGAGAGAAAATTATATTGTCAGCCGACTTCGACATTTTATGCCAGAAGAAAGTGGATGCCATATTTAAGATATCCGAGGCAAGAACACGTGAGCCACGGATTTTGTACCTAGCTAAACTGATTTTCAATTATTAACGCAGCAAAGTCCATCAATATGCAAATAATTCAGGAAATGTTGGTCCCCTGAATCCTCCCTGAGAAAACTTTTAGAGCTTCCAACTACCAAAGTGACTGGGGAGACATGAACATAAAGACCAGCAGTGAGCAGAAATACCCCCGCGGAACGAAGACCAAATGTAGGCTATAGGGGACACACCGTAGTATGTAAGTTACATGCGCTGACAATGCAGACACTGGACAGTTTTCGAAACAGAGACAGACGGGAGGACATAGGGAAAAACTGCCCTTTTTGGTGATCACTGAAACTTATTTTATAATTTGTCAAATGCTCAGAAATTCCTTCAGTTGCACCTACTACTTTCTCATCTGTTAAATTCAAATAAAATTAAATATGAGCATGTCGTTAAAACATATCATATGGTTGGCTAAGAGTGTAGACTGGAGAATCAGGATGCCTGGGTTCGGGTCCCACCTCTGATGCCTGCTCGTTAAGTTTGGATCCTAGCACTGCTGTGTCCTCGCAATGTGATCTGGAGCGAGCCACACGTTACCACCACCCGCCCCCCCTCCTCCCCCCCCCCCCCCCCCGCCCCGGCCACCCTGCCATGGTACTTCACCGTCCTCATCCGTGTACTGGAGAGAATACCAACTGCAAAAGGGGATCAAATTAACAAGGGAAGTGCTTAGAAGAGTGTCTGCTACAAAGCAGAAGTTCAGTAAGTACAAGCCATTATTATTGTCGTCATTATTACCCCACTGACCAATAAAAGTTCCATTTCTCTATGTTGTTCCCACAACATTCAAGAGGGTTCTGTCTGGGTCACAGGATGAAGAGTGATTTTTACCCTTTTCTCTTTTGGTCTTCTGTATTTCTCACGTCTCTGTAATGAATCCGTATTGCTTTTAAAAGGAAAAATATTTTCATTTTTAAAAAATGCGTGCTGAACATCACACCTTCATTGGTTTCTAGTCATTAGACCCAATGGGTTAGCTGTGGTGGACAGGAAGAAAACCAATTTATTTTAACAAAGTGAACAACGCAGAAGAGATGGCTTCCAAGAAGACATTCATTTTGTCGCTTGCCTTTTTTCGTTCCTAAAACTTGGACTATTCTCATTTCCACCCATTATCAGCATCATGGCCTTTTCCTGAGGACTGCTTCTATGAATATGTCTATGTAAGAAAAGGGAACAAATGCTCTGACCCGTTGTTCCGTTTCGTAAATTATATGCCAGTCTCATTGCAAAATTACTTGTAGAAAAAAAACTGAACCCACAAAATTACCAGTCCATAATTCAGCTCACACTGCCAACTTTTTAAAACAAGGTAATCAACAAAAGAATAATGGCCAAATATGAAAAACATCGTGGATAGAAAACAAATCAGTGTTTGGGCAGCTAACATGACTGGCTTTTGGTTGTTAGTCATCCAATTCTAGAAAAGGCAGCACGCTACACAGGCTTTTATATTTTAAAGAAATAAATTTCGTGGCACAGTGGAATGCTAAATCCCAACTTAAGAAGACTTTCAAGATTTGGTTATTTCCCACAGTGAATTTTCCATAGAAGTGAAGTGGGCCTCAAGGCCACCTAAGCACCATGCAAAACACTGGCCTTTTGTAGGAACACAAGTCAACAGATTACACGCCCCAGTCTTCTGCAGATCAACGTTCACAAAGAAAGTGGAATAATATGAATTGGGGATCGCCATGCCTCGAAAATCGCTGCAGCTTAAAACAGACCCAGTTGAGGGGCACCTGGCTGGCTCAGTCAGTAGAGCGTGCGGCTCTTGATCTCGGGGTTGTGAGTTCGAGTCCCACGTTGGGGGTAGAGATTACTTAAAAGCGGCGGGCGGGGGGTGACTGAGTGGCTCAGCTGGTTAAGCGTCCTACTCTTGATTTTAGCTCCGGTCATGATCTCTCGGTCGTGAGATCGAGCCCTTTGTCGGGCTCTGCAATGAGTGTGGAGCCTAATTGGGATTCTCATTCTCTCTCTCTCTGTCTCAAAATAAATAAACATTAAAAGAAACAAAAGAACCAGTTGAATGTGGCGTGAAGGGAACTAATTTGGTACCATTTGAGGTAGTGATGGACCCAAACCCCGCTTCACAATGAAAATGAAAGGGAAAGAATGAAAGGCGTATCTGCCTTCCTAGCAGAAACAGAATTTCAGAACAACCAAAGAGCCTTAGAGTACTAAGGGCCAGCTTATAAACGTAGTTTCGATGATAGGAAAATCATCATTTCACAACGCCTGCTGAAATCATTGATTTGATCGATGAGACCAAGCGGCACAAAAAAGCATCCGCTAAAGAGCTGACAGGGTGCTAACTTAGCACCACGAGGACTATCTTCAGGCGGCACGGGGCTGGAAATCAGTGTAAATGGCTGGAGGGGACACCCCGTCAGCACCTTAAACACAGCGCTCAATCTCAGCCTCCCTAACGGTGGGAGGACCGGATACTACCTGTCTCCCAACAAGTGGAAAATTTTTACAATGGACTGTTACACGATAGTAAAGAACGAATCACTTCGAAAGCGCAGCCATGCTATTTTGGTTACGTTCCTGGTTTTTCTTTTCTTCTTCTTCTTCTTTTTTTTTTTTTTTTGCATTCCTTGCTTTTAAAGATACACACTAAAGTGGGGGAAAAAAAAAACCCCACAAAACCAACAACTCAGCAGTATTTGGAAGTCAACTCCAAGTTATCAAGCCGCTTTCCAATCAGGAATGTCAAACTGGCATGGTACTGAAAACATAATTGGTTTCCAAGAAGCGGGGGAAGAATAGATCATTTTTTACGGGTGAAAAAGAAAGGCAGATGCAGGAGGAGAAGCAATTCCCTCCGCACAGCCCCCTGCCCCCAGACATGGCCCGCAGCCCAATTAGTCACAAAGAAAAAGGCAAGCGGAGGAGCAACAGGAAGAAACGCTGTTGGCCACAGCGTTACCACGGAGACAAGCAAAACACTGTCAAAACAGTGGAAACCTTAAGGAAAACTATACGGAGGATTTCATTTCTTTGCGGCCACACCTACATAAGTTTCTGAAAAGAACCACTATAGGTGGTGTAGCGTGGAAGACGAGCGTTTAGAAAGGGCATGGCTTATTTTTCAGGCTCAGGAGACACCAACTTTGGGCTACGATGGCTTCAGGTTCAGGTTCTGCAATGGCCTCTCTGTATGACAGTCCTGGAGAAAGGTCTCTCGGGCCCCCACTGCCCCCATCTCTAAAATGAAGGGGTAGGACTAGCATCTAAGAGTTTTAAAAATTGACAATTAAAGGTAAATAATTCGGGGCGCTCAGATGGCTCAGTCGGTCGAGCGTCCGACGTCGGCTCAGGTCACGATCTCGAGGTTCGTGAGTTTGAGCCCCGCGTGGGCTCCGTGCTGACAGCTCAGAGCCTGGAGCCTGTTGCGGATTCTGTGTCTCCCTCTCTCTGGCCGTCCCCTTCTCACACTCTGTGTGTGTGTCTCTCTCTCAAAAATAAATAAACATTGGGGGCGCCTGGGTGGCGCAGTCGGTTAAGCGTCCGACTTCAGCCAGGTCACGATCTCGCAGTCCGTGAGTTCGAGCCCCGCGTCAGGCTCTGGGCTGATGGCTCAGAGCCTGGAGCCTGTTTCCGATTCTGTGTCTCCCTCTCTCTCTGCCCCTCCCCCGTTCATGCTCTGTCTCTCTCTGTCCCAAAAATAAATAAAACGTTGAAAAAAAAATTTAAAAATAAATAAATAAATAAATAAATAAATAAATAAACAAACAAACATTAAAAAAGAAAAGATAAATAATTCAACATGTAAAACATCCACCTCACTGGATGACCCCTAGGGCCATGTTCATTCTATAATTCGATAATTCTAGGGGCGCCTGGGTGGCGCAGTCGGTTAAGCGTCCGACTTCAGCCAGGTCACGATCTCACGGTCTGTGAGTTCGAGCCCCGCGTCAGGCTCTGGGCTGATGGCTCGGAGCCTGGAGCCTGTCTCCGATTCTGTGTCTCCCTCTCTCTCTGCCCCTCCCCCGTTCATGCTCTGTCTCTCTCTGTCCCAAAAATAAATAAAAAACGTTGAAAAAAAAATTTATAAATTTATAATTCGATAATTCTAGAAGTGAAAGGCTCATCTTTCTGCTGCATACACAGTTCAATTGATAAGGCTTGGTGCCGTGCAGAGAAAAGATTATTCATTTGCTTAAAAAGAAAACATGAAAATTCGTTCCATTCCCCTTTCCCGTCTGGCATTTGTATGACACTTTTAGTTTTAAACCCTGATTTCATTTAATGGTCTGCAACCACCACAAACAAAAACATCTTATGCTTTTAGCGGTCCATCTTGTCAGCGTATCCGCCTCGCTAAATTATAGAATTCTCTGACTCATCGGGATAACATATTATCCTCTAGACAGCAAATTGAAAAAAAGCAATTTTCCCATCTCTGAGACAGATAATTGATCTGATTTTGCTGTCGATGTTACTGCCGTTCACTCTATCACTCAGGCTTGAAACCTCGAGATTATTTTTACTCTGTACCTTTCATCGCCCACAGAGTCCCCAAGTTGTAATGAGTCGCCTTTAATAATGTCTCTTGCGTCAATCTCCCCTGCTACCACCTAAGTTCAAGTCCCTATTATCTCTCAAACTCAGATGGCCAAAATATTCTCTTTTCCCTTAATAACTTGTACAGGGCTTCTTTTATTACAAAAGTAATATGTGCTCATGATAGGCAATCTGGAAATTTCAGAAAGGTAGAGAATAACATCAATTATCCACGCGGTCCTTCTGCCCAGATGATCATTTTGACTCCTTTCTTTCCACTCACTGTTCTATGCGTACATTCGTGTGGTTTTGTAAAAGTTAGGATTGTAATGTACTCTGCAGTTATGATGTTTCTTACTCTTGTACCAGGAGCAGTTCGCTGTGACATCAAATGCTTTGAAAACCTAACCTGGTTTTTCACTAATTCTCCATTGTGGGTGTCTCACTGGCTTCTAAAGTCTTCGTGTTAGAGACAGACGCTGCACTGACCATCCCGGTGCCATTGTTGGATTATCTCCTCATCCTAAAAGTATAATTGTAAGATCACAGATTCTTGTTACGTGTTCCCAAGGTGCCCTCCACAAAGTGCGTGAGAAGTGCCAGGCCCCCACCCCCACCCCCACCCCCACCGTCCCACTTGCTGACATGGGCCACTATCGCTCTTTACAAATTTGTTGGGCTGGAAATTTATCTTATCGATGCTCGGGCCGTATGTCCTGTATGTATTCGTGAGTCCAAACACGTGTCCACAGATATTGGGCATTCGTACCGTGGCACTTGGGCTCGTCTTCATTCTGCTGAGAGGGGTAGCAAACTCAAAGATGTTTCAGGGGTCTGGCACGTGAGTTACCTCAACGTGTGAAACCACGGTGGGAACCGGGAACGAGAGGGCCAGAGATGAACTGGAGGAGTGTGCGCCAGGCCAAATGGAAAGATCTTAAATATGCCACGCTGGCCAAACAAAGCGTGTATGTGGCAAGTTCAGGACTGGGTTCCCAGGTGGCTCCCATGACTAGCCCTCCCCATATAAGGCCAGCCGGAATGCGACTCCAAACCTTTTTCTCGGAACTCCCCTACCCCAACCCTCTCTAGCAAACGGAACTCTCAGAAGGTAGTGAGGTTCCTGGGGACAAACGCTCTATCTTACAAGAGGCAATGCAGCAGAGTGGAGAGAGAGAGAGAGAGAGAGAGAGAGAGAGAGAGAGAACTCCAGGATCAGACAGTTCCGGGTCAAATCCCACCTTACTACCTACTAGCTGTGTGACTGCAGTCAAGTGACTTAGCCTCACTGAGGCTTCGTTTCCTCATCTGTATGAAAACAAGAAAATGGCACTACGGCACCTACACCAAAGGACGGTTACGAGCATGCAAGAAGGGAATAGAAGCAAAGCACCGAATAAATACACTGTATAACGTAGTAGCCTTTCCCTGACTGCTTAGAGGCGCTCATGTACCTGCACAGATCCCAACCTCCTTCCTAAGGAAAATAGCCATGACAGCATTTTTCTTTCTTTCTTTTTATTTGAGAGACAGAGAGAGAGAGAGAGAGCAGGCATGCGAGTGGGGGAGAGGGGCAGAGGGAGAGAGACAGAATCCCAAGCGGGCTCCACACTCAGTGCCCAGCCTGACACAGGGCTCGATCCCATGACCCCGGGATCATGACCTGAGCCAAAATCAAGAGTTGGACGCTAGGGGCGCCTGGGTGGCTCAGTCAGTTGGTTGACTGACTGGCTCAGGTCATGATCTTGCAGTTCGTGGGTTCGAGCCCCGCGTCGGGCTCTGTGCTGACAGCTCGGAGCCTGGAGCCTGCTTCGGATTCTGTGTCTCCCTCCCTCTCTCTCTCAAATAAACATTTAAAAAAACAAAAAGAGGTGGACGCTCAACCAACTGAGCCACCCAGGCGCCCCACAACAGTGTTCTTCAAAGTGTCTCCACAAACTATCTTGCCAGAACAGGAATCATCTGTGAGCTCCCGTTCACTACGCAGATTCCCGGGACCCACCCCAGACCTCCTGAATCAGACTTTCTGGAGGCGGGGTCCGGGGGTCCCTATTCTTACAAGGGTTTCCGTTGGTTGTGACTCAACTAAAGACGAAGAACCAGTGGTTGCCATATTCACCTGAGTTACACTTGACTTCTGCCTCACGGTGCCCCACCCTCAGGGTCTGGCAGTATGACCATGCCTTGATGAAAGACTGATCCAGAAGAATCCTCCTCTGAAAGCAAATCAGCCTCCCTGCCTTCCTTCCCGAGCTGTACATCATCGCTGCTATTGTGAATCACTTGCTATTAAGAGAATTGTTTGGGGAGGGGCGCCTGGCTGACTCAGTTGGTTCGGCGTGTGACCCCTGCTCTCAGGGTCATGGCTTTAAGCCCCTTGTTGGGGGTAGAGCTTACTTAAAAAAGAAACCGTCTGGGGATGCACCAGAATGGGAAAGCATCCACAGTAATACTAATCGCTAACGCTCACTAAGCACCAGTAATTGTACTGGGCATGCTAAGCAGTCTGTCTGTATTAAATTAATCTAAACCACAGAACGACACCAAGAGGCGGGCGCTATCATTACCTTCGTGTTACAAATGAGAAAACTGAGGCACAGAGAGGTTAGGGAAGTTACCTAAGGTCAGACAGATGGTAAATGAGATTTGAATCCAGACAATGCGACTCCAGAGCCCAGGCTATCATGTACTATGCTGTACTATTTCACTAAATTAACTGCCCTGGGCCTGATATTACTAATTTAAGATATATGTAATAATGCTGATATTTATTCCATTTAGTGTCCTTATTAGTTTCTTTGGGTGAATGTACTTATCGGAGACACCGGAAACTCTTCGGTTCCCCTGGGGTCTTCGCTTTTCTAGCCACAAATTCCAGCATGAGAGTCTGCAGCAAACCAACTGTAACAGTTGGGGTGAGTTTGTCTTTGGAGGCCAGCTTTCCAGGCACCAGCATGAACAAAATCGATGTCCATGCTTAGCCTATCTTTCTATTTCCCCAAATCACCAAGAGGCAGAAACCCTGCCCTTTGGACTGCTTTCATCTGGAAGGCTCCTCTCACTGAGGGTTTCGATTAAACAGACCCCCCTACCCCGGAGAGAACAAAGCCCAGTGATAGGAGCTGGGCAAAGTATCCCGAGGACTTCTCAAATGGTCTGCGTAGTCTGAGATACAAAATGTTTTAACTTATTTTTTTAAATTTTTTACTGTCTGTTATTGAGAGACAGAGCAGGAGCAGGGGAGGGGCAGAGAGAGGGGGAGACACAGAATCCGAAGCCGGCTCCACGCTTCGAGCGGTCAGCACAGAGCCCGACGCGGGGCTCAAACTCACAAACCGTGAGATCACGACCTGAGCCGAAGTCGGACGCTCAACTGACTGAGCCGCCCAGGCGCCCCTTATTTTTTATTTTAAGTGGGCTCTATGCCCAACCTGGGGTTCAAACTCGTGACCCTGAGATCAAGAAGTGCATGCCCCACAGACTGAACCAGCTGTGCACTGTGAGATGCAACATTTTAAATCACCTCTTCCTTAATCTTTTAGGTAAAATGTAGTTTAAAATAATCAATTTTGCATTTTCTTTTAGAGAGAGAGACAGCAAGAGAGCGTGTGCAAGTGGGGGAGAGGCAGAGGGAGAAGGAGAGAGAGAATCTTGAGAATCTTAATCCACACCCAGCACAGAGCCCGATGCAGGGCTTGATCTCATGACTGGGAAATCATGACCCGAGCTGAAATTAAGAGTCGGACACAACTGACTGAGCTACCCAAGTGCCCCAAAATAACCAATTTTGAAATAAAGTACTGACACATGTTACAACACGGATGAACCACATTATGCTAAGTGAAAGGAGCCAGACACAAAAGGACAAATATTGTAGGATTCCACTTACACGAGGTACCCAGAATAGGCAAACTCATAGAGACAGAAAGTAGAAAAGAGGTGGCCAGCTGCTGGGGGGAATGGGAAGTCCGTGTTTAACGGGCACGGTTTCTATCTGGGATGATGAAAGAGTTCTGCAGATAGCGATAATGGTTGCACGACACTGTGAACGTACTCAATGCCATTGAGATGTATACTTAAAAAGGGTCAAAACGGCCAATTTTCTGGGTTTGTTTTTGTTTTTGTTTTTGACAAATCCCACAGCCTCCAAACAAAACCCAGTTTCGAACTTCATGGAATCAGTGCTTACCAGGCTGTCATCATTCTGGTCTCCAAACATTTCTTTAAAAATCTTGCCAGGATCAGGAATTGGAGGGAATATAATGATCTTGAGCCTTTAAGAAAACAGAGACATTTTTTGATCAAATCTTCCAGTCCACAGGAACGTCCCATTTAAATAAAGGCACTTTATTATTTTTTTTTTCAACGTTTATTTATTTTTGAGACAGAGAGAGACAGAGCATGAACAGGGGAGGGGCAGAGAGAGAGAGAGAGAGAGAGAGAGACAGAATCGGAAACAGGCTGCAGGCTCTGAGCTGTCAGCACAGAGCCCAGCGCGGGGCTGGAACCCACGAACTGCGAGATCGTGACCTGAGTCGAAGTCGGTCACCCAACCGACTGGGCCAACCAGGCGCCCCACTCTCATCGTTTTTAAAACTGTTTTCCAGCTTGGGGCACCTGGGTGGCTAACTGGGTGAGGCGTCTGACTCTTGATTTCGACTCAGGTCATGATCTCGTGGTTCATGAGACTGAGCCCCACGTCAGCGCGGAGGCTGCTTGCCTGCTCGCTCGCCCCCCCCCCCCCCAAGATAAATTTGAAAAAAACCACAAATGTTTTTTCCAGCTTAAATGACATCTATTCAAGGGAAAAAAATTGTATACACGTGAGGTGAACAACATGATGTTGTACGTTATGAAACGATGACCACGATCAAGCAAATTAACACATCCATCACCTCACACGGTTATGACTGTGCGTGCGTGGGTGTGTGCGTGCGCGCGTGAGCCGTCCCCTATAATTGAATAATAACGGTGCTTTACTCATCATAGGCCAGATGGGGGTTCATTGCTCATAATTTCAAAGAAAAAAATCTTCCGAGAACAGGGTTCATTCCTCTTTAATTTTACTTTCTTCTTTTCTCCTCTCCCCATCTTTACGCCTCAGACTACCCTTTGGTGGCCCCACCTCATCTCCCAGGCTCTGAACATCGGCGTGGCCCAGGGCTCTGTCTCTCGCCCTCTGGCCCTCTCACTGTACGAGCGCTCTCTTCCAGTCTTAGGGCTTCGGGTCCAGTTACACGCCGAGGGCTCCCCAGATTCCATCTCCGGCCCAGACCTCTCCCTGAAACTCCAGATTCATTGCACAACTACCCCTGTAACATCCCTACTTGGGTGTCTAACAGTCATCTGGAACTGACATTCCAAACTGAGTCCTCCCCTTTGCCCCAGGGCCAGCGCTCCGCACAACCTTCTCCCTCTCAGCCGAAGGCTCCAGCGTTCACCCAAACCTGAGCTCTCCGTGAACCCTCAGTTTCCCTCGGGCCTCACGGGCAAGCGGCCATCAGCAAGCGCTCTCAGCTCTGCCTTCCGAATGCGTCCCACCTCTGACCGCGACTTACTACCGCCATCACTAACCTCCTAGGCCAGGCTTCCTACGTCTTTACCCCCAAAACGCGGCAGCACCTTCTGACTAGCCCACCCGCTTCCGTTCCTGCCCGAGCCAGTTCTTCATTCGGCAATGTCGGTGACCTTTCATGACAGTAAAATCAGGGCGGGTTCCTTTCCCCGCTTAACACTCTGCAACGATTCCCCCTCATGCTTAGGACGAAGTCTCAATTCCCCCGCCACGGCCCACATGATCTGGCTCCGCCAACCTCTCCAGCCTCATCTGGCGCTCGCCCCTTGTGCGCACCGAGTGCCGTCTCTCTACCGACCAGAGACAGACAACTTGGTGAAGTTCTCTTTCCCGCAGCTTTAAAGTAGCAGCTTGCCCTGCATTAATACTGGACGGGTCATTGAATGCGTCACGCTAAGACTTCATTCCAAGCGCTACCGCCTTTGGCCGTATTAGGCATCTGAAAGAGCAGGGTGAACACGGGGCCTGTCGATGATCCCAAACACACGCGAAGGGAACGGTGCCGGAGCGGGGCCGCGGGAAATTAACGCGACACCTTCCTCCCCAGAAAATGGGCACGGTAATCCCTCTGGGCCGCGCCATACTACCAAAAGCCGTTGATAGCCAAAGTGCTCCTAATACGTGGGGCGAACGCCAAACGCTCTCACGAACAGTAGTAAGTGGAGAGGCAGGGCCAACAGAAGCCGCCAAGCCGACCGGGGCGGCCGCCTCACCTTTTGAGATAAAGCAGGAGGACTATGATGGCACCCGCAACGATGACCGGGGTGGCGAGCAGCATGGTTATATAGAACGTGGGGTCGGTGTTCTCACCTGGCAAACGGAAAGCAAACAAAAAGACATGAGTAATCAAACCCTTTTGGGGGCGGAGGGGAAACAACAAGCAACGGTTGGATCAAACTAGCGAGATGGCAGCTATCTCTGCACTCTACCCCCAACCTGTTTTCCAACTCTTCAATTCTATTTTTAAGGTTTTTTAATGCTTATTTATTTGTCAGAGAGACAGAGAGAGAGAGAGAGAGAGAGAGAGAGACAGACAGACAGACAGACTGTGAGCAGGGGAGGGACAGAGAGAGAGGGAGACACAGAATCCGAAGCAGGCTCCAGGTTCCGAGCTGTCAGCACAGAGCCGGATGCGGGGCTCGAACTCACGGACCATGAGATCATGACCGGAGCTGAAGTCGGACGTTTAACCGGCTGAGCCACCCGGGCGCCCCCAAAATGCTTCAATGATCTCATCTTCTGTTCCCTTAGCAGCGAAAAACAAAGTCCTGCTCTAGTGCCCAACATGCCACAGATGAAAAGACACCTTGAGGGTTGTCTGAAGCCAGGGTATCTTAACTAGTTCCAGACACTATTCCCAATGCTATTACACCTGTTAGAAAGATCATGTCATTAACAGTGATTCTCTCTTCTTGTTGGTCACTTAACCACTACTAGAACACCTAAGGCACTCCTAACTACCACCACTGCTATTTTTAACTGAGCATCTGCTACATATGTGATACCGCCCGGAGTGCCTCGATGTGTTTCTATGTATGCTATGGAGAGAGACGATGGTGTCTCCCGTTTATACAGATGAGAAGGATAAGGCTCAGAGAGGGTTAGTGGCTCGTTCAGAAGGGTTTAGTAAGTCAGGCCTCAAATCCGGCACCGTCCAAGTTCCAAAGCTTCTCGATCACTTGAGAAGTTGACTTGCTACGCTTCACACACAGAATGTCATGTCTGCTTACGTGCTCATCTTTTCCACGAGGGCATGACCACCTAGGAAGCATCGTCAGGGCCTAGCATCCCTGTGTTAGCCTCTAAGATGGCCCCAAATGATCCCTGCCTCCTGATACTCACGCCCTTACGTAACCTCCTCCCCTTGAGGGTGGGCCGGACTGACTGACTTGTCTGTAAAGAACTGAACGGCAGCGTTCATGTCATTGCCAACATTAGGTTACAAAAGACTGTGGTTTCCACACCGGGTGTCCTCTCACACACTCTTGCTTGAGTCACTTGCTTGAGCAAGCCAGTTGCCGTTTCATGAGGCATGAAATGCCTCCCTGCATGAAAGGCCCAAAGGGCAAGAAACTGAGGGAGGCCTCTGCAGTAGCTCCCTAGGACTGCTAGAGTGAATCGCCACATATCGGTTGGCTTAAAACAATAGACATGTGTTCTCTCACAGTTCCGAAGGCTAGACGCCCAAAAGCAAGGTATCCGCAGGGACGTGCTCCCTCTGAAGGCTCTGGAGACAAATCCTTCCTTGTCTCCTCCTAGCTTCTGGTGGCTCCCGGGAACCCTTGGGGTTCCTTGGCTATACCTGCATCACTCCATCGTCTGCCCCCATCCTCACAGGGCCTTCTTCCCTGGGGGGGGGGGTCTCTTCGTGTTTCTGTGTATCCTCTCTTATAATGATACTAGCCATCAGATGCAGGGTCTACTTTAATGGTGTGACCTCATCTTAACCTGATCACATCTGCAAAAACTATTTCCAAATAAAGTCACATTCACAGGTATAGGAGTTGGGAGCCGAACGTATCTTTTTGAGGGAGACGATTCAACCTGCTACAGCCCCCATCCAACAGCCAGCAAGGAACAGAGGCTTTCCGACGACCACATAAGTGAGCTTGGAAGTGGGTTTCCCAGCCCCAATCAAGCCTTCAGATGAGACTGCAGTCCCACCCAACAGCTTGACTGTAACCTCATGAGAGAACCTGGCACAGAGGCACTGAGCCACGCTGTGCCCAGATTCCTGACCCACAGGAACTGTGAGATGCTAAATGTGTTTTCTAAGCCACCAAATTTTGAGATTCTTTGTTATGCAACAATAGATAAGGAATACAACCATGCCTGGCACCTAGCTGTTCAGTCCCTCAATTAGTAGGGAACCGATTACCTCAATAACCTGTCTCTCTGACTGTCAGAAAGCTATTAGAAAGTTCTTCCGATGGTCCTATTTTGCCCCAAGGAGCCACAAAAGAAAATAACCTATCTCCTCTTCTACTTAAAATTCAGCAATCAGGACTCCTCGCCCCCAGGCTTGCTTCATCCAACCACTTGTCCCTAAGTTTTGTGATTCTTCAACATCCCGATGACCCTCTCAAGGATAGGTTCCAGTCTGCCAACGAAGCTCCTACAACGTGGCGCCCAGAATAGAACACTGCACGCTTCTGATGTGGCCAGGACGCTGTGTCCCACCCTGTAGTATCCCCTTGTTCTGGGTGCTACACTATCACTGCGGCCTGTGGCTACACACTGGGGGTATTTAAGGATCCAATGCTGAGTCACTCCTACACTCCACCCCACAACACACACACACACATCCATGAAGCGTAGCTCTTTCTAGGGGCGCCTGGGTGGCTTAGTCGGTTAAGCGTCCGACTTCGGCTCAGGTCATGATCTCACGGTTGGTGGGTTCGAACCCCGCGTCAGGCCCCGTGCTGACAGCTCGGAGCTCGGAGCCCGGAGCCTGCTTCGGGTTCTGTGTCTCCCTCTCTCTCTGCCCCTCCCCCTACTCACGCTCTGTCTCTCTCTCTCTCCCAATATGAATAAAAATTAAAATTTTTTTTTTTTAATTTTTTTTTTCAACATTTATTTTTGGGACAGAGAGAGACAGAGCATGAATGGGAGAGGGGCAGAGAGAGAGGGAGACACAGAATCAGAAACAGGCTCCAGGCTCTGAGCCATCAGCCCAGAGCCTGACGCGGGGCTCGAACTGCGGGACCGCGAGATCGTGACCTGGCTGAAGTCGGACGCTTAACCGACTGCGCCACCCAGGCGCCCCAAATTTTTTTTTTTTTAAAAAACAGCACAGCTCTTTCCAATCCTGTTCTTGGGCCTGACACCCAGTTTGCTCAGGCACTCCGTTGATACACGAAACTGTTGTCTTCAAACCCGGATACGGTTTGATCTCTGTCAAACGCCATCAAGGTCACTGTTCTACTCTTGATTCTGTCACTAGCCCACAGGATGGTCCTCTAGCAAAGCACGAGCTATGGATTTCATCATGCCCGCCTCCTGGTATGTTGTTCAGGTTGTTAAAAACATAGAGACAGGACAGGAGAGAGAGAGAGAGAGTGACGCCTTTCGGATTGTGGGTTTTCAAAGAGCTGCGCGGTGTGAGTTAAACCTGGGTGATCTGGCTGTAATTGAACAGCAAATGCAGTGAGACTGCAGCTTCCCCTGGAGGATGTCGGGAATGCGGTGCCGCCCCCTCCCCCAGTCGATCTTCCGCTTCGGCCCCTCGCTGGTTTCCGTGGCGCGCGAGGTGCCGTCCCCTCACCTATGCTCATCGCCTGGCTCCAGTTGCTCCACAGCCTGTCGTCCTCATAGCACAGCTTATTCGTCCTCACCCGGATTCTCACTGTGTTCAGAGTGTCGGGGAGGATGCCGGGGACCATGAAGCAAATTGTACCCTGAGAGGGGAGACAAACACACACGAGGCATGTTACCGGGCGGTTCTCTTTTTCTGCTTCTGAATCCCGCAGAAATAGAATTCTCTGCCAAATTCTGTACGCGGTCAAGACTTGGATGGCGGCCCCCATGATCTGACTTTAGCTCCTCAAGCGAAACTTGGCAATAACCCGCAAAACAAAGGAGTTTCTTTTGCTCAGAGCAGTTACCGTTGAGGCCACAGTCACCCCGCCCCACCCCCAGTCACTCTGTGAGCTTAAACCCAAAGAGCGAAAGTTGAATTTACTGACCTCCAGGTTTCCCTCAAATTCTGAATTCTGACACTTGGCTTCTTCAACCTGGAAGATATAAAAAACAAACACATTCAAAAAGAATTAAAAGACTCCATCGCATCATTTCACCATTTCTAACAAGGTTTCCTTTCATCCCATCTGAAGGGGACCAGGTGCCGTGAAAGGCTAGTTTTGTTTTGTTTTAATAAGATGCGCTGGATCGATTATATACACATACAGGAAAAAAAAAAAAAAAACCTCTTGACCCCTACCTCACAGTATTTACAAAGTCAATTCCAAATGGACCGCACATCTAAATGTGAAAGTTAAAATAAACTGAACAAACAAATACATAAATACGGCGAGATTTTAGAAGAAAACGTAGAACATCTTCATGACCTTGAAGCAGGAAAAGGTTTCTTAAATAAAACCACACAATAGTAACCCTAAAGGAAAAATTGTTATAAAGTCACCTGTATCAAAATTCCAAACTTCTTCTGTTCATCCAAAGATATCCTATTCAGGAAATTTGAAAAGTGACGCATAGAGTGAGAGAAGATGCCTGCAATCGCTGACAAAGAACTTGCATACATACCTATTTATAACATATACTTATATTTATATGTAACACACCCACGCACATATACATATAGCCCACCAACTAACGAGGAAGAGGCAGACAACCCCACAGAAAAACTGGCAAAAGATTTGAGCAGGCATTTCACAAGAGGGTATTCCAAACTGCCAACGAACATGTGCAAAAGCGCTCAACTTCGTTAATCACCAGGGAAATGCAAATTAAATCCACAAGATAATGACACACGCACGCCAATCAGACAACACCGAGTGCCGATGAGAATGGGAAGCACCTAGCGTCCTCAGCTTCCGCTCTTCATGGTGGAAATGGGCACAACCATTCGGGAAAAGTCTGATCATCACTTAGAGACCATCATATATAACCCTCTGACCCATACAGGCTCAACAGAAACGTACGCACGTGCGCACCAAGAGACAAATACGCAAATGTTCATAAAAACTCTATTCATAAAACTCCCAACCGGAAACTATCCAAATAGGCCCCAAAGGGAGAATGGATAAATCAAATGTGATAATACCGACACGATAGAACCAATGCAGTGAGAACGAAACACTGACAACTACAGGCAACGGTATCTGTGGCTCTTCCTAAACAGAACGCTGGGTGAAAGAAGGCAGACGCGCACAAAAAACAAATGCTGGAGAATTCGTTCATACAAGGCTTCAAAGAGGCAACAGAGGCGCCCGGGTGGCTCAGTCAGGCACCCAACCCTTGGTTTTGGCTCAGGTCACGATCTCACAGTTCATGAGATCGAGCCCCGCATCGGGCTCTGCGCCAACAGCGTGGAGCCTGCTTGGGATTCTTTCTCCCTCTCCCTCTGCCCCTCCCCTGCTCACTTGTTCTCTCTCAAAATAAATAAATAAACTTTAAAAACAAATAAATAAAAATAAAAAGAGGCAACAAAACTAATCTATGGGATCAGAAGTCAGGGTAACAGTCATGTGTTGGGAGAGTGACTAAAAGGGGTCATGATGGGGCTTCTGGGGTGCTGGTTACATAAGTGAAAAATCATTTGCAAAAATCACTTGTGAAAACTCATTGAGCTATGCATAACCACTTGTGTGATTTTTCTATAGGATACTCTACATCAATTAAAAGTTAAAAAAAAACCAGTCTCCCTTGTTGAGAGTATGATATCAAAAACGACTGAGTCAGAGAAAACAAAGTATAATGCAAAATTCTCTTCCACACATTTTAAATCACTTGCTGTCTGATGTAGACAGAAAGATCAGTTCCTAAAATGCAAATATTTCAAAAGTGGAGTGAAAAATCAATAGTGAAAATCTGTTGCTTAGTATAAGTAGTCTACTTCTGGCCAACAGGTTATATGAAAAGATGTTCAACATGATTAATCATCAGGGAAATGAAAATCAAAACCATAACTAGGCATCATCTTATACCTATTAGAATGGCCAACATCAAAGACAAGAAATAACAAGTGTTGGTGAGGATGTGGAGAAAGGGGAACGCTTGTGCATTGCTGGTGGGAATGCAGACTGTTGCAGCCACTGTGGAAAGCGGTATGGAGGTTTCTCAAAACATTAAAATTAGAATTGCCCTATGATCCAATAATCACACAACCCAAAAGGAACAAAAACACTAATTCAAAGGGGTACATGCACCCCTATGTTTACTGCAGCATTATTTACCATAGCCAAGATATGCAAAGTGTCCACCCATAGATGAATAAAGAAGATGTGGTACGTATGTATGATGGAGTATCATCCAGCCGTGAGAAAGAAGGAAAAATCCTGCCATTTGTGACAACATGGATGAAACTCAGGGGGCACTGAAAGACAAATACCGTATGACCTCATATATATGCGGAATCTAAAAAAGTTGAGTTCAGGGGCACCTGGGTGGCTCAGTGGGTTAAGCACCTGACTTCGGTTCAGGTCATGATCTCACAGTTCGTGGATTCGAGCCCCACGTCGGGCTCTGTGCTGATAGCTCGGAGCCTGGAGCCTGCTTCGGATTGTGTCTCCCTCTCTCTCTGCCTTTCCCCTGCTCACTCTCTGTCTCTCTCTCAAAATAAATAAACATTAAAAAGTTAAAAAAAAAATTGTTTTTAAAGTTGAGTTCGTAGAGGCTAAAAGTGGAATGGTGGCAGAAGGGGCTGAGGGACAAGGGGGGAATGGGGTGACGTTGGTGAAAGGGTACAAGCTTTTAGTTATAAGTTCTGGGGATCTAATGTACAGAGTGGTGATTGTAGTTAATAATGCCGTATTGTATAATTGAAATTTGCTAAGAGAGTAGATCTTAAGCGTTCTCACTACTTAAAAAAAGGTAACTGTGGGGGCACCTGGGTGGCTCGGTTGGTTAAGCATCCGACTCTTGATTTTGGCTCAGGACATGATCTCATGGTCATGAGATCGAGCACCACATCAGGATCCACGCTGAGCACAGGGCCTGCTTAGGATTCTCTCTCTCTCCTTCTCTCTCTCTCTCTCTCTCAAGCCCCCCCCCCCCCCGCCTCGTTCACGCAGGCACACATGCATGCTTTCTCTCTCAAGGTAGATAAACATTAAAAAAAGGGTAACTGTGTGAAGTGATGGATGTGTTAATTAACTTGATTGTGGTAATCATTTCACAAGATATACGCATATGAAGTTATCATGTTGTACACCTTGAAAGTAATCACACTGTACAACCCAAATATATATACTTTTTCCTTGTCCATCATACCTCAACAAAGCTGGAAGAAACAGTCACCTTTTATCAAAGAGACGCTTAAACATGAGACAAAAGCCAGAACACAGAGCTATGATTTTTGACCGTGCATGTTATTCACTAAATGGTTCCCTGCAGCATTTGTGATGAGCTGGAAGGCCAGCTGAGTGATGGAGAGTTGTCCTATCGCTACTTCTTCCAGGGCAGAGAAGAGGCCACTTGGGAATCAGAGACCTGCTGGGGAATCACAAGCGTCAACTACCACTTGATGGATCGGGTTGCAGGTTCGTGTCTCCCTCCTCATCACCATCTCCCAGACATCAGCAAATCACGGCGCAAATGGAAGGTTCTGGGCTCTTGTTCAAATGTAAATTCCCTTGCATAGTTTATGGGCTGCTCAGATACCCCTGTGGGAGAAGGAAGACAAGGGCACAGAGGACCAAGCAGAGAGTTTGTGGAGAAGGGGGGGTGGTTAAACAAGAGTCATTCTTTGCTTTGTGATTCTGTCATGAGTTACTTCTGACCACAGCCTCCATGTGATGGCACCAGCTCATGTCCCAGCCTACTTCCCCCTCTTAACTAGAACACCAGGCGAAATAATTCCTCAAAAAGGCTCGCAAAAAACAGGGCAGGGGGAAGGGTCTAACCAGAGGAGCTCAAAATCAGTGAGCGTACAAAAAGCTGATGACATTGTGGGAGAGGAAGCAGCTGGTGAACATCTGCCAGGGGAAAGAACATTCGGCTCAAATGTGTAAACAGAGTTAATTCCCAATAGGCTACAGTTCTGATTTAGGAGGACAAATTCCATAGCATGTACACGCTCTTCAGTTCAAAAGTTTGTAAAAAAGATTAACTCAGTTCGACAATAATTTATTAAGTGATGACCGTGCACATGGTGTTAATACCAAATATTCTCAAAGTTTAATACATCAGGACCAACCTTTGACTACATAAAGACCAACTGATTAGCTGTGTGGCCTGTAGCAAGTTACTTACCCTCTCTGAGCCTTAGTTTCCCAATAAAATATAGATTAAAATAGAACCACTTCACAGACTGTTATATGCTACTGTATGAGAAGCACCTAGAAGAGTAGCTTTGTAGCATATCATGAACACTTAACAAGGGATGGCTGTTACTATTAAGAGGAAGTATTGAGGTGGTCCCCAGTGCTTACGAGCACAAGCTTTGGGGTCAGATCACATTTGCTCATCTGTGAAATGGGGACAAAATGATAGGACCTAGATCGTCAGGGTAACCGTGAGGATTACAAGAAAGGGTTGAGGTAATGTGTCCGTTAAGATGCCTACCACAGGGGGGCCCGGGTGGCTCAGTCAGTTGAGCCGCCGACTCTTGATGTCTGCTCACGTCGTGAGCCCGGGGTCGTGGGATCGAGCCCCGCATCGGGCTCCATGCTGAGCGTGGAGAGTCCCTGCTCGGGATCGGGATTTTCTCTCTCTGTCTCTCCCTCTGTCCCTGTCCACCCCCCACTCGCATGCTCGCTCTCTCTCTCTCTCTCTCTCTCTCTCCAGAAAACATTTAAAAAATAAAATGCCTAGCACACAGTAATCGCTCGATCTGTGCTAGCCACTGTTAGCGGGAGTGGCACAAAGTAAACACCCCCGAAGTCCTCCCTGCAGGAGCTTTTATTTTTAGTCAAGAGAAAAGGCTCAAACATGTGATCGGGGTAACTCGCAGGACACAATTCGGTGCCAAATGAGTAATACGAGCAGCATGTGTCTCAGGATTTCAGGCAGAAGAGAGCAGGAGAGGCTGGAGTAGTCAAGTATGCTTCAGCGCTCTGACAAGCTGACTCCGCCGTAAATCCAAGCCTCACCTTCTCCCCACTTGGAAGCCCTTTGCTCTTTCCCTTTGCAGCACGGTACGGGGACACCACTTTCTGGTACGGATAATGGTGGTTCTATTTCGGCAAACGGATTCACCTGCAGATGCCCAGAAAAGCCCCGGTCAGCTGCGGACCCCGGCCACTCCCTCTGGAGTTACAGCCTGTCAACAGTGGCTTATTTTAGTAAGTATTTTGAAACTCCCACGATGAGCCAAAACAACTGGACCAAAGCATGTGCCCACGTGCGAGATGCCGGGGTCCTTTAAAAGCCCATACGAAACACTCGGGCCCTCACCTCTGAAATGCAAACGCACACGGCCCCCCCCACCCCCCCCACCGCCGGCAGGCGGCACACCAGCCACGGCCCGGCCCCTGTGGTCTTGTGGCGCCACCTCATGGAAACGACACTCCTCGGGGGCCAGGGTATTTGAATCTGGGCAAAATTTCCCAATTTTGTCGTCGTCGTTGTTTTGGTTTCTTAAATGTATTCATTTCAATTCACGTTAGGCTTCGGCAGTAGAATTTAGCGATGCATCACTCACACAGAACCCCCAGTGCTCATCCCAACGAGCGCCCTCCTTAAGGCCCGTTGCCCGTTTAGCCCATCCCCCACCCACGTCCCTCCAGCAACGCTTCGTTTGTTCTCTGTATTTAAGCCTCTTATGGTTTGCCTCCGTCAAATTTAATAAACGAACCCCCACCGTGCCTGTGGTCCAAACAAAAATGTTTAAGGCCCAAGTGTGTGACCTCTCCTGTAAAGCGGAAGAATGGGACTGACGCCCTGAGGTTACACCACATCCTGTTATGGCCGGTGGCCCACGGGGACCTCTAATTAGTATGTTTTGTATTAGCTTCCCAGGAGCGCAAATGTACATACGCCAACAAATACGGACTCCTCAAAGTGGACTACCTTAGTTGCCACAAACTCCAAGGAAAGGGAATGGCCATACCAGAGCCTCGAAGTATCTACCCGATCTGACCCCGGCCTCCCGCCTACGCGTCTTTTCCTATTGTGTTTTGGCCACCCGAGTCTCCTCTCTGTGCCTCACACAGGCCAAGCCCGTTCCTGCCTCAGAGTCTTTGTACTGGCTGTTCCCCCCACCCCCAGATCTTCACACGGCTAGCCCCTGCTCGTCATTCTGGTCTCATCGCCAATGTCATCACTTCAGATGACTGCCCAACCTCATGTTCCCTCAGGCCCGCCTGTCATGCCACTACATGACCTATTTAATTTTCTTCACAGCCTTCATGCTCTGAAATCAGCTTGCTCATTTACATACTCATTTTCCAGTAGGGAGGTTTCATGGGAAAAAAAGACCTTCGCGTCAGGGTCACGTGCACCTAAAACAGCGCCCGGCACGTGGTAGATCTGTACTGAAAATGCGTTCAGCAAATGAATCAACGAATGGCTTGAATCTGACGGCCAGTGCCACTACCATAAACCCTCAAAGCTCCCACCACGCCCTATTTCCGACGAGAAAGTTCATTACCGTCATCATCAGGTGACAAATCTAAGAGCTGCATTTCACTGACATTTCAGTATATTACCCTGTAAGAAACTCGAGTGACAGAAAAATAGCCAAGTGACATCAACTAGCTAAGAAAAACTTACGTAGAAAATATCATGCGTCTCTGTTTGGCTGTTGTTGACTTCTACTTGATAAGATAAGCATCTGCTATAAAAATTCTGTGGATTCTTCCATTGCACGTACAAGTTACCATTTTGGAAGAAGAGCCGTTTAATATGTGGGGGATCAGGTTTCACTGAAAGACAGAAATAGAAGCATACAAATTAGCTTCCAGGGTTCATTTTGATGAGGTTCATACACGGGTAGAGATAATGAAGGTCACAATGAATGGAGAAAGCTTATTTTAAGCTGCCCCGCCAAATGGATCTAACGAACATCTTCGGGGTGTCTGGAAGATGACGTGAACTCTGACCTGCATCCGGTTAGAACACGGATGGGGTATAATCAGGACATCTAGCTGTGACAGAGAATAAAGAAAAGAAGCCCTTAGGTCCACACGTGCATCCACCTAATGGATAACGGGGGGCACCGGGCACAAGGGGTTTCCCCAGGCGCCACTCACTTGCGCAAAGACCCCAATTAAAACATGAGCCTAGTCTCTGTCACACGCCACGGCACGGATGAACCTCAAGGACCGTATGCTAAGTGAAATAAGCCCATCACAAACACTGTAGGATTCCACCCAGAAGAGGTACCTAAAGTAGTCAAAATCATAGAAAATAGAAAGCTGGTTACCAAGGGCTGGGGGAGGGGAAGTCAGTGTTTAGTGGGCATCGAGTTTCAGTTCTAAAAAGATTTGAGAAAGTTCTAGAGATTTGTTGCACGCCAGTGTGAATATACTTGACACCTCTGAACCGTATAGTCAAAAACGGTTCCGACGGGAGGGGTGCCTGGGTGGCTGAGTCAGTTAACCGACCAACTCTTGCTTTCAGCTCAGGTCATAATCTCACGGTTCATGGGTTCGAGCCCTGAATCCGGCTCTATGCTGATGGTTCGGGGCCTGCTTGGGATTCTCTCTCTGCCCTCCCCCACACTCACTTTCTCTCTCTCTCTCTCAAAATAAATAAACTTTAAAAGCAAGTATTTTTAAAAAATGGTTACGATGGGAAATTTAATGTTATATGATTATAGCCACAATTAAAAATAAAGTAAAAAAAGGGGGCATCTGGGTGGCTCAGTTGGTTGAGTGTCCGACTTCGGCTCAGGTCATGATCTCGTGGTTCACGAGTTCGAGCCCCGCGTCAGGCTCTGTGCTGACAACTCAGAGCCTGGAGCCTGCTTCGGATTCTGTGTCTCCCTCTCTCTCTGCCCCTTCCCTGCTCATGCTCTGTCTCTCTCTCTCTCTCTCTCTCTCTCAAAAATAAACATTAATTTTTTTTTAAATAAAGTAAAAAAATTAGCCTAGTCCATTTACTTCTTAATGAGTCAACTATGCTTAAGGCTAAGCAACAGAAAAGAATTCGGATGAGGGGGTGCCTGGGTGGCTCAGTCAGTTTAGAGTCCGACTCCTGATTTCAGCTCGGGTCACGATCTCGCAGTTCATGAGTTTGAGCCCCACATCAGGCTCCACGCTGACAGTGCGGAGCCTGCTTGGGATTCTCTCTGCCTCCTTCTATCTCTTTGCCCCTCCCCCGCTTGCATGTGCTTTCTCTCTCTCTCGAAAATAAAAAGAAGAAGAAGACGACCACGACAAAGAAGAAGAAGAAGAAGACGACGACGACGAAGAAGAGGAGGAGGAAGAGAATGGACAATGACAGAAAACAACTTGAAGCTATCATCTTCCAGCTGCGGAGGATCTCCCTTTTTGGCACCACTAATCTCCAGGAAGGAGGATAGGAAAACGAGCTTTGAAAGGTCCATCAAGGACAATCGGCCAAGCAAGAGGCAGGACAGAGAAGGGCTCAGATTATCCCACTTGGCAAGTTACCACGACCTCACTCCCCTGGCCTTCGGTCCACTAGTAGAATTCACTTCCACAACTATCTGAAGGAGTGGTAAATAGTGTTCCAGTCGCAGACTTGGGAACCTGGTCAGTGCATGGTTATCTGCTGATATATTTTCTGTATCTCTCTCAGCCAGAATCTGAGCTCCCTGTCGGGACCTTGCAACACATAAATACACGTGATGCTTACAGTAGCCTGCTTTAGGGACTTACAGAACACATATATACCTCACATCACTTGGAACTCATGACAATCCTTTGAGGTCAGAGGGACTCCCCAGGAAACGCTGAAAGAGAGTATATGCTTTGTCCGATGTGAAGACCTAGGACCTCAAGCAGACATTTTGTTTTCAACTCGAGGCCTCTTTCTAATGGGCCAACACTCGGCTGCTTTGGTTGTTCTGACTGCTGGCTGCCTGTGCTGCCCAGCACGTCAGCTGGTTTGAGTATCACTTCTGGTCACTCCTCCTCCAGTCCAGTCCTTTTTTCAACTAAGAGACTCTCAAGTATCATAAGTAAAAGAAGAGATTTTTTTTTTACGTTCATTTATTTTGAAATGGGGGGGGGTGGAGAGGGGCAGAGAGAGAGAGAGAGAGGGGGAGAGAGAAAATCTCAAGCTGACAGTGCAGAGCCCGACACGGGGCTCGATCCCACGAACTGCAAGATCACAACTCGAGCCGAAAGCAAGAGTTGGACGCTTAACGGACTGCGCCACCCAGGTACCCCTAAAAGAGAGCGGATCTTAAAAGACAGAGAGCCTGTATCCAATCTCGGTTCTACAGCTAACTGTGTGCTCTAAGTCTGAACACACTCAGAAGCAAATAAGAACAAAACATGTGACACACGGGCTCAAGAACCATTAGAATTTGCAAGGCTGCTTCTTTTAAAAGAACTCAAATAAAGGTGTACATAAATGCAATCCTTTTTTCTGGGAAAATCCTAAAACCAGAATCGTCACTTTTTTAGTATCTGTATTGATGGTTCAAAAGACTTAATGCTTTTTATTATCCACACTGTCGTGCGGGACTTCTAAAACTTACCATGAGAAGTTAAAGGCACTATATTGAAGGATGGTCTAATTTTCCCCGCATTATCCTTGACCACTATTTGGACGCTGTGTTGTTCAAAACTGGAATCCTTCAAATTAGTCAAAGCAAAGGAACAACCAATGTGTTGACCTTCTCTATAGATGTTTTCACATTGAAGAATTTTTCCCAGGCTGCTGTGCCTGCAAGATAGAAGGAGACAACCTTCTGGATTATTTGTAACAAGGTATTCAGGAAACAAAGGCAGACATTTGCTTTTCCATGACTGAAGAGGACCACGAAAAGCAGTATTTGCAATATGGAAAGATAGCTTTTCCCAAAACCCTGTTTTATAACGTGGCTCTGTTTCATACTCTAGGAAGAAACGAAGGTTCCTTTTCGACGAACACTTGTTTGTTTTTTTAAGTAAGCTCTACACTCAGCGTAGGGCTCGAACTCACAACCCCGACATCAAGAGTCACATGCTCTACCGACTGAAGCAGCCAGGCGCCCCGACCCCTGCTACTTTCAATAGCTATGGAGCCCTGCCTCCTTTCCCTCGTCTGTATGAGGGATCTTCCGAGGCCAGGATGAGAAGTTGTATGCTTCTTGAAAGTGTCTCACGTGCTGAATTCCGTGGCTCTCCTCTGGCCCTTCTGTCTGCCTGCCTTGTTTTCTTGGCTTCTCCTCCCCCTTCTCTCTTCTCAGAGGGTTCACATCCAGTCCTCGGCCCTGTGCACATTCCCTTCTACCGCGTACGCCCTCATCCATCTTTCCCCGGTTTACCATTTCAATCCCTCAACTAGAATTTCTACACTGGGGATTCCTTGGAGCCAGTCCCAGATTTTTAACTGCTCCATTTGTGTGTTCCACTCTGGCGTCAAAGCCAACGTCCTTATGCCCTCTCTTCCCTGCTAAATTGCCTTTCTTCTAACCTTCCCCGTTCCCATCAGTCAGAGCTCGTTTTCTCTGGGCTCCTAGATTACAGCCTTTGAAATCACCCTTTCCCCCCTCCGTCCCCCCCTCTTTTCCCTATATTCTATCACCAAATTCTGTCATTTCTTCCTCCACAAAGCTTCTTGGAGTCTCTCCTGCGACATTCCTGTGACCCTCACCTTGTCTCACGCCCTAATCACCTCAGGCTTCCTGTCCTTTTCAGACTGACCCCCCTGACCTTTGTTATCAGTGCCTTCCAATCACTGCCAGGTGACCGTTCCAGAATACAGTGGTTTTCTCAGTGTCTTACTCCACCACGTAGCTTTCAATGCCTTTGTAACCAGGTCTGCTGGCGTCTCATTTCCCATTTCGAACCTCTACACGTACCTTTCCCCATTGATCACCAGCATCTAGCACAGCGCAGGCAGACGGAAGGCACTCATTACACGTTTCTGTCTAGGCTACCCAAGGATTCTCTCTTGTACTACCTGGCAGAAGACAGAGTCAAGCCTTACGTCAGCCACAATGGGGGGCGTGCAAAGGTTTCTACAGAAAGGAAGACAAACTTAAAAACGAACCAGGAGTAACGAGTCCCAAACTCTTGACTTGTTACCTCCGAAATCACCTATAGCCGTATACGATGAAGGTTCCTCAAGCCCTCTCCTGAGATTCCTACTTGGCGGGTGTGGCCCAGGGCCTAGGAGTGAGCACTCTGGCAGCAATTCTCCAGGGGATTCTGCTGCAAATCAGGTTTTATAAAACTCAGATCCACTCTCATAAATAGAGTCAACTGATCTTTGACAAGGGAGCAAAAGCAATACAATGGGGGCAAAGACAGTCTCTTCAACAAATGGTGCTGGAACAACAAGATGTCCACGTGCCAAGAAGTGAATCCTGACACGGTCCTTACGCCATCCACAAAACCAACCTCACGATGGATCACAAACCTAAATGTAAGGTGCAAACTTACAAAACTCTTAGGAGATAACACTGGGGAAAACCTAGATGAGCTGGGGTGTGGCGGCGACTTTTTGGATATAACACCAAAGATGTGATCTTATATAGATAAAGAAATAATCAATCACCTAGATTTCACTCAAATTAAAAATTGCTGGGGCACCTAGGTGGCTCAGTCGCTTGAGCATCTGACTTTGGTCCAGGTCATGACCTCACGGTTCCTGAGTCGGAGCCCCGCGTTGGGCTCTGTGCTGACAGCTCAGAGCCTGGAGCCTGCTCGCACTCTGTCTGTCTCTCTCACAACAATAAACAAACATCAAAAAAAAAATTTCTGCCCTATAAAAAGGAATAGCAAGAGAGTAAGAAAAAGAAGCCACAGACTCGGAGAAAATGTTTGCAAAAGACATGTCTATCTTATAAAGGATAGTTCTCTAAAATATGCAAAGAATTCAGGGTGCCTGGCTGGCTCCATCAGAAGAGCATGTGACTCTTGATCTCGGGGCCATGAGTTTGAGCCCCCCTGTTGGGTGTAGAGATTACTTGAATAAAAACTAAATAAATTAAAAAATATATATATACAAAGAATTTTTTTTTTGAGAGAGAGAGAGAAAGAGAGAGTGTAAGCAGGGGAGAGGGGGCAGAGGGAGAGAGAGAAAAGATCTTAAGCGGGCTTCCCGCTCATGGAGCCTGATGCAGGGCTGGATCCCATGACCCTGGGATCATGCCCTGAGCCCAAATCAAGAGTCGGACATTCAAGCAACTGAGCCACCCAGGCGCCCCAAGAGTTCTTAAAATAATAAGAAAACAACCCAATTACAAAATGAGCTAAAGACTTTCATAGGCACCTCACCGAAGAAGATTAACAGATGGCAAAGAAGCCTATGGAAAGACGTCCCACATCATATGTCACCTGGGAAATGCAAATTAAAGCAACAAGATATCACTACACACCCATTAGCATGGCCAAAATCCGGAGCACTGACAACATCAAATGCTGGGGATGGTACGGAGCAATAGGAACTCTCATTCAGTGCTGGTGGGAATGCAAAATGGTACAGCCACTTTGGGACACAGTTTGGTGGCTTCGTACAAAACTAAACCTACTCTTCCTATATGATCAGCAATTGTGCTCCTTGGTATTTACCTAAAGGAGTTGAAAATGTACATCAATTTTATAGCAGTTGTACATCAAACGTTTATAGCAGCTTTATTCATAATTGCCAGAATTCAGAAGCAACTAAGACATCCTTCAGCAGGCGAATGGAGAAATCAACCGTGGTGCATCCACACAATGGGATATTATTCCGCATGAGAAAAAAAAGAGGTATCACGCCATGAAAAGACGTGAGGAAACTTAAATGTGTATTAACTAAGTGAAAGAACCCAATGTGAAAAGGCTACACGCTGTATGATTCCAACTCTATGACATCCTGGAAAAGGCACAATTATGGAGACAATGAAAAGATCAGCGGCTGCAGGCGTTGTAGAGGGAAAGATGAATAAACAGGCAGAGGACAGGGGATTTTTTAGGACAATGAAAATACTCTGCATGATATTATAACGATAGATACATGTCATAATACATTTGTCCGAACCCACAGAATATACAACACCAAAAGTGAGCCTGAAGGTAAATGGACTTTGAGTGATCAGGATGTATCAGTGCAGGTTCATCAACTGTAACAAACCTATATCTCTCTGATGGGGGGAGGGGACGGATGTTGATGATGGGGGAGGTTATGAATTGTGAGGGCAGCGGGTATTTGGAAAATCTCTATCTTCCTCTCAACTTGGTTACAAGCCTAAGACTTCTCTACAAAAAAAAAAAAAAAAAAGGTCTTTAAAAACAAATCCCCAAACTCAGATCTAATGTATTTTATTCCCTCAAACACTATGCAAAGAAATATTTAAATACCTAAAATGCTCTTGCCCCTTAAGAGACAGTACATAAAGTTTTTCTCCTGGTTGTAGGCCTCTGTAGGTCATGAATGAACACAGCCTTAAAAACTAAGTTAGTGCCACGGCTAGTTTTTAGCTCAGACAGGCCTGGAATGTTTTCTGTCCACACCCAGAAAGAGAAACTGAAGAAACTTATGAGACTTTTGTTACATAACTAAAAAAAAAAAAAATATATATATATATATATATATGCAGAAAATTAATTTTTTTTCATCTCATGAAAGGAACTTCTCCAGTGGTTAATCCTTAAGATTCTTTTCTCACTTCGGTACTCCAAGTATTTCACATACTCTCATGGATCCCAGATAGGAAATTAAAAAAAAAAAAAAAAATCGGTTGTAATTTAGAAAAAAGAACAAAAGGGGAAATATTGGCTTTCGAATAGACAACTTTTGGGGCCTTCTTGTGCAATATCAGATAAGAACCTGAGCTAGAAGGCACTCAGGTGCTTCCTGCTAAAATCCACACACGGAAATTCTCCATGGACTCACACTATAGGGATAAGGAGGAAATGGACAAATTCAAAGACTATTTCCCCAACTCTGAAGATGATTAATGTGGTACAAAATTCCCTAAAATTCACTGGCAGAGCTAGTCTGTAGCTATTGAGGTCAGGCTCCGTGTAATGCCAGACTAGCCCTGCAGGACCCGAAGTCACAGCCCTGGAGTTTCAAAGTGATTCTCCATCTCCTAACTGGGGATTAGGGAAACCATCTCTGACTGCTTGACATGATTTAAACGGGTACCTAAACCAATTCCAAGCACTTGATAGCAAACGAGCCATGCATCTGCCTTTCTTTTGTGGTTTTGGTTGGAAAGGATCTCTCTAGGGGAGGGCAGGGGAGGAGGAGGTAAGAACTAGCTCCTGATTCTTCCAAGTGGTGGAAGAAGCCAGCAATGTGTACCGGCTACACCTGCCAAGGGAGCGCGGATGAATAATAAAAACACAATGTAGCTCCCGCGGCTGAATAATAAAAACGCCATGTAGCTCCCTCGCACGGAGTGCTCACGCGGCGTGTGTTAGCAGTGAGGTACAGCTCCAAACGCTTTTCACACAGTAACAGCCCTTACAACAACCTTAAGAGGCAGCACTAGTGTGACTGTGGCCATTTAACAGATTATAAAACTGAGGCTTAGAGACAGGGGGCCTGCCCCAAATCACACTGCTAGCATAGAAGAGGGCTAAGATTTAAACCCTGGCAGTGTGGCTCCAGAAGAGAATAAGCTGCGGGGTGCTGAGGGCAGAAGGATATTCTCTGTACCAGCACGTCCAACAGAATTTCCCGGGATTATGGAAACGTTCGCTATCTGTGCCGTCCAAGGCAGGAGCCACTAGCCACGCGGGAAACTGACTAGTAAGACTGAGCAACTGAAGTTTTCATTCGACAGATCTTTAATTAATTTAAATTGATATGTAAATAGTCACAGGTGAGTTGTGGCTTCTGTGTTAGCACAGGTCACATATACTGGAGAAGGAGTCCACTCTGATGACCCATGGTGGGAATACGTAGAACAAGAGTGGTATCCCTGTGGTATCCCTGTCCCCTCAGGTACCAGTCAACCACCACTCTCTTCAGATGGCTTCCTGAGCCACCTCCTAGGGTTGTAGATTATACTCTGCACAGAGGCGGCAACCGAGGGCTGAGAGCCAGCCCAAGCACTCTCTGCTGCCGGCTTTGGCAAGATGCTGCATCGGCCCAGAGGAAGGGAAACGCTTCAACCCAGAGGAAGAAGAATGCTTTTTCAAAATCGGTGGGTCCAATTTTTTTGTAATTTATTCACCCAGAGGGGGTGCTGGTTTTGCAGTCTGCAAGACGACTTGTTTTGTGCCAGTGCATGCCTCAAGGCACTTCCCGCTCTTCCTCTCATAGGAACTCCCAGGACAGGGGCGCCTGGGTGGCTCAGTCGGTTAAGCGTCCGACTCTTCCTTTCGGCTGAGGTCACGATCTCAGTTTCATGAGTTCGAGCCCTAGGTCGGGCTCTGCACTGGCAGCGAGGAGCCCACTTGGGATTCCTCTCTCTCTCTCCCTCTCTCTCTCTTTCTGCCCCTCCACTGCTCTCTCTCAAAATAAATAAATAAACTTAAGAAAAAAAACCTTAAAAAAAAAAGAACCCCTAGGATGCGGCCTCCGTTAACCTCTAGCACACCTTGACTCCTATATCCCAGTTACTTTCCTGCACAGTCGGCCATGGAATGAGATACAGCTTTAAGACTTTTGCTTCCTTCCTCTGAACCTTCTATAGACACAGACTCTTTTGAGGTTTTCCCTGTGATTTTTCCCATAACAACTCCTGGGAAAGCAAGGAGTTAACAGCATAAGAAACACAAGGATGCTACCAACTTCTAAGACTGTAGTAACAGCTCTCCCCAGATTGCACTGCAACATTGTCAGAGGCAGTCTTTCTTTTCTTTTCTTTTTTTCTTTTCTTTTCTTTTTTCTTTCTTTCTTTCCTTCCTTCTTTCTTTCCTTTCTTTCTTTCTTTCTTTCCTTTCTTTCTTTCCTTCCTTTCTTTCTTTCTTTCCTTTTCTTTCTTTCTTTCTTTCTTTCTTTCCTTTCTTTCCTTTCTTTCCTTTCTTTCCTTTCTCCCGTGCATGGAGCCTAATGAAGGGCTTAAACTCACAACCCCGAGATCAAGACCTGAAGTTGAGATCAAGAGTTGGATGCTTAACCGACTGAGCCACCCAGGTGCCCCGCAGGCTTAGTTCTCTGACCCCTTCGCTAGCAATTCTTTGGGGAGTCCGATCTACTCAATGCTTGTCTCTTTTAACTCCTGAACTAAAATGCTCCTGGAGTTGCTTACCCGTCCTAAGTCCTCCTGCCGATCCCAAATGTTCTCTAAGCTTCCTTGGATGGTACCACGCATTTAAAACTTATTTCTGGAGCACCTGCCATGTGTCAGCCACTGAGGGTAACAAAACACGGCCGCTCTCAAGGGAGATAAGTAAACAGGAAGTGACAACACATTGTGCTGAGTTCTATGTCGCAGGAAAATGCAAGGTACCGTGGGACATGACGACCCGGCACGTATCTAGACTTCGGAGGCCAAGGGAGGCTTTCTGTGAAGGAAGCGGTGTGTGAGCTGAGATTAGGGCAAAGCAGAGGGGAAAGGACAAGGGCCGGGCTGGGAGGGGATGCAGGGTGCTTCCCCTGTTGTGCTGGAGCGTCTGAAGGGTCTGTTTGAGGAACCGAAAGGAGCTCGGCCCAGGCCGGCAGGCAGGATGCAAGAGGCTGGAGGTGCGCAGGGGAGAGGAGGCTGAGGCCAGACCGTAGTGCTGAGGAGTGTGGGCCTTATGGCAGAGCCACCGGGCCGCCGCTGCTGGGCTTTGATGAAAGCAGAAACGAATGCCACAAGTGGGCAAGGAAAACTACAATGCCTCACACGAGAACTGTTGATCTCGGAGGAAAGAAAGACACCCTCGAGACTGACCCGCACCGCGTCAGTGCCATCTGGCCTCACGGGCAGTGCTTCTCGACGCTGTCAGGAGTGCCCTGTGAGCCGGCGGGGGTGGGGAGGGGGGAGGTGAATGCAAATCCCCGGGGCCTCCCTGGAAGGTCCTGGCCAAACGGGCCTGTGATTTTCTGCATTCTAGTCCACGAGACGCAGAGTGCCCGGAGATACCAAAAACAGTTCTCATCAAGTCATCGGGCCAAATGGACACTCCGGGAGCCAGCCCCGTGTTTATGCTGTAGTTTCAGAAGTCCCGGACACGGCCCTCCACACCCCATTGTGTCAGAAGCAGTCTGAATGGAGGACCGAAAGGGGGACAGGGCCATGTGGAGAGCACACAGCCAATGCGAGATCTCAGGCGTCCGTAGCCTGGTATCACAGTGACTCAACACACCCCTTCCTGAACACTCCTCCCCAGAGCCCGGCCCCGGAGAGCCCCCCACCATCTGTGCAGTCCACCCCCTTCACAAAGCGCCCCCAGCCTTGCCCCGCTGCCACCCCAAGGTCCACACTAGCTTCTAAAATGAGTTTGTGCCTCCGCTAGCCTTCATCATACACGTATTTTTATACACGTAACTGCGCCGGGTGATGTCTCCCCCTCCACATCTCAAACTTCACGAGCAAAGGGCCACGTTTCTTATCTCCGCTGCCTATTCAGTGCTGTAGCCACAATGTGTGACAAATAAAGTTTTATTGGACTGAACTGTTTACCCTGGTCCTTTCTGCCTTGTTCTGCTGCTAATAATTCTAGGCTCTAAAGGAAAGGAAATGCGTAAAGTTGAATTTAGAAATTTAACAAATTTTGCGGATGTGCTCACAAACTTCAGATAGAAGTTATTTTGTGGGGAGCTAACCTACTTTTTTTCTTATAGCTGTTTTCCGGGCACCTGGGTGGTTCAGTCAGTTGAGCGCCCGACTCTTGATTTCCGCTCCTGGCCGTGGGATCAGGCCCGGGTCCGGCTCCACGCCGAGTGTGGAGCCAGCTTAAGATTCTCCCTTTTGTTCTCTGCCCCTCTCCCCCACCACTCACACCCTCTCTCTAAAGACAAAAACAGGGGCGCCTGGGTGGCTCAGTCGGTCGGGCGTCCGACTTCGGCTCGGGTCATGATCTCGCGGTCCGTGAGTTCGAGCACCCCCGTCGGGTTCTGTGCTGACAGCTCAGGGCCTGGAGCCTGCTTCGGATTCTGTATCTCCCTCTCTCTGACCCTCCCCCATTCATGTTCGGTCTCTCTCTGTCTCAAAAATAAATAAATGTTAAAAAAAATTTTAAAGACAAAAACAAACAAAAATGGTTGTTTTCTTATTGCTTCCTTAATTTTTTTTATCGACGTATACTTGACATACAATGTCACAATAGTTTCAGGTGTTGAGCCAACCTATTTTTTATCCCTGGGCATGATATCATTTTCCTTTTGAAAGGTAGACACCCATCATTCACACATTGCTGGTAGGAATGTAAACTGGTACAGCCACTCTAGAAAATAGTTTGGCAGTTTTTTATAACACCAAATATATAATTACCATATGACCCAGCAATTGCACTCTTGGGCATTTATTCCAGAGATACAAAAAGTTGTGTTCACATAAAAACCTGAGCATGAGAATTTATAGCAGTTTTATTCATAACTGCAAAAAATTAGAAACGATGGAGATATCCTTCAAGGAGTAAATGTTTAAACAAATTGGTACCTCCATACCATGAAATTAAAAAAAAATGAACTATTGATACACAAAACAATTTGGAGGGACCTCAAGGGTATTATGCAGAGTTTAAAAAAAAAAGTCACCCTCAAACAGTCATATGCTCTAAGAGTCTATTCCAGTAACATTCCCTTTTTTAATGTTTATTTATTTATTTTGAGAGAGAAAGAATGAGCGGGGGAGGGGCAGAGAGAGAGAGAGAGAGAGAGAGAGAGGGAAAGAGAATCTCAAGCAGGCTCCGCGCTTTCAGCGCAGAGCCCGACGTGGAGCTCAGTCTCACAAACCGTGAGATCATGAGCTGAGCCAAAACCAAGAGTTGGACGTCCAACCAACTGAGCCACCCAGGCGCCTCCATTCCAGTAACATTCTTGAAATGACAAAATTATAGAGATAGAGGACAGATTAGTAGCTGCCAGAGGTCAGAGACTTGGGGGAAAGTAATGCAGGGTGAGGGGGTGCTGAAAGGTGTAGGGTATGGCTATAAAATGGCAACTGAGGGGATCCTTGTGGTTATGGAACTATTCTATATTTACACATGTGATAAAATTGCATAGGACTACACACACACACACACACACACACACACACACACACACACGGTTGCATGTGACACAGGTGAAATTTGAATTAGGTGGGTGGATTGTACCCACAGCAACTTTCTGGTTTTGATATTGCATTCTGGTTACAGACAGATAAACGGTACACTGGGATCGCCCTGTGCATTTTTTTGGCAACATCCTAGGGATCTACAATTTTTAAAGATATTTTTAGAAAGTAGACACCAAAAGCAGATGCATTTTCTACTGAAGCATACTGCCCCCCTCTTGGGTTTGTGAAAAGAATAGCGATAAAGAAGATGTGATTGTTGGGGCGCCTGGGTGGCTCAGTCAGTTAAGCGTCCGACTTCGGCTCAGGTCGTGATCTCACGGTCCGCGAGCTCGAGCCCCGCGTCGGGCTCTGTGCTGACGGCTCAGAGCCTAGAGCCTGCTTCGGATTCTGTGTCTCCCTCTCTCTCTGCCCCTCCCCCATTCATGCTCTGTCTCTCTCTGTCTCAAAAATAAATAAACATTTAAAAAAGTTTTTTTTAAAAAGAAGATGTGATTGTTGAATCACTGTGTTGTACACCTGAAGCTAATAGAACATTGTGTGTTAATTATACCTCAATTAAAAACAATGATAAATAAAGCCAAAAAAACAGGTTGTTCTTTTTCAGTTTTGGTTTTTTGTTTGTTTTAAATGTTTATGTATTTATTTTGGGAGAGACAGGATACAAATGGGGGAGGGGCAAGAGAGGGATGCAGAGAGAGAGAGACGGATACAGAGAGAGAGAGAGAGAGAGAGAGAGAGAGAGAGAATCCTAAGCAGACTGTGTGTTGTCAGCACAGAGCCCGACGTGGGGCTCGAACTCACGAACCGTGAGATCGTGATGTGGGCCGAGATCAAGAGTCGGACGCTCGACCGACTGAGCCACCCAGGCGCCCCTCGGTTTCGGTTTTTAATTAGGTTAGAGCCCAGTGCTCGCCAAACAAAAGCAATCCATTCTTCCCCCGCAAGTCTCCTGCGCACACTCACCAGTAGTAGAGAGTATAGTTGGTGTCGGGACTTGTGTTCCTTCCGGGGAGCCAAGTACACTTCATGTAGCTCAGGTTGTGCCAAACGCATTGGAGCTCAGTCACAGCAGACTCAGGATCACCTGCAACATCCAGCCAAGGGTTTAGGCTCCTTCTTTCCCTGCCAGGCAAACCTGCCAATCCCTCTGGGGCATGGGGGACGGTGAGAGTGTCTTCCCAGAAAGCCAATCCCTAATCTCTCATGCCATTTTACCTACGAGGCACCCAGGATGGAGAAAACCCAAATCTGACTCGCTCAAAACTCTCTCTCTCACCTCCAGATACCGAGGAAATAGCTTTACCATCCCTGTGGGACTCTAACTTTGTAGCCCTAACTGGAGAGAGAGTCTAAAGGTCAAATAGTATTTCAATTGTAGGAAGTGAGTACGGAATTCCTAAATGAAAGTGAAAATACAAACGACCCATATATACCTACCTGTCTTTCAAGAAAACAAGTCTACTGAGTCACCATTCACCTTCCTGTCTTCTGACCCCTACTAACACATCTTGTTTTAAAGACTAAACAAGCATTCCTCCTGAAGCAACTCGGGGAAAAGTTAAGCATAACATCACTCTTGGTAGTTGTTTCCTGTGGATTATGACTTTACGAGCCCTATCGTCTTTATCATCTGAAATCTCGACCTGTATAAAGCCTTTGCAGTTAGGGCATCATGTCACCAAGTTAAACGCCTCTGTTTAAAATGCAAACTTGCTATCCCTCAGGACTCTTGAAGGGGTACTGGACTGAGCCGTCATCAACCGTTTTACTGGCACAATACGATGTAGGCTTTTTCAGATTATTCCTTAAACTCCCAAAGAAATGAGAAAAAGGGAGCTAAGTTGTTTTAAACCATGTTCCCAGCCTCATGGCAGTACTGAATTTTATCCTTTTACAAAGACGACTTCATATACTTTTGATCGGCGCAAGGCAGGCAGAGAGGATGGTCTGGAGACCAGGCCACATAGCGCTAAGGTCTGGTGGTGGGAGAGGGAACCTTCCAAACAAGGGGCAACATGACATTAATAGATAGTACGTACACAGGATTTGCTCTTGCCAGGCCCTATTCTAACTACCTCACCTCGAGTGACTTACATCAGCTTTTCAACGGTCCTGGCAGGAAGTACTGTCATCATCCCCAGTTTACAGATGAGGAAAGTGAAGGCGGGAGGGGCTAAGTGACCTGCCAAAGGTCACACGGCTACTGGTTGGCAGAGCTGAGACTTCAGCTTGGACATCTACTCTGGCAGCCCTGCTCTTAATCAGTATACACCCCTCCCTCCGTGCGAGCCAAGAGCCAGAAGAATCTGGGTGATGGGCGGGAAGGGAACTGGGGGCCAATGACCGACCTGACTACGTGACAGCTGTGCCCAGGGCTGGTCTTGAACTGGAGCAGGGCCCACGGGCCCCTTTTCCTTTTCTCAAACCTTTCCCCAAATATGTCCCGTTTATCAAGCTAATCTCTCTAAAGAGGAAGACAGTATTTTGGCTTTTTTAAGGTACTGGACCTGTAATCTAAAGACCTAGGGCAACTCACTCAGTTCCCCTCTTCCTCATGGAATGGGTCCCGGGTAACTTGCTCACATCACAAGACAAGCTGGGGCTCCTGGGTGACGCAGTCGGTTAAGCATCTGACTCGATTTCAGCCCAGGTCATGATCTCACGGTTGTGAGACTGAGCCCCGCTTCAGTCTCCACGCTGGGCATGAAACCTGCTTAAGATTCTCTCTCTCCCTCTCCCTCTGTTCCTCGCCTACTTGCAGGCTCGCTCTCCCTACCAAAAAAAAAAATTAACAAAAAAACCACAACAAGCTCATGAGGCTTAATTTAGGGGAAGGGTGTATATGTGTGTATATCACATTCCAAATTACTTATTTTTGAGAGGGGTGGGAGGGGCAGAGAGAGAGGGGGACAGAGGATCCAAAGTGAGCTCTGCGCTGACAGCAACCGAACGAGCCCAATGCAGGGCTCGAACTCACGAACCATGAGATCGTGGCCTGAGCCGAAGCCAGACGCTCAACTGACTGAGCCACCCAGACATACCCGTATTCCAAATTATTAAGTGCTGTGTAACTACTAGGCATTTACTCAAGTTGTGAGCACTTCGAAAGCAGGGACATCCTCATATTTATCATTGTGTTGTCAGCACCTAGTACAATGCCTGGAGCTTATCAGACTCAGCAAGTATCTGAAAATTGAATGAATTAATGAACACCGAACATGAGCATATGGATAATTTGGATTTATGCTCTAAATACCACCAAACAGTGCTTTCAGCTGTTACCTTCAGGGGGCGGGGTGCATTTTTCCACCAAAATGCTAGGATTGTCACTTTCATTGGTGCTACACTGGGATCCCACTTGCAGACAGATCCTCTCGTTCAGGGGCACTTCTTTTGAACGATGGGTTTCAGGAGCGATTTTCTAAGGTTAGGAAGTTTTAAAAAGGCATTACTGTAGCAAATACACAGAAACACACTCAGCTAATAAAACAATGGCATGTTCAAATGTGTAAAAAAAAAAATGGAAAGTTATCGGATGGCATAAAACAGTGACTCTCAACCTGGGGTGATTTTGCTTTCCCCGCCCCGCGCCCCCCCCCCCCCCCGCCGGAGGACTTTTGATAAAGTCTAAGAATATTTTTGGTCACCGGAACGTAGGAGGGGGCTGCCAGTGGCGTCTAGTAGGCAGCGGCCAAGGATGCTGCTCAACATGGTACAAGGCACAAGACTGCCTTCCCTCCCCTTACGACAAAGAATTATCCCGCACCAAATCTCAGCAGTGCCACGGCTGAGAAACCCCAGTACAGATAAAAGACAATTTCCTACATTTTAAATGTACAAACATTATGACATTTACCTATAAACCTACTATGCTAACACATCAACTGTCTAAAAGCAACTTTAAAGGAAACACGATAAGATGATCAATATTCCATTCCTAACCAGATGCAGTATCATGATCAAGATCAAGGTGAAAAACTGCTTTAAGAATCCAGTGACCCTGGTCACCTCTGAGGGCAGGAAGTAAAGGAGGGCCTGGGGACCACAGAGAGACTTTTCATTAAACATCTTCCTGCACTGTTTGGCCATTTTTAAAAAATCTTATTTATTTTTGAGAGAGAGGCAGAGACAGAGACAGAGCGTGAGCGGGGGAGGGGCAGAGAGAGAGGGAGACACAGAATCCGAAACAGGCTCCAGGCTCCGAGCGGTCAGCACAGAGCCAGACACGGAGCACGAACCCACAGACCGCGAGATCATGACCTGAGCCGAAGTCGGACGTTTAACCGACTGAGCCACCCCGGTGCCCCATGTCTGACCATTGTGACTACCTCACACACACACAGAAATGTCAAGGGTTGTTCAGAGAACCACACCCTTATTCTGAAGAGTAGATGACCATTCCTGACAGCATACAGATGTAAATCACAAATCTGGTGGTTAGGATTTAGAATGAGGAGATTAGAGGGCTCTTTAGGAAATTAACATTTTCCAAACTGACAGAGTTGGAATAATTCTGAAGCTGCTTTTAATCAGGGCTCCAAGGAGCTTCCTGTTTTGCAATAGTTTCTGACTCAAGTTGGAGATAGCACTTCCTTTCATATACGTGCTGCCGGCCCTGAAGTGAAAACTTTGTCACGGCTGCCTCTGTCTGCCGTCCTAAAGAGCTGCTCTGCCATTTCAGAGGCCGGCTGCCAGCTGAGTGTAAGGACAACTGTGAGATACCCCCGAAAGCAAGACATTAAGGGTGCCCTCTGAGAGGGAGCTAGTACATCAACAATTAATGAATCACAGCAGCAAAGACGGGAAAAACAGCACATCAGAGACTGAAGAGCTTTAGGCCCAGGCACAACAGCACTCTGAAAAGGGACTTACCTGGTCAGCCCTGAGGAAACAAAGAAAAAGAAAGGTGTGTGAGCAACCTTCTGGCCGGCAGAAGGTTCTGGGGGGGATCTAGCTCCACGGACACTAATTCTGTGCCACCGGCAAAGCTCTGCCTTTCTGCAGTGGGACCTCCAGCCGCTCTTAGCCAAATACATTTTCACAACTCATTTCTGATCCTTCACAAGAAACCGACTCACCATTTGGCTTTCTATGGCAGTGCTGCCTACAGGGATGGAACACGCCGGTTATGCCAGCACAAAGCTTTCTGGAATTTTTTTTTTCCCCCGAGAGAGCTCTCACGGCAAAGGAAGGAATCGGCCCTCGAGAGTGGCCTGCGTGCCGAGGAGGTGAGGGCTCTCAGCCCGTGACAGCGGAGACCGGCCCCGGGACCGTGGGCAGGGAGGCGCGAAGGCCCCGGGATGCAAATGTCACCCACCTCCCAGTCTCACCAAGCACCAGTCCCATGTAGCTCAAGGTACGTTAATATGCAATTGGCACGAAAGAAGTAGAAACCCCAACTGTCAACGACCGCCAAGTCCAGCACACCTTTATCAGACAAGGAACTAAACCCCTTCCAGCAGATCTTGATGAGGTACGTGCGATGGCTCCCACGTGACTTTCGGCTGGCTGCGGTGACTCATTCCACGGGTAGCTGCTGCATGACACGAGGCTCCACCCCTCGGGGAATCTGGGCTCCTTTGAAAATTTATCAAAATCCAAGGCCAGAGTCCTGAAATGATCCCTCCCCCTCAGGACCGACGTTCATTTGGCCGGATCACACCTTTCCCAATTCCAGATTCCTTTCTCAGCAGGAAAAGTGCGTCGGCCTCGGCTTTTGCCTCTCTGGACGCCTGGATGGCACAACAGCTCTTTAATTTATTCACCTAGTGAGACTTGCCTATCTCTTGGTGATGAAAGATACCTAATCTGATGCCAAAGCACATAAATCAACGTTCTTTTAACAACAAGCAGCCAAAAAAACAAAAACAAAACCTGATGCCAGATCCTTCTTCGACTCACCAGACTGGGAAACTAGGAGATATTGCTACAACAATGGTGGAGGGCAGCCACTTAAAACTCATCTTGTATTTAAAAAAACAGGGGCGCCTGGGTGGCGCAGTCGGTTAAGCGTCCGACTTCAGCCAGGTCACGATCTCGCGGTCCGGGAGTTCGAGCCGCGCGTCGGGCTCTGGGCTGACGGCTCGGAGCCTGGAGCCTGGAGCCTGTTTCCGATTCTGTGTCTCCCTCTCTCTCTGCCCCTCCCCCGTTCATGCTCTGTCTCTCTCTGTCCCAAAATTAAATAAATGTTGAAAAAAAAATTAAAAAAAAATAAAATAAAAAAACAAAAATCGTATATGAATCCCTGTCTCTTGTGTTCATGGCCCTCCAATCTGAAGACTGAAAGTGACCTCAAGGGTTTATCTCATTTAGCAACGTAAGACCTCTAGACGGTCTCACAAGCCCCCCTAACATGTACAAACTATCCTAAAGCCACTACTGCGATCTGCTTCAAAGCGTATACCAGACAATCTGATCATCTTAATGCTTTGTCCAAAGGACGGGAAGGGGAAAGGGAAACCGCTCCTGCCACTCGTTCTCAGCCTCAGGACTGAAAAACTTCAAAAGGTCACATGGGATATCTCCCAGCATTGATTAGAAGAGATAATCCGTGTTTCTCACAACTGTGGCACTGACTGCACCAATGGTCAGAGGTCAGGTGGCTGGAATATAAATGAGCAGGCCTCAGGCAGAGGTCACTCTTCATGGTTTCCATCTGGTCTCCCCAGGGGCAAAATGGAGGGTGATGTTAGGTTGAACCATATGACCTATAAAAGCAACAATTTCATGTGATTCGACGTAACAAGAAAAAGAAGAAGAAAAAGGGACGATTATGGAACATGAGCTCGGGGCCAGGTGCATTGCGAACATCCTCTCCTCTAATGCACGCGCCGCTGACGTCGGGTGGGTCCCACCCCGGCATTTTACAAACAAGGAAATGAAGGCTCGGGGAGGTTAAGTGACCTGCCCAGGGTCACACGCCTTGACAGGGGAAGAGCCACACCGTCAAACCCAATCCTCTCTGATTCCACTGCCTCCTATGGTCGCTTTCAAGTCTCAGTTTCTGTATCTCTCCTGTGGAGTCGGCCCCATTTCCAGGCTACGATACCACCGTGTCTACGCGACCGACCCTCGAGTGTGCTTGGCTGGCTAATGAACGTGGACCTGTTAGAAGACAAGGTGACCTCCCCTCGGTTTCAACGCGATACTTAGGCGAAGCCCTTAAATAAGGTCTCTTCTGTGATTTCGCAGGGCCTGAAGTACTGAGAGTTGCCCCTAAGAATCCAAATGCCTGATGGCCCCTCCTTAGGAACAAGAGGAAGCCGGCAGAGCGGAAGGGGAACTCAACTCCTGAGCTCAACTTCTGCATTGAGGGCATCTCCTTTTTGTCGGCTTGCTTTTTGTCTTTTTTCTTTTTTTTCATTGAAGTATAGTTGACATACTAGTTTCGGGTGCGCAAAACAGGGATGCGACATTTATGTCCCTTACTCAGCGGTCCCCCTGACGGTAGGTCTGGTCACCATCTGTCACCGCACAAACTTCTTAGAATATTGTTGGCTGTCTTCCCTACGCTGTGGTCTTTGCCGTCATGGCTTAATTATTTTATAACCGAAAGCTTGTACGGCTTAATCCCCTACACCTACTTTGCCCATTCGTCCCCTGCAACCATCAGCTTGTCCTCTGCGCCTGTGAATCGGTTTCTGTCTTGTTTTGTGTGTTCGTTTGGTTTTTTTCGAGTCCACATGAGTGAAATCACAGGGTATTTGTCTTTGGTCCATCGGCGTTGCCACAGATGGCAACATTTCGTTCTTTTTTATGGCCGAGTCACATGATGCTGTATAAATATACCACATCTTCTTCATCACTTCATCTCCCCTACCGTGACCATTGTGAGTAATGCTGCAATAATCGTAGGGGTGCATGTATCTTTTTGAATTAGTGTCTCCATTTTCTTCAGGTGAATACCCAGAAGTGGAACTGCTGGACCGTAGGGCAGTTCTATTTTTAATTTCTTGAGGAACCTCCATATCGTTTTCCAGAATTTACAGTCCCACCAACAGTGCAGGAGGGTTCCCTTCTCTCCACATCGTCACCAGCACGTGATAGTTCTGGTCCTTTTTTTTTTTTTTTTTTTTTTTTTAAGATTTTGTCTTTAAGTAAGCGCTACAGCCAATGTGGGGCTCAAACTTAGAACCCTGAGATCAAGAGTCGCATGCTCTACCCACTGAGCCAGCCAGGCACCCAGATATTTCTTGTCCTTTTGATACTAGCCATCCTGACAAGTATGAAGCAATAGATCTAATTGTGGTTTTGATTTGCATTCCCTGACGATGAGTGATGTTGAGCATCTTTTCATGTGTCTGTTGGCCATCTGGATGTCTTCTCTGGAAAAAGTGTCTATTCGGGTCTAGAGGACCTCTTTTTTTTTAATGTTAGAGTGTGTGTGTAAGTGGGGGAGAGGGACAGAGGGACAGATGGAGAGAATCCTAGTCAGGCTCCATGCTCAGCATGGAGTCCGTCCTGGGGCTCGAGCCCATGACCCTGGGAACATGACCTGAGCTGAAATCAAGAGTGGGACGTTCATCCGACTGAGCCACCCAGAGGACCTCTTAAAATGCAAATATTTCTGGGGTGCCTGGGTGGCTCAGTCGGTTAAGCGTCCGATTCTGGATTTCGGCTCCGGTCATGATCTCAGGGTCACGATCTCACGGTCTTGAGGTAGAGCCCCACGTCAGGCTCCACGCTAGGCATGGAGCCTGCTTAAACACTTTTCTCTCTCTCTAAAAAAAAAAAAAAAAAAAAAAAAGCAAATACCCTGAGTAGCCTCAATTCTCTATCAATGAACACCTAACCCGTAATTAACACCCCAGCAGAAAAGGGGGAAGAAAGGCAGATTAGTAAGTTTCCCTCAAGAGGAAGAGCCTGTTTCATCCTTGCTTTATTAAGCTTTCACATACATGATTTTCCACGTCCCAGAAAGCCAGAGAAGAGAGTAGAGCCACACTTTACACAGCAGGAAACTAAGGCTCAGAGAGGTTCAAGAACTTACCCCAGGCCACAGGGATCGCTGAGTGGCCACCAACTAGAGCCTAGTTCTCCTGACTCCCCCTGGTGCCAGGCTGCATGAACATGATGATTCCACGGTTCGCTGATCCAGAGCACCGTCACTAGTAACAACTTCTCCCATTCAGCCTTCTCATAGTCCCTGACAAATTCAACCCCAACCACCCCTGACGTCTCCCCTCACTGAAAGAAGGTATAAAGATACAAAATAGTTTTGAACAGCTGATCTGATGCTTTGAAGAATCTGTCAGTTAGAAGGGGCTACAAGACGATAGGGCCCAAGAGAAAATTCCACTGGACAAGACTACCGTAAAGAATCTGAAAATTATCCAATCTTGTTAACAAAAATTCACTTATGTCAGTTGACTACATCTGACTGGAAAGGCTGAAAGTTCCCCTCATTTTTCCTCAGGCATCGGGAAACCTAGCCAACCCTATCTGCCACTGATGTCTTTTTAGTTTTTCACTTTCCATATGGCCAATTACTTTTGTGTCACATAGTTCTTACATACCTGCGTGCGTGTCATTAGCAAGACGGTAAGTGGGAAAACTCCCTGAGAAACTGGAAGTGTTATATACATGCAGGCAGGAACACAGGAAGAAATGCTAACGCCATGATTTGTTGAGAGCCCAGTAGATAAAGATACCTAGTATTTCCCAACAGAGTATCTCATTGCATTTCATTATCAAATAATGAGCCAACAGTTTCGAATGTTCAAACGCTCGATTTTTTTCAACAGTCACTTTCCCAGGTAAAATTTCGACGCAAAACCCAAGACAAAATTCCCACTTCGAAGTGAGGTTAGAATTCAGTTTATTCTTGGCTCCGGTTCAAAGTGTTCACTTTGCCTCATCAATGCAATACCTTCCAGAAAACTTACCTTATCCTGTTTGTTGTCAAAATGACTAAAATACCGTAAGGTGCAATTCGGGCTGGCTCCCTCAGGAGGGTCCCATGTCCAGATGACCGTGCAGAGGTTTTCAACAGAAACGCTCAAATTTGTCACAGGCGGCTGAGTTTCTGTTCAAATGAAGCACAAGGAGTACATTTATCAGCACTGGCCAGGGTTTTTAGTGGGTCATTTGATCCATTCCTCCAAGTCCTAGAGGCCAAGAATAGGATGACTGAGAGAACAACAGCTCCCGGGTATCGAGCCAGGCACCGTTCTAAGTCCTCTCCACATACTAATGCACCGAATCCTCACGACCACCTTACGAGACAGGGACGAGGAGCCTCATCTTGAAGATGAAGTGACCGCGGTCAAGCACACTGAGTCACTTGCCCCATGTCCCCTAGCTCGTCAATGGCAGAGCTGGGATACAACCCAGGAAGTGTGGCTCCGGGGCCACGTTCTTAACTACTTGCTTTAGTGTGGACACAGGGAAGAGCGCAGCCTGAAAGTTCTGTTTTCCTCCCGCAGGAATTCGGGGCTCCCTCTGCTCGGGATCTACAGCTCACTCAGTGCAGACAACGTCAATCTCTGGCAGCTCCGCGGGTGGGTCTCAGCAGCGTGTCTTTAATCGTGCTTGCTAACGTGACCCGGGAACTGTTTTTATAACTTTTCCAAAGAAGTACTGAGAAAGATTTAACAGTGCCTGTCATTCCTCTGAGGCCTGACACTAAACAGCTGGGACTGTAGCTCTGACTAATCCGAAGAGGGAAGAAGAGAGGGAAACTGAACCAGTATCTTAAAAATGTGTTTCATTTGGAGAAAACCCACCACTGCCTCCACCAAATACTTAGTGACTCTATCGTTTTGGACCCAGCTCTATCACCAGGGAAAAGAGTTTTAAAGCTTCTGCCGAAAACAGGGAAAGACACAGAGTGGGGGAAAGGAAACACCATTTCAAACTTTGCCGAGAGCTTCTGAGACCAGGACTACCAAAATCACCCCCCGGGAACCGGATGACAGAACCTCTCTTCTACCTTCGCCACTTTTCTATAAATTGAAAATTATTCCAAAATAAAGTTCATTAAACTCATTAAAGAAAAAACAATCCCGGGGTGTGTGGATGGCTCAGTCAGTTAAGCGTCTAGCTTCAGCTCAGGTCATGATCTCCCGGTTCGTGGGTTCGAGCCCCGCATCGGGCTCCGCCCCGCACTGGTGGTGAAGAGTCTGCGTGGGATTCTCTCTCTCTCTCCCTCTCTCTCTCTCTCTCTCTCTCTCTCTGCCCCTTCCCCACTTGCACTCGCGTGCGTTCTCTCTCTCACACACACAAAATAAAATAAACCTTTAAAAAATAATAAAACAAATAAATAAATAAATCCTCCCAAATTGCCCCAAGTTGCAAACTCAGTCCTTATTGATTGCGTACAGGATACCGTTGTCTTTAATTTACCAATCCACAGAGCTCTATTTTATACTCTATGCCAACACACTGGAGTGCACTGGGCCTCTTACATAATCCGTAAATACTTTATGCCATTACCTTCCTCTTCAACTGAACAAAAGATTCCTTTGGTCCCCAAACATCAGCCCCACAGGCACTACGTAGCTGGCATTTCCCCAAAGGCTCTGGACTCTGGATATTCATTCCCTTTCCCGACTCTTCTACCATCAGTGTTTCCCGCAAGGGTGACCAAAAGGCCCAAGTGTGGGGACGCGCAGCCCGCGGCAGGACCAGCGGAGGCAGAAAATTCCCACTGCACTGAGTTAAAACCCAGCTAGCGTCCGGAAGCATCGACGGCTCAGGCAACAGTGCTGGCGTCAGGATTCTAAGCACCTACGGGCGTATACGGCGGTTTCATTTTGGCCTTTCTAATGCCACATCAGCACCCGTGAAGACAAATCATTTGTCAGCTCTAGAGCCTCTAATAAGAACTTCGTTCCTCCCGAAGACTACGATCTACTCTAGGCTTATCTGCCATATTCCGCACTTTCCAGAAACACCCGGCAGCAAACTTCCTGACGCTCTACCTTCCTACTCCCACGCAAACATTAAAGCCCCGATAATAAAAAATATTACCTATTTATGGTAATGTAATAAATCACACCTCAATTTTCAAGGCAATTTCAGACCTTTTAGAATCTATTTTTGGGGGTGCCTGGGTGGCTCAGTTGGTTAAGCGCCCGACTCTTGGTTTTGGCTCAGGTCATGATCTTGTGGTTTCGTGGGTTCGAGCCCCGCATCAGGCTCTGCACTGGCAGCACGGACCCTGCTGGGGATTCTCTGTCTCCCTCTCTCTCTGCCTCTACCCCACTCGTGCTGTCTCTCTCGAAATAAATCAATAAACTTTTAAAAGAAATCTGTTTTTTAACCTCAGTATTTTAATAGAACAATAGCCTGCACTATTTCCAATCTCTCAGATCGGTTTATTTTTCCCCGCATCTGTTAAGGGTCCTTTAGTCAAATCTTCTAATTGGTTGGCATTTTAGGCTACTTGTGGCTATCTGCCATCCCTTTTTTTTCTCCCTAATGGTTCCTTCCATTTCTCTTGAGGTTTTTCCACTTCCTATACTTTAAAAATACACCCACACACACACACACACACACACGCTCTCAGTCATCCTGAAACTTAAAATACAATCTCCGAACATTTAAATATATATGGATACATGTGTATGTAGGTATAACACACGGAGATATGTTCGTAAATAACTGGTGACTGTACTTCTCGTACAGATCTCTAATAGCTCCTCATATGTAAGACATGATATCATTTCAGTACAGCGTAGGATTATGAGCATGGACTCTGGAGCCAGACTGCCTGAGTTCCCATCCCAGCTCTGCTACAGACTGGCTGGCAAGTTCCTTAACCTCTCTGTGCTCCAGGTTTCTCACCTATAGCATGAGGATGATCAAGAACGACCTATCACAAAAGGGCAATCTTGAGGATGAAATGAGTTACTACAGATAAAATGCTCAGAACGGAGCCTGGCACAGAGCAAGTGCTATATAAACGTTAGCAATCTACTTGCTCTCTTTTTGAAGAAACAAAACAGTTCTAAACAGGTGCTTTGGGGGGCGCCTGGGTGGCCCAGTTGGTTAAGTGTCCGACTCTTGATTTCAGCTCAGGTCATGATCCCGGGGTCGTGGGATCGAGCCCCGCGGGCTCCGCAATGAGCGTGGAGCCTGCTGAAGATTCATTCTCCTTCCCTGTGGCCCTCTCCCCCCACTCATGCTCTCTCTCTCTAAAATAAATAAAATAATAAAATAAAATAAAATAAAATAAAATAAAATAAAATAAGATAAAATAAAATAGCTGCTTTGGGGGGCGCCTGGATGGCTCACCCGGTTAAGCATCTCACTTCGGCTCAGGTCATGATCTCGTGGTTCATGAGTTGGAGCCCCGCGTCAGGCTCTGTGCTGACAGCTCGGAGCCTGGAGCCTGCTTCAGATGCCGTGTCTCCCTCTCTCTCTCTGCCCCTCCCCTGCTCACACTCTGTCTCTCTCTTTCAAAAATGATTAAACTTAAAAAAAAAATAGTTGCTTTGGCTGTCTGTGAAAGGGATACGTGCCCACCGCCTGTAAGACAGAACGGGCAGTTAATTCCAACCGTTCCTCAGAGGTTGATCACTGGCTTCAGAAAGGGGAATGGGAAGGAGGGACTCAAGTAGCTACCCCCAACTAAACTTCAACCCTCAAGAGAGTCTGTACGGTCACCTCGCACAAGATTCCATTCTACTTAGAAACTGAGACGGTCAATGCTCTAATAGGGCATGTTGCTTAGATAATAGTTTTTGCTCTCTCCTATTCAATCACAGGAGATGGCAGAGGCCTGCATATTTCGGGAAAAGTTAAGGAAATCACAACAGTCATATATGAGTCACCGCCTCCTTCCCTTACATCTACTCAGTCATCAACGTCTGTCCATTTTCTCTTGCAACATCTCTTTTAATCATCCCAATCATACCAATGTGCTCTTCTGGGCCTGCGAGACAGGCTGACACCAGTAAGTCATGGCCCTGGACAGGAGGCATTCACCACGCATCTTTCTTTCTTTCTTTTCGTTTAAATCTTATTTCTTTCTTTTGAGAGAGAGAGACAGAGACAGAGAGAGAGAGAGAGAGAGCGCATGAGCAGGGGAGGAGCAGAGAGAAGGAGAGAGCAAATCCCGAGCAGGCTTCGTGCTGTCAGCACAGAGCCCGACACGGGGCTCGAACTTGCAAACCGTGAGATCATGACCTGAGCCGAAATCAAGAGTCAGACGCTTAACCGACTGAACCACACGGGCGTCCCCACAACACATCTTTCTGGTGGACAACTTCAACCCTAGAGTCCTGGACAGCTTTACGCTCCAGCGAGTCCTGTCACCCGGTCAAGTCTCCCTGCTTGCTTCTCCTCTGGTGTCATTTCCCTCACGCTGTGCCCCACTCCAGGCCTTCATGGGCAAATGAAACTCTTCTGCCTGGACTGACTTTGCCAACACACCCTCCTGCCAAGCCGGGCTGCTTGCTGCCCACAAGGGAGCACCGTCTCACCCTCATTTCTGGGTCTCTACTCTGGCTATTCTGCCCTGACTGGGAAGAACTTCTCCACCCACTCAAATTCCACCCATCCTGAAGGTCTAGCTCAAGTTTTACCTCTTCCCCACAACTACCAGTCCTCACAGCTTCCCCTCTTCTGAACGCCTACAGTGCTTATTATTTGGGCCACACGGTCTGGCAATTAGAAAGCGAGTCTCCAATATACGATCAATCACTTCAAAACAAATGACCTGTCCATCTGTTCATGGGTCCCAACCAATCCTACCTGCTACTCTGGGAGGTGGCCAGCTCCTCTCCCAGCCAAGGACTCCCCGTCCCTTCTACAGAGGGAGGCACTGAATACAGGGGTCAGGGCATGACCTCTGGAGTCAGGCTGCCCAGATTGGACGCCTAGCTCCACTCTACCACCCACAAGGCTTGGAGCAAGACTCTTAGCCTCACTGTGCCCAGCTACCTTATATCCAAAATGGGACTAACGGCAGCACCTATAGGATAGGTTTTGTGTGAAGGTTAAATGAAACAACACAAATGGAAGACTCAGAACGCTGCCTGGCATAAAGAATATTAAACACTATATAAATGCTAGTTTTTGTTATTAAGACATGCCACCATGTGGACTATCAGACTAAGCAGACTAAATTCAGCTTGTAACCTAATCATTTTATGAACACAGAAGATTAGAGCTGGAAGAGCCCTTAGAACTTACAGGCGAGGCACCTGGGTGGCTCAGTTGGTTGAGCGTCCAACTCGTTTAAAAAAAAATTTTTTTTAATGTTTATTTATTCTCGAGAGAGACAGAAACAGAGTGTGAGCAGGGGTGGGACAGAGAGAGAGGGAGACACAGAATCCAATGCAGGCTCCAGGCTCTGAGCGGCCAGCACAGAGCCCGACGCGGGGCTCGAACCCACGGACCGTGAGATCATGGCCTGAGCCGAAGTCAGATGCTTAACTGACTGAGCCACCCAGGCACCCTGAGCGTCTGACTCTTGATACTGGCCCAGGCTGCAATCTCAGGGTTCGTGCGATTGAGCCCTGTGTCAAGCTCTGGGTTAACAGCACGGAGTCTGCTTGGGATTCCCTCTCTCTCTCTCTCTCTCTCTCTCTCTCTCTCGACCCCTCCCCCGCACTCTCTGTCCCTCTCTCAAAATAAATAAACATTAAAAAAAAAAAAAAGAACTTACAGATGAGAAAATTGCCACACAAGAAAAGGGAAATGATGAACCCAGAGTCCCACAGCTGGGAAATGTCAGACCACTAAAACTCAAGTCCCCTGCTTCTTTTTTTCTTCACCGTATCTCATTGAAATTTTATCAATATTTCTTTTTTTTTTTTTTAAGTCATCTCTATACCCAGCATGGGGCTTGAACTCACAACCCTGAGATCAAGAGTCACATGCTCCACTGATGGAGCCCAGCCAGAGGCCCCGCAATTTTATCAATATTTCTAATGGGAAAAAAGTTTCTGTGTTCTAAGTAACCCAAGTTACCAAAGAACTGCTGAGACAAAACTGATTAAGTTGGGGGTTGCCGGTATTGCCTAGAAGGCCAGCTGTTGTTTCAGGTGCGTGTGGGAGGCCGCAGGAGGCAGGGTGTTGGAGCAGGACCATGAACATCAGGACACTAAGGAGACAGGTGACCCTAAATAAGTCCCTTGCCTTCTCTGGATTTCATTTCCCCACAGGATATGGGAATCCGATGTTCCCAACTGAATTACACTCCACGGTTGTCCGCTAACCTACAGAGCTCGGCTCAGTGCTAAACAAGGCAGACGCTTGAATAATTATTAACCGAAAACTTCCAACCTGCCTCCGGCCTCCACTTTAAATGCCACCTTTTCAAGTAAGGCCTTCCCACTTCACCCTGTTTATAATGGCAAACCCCTTCTCCGCTTCGTTTTTCTTCATTGTACTCAGCGCCGTCCCACACACCTGATATGTTACTTTTCCCTCCTCTCTGACTCTGCCAAGAGCCTAGAAGCTGTACAGGGCAGGGGCTGGCTCGGTCTACTTCGCTCACCGCTGCATCCGCAGCCCCGAGAACCCTGGCACGGAGCTGAGTGCACACGTTTTGTTGACTGAATCAATAAGGAGCATCCAGATTTCCTAATCAACGTTTCAACTTGGGTTTCAAAGCACAACACACTGATGGAAATGCAATCAGCAAATTGTGGGTGTTTGTGTCAATATGGTAATAAGACCTCTCCGATGTGGAGCTACTGTGGTCACCCAACGCGCCCAGAAGGCCGCTCAAGCCAGGAGCTGTCCGTGAAAAAGTCATCAGCCCCCAACTGTTCACAGTGTAACTCCGCCGGGCCGATTAACGAAAAGTTGCCACACGGGGTGAGGGCGACGTGTGACCCCTCTGTAGTATCTCTGCAACTCGTCTGTAAGCCGACAATCGTTTCCAAACGTAAAGGTTAGTAAAGAAAACAAAAAGGCATCCACCCGGATGCTGCTCCCGGTTTCCCAACGGATTTCTTGAACGCCGGAGGAGGCGGGGGCCCTCGCGTCTTTTTTCTACGAGGACCGGGGTCTCCAGGGGTTCCCTTCAACTCCCACCGCCTCACTCACAAGGAGCCCCGGCGCGCCCCCGGCTCGCCCCGGCCTCGGTCGCCGTCCGCGCGGCTTCCTGGCCCCTCATCCCCTCCCGGACGACCTCGCGGGTCCTGACCCGCCGCCCTCCGACGCCGTGGGCATGTTTCCGTCCGGCGCCCGGGCGCCGGGCTCTTCCCGACGGCGCGAGGGAAGTACGGCGGCGAGTCGTCGCCTGCCCCGCCGCCGCCACCGCCTGCGACCCGGGAACGCCCCGTCGCTCCCGGGTCCCCAACCTCAAACCGGGCGCCGGAGGCTGCGGTCGCCGGGCGTCGTGAGGACCGCCCCCCACCCCCACCCCCCGGCGCCCTCCCTCGCCGCAGCCCTCGACCCCTGTCCGCCGCGACCCCAGCCGCCCCCTCGGCCGCCGCCCCGGGCCCGCGGCCGCACTCACCGGTGGGCGCGGCGCCCCCGCCGCCGCCGCCGCCGCCGGCGCAGAGCAGCAGCGCCCACAGCCCGCAGAGCCGCGCCGGCCGCTCCATGCAGCCCCTCTCCTCGGAGCCCGGCCGGGCTGCGGGCTCGGGCAGTCTCCGCCTCCTTCGCTCCCTCTCCCACTTCCCGGCTCCGCCGCCCTGGAGGCTGGGGGCCGGCGCAGACCGGAAAGGCCGCCCCGCCCACCCGCCGCAGGTAACCCGAGCCGCGAGCCGCGGGCGCGGGCGGAGGGGGCGGGGCGCCGGGGCCCCCGCGCCTCCCGCGCCTCCCGCGCCTCGCGCCTCGCGCCGCACCTGGCCCCGCCGCCGCCCCGCGTCCCCCCCCACCCCCACCCCGGAGCCCCGGCTCGGCTCGGGCCGCGCTGAACTTCCTCGACCGCGTCGCGGCCCGGCCCGGGCGCCCGCCGGTCCCGCCCTCCCCCCTCCGCGCGCGGGAGGCAGCCCCGGCCGGCGTCGCCGCTCCGTGCGGACCTGCGGGGCCTGGGTCGTGGCGGGGCCGGGACGAGGGTCACCTACGGGAAGCAGCCTCGGCCCGGGAGTCGGGAGGCGCGGCTGCCAATCGTCGGCCTCTGAGCCCTAGTTTCCTAAACTCTGACTCCAGGCTTAGTAATCCCAACCCCACCTCCCACGGTGGACTGGGCTCCAAGTGCACAGCGGGGACTTCGCAGGGGCGTGCTTGGTGAATAGGCCGAAAGGTGTATTGGGAAGCTGGTAACGCATAACGTGGCGTCGGGGTTGGGGGAGAGCAAAAGTTTTCATGTGAAGGACAGTGCCATACTATGTACAGTTCTTGCATTTTAAAAGCGCACATGCAACTTTCTACATAATTCTTTTTTACCGGTTTAGGCCGAAGGACACACACTGGATACAGAAAGTGGGTGACTATGAAGGTCAATGAGGCTGGGGATGGAGGAAAACGGGAACCCTTGTTACTTTCCTATTGCTGCTGTAACAAATTACCATAAATTTAGTGACTTAGCACAGTTTTATTAGCGTTCTGGAAGTCAGAAGTCTCACCGGGCCAAACTCAAGGCGTGAGCAGAGCCGTGTTCCTTCTGGGGGTTCCGAGAGAGATTCCGGTTTAAAAAATTTTTTTAATGTTTATTTATTTTTGAGAGAGAGAGAGAGAGAGAGAGAGAGACCCCGACAAAGCCGAGCGGGGGAAGGGCAGAGAGAGAGGGAGACAGAATCCGATGCAGGCTCCAGGCTCTGAGCTGTCAGCACAGAACCCGACGCGGGGCTCGAACGCACAGATGGAGAGATCACGACTGAGCCACCCGGGCACCCTGACAGATTCTGTTTTTAGCTTCTAGAGACTTCCCAGTTTCCTTGGTTTGTTGCTGCACCACTCAGGCCACTGCTTTCCTTGTCTCCTCTCCTCTGATTCTGACCCTCCTGCCTCGTTTTTTCATTTATAAAAACCCTTGTGATTAGATTGGACCTACCAGATCATCCCTGATAATCTCCCCGTCTGAAAATCTTGATTTAATCACATCTACAAAGTCACTTTTGCCTTATAAGGTAACACAGTCACAGTTGCCTGGGACTGGGGCATGGTCATCTTTGGGGAGGGGCATTGTTCTCTCACCACCACCCTCCAAAAGGGTCGCATCTGGATGGATGATGAGACCTACTAACCTAGGCGTATATTCTGGTCGAATTAAGCCAAGGTTGAATTAAGCCAATGTATGCACCTGAGATCTGTTGCAAGAAATACATAGCAATAACAATGCTGGTAACACACCTAGTCTAGACCCTACCCAAAAGGCACGGGGATATTTTAACGTATCTGAAACAAAGGCCTTACTCTTAGATTTGTGGCCCTCGAGTTCCATAAATATTTACTGGCCTTTCAGGCCCTGTGGTAGCCACTAATTAAAAACAGGCCCTGCCAACGAAGAGCTGCAACCAGTGTAGGGGGGGGGGGGGGCTATCGTAAAGGCAAAAGCAAGGAACTGTGGGACACAAAGAAGGGGTCGCCCTCTGGGAGAGAAGAGACAAAGGAGGCTTCCAGAAGGCAGGCCTGCCGGCACAGAATCTTGCAATTCTAAGTCTTGCGCTCAAGGTTCAGAATAAGTCCTTGTGTTATTGAACGACATAATGTTTAGGAAAACACTTTGTAAACCATCGAAGCTGGTAGAACGGAGAGATATTACCGTTGTTTCTAAATCCCCCTGCAAATAGGACAGCCACTCTCTAACCTAAGACCCCCCCCCAATCACCACACACATGCGCTTGTTGACATTTGCTATAAACATTATACAATAAGTTTATAATAACATTTCCAAAGTGATTATGTCATCTGCCTTTTAAGAAGTCTCCACTTGGAACTGGAACCCCTGGACACTGGCTTCGTGCCACCGTGGGCACTGTCTGGCATAGTTTGAGTGAGTGCTTAATGAAATGAGCAGTAATGGCCGCAAATGATTAGAAAAATAAGGGTCACAATTTGTCATTAGCCTCCAGAAACGTCCCTGTGACTTAAACATTGTGAGGCAAGAGACAAAGAAAGGGCAGTGGTGCGGCCATAATGGTACTGGCCTGCTGACCACAAATACGAGTGTTCTAGCCAATTCTACTTCCTCTCTACCCTAAACTTGAAGCAATGTTTTTTTTTAAATGGTTTTGGGGGGCGCCTGGGTGACTCAGTCGGTTAAGCATCCGCCTCTCGGTTTCAGTTCAGGTTATGGTCTCACGGTTTGTGGGTTCGAGCCCCGCATCAGGTTCTGTGCTCACAGTGCGGGGCCTGCTTGGGATTCTCTGCCTCCCTCTCTCTCTGCCCCTCTCCCACTGTCTCTCTCTTTCAAAATAAATAAACATTAAAAAACATTTTAAAAAAATGTTTTGGGGCGCCTGGGTGGCTCGGTCCGTTGAGCCTCTGACTTCAGCTCAGGTCATGACCTCACGGTTCATGGGTTCGAGCCCCTTGTCAGACTCTGTGCTGACAGCTGAGAGCCTGCAGCCTGCTTCAGATTCTGTGTCTCCCTCTTCTCTGCCCCTCCCCCGCTCACGCTCGGTCTCTCAAAAATAAACTTAAAAAAATTTTTTTTAATGTTTTGAAGGGGGTGGTGAGGCTTAGGAATGTTGTTTCTTCAACATCAGTGTTTTATTTGTAATTTCTGTGTACTTTTGCTCAAAAAGCATCTTAGACTGAATTAGGCCACTGCTCTGCTCTGCAGGAGGATGAGGACAAGATGAGGACTTTTCAGGAACTGCCACAAACAGCTCTTATTTGGGCTTTGTGTAATCAAAGTCATAATGAGTCAACATCACGTTTAGCTCTAGTCCTTAATTCTTTGAGCCCTGATGATTCGGCTAATCACCTTTCTTTTCGCCTTGGCCTGACGTGACTGGAGTTCTGGGCTGATCTATGTACCTCGGCCTCTCCAGCTGGCTTTTGGGGTCTTTGCCCTTTTCCCTAAGGCTTTCCCCTTTTTTTGTAAGCGGAGTCAGAAAAGGGCACAGGCCAGGAAATATCTGGGGGGGAAAGAATGATGTTCCTCTTGCCACGGTCAGGTCTCCTTCCAGCCCGTTAGAAATGGCCTCCTGAGTTTCTAAAGGACACAGACACCAGCATACATACCAAGGGCTTAGCTACGAATTCTGGCCCCTTAGGTAAAAATCTCACAAAAGGTCTTCCACCTTTTATCAGGCGAAACCCCAACAGATGCTCACAGCCACTGCAGGGCAAAGAAAAAAAGGAAATAGCAAATAGGGAACTTCCCTTCTTCTGACATTAGTGCGCAGGTTCCCAATCAAGGTTGGTTTTTCCTCCCAGGGGACGATTGGCAATGTCTGGAGATATTTTTGGTGGTCACGCCTTGGGCTGGGGTGGGGGGAGGAAGGGGGGGCGTGCTATGGGCGTCTAGTGGGTAGAGGTGAGGGATGCTGCTGAACATCCCTGCCATGCAGGGGACCATCCGCCCCCCCCCACCAAAAAAAAAAAAAAAAAAGAATTATCCAGTTCGAAATGACAATAGCACCAAAGTCGAGAAATCCTGAGCTAGCAGACTCTTTGTTTCTTTTGTTCTTGGCTCCTAGCCACCCATTGTCCTCATGCCCACCACCAATTAGTGAGAGATTAATGCTAAAAGTACTTGTCCTTGATACCTCCCTTTCCTGTATCTAGTGCTTGTGGTTTTCCCGCCCTGCCTCCAGCCGTGCAGTCGCTGATCTCACAAAACATCTCTCGGGTCTATTCTCCTCCTTCCTCCCCTCCACTGTTCTCATCAGGTCCTATTGCCTCTCCCTTGTGCTATTGCAAGGGTCTGCAAATCTCCCCTCTGCGAGCCAGATCTTCCCAGTGTGCGAATCTGATCATTTCACCGCAGAGAACGTAAAGATGAAAGTGACATGGCCACTGTCGTGCTCTCAACGTCTGGGTTTCATCGACTTGAAGGTTCTTGCTCTTCGGCAAGTCGTTTCCTTTTTAAATTTTTGTTTTGAGAGAGAGAGAGAGAGATGGCAAAAGTGAGCGAGGGACAGAGAGAGAATCCCACGAGGGGCAGACGGGGGTGGGAGGCGGAGTGGGGGTAGGGAAGCAGGGCTCACCCGGGCCTCGTATTTTACCAGAAGCAGGGCTCGAGCTCACCCAAAGCGAGGATCGAGCTCACGAACGGTGAGATCGTGACCTGAGCCGAATCAGACACTTAATGACCCAGCCACCCAGGCGCCCAGTAAGTGTTTTTCTTCTACAGGTTTGGTGAAGCTCACCCAAGAGAGTGCTTGTTTGCACAAGGGGCCTGTGACAGGATCCTTTGGGTTTTAGCCTGAGGCAGAGAGGTGTGGTGCTGGGACGTCTGCCTGGGTCAAAGTCCCGAAGCCCATCCACGTCCGGGTCTCCAAACTTTACAGTGGCTATTAAACGGACTCTTGGATTCAACAAGGCACCCATCTGCTCAGAACCGTCCACCGCCCTCCAAGGCCCTTCCCTATCCCCCCTTTCTAACCTCATCTTCCACTGTTCAACCCAATGCAAGCTTCTCTGGCCACACTCACCTCTCAGCTATTCCTCACACGAGCCAAGTGCACTCCTGCCTCAGGGCCTTTGCCCTGTCTGTTTCCTCTGCTGTTTGCTCCAGCCTCCCCGGATAGCCACAGTCTTACTCCATCATTTCATTTAGGTGGCTCCCTGAGGCCTGCTCTGGCCACCGCGTGGAAAATTGCAAGCCCCACCGACACTCACTTCTAGCCCCCTTTCTGGGTCATTCCGCCCCGTTACACCGGAATGTAAGCTTCGTGTTTTCTGATTTGTTCCCAGCTGTATCCCCAGCACCGAGAACTATACCTGACACGTAGTTCATACACAATAAAGATGGGAATAAATATACAAAGGAAGAAATCGCACTGTGCCAAGTGCTCTCAGGGATCCCAACCAACCAACCAACCAACCAACAAAACGCAACCATTCTTGCCGTTGACCTTGGGAGATTCCCAGTCTCAGGTGTGGACAGGTATAGAAGACAATTAAGGAAAATGCAACAAACAAACAAATGTAAATGGCAAACATGTTCGTTTGTGAAACGGGTCTCAGAGAAAGGCAAGACAGGCCAGTGTGGCGGGAACTGCTTTTGAAGACTTCTTGGACTAGATGGGAATTGAACTAGGCCTTGAAGGATGACCAGAACTTGAGAGAGACAAACAGGAAGACAGAGAGAGAGAAAGAGAAAGAGAAAGAGAAAACGTGAACAGCATTTTATGGCTGGATCTTATACGCAATAAGGAGCCACGGAAGACTTTTACGAGCAAGGTGGTGACATTGTGAAGGTGATATTCGGGAGGGGTGCCTGGGTGGCTCAGTCGGTTAAGCGTCCACCTTCGGCTCAGGTCGGGATCTTGTGGTTGGTGGGTTGGAGCCGCGCGTCGGGCTCTGTGCTGACAGCTCGGAGCCTGGAGCCTGCTTCGGATTCTGGGTCTCCCTCTCTCTCGGCCCCTCCCCCACTTGTCCTCTCTCTCCCTCTCTCATATATAAATAAACATTAAACAATTTTTTTAAGTTCAAAAATATCTTTAAAAAGTGATACTTGGGAGATACTGGTTTTCTTGAATTATGAAAACTTCCCTAATTCTTGCCTGGAGGCAAGAAGGCTGGAGAAAGACTGAGGGGTTGGCACTCCGGGACAGGGCCGGCCGCCAGGCCAACTTCGGGCTCCTCCACCAAACCCCAGGGGCCGTGAGGTTGGTTCTTCCCTGGGCCCCACTCCTCTGTGAAAGAGCATGCCCTTGGGGCCTGGCACCCCGTTCTTTCTTGCACCCCTTCAAAGCGGGCGATATCCCCTCCAGTCACTCCCTTCAGGCTGCAAGCTCTTCCTCTCTGGCATCGGCCCTGTTCTGCTTTCCGACGCTTCGGTGTCCGAAAGAGGAAGAAGAGCCTCCATGCGTCAGCATCCAGGGCCCCACCTCTGGCTCTGGGTTTGGGGTGTTTTCACTGCTGCCACTACCCCAGCATCTCAGCCGGGACCCCCCACGACCTTTCACTGCACCCTCTCCCCCAACCTTGCGCCTAACCCAACTTAGGCCCTGCCCCCTACCCTGGCCCAGCCACGATCTGTCTAATCTTTGCACACTGTCGAGGGCAGCCTTTATTTTTTAATTTTTAAAGCATTTGTTAAGTGTATTTATTTATATTGAGAGAGAGAGCGGGCGAGGGAGAGTTGGGGAGGAGGAGGGAGGGAGGGAGGGAGGGAGGGAATCCCAAGCAGACCCCGCGATGCCAACACAGAGCCCGATGCAGGGCTCAAACTCACGAACCATGAGACAGTGACCTGAGCCAAAAGCAGCAGTCAGACGCTTAACCGACTGAGCCACCCAGGCGCCCCAAGGGGCAACCCTTTTAAAAAACAAAAAAAATTTTTTTTTACCTTTATTTATTTTTGATAGAGACAGAGCACAAGTGGGGAAGGGGCAGAGAGAGAAGGAGACACAGAATCCGAAGCAGGCTCCAGGTTCCAGGCTCTGAGCTGTCAGCACAGAGCCTGACACGGGGCTCGAACTCACAAACCGCGAGATCATGACCTGAGCCAAAGTCGGACGCTTAACCGACTGAGCCACCCAGACGCCCCTAAGGGGCAGCCCTTTAATTGCGTCACCACTTAGCTATCCTTAGTGTCTGTCTCTCCCATCTCAGCCTCAAGACTCCTCGGTTTAAAGATTCAAATGCGGGGCGCCTGGGTGGCGCAGTCGGTTAAGCATCCGACTTCAGCCAGGTCACGATCTCGTGGTCCGTGAGTTCGAGCCCCGCGTCGGGCTCTGGGCTGATGGCTCATGAGCCTGGAGCCTGTTTCCGATTCTGTGTCTCCCTCTCTCTCTGCCCCTCTCCCGTTCATGCTCTGTCTCTCCCTGTCCCAAAAATAAATAAAAAACGTTGAAAAAAAATTAAAAAAAAAAAATAAAGATTCAAATGCTTCGGGGCGCCTGGGTGGCGCAGTCGGTTAAGCGTCCGACTTCAGCCAGGTCACGATCTCGCTGTCCGTGAGTTTGAGCCCCGCGTCGGGCTCTGGGCTGATGGCTCAGAGCCTGGAGCCTGTTTCAGATTCTGTGTCTCCCTCTCTGCCCCTCCCCCGTTCATGCTCTGTCTCTGTCCCAAAAATAAATAAACGTTGAAAAAAAAAAAAAAAGATTCAAATGCTTCATTTGCATGTTAGTTCTCTGCACCTTCTTGCCCTGGAAAGTCTCCATTGTTCATTTGCCTGAAGCATGTGGGATAAACAGTATTTACATCTGAACCTAGAAACCTCCAGTCCCTCTGGCCTCTTAGCCACCCCCTCGTTCACAAAGCGCCTGGGTGGTGGCTCAGTTGGTTGAGCATCTGACTTCAGCTCAGGTCATGATCTCGCGGGTTCCTGAGTTCGAGGCCCACGTCGGGTTCTGTGCTGACAGCCTAGAGCCTGGTAGGATTCTGTGCCCCGCTCTCTCTGCCTCTCGGAGGAGGCCATTCGCATAGCTGTGATGCAGTGCAGAGGAATCAACGCTCAGAAGTCAGTTTGCCTTTCTACCTGTCATTTCCCTAAAGAAGCAAGGAATTGAGGCCTCAGGGTTCACTTGGAAAACACTGGGCTTGGCAGGGGCAGGGGGAGTGGGAACAACAAAACTCCTCCTTAGTCCCGAACTGGCCGATCTCTCCCACATGCCTTCACCTGGATCGCCTTTTCCGATTGTGCCGTTTGGAACCAGACCCCTGCGTGGCTGCAGCCCTCCCGACTTGGTGGCACCCCCAGGGCTGAGCCGGGCCGTGTGCACTGCGGGGGCCGTGTGCACTCTGTGCTAAGAACCAAAGCCCAGCCTCGCCGCCACTTCTCAGCCACAGAAGCGAAGGCCAGTCGTTTAAACTTCTCTGCGGCCTCAGTTTCCAGGACGGTACCAATCCTTGCAAATTTGACGAGGTTTGCTTTGTGACCCAGTGTATCGTTTACTTCCGTAAATGTCCGCGTTCGAGGATGAGCGTTTGAGGAAAACGTATACGGTTGACTCTTGAACAATGTGGGGCTTAGAGGCGCCATCCCCGGGGGCGGTTGAAAAATCTGCAGATAAGTTTTGACTCCTCCCCCCACACTTAGCCTACTCCCCCCAAATAGCCTACTGTTCATGTGACGCCTCCCCAATAACATCAGCAATCAATTAGCACACATTTTGTATGTTTTATGTATTATATACCGTCTTCTTACAATAAAGGAAGCTAGAGAAAAGAAAATCTTTGTAGGAAAATCATAAGGAAGAGAAAATACGTTCACAGCACTCTGCCGTATTAATTGAAAAAATCCGCGCACAAACGGACCCGCGCAGCTCAAACCTGTGCTGTTCCAGCAGCGACTGTATTCTCAAATTATTAGTGTTCTACCTGTGCCCGTTAAGTCAAATTTGTGAATCCTGTTGGTCACAATATTCTTGCTCTTTTTTGCCCGTTGGACCTATCAGTTGCTGAGAGACCAGTTAAAATCTCCCATTACGATACCATGATGGCAGATTTCTCAAATTCTCTGTAGACAGTAGTTCTTTTTTTTAATTTTTTTTTTTAAGTTTATTTATTTTTGAGACAGAGAGAGACAGAGAATGAACGGGGGAGGGGCAGAGAGAGAGTGAGACACAGAATCGGAAGCAGGCTCCAGGCTCTGAGCCGTCAGCCCAGAGCCCGACGCGGGGCTCGAACTCACGGACCGCGAGATCGTGACCTGAGCCGAAGTCGGACGCTTAACCGACTGAGCCACCCAGGTGCCCCCTGTAGACAGTAGTTCTAATACATTTACGCTTCTTTCTACCACTGATTTTGTGCCATTTGTCCCGCTTTTTTCTGTTTCTTTTTGTCCTTTCCTCTCTTGACTTCTTTCCAATGTTGTGGGGCCCTGGGGAGTCTGTTTCTCCTTACAAGAGCTTGTACCTTCGGGGTTTAGTTGTAAGGATTCAACGAGATGAAGAAGCTCACACCAAATGTTAATCCAGTGCCTAACATATAGTAAACACCAATAAATGGGAACTATTATTAGAAGGTTCTAGTACTCTTTCATCTTTAGGGTTCCCTCGTCCCTTACGGTTCCGCTTCTATTGTTCTCCTTTCTGCTGACATTGTCCCATTTGTTCTCAGTCCCCTTTCTTTCATTTCTCCTTTACTACCAATCGGTTGCCTGTTTCCTCTTACTTTTTCATCCCCAGGCTTCTCTGTGTGCAAGACGCAATGGCGAAGCCCCTCCGGGAAGCGAGTCACTGTGGAGGGGCGTGGTGGCACAGCGGGGTCAGGAGGCAAGACAGCACTGCCTTGTCCCCTGATGCCCGTTCCACAGGGTGACAGAGGCACCGCCTGGCTGGCACGAAGCGAACCCTGCGTGTCACTCTAGGTTGGCCACGGTACAGTTGGGTCAGCTGGGCTCATTGGCGTCTGTGAAACAGGTACAAAGCCATAGAACTAACTCACCACTTCGGGTACAGTCTCATTCCTCAGTGCCTTCGCCTATAGAATCCAGCTGGGGCCCAGGAGTACTGCTGTCGGAACATGGGTGTCACCTCGCTAGGAATTTGTGTACGTACAAACCGGAACCTGGAAAGAGGAACCATTTGCGCTTGAACACACTGCGGTCAGAGGAACATTTTGTCATCATCGTTGTGACAGAGGTGCAACTAAATTTAACAAGCTGTGGATTTGTTTGCGCTGGCGCGTGCGCGTACGTGTGGGTGTGCGTGCGCGCGCGCCCGTATGATGCTTGGAGAAAGCAACCCATAGATGTTTCCGAAAAGCAAAAACTCCCCAGACCAAAAAAAGAAGCCCTCTTCTGATGTGGTCTTTGCCCTGGCCATCCCTTACTCTTGTTACTTCAGAGTTTTGCTTTTTCTGTGTCCTTCGTAGCATGACAGTCTCTCAAGATAGATTGTGTCACCGGAGGAACATTGGCCCTTGGTGGAGTTTTGGGTGTTTTTCTCTTCTCTGGTGGTTTCCACACTTGGATTGAAATAAACAGGGGTGTCGGACTTCCATATTTTACATGGGCCTCGCTCAACTATAATCTTTGATAGCAACTGAACAGATGCTTTGCCTTTTCACAGGAAATTTTAAAGAGATGCTGTTGATATTTTTGAAATCTCTTTCATGCAAAAGTGCCATTTCCACTTCCAATGTAGAGGAAATGCGATACATTCCTGGCTGTTGGCATTTATGATCCCCAAATGCCTCTCTATGATTCAGAAGTTCTAAAAAAAAAAACAAAAACAAATGATATATAACATACTGGGTCTGTCTTCGTGAAAACAGGAAACAGGAAAACTTAATTTCTTCGAAGCCACAGAAAGGATATGGAGTAGAAGGTGAGATCAACATATGATGGGGGTAGAGGTGCAAAGCGGGAAAAGGAATAGAGATATGAGAGAGAGAGAGAGAGAGAGAGAGGGAGGGAGAGAGAGTCTTCCAATTTGGGTAGTCAGATAAATATTTGATTGAAATGACTTTTTTTTTAAACGTTTTATTTATTTTTGAGACAGGGAGAGACAGAGCATGAACAGGGGAGGGTCAGAGAGAGGGAGACACAGAATCCGAAACAGGCTCCAGGCTCTGAGCGGTCAGCACAGAGCCCGACGCGGGGCTCGAACTCACGGACCTCGAGATCATGACCTGAGCCGAAGTCGGCCGCTTAACCGACTGAGCCACCCAGGTGCCCCTGATTGAAGTGACTTGGAGTGGGTTTTACTTCCCCTAGTATGCTCCAGACCAGGGACTCTCTAAATGTTTACTCTTAGGACCCCTTTAAACTCTTAAAAATTATCAAGGACCCAGGGCGCCTGGGTGGCTCAGTCGGTTAAGCGCCCAACTTCAGCTCAGGTCATGATCTCACAGTTCATGGGCTCGAGCCCCACATCAGGCTCGCTGCTGTCAGCACAGAGCCCGCTTCCGATCTTCTGTCCCCCTGTCTGTCTGCCCCTCCCCTCCATGCACACACATGCGATCTCTCAAAAATAAATAGACATTAAAAAAGATTATCAAGAACTGTAAACTCTGCCTCAGAGTTTACTTCCTGGGGAGCCTAACCTGTGACAAGTGTCCAGCACAGCACCTATGACATTTGTGTTTAAATTTTTTTTTTACGTTTATTTATTTTTGAGAGAGAGAGAGAGAGAGACAGAGCACGAACGGGGGAGGGTCAGAGAGAGAGAGGGAGACACAGAATCTGAAACAGGCTCCAGGCTCTGAGCTGTCAGCACAGAGCCTGACGGGGGGCTTGAACTCACGAACCGCAAGACCATGACCTGAGCCGAAGTCGGATGCTTAATCGACTGAGCCACCCAGGTGCCCCTGACATTTGTGTTTAAACTATCGAAGCAACTAGTTTCCTCAGTTACAGGTATACTTGACCTTGAACAAACTACATCTAATAGCTTTTAGACACGCGTGGGGATTATTCATTTTGTTAACAGATTTTTTAAGTCGTTTAAGGTGTTTCTCGACCCTAGGATTTATGGAAAACTAAGGTGTAATAATTAGGGAAATGCAAATCAAAACCTCAATGAGATGCCACTTCACGGCCATTCAGATGGCTATGATTTTTTAAACAACAGGAAAAAGGGGGGCCTGGGTGGCCCAGTTGGTTCAGCGTCCAACATCCGACTCTCTTCAGCACAGGTCATGATCCCAGGGTCGTGTGATTGGTGGAATGGAATGTTAATCAGTCTTAAAAAGGAAGGCAATTCGGACACGTGCTACGACGGTGTTGAACGTCGAAGATATTACGCTAAGTGGAATAAGCCAGCGACAAAAGGACAAAGATTGTATTACTATTCCTCTTCTAGGAGGTCTCTAGAATGGTCAGGTTCATAGACACAGGAAGTCGACACGTGGTTGCCAGGGCTGGGGGAGGGGGAAATGGGGAGTCATTGCTTCGCGCATACAGTTTCAGTTTGGGATAATGAGAAAGTTCTGGAGATGGAGGGCGGTGATGGTGGCACAACCGTGCGAATGCCCTTAATGCCACTGACCTGTACACTTAAAACAGTTAAAAGGAACCAAGAAAGAAAGAAAGAAAGAAAGAAAATGGTTTAAATGGAAAACGTTAGGTTATGTGTATTTTAGCACAATAGAACAATGGAAACGAGTTTTAAGGTATAAATGTCTGTAATCTTGCAATACACTAGTAAAAGGTTGCTTAAAAGAGTTAATGAATCATTCCTTCTTATTGCCAAATAAAAGTTCATTGCATGGATTATACCACCTTGAAAACGTGAGGCTCTGTTTCCGATTCTGTGTCTCCCTCTCTCTCTGCCCCTCCCCCGTTCATGCTCTGTCTCTCTTTGTCCCAAAAATAAATAAACGTTGAAAAAAAAAAAAAAAAAAGAAAACGTGAGGCTCAGCGAAAGGAGCCAGTCATTCAGTAGGCTCCGCCCCCGACGTGGGGCTTGAACTCACAACCCTGAGATCAAGAATCCCATGCTCTACCCACTGAGTCAGCCAGGTGCCCCTGAATTCAATTTAAATGACTGAATTACATCTCAATAAGGTGGGTGCTCACAAAAAGGTTAACGAAAACCAAAATAATAGAAAGCCTCTCTTGAGGAATGTCTTTCCGAATTGACCCAGGAAATTGAACTTTGATGCCTCGGTGTGGAAAAGTTCATGGGTTTTCTTGTATTTCCCTTTGATCATCCAGTAAATATTTAGCGAAAACTGGTTGTGGGCAAATCACACTATTGAAGGTACAGAGCGATCTCCAAAAAAATTGTTTAAAAATATTGTGCCTGCATAGATCGATGGGACAGAACAGAGAGCCCAGAAATAAATCCATGCTTACACGGTCGGTTAATCTTTGATAAAGGAGACAAGAATATACAATGGGGATAAAGACAGTCTCTTCAATAAATGGTGCTGGGAAAACGGGACAGCTCCATGCAAAAGACTGAAACTGGACCACTTTCTCATACCATACACAAAAATAAACTCAAAATGGATCAAATACTTAAATATAAGACTTGGAACCATAAAACCCCTAAAAGAAAACCTACGCAGTAATCTCTTGGACGTCGGCCTGAGTAATATTTTTCTGGATTTGTCTCCTGAGGCAAGGGAAACAAAAGGAAAAATAAACTATTGGGCCTACATCAAACTGAAAAGCTTTTGCATAGCAAAAGAAGCCATCGACCAACCGAAAAGGCAACCTCCTGAATGGGGGAAGATATTTGCAAATCATATATCTGATAAGGGGTTAATCTCTAAAATCTTATAAAGAACTCATGTAACTCAACACCAAAAAACCCACAAATACCTGACTAAAAATGGGCAGAGGACCTGAATAGGCATTTTTCCAAAGAAGACATGCGGGTGGCCAACAGACACACGAAAAGACGTTCCACGTCGCTGTTCACGGGGGAAATACAAATCAAAACCACAATGAGATGTTACCTCGCGCCTGTCAGAATGGTTAGTATTAAAAAGGCAAGAAAGAAGTGTTGGCAAGGATGTAGAGGAAAGGAAATCTCGGTGACTGTTGGTGGGAATGTAAGTGGGTGCAACCACCATGGAAATCAGAATGGGGGCTCCTAAAAAATTAAGGATCAAAATGCCACGACCCAGTAATTCCACTTCTGGGTATTCACCCAAAGAAAACAAGATATAGAAGCAACCTAAGTGTCCGTTGGTAAATGAATGAAGAAGACGTAGCATGTATATGTACCCACACACACCCACACACCAGAATATTCTTTTTTGTTTGTTTGTTTATTTAGTTTTGAGACAGAGAGAGACAGAGCATGAACGGGGGAGGGGCAGAGAGAGAGGGAGACACAGAATCCGAAGCGGGCTCCGGGCTCCGAGCTGTCCGCCCAGAGCCCGACGCGGGGCTCGAACTCACGAACCGCGAGATCATGACCTGAGCCGAAGTCGGACGCTTAACCGACTGAGCCACCCAGGCGCCCCCACACCGGAATATTCGTACTCAACCATAAAAAAGAATAAAATCTTGCCATTCGCGACAGCGTGCCTGGACCCGGTACACTATCTGAAATAGACAGAAAAACACAAGACTTCCCTTACACGTGGAATCTAAAACGCAAAACAAGTGAACAAACAAGCAACAAGCAGAAAGAGATTCGTAAATATAGAGAACAAACCGGGCGTTGCCAGAGGGGAGGGAGGTAAGGGGATGGGTAAAATAGGCGAAGGGGATTAGGAGGCACAAACTTCCACCTATGGAAGAAATCAGTCATGGGGATGAAAAGTACCACATAAGGAATGAAGTCAATAACACTGCAATAACTTTGTATGGTGACAGGTGGTAACTACCCTTAGGGTAGTGAGCATTTTGTAATGTATATAATCGTCGAATCACTATGTTGTACACCTGAAACTATTGCAATATCGTAGGTCAACTATATTTCAGTTAAAAATAATATGGTGTCTTTCAGAAGCTTGCTCTCTGATTAAGGGGACAAGCCATACACACGTGAAATGACATTGATCAAGGCGATGCCATGTTGGAGTGCCTGGGTGGCTCGGTCACTTGAGCGTCCGACTTCGGCTCAGGTCAGGATCTCGCGGTCCGTGAGTTCGAGCCCCGCGTCGGGCTCTGCGCTGACAACTCAGAGCCCGGGGCCTGCTTCGGATTCTGTGTCTCCCCCTCTCTCTGCCCTTTCCCCACTCATGTTCTATCTCCGTCTCAAAAGTAAATAAACATTAAAAAATAATAACTAAAACAAAATGATCCCACGTGCCACATACAACCAGCCGAAAGTATCACTGTAAAATTAGTCATACTGAAAATAAGGTCTTTGAGTGGCTAAGGTCAAGGGATCTGAAGCCAGAGTGCCTGGTGTGAATCCTGGCTCGATCACTCACTAGCTGTGTGACCCTGTGTGAATTATTTAACTTCTCTGTGCCTCTGCTTCCTCCTTTGAAAATGGGGGTGATTATGATAATAACAGCACCCACTTCAGATGGGTCGTTGTGAGTATTAGGTGTGTTAATGCATGTAAAGTGCTTAGAGCCGACCCTGGCACATAGCAAATGCTTGAAAAAAGTATTAGTTACTGCTATTTGTGGAAAATGGTGAATATTGAATATTTGTGCCCCGTGAAAAACCTTAAGCATACATTAAAAGATACTTCTTAACCGAGCTGTGGCCCTTTGGACAGAGATTTCAACAGCACATATGACAGGGTGTGTGATTCAGGAATGTCACAGTGTTATTGGCTTGCGGTATCCAGAATGTTCAGTATCCTGATTGGGCACAAATTAGGGATTCAATTAGTACTAGAATGTAATGAAACAAATTAGATTAAAATGTTATCCAAAAAGTATAATGAGATTATAGTTTTTGCTACTTTCTAATTTTTTTCTCAAAATGACTGGGTTTCTTTTGTCTTAAAAAATTTTTTTTTCAATGTTTATTTATTTTTGGGACAGAGAGAGACAGAGCATGAACAGGGGAGGGGCAGAGAGAGAGGGAGACACAGAATCGGAAACAGGCTCCAGGCTCTGAGCCATCAGCCCAGAGCCTGACGCGGGGCTCGAACTCACGGACCGCGAGATCGTGACCTGGCTGAAGTCGGAGGCTCAACCCACTGCGCCACCCAGGCGCCCCGGGTTTCTTTTGTCTTTATATTTGCATTGTTAATATTTCAAGTATACAGAAATGCATAGAAACAACATGATGAACACACATATACCCATTACTTAGCCTTATTAAACTGTAACCCTGTTTACCTGAGTTTCCTTTCTCTCTAGGAATTAAAACATCATAAACAGAGTTGATACACCATGTCTCCATAGAGGTACCATTATCTTTAAAAAAAAATTTTTTTTTAATGTTTATTATTTTTGAGAGAGAGACAGCACATAAGCGGGGGAGGGGAGAGAGAGAGAGGGAGACACAGAATCCGAAGCAGGCTTCAGGCTCCAAACTGTCAGCCCAGAGCCCAATGCGGGGCTTGAACTCACGAACCGTGAGATCACGAACTGAGCCAAAGTCGGGCGCTTAAGGAACTGAGCCAGCCAGGCGCCCCATATATCTTGTTCTTCCATTCTATGTGGCTTCTGTTTCTCAGGTCACCTCATGGTCCAAGATGGCTGCTCTTGCTCAAGCCTTCACTTTTACATTCCAGCCAGCAGGAAAGACTAAGAGGTTAAGAATAAGAGACCTGGCAGTTGTCTTTTTTTTTTTTTTTTAATGTTTATTTTTGAGAGAGAGGGAGAGAGAGACAGAGACAGAGCATGGGCGGGGGAGGGGTAGAGAGAGAGAGGGAGACACAGGATCTGAAGCAAGCTCCAGGCTCTGAGCTGTCACCACAGAGCCCGATGTGGGGCTCGAACTCACAAGGGGCGAGATCATGACCTGAGCCGAAGTCAGACGCTTAACTCACTGAGCCACCCAGGTGCCCCGCAGCAGTTGTCTTTTAAGGAACATGCTCAGTAGCTTCCGTATGACATTTGCTTTTATGTCCCTGGTCAGAACTTAGTCACAGTAGCTATTATTCAGGGTGGCCATGTATCCAACTGAAAATTAGGAGTTCTCTTACTGTGGATGTACGGGAAAATGATGTTGGGGGCTAACAGTCTTGGCCACAAGGGTCAAACCTCATGTCAGTAGGTCACAAGTTGCCTGCACACCACCCTGGGTTTTAGCTCTCTTGTCCTCTCTGGCACCCGATTTTCTTGTACTCTCAACTGTGCCTTTCAGCCATTTATCCGATAAATATTTCGTTAAGCACCTACTATGGGCCAGAAACTGTTTTCAGAGCTGGGGTTACAGCAGGGACCACGACAAGGGCCCTGCCCTCACGATGCTTACATCACAGTTGAGGGAGACAGACCATAAAGGAACCAGAAAAGGCAACACGGAAATGTCGGAGGGTGTGGATTGGTATGGAGACAAATAAAGCAGGTTGCGAGGCAAATGATCGGGCTGAGAGTACAGCAAGCAGTTATTTCGGGAAGGCCTCTGCGGTGAGGTGACATTCGAAGAGAACCCCGCATGGAATGAGGGAGAGACCTATGGCGATGTTTCGGGCAAGAGCATTCCGGGCAGAGATAAGAGCAGGTGCAAATGCCCTGGGGTGGAAGTGGACATGGCGTGTTCAAGGGCCAGCAAGGTGGCCTGTGTGACTGAAGCAGGCTGGGAAGGTCGGAGAGGGATAGCAGCGGTGTGCCAGAGGTCTGCCAGGGCTTCGTAGACTTTTGTTTTTACTGGAGCGAGTAGCGAGGCCACGGGAGGGTTTAAATGGAGGCAAGACGGGATCTGCCTTATGTTTTAAAAGGATCACTTCCGCTACTGAGTTGAGTTGGTAAATGGTGGATGCAGAAGACCACGGTGGTTGGCCAGGCAGGGGACGCAAGTTATTTGAACTAAGACAGTAGTAATGGAGGGGCGAGAAAGGGTAAGATTATATTTTGAAGGTACGCCAAAAATTTGGCTGAGGGGTTGGTTACAAGCAAGGCGTAAGAGAAAGAGAGAGGCTGTAGAGGCGACTGCTAGGTTTCTGGCCACTGGTGGAGGGGCGATGCCATTTCCTGAGATGGGCAAAGAGCAGGTTTGGGGGATGGAAATCGAGTCCCGTTTCAACCAGGTTGTATTTGATTTATGGGCATCGGATGTTTGAGTTTAGAGAAATCTGGGTTGAAGATACGATTTGGGAGCCATCAGCACATACATGGCCATGAGATTGGATGAGATCACCAGGAAAGGCAGCAGGGAGGTTGATAGATTTGGCAACAGGAGGACAAGGACATTCTCTTCTGATTCTTCCTGGTGTTTTTTTTTTGTTTTTTTTCAGTGAAATCAGAAGAATGATTATTTGCCAGCGGGGTGGTGAGATGGTGAAGAGGAAACTGGAGGTTTGGGGAGACGGGAGACAGTATATCTATTCATGATGTTTTATATATAAATATATATATATATATTTAAATTAATTACTTAATTTCTAAAGTAGGCTCCATGCCCAATGTGGGGCTCGAACTCATAGCCCCGAGATCAAGAGTCTCATGTTCCACTGACCGAGCCAGCCAGGTGCCCCGGCACCCCCGTGATGTTATATTTTATAAAACATTTCTTTTTGTTTTAAATGTTTATTTGTTTTGAGAGAGGAAAAGAGAGAGAGAGAGAGAGACAGGGAAAGAGAGAGAGCAGGGTAGGGGCAGAGAGAGAGGAAGAGAGAGAGAGAGAATCTCAAGCAGGCTCCACACCATCAGCACAGAGCCCCATGTGGGGCTCGAACCTACGAACTGTGAGCTCATGACCCAAACCAAAATCGAGAGCTGGACGCTCAACCGACCGAGCCACCCAGGCACCCCTATTTTAGAAAACATTTCTAAGCGTTTGTCATGGGGAGGGGTTTTGCATTATCCAATGAGCAGTTTGTTGTCATAGCTCACTTTTATGAGGAAAAGTGGTCCTTTTTTTTTTTTCATTTTTAGAGAGGGAGAGAGAATCCCAAGTAGGCCAGGAGCCTGATGTGGGGATCGATCCCACGAACCATGAGATCATGAGCTGAGCAGAAATCAAGAGTCAGACGCCTAACCAACTGAGCCACCCAGGTGTCCTAAAAAAAGATCCTTTGAAATGAAAAGGCATGTAGCTACTTAAATCATCCTATCCAGCATAAGCCAAGAGATGCTTTATTAAGAAACTGACCTTGGGGCGCCTGGGTGGCGCAGTCGGTTAAGCGTCCGACTTCAGCCAGGTCACGATCTCACGGTCCATGGGTTCGAGCCCCGCGTCAGGCTCTGGGCTGATGGCTCGGAACCTGGAGCCTGCTTCCGATTCTGTGTCTCCCTTTCTCTCTGCCCCTCCCCCGTTCATGCTCTGTCTCTCTCTGTCCCAAAAATAAATAAACGTTGAAAAAAAAATTAAAAAAAAAAAAGAAACTGACCTTATTAGACAACAGAAAAAAAGGAAATCGAAAACCTGAAAATGTTTCTTACGTTCCAACAAATGAATAAAAGAGAAATGATAAAATAAAGGCTTTTTCCTTCTTTACATAGAAGGAGTGATGTCAGAGATTGATTTCTGTTTCTTGCTCCCACCAAGACTCGGTGACTGTCATCATGCAGGCAGGGTGAACTCCCACGTTGTTTGGCCTCTGGTCACGTGTCCAGAGAAGGCTGCTTCTGTCCAATGCCGCACTGTATAGGATAGACAGGACGGAGGACTAGAACTTGAGAGGCAGATGTTTCCGGGGTCCTTTGCAGATTAGCTGTGTCCTAGGCACATGCAGATAGTGTGGTTCCAAGCGAAAGTAGGTCCAAATGTCCCATCTGGAGACCACTGGAAAAAAGAGGCCAGACCCAGTCCAGCCAGTCCCCGAGGTTAGGCAGAGTCGGCGTGCGCTCAAGTCGTCTTTCCCATTCTTTTTGTAGTCCTTTCCACTGGGACTGCATTACAGAACACCATGTACTCTCTTCTCCCAGGCCACTGCAGAAAATGGTGGCATACCTTAACACATTGCATCTCCGGTGCCAGATGAAGGAAGGAACAAACTCATCTGTAGCTTATGCTGCATACTGCGAAGAACCTAAAAATATGAGAAGCACAGGTATTTTCATGTACCATAGCTGTAGAGGATCTTTCTTGCAGTCTTCCATTCTGCTTAACTGTCAGAAAGCAATGTGCGCAAGTACCTGAACTAAAACGATGTAAACATGGATGTTTGCCAACCATTTGCAGCTTCCCCTCTCCAAACTGCCCATTCCTGTCCTTTACCCATTTTCCTATGGGGGAATTCATCTTATTGATTCGTAAGAGCTCTTTTCATATTAAGGTTATTTATCCTTAATCTGTCATATGTGCTACAAATATTTTACTCATTTCTTCCTTTGACTTTACTTATGTTTTTTTTTTTTTAATTTATTCATTTTGAGAAAGAGAGAGAAAGAGAATGAGAATGGGAGGGGCAGAGAGAGAGGAAGAGAGTGAGAATTCCAAGCAAGCTCTGCCCTGTCAGCACAGAGCCCGATGTGGAGCTCAAACCCACGAACCGTGAGATCATGACCTGAGCCAAAATCAAGAGTCACATGCTCAACTGACTGGGCCACCCGGGCACCCCTACTTATGTTTTTAATTTAGCTTTTATGTGATCAAATTTATTAGTTGGTTTTCCTTTTTGACTTCTGGATTCTGTGTCTTCCTTAGCAAGACCTTCCCAACCTCAAGATTGTGCACATGGTAATACATGTTCAATTCTATTTCTTAAGGGTCTTGTTTTTTACATAATAAGACTCTGATAAACTTGACATTTTTTGTGTGTGTAAATAGGGAGGTAGGGATCCCTTAAATATTGTGCAAATACTTAGCCAGTTATTCCAACACGTCGGTTGAATAATCCCGACACAATTTATTGATTTATTTCTTGAAATGCAATCTTTGTCATATAGATTCGTACATACACACGGATCTTTTCTGTGACATCCTTCTGCCTGTTTTTATATTGGCAAATGCCCAGTTCCTAAAACATCTGTGAAGACTTACTTTTTTAAGAGCATTTTTTTAAGGTTCGCAGCAAAATTGAGGGGAAAGTACAGAGATTTCCTACATACCCTGTGCCCCTACATATGCGTAGCCTCCCCCATTATCAACAGCTTCCATCAGAGTGGTATATTTGTTACAAACTGGCGAGCCTACACGGACACATCATAATCACCCCAAGTCCATAGCTCACCTTAGGGTTCACTCTTGGTGTTGTACATCTTGTGGATTTGCCCAAATCTGTAATGACGTGTGTGCATCATTATGATATCATAGAGTATTTTCGCTCCCCTAAACATCCTCTATGGTTCATCTGTTCATCCCTCCCCACCCCCAACCCCTGGCAACCACTGATCTTTTTATTGCGGCCACAGCTTTGCCTTTTCCAGAATGCCATAGTTAGAATCAGGCCGTATGCAGCCTTTTCAGATTGGTTTCTTTCACTTAGTAGGATGCAATTTAAGGTTCTTCCATGTCTTTTCATGGCTTGATGGCTCATTTCTTTTTAGCGCTGAATCCTATCCCACTGTCAGGATGTATCACAGTTTATCCATTCACCTAGTGAAGGACATTTTGGTTGCTTCTGAGTTGTGGTAATGACGAGTAACGCCGCCATAAATATTCACGTGCAGGTCTTTGTGTGGACATGAGTTTTCTTTTTTTTATTAAAAGAAAATTTTTTTGAATGTTTATTTATTTATTTATTTATTTAAAAAAATTTTTTTTTCAACGTTTATTTATTTTTGGGACAGAGAGAGACAGAGCATGAACGGGGGAGGGGCAGAGAGAGAGGGAGACACAGAATCGGAAACAGGCTCCAGGCTCTGAGCCATCAGCCCAGAGCCCGACGCGGGGCTTGAACTCACGGACCGCGAGATCGTGACCTGGCTGAAGTCGGACGCTTAACCGACTGCACCACCCAGGCGCCCCATGTTTATTTATTTTTGAGACAGAGCATGAGCGGGGGAGGCGCGGAGAGAGAGGGAGACCCAGAATCCGAAGCAGGCTCCCGGCTCTGAGCAGTTAGCACAGAGCCCGACGCGGGGCTTGAACTCACGAACCGAGAGATCATGACCTGAGCCGAAGTCGGACGCTTAGCCGACTGAGCCACCCAGGCGCCCCTGGACATAAGTTTTCAATTCCTTTGGGTACATACCAAGGGAGAGTGCCGGATCATGGGAAGAGCATGTGTCATTTCTAGAAACTGCCAAACTGTCTTTCGGCCGTTCTAACAGGTGCATAGTGTTATGTCATTGTTGTTGAAATTTGCATTTTCCTGTTGATGTATCACGTGGAATAGCTTTGTAAATGCTTCTTCTTTTTTTTTTTTTTTTTTTTTTTTGCAAATATTTTCTCCTAGTCAGTGGCTTTTCTCATTCTCTTGGCATGGTCTTTCAAAGAGCAGAAGTTTTGATTTTAATGAGGTCCAGCTTATTCTTTCTTTCATGGATCTGTCCTTGGTGTATCTAAAAAGGCATCACTCTGCCCAAGGTCATCTAGGCTTTCTCCTATGTTATCTCCTAGGAGCTTTAAACTTTCTTTTTTTTAATTGGTTTTAATTTTAATTTTATTTTTTAGAGAGGGAGAGGGAGGGAGAGAGAGAATGAGCAGGGCACGGGCAGAGAGAGGGAGAGAGAGAATCCCAAGCAGGCTCCACACTCAGCTTGGAGCCTGATGAGGGGCTTGATCCCACGACCCTGGGATCATGACCTGAGCTGAAATTAAGAGTCGGATGCTTAACTGACTGGCCACTCAGGCGCCCCTAAACTTTCTTGGTTTTATAGTTTTGCATTTTACGTTTAGATCTATGATCCATTTTGAGTTAATTCTTGTGAAGGGTATAAGGTAGGTGTCTAGATTCATGGGCGGGGTGGGGGGGGGTTGCATGCGGATGTCCGGTTATTCCTTAACCATTTATTGAGTAGACTATCTTTGCTCCATTGTATGACCTTTGTTCCTTTGTCAAAGACTAATGGACTCTATTTATGAGGGTCTATTTCTTTTTTTTTTTAATTTTTTTTTCAACGTTTATTTATTTTTGGGACAGAGAGAGACAGAGCATGAACGGGGGAGGGGCAGAGAGAGAGGGAGACACAGAATCGGAAACAGGCTCCAGGCTCCGAGCCATCAGCTCAGAGCCGGACGCGGGGCTCGAACTCCCGGACCGCGAGATCGTGACCTGGCTGAAGTCGGACGCTTAACCGACTGTGCCACCCAGGCGCCCCTGGGTCTATTTCTTTAAAAAAATTTTTTTTAATCTATTTTTGAGGGGGGAGGGACAGAGGATCTGAAGCAGGCTCCGTGATGACAGCAGTGAGCCCAACATGGGATTTGAACTCATGAACCATGAGATCAAGACCTGAGCTGAAGCTGGACACTCAATTGAGTCACCCAGGGGCCCCTATGAGGGTCTATTTCTAAGCTCCCTATTCTGTTCCATTGATCTCTTTTTCATCAATATCACACTGTCTTCCTATCACCTCACAGTAAGTCTGCAGGTTGGGTAATGTTGGTCCTCCCATTTTGTTCTTTGGCAAATGCCCACTTTTAACTAGCTATAGATTATTTAATTAGCTATATCATTTTAATATCTGATAGGGCAAGCCTTTCTTATCCCTCTTTTTTAGGGGATACTCTTTTAGCTATTTTTACATTTTTGTTCTTTCTGATCAACTCTAGGATTGTTTTGTCACATTAAGAAAATCCTTTTGGGGCGCCTGGGTGACTCAGTCGGTTAAGTGACTCTTGGTTTCAGCTCAGGTCATGATCTCACAGTTCATGGGTTCAAACCCCGCATCAGGCTCCATGCTGAGAGTGCAGAACCTGCTTGGGATTCTCTCTCTCTCTCTCTCTCACTCTCAAAATAAACATTTTTTAAAAAGAATAAAAAATCCTTTGGGGATGTTGATTGGGATGGCATTGAATGAATTTACAGATAGGAAAGAAGTCGTATCTTTAGAATCATAACAAGGTATGTGTCTCTATTGATTCATGACTTTATTTTTACATCCTTCAGAAGATAGTCCTCTCAGGGTGCCTGGGGGGCTCAGTCGGTGAAGCATCCCACTTCGGCTCAGGTCGTGATCTCACAGTTCATGGGTTCGAGCCCCGCGTCGGGCTCTGTGCCGACGGCTCTGAGTCTGGAGCCTGCTTCGGATTCTGTGTTTCATTTTCTCTGCCCCTTCCCCGCTTGTGCTCTCTCTCCCTCTCTCTCTCAAAATTAAATACACATTAAAAATTAAAAAAAAGAAAAAGAAAAAGAAAATCGTCCTCTGAACCTAGCTACTGCTTGTGGTCTGCAAGCAGGGGGGGTGGGGGGAGGGGCAGATCGTTGCAACTAAGGACAAGCGCAGTCACCAGGAGGAAAGTGACCTCCCAGCGGACTTCCTGGTGGGATGCCCAGCCAAAGGGGCCCTGAGGACAAACCATCTGGTGGAGTGGCCATCGAGGAGTCCAGCGAGGCAGGCGGTCCTTCTTAAGCGGCATGACTGGCATTAGGGGCTGGGTAAACTTTTGCGTGAGGGTAGGGGCCGCCTGTGCATAGTAGGATGCTTAGCCACATCCTCGGTCTCTGCCCACTAGCTGGCCTGCTTCCCCTTGGGACAGCTAAACATGTCTCCAGACGCTGCCAAATGTCCCCTGGGGAGCAAACATCACTCCCAACGAAGCACCAAGGTCTCGGAGCCTATGCGGCAAACTAATAACCGACGGGAGCGTGTGTGGTCAGCCGGCCGGGTGCCGGCGGTGGAGGTGCCCGTTGGCCTCCTAGAAAGGGGAAGCGCGACATCCCCCACCCCCACTCCGCCACATCCTGGCGGCGGCGGGGGAGGGATGCTCGGGTAGCCGACTTGAAGCAGAGCAGGGGCAGAGACCGATGCGCTCGTGCCCATCTGATGGAAGAAATCGTTGCCGGGGAATCGCCTGGCAGGGAGGGAACCTGAGGGCAGAAAAGGTATCCATCTCTGAGAACTGCACGTTTGGGGTGGAGAAAGGGAAACCATAATACTTCCAGCTCGAGAGGTTTATGTCACGAAGACTTGGCCAATCCCGACTACATGTCAGTCTCCCCGGTGGGGGGGGGGGGGGGGCGGCAGCGGCAGACTTATCGAGAAATGCCTTTACGTGAGCCGAGCCGGAGTTACGGGTCATGGTTACGGACGCTGGTTCACGCAGACAGCGCGCATTGGAGGCCTGGTGTGAGGAGAGCACACGGCACACAGGTACGGGGGTGCTTTTGAAGAGACGAGAGAGCTTAGCGGAGGAGGACAGGGTCTAGGGGGGTATCAGGAGGCAGGGGCCAGCACCTTACGAAAGGAGGGTCGCCTGGCTGGCTCAGCGGGCAGAGCATGTGGCTCTTGACTTCAGCGTGAGTTCGAGCCCCATGTTGGGCGTCAAGATTACTTTAAAAAAGTAAAAATCAGTGGGGGCACCTGGGGGGCTCAGTTGGTTAAGCGTCCACTTCGGCTGGGGTCAAGATCTCATGGCTCGTGAGTTCGGGCCCCACACCGGGCTCTGCGCTGACGGGGCTCGGGATTCTCTCTGTCTCCCTCTCTTTCTTCTGCCCCTTCTGCTTGCTCTCTCTCTCTCTCTCTCTCTCAAAACAAATAAATTCAAAACAAAACAAAACTCGGTTGAAGGAGGCAGTGTGTTAGAGACTCTCTAGAGGGAATATCGAGGGAACAAGTCTCACCAGTTCAATTTCTTATCCAAAACCACTTTTGTGGGGGCGCCTGGGTGGCTCAGTGGGCTAAGCTTCCAACTCTTGATTTTGGCTCGGGTCATGATCCCAGGGTCGTGGGACTGAGCCCCTCGTCGGGCTCCATGTTGAGCATGGAGCCTGCTTAAGATTCTCTCTCTCTCTCTCTCTCTCTCTGCCCCCCCCACACGTGTGCACTCTTCGTCTCTCAAAAAAATAAATCCAAAAAACTTTTGTGTAGTTCTGACTTGGAGAAGGTGGCACTAAGCAGAGAGGCCATACAGTGGGGGCAGGGAGGGGGGAGGCAGGAGGGAGCACTCACCGATGCTCAGATGTGCATGGCACCCGTAAATAACTAGATTGTGTCCGAAAGGACAGACACAGGGGCAGGGCTGGTTAACGGCCAGCGTCCGTGTATATTTGTTGGTGCCTGTACCGCAAAGGGAATAATGTCCCCGCGCGCGTGGGCACAGATCTCCATCCTACAGCGAGATCTGGCGAGGCCAGAGGTGATCTGTGGAATATCAAATGGTAAAAAGGGCCTGACCTTGACCCATCCACTGTCCCTGCCCCACGTGCACTAACAATGGAGAGAAGGGTCCAGAGACACGGAAGATGCGGTGGCTGGCAAGATCCTGTTACGCTTTGGGGTAGGTTGTAGTCAGAACGAACACGTATGACGTATAGACGTGCCAGGCATCATTCTCTACGCTTTACACACGTCACTGAGTTTTCATGTTAGGAGGTAGGCACAATCCATACATCCATTTTAGAGATGAGAAAATGAAGGCATGGGGGGTGGGGTGGGGGCTAACCTAGCCAAGGTCCCACAGCTCGGTAAATGAGGGCCGGGATTCTCACTCAGCCAGCCGGCCTTCGGGGTCTGTGCGCTTAACCACCATAGGCTGTACAGAAGAAATGTCCAATCTCTCAAAATGAGAATCATCTAGAGAACGACCAAAGCTCCTGGGTAGGCTCCAGGGACCTGTCACTAGCCCATCCCCACCAAAGAGTCTCATCTAGAAGCACGGCTGGGCACCTGGGCGGCTCATTCGGTTAAGCGTCCCGACTTCCGCTCAGGTCATGATCTTGCGGTTCGTGAATTTGAGCCCCGCACTGGGCTCTGCGCGGACAGCGTGGAGCCTGCTTGGGCTTCTCGCTCGCTGTTTCTCTCTCTCTGGTGGTGGTAGGGTAAGATAGAGGGAGCCACAGGATCGTGCTCTCTCCCTCTCTCTCTCGAAAATAAAGAAACGAGCTTAAAAAAAGAAACTTCCGAAGACTCAATCCAGTTAGTGACAGAAAAAGACTGCCCTTGGATTATCCACTTATCACCTCCCATCTGCCTGCCTGCCTGCCTGCAGATTACTGCCTGGATCCCTCACACCCCGGCTCACAACGGGTTACCAAACACATACGTAATGAATCAATGACCTACAATTCCCAGACTGCAGCCCTGTTCGTATGATCACTTCTGTTGGTTTTCTATCAAAGGCACATGCGGTCAGCGTGCAGGATGCGTCCAGGGCCTTTAAGACTCGACCCTAAGAGATATCCTGAAGCAGTGATGCTCATAAATTCCTACAGTACATAAAGAATGAGACTTGTAGATCAGATGTCAACCGAGGTTGGTTGAAAAAAGTTCTCTCAGGGGGATGAAGCGAATTGAGCATGAGTTTTCTGAACAACAACCACCACCAAAAGGCTGATCCATTCAGTTGGAGTCTCAGGCCAGAGGATAAAAGAACCTGGGAAAAACAAGATGAAAAAACGTGGCTGATTTTACGTGAGCTCTTTGCACATTCCTGGCAGCAGTGATCGGTTTTAAGGGTCAGAGTTCATATGACAATTAGAATGAAGAAGTTAGTTTTTCAGCTTCCTGTTAAACTCTTTCTCAACACACACACACACTACTTCCTATGCATCCTTCAGTGCCGTGTTCATGCCCTGTCTTCTCTGCAAAGCCTTTATTTTTTTTTAAAATTTTTTTTCAACATTTATTTATTTTTGGGACAGAGAGAGACAGAGCATGAACGGGGGAGGGGCCAAGAGAGAGGGAGACACAGAATCGGAAACAGGCTCCAGGCTCTGAGCCATCAGCCCAGAGCCCGACGCGGGGCTCGAACTCACGGACCGCGAGATCGTGACCTGGCCGAAGTCGGACGCTTAACCGACTGCGCCACCCAGGCGCCCCTCTGCAAAGCCTTTAAAAGAACAAAAAACAAAAACAAAAACTTTAAGAACGCTACGTTCAACCCGGGGCTCGAACTCACGCCCCCAAGATCATGAGAGTCGTGATCATGAGCCAGCCAGGCGCTCACAAAGCCTTTTTTTGCTCTACATATAGAAAATCTCTGCCTATTCAAGCACTTGTCATCATCGCCACTGATTTGCTATTATCAGACTTCTTCATACCATCTTTCTATGCGACTAAGTCTTATCTCCCTCAACCACAATCTCTCTTGAGGGCTGAGATATCTGTCCACATTGCCTTTGCATATAACGAAGGCTCCAGAAGTATCTGCTTGTCTAAACCGGCTTCATTTTCTGGAGACTGTTCACGCACATATTCCGTGCCAGGAACTTTTTTGGTCCCAGGGAAACAGAGGTGAAAAATCAGACAAGGACTTCACCTCTACGGAGTTTACCTTTTCGGTAAAAAAGTGGACGATCTAAACCTTCTTGTCTCTCTAGAAAGTTGCAGGAAGTTGTAGCTGGAGACCATAAGAAACAGTACAGAGCAGTTGAAAACACCGTGGATTGTGAGTCGTGATCTACGTTGGCCTCATCCCTAATTTGATATATATCTTGAGTACGTTTCTTTAAAAAAATTTGTTTGAAATGTTCATTCATTTTTGAGAGACAGAGAGCACGGGCGGGCGGCGAGGGTGGGTGGTGGGGTAAGATAGAGGGAGACACAGAATCGGAAGCAGGCTCCAGGCTCCGAGCTGTCAGCACAGAGCCCGACGCGGGGCTCGAACTCACAGACTGCGAGAGCACGACCTGAGCCGAAATCGGAGGCTCAACCAACTGAGCCACCCAGGCGCCCCGAGTACACTTCTTAACCATTTGTCATCTATTTCCCTGTATGTCATATACGGATCACATAGTTACTGGGAGAATTGGATCAAAAAAGATGCAAATACCTGCCGGAGGGAACTTCCTCAATCGGACAAAAAGCATCTATGAAAAACCCACAGTTAATACCACACTTAAAAGTGAGACTGGCTGGCCTAGTCAGAAGAGCATGGAACTCTTTCTTGATCTAAGGGTCGTGAATTCGAGCCCCACATTCGGGGTAGAGAGGACTAAAAAACCCAGAAACTTAAAAAGAAAAGTTAGGGCTCCATCGGTTAAGGGTCCGACTCTTAATTTCAGCTCGGGTCATGATCTCACAGTTTGTGGGATCGAGCCCCTTGTTGGGCTTCACGCTGGCAGCATGGAGTCTGCTTGGAAGTCTCTCTCTCCCTCTCTGGAAATAAATACTTAAAAAAATAAAAGTTAAAGACTGAAAGCTTTCTCCTATAGTTACCGTGTGACCCAGACTAACGCCATCTTGGACAAATCTGCCCCGATGACCTGTGACATGAATGAAGCCTTCTTGAGCAGTCCCTTCCCCCACATTCTTTATTTAACCATACCCTTAAGTACACCCTTGGGGCATAATGTCCTTGATAGGGGTCCTCCTGGATGGTCCGCAAACATATAGTCCCTAGCCTCTAGGGCTATAAAAGCAGGTCTCATGGGAAGGTGGGATTGCCCTAAGATCTCACCATAAGTCCTCTTAATAAACCATTTCCTGTCAGGCTGGATTTGTCAGCCTTTTTCTTCAGTCTTAATGGCTCCTACAGCCTTCGGAGGTTGTTTTGCATATACTACCCCCCCTCCTCTCTTTCCCCCTCTTTCATGGAACAATCAGTAATAAGACAAGGATGTCTGTTCTCCCTGATGCTATTTGATATTCTACTGGAAGTTCTAGCCAGGTTCTAAGTACGAAAGTGAAATAAAAATAATGAAGATTGAAAAGAAAGAAGTAAAACTATCTCTATTTTCTTTCTTTCTTTTTTTTTTTAATATTTATTCTTGAGAGGGCGAAAGAAAGAGCGTGAGCAGGGGAGAGAGAGAGCGAGAGAGAGAGAGAGCGAGAGACAGAATCTGAAGCAGGCTCCAGGCTCTGAGCTGTCAACACAGAGGCCAACGCAGGGCTTGAACTCACGAACCACAAGATCATGACCTGAGCCAAAGTTGGATGCTTAACCAACTGAGTCACCCAGGCGCCCCAAACTATCTCTGTTTTCAGATGACATGATCTTATATAGAAAGCACTAAAGAATCCACCCAAAAAAACCCTGTATTAAAGCTAGTGAATTCAGCAAGGTTTCAGAATACAAGGTCAATATAATGAATCAGTTGTATTTCTGTAAGCTAGCAATAAACAATCTGAAAATGAAATAAAAGCTTCACTTACAACAGCATTGCAAAGAATAAAATACTAAGGAATAAAATCAACAAAATATAAAACTTGTATACTGAAAACTCCAAAACATTATTGGAAGAAATTAAAGAAGACCTAACCAAATGGTAAAACGTCCCGTGTTCAGGGCTGGGAAGGCTTATTATTGTTAAAACGGCAATAATCCCCAAATTGTTTTATAGATTCACAGCAGATCCTACTAAAATCCCAGTTCCCCCCACCCCCTTTTTCTTGCAGAAATTGACAAGCTACTCTGATCTCAAAATTCACATGGAGATTCAAGGGCCCCAGGAGATCCAAAAAATCTTGAAAAAGAACAAAATTGGGAGACTCACGCTTGCCCATTGAAAACCTTCCTACAAAGCTATAGTAATCCAGACTATGTGGTAACCGGAATAAGGATAGACGTATAGACCAACGGAACAGAGCTGAGACCCCAGGGAAAACCCATGCTTTTATAGCCAACTGATTTTTTTTTTTAATTTTTTTTTCAACGTTTATTTATTTTTGGGACAGAGAGAGACAGAGCATGAACGGGGGAGGGGCAGAGAGAGAGGGAGACACAGAATCGGAAACAGGCTCCAGGCTCTGAGCCATCAGCCCAGAGCCCGACGCGGGGCTCGAACTCCCGGACCGCGAGATCGTGACCTGGCTGAAGTCGGACGCTTAACCGACTGCGCCACCCAGGCGCCCCTAGCCAACTGATTTTTGATAAGGGTGCCAAGACAGTACAAGGGGGAAAAGAATAGTCTTTTCAACAAATGGGTGCAAGGACAACCAGATATCCACAAGCAGAAGACTGAATTTGGACCCCAACCTCTTACTATCTACAAAAATGGAAATGGATCAAAGACCTAAAAGTGAGAGTTAAAACCGTAGAACTCAAAGAAAACACAGGTGTATATCTATCTCTATGACCTTGGATTAGGCAAAGTCTTCTTAGATACGACATCACAGCACAAGCCACAAAAAAAGAACACAGGCAAATTGGACTTCATCGAAATTAAAAAAAACTTGTGCTTCGAAGGATGCCACCATGAAAGTGAGAAGGCGACCCAAAGGACAGGAGATATATGGAAATCATAGATCTGATAAGGGACCTGCATCTAGCACATATAAAGAACCCTTACAACTCAATAATAAAAAGACAACCGATTTTTGAAAAATCGGTGACGATCTGAACAGACACATCTCCAAAGAAGACATAAAAATGGCCAATCGCCACATGAAAGATGCTCAACGTCGTCAGCCATCAGGGAAATGCAAATGAAAACCACAAGGAGAGACGACTTCACACCCACTGGGAAGGTGATAATCAAAGAAGCAGAGAGGGAAGAGTGTTGTAGAGAACACGGAGAAACGGGAATCTTTATACGCTGCTGCTGGGGATGTAAGGACCGCAGCTACGAGAGAAAATAGTCCAGGTACGGGCGCCTGGCGGCTCAGTCAGTTGAGCATCTGACTCTTGATTTGGGCTCAGGTCATGATCCCAGGGTTGTGGGATCGAGCCCCGCATTGGGCTCAGTGCTGCGCATGGAGCCTGCTTACGATTCTCTTTTTCTCTCTCTCTCTGAAATAAAAAAAAAAAAATAAAAATAAATTAACAACAACAACAACAGAGAAAATCTGGGCAGTTCTTGGAAAGGTTAATTGTAGAGTTACAATATGACCCAGTAATTCTACTCCTAGGTATACGTCCCGGCAAACTGAAAGCCTGTCTACCCAAAAGCTTGTACGCGAGTGTTTACGACATTAATAATAGCCAGAAAATGGAAATAGCTCAAATGTCCATCAAGTGAGGAGTAGATAAGATGCGGTGTATCCATACAAAGGAATGTCGTCCAGCCTTAAAAAGGAATGGAGTGCCGATCCATGCTACAGCATGAAGGAACCTTGAAAACACATTAAACGAAAGAAGCCAGTCACGAAAGGCCATGTATTGTATGATTCCACTTCTATGAAATGTCCAGAGCAGGCAAACCCAGAGATATGGAACGTAGATTCGTGGTTGTCAGGGGCTGAGGGCTGACTGATCGGCATCGGGGAGAGGCTGCTGGTATACATGGGGTGTCTTCTTTGCGGGGGGGGGGGATAAAATGGTCCAAAATTAATTGTGGTTGATGGCTGCACAGCTCTGGATATGCTAAAAACCATTGGATTGTGCATTTTAAGGGAGTGGGTTGTGAGGCATGTGAATTATAGCTCGACAAAGAGGAAACACATAAAAAAAAAAAAGCACACTGGAGTAAGTTTTCCAATGCCACACATGGAGGCAAATCTCTCTGTGGGACTCAGTCACCACTTCAACCAGGGGCTAGATAAACACACATGCACTTAGAGAGCGACCATTACGTGGTTGAGGGCTAGAAAAAAAGCCTTTATTGTAACTGGAACCAGATAAACAAAGCACTCTTGCTGGCCAACTCTCAGGAGAGGGGAAGAGCCTTTGACACAAACCCACTCCCCATCCCCAACCAACTTTTATTCTATGCCTGGCCCTTGCTGTTTTGATGGCTCAAGTGGTGTACTTTCAGCACAAGACCGAGACTGAAGGCAGCCCACCATTTTGTGGGTCAGAACCCCAGAAGACGTAGCGGATTATTACTATTTTGAAGAGCTTGGAAATGCCTATTACTCCAATACGCCGCTCAGATTCTTCACCTCCGATAAAACTAGTATTTAGACACGAGAAGCCTGGGTTGTTACACTGACCTATTTAGTTTGTTGATTAACCAGTGACTCATCTCTAGTCCCACGATACAGAGGTCAAGGTTCCAAGGCTATTGCTACCACAGCTGCTTTCTATTTCAGTTTTAAGAAGATGTTTACATGATGTATATAGGCAGGCAAATCACATAAACATGGTCACAACAACAATCCCGTCCACAGAGACGATGCCACTGGCGACAGCTGGTTACCAGGAGAGTTTGCGTGGACTTAGGTTCTCTCCGGGTTGTCACCGCCGCGATAAACAAACACTATCAGGGATGACTTATTCCGGTTTTACAATGCGCTCAAAGACCTACCAAAACAGTTGCTTCCAGGGGGAACTGGATTCAAGCTTGACTGGAAAACAACCAGTATAGCAGAAATGTATTCTTTTGACGCGAGTTAGTTTGTAGAGGCCGGGTCACTTCATGAAATCATTCAACTATACAAACAGTAATACCTAACACAGATCGTGATTCCAAACACACTTTCCTGGCTTCCTCTAGCCCAGCCCACCTGGTTCTCTACAGCTTGCTGCCCTTTGTCCGAAAGCTGGGAGAAATAAACCCTCGTGACACGGTGTCCCCACCTGGGGGGACTCATTGGCCACAGGACACAAAATTATCCTTCGGGTTTCCCTTTTTTCCCCTGAGCCATCAATAGCCCAGGGCCGGTATTTCCACATAAGGTCTCTTATACTTGGTATTTCTCCATTCTTGGGCTTATCTAGGGGGTTAGGGCCTCATAATTAGATTGCTGCAATAGCTAATTGGTTTCCACATTTCTATCTCCCTCTGCCTCAGACACATCTGACAGCAATGTAAAGTTGTAAATATCTAAACGTAAGAACGAATCAAGCGATCTGTCTAAAAACCTTTGACTGGCTCCCCCATGTTTCCTGGGTAAAGTCCAAACACCGTCAGCCTGCCATTCAAGGCCTTCCACCATCTAGGTCCGTGTTTTCATTCTAGGTTTATATCCTCTACTACTCCCTTGAACAAAACTCGTCTCCTCGGGGGCGCCTGGGTGGCGCAGTCGGTTAAGCGTCCGACTTCAGCCAGGTCACGATCTCGCGGTTTGTGGGTTCGAGCCCCGCGTCGGGCTCTGGGCTGACAGCTCAGAGCCTGGAGCCTGTTTCCGATTCTGTGTCTCCCTCTCTCTCTGCCCCTCCCCCGTTCATGCTCTGTCTCTCTCTGTGTCCCAAAAATAAATAAACGTTGAAAAAAAAAAAAAAACTCGTCTCCTCGACACCCCCTGGACTCCCGCTATTTCGTTTTGCACTTCTGTGCACGAGGTTCCTTCTGCCTGGAGTGCCCTCTCATCCTTAAGAGCCTGTCCAGGGCTTCCTTTTGTCCACAAAGCCATCCCTGAACACCATAATCCATAGCGATCTCTCATTCCTTGAATGTGATGAAAGGTAAGGACAGTGTGGCTCTGTTGGCAAATGCTCAGGTAGGACTTTTCTGGTCTCAGGCTGTCAGTTCTTGTATTAGGTAATCTTGTGTGTATCTTGCCTCCGCAACTACACTGCAAGCTCCTTGAGCACACGGACCAGTTATGTTACTTTAAAAAATTACCCATGGTACAGAACACTGTGGTGGGGGCCGTGATATGGGGCCAGCTGTCGACTAAAGACCACTGAAATGTCCCCAAGAAGCCTCATTCTAGGTGACGGCTCCTTACACACAGATACCAAATCTAATCACTTTAAACGTGAAACTAACTCTACGGGTTACTCCAAGATATGAAGGAATTACAAACTGCTTCTGGAACACTTCTGAATCCCCTATGAAAGTACAAAGTTAACCTTCAATAAATAATTTCATGCTCCCCTCAAAGCTTCAAAAGGACACGTAAAGAAAAATGGCCAGCCAGGAGCATAATCCCTAAGATTTACTTGATCACAAAGCATTTAAAAAAGCCAAGGCTCCATGCAATTCATTTCTATTTCAGTGTCTTTTTTTTTTTCTCTGCAAAATAGGCTAAACTAGATAAGGAAACTATGTCTAGAACCTGAAGTTTACATGAAAGCCGGTCAAAATGACGTGGGTAATTCCAGCAAAAGAAGTTCATTACATCTTGGTTTCTCTTGAATGATTTCGGCAGTCTGAGAGGTCTTCGTGGTTAGAAATGTAATCCCTAGCTAGCAGTCGCTAAGTCTGCGGTGGGTGTGTATCCTGACCCCCACCAGCCAAAATGCTGCAACCATCAAGTTCTATCAAAATACGTGCCAATCTTGCAAACTGGAAAAAAAGAGTCATTATAAAATGCCTACCTGCCTCTGCTGCTTTGAAAGCTCTGAAGTTGCATAGGGTGCACTCACTGTGAATTCGCAGGAATGTTTTATCTAGTTTTGTGGATGGCCCCCGATGACGAAACCCTGGCAACAGATGCCGCCTTCCTAGGGAAACCTATGTCATATATGAACCCTCGTCCTGCAAGTCGGAGAGAGCCCGCCTTGATTACCTACCCAGCTTCGCTGGATCAAAACTTGAAGGAACGGTTAAGTGTTGGTATTTCTAGGTACAGCCTTTCCTTGTGCAAGTCTCCGCTTTAAGTAACAATTTTGTCTCCTGGAGCCTCGCCTTGACTGCCAGCAGGCAGGATTTCAAGTGCCCTCCCCACTTTGAAATATCCATGTTTTCTGGAAATCTGGTCACTTTTGTGCTCTCCAAGGACTAGCATGATCATGCCGTGGGCTCCTCGTCAAGAAAAATGCTAAGTTCAAAGTATTGTCTCCTTCACTTCTAATTACAAATAAGTTTTACCTTTTATTGTGTTCCATTATACAATTTTACATAGTACCATGGTTACTGTAAGCGATAATTAAGCAAACTGAATTCACGTTGTTGAGCTCTGCTTCTCCGTATGTAGATTTACCTAAAAAAGTACAAACCGAGCACAGTGGTGCAATTTACCAGGCACTTTCAAGTTGCTTAGATATTTACAAATATGTAAGCACCCTGTTTGAAAGCATGAAAATTTTGGTGTCAGGAAGAAACACTCCGTGTGTATCACATCTTTACATTGGAACGTTTGCACAGCTCCGCTCATTCCTGAGAAAGGTCACAGTCTCGTTGTCACTTGACAGTTGCACGTCCTCATATTTCAGCAGTGTATCTTGGGGAACCATAACCTCTGTCACTCGACGTACCGCTAATGGCACAAAATACATGTAACGTGTTCCTCATCCAAGGGGAATGTATTGTGTCTTCTTGTAATATCTAAAACAAACAAAAGAAACGTACGTGTTTATCACGAGGCATAATGGCCGCTGTCAAGAAAGTATGTGCATGTGAAATTACAGGCATATTTCAATTTGTCACTGACACTTAGCTATTTAAAATGACATAAAGCAGAAAGAGCAAAGGATAACGTTACCGACTTAAGTCTTCAAAGCTGTATTACAGAGGCCGCATATTAAAAAAGCAGAAAAGATCTGGTTACTCATTTGGAAAAACAAAAGACTGTGAAATGCAAAATTCAAGAAAAAGTGAGAGGTAATGCGATCTTGAAAATATTTTTTAACGAATACTCATAACAAGAGCTCTAAACAGTGGCTCTCAGAATCACCCGTAGGGCGTTTCAAACACACAGATACCCGTGCTCCTTACCGAGAGACTTGGAAAATAATACCCAGTAAAGTCACAAGTGCGTATTTCTTTTCGAAAGATACACTACAATTACATAAGCTGATCGATGCAGAGGATTTTTCATGGAAATGAAGAACTCCATACATACAAAATATAAACTTTATATCCCATAAGTATATAAACATATATATTCATATTGATACAGAGATTTAAAAAATTTTTCCATCTTGTGTGACCAAAAGCAACAGAAAGCTCCTGCGTGGATTAGATGGAAGAAAAGAATACCATATACATCACATCTGACCTCCTTACTATGCGATCCCCACTTAGATCTCAAGCTTTCGATACTTGGTTCTCAAGTCAGCTTTTGAAAATTCAGTATTAAGCCCACAAACTGGTCTCTGGTGACAGCAATGAGTCACATCGTTTGTGTTGCTACAAACCACGTCTTGTAGAAACTCCATAATAATTTCCTCTTACAAAATTTGTAACTCATGACACTAATCTGAGAGCCAAGCAGAGGTTGGAGGGATGACTAATTATTTATCCACACCTGTCAGATGTGATAAGCCAATATGGGACTCACTGCGTAGAAAACAAAACATAGAGTTGGTAGCACTCTAACTCGTTAAGAAATCTGCAATTATGGGGCACCGGGGTGGCGCAGTCGGTTAAGCGTCCGACTCTTGATTTCGGCTCAGGTCATGATCTCATGATTTGTGAGATCGAGCCCCATGTCAGGCTCTGTGTTGACGGCTCAGAGGCTGCTTGGGATTCACTCTCTCCCTCTCTCTGTCCCTCCCCATTTTGCTCTCTCTCTTTCCCTCTCTCTCTCTCTCTCAAAAATAAACTTAAAAATGGATTTGCAATTAATAGTTTTTTAACTTTAGTTTTTTTTTTTAATTTTTTAACGTTTATTTATTTTCGAGACAGAGAGAGACAGAGCATGAACGGGGGAGAGTCAGAGAGAGAGAGGGAGACACAGAATCTGAAACAGGCTCCAGGCTCTGAGCTGTCAGCGCAGAGCCCGATGCAGGGCTTGAACTCACGAACCATGAGATCATGACCTGAGCCGAAGCCAGATGCTTAACCGACTGAGCCACCCAGGCGCCCCAAACTTTAGTATTTTAAAAAATGTTGATTTATTTACTTTGAGAGAGAGAGAGGGAGTGCAAGTGTGGACAGAGAAGGGGCAGAGAGAGAGAGAGAGAGAGAGAGAGGGAGAGAGAGAATCCCAAGCAGGATCCATGCTGTCAGTGCAGAGCCTGACAGGGGGTTCGATCTCACGAACCATGAGATCATGACCTGAGCCGAAATCAAGAGCTGGAGGCTTATACTGGATTCGACTCCTGAAATCATTATTGCACTATATGCTAACTTGGATGTAAATATAAATAAATAAATAAATAAATAAATAAATAAATAAATAAGTTGGAGGCTTAACCGACTGAGTCACCCAGGTGCCCCTGCAATTAATAGTTTTAAGATAATATAAATCCCCTTTTCAGAGTCAAAAGCTTGAAGAAGTTCTAAAAATAACTGTATATTGTGGTATACTGTAACAGATTATACCGAAAAGGGCCAAGGAATCTCCAGGCCATATATCTTTTGTCAAGTCATCATTTATGGAGCACAACAGAATAATTTATATGTCACAACACAGCTACACTTTATTTTATTTTGTATTATTTTATTTTCCTTTGGGAAATAACGTAGGCCAAAGTGTGACTAAAAAAAAAGGCTCTCTTTTATGGAGAAAAAAAAGGCTCCCTTTCCTTCTAATAGGAAAGCCTGAATTATAAAAACTCACTATAAAGTCAACATTTACTCAAAACGAGGCACACCTAAATATGATGCATTAGGACAGGACAGCTCACGTAAATATACACCAATAGAAACTAAGATTTTTCTTGGTTATCTATCAATGTATAATGTCAAGGATCTAAAATATAGGTCTCTACAACTAAATAAAATAGCCACGGCTTATGGGAATTAAATGAGAGATGGGAAACAGGACAGCAGATTTGTAAGATCCATACTTCAGGGGGGAAAAGAACTTTATTACAGTGACTGCTCTAAATCTCTTGATCACCGAAATAGCAGTAAACTGAATAATTTGTTTTCAGTTTGAGTGATTTAGAGTTCAAGGCTAAGTCATGCAGTTGCATGCAAATCAAGTAACCGCAATAGACTATACACTGGCTTAAAGCAGCGTGTGTCAGTGTTGTGTCTTTTGTGAAGAACTTTCTGCTGATTTTCTATGGATTATGAAGAACAGAAACCCATACACTGGACAGCTCCTAGGAACAGATCATGTAGTTACTTGATGAAAATACGCTTCTGAACAGTGATGGTAAAGAAAGGTATATCCCTACGCTTCTGAGCTTGAGATACAGACAACAGGGGCCCCTGAGTGGCATTATCAGTATGTTAAGCGTCTCTTACTTTAGGCTCAGGTCGTGATCTCATGGTTTGTGGGTTCGAGCCCCACGATTGAGCCTGCTTGCGATTCTCTCTCCCTCTTCCCCTCCCCAGCTCTCTCTCAAAAAACAAAACAGACAAAAAAAAAAAAAAAAGGAAGAAGAAGAAAGAAAATGAGCCTCCTGGTCATTCAATGCAACCTTGTGCTAACTAAATTTCCCACAGCCTTCCCTAAAGGGAAGCATACAAGATAAATTTGGAGAGGCAGAGCTTGATTCAAAGTCAACTAGCCTGTTTTCCTAGAAATATCTCTTCTTTTCCTCATCATTTCCATGCAGTTCTTTGGACACTAGCCACTGCTGGCTTATTTGTAAGTACACCCTTGGTGTGACAATCTCATCTGGGGGAATGCCTTCATCAAGCAATCACTGAAACGCAGCTACCAGGACAGAGAAGGTTCTGGAACCAGCTTTAAGAATGTGTTCTCAGGGTGCCTGGGTGGTGCAGTCAGTTAAGCGTCTGATTGGCTCTGGTCATGATCTCACGGTTCGTGGGTTCAAGTTCTGCGTCCAGCTCAGAGCCTGCTTTGGATTCTGCGCCCCCCCCCACCCCTCCCCCGGTCGTAGTCTGTCTCTCTCTCTCAAAAATAAATAAACATAAAAAAATTAAAAAAGAAAAAAAAAGAATATGTTCTCTAAAGAAGGGTTGTAGTTTCCCTTGTTTCTTTTAAGAAGTCTTAATTCCTTAAAAATTCAGAGTCTGAAGAATTTCTGAAGCAAATATTTATCTTATTGGGTGTTTTCATTAGTAAGGATATGAAGGTGACTTTAATAATAAGCTTACTAGGCTCAATCACTGAGGGATGAGACCATAATGCTAAGACTTTTACAAACATGTTGAAGATGTTAAAATACTTAAAGTAACAATCCATGTATACAGTGGTCAGGGTTCTGGCATAAAAATTCTGACGTTTAGGGGCACCTGGGTGGCTCAGTCGGTTGAGCGTCCGACTTCAGCTCAGGTCATGATCTCAAGGTTCGCGAGTTCAAGCCCCACATTGGGCTTTGTGCTGTCAGTGCGGAGCCCGCTTCGGATCCTCTGTCTCCCTCTCTCTGCCCCTCCCCTGCTTGCGCTTTCTCAGAAACACATAAACTTTAAAAAAAAAATAACCTAGGAACACTCTGGCTTTAAGATAAATAGATGTATAAAAGTCCTAACAACTTAATTATGACGTAATGTGGCTGGAAGTGGCGAACAGGTCTCGACTTCCCTATTTTTTAGGTTGTGGTTTTAATAAAGTAGCTGCAATTGTCAGGAACACTTAGTCATAGATGAAAATGCTAACAAGTTTTATGAAAACAGAGTTTTGGGTAGGCTGTTCAGGCATTAAGACAATTCTCAGGTTTTGGAAGCCTCTCAGAACATCACCTAAACTATAGTTTCTTATGGCTGAGACAGGGATATTCTTTTTTTTTTTTTAAGTGTTTTTTTATTTTATTTTTGACAGAGAGAGAGAGAGAGAGAGAGAGACAGAGCATGAGTGGGGGAGGGGCAGAGAGAGAGGGGGAGACCCAGAATCCAAAGCAGGCTCCAGGCTCTGAGCCGTCAGCACAGAGCCCGATGCGGGGCTTGAACTCAGGAACCTCGAGATCATGACCTGAGCCGAAGTTGGAGGCTCAACCGACTGAGCCACCCAGGTGTTTTTTGTTTTTGTTTTTGTTTTTTTTGAAAGACAGGGATATTCTTTTAGGGATTTGCCTCCCGTGCTCATCATTTTGCTTCTTGAGAGACTCTTACCCATGTTGACAGTAGAGCAGGTCAGATTTGCTCAGCTCATTACTTTCAATAGCACTGTGGCCCAAAGAACAAAATGGCTAATGACCGATAATTGCTTTAGCAACTGCTTCAGATAATGACTTCCCAGGCCATTTGCATTATATCATTGAAACGATTAAAGACAGTAGGAGCGAATGTGAAAACACCGACGGGACCATTTCAAGGGAATACATTTTGAACTAACAGATTCGGCTGAGTAACACTTCAGGGGCCCCAGATCATGTTTTCATTTTCAACCACCCTAAGACTTGCCTGCTCGTGGATAATGTCAGACAATTCTTTTACCATGTCTCTGAAATTTGACTTTAGCCCTTCATGGTATTCAATTTGATCCTCTTTAATTAGCCGCTCATTTAGCTCAAGTGCAATGCTGCATGCCTGTATGAATTTCCTGTAGACAAAAAGCAAAGACAATAAGGGTTTCGTCATTTATTCCTACAAAGTCTCACGGACCATCAATTTGATATTCACTTTAACCATGGCTTGCCTAGAAGGAAAATTAGAATCCTGTATTTGCTCACTGCTACTCTTTGCTGATGCCACTTCCTGAGTCTGAAATACCTTTTCCTTTCTTTCCCACCTTTCCCTTCTGGTTTCTTACTTTCTTTAAAACCTGGCTCAAAACGCAGGCCTTCTAGAAAGCCTATTTGCTCAGTCACTTGATCTTGTATCAGCTAACGTTATTGTGCTCACGTTAATTTGCATGTGCAGACAACGAGTCGTGCATTCAATTCAAAAGTAATTTATTTGGGGTTAGTATGTACCCAGTACAGTACTGGGTGCTACAGGTAAGAGTTATCTGCCCTGTGCTGGGAGCGGGGACAAAGATTGCGGGGGCGGGGAGGAGTGAAATCGGTGAAGGAGATTGAGAGCTACAAAAACTTGTTATAAAATGAGTAAGTCACAGAGATGAAAAGTACAGCCTAGGCAATGTAGTCAATAATGTTGTAATAACGTTGTATGGTGACAGATGGTGTGACCATACTTCCCGCGGGGAGCACTGAGTAATATAGAGAATTGTCAAATCAGTGCGTCATAGGCCTGAAACTAATAACACTGCATGTCAACTACACTTCAATAATTTTTAAAAAGTGGGGACAGTCGATGACTCATTGTAAAAGTCTTTCTCCATCATTTCAGGTGTTTATCTATTTAAATGCCCACGATCGGGCTGCAGGTCTTAGGGGGCAAGGTACCTCACTGCCCATTTGCTTTGTATCCCTATCATAGCAACTAGTAGAATCTTTCTGCACATGCCAGGCATTAACAAATACTGGCGAATGAGTGATTACTGGTTACTCTGCAACCTGGAAGGGCTGAGAACACACCGACAGGAAAAGTAAATGAAATAAACCAGCAGCAAACGAGTGGATAAGTTCTCTTTCTCCTTGGTGTGTTTTACTCAACCCGTCTCTCTTATTCTGAATATAAACTCTACATATTAAACAGATTTGTAATGCAAGACCATTCAGACATGCCTGGGGATGCTCAACTCAAGCCCTGGACCAGCAGAATCCCAACTGGAACTAAGAACACAAGATAGGAGGGGCGCCTGGGTGGCTCAGTCGGTTGAGCGGCCGACTTCGGCTCAGGTCAGGATCTCGCGGTTCCTGAGTTCGAGCCCCGCGTCGGGCTCTGGGCTGACAGCTCAGAGTCTGGAGCCTGTTTCCGATTCTGTGTCTCCCTCTCTCTGCCCCTCCCCTGCTCGTGCTCTGTCTCTCTCTCTCTCTCTCAAAAAATAAACATTAAAAAGAAATTAAAAAAAAATAAAGTACCATTAGAGGGTCACTTAGCTATTGTAAAAAAGAACAGAATGTCTTTTTTTGGAAGGATACCATTTGGTGAATATTTTGGTTTCTATGAGGAAGAAAATGGAGTCAAAGATAGAGGTCTAAAGGGAAAATGACAAAGCACTTACCTAAACATGTCTTTCAACTCATTTACTTTCTTTGGTGGATACTTGCTAGCTTGACTATCATTTAAGAAAGCTCTTGCATATGCTAATGGACCAGCATTTACCTAAATTACAAAGGGAGAAAAATAAGAGAGTTGTTAGAATGTAATCAAAAAGAAATGTCTACATTTCTCTCTTTATTATTTTTTTAAGATTTTATTTATTTATTTTTTAAGGAATCTCTACACCCGACATGGGGCTTGAACTCACAACTCCAAGACCAACAGTCGAGATCAAGAGTCACACACTCCACTGACTGAGCCAGCCAGGTGCCTCTGCACTTCTCCTTAAAAAAAAAAAAAAAAAAAAAAAAAAAAAAAAAAAGGGGGCGCCTGGGTGGCGCAGTCGGTTAAGCGTCCGACTTCAGCCAGGTCACGATCTCGCGGTCCGTGAGTTCGAGCCCCGCATCAGGCTCTGGGCTGATGGCTCAGAGCCTGGAGCCTGTTTCTGATTCTGTGTCTCCCTCTCTCTCTGCCCCCTCCCCATTTCATGCTCTGTCTCTCTCTGTCCCAAAAATAAATAAACATTGAAAAAAAAAAATTAAAAAAAAAAATCCCTGGGGCGCCTGGGTAGCTCAGTCGGTTGAGCCTCTGACTTCGGCTCAGGTCATGATCTTGCACTCTGTCAGTTCGAGCCCCGTGTCGGGTTCTGTGCTAACAGCTGCGAGCCTGAAGCCTGCTTTGGATTCTGTTGTCTCTATCTCTCTCTGTCCCTCCCCAACTCATGCTCGTGCTCTCTCTCTCTCTCTCTCTCTTAAAAGAAATAAAAATTAAAAAGCCCCCTCGATGCATTAAAAATCTGTACCTGAGAACCATATTTACTATTCTTACTGTAAGCTTATTCAAAAAAAAAATGACTAAAGCCAATAATCTGCAACGATCATATTCCAGTAAGGTACTTAATGACTTCTGCTCTGTAAATACAGAGCTTGGCTGCAGTCAGAGGAGTTTATGTTAAAGTCTTCTGCCATAATGCAAATTTTATGGCCGCTGAACATTTTTTTCGGTTAATCGAAAACTGCACAGGTGTTTGCACTCAGTAAGCGCAGAATACACACCGCGGTTCATGCTTGCTCTGTGCCCTCAGGAAAGCAAGCCTATCGAGAAACGTCTAAGACGTATTCAGCCACCGACATACCTGCACTGAGACACAACCCTGCAATTTCAGCTGCAGCTGAATCATGTCCACGTCGGCAGAGGAGCAAAGTTTTTTCAGCTCTGCCGTCTTATCTTTGATCTCATCAGTCGCGACATCGATGGGCTTTAAATGAATCTGCTGCTCATAGTTTATAGGGATCCTCTTCTTCACATACGGAAAGGAGTTTGAAGCTGTTAAAATGTTCAGATTGGTTGTGGTTATCTTTAAAAAATGATCCGTTCAAACGGCCAGGTCAAAGGAAAAAAAAAAAAATCCATGATGCTTAATTGCCCCCACCATGCTTTCTCTAGAAAGTACCGTAGGGTATCAGAAAGCACCGCAGTACTTCGGGATTGAGGGGGAAATTCTTTTTATCAGATACCCTAGAGCAATCGTGAATTACATATGGGGAAACTCTGGTATATAACATTGCCATGTCTGTGCAAGCTAGTGACAGAACAGCAGAAAAATGAAGGATTAAAATTTCAGTTCACACTTCCCTGCTGGCCACCTGCTACTTGTGTGTATCAAAAAGAAGCAAGTCAAACAAATGTTATCTCGCGAGGTCCTACTTACTGGTCAAGATGGTGCGGCGTTTACACTGTTCTTCTATGCAGCCTTGCTTTTTGCCTGATAATGTATAAGGTGCTTCAAAAACAAATCTGTTGATATTATGATTTCTTTCAAACTCGGTCTTTCTTTCTGTGAGTTCTTTGTCATCAAAGTAGGGCTTCACATAAGTGACTTGGATATGAGCATATTTTGGATCGAGATCTTTAGCGTTCACCTATCAAGTAAGAAAGTTTGGCTTTTTTTAATTCAACGGAAGGGAAGAGCAGGTACAGGTAAGATAATAAACTCCTTGGAGACTACTTGAGGAACACTGTCATTAGGATTGTGCTCCCAACTGAACACACACCTGGAGGAGAGCTTTATTCTTTTCGTAAGGATCATTTCCTCCTGATTGTAAAGAAGTTACAGAAACTTACATGGAAATTACAGAAATGTAGGAAGATAATATAAATTGTAATCCTGCCACTCAGCAAGGACCGTCGTTCACATTTTCACAGATTTCCTTTCAATCTGTACTCTGTGCACACACATTTACAAAGCTGAGGTCACGGTAGACGCTGTTTCATACTCTGATTCTTTAAAAATACATTACAATGGTTAACTGTACATTTGAATTCTGCCTCCATAAAAATAAGAATCTGGAGAGGATTCTGAGAAGGCAGGAGAGCACCAGAAATCTATCTTCCTACTTAGGCAACATTTACACGGGCAGAATCTGTCTGCTCTAACTATTTTGGAACTCTGGAGTCCACTGAAAGCTTGTAACCTGGAGGGGAAGGCCTGGACGGAAAATCGCAGTTAGGCCTGATTTTTGTCAATTTCAGCTCTTGGCACAACCCGTATCCTACCCCTCAGCCCCATGGCAGGCAGCTGTGCACATGTTCCCGAAACAGCTTGCAGGAGCCAGGGTGGGCAAGAAGGACCCTGTCTTCCAAATACTGGGGACCTGTGCTCTGACTGCTGTTTCTGATTATAGGGGTACAAAGAGGATACAGCCATTTTCGTTATAATCCCCCACCCCTGGCTGAACTGACTTCCAGAGGACTTTTTTTTTTTTAAGTTTGTTTGTTTATTTTGAGAGAGAGAGAGAGAGAGAGAGAGAGCGCACATGTGTGCAAGTAGGGGAGGGGCAGAGAGAAGAGAGGGAGAGACAGAATCCTAAGCAGGCTCCAGGCTCTGAGCTGTCAGCACAGAGCCCGACACAGGGTTCGAACTCACAAACCATGAGATTATGACCTGAGCTGAGATCAACAGTTGGAGGCTTAACCAACTGAGCTACCCAAGTACCCCTGACTTCCGGGGGATTTAAAAGATCTCTCCCCTTTATTTTTCCTTTTCCCTCTTGGGAGCCAGACATTGAAGACCAGGGCACTCAAAATCAACTGCATAGAGGAGGGAAGTGAGAAACTCACTACACATGCCCAGGGGAAGGTGCAGGTTCAGAAAAGACCCGAGAAGACCCTGAATTTAGGCAGATCCGTGATACAGAGACAGCCTACGGCAATTAAAACAAAACCCAGCAAATCCTGGAAAAGGGGGAGAATCTGATTTCTGGAATGATCACAGGATCAGTCCAAATGTACAGTTTTCAACAAGAAAAAAAAATCACCAGGCATCTAAAGAAACAGGAAAGTATGGCACATTCGGAGGGGAAAAATAAACCAACGGACACTTGTCTCCCCAAAAAGACCTGATAGCAGACCTACTAGAAAAAGACTTTAAAATAACTGTCTTGATGATCAAAGAACTAAAGGGAGCTGTGGAGAAAGTCAAGAAGACAATGTATGAACAAATGTCAACATCAATAAACAGGTAGGAAACCTAACAAGAAACCAAACCAATTTTTGGAGCTGGAAAGCACGATAAATAAAATGAAAATTCACTAGGGGGATTCAAAGGCAGACTTGAGCGGACAGGAGTTAATAGTCACAGAACCTGAAGATATGACAATCATGAGGAACATCACCCCGTGGACCAACACGCACACTGTAGGAGTCCTGGAAAGGAAAAGAGATGGAAAGAGGCAGAGGTAATAGTTGAAGAAATAATGGGTGAAAACTTCCCAAATTTGATAAAAGGCAGGAGGACTATAAACAGCCAAGAAGATTCTGAGTAGGGTAAGTCAAAGAGACCCACACTGAGCCACGTTAAAACCAAACTGTCAAAGAGTTTTGGAAGAATCAAGAGAGAAGCGACTCATCACACATAATAAGGAAGTCTCAATACGATGATCAGATTTCTTATCAGAAACTTTGGAGGCCAGAAGGCAGTGGGTGAGTGTAGTCAAAGCGCTAAAGAAAAAAAATCTGTCAACCAAGAATTCTGCATTAAAAAAAAAAATTTTTAAGTTTATTTATTTTTGACAGAGACAGAGCGCGAGCATGAGCTGGGGAGGGGCAGAGAGAGAGGGAGACACAGAATCCGAAGCAGGCTCCGGGCTCCGAGCCGTCGGCACAGAGCCCGACGCGGGGCTCGAACCCATGATCCATGAGATCGTGACCTGGGCTGAAGTCGGACGCTCAACCGACTGAGCCACCCAGGCGCCCCAGAATTCTGTATTTGACAAAACTGCCCTTGAAAGTGGGAAAGAAATGAAGATAGTCCTCAGCAAAGAAAAGCCGAGGGAGTTTGTTGCCACTAGAACCGTCCTACGTAAGATGCCGCAGGAAGTCTTGCAGCTTGAGATGAAAGGACACCAGACGGTAACCTGAAGCGGCGTGAAGAAATAAAGACCTCAGTAAAGGTAAATCCGTGGGCGATTATAATAGCTAATGTTATTGTGACAATGGTATGTAACTCCATTTTTTGCTTTCTACATAATTTAAGAGGCAAATACATTAAAAAATTATTGGTCTAAAAGCTAGTATTGTTGCAATTTTGGCTTGTAACTTAAAAATTTCGTTTTCGGGGCGCCTGGGTGGCGCAGTCGGTTAAGCGTCCGACTTCAGCCAGGTCACGATCTCGCGGTCCGGGAGTTCGAGCCCCGCGTCGGGCTCTGGGCTGATGGCTCGGAGCCTGGAGCCTGCTTCCGATTCTGTGTCTCCCTCTCTCTCTGCCCCTCCCCCATTCATGCTCTGTCTCTCTCTGTCCCCAAAATAAATAAATGTTGAAAAAAAAATTTTTTTTTAAATTTCGTTTTCTACAGAATTTAAGAGACTAACGTGTTAAATCATTAGCTTATGGTTTTGGGACACACAAAACATGTAATTCTACAACATCACCAACAGGAAGGGGTAGGGAAGGAGCTGTTAAAGAAGCAGATTTCTTGGTATGTTATGGAAATTAAACTGGTATAAATTCGAATTAGAGTGGTATAACTTTAGGATGTTAAATATCATCCCCATGAAAACCATAAAAATATACTTACAGGATATAGTCAAAAGGAAATGGGAGACAAATGTAACCATTCCACTGTAAAAAAACATCAATTAAACCAAAAGAAGACAGTAATGCAAAAAAAATGAGAGACAAAAAAGCTATAAGGCACATAAGAAAACAAATAGCAGAAGGAAAGAACTCTCTCCTTATCAGTAATTACTTGAAATGTAAATGGATTAAAATGTAATCAAAAGGGAGGTTTGCAGAATGGATAAGAAATTATGATCCAACTATGTGTGGTCTACAAGAGATTTATTTTAGGTCCAAAGACACACATGGGCTGAAAGTGAAAAACAGAAAAAGATATTCCATGCATACAGTAACCAAAAGAGAGCAGGAGTGAATATACTAACATTGAACAAAGTAGACTTTAAATTTTTAAAGGTCACAAGAGACAAAAAAAAGGACATTGTACAGTGATAATAGGTTCAATGCAGCAAGAAGATAAAACAATCATAAACATCTACACATCTAATAACAGACCATCAAAACATATAAAGCAAAAATTGACAGAGTGCAAAGGATAAACAGTTTTACAGTAATACTTGGAGGCTGTAGCACCCCACTCTCAATACCAGATACAGCAAGCAGACAGAAGGTAAGTAAGGAAGTAGGGGACCTGAACAACACACTTAACCAGCCACATCTCACAGACATATACAGAACACTCTACTCAGCGATAATATGCATTCTTCTCAAGTGTACATGGGACATTTTCCAAGATAGGCTGTATGTTAGGCCACAAACGAGTCTCAATAGATTCAAAAAGACAGAGACCATAGAAAGTATCTTCTCTGACCATGAAGGGATGAAGTTAGAAGTCAATAACAGAAGTAAAATAGGAAAGTTCATAATTTTGTGGAAGTTCAACACTTAAAAATCAATGGTCCAGGGGCGCCTGGGTGGCGCAGTCGGTTAAGCATCCGACTTCAGCCAGGTCACGATCTCACGGTCCGTGAGTTCGAGCCCCGCGTCGGGCTCTGGGCTGATGGCTCAGAGCCTGGAGCCTGTTTCCGATTCTGTGTCTCCCTCTCTCTCTGCCCCTCCCCTGTTCATGCTCTGTCTCTCTCTGTCCCAAAAATAAATAAACGTTGAAAAAAAAAAAAAATCAATGGTCCAAAGAAAAACAATCACAAGGGAAGTTGGGACATACTTAGAGAGTAATGCAAATGAAATCACAACATACCAAAGCTTACAGGACACAGAAAAAGCAGCGCTAAGGAGGAGACTTATAAACACAACATTACAAAACAGGAAAGGTCTTAAATCAACAACATGACTTTACAACTTAAGGAACTAGAAAGAGAGGAACTAAACCCAAAGCTAGCAGAAGGATGGAAATAAAGGTTAAGCAGAGATCAATGAAATAGAAAATAGGAAAATAGGGGCGCCTGGGTGGCGCAGTCGGTTAAGCCTCCGACTTCAGCCAGGTCACGATCTCACGGTCCGTGAGTTCGAGCCCCGCGTCAGGCTCTGGGCTGATGGCTCGGAGCCTGGAGCCTGTTTCCGATTCTGTGTCTCCTTCTCTCTCTGCCCTTCCCCCGTTCATGCTCTGTCTCTCTCTGTTCCAAAAACAAATAAACGTTGAAAAAAAAAATTTAAAAAAAAAAAAAAGAAAATAGGAAAATAGAGAAAAGCAATGAAACCAAAGGTCAGTTCTTTGAAAAGATCAATGAAGTTGACAAATCTTTAACTAGATGGACTAAGAAAAAAAAAGGACACTCAAAAGTGCTAAAATAGGAACTGAAAATAAGGACATCACTACCAAATCTACAGAAATAAAAAAGATTGTAAGAGTACTATGCACAACTGTATGCCATCAAATGAAATAACCTAGACGAAATGAACAAATTCCTAGAAACACACAGCCTACCAAGACTAAACCATGAAAACAAAATAGAAAACTCTGAATAGCGCTATAACTAGTGAGGAGATTGAATCCATAATCAAACATTGTCTGATGGAAAAAAAGCTCTGACCTGATGTCTTCACTGATGAAGTCTACCAAACACTTAAAGAAGAACTACCACCAATTCTCAGACTCTTCTAAGAAACCGAAGAGGAGGGAACACGCCCTGACTCATTCTGTGATGTCAGCATTACTCTGAAACCAAAGCCAGACAAAGAAAATCTATAGACTAGCATCCCTTACGAACGCTGCTGCAAAAATCCTCGACAGAATATTGGCAAACAGAATTCCATGGCATATTAAAAAGGATTATATGCCATGACCAAGTAGGATCTACTCCCGGAATGCAAGGATGGTTCAACATATGAAAGTCAATCAATGTAAATACAACCACATAAACAGAATAAAGGGGGAAAAAAACTACATGATCACCTTAATTGATGCAGCACATGCATTTGACAAAGTTCAGCATCCTCTCATAATAAAAATACTCAACAAGCCAGGAATAGAAGGAATTTTCCACAGTCTGATCAAGGGCCACTATGAGAAACCCAGAGCGAATGTTATACTCCATGGTGAGAGGCTGAAAGCTTTTCCTCTAAGATCAGGAATAAAGCAAGGAGGCCTGCTTTTGCCACTTCTATCCAACACGGTGCCGGAAGCTCCAGTGAACGGCACACGCAAGGATGGTGAGAGCAGTGAATTAATTCTACGCTACGTGTCCATGCAGCAAAAAGCGTATTATACTGATCACAGTTCTATGTGGCCATCAACATGACTTTTGACGGATATAGGAATGAACATGATTTATTGGATCGGTCCCTCATCAAGAGAGTCTTCGGTTGTTTCCCAATGTTTTGCTATTGCAAAGAATGCTCTGATGAACATCCCTGTATTTAAAACTATGTGCGTTTTTTTTTCCTGACTTAGTCCTCAGGGTCAATTCCTAGAAGTTGCTCAGTTACAAGATTTACCTGGTTTTAAGGATTTTGATATATATTACACAATTACCCTACAGAAAAACCTACCGGTTTGTATATCCACAAGAAGTGACTGACGTTGGAAGAGGGCGTACCCTTGACTACATTAATCCTACCTTAGGTCCTCCCGTCCTTCGAAGGGGACCACAGGAAAGAACGGTTCTCTTCCAGAGACATAAAAATTATGGTAGTTATGGGCCCTTTCATGAAGAGTCTATATTCCATGTTTATATTCTGCTGGAGGCAAAACTCAGAACTGTCCGTGCTGGACTTTCCACCTGTGGGCTCTAGATACCCTCCCCTCTATCAGTCTCCCCATGAACCTGACACTATGCCCAAGCCCCTCTCTCAGTGTTCTCTCAACTCAACTGGCTTGTGACTTGAGTGTTGAGGACTCTGTCAGTGTCGTTGCACTTTACGACAGGCCTGGTTCTGTGTTTAGTGTAGAAAGCAAACATTGAAACAAACAAAAGAGACAACAAAAACCTCTCTGGAAACAGTCTCTGTATCCTTTTTTTTTTTTTTTTCTCCACATATATGGGAGACGGCCAGGAGATACAAAGTTCCTTAGCTTCTTTTAGCTTCTCCAAATCCATTCTATCTGTTCTTACGTAAATATCTAAAAGCCTGTATCTGGAAATCTTCATCTTTTTTCTCCCAGTACATAGCTAGATTTCTCGACAGAGAACACACTGGTGGTTGCCAGAGGGGAGAAGGGTGGGGGGCGAATGGGCAAAATGGGTAAGGGGAGTGGGAGATACAGGCTTCCAGCTATGGAGTGCATAATCAGGGGAATAAAAGGCACAGCACAGGGAGTACAGTCGATGGCATTGCAGTAGCTTGTACGGTGACCGACGGTAGCTCCCCTGGTGGTGAGCACAGCGTAACATACCGAGAAGTTGAGTCACTATGTTGCACACTCGAAACTAATGTACCATCGTGTGTCAACCACACTCAGAAAAAGTAAGCTAGATTTCTCCTAAGAGGCACCTCAGGAGATAGGTGAGGTAATTATCTGGGCTAAGACAAGACACAGAAGGGAAATACACAAAAAGAGGTCAAGCCTGATTTTAACCTTATAAAAGTAAAATATGTACATGGTAAAACATTCAGGGGGGCCTGGTGTGGGTGGCTCAGTCGGTTAAGCGTCCGACTTCGGCTCAGGTTGTGATCTCACGGTTCGCGGGTCCGAGGCCCGCGTCGGGCTCTGTGCTGACAGCTTGGAGCCGGGAGCCTGCTTCGGGTTCTGTGTCTTCCTCTCTTTCTGCTCCTCCACAGCTCACACTCTGTCTCTTTCTCTCTCAAAAATGAATAAATGTTAAAAAAATTAAAAAAAAAAAACAACCACATTCAAACAGTACACAAGGGTATAGGGGAAAAGTAGAAAATTTCTTTCTATGTAAGATTCTGGTCCCTCTCCTCAGGGGTAAGCATGGTTAACAATTTTGTATGTATCATTCCGGAAATTTCCTAAGTATATACAAGTTATTGTGAATATCAATGTTTGCACAAATGTGATCATCCTATCCATGACATCCTGCACCTCACCTTTCCCCCCCGCCTCAATAAAGTATCTTGGTAGGTTCAAACCAACACTTAGAAATCTATCTCAATTAAAAAAAAATTTTTGGGGCGCCTGGGTGGCGCAGTCGGTTAAGCGTCCGACTTCAGCCAGGTCACGATCTCGCGGTCCGGGAGTTCGAGCCCCGCGTCGGGCTCTGGGCTGATGGCTCAGAGCCTGGAGCCTGTTTCCGATTCTGTGTCTCCTTCTCTCTCTGCCCCTCCCCCGTTCATGCTCTGTCTCTCTCTGTCCCAAAAATAAATAAACGTTGAAAAAAAAATTAAAAAAAAATTTTTTTTAATGTTTAATTTTGAGAGAAAGAGCACGTGAGCGTGAGTAGGGGAGGGGCCGAGAGAGACAGAGACAACAGAATCCGAAGCAGGATCCAGGCTCCGAGCGGTCAGCACAGAGCCCGACGGGGGGTCGAACTCACGAACCGTGAGATCATGACCTGAGCCGCAGTCGGACGCTTAACCGACTGAGCCACCCAGGCGCCCCTATCTCAATTTTTTAATGCATAGGTTGCCACATCCATTAGATTGATAATACAATTTCTTTAGCCACATGGACGTTTAGATGGCTTCCCGGTTTTTGCTACATAAACCCTGCAGCAATGACCACCTTTAATCACACATCTTTATGGTAGCGAACACCCACAAGATAAAATCTTAAAGGTGACATCATTGGGTCCAAGGAAACGCAGGTTTTGAAATATTAGAAAACCTCGCCAAACGGTTCTTCAAATGGTCTGTGCCCTCCAGCGGAGTTTGTTCTTTGGCAAGGTAAAAGAGTGTTTTTAATTTTCACTTTCACACATGAAGAAAGAAACAAGGAACTTGTAAGCAACTGCTTATTATGTCTGTTGTCTACGGAGAAGGACTAAAATATTGTGCCTACAAATAACGTCAGGGGCCCAGCTGCCCGACGGTGCTTTTCCGCTAGCCCTCACGAGCCAGGTTTTCATGGGCAGCTTAGAGTAGAAAACTGCACATGCTGTTCAGCAAGCCTGGCTTTCCATTAACTTTCCATTTTTGGTATCAGTTATGTGGCAGTGAGCCTAAGACTATCTGGCTGCAAGGAGCTAAAATCTTCCGTTGTCTTAACTTAATAAACACCACGAACATAGCGAAGCTGGTAAGAGGTAGAGAGGGTTTGCCAAATATTAATGAATTCCAAATCTACTGGCCTGTCAACTTTTACATGTCTAAGGCATACGGTCAAGATAAAAGCAAGAGAGACAGGTGAGTCTACAAAGGGAAGACATCGTTTTCTTTTCTTTTTTTCCTTTGAGAGAGAGAGAGAGAGAAAAAGAGGGTGCAGTGGGCGAGCAGCAGAGAGAGAGAGAAAGAGAGAGAGAGATTGAGAGAGAGAGCGAATCCCACAAGGGGCAGAGACAGACAGAGAGAGAAACGGGCCTCACCCGAAGTGGGACTCAAACTCACGAACCGTGAGATCGTGACCTGAATCAAAGTCAGATGCTTAACTGACTGAGCCACCCAGGTGCCCGACATCATTTTCGGGGTAGGCCAGGACGTGTCTTTACCGTGGCCGTGAGCTTTCCACTCTGGCAATGCTACCTACTAGCTGCTAAGCCACTTGCATCAGAGTCGCTCGGTAAATACTGCCGTGGTCTGCAGATCCTGAACCGTGTAGGCCCCTTCCTACCTTAGAAGCCAGCTCTCGTTCTGGGCACACCAGTGGCGACTAAGAACGGTCAGGCAGTCCCACTGTGCTTTCCCAAAAGTCTGCCTCGAGGAAACTATGCGTCTCTAGCAGGGAGCCTTTCTTGCTAGAATCTTTCTCATCCTGGCCTGGCAAGGCCTGCTGGGACGGATACCCTTTAGAGCAAGTCCCAAGGGATCTCTCCTAAATTTACTTCATTGCAAATGTAACTACCAAACTAAGGATACTTTATAATAAAATGCACTAAAAGCACTAGTATCATCTCCATTTTATTAAAGAGAAAATATGAGGCACAGAGAAATTCAGTGCCTTCCCTATGGTCAACCAGCGGGCAAATGGCAAGAGAATGGAGATTTGAATCCTTCTCTCTCAGACTCCAAAGCCCCTGTCCTTTCTCTCTCTCTTTTTTTTTTTAATGAAAAAAAAATGTTTATTTATTTTTGAGAGAGAGAGAGAGGGAGAATGTGAGCAGGGGAGGGGCAGAGAGAGAAGGAGAGAGAGAATCCGAAGCCGGCTCCAGGCTCTGAGCTGTCAGCAGAGAGCCTGACGTGGGGCTCGAACTCACGAACCGTGAGATCATGACCTGAGCTGAAGTCGGACGCTTAACCGACTGGGCCACCCAGGTGCCCCTCCGGTCCTTTCTTTCAATATCTGGACAGGCTCTATTTCCAAACTTCTCCCCCACCAGCCAGAAAAGGAAAGAGTCAGGAGCAGTGTAGCATGCTTGGAACAAATAATGATTTCAAAATGCAGGGTCTAGGTTACCTTGTCTGAATCCTGAATTATTTTCACATTCTCTGTACCGAATTTTTCACCATAAAGTTTAACGAGTCTCAGGGAAATCTCCGAGAGGCCGGTGAGCTTGGGTTCTTTATAGATGTATTCCTTCCCATCCTCTTCTTCAAAAAAAGACTATGGCAAAGTGAAACACACAATCACTTACAAATAGCACGAGCCGGCACGGCATTTACAGAAAATGTACGAGATAACTAGCAATAGTATGCTTGAGATACATTTTAAGCGGCACCAAGAGCCACATGGGTACTGACCCTTTTAACTTCAAATAAATATGAATTTTCCGATTCACAGTCACATGGCCATGTACTTGGCCTGAAGATTTCCACGCTCGTGTTTTCTCCTTCCCTGTCACACTTACCTATTTTTCGTTTGAAAGCTCTCAGTACTGGGTATTAAATATATACCTTAAGAGGTTTAACAGAAAATGAAACTGAGGGAGAAATTCCAATCTTCTGCGTTGGACTCTGACCTACTGGATTTAGATAGGGAAACCAAAGTGAGCGTCACACTTACAGAGGCTTCCGGCTGTTGTGCTAGCCGCTCTATCTAGACAGAAGGCAAGAACCAATGCCTGCTGCTATAGTAATCTAATAATTCAAAGGTGAATGTTTAGAAAGAAAAACAACTTTATGAACGAAAGTATACTTACTTGGCCATAAAAGGCAACTCTGAAGAAAGTCCCTAAAAGTCTTTTTTTTGTGTGCATGACCTCTAGAATTTTTGTGTAAGCTCCATGAAGAGTTCTATAAACTTGAGTAAGTTTCTGAAAAAGGAGAATATACAAACCAGCTTTATCTTTTGGTTAATTACTAAATGGCTAAGATAAATACACAGCGGCGGGGGGGGGGGAGGGGGTTGGGGGAGAAGCAACGCTATTTCCTTTTCAAAATGTGTTTTGGGGTCAGCCACACTCCCCTGCCCCTCTGTCACAATTAGACGAAATTCCTCAACAATGTCAAGGCTAAGGGTAGAAATTAAAATGGTCAATAACCATTGCTACTAGATGCGTATCTGTGGGTTTATTTCATTCATACCTCAATGGGAAGGCATACTTTAAACCTACTGTATTATTGACTACAATTTGCGTTATATCTGAATTAGTTTAACTGAAAGAGAAGCCAGATGCTTTTTGGCTTGAGCCTTTAAGGCAAAGGCGAGAATTAAAAATTCGTGCAAAAACTTCTGGAGATAAAAATAAATGCAGATGCAGTCAAGCTCAGAGAAACAGCAGACGCTGGGGGTAATTTCCTCTCCCATTGTTGGATGAAGAAATAGGGTGGAGTGATGAGGAAAGGCTTGATTTAGGATGCTAGAGAGATCTGGATCCTTCCATTCTGAGGCATAGATAGTAGCCCCAGAAATACAGCAGACCACCAAGAGAAAAAAACAAACAAACCAAATATGCAGATACAAAAATAACAGTATATGCCTCAGTGAGGACTGCTTTTATACAAGTTTACAGAAGTTTTCTTTTTTTTTAAATTTTTTAAAAATGTTTTTATTTTTGAGACAGAGAGAGACAGAGCATGAGCAGGGGAGGGGCAGAGAGAGGGGGAGACACAGAATCCGAAGCGGGCTCCAGGCTCTGAGCTGTCAGCACAGAGCCTGACGCGGGGCTCGAACTCACAGAGTGTGAGATCATGATCTGAGCTGAAGTCGGATGCTTAACCCACTGAGCCACCCAGGCATCCCTAATTTGGATTACTTTTATTTTTATTAAAAAAAATTTTTTTATGTTTATTTATTTCTGAGACAGAGAGAGACAGAGCATGAGTGGGGGAGGGGCAGAGAGAGAGGGAGACACAGAATCCAAAAGAGGCTCCAGGCAACGAGCTGTCAGCACAGAGCCCGACGCGGGGCTCGAACTCACGGAGTGTGAGATCATGACCTGAGCCGAAGTTGGACACTCAACCGACTGAGCCACCCCATCTGTACACCCAGAAAAAGGGAGCACATTGTGCCAAGTACATTATTAAGAATGTGAAAAGCCAACCTACAGAATGGGAGAAAATATTTGCCAATCACAGATCTGATAAAGGTTTAGTATCAGAAAATAATAAAGAGCTCTCACAGTTCAACAACAAAAAGACAACCCAATTTAAAAAGGGGCAAGGCTTTTGAACAAGCAGGTCTCCAAAGAAGATACCCAAATGGCTAAGAAGCACATAAAAAGATGTTCAAGATCCTCGGTCATAAGGAAATACAAATCAAATACCATAATGTGAACACACTTCACATCACACTAAGATGGCTTTCATGAAAAACCCAAAACAACAGGTGTTGTTCGGACCGTGGAACGTATACATTGTGGGTGGGAAGGGAAAAGGGAAAACAGTTCAGTGGTTTCTTAAAACGTTAAACATAGACTCATCCCATGACCCAGCAATTCTACTCCTAGGTATATACCCAAGATAAATGAACACAGTTGCCGTGCAGAAACGTCGACACAAATGTTCACAACAGCAGCAAGTCTCCGTAATAGCCAAAAGGTGAAAAACGACCCAAATGTCTGTCAATGGATACGTGGATAAACAAATCGTGGCGTAGCCATGCAATGGAAAATCATTCAGCCATAAAAAGCAATGAAGTTGTGACAGACGCTACAACGTGGACGAACCTCTAAATATTATGCTAAGTGAAAGAAGCCAGACACAAAAGGTCACATCTCTATGAATCCTTTTTTAATGACACATCCAGAATAGGGAAACCCACAGGGATGGAAAGCAGATTAGTGGTTGCCAGAGGAGGGCGGGTGGGAGGGAGAGGAACCACTTAGTGGGTAGGACGTGTTTTTCTGGGGTGATGAAAATGTTTTGAAAGTAGAGAGAGGCGGCGGGTTCAGAATATCACGAATGCACTGAATGATACTGAATCGTACACTTTAAAAATGGTTAATTGTGTATTACGTGAGTTGCACCTTGGTAAAAACGGGGAGCACAGAGAGGCTGTGCTCAATTTGAGGGAAATCTTCCTTATCTTTATGGCTGCTGTCTCTGACACTTTTTCAGCCCGTCCCATAAAGATGCAGTGAAAAATGATATATCAGTGTCCGAGAAACAAGGACTACATCTCATGTGGAACGCTAGGGGATCTGCACAGACCTTTACAAGCCGACAAGGGAATAGATGGAGTATCCCTATAGAAAACAGCGTTTCCTTTCATGTGTAAAGATATATTTTTCTTTCTTCCCTATTAGTTGATTGAGTAGCAAAATACTCCCTGAGGTTCTTTTCCTTTTTAAGATTTTTTTTTTTTACATTTATTTATTTTTGAGAGACAGAGGAGAGACAGAGCACAAGTTGGGGAGGGACAGAGGGAGAATGAGACACAGAATCTGAAGCAGGCCCCCGGCTCTGAGCCTGAGCTGTCAGAGCCTGACGCGGGGCTCGAACCCACAAACGTGAGATCATGACCGGAGCTGAAGTCAGACGCTTAACCCACTGAGCCACTCAGGCGCCCCCTCCCTGGGGATGTAATAGCCTTATCTTCAAGCTGGTAAGAAAGCGGGTATTCTGGAAATTTTACAAAGGTTCTTAGGATGTCATGTTTTGCTAAAAGGGGCAATCATCTTGTGGGCTATTCTTTGCCACCTCTGTGACCTAGGTTTAGTTATTAATAGAATCACTTGAACTCCGCTATGATTTTTCAGGCATGCCTCACACACCCTAAAACTACGGCAGAGAGAGAAAAGGCCTAGAACCTGGGAAGAAAAAGTGAGTTTGATCAGGGCCAGTCTGAAGAGAGATTAGAACAATGCAGATGATATTAAATGTATGTGTTTTCCTTCTGGGAAAACGATGAAAGCATACTTGCTATACTTAAGGATAAATTGCTTTGCTTTTTTTTTTTTTTAATTTTTTTTGTTTTAACGTTTATTTATTTTTGAGACAGAGAGAGACAGAGCATGAACGGGGGAGGAGCAGAGAGAGAGGGAGACGCAGAATCGGAAACAGGCTCCAGGCTCTGAGCGGTCAGCACAAAGCCCGACGTGGGGCTCGAACTCCCGGACGGCGAGATCATGACCTGAGCCGAAGTCGGACGCTTAACCGACCGAGCCACCCGGGCGCCCCCAAATTGCTTTGCTTTTTAAAAAAAGGGGTTGAGGGGCGCCTGGGTGGCTTAGTTGGTTGAGCGTCAGACTCTTGATTTCAGTCCAGGTCACGATCTCACGGTTCCTGGGACTGGGCCCTGCAATGGATTCTGGGCCAGGCGTGGAGCCTGCTTGGGACTCTCTCTCGTGCTATGTCACTCTGCTCCTCCCCTGCTCACGTGCTCTCTCTCTCTCTCTCTCTCTCTCTCTCTCTCAAAATAAATAAACATTTTTTAAAGAAGGCTTGGATCCTAAACCACCCCTTCCTAATACGATAGGCGTAGAAATTACGATTCGGACTCCAAGACTTGAATATAAAACCTGGGCCGGTGGCAACAGGCATTCCTTATACGACGTTCTTTATTAATTACCCTTTACCAACAGCTTTATCTGACAGACTAAATTGGAAAAAAAACTCGTCCCAGTAGGGCTACCAGCCCCTTTGGTCTCCCCATGGAACTGCCAAGAATCATAAAAGCCTATGACTCTTCCCGGGACAACATGGAAATTCAATAGCTTTTTTTTTTTTTTTTTTAAGTTTATTTTCAGAGAGAGAGAGAGAGAGAGAGGGAGCAGGGGCAGGGGCACAGAGAGAGGGCCAGAGAATCCCAATCAGGCTCCGACGTGGGGCTCAAACTTATGAGATCATGACCTAAGCTGAAATCGAGAGTCGGATGCTTAACTGACTGAGCCACCCAGGTGCCCAGGAGATTCCATACCTTTATTAGGCGAAGGTTTGGTGAAGACAGCACTGAATTTTTTTATGCCCTGAGGGGAAGTGGTGGGGGAGGTGCTAGATTAAAATATTTTAAGAACCACTTGTATAATCTAAAATTTAATTTATATTCTGGATGTTTTACCCTCAATTTCCTTTGGAAAAAAAATTTTTTTTAACGTTTATTTATTTTTGAGACAGAGAGAGACAGAGCATGAACGGGGGAGGGGCAGAGAGAGAGGGAGACGCAGAATCGGAAACAGGCTCCAGGCTCTGAGCGGTCAGCCCAGAGCCCGACGCGGGGCTCGAACTCACGGACCGCGAGATCGTGACCTGAGCCGAAGTCGGACGCTTAACCGACTGAGCCACCCAGGCGCCCCTGGAAAATTTATAGGAATATAAGGTAGGATTCCGATTTTAGGATGTCACAGGACTTTTAAGGATAGGAACTTTCAGACTGGACAAATGTGTCAACACAACATAGTTAAGTATCTATGTTCTACAATAAAATACAAATGCCAGGATATAATTAACCTTTTATTCCTCAGAGGACACATATTAGAGGGATAGGAACATAACGATGGTACCGTGTTTTCCGAGACCAAAATAAAATATAGTTTAGGCCAATGATGCAAATGTTTAGACTTTTTTTTTAATGTTTATTTATTTCTGAGAGAGAGAGAGAGAGAGAGAGAGAGAGAGAGAGAGACAGGAGCCAAAGCGGTCTCCAAGCTGTCAGCACAAAGCCTAATGTGGGGCTCGAACTCACAAACCTCGAGATCAAGACCTGAGTCGAAGTCAGAGGCTCAGCTGACTAAGCCACCCAGGCACCTCCAATGATGCGAATGTTTCCATTACCCACCTCAAACTCACGACGTTTCTCATAAATGGGAATGATCAACTTGGAGATCTCAGAAATGACTTCATAGCGTTCTGCTTTCCATAAGCCATCCACACATTGTTCTAGCAACTCCAGCAAAACTTCCTGTGTTAAGGGCAAAATGCAATCAGGAATTAGAGGCGGTTTTAGAGTTTTGGCAAAGAAATTTTGAACCGTTTCAAGTTCGTAGAGAACAAACAACGTGTACAGAAGGGAGTATGCTTGTGTGACTCTATTTTCTAAATCAAACACTTGTAATGTCTGAAACTGAAACCACTCTTAAAAATATGAAATCAATATTGATAATAGTGAAGCGTACCTATGGATATCGTTTACTCACATAGTGAGGATGTTAACTGTACTTAGAAACGTAACCCTTGGGGCGCCTGGGTGGCGCAGTCGGTTAAGCGTCCGACTTCAGCCAGGTCACGATCTCGCGGTCCGTGAGTTCGAGCCCCGCGTCGGGCTCTGGGCTGATGGCTCAGAGCCTGGAGCCTGTTTCCGATTCTGCGTCTCCCTCTCTCTCTGCCCCTCCCCCGTTCATGCTCTGTCTCTCTCTGTCCCAAAAATAAATAAACGTTGAAAAAAAAAAAAAAAAAAAAAGAAACGTAACCCATTAGGAAGGCGTATCTGTTTTCTTTTTTTTTTTAATTTTTTTTTTCAACGTTTATTTATTTTGGGGACAGAGAGCGACAGAGCATGAACGGCGGAGGGGCAGAGAGAGAGGGAGACACAGAATCGGAAACAGGCTCCAGGCTCTGAGCCATCAGCCCAGAGCCCGACGCGGGGCTCGAACTCCCGGACCGCGAGATCGTGACCTGGCTGAAGTCGGACGCTTAACCGACTGCGCCACCCAGGCGCCCCCCCCTTTTTTTTTTTTTAATTTTTAAAAAATGTTTTATTTATTTTTGAGACGGAGAGAGACAGAGCGTCAACAGGGGAGGGGCAGAGAGAAAGGGGGACATAGAATCTGAAACAGGCTCCAGGCTCTGAGCTGTCAGCACAGAGTCTGACTCAGGGCTCGAACTCACGAACCGCAAGATCGTGACCTGAGCCGAAGCTGGACGCTTAACTGACTGAGCTACCCAGGCGCCCCCAAGAAGGAGTATCTTTAAAAGGGGATATATTATTTGTTCCAAACTGTATGTCTGATAAGGTAAATTCCCCTAAGCCTATAAATGTTCACAGCTTCCTTTTTATACTGAAGTTATATTTACACATAATGTAACAGAGTGTTCAGAAGACTGGACAACTTTCAAGCTGCTGTGTTAGTGATATACATGTTTACTAAAATGATGCAGTCTTGGTAAACAATGCTTCCTTCCTGACTGCTGGCCCTAAAGTCTGTGAGAAGGACAGGATAATAGCTCAAGACAGAGATCTCTGACCTTGCCAGAATGATAACAGCTGCTATAAGTTACTTTATGAACCCTCATCTCGACAATAAAAAGATGAGGCCCATTGCTGACACTATCTGTGAGTCTCAACAGCCTGTTTCTATCTATTTTTTTAATGTTTATTTATTTTTGAGAGAGACGGAGAGTGAATGGGGGAGGGACAGAGAGAGAGGGAGACAGAGGATCCGAAGCAGGCTCACGTGGTCAGTGCAAAGCCTGATGCGGGGCTGGAACTCGCGAACCTTGAGATCGTGACCGAGCCAAAGTCAGTCGCTCAGCTGACTGAGCCACCCGGGCGCCCCAGCTTGTTTCCATCTTAAAGAGATGTTCTTGCTTACAGCGCTGAATGCTAAAACAGTTTTTCCTGTATGCCCTTTAGGCAATTCTGAACTCAACTTCTTCCTAATAACCTAGTTCTTTCGCTTGTGCTTTCTATCTAGCCGGGGGCGACACCCTACGAACGCTTAGCTAGAAAACCTAAGAGTACTTTTGACTGGGCCCTGTCATGGGGTGACTTGTGTCCCTCAAAAAGAGATGTTGAAGTCCCGACCCCCAGTACCTCAGAACGTGACTTTATTTGTGGAAACGGGGCCCCTGCAGGTAGAGTTAGTTCAGGTGAGGTCAGACCGGAGGAGGCTGGGCCCTTAACCCAATAGGAGTGATGTCCACACAAGCGGACAGAGACGCGCGGGGAGAACGCCACCTGACTCCAGGGGCGGAGCTGGGGTAACGCAGCTATGACGTCAAGGGACCTAGAGACCAGCGGCTACCACCGAAGTTAGGAAGAGGCGAGGAAAGATTCTACCCAGAGTCTCAGAGGGAACATGGTCCTGCTGACACCTTGACTTCAGACTTCTGGATGCTGGAACTGTGAGATAATGAACGAGCACATACTTTGTTACCTCAGTCCCGGAAAACGGACACGCTCTCTCTTCACTCACCCTCCAATCAGCTCACCGCTGACTTCTGCCAGTGTTGCTTCCTCAACAGTTCTCAAATCTGACCCTTCCTCTCTATTTCATCGATCTTCCTGCCTCCGGCCTTGGCGCTTTTCAGTATGCGCCACAGGCTTCTGGTGAAAATGCATACCAGACCACATCCCTCTCCCCTTCTTAGAACCTCATGATGGCTGTTATCCCTTCCTTCAAAGAGCAAAGGACAAGCTCTTTCACTTGGCACCCAAGGCTTGCAATAGTCTGGCTGATATTTCTATAATCTTATCATTCACCAGGCCCAGCCTTGTACTTTATGCTCCAACAACAACGAACTCCTAGTAGTTCTCCTGAAGCACCACGGTGTTGTCTTAACTTTGTGCCTTTGCTCCTGTTGTGCCCTCTGCCCTTTCCTCCCCTTGCTTGGTTAACTCCCTTAAGACCGCTCTTTAAGATCACCTCTTCTGGGATCCTCCTCCTCATGAATACAGAGGAGCAAGACACTAGATGCCTTTTATCCTACTCTGGTCATTCATCGGGTGGGTATCTATCATCATACTTGCCCCTCGTCTATGTACCTGACTTTCCAAATAGGCCAGGTCTCTTCAAGGGTAGTGATGAGATCTTATTTTTATTGGTTTCTTTAGTCAGCAGTACAGTGGCGGTGCACAGATGGCCATTAACTGTTGCTGCTTCAATAAATGTATATTAACATTTAATAGCCAAATTAAAATTTCCAGTAACAGTGGGAAGGAAGAACTTTGGGGGTAATTAAAAATCTGTGACAAACTACTGGGTCCCAGGCATGTAGAGCTGGTTTACAATTAGGAAAAAAATTCAGTGTAACATAGAGAACAAAGCAGAATAAAAGAGAAACACGGTACCTCCAGTAATAGATGCAGAGGAAGCATTTGAAAAAACTCAACAGCCCTTCGTGATATTAAGAAAGAACTCTCCAGAAACAAGGACTAGACCAGACCTTCCTCAATCTGATAAAGGGCATCTATGAGAAGTCTATAGGCTGAATGCTGTTCTCATACGTTTGAGAACGAGTCAAGAATGTCTTCTCTCGGGGCGCCCAGGGGGCTCAGTCGGTTAAGCGTCCGACTCTCGGTTTCGACTCAGGTCATGATCTCACGGTTTGGGAGTTCAAGCCCCGCATTGGGCTCTGGGCTGACAGTACGGAGCCTGCTTGGGATTCTCTGTTTCCCTCTCTCTCTGTCCCTTCCCCCGGCTCACACACTCTGTCTCAAAATAAATAAATAAACTTCAAAAATAAAAAAAAAAGCCTGCTCTCACCGCTTGAATTCAACATTATGCTGAAGGTCCTAGGCAGCACGAGGCAAGAAAAAGAGAGGAAAGTCCTACAGATTGGCAAATATAAAACTGTCTGTGCAAATGCTATGATTGTATATATAGAAAAGCCTAAGGAATAAACAAACTACTAAAACCAATAAGCATACTTAGCAAGGTTGCAGATTACAAGATCAACATACACAAATCAACTGTAGTGGTATATATTAGCAACAACAAATTGAAAAATAAATCAAGCAATACTGTTTACAGTGGCAACAAAACATCAATTATCTAACAATAAATTCAGCAGAAGACTTCTGCCCTAAAAAAATCACAAAATACTGTTGGGAGAAATTAAAGATAACCTAAATAAATATTCACTGAAAGACTCAATATTGCTAAGCTTGCCATTTTCCATGTACTCGTATATAAATTTAACAAAATCCCCCCAAAACTTCCAGCAGGCTCTTTTGAGGAAGTAGAAAAGAGGAGTCTAAAATTTACATGGAAATTCAAAGGGTGTAGAATAGCCAAGATGAGTTTGAAAAAAACAGTTAGAGGGCTAACATTACCTGATTTCAAGACTTACAAAGTGAAAGCAATCGAGATGGTGTAATATTCGTATCAAGATGGACAAACAGGTCAGGGCTATAGAACAGAGAGCAGAAATAGGCTGCACACATACACAGAACTGAAATTTAACCACGGTGCCAAAGGAATTCGATCAGGCAAAAGGAAAGTTTTATTTTCCCCCATAGGGTATGAACCATCTAAATGTCTACCTTGAACCTTGACCTCTATCTAATTCCATGCTCAAAAATGTATTTTAGATTACAGACTTAAATACATTAAAAAAAATTTTTTTTAACGTTTATTTATGAGAGACAGACAGACAGAGTATGAGCAGGGGAAGGCCAGAGAGAAAGGGAGACACAGAATCCAAAGCGGGCTCCGGATTCTGAGCTGTCAGCACAGAGCCCGACGCGGGGCTCGAACTCACGAACCCTGAGGTCATGACCTGAGCCGACGTTGAATGCTCAACCGACTGAGCCATCCAGGTGCCCCTACAGACCTAAATATAAAACTCATATCCAGGGTTTATAGAAGAAAACGTAAGGGGCGCCTGGCTGGCTCTGTCAGAGGGGTGTGCGACTCTTGCTCTCGGGGTTGTGAGTTCAAGCCCCATGTTGGGTGTAGAGATTACTTAAAAATAAAATCTCAAAAAAATAAAAATAAAAAAGAAAGTGTAAGACAATATCTTTACAATCTGGAGGTAAGCAAAAAATTCTCAGACCAGACACAAAACGAACAAACCATTAAAATGGGAAATTGGACTTCATCAAAACCAAACTTTTTGGCTCAATTAAAAGACTCAATTAAGCAATGAATAAGCAAATCAAAGATAAATTTGCAGCACATATATCTGACACAGAACTTATATCCGGAACATACAAAAAATGTCTACAAGTCAACAATTAAAAAACGAACAATGCCATTTCTAAAAATGAGCAAAAGACCTGAACACACATTTCACAAACGAAGATATATGAAAGGCAAAGAAGCACATGAAAGAGTGCTCAACATCATTAGTTATCAGGAAAATATAAATAAAAAAACACAATGAGATACCAATTCATGCCTAATAGAATGGCAAAAATAAAAATTAAAAAAAAATCAGCAATATCAGATGTTGGGGAGGATCTCGACCAACTGAAACTTTCACCTGATACTGGCGGGAGTATAAAACGGGCCATTCACTTTGAAAAACTCTTTGGCAATTTCGTAGAAAATTAAATATACAACTTCCCGGGGATCCAGCAATTTCACTCCTAGGTATTTACCCAAGAAAAATGAAAGCATATGTCCACAAAAGGGCATAGATGAGGATGTTTAAAGCAACCTTATTCCTAACAGCCCTGAACTGGAAACAATCCAAAGTTCATCAACAGGAGAATGGATTACAAAAACAAATCAGATATCAATACAATGGAGTATTATTTAGTAGTGAAAAAGAACAAACTTTTGATATACTCAACAACGTGGATGTATCTCAAAAACATTAGGGTAAGCAAAAGAAGCCAGATACAAAACGGTATGTATCGAATGGAATGAATGAGTCCATTTTTATGGCACCAAAATACAGGCAAAACTCATCTATGGTGTGAGAAATTAGACGGTGGGGGAGGAGGGACTGACTGGAAATGGGCACAAGGGAACTTTCCAGGAGAATGGACGTGTTCTCTTTCTTGTTTCTGATGGGAAGTTACATGGGTGCATACAAGTGTCAAAGTTCATCAAACTGTTCATTTAGAAATGTGCATTTGACTGTATGCCAATTATATCTTTACAAACTATTGAAAATCAAAGGTCAGAAAAGTCATTTGAGAAACAAATTAAGTTTCACTATTATTGGTTTCATTCATGCGTTTAAATACAGGCACTAAATAGACAAACGTTTGTACTTTTCAATAAAACTCACAAATCAGTGTTGGTTATTTTTCCACTGGTGAGGGCATGAGGAGGAAGCCCTCTTACCTAAGCTGAAATATACAAAGGCTCTTTTGGAACAGGATTCTGTCTGTATACATCAAATAAAATATATAAATTTTTACTGTAGAACACAAAAGAGTTCCAACAAATGTGTTTACATACAAAACAGATCGGAGTTCTTGACGGATAAGAAATGTTACCCGTCTCCTTGAGAGTATTAAAAAGAGTCAGGATCAGGGGCGCCTGGGTGGCGCAGTCGGTTAAGCGTCCGACTTCAGCCAGGTCACGATCTCGCGGTCCGGGAGTTCGAGCCCCGCGTCGGGCTCTGGGCTGATGGCTCAGAGCCTGGAGCCTGTTTCCAATTCTGTGTCTCCCTCTCTCTCTGCCCCTCCCCCGTTCATGCTCTGTCTCTCTCTGTCCCCAAAAAAATAAAAACGTTGAAAAAAAAAATTAAAAAAAAAAAAAAGAGTCAGGATCAAGGCTATTTCTTTCTTTCCTTTTTTTTTAATGTTTATTTATTTTTGAGAGACAGAGAGAGAGGCTGAGTAGGGGAGGAGCAGAGAGAGAAGGAGACACAGAATCTGAAGCAGGCTCCAGGCTCTGAACTGTCAACACAGAGCCGGAGACCGGGCTGGAACTCACAGACCGCGAGATCATGACCTGAGCCGAAGTCAAGACACTTAACAGACTGAGCCACCCAGGTGCCCCTCCCACCTCTGAACTTTTGTCCCTGCTACTATCCTCCTCTGTTAGACTGCCTCCAGAGTGTCCTCTTTCTCCACCCCTCTCTGATCATACCTCCTCTGTTTTACTTCAGCTCAAAGGCATCTCTCTCACCTTTGACTTTACATGGAGCACACTGAGGCCATTATTCAAATGGCATAGTCTTTTTTTTTTTTTTTTTTTACCCATTTCCATGTAGGTATATTAGCTGTTCAGGTTGATATTGGAGGTCAGGGATTAGCCGTATGTGATTATTTTACAGCTCCTATATCACCAAGCCCAGAGCCTTGTTCCTAAGTCAATACGTATTCATTGATTGACAACTAAAGCTGTTTTGCTACCCATAAGAAGTTGACGGCAGGAATTTTCCAGTTTAGAAAATACTTTTCTGCGGATACTGCTCAGCTGTTGCATCGTTAACTCTATTTTTTATGGAGATTTTTCCAAAGTATGTGGACCCTGATCTGGTTACTGGGATGGTAATTTGAAGATGATAAATACTGCCTCTCTAAAACCAGACAACAGGAACCGCTCCAGAGGCCAGGCTCCACATTCCAAATAGGGACATCTCTGCCCTGGGCAGTTTTAATGCTTACAGTTCATCAGCCCTTGGTTACCTTCCAAATTAAGTTAGCTGTAATAATTTTTTAATATAAGTTTTAAGAAGTTAAATTTATATAACTGGCATTGCAGGCCCCGGAATCTTACCTCACTGTAATGGACATCCATCATTCCAGCATCTTCTTTCATTGCTCCTTCTTCATCTATATTGGGAGTTATTTTCTTGAAGGCTGAACATCCACTCGGGAATAATTCTGTATGCATAGAAAGAAGTGAAGTAAATTTATTCATTCATTCATTCATTCATTCATTCATTCATTTATTTGAGAGACAGAGCATGAGTGGGGGAGGGACAGAGAGAGAGGGAGACACAATTTGAAGCAGGCTCCAGGCTCCGTGCTGTCAGCAAAGAGCCCAATGCGGGGCTGGAACCCACGAGCAGTGAGATCATGACCTGAGCCTAAGTCAGATGCTCAACCGACTGAGCCACCCAGGCGCCCCAGTAACTTTATTTTTTAAAAAGTGCTTTGTGAAGAACAGCCTTACGTGGACTGCTCACCCTGAAAAACAAACAGAGATATTTTTGTGCCGGTCAAAGCCATTAGTGGCAATTTTCAGCTTGTAAAGAATTTTGCAAATTACTCCCATCTATGACACATTCTACCAGTCTTTTTCCCGAAAAGCGAGCTCAAGTTACTAACAAGTCAGGTTCATTCTCTGACCATGCGTCACCCTCAGTGGCTAGTATAGTAAATGTTTCCTAGTGTAACTGACCGCTTTGATCCTGTGTGTTTCTGGTCTGTCACCTAACCAAAAAGGGCATGTACTTTTCAGGCAGCCAGGGAATGTGCTTTGGTAACCGTTTCTAGTTCCTAATTTTCCTGAAGAACTGGAAAAAGGAAGTGGGTTGGGTGGCTGGAGGAAGCCTAGCCTAGGACTTGTAAGAGAGGCAGAGAAAACATGTGGCAGGACTGAAGCGTCCTTGGAGAAAGGGGACAGGCCCTGGGAGAATCAGCACGCTTTCAGAGTTAGATTGCCTCGGTTCTATCGCTAACGGCGTGATTTTAGACAGGCTTCTCTCTCTAGAACTGTAAAAAGCTTCATCGGCTACAAGATGGAGAGAATATCTACTTTGTGAGAATTTAAGGAAGTGCAAAGTGTGTGGGACGGAACCCAGCACCTAAGGAGTGTTGGATGAATTCTTAACAACCGAAGTTACCAATAAATCAATGAGCTTTTCCAAGGTTGGCCAATTGTGGCCAGCTGGTACAGTGAGTCTACAGCTGGACCCCTGGGAAGTAGCAAGTGAGCTGAAGCTGGGAACAGCTGCTGTGGGATCGTGGACCAAATGTTTGCCGTCAAGCAAGAGTTCAGGTATAGAAGGCAGGCTTTGTGGTTGCCCTACACATTCTGTGCATGTGTCCAAACACTCTTGGGAAAAGAAGAAGGAAGGTTTAAGAGAGTCAGGCTTCCCCGTATTTAAGAGATTTCTCAGAATTCTGGCAGAAAGAAAGGTCAGGTATCAGGGCTGGGGTTTTGCCAGCTCCCCGGTCTAAATGAAGGCTGCGCACATACATCGTCTTGTAAGATGCTTGATAGAGCGTGAGTTATCAAATAAGCACCACGCTTCTATGAGAGAGAGACAGACTTCTGGAGAGGGAAGATGGGGTTATTCTGAAGTGCTTTTTCAAGAATGGAGAGACACAGAGGGAGCAGTCAGTGGATTTCTGTGAAGAAAGGCAAGGCAGAAATGAAAATAAGGGACCCCTGGGTGGCTCAGTCAGTTAAGCGTCTGACCGTTGATCTTGGCTCAGGTCATGATCTCCCGGTTTTTGAGTTCAAGCCCTGCATTAGGCAGATTCTCTCCCTGTTCTCTCTCTGTCCCTACCCGGCTTGCACTCCCCCTCTCTCGAAATAAATAAATACACTTAAAAAATTAAAAAAAAAAAAAAGAAATGAAAATGAGATTTACGTTGACCCAATGGCCTTCAGGGCCATTTTTGTTGAAAGAAATCAGGTAATAAAAGACACTGAAGACAGAGCGGAACACGCTTCATTTCTGAAGATAAGCATGCCTAAAATGGTCTGTTATAGACTTCGAGTCAAGTTCTGTTCAAAGTGCTGGACCACAACAAGACAAGGAACTTGCACCCGAACGTAAATCAATTCATTTCCTTCTTCAACTCAGTCTATGGAAAAAAAAAAAAAAAGTCTGCTAAATTACATACACTCAGCGACATAGCTGATTTCCACTCAGGATAATACTCCTTAGCTTGTTGTGACCCAGTAACAAAGTTCTCAGATCAGCCACTCTTTGAATAGCGCATTAGGAGAACTTTCTGAAATTTAGGAGACAATGTCCCACTTGATCAACACTGCGAAGTCAAGAGCTAGGTGGTAGGGAAGGGGGCCCCCAATGGTCCTCAACAAAGAAAACTGTCAATCCCTGAAGGCCTCTGGCAGCTCGGTCCACGACTAGGGAAAAAAATGCCTGTCTGCTCTGAGACTTTTAAGTGATTCCCAAATCTAGGATTTTTCTAGAATGCTGTGATTTAGGGGAGGACAAAAAGGGGCACACTCCTATGCCTGAGATCAGATGAGGCTCAAGCAACTTGGGAGAGATATTTTAAGTAAATTTTAAGTAGATTTCAAATATATATTTTATTTTATTTTTAATGTTTATTATTATTTTTTAAACAATTTTTTTTCAACGTTTATTTATTTTTGGGACAGAGAGAGACAGAGCATGAAGGGGGGAGGGGCAGAGAGAGAGGGAGACACAGAATCCGAAACAGGCTTCAGGCTCCGAGCCATCAGCCCTGAGCCTGACGCGGGGCTCGAACTCACGGACCGCGAGATCGTGACCTGGCTGAAGTCGGACGCTTAACCAACTGCGCCACCCAGGCGCCCCAATGTTTATTATTTTTGAGAGACAGACAGAAGGAGACACAGAATCCGGAGCAGGCTCCGGGCTCCGAGCTGTCAGCACAGCACCTGATGCAGGGCTCGAACTCATGAACCACGAGATCATGACCTGAGCCGAAGTTGGACGCTTAGCTGCCTGAGCCACTCAGGCGCCCCTCAAGTATATATTTTAAGTATAAGGAGGGCAAATTATGTTTTTTCTCATAAACTGACAGGTCAATGCCCAGTTTGGAGTTTGTTGTCTGCTTCATGGATTGTTAGCTTCAGAGTCCACTATACGTGGTAAGCGTGTTATCTGGAGTCCTATGCCTAATGACGTATCTCCACCTAGAGGAGAATATATCCCCCTTGTTTGCATAAGTTATTAGCACCCACCAAACTATCCAATGACATAAGGACCCTTTTCGTTGTGAGGGTCTTTAAAATGCTTGGGGAAATTTCTGATTGCCCTTAGCCCTAGAAAGACTTTTAAAGGTTTTTTTTAATGTTTATTTTTTTTTAATTTTTTTTAATGTTTATTTATTTTTGAGACAGAGAGAGACAGAGCATGAACGGGGGAGGGGCAGAGAGAGAGGGAGACACAGAATCGGAAGCAGGCTCCAGGCTCCGAGCCATCAGCCCAGAGCCTGACGCGGGGCTCGAACTCACGGACCGCGAGATCGTGACCTGAGCTGAAGTCGGACGCTCAACCGACTGAGCCACCCAGGCGCCCCTTAATGTTTATTTTTGAGAGAGAAGAGACGGAGTACGAGCGGGGAGGGCAGAGAGAGAGGGCGACACAGAATCTGAAGCAGGCTTCAGGCTCTGAGCTGTCAGCACAGAGCCCAACGTGGGGCTCAAACTTGTGAACGGCGAGATCGTGACCTGAGCCGAGGTTGGCCACCGAGGTGCCCTTCGAAAGATTTTTAGATGAAACAAGCTGCTGAATCTGGAAGTGGCCAGTGTATATATCCCAATAGAGGGAGGCACGCATTTTGGGGATCTCCCATGGCGCTCTGTAGCATTATATAAGGTGGTCTTCAAGGGTCTGCTGTCAATCTTTCTGGTATATGACCTGGATTCCTGACCTTGCCCTTCAAAGCTATAGCTTCTGTAGTCCTGACTGCTGTCCTAGGGAAAGCAAGATGCACACTGTCCAAGGACAGACCATTACCTTGAGCACAAGTGTCCCAGGAAAAAATAAAAGCCGGGAGGCGTTTGGAGGGTGGGGAGGCAGTTCAACCCTTGGTAAAATAAGACTGCTAGTCAGAAGGATAAGAGGTTAAAAGTCCTGAAGGGGGAGGGCAGGCAAAAGGCGGGGAGGGTTGTGATTGGCAAGGAGTCAGGAAATAAAAAGCCTGTGGAACTTAAGCTATCAGATCCTGGGTAAAAAGACTTGGGAAAGGGAGCAACATTACCCTATAAGGAATGAAAGGAACAGACTCTATGGGAAAGGAAATTCCTTTTTCTGGGTTGTTGGCGGGGGGAGGGGGGCCTCTAGGACCGAAGCTTTGCTGAGCCTTGGATGCCCAGTGGTGATGGAAGGACGCAGACACCTGACTCTTGTCTTCCCCGGGTCAGAACAGTTGTGCCCTCTCTCAGGAAGAGGTACATCAAGTCTCGCCTCCAAAGAATGAGGTCTAGAATACTTGGGGCGGGGCGGGGGGGGGGGGGAGGGAGGTGTTCTCAGATAGAACCGAAATAGGGACATTGAGACCTTTTTTCTTTTTAGATCCGTGGGGGTGAGAGTACCCAACACCCAGTAAGTATCACCACTTAGAGGGAACTTAGGTCAAAGGAAGAGAAGGGTATCCTTAAGGTCTCTCCGGGAGGAAGAGCAAGGGCTTTGGCTGACTGAAAGAAGGGTGGGGGCAGGGAAAACTGCACACCTCCTCCCCCTTTCCCGTTCAGTCCAGTGCTTGAAAGATGAGAAAAGAAGGATCTAGAAACAAGCCATCACCGGTGTTTTGTAGTCAGCCCTAGGGGGCAGGGGCCCAAGCCTTTGCTTGCTTAGGCAACCACCCAATGGAACAAACTCTTTAAAAAAAAAAAAACTCTCATCAGAACATCTGTTTCCAATATGTCAGCTGGTAAGTAGTATTTCATTTCATCTTGATTAAAAGAAGCGCTTTATAATGACTTCAAGAGAAATGGCTTAGGAGTTTGAGAAAAAATTTTTGCAATTGCTATGGCCAAGATTTAAAATACTTTCTAACTCTCCTTCCCTTTTGTCTTCATTATCAAAGGACGCTTAACAGTAGAAAACAAAGGGTTGTGGAACTGCTCAACTATTTTTGTGAAGTCTGTCTTAAGGACTAATAAAATCTTTTTTTTTTTTTTCAGTGCTGAACTCAAATGTTTGTTTTATTTACTCTGTAAATAGCCAGCTCTTATCTAGATCATGAAGTTCTCGGGCTAGATGACAGGTTAACAGATTAAATTTTTAACGTGTTTTCCATTAATAGGGTCTATTGGTATAACTATCGTAGTTTAATCAACTCATCACCAAAAGAAGGTGTTTTGGATCATCTGAGTGACTAAAGCCAAGGGTGGGGGCACCCTGAGGATTTTACTACTGCCACCATTTAAGTTTTTTTTTTTTTAAGTTTATTTATTTTGAAAGAAGGCGGGGGAGAGGGGGACGCTGAGACAGGGAGGGAGAGAGAGAGAGAGGAAGGGAGGGAGGGAGGGAGGGAGGGAGAGAGAGAGAGAGAGAGAGAGAGAATCAATCCCAAGCAGGCCCTGCGCTGCCGGCACAGGGCTCGAACTCACGAGCCATGAGATCATGACCTGAGACGAAATTGAGAGTCAGAGGTTAACCAACTGAGCCACCCTTAGAATAAGGTTGGCTAGTTTAAGCAAGTAGGATTTTCCAGGTTTAAAAATAAACGGGGCCTATAAATAAATACATGAACTCCTAAGTGTTAACATGTTTTGTTAAATGCAAAACATTCTTTTCCTACTCAGAGAGGGACTCTTTGCTTTATAGGAAGGATAACCTCTTAAATACCTTGGGGTATTAAGAAGTAAATATTTCAGCGGGAGGGGGATGGGCAAAATGGGTAAGGGGAGTGGGAGATACAGGCTTCCAGCTATGGAGTGGATAATCAGGGGAATAAAAGGCACAGCACAGGGAGTACAGTCGATGGCATTGCAGTAGCTTGTACGGTGACCGACGGTAGCTCCCCTGGTGGCGAGCACAGCGTAACATACCGAGAAGTTGAGTCACGATGTTGCACGCTCGAAACTAATGTATCATCGTGTGTCAACTATACTCAAATATTCAGAAAAGTTTTTAAAGCACTATTTCCACTTACTGAAACAGGTCGCATTGTTTTGTGTACAGGCTAGCTGCCCCCAACTCATGTCCAACAAACCACAGCAATATTTATATTCTATTTTAGTTGCTATCTTGCCCAGTCTTGTATTTTCAAAGTTTAAGGACTGATAATGGAGATTAATAATTCTTGATTTTTGCCTAATTTTAAGTCTTTGTACCTAGGGGGAAAAAAATCTAGGGAAATATTGTAACATATTTAACAATTTTCAACATCTAAAGGGTACAGTTTGATACTCCGCGGACATAAAAATCTTCCTGCAGATTTCTCTAATTAGAGAGAGGAGATAATACTACCCTCGTTTGTCGGAAAACTACACCTAAAAATGCATTACCGTGTTTTGGGTTCTCTTATCAGTTTATTTGGAACTGCAGATGCTCAATTTCAATATTTACTTTGACTATAATTTCACAGGCAGACTGGTGATGTAGGGGAAAAAAAACCCCTCAGATGGAGCCTTCTTTTGATAATTATTATTTTTCCATTTTAAAACCAAGTCTAGGCACTCAAAGGAGAACACTAGAGTCTACCAATTTCAAACACATGGGTTGTTAAATATTCCAGTACCAAACAGAAAGTGTTAATTTAAAATATAAGTGAAAAAGGGCCACCTGGGTGGCTCAGTCAGTTGAGCGCCTGAGCCTTGATTTTGGCTCAGGTCATGAACACATGGTTCCTGAGATCGAGCCCCGTGTCAGACTCTGCACTGACAGTGTGGAGCCTGTTGGGATTCTCCTTCCTTATCTCTCTGCCCCCCCCCCCACTCTCAAATAAATAAAGATTTAAAAAAATAATAAAAAAATAGAAGTGAAACGAATCTACATGTTATTCATGATACCATGCTTGGGATGACTCTTTACATAGAAAGAGGTTCTCCCCACATGGGTGGTATTATTATATGAGGCAATCGACTGGAAACGTGGCTGTGTTCTCCTAGATCAAACCAGAGTGATAAGGCTCCCACAAGATGGTTTCATTTTGCCCTGATGTGACTCATTTAACTACCGTAAAGGAAATCGCTTGGCCGTTATGATAGATAGCAGAAGGTTTCTAACTCAACTATTTTACTATTTGGGTAGTTTTATAGTAGTCAACAATACTGGCTTTGGAAAGGGAAGCTTTCAGGCAGATTCTTGAATTAGATCTGCTGGATCCTGAAGCCCTTCAAAACCCCCGACTCCCTTTTTGTTTCTCCTTCCCTCGCCTCCCCGCCAGCTCTGTTGAGACACAGCTGAAATAGAACACTGTGTAAGCTTAAGGTGTGTGTGTTGATTTGATACGTGTATATTGCGAAATGAATGGCCCTCCCCATAATTACCATTTGCGGGGAGATGAGAATATTTAAGATCCACTTTCTCAGCAACTTTCAGGTATATAATACAGTATTCACTGTCATCACTGTGCTGTACGTTAGATCCCCAGAATTTATTCCTCTTCTAACTGAAAGTTTGTACCCTTTGGTACAAACATCTTCCCACTTTCCCCACCCCCTAGCCTCTGGCAACTACCATTCCACGCTCTGCCTCTGTGGTTTCGAGTTTTTAGATGCTACATGACAGTGAGATCATACGGTGTTGGTCTTTCTCTTTCTGACTCATTCCACTTAGCATAATGCTATGCCATGCTATGCTATGCCATCCATGTTGCCCAAACTGGCCAGATTTCCTTCTTTCTTGTGGCTGAATATTGTGTATATGTGCCACATCTTCTTGACCCATTCTTATGGATCCATTTCACAGGCTTTCATGTTATTAATTAGCATCTCTTCATTTCGGCTTGAAGAACTCCTTTCAGCCTTTCTTGCATGGCAGGTGTAGTGGGGATGAACTCCTTCAGCTTTTGTTTGCCTGGGAATGTCTTTATCGGTCCTTCACTTCTGAAGGACTTTACTGGAGTCCTCTTGGCTGGCAGTTTTATTCTTTCAGCTCTTTGAATACTTCCTCGCACTCTCTCTTTGCCTGCAAGGCTCTGCTGAGAAACCTACCAATGGCCTTATGGGGGTTCCCTTGTCAGTTACAAACTTCTTTCCTATTGCTGCCTTGGGGTTCTTTGTCTGTTGGTAGTTTTATTATAACGGGTCTTAGAGAAGCTCTCTTTATGTTGAGTGTTTGGGGGATCTATGAGCTTCGTGAACATGGATGTCCAAATCTCTCCCCAGATTTGGGATGTTCTCAGTTATATTTCTTGAAATAAAAGTTTTCTGTCTCCTTCTCCCTCTCTTCTCCTTCTGGGACTCAAAGAATTCACAGATTGTTTCTTTTGATGCTATCCCAAAGATCACGCCCGGAGGCTTCTTTACTCTTTTTCATTCTTTTGTCCTTGTTCTCCTCTGATGAAACAAATTCAAAGGTCCTGACTTCCAATTCACAGATTACTTCTGTTTGATCCACTCTGTTGGCAATGCTGTTGCATTTTTCACTTCATTCATTGTATTCTTCAATGCCAGAATTTTTTTTTTTTAATTTCCTATCTGCGTTTAACTTCTTGTTCTTGTACTGTTCTCCTGGTTTCATTGAACTCTCTGTTTTATCATAGCTCATTAAGCTTCCTTAAAACAGCTATTTTGAGGGGCGCCTGGGTGGCGCAGTCGGTTAAGCGTCCGACTTCAGCCAGGTCACGATCTCGCGGTCCGTGAGTTCGAGCCCCGCGTCAGGCTCTGGGCTGATGGCTCAGAGCCTGGAGCCTGTTTCCGATTCTGTGTCTCCCTCTCTCTCTGCCCCTCCCTCGTTCATGCTCTGTCTCTCTCTGTCCCAAAAATAAATAAACGTTGAAAAAAAAAAAATTAAAAAAAAAACAAAAAACAAAAAAACAGCTATTTTGAATTCTTCATGAGGTACATTGCAGATCTCCAGGACTTTGGCCTGGGTTACTGGAAGATTATTGGGAGCCTTTGGTGGTGCCATGTTTCCTTCATTTTTCCTGTTCTCTGAAGTCTTTTGCATGGCTGTCTTTGCATCTGAAGTAGCAGTCACCTCCAACCACCTTTACTGACTGACTTTGGGGGAGAAACACCTTCCATCTGCCCTGCTACGGAGTCTGTGGCTTTCACGGACCTCCTATGGATACACTGGCTTCATACTTCTTGCTCCCTTTTGTGGCAGATTTTTTTTTAATGTTTATTTTTGAGGGAGAGAGAGAGACAGAGTGGGAAAGGGGAAAGGGCAGAGAGAGGGAGACAGAAGCTGAAGCAGGCTGCAGGCTGCAGGCTCCAGGCTCCCAGCTGTCAGCACAGAGTCCGATGCGGGGCTTGAACTCGTGAACCATGAGATCGTGACCTGAGCCGAAGTCTGACGCCTAACCGACTGAACCACCCAGGTGCCCGTTTTGTGGCAGATTTCTGAGGCTTGTATGCCTTCTCTCCATCGTGCAACACACCAGGCCAAAGTGCTAAAGCTCAAGCTTGTGGTCTCTTAGTGGCCCACAGATGCTGGATGGCCTTCTAGTCGGCTGCCAAGGCTTGCTCTTAGCCACCCATCAGGAGCACACACAGGGAGCCGGCTACAGGATAAAGGAGTGCAGGGTTTAGATGCATAGAGCACTGGAGGTGCCTGTGGGCTAGGTGGGGGTGGGGGCAGGAATCCATGAGCTATGTGTCCCTAGTGCCTTGGGCTTCTAGATGGAGCCTGCGATGCGGTTAGCAGGATCCGCGTCTCTTTAAGGCCCTCTAAGAGTCCGATCTACTCCCACCTCTTCCTGCCCCTAGTCATGCGGCTCATGAGCCAGGTACCCCTGATGGGGCAAGGGAGAAATGCGTCTCTTTGGCAGGCCTTATACTGCTGCGGATGCCAGGGGCCCACTCACATGCTCCCACTTGTTCCCCACAGAAGAAATCATGGGCGAGAAGGTCTCTCCTGGCACGGAGCTGTGCCACCTTGGGGGAAGGGGTGACATGAGTTAAGTCAAACCGTTCCTTTCACCCTCTACGATGCATCTGAACTTGTATTTGTTTTGCTCCAATGGCATGCTGGAACTTTGCCACAGGCCTCCTGGACGTCCACCAAGGTCCTCTGGTCTGTGGATGATTATCTAAGACGGGGCTCTCCAGGTGTGCTCAGACCACAGCTGAGAAAGGCTAGGGCCAGTTCATGAGCCACTACAGGGTCCACGTCCAGGACCAAGGTCTGTCTGCCTATTGCCTGAGGCACAGGTGGGGGAGACTCCTCCCAGGTCCCTGGCTGTATGGTGCTGAATCCCACAGCTCCCACAGAGGCACCTTTGTCCGCAGACGGATGGCAAACTGCTGAGGGGGGGGGATACAGAAACAAGGGGCATCTTACTTGGCCATCTTGCCGATGCGCTGACTCCCCTTTATTTATTTGTTAGGTTCATTTATTTCAAGAGAGAGAGAGAAAGAGAGAGCACGCAAGAGCCGGGGAGGGGCAGAGAGGGGGAGAGAGAATCCCAAGCAGGCTCCGCACAGGCAGCGTGGAGCCCGATGAGGGGCTTGAACTCACGAACCATGAGATCATGACCTGAGCCGAAACCAAGAGTCGGACGCTTCACCGACTGAGCCACCCAGGTGCCTCCTGACTCCCTTTTCATATTGTTTTCTTTTTAATTTTTTAATATTTATTTTTGAGAGAGAGACAGAGCACGAGCAGGGGAGGAGCAGAGAGACACAGAATCCGAAGCAGGCTCCAGGCCCTGAGCCGTCAGCACAGAGCCCGATGCGGCGCTCAAACCCACGAATCGCGAGATCATGAACCCGAGCCGAAGTCGGACGCCCAACCAACTGAGCCGCCCAGGCGCCCCCTCGCCCCGAGTCCCTGTTAATACCAAAGTATTGTGGCACTAAAGTGGCTATGGAGCTGTAACCTGTGTGCATTTTTGAAGTCGAGACGGACGAGGGGAAAACAAATGATCTGTATTCACCAGAGCTCCTCGTGAGCCCCGAGAAGAATTTAATTTGTGGCAGTCTTCCAGGGAGACGGTCTTGGAAAATAAACATTGGGCATCAGGCCTGGCCCTGTGCTATTTAACTTATTCCTGTACTCTCAATGAAAGCAGAAGGCAAAGTGAATAATCCAGTTTTCCAACACCTTCTCTTTGAACACCAACTGAGGCTAAAGGTGAACGTATATTTCAGAGCTCAATCGTATCACATTCAAGCTACAGAGACAAAAACGCCGGGGCTAACTGAAATTCTCCCCGTCTCTAGGAGCAGAAATCTCTTACTTTTGCGATGGAGAAACTCGGCAACCAGAGCTGCCACGTGCACGTAACACATTGCGGCCTGGAAAAGGATGACAAAGGAAGAGCGGTCAGAATGCGTTCCGGAGCTTTCCGCAGGGTGGTGTTTAGAACAAAGCCCGAAGCAGTCACCTCTGAAAAATCTCCATTTTTTACATGAATCTTGGCCATGCTGTCAAGCCAGGTTTTCCTGAGCTCCGGGGTGCTCGCATAGGACTTGGCTAGGCTGTACTGGAGATCAATTAACATTTCAGGATCCTTCTCATGCTCCTTCATCTGAGCGGTGGCCATAAGGACAGTACGGATTCTCTTGGTCAAGTCTTTGACTTCGGCGGGAAAAGCAGTGGCCTAATTTCAAAACAAACAAACAAACAAACAAAGAAGACACGTTGATCAACATTACCCACGTGCTCTAAGCCTTGGCATCCAATCCTGGGAATCCCATGATTTATACTCCTGATTACAGTTCTTGGTATACCACGTGTCTCCGGAGCTTTGGTTGTTTTCCTTGTACGGGGTGCCCGGGTGGCTCAGTCGGTGTGGAGCATCCAACTCCCGATTTCGGCTCAGGTCTTGGTCCCAGGATTGTGGGATCGAGCCCTGTGTCGGGCTCTGCACTGAGCATGGAGCCTGCTTCAGAGTGTCTCTTTCTCTCGCTCCCTCTCTCCCTCTGCCCCTCCCTTGCTCGTGCTCTCTCTCTCAAATTAAGTAAATAAATATTAAAAAATAAAGAGCTTTATTTTTTTTTTAACGCTTATTTATTTTGAGAGAGAGCACCCACGGGAGAGAGCGTGAGTGGGGGATGGGCAGAGAGACACAGAGACAGAGACAGACGGAGAGACTCCCAAGCAGGCTCTGCACTGTCAGCACAGAGCCCGACACGAGGCTCAATCTCACGAACTGTGATGACCTGAGCCGAGATCAAGAGTCGGATGCTTAACCGACTGAGCTACCCAGGCACCCCTGAAGCCGTGTAAATGAATTCTTTTTTAAAATGTCCAATTAGCTCAGGCTTCAAAGGCTCTAAACTTGACGGCAGTATATTCACAATACATAAAAGCATGGATCTGGAGGCAGACTTGTCCACGGTAAATTCGACAGCCAGAAGAATTATTTGCCATTATTGTGTGATTTTAGTTATAACGGTAACTAAAAATTGACAGCTTACTAGGTACTCGTGTGGTCTAGGCGGGCCTTACATGCTTTAACTTTTGCAGCAACCCTATGAAAGAAGTACAGCAGTTAAACAGCTTGGCCAAAGCATCACAGTTGGGTTAGGTGGTAGAGACAGGATTTATACCCAGACATTCGGGTTCCAGAGCTAGTGATCTCAGCCACTCTTCCATCCAAACACGGCCACGTACGCTAAAGTAAAAACCTTACACCAATACCGTAACGATTTCCACTTACACAACTAAAAGGTTGTGAATCACAGAAAACCCTAAAGAGTGAATAGCCTCTCTCAAAATGTTGTTTTGTCCTCCAAACCCATTAAGCTACAGTTTCCTTTTTATCCTGGCCGCTACTAAGAACGTATTCTCACTTCCTCTTGACCCCAATGGAGTAATCACAGTTATCCGTAGGATTCAGAGAAGACGAGGAAGGGACAACACAGGGGTTGGGGAGCTTTTCAATGTGAATGTAACCAACTGTGGAGGAAACGGTTTTTCAAAGTGCCTTCCTGATCCCTTCGAAAATAATAAGTATATACAATAAAGTTCCTTCTTATACCCCAGTAGCAGTCCCATTTCCTGGGGTGAAGGCATAACTCGTTGTCATAGGGTTTATTGGTAATGACAGCCCCACCAGAGTAAAGCGAGGTCATTTCAGAAATGAGTCATGCAAAAGATTTCTTACCAAGGTCAGCCAATACAGACCTCATTTACTTTGAAAATGATGCTAAGACAACTTTTATATAACAAAGAATTAAGGATGGTCACAAGTGGTAAAATAAACTCTCAGAGTGTGAGATCCTAAGTGGCATAAAATGTTTTTGTGCTCATGGGATTAGTTGGAGCATACGCTGATCTCCCGGGGAACCAGTAGAACTGGCTGAAAAGCAAATTTTCCCAGCCTGAGAATGGCTGGCACTAATCAGTGTTGTTTTTTTTTGTTGTTGTTGTTTGTTTTTTGTATTTTTTTTTCAGTCTAAGCAACGTTCCTATGGGAATTATTTTTTGGTACACAGATTCTACACGTCCCGAACATCAAGTATGCTGTGACTATGTTTGTTTTTTTTTTTCTTACAGTTTTTACACAATATGGTTAAATTATCCTGGAGGATGACCTTTCCCAAGAATGGCGATGATCCCCTGGGGAGGAAAAGTCCTTGACTGACAAAAAGATTCTTCTTCCCTTGTACACGTGCATTGCTGAAGATCAGAACCTGTTTTCCGTGCAACAAGACAAACGAATTTTTACAATGGCATAGGTTCTGAGTATGTGGGTAAGGAATACGACCGGTGGTCAGGGTCTTAGGCTTGGCCTCAGCCAGCTGCTACCGGAGAACGACAGCCTTGGCCTTGGGTTTGCCCACACATATCCACGGCAAGCCATAATCAGCTCAAAGAGAATTCTCAAAACTCAGAAGACCATCAAGTGGTGAATTCCTTCTGCGTTATTCCTCCTCTGTTGGCCACTCTCAGTGACATTTTGTGGAAGTTCAAACTCAGTGCTTCATTAACCAATACCATAAATGGTATTGGTATAGCCAAATGGTAGTCAAAAAGGAATCCATGCCTTGTCTGAGCAAGTGTGGAAATCAAGCTCAGGAAAAAATTCCAATCCTACTAGCTCTAACGGCTGTGTATACATAACATAGTCATTCATCCATCCAGTCAACGAATACTGAAGCTCTGTTCCGTACCGGGCGGCGCTCTGGATGCCGTACCAAACAGAGCCTTGACTCGTGAAACCCACGTTCTATATACGCCCTGTGCCATCAAAAGCTGTGAGTCCAATGAGGGTTTGACTACAGGAGTGTAAGCTTCTCTGACAGTGAATGTGGTGCTAGTTTATTACTTGTAGTGAGGACGTACCTTCATAGGTCTGTCACTGTTTGCAAAATTATTGATAATGAACAGGGATTCCTGAAATCGCGATCCTCCGCTTAGTGCCACGTCGGCTATCAGCTGGCTCACAGCAATTATGATCTGTGGGAGGAAGCACACGTTGGTTTTCGAGTGTCTTTTGAACAAATGCTGCTTATCCTCATCATTGTATGAGCCCATAAGCACCCGTAGGAAACGCTTCTTTTATTTTTATTGTTTGAAAAATTTTTTGGGGCGCCTGGGTGGCGCAGTCGGTTAAGCGTCCGACTTCAGCCAGGTCACGATCTCGCGGTCCGGGAGTTCGAGCCCCGCGTCGGGCTCTGGGCTGATGGCTCAGAGCCTGGAGCCTGCTTCCGAGTCTGTGTCTCCCTCTCTCTCTGCCCCTCCCCTGTTCATGCTCTGTCTCTCTCTGTCCCCCCCAAAAAAATAAATAAACGTTGAAAAAAAATATTAAAAAAAATAAAAAGAAAAAAAGAAAAATTTTTAGATGTTTATTTCTTTTTGAGAGAGAGAGAGAGAGAGAGAGAGCGAGCATGAGCAGGGGACGGGCAGAGAGAGAGGGAGACGGAGGACCAGAAGTGAGCTCCCCGCGGACAGCAGAGAGCCCGGTGTGGGGCTGGAACCTCGAGATTAGGATCTGAGCCGAAGTTGGATGCCTGACTGAGGCACTCGGGCGCTCCTGAAATGCTTCTTTTAAAAATGCCTCACCGGGGTGCCTGGGTGGCTCATTCGGTTAAGCGTGGGACTCCTGATGTTGGCTCGGGTCATGTTCTCACGGTTTGTGAGATCGAGCCCTGCCTTGGGCTTTGTGCTGACAGCACGGAGCCTGCTTGGGATGCTCTCTCTTCCTGTCTCTCTCTCTCTCTCTCTGCCTCTCCCCTGATTGACCTCTCTTAGAATAAATACACCTAAAAAGATTTTTTTAAATGCCTCACAGTTCCATCATAATCGAGTTTCTTCATACGTGAGGGGTTTAAATTCTGCTAGTGTAAGAGCAGCTCCAAAGGTCCCAGTGACAAACGTTATTGGGACGTTTCTTGGTTTAGAGGTGAACGGCTGTTCCAAACTCATAGCACAGCTAGATCTAAAACGGTTTTCAAAATCATGAACTGCTAACAGGGGCGGTCGGACCCCCACTGTAAACACGCTTTGCTAAGGAGTAGCTCCGGCAAAGCCGGGAACAAATGACGTTTGTCTCTGACGGCCTCTCGCCCGCCTTTCGCTGGTCTATTTCCGTGTGCCACACTCCCAACTCCTTGGCTTCTCGCTGGGGTCTGTCTAGTTTAGACAGCAGTGGACGGAAGGGCCTTTGATGGGAATTTGAATCTCTCAAGCTCCCTTGGATGATTACCTAAATGATTCACGTTAAGGTGTCGATGGCCGCTCCCGGGAAGCAGGGCTTTGTGGGAACAAGGAGCACAAGCTCTAGGGTCAAACTGCCTTCGCTTCAAGTTTTGACTCTATCGATTATTCACCGTGTGGCTGTGGGGAAGCTACGGAACGCTTCTGTGCCTCCCTTTCCCCATTCGTAATAGGGGGGTGACGACAATACCTGTTTGAGTTGGCCTCGTGTCACAGATGAGGCACACGGTTAAAGGCAGACGGAGTAACTCGCCTAGGGTCACATGGTAAGCAAGTAGCCGAACTAGGATTTAAACCCGGGTAGGTCTGCTTCCAAAACCCATGCTTTCCACTAAACCTTGAGCCGTCTCTCATCCTTTACAAACTGGGCATGCTGGAACGTGAAAAACAAACTAAAAGACCTGTTACTGTAACGTACGGGCTCTCACCGGTCATGTTCTCCAACCAATATTTGGTGTGGTATTTCCTTATCTCACTCAATCCTCATGAAACCCTATGAGGGAGGTACAGACACTTGCCTCTATTTCACCTATGAAGAAACTGAGGCAGCCACTGAGAGACTCAGGCAGTTGCTCAAGGTCGCACGGTGAGTGGGAATCTGGGACTCCGCCCTAGAGTCTGGGCTCTTCACATCTACACTCTGGAGCAGCACTGCCCAGCAGAAATAGGTGAGCCACATTCGTAATTTTAAAGCGTCCAGTGGCCACGTTAAAAAGCAAAAAGACATAGGTGCAATTTAATAGGTTTTACTTCACCCAATTATGTCCAAACTATCACGTCAACCTAAGGTCAGCATAAAACAACGGCGATATTTTACTTTTGTGCCCTCGGCCGTCCAACACCAACGTGTATGCTACGCTGACGACACGGTCAGGCACTCAGGGGAGACCTAGGTGGCTAACCGCTACCGTCGTGGACCGAGTATCGCCAGGCCTCGATCTAGAGGCTAAAGAGGGAACAGAAGAGAGAACAGGAGCTTCGGTGTTCACTGACCTGCAGATGGGTCCTCAAAAAGGTTTTCCTCTTGGTATACTCAAAGTTGTTCCTCATCAGAAGATACAAAAGCGCGGACGCCTCGTTCCTGGTTGAGCTGATCTTCGAGGTGCAGCACTTGAGAACCTCGTAGCAAAATGCGGCACACATGTTAACCCTTCCTTTGAAAAACGCGGAGGGAAACTAAAGAGCAGGAAAAACGGAAGTTAGTATCCGGAAACCCACTGCCCCCCAAATCACTCACCCATCCAACGCCTTCCATCTTCTCATTCACAACTGTACCGAGTGCCTCGAGGACACAAAACCAAACTAAGGTCAGGGCTCTGCTCCAGAGAACCGGAGACTGGCACACATTAATAATAGAACAATTCAAGTCAGCGGACAGGTCACGACACAAATGTGCAGGGCAGACTGTAAATGCTACAGATCCGAGAAGAGCTCACGATGGTCTGGAAAAGACGATAAGTAGGCTCTTTTGTTTTTGGTTTTTGGGTTATTTTTGTGTTTTCTGAGAGAGAGAGAGAGAGCATGTGCGAGCACGGGAGATGGGCAGAGCAGGGAAGAGGAAGAGAATCCCAAACAGGCCCTACGCGGGGCGTGGAGCCCAACACGGGGCTTGATCCCATGACCCTGGGACCATGACCTGGGTTGAAATCAAGAGTCAGAGGCTTAACCAACTGAGTCACCCAGGCGCCCCGATAAGTAGGTTCTTGATAGTACGTATTAAATTAATGAATGGCTGCAATGATGAATGATTGATGGGTCTCAGTTTGGGCTTTGAAAATGGGAAGGACAGTCTGCATTATTTACTCTTTTGCTGTGTATTTAAAGAGTTCCTTATGTTCCGAACTCCCAAATGCTGAGAAAATTATAGTGGGAATCTAATCAGCAAGTAAAGTTGATCTTTTAACAAACTGGGGTATAGGCAAAGTATACGCCCACAAACATACATACGCACGTGAGTCTTCTCATAAATAGTTGTTCAGTAAGATACATTGTGGCGTTAGAAAGAGAGTGCAAAAGTTATGCTCAATCTTCAAAACAGCCAAGGGGCTATTACTTTGAAAATGTATTCAGGCTGCTTTGTGGAAGATAAACTATTCATCATAACATAGGCTTGTTACAATCTCCCATGCTTACATGTCTAAGCAAGCAGGAAGTTGCTTTGAGGGCACACAATGGATTTTTTCAGGGAGTGTGAAGCTAGAGGGCCACCCTTTCAAAATTATTCCTTGGGAATCTTGAGTTTAAACCCATGTTATAGGAACCTTTTTTTTTTTTAAGTTATCTCTATGCCCAACGTGGTGCTCAAATTCATGATTCAAGAGTCACATGCTCCACCGACTGAGACTGGCAGGTGCCCCAAGAATGTATTTCTTCTTGTTTTTTTAATGTTTATTTGTTTTTGAGAGACAGACAGGGTGTGAGTGGGGGAGGTGCAGAGAGAGAGGAAGACAGAGAATCCGAAGCAGGCTCTAGGCTCTGAGCTGTCAGCACAGAGCCCGACGCGGGGCTCGAATCCAACCACCGTGAGATCACGGCCTGAGCTGAAGCTGGATGCTTAACCGACTGAGCCACCCAGGAGCCCCAAGAATCTATTTCTTTGCAATCACCTTAACACCAAGTACAAAGCTATGCGGATAATGAATGTTTAATGAACGTTTTCTGATTGGCAGTTGGGAAATCTCATCAACAGTTTCACCAGATTAGACCAAATATTGCCGGGCAAGATACTCTAGTATGAAAATAAAGGTGTAAGGGAGGGCATGGGAGTAGTGTAATTAATCCCCTATCATTAGTTTCTACCTCCATCACACTTCTTTGAGCGGGCAATGGCCAAAATCATCAATGACCTCCTAACTGCCAATCCCAATGGATTTCCTTTCCTCCTTACCTTATTAGACGGCTCCATACCTCATAATAACGTTGAAACTTTTTTCTCCTTTGGCTTCCAGGATATCCTTCTTTTTTGCCTTTCTTCCTACTTCTGTGACTGTTCCCCTCTCATCTCCATTGAGTTCTTTTCCAGCCCCTTCCATGTTGTTTTTCTCCCATGTACTGCTCTTGACCTTTGTGTGTGGGGGGGGGGAGGGTGCTGGGGGGGGGGGGAGGGTCCTTCCTCTACATGTTCTCCAGGGGAAATTAAACCACTCCCATGGCTTCAATTACCACTCTTATGCTGCTGATCTCCCTAGTTCACTATGTTCCAGTGAAACTGGGCCTTTCAGTTCCCAGAGCTTCTGGGCCTTTGCCTATGCATGTCCTTCTCCCTAGAGTGTTCTTCCTTGAGCTTTTCAAACAGCTGGCCCCTTTTTGTATTTCAGGTCTCATTTTAAAAGGGATAAGCCTATCTAAAGTAAGGGATCTCCCACAAATCCTTATTCTCTGTCTTAGCACCTTCAGTTCCTTCCTAGAACTTACAATTACCAGTTAATTTACTTGTTTATTTCACTAGACTAAAAGCTTCATGAGAGCAGAGACTATGTTTCTTTTGTATCTCCACCACTGTATGTCTAGTACCTAGTACAGTGCCAGACCGAGAGAAGGTGTTTGGTAAATACAGGATGGATGGATGGATGGATGGATGGACGGACGGACGGACAGACGACTCCAAGTCTAGCTCTCTAACCCAGATCACTCTCCAGAGCAAAGATCCATATATCCAACTGCCAGTCCTAACAGCTCTAACTGGATGGCCTAAAACAAAACAGAACTCATGAGCTTTTACCCCAAATGTAGTTTTTTCTCTATGTTTCACATCACCCACCCTACTCCACCATCCAATCGGTGAGCTGATGACCAAATCCTATCAATTCAATTTCCTTCCCATGTTTTATGTCTGCCTCTGACTCTCCATCTCTACTGTCACTGCCTTATTTTAGGTCCTCATCTCTTTCCTAGCTTATTGTAGTAAGTCTTCTTCCCACCTTTATTTAGTACTGCCACCAATCTACCGTCCACACTACTTTTGAGAGAGTTTTTCCCCATTGGCACCGATCTGCTCTTAACACAAATCTTTTTGTGTTGGTTCCATGCTTCCCGATGCCCAAAAGAGGAAGTCTAGTCCCTAGGATGAGTACATAACCATCTGGTCCCCATTTACCTCTTCAGTCTCCTCTCTTGCTCAGTCCATACTAAGTTCTATCGCTACTGCTGCGGGGAAACTTCCGCCAAATTAGAACATTTCTCCTCCAGCCAGCCCTCGGTTCCCTATATAGACTTCTTTTATTCTAATGGTATTCATTCGTGTGTGTGTGTGTGTGTGTGTGTGTGTGTGTGTGTGTGTTTCCCTCTACTGGACAATAAGCCCTTAGACTTAGTATCCAAGTATCCAAGTATCCTGACACTTAGTATCCAAGCCCTGACAAAGTATCCAACACCAGTAAGTACCTATCCAGTAACTGTTTGGTCAATGAAATATTTCTGAATCTCTTCCCCTTAGTTTCTTTCTTTTCTTTTTTTTCTCCCCTTAGTTCCTTATAATGTGCTTCTGTTGAACCCAATTCTCCGGATACTTCTTTATTCAAAAATTATATTAAGGAGTGGCAATTAAAAAACAACCTTCAAATCCACCTAAGTTCTCCATCAACTAAACGCAATAAGCTTCCATACAAAGAATGATGGCAAAAAAAAAAAAGTGTTCCATGCTTAGCTGTTCCACTACACAAATCAACTAATTGAATTTCTTGGTCTTGTTGGAGTTTTACATACCAGAGTGGAAGCCTAGGCTGTGCCTTTCCATAATTTTAACTCCATCCTGGTTTATGATGCTTTTGATTATGTTTACAAGCTACCAAAAACAGACAAGAAATCAATGTTTTGCTAACTCTTTCCGTCGTATTTATTCCTAAAAGCCTGGTCTGAGGTTTTTGTTGAGATGAGGTAAGCAGCCTGATAACGTAAAGCCCGCAGACACAATTAGCACGGAAAGGCAGAATTCATTCATCTGAACGCCTACCGTTTGCAGGACATCATGCGAGACCCTGGGGCTATAAAACTTGGTCTCTGCTTTCCGCGTGCTTGGACATAAGTGCACTGAGAACTTCTAGATCCTCAGCGTCTCAAGAATAGTTTCAAAAGAAGCAAACCGGAAGAAACACTGGCAAAGTTGGTAATTTGAAAATAATACTTTTCAAAGGGGCCTGCTGAAAATGGGAAGGAATGACAAGGTGAAATAAAACGCAAAAAGCATGGGGGCGCCTGGGCGGCTTAGTCGGTTAAGCATCTGATCTTGATTTTGGGCTCAGCTCATGGTCTCGCAGTTTTGAAATGGAGCCCCGCGCCGGGATCCGTGCCCAGTGTGGAGCCTGCTTAAGATTCTCTCCCTCTCTCTCTCTCTTTCTCTCTCTCCCTCTGCGCTTCCCCCACACGTGCATGGGCACACACGGTTTCTCTCTCTCTCAAAAAAATAAATAGGGGTACCTGGGTGGCTCAGTTGGTTAAGCGTCCATCTTCGGCTCAGGTCACGACCTCGCGGTTTGTGGGTTCAGGTTCGAGCCCCGCGCAGGCTCTTTGCTGACGGCTCGGAGCCTGGAGCCTGCTTCGGATTCTGTGTCTCCCTCTCTCCCTTCCCCTCCCCTGCTCGCACTGTGGCTCTCTCTCAGAAATAAGTAAACATTAAAAAAAGTTTTTAAATAAATTAATTAAAATTTAAATTAAAACAAAAAAGCAAAAAGCACGTTCAGATTTTAAGGGGTTTTGGGTGGGTCCTCTTTGTGTATTTCGCTGTTCTGTACTTCATAGCTTCATTATCTGAGGCTTGTAGATGTCACTGCAACGATCACCGTTGCCCTGTTTCTTTCATGTGGCAGATGGAGCCCGCCAGCAGCTATAAAGCTTTTCTCCTTACCTTACTGATGAAAGCTCGCAGTGAGGCAAAAACATGTTTCAGTGACACTTCAGACTGTCCATTTTTAAGAAACGCCAGGTGGATATCAAATACTTTTTTCATTAATGGGTTGTGGCCATCATTATTTAAAAGCTGACTCTGCAAAACAACAACAACGAAAATACATCTTGCAGAAATAGTTTATGCTGCCCGTCCCCCAATGAGAGAGCCAACTTTACTTACACCCGTTTATCAAGCCACTGCTTGAACGTTGCAGCAAAAGAAAAAGCTTAATACAACTTAGAGACATTTGTGCTGTCTTTCAAGTTGGAAACCCTAAAATACCACACAAACTGCGTTTACACTTAATTCCGCCATTTCAAACAGATGAAAAAAAAATGATTTTTCCAATCTAGTACGGGAAGAATATTTTCTGTGAACCTGTTAATATTTTGTTTTCAAAGATTTTATTCTTTTTAAGTCATCTCTACGCCCGACGTGGGGCTTGAACCCACAACCTCGAGGTCAAGAGGTGCGTGCTCCACAGAATGAAATAGCCAGGCGCCCCCTCTTACCCTATTAATATTACGCAATATTAACCATACTGCTTCTCAATGAAGAAATCAGTAAATTAAAAATGGGCACAAGGCAACCAGGCTTTGTATTTCTTCGGGGAAGACTAAATAATGTAAGAATTACGGACAATATCATTTCCATTTTAAAAGTCTATTATCTAATTTACTTTTAAAAGTATGTTTAGTAGAAGATGTATTTGGCTACCGGGGACAAACCTCAGGAAGAGAGATCATAAGGGGCACGACAACTGAACAGACTATGTAAAATGTTTACTCCTCGCAAACAGAGGCAGAAAAGAAACAACAAACTGTAGAGCAGTAGCTACGGGTTTGTGAACCTTTTTTTCTTTTTTTTTTTTTTAAAGCATTGGCTGACTTCTCTAGGCCGACCATCCCTGAAGAAACGAATTAGGGAGTTACAATTTGACCCAAAGTAACAACAAAAAACACAAAATAATATACCAAATGGTGACAGAGCTAACTGATGGTGACATCAGGAGCCAGAATCCCTGAATTAATAAGACTTTTCTGGTTCTTTCCTTAGTGCACTACTTTGAGGCAGGGTGTAGTGGTTAGAAGCATGGATTCTTGTGAGGACTGGCCTGGATCTGAATCCTGAGTCTGTCACTGATCAGCTAGGCGACATCACTTTCCCCGTGAGCCCCAGTTTCCTCATTTTAAAAGGGGAATAATGGGGCGCCTGGGTGGCTCAGTCGGTTGAGCGTCCGACTTCGGCTCAGGTCATGATCTCGCGGTCTGTGAGTTCAAGCCCCGTGTCCGGCTCTGTGCTGACAGCTCAGAGCCTGGAGCCTGCTTCAGATTCTGTGTCTCCCTCTCTCTGACCCTCCCCCATTCATACTCTGTCTCTCTCTGTCTCAAAAATAAATAAACATTAAAAGGGGAATAATAACTGTCTACATCATAGAGCTATTCTAAGGAGCAAAAGCGGGTTCGTGTTTGTATGTTTGAGTTTACTGGGTTATAGTTCATGCCCCATAAAACTGACCTATCTTACATACATGACTTAATTATTTTTAGGAAATTTACAGGGCTGTTCAACCGTCACGATCCAATTTTAGTGCGTTCTCATCACCTCAAAAAAAAACCCCACCCTGGATCTCATTTGCAATCACTCCCCTTTCCCGCCCCCGGCCCCACAATAAAAAAGTAAGTTAATAGTTGTAAAGTGCTTAAGATGGTGCCTGACCTCTGGGCCAAGACATGTTTGTCAAATAAGAAGTATCTGCATTTTATTTTATTTTATTTTTTTTCAACGTTTACTTATTCTTGGGACAGAGAGAGACAGAGCATGAACGGGGGAGGGGCAGAGAGAGAGGGAGACACAGAATCGGAAACAGGCTCCAGGCTCCGAGCCGTCAGCCCAGAGCCCGACGCGGGGCTCGAACTCCCGGACCGCGAGATCGTGACCTGGCCGAAGTCGGACGCTCAACCGACCGCGCCACCCAGGCGCCCCAAGTATCTGCATTTTAAATCAGAACAAACCTAATCCTTGATAAAGAAATTCTGTAGCCTATGTCTTATTAGTATCTAATTCCATTTTCAAGGATCATAATCATTCCATTTTCAAGGATCATAATCCCTGACCTGAAAAGCCCAGGCCAGGCTTCCATAATCAATCTGGAGGGCTGAAGCAATGAACTGAATTACAGAGAGAAGAGGGGAGAAAAGAATCAGTCTGTGTAACTCAGGGGAAAGCAGGCAAGATTTTTCAATTTTGAGTTCTCCCGCTAAAGTTACATTATGTTACAGTTAGGTCATTTTTACTCTTCAAAGCACTCTCCTAGTCATTATCTCATTTTACTCCCTCCACAACCCTGCAAGATCACTGCTTTTTACCTTCTCCTTTAGTAAAATCCCAGTAACGACGATCTGTATTGAGAGGCGGACATCTGAGAAAAAGCACAAGGCGCCTGGCTAGGGAAGCCAGCCAGCCTGCCTGGACATCACCTAGCCCTGGCAGAGCACCTCACCGTGCTGGGTATTTGGGCAAACCGACTCGATCCCAAGCCAAGCTAAAAATGACTGGACATAGTCTTCATAAAAGCGTGATGGAAAGCGGTTGTGAAACCCACAAAAATCAAACAGCAGAATTTAAGCGGCAGAAGGAAGCTGAAGGGCAAATCGGCCCCAACCCCTCCCTCTACGGCCAGGGGAAAGTGAGTCTCTGTGAATTCCCAAGGTCACGCAGGAGCCGGGCAAACAAGGTCTGTCACGCAAGTTTCCAGACTGTTCCTTCGGGGCTTTTTCACTGCACTCTGCTACCTCTGACTAATTACTTCGCGTATATTGTTTTCTTCGCAATGACACCAACTGAATTCTAACTTTTCATTTTTACCTTGAAGCACTGGGTGAAAAACGAGACGGTATCTAGTACTGTCAGGGACACTTCGGTAGCAGTGTTGCCTTCAAGAAGGGCCTGATGGAAAATATCCGCTTCGGTGGTCGCAGAACCTAGGATTAAAAAAAGTAAATGAAAACTGCCCAACGCAGAGACGCGCGTGCCAGTTTTGAATGCTTCTTGCTCCCCCCGAAGACTCAGAGAGAGACAAGCGAGAAGGAAAGACGCTCTTGACGCCTGCAGACCTAACGAGTCTTGCTGTATTTATCCCTGAATCAAATACGCTCCTGCTTCGTCAACTCTGCCAATTCTAACTTCGGCTCCGTATCCAGAGCTCTGCAACACCGAATTGCGTGCCCCCTTCTTCGGAGACAAGATTTCAGTGATGAACTGCGGTGATGTAACTAGGAATGACACAGGAAATTATGTGCGCAAAAATGAGAAATAGACAATCAGCTACATCACATACAGCCTCCTACCGTTGTTTCTAAATCAGAAGGAAAACAAAGCATCTGGGCCAACTGAAGGAAGTAGGTCCATAATGTTTTCACAAGCGATGAGAGCAAAGCTGAAGGCTGTAAAACTTGCATTTTTTTTTTTTTTAAAGGTCTTGAGTCTATTATTAGCTCAGGTTCCATCTGCTCAGGATATTTGTTTTTATTATTAGTCCTTATTACGAAGCCAGTGTTGCTGGCTTCCTTTTCTGTGACCTCCAGAGGACTGTATGGAAATGAAAGTTTTCTCTTTGACTTTTTATTAATATTTGCTCTTCAGAGGATCACTTCTATTTACAGAACCCTCCGGCTTCCCCAGACGGGGCAACATTTCTCTCCTGGTCGGATTCTCCTCGTCAACATTCCAACACGTGTGAAATATACCTTTGTCAAAATAGTATTTACAGTTCTTTGATTTCTGCAGTCAGCTCAGTATGTGCAATCCCTGAAAAATCACTGAAGGAACGGACATTCTATATACTAAACAGATATTACATATACTATTATATTAAGATGCCATTTTCCACGCTGATGGTGCAAAGCCTGCTTGGAATTCTCCTTCTCTCCCTCTCTCTCTGCCCCTCCCCTGCCCATGCTCTCTCTCTCTCTCTCAAAATAAATAAATAAACTTAAAAAAAATCCTTAAAAAAAAAGATGCCACTATTTGCATTGAAGTTTAACAATAGGAATGAAGGATATCCAGTGTAAAATAATATGATGAGAACAGCGATTCAGTGGGAAAAAGCTCATTTCTTTAATACTGAACTAATGGTGGTTTTTCACCATTGCCTAAAATCGCTGGAAACCCATGCACATTTTATTAGATATCCAGGTATGATGAAAGGATTGTACATAATCACAGAGGTATGCAAATATATCCACGAATGTAAAGTCATTTCCAGTCGTGCTGGTGATTGAAGCTAGAATTGCTGTAAGGTTAAATCGCATTACATGTGTATTTCAAACGGGTATCCTACCCACGTTTCTACTTACTGTGATTAAGTGTAAATGAACTTTCCAGGCTACTAAGATGCTGAAGCCGGGCCTGCATTACTCCTGATCGGTTTCGAAGGGCTGGCATGGTTTGTGATTTTCGGTCTATCCCAAAGTGCTTTGACAGCCAGGCATCATGCACCCTAAAATAAATTTTAAAGTTAGGAAAGGGAGTACTCTAATAATAGATCTCATTGTTCGATTTTTTTTTATTTTTATTTTTATTTAAAAAAAAATTTTTTTTTTCAACGTTTATTTATTTTTGGGACAGAGAGAGACAGAGCATGAACGGGGGAGGGGCAGAGAGAGAGGGAGACACAGAATCGGAAACAGGCTCCAGGCTCTGAGCCATCAGCCCAGAGCCTGACGCGGGGCTCGAACTCCCGGACCGCGAGATCGTGACCTGGCTGAAGTCGGACGCTTAACCGACTGCGCCACCCAGGCGCCCCTCGATTTTTTTTTTAAACTAATAACTGATTAGGTTTCCACATAAACAGTGTACTATGTTCAATATTCTATCAACTATTACTTGGCTTAAATGAGGCATCATCACTGGAAACTGTATGGAGTTTTAATGTGTATTTATTCATTTTTTAAAGATCTTATTTTTAAGTAATTGCTATACCCAACGTGGGGCTCGAACTCACAATCCTGAGATCAAGAGTCACATGCTCTACAGACTGAGCCAGCCAGGTACCCCTTGAAGTGTATTTAAAAGAGCTTTTACTATGAGCATATAATTAAAGCATTTAGAAAAACAGTTTCTTACTTCCCTCCTTCTCAGAAACATCAGAGTCAAGTGGCCAACACTGCAGTAAGATTCCGTCTTTTCCCAAAAGGTGAGGAAGGGCAGAAGCCCGAGAAAACAGTGAGAGGGGATACTCAGAATTGAAATGAGGTGGGGAGAGTTCCTGGGGTTAGGTGTGCGAGAACGAAGGCCAATCTACTCTGTTTCTGGACTGGAGTTCAATCTGGATCAGAAATTTTTACTCTGTAAACATGTCTGTTGATGGATGTGCCAATTTTTGTTTTCCTTCAGTTTTGAGATTCCGTTAAAAAAAAAAACAACAACAACTACAGCTGGGTCATAGGGGAACTAAGAAAGGAGTTTGACTGTCCTCTAGTAAACTGTGAGAATTGACAGAATCTTAGAGGTGAAAGCTCATGGTGGTAGTTACCATGCCAGCTCCAAGTTACCAGGAAAGACAGTGGAAACCGTCACCTGAATTACCTACTATTAGGATGTTCCCGAAAGTTAGCAATAAACTCCATCCAAAGTGCCTCTGTAGTTTTTGGAAGTGCCATGGAATGTGAATTTTTTTTTTTAAAAAAAAGAACTCTGTTTGAGCTTCTTAACTCTACCTCTAAAATACATCTTATTGGAATAAGTAATCTTTTCCTTAGGGTCCCTCAAACATTTTCTAAAGTATTTATCTCATTAAGACTTAGGTAACGAAAAGAAGAAAATAACTAACATAGAATGCACGTCCCAATCACTGTTGGGGATTTCTATTTACCTTAGTAGCTGAAGTCAATATTAACAGGTTGTTGCTACAAGTACAGACCTTATAGCTGTTCCCACTTCATGATTTCCTGCCTTCTCCTGAATCTAAGCCCGTTCTCACCTCTTCCAGGAAAGACAAGCATCTGTTCTAGGAATTAGAACAGAAACTCTGCGTATCGGGCTAACCACTACCCTTTGGAAAACTTAAAAAATGTATCAGTCCGCATTAGTTTAATTTACACTTTGAGTTGAGATATATTCAATACATCATGGGCACCTTCATGTGAACTCAAAATGAACAATCTAGGTTTTACATGGTATGATCAAGACTGCCCTCTGTTGGAATAGAAGGAAAAAAGTGGAAATGGCAGTGGGAATTACCTTGCTATGTTTCTTTTCCCCATATATCTAAAGTGAAACAAACATACTCTAGAAGGAAAGAAAAAAAAAAAATAGCACGTTAGTAAGATACTATCACGCTTTACATTTTAAGACATCATAGCTGAAAACCCGGGTGTTACAAAGAGTGGCCCATTTAAACCATATTACAATAATATGTTTTGGTATACAGACATGTACACATAACTACTTGTGGGCTTGTGATACTGTATCTTTCTAGATTTATTTGCTACAACTACATTAGCACCAAAAAGCTCCATGCCTTCACATACAATTCTAACGACATTTAAAAAACCTGTCAATGTAAGTGATGATTCTACATTGTGCTCTGTTAACGTTTCATAGCAAAGATCTCTGGCATAGCCATTAATACCTAAGGAGAAGCTTCTTAAGCCCTAAAAATTGGAGCAAGTGGTATATTTTTATAATGACACTAGAATACTTTCTATTATTTAAAATCTCAAACACATACGTAAGTTGGGAGGACAGCATACTGAACTCGCACATACCCAGCGCCCACCAGCTCCAACGGTTATTAACTTATGGCCATTCTTGTTTAACCTCTACTCTGAACGTGTCCCTGCTCTCCCCCCACTCTCCCTAATTCCTGTATTTTTCTGAAAGCAAACCCCCAACATCATATATTTTCATTAGTAAATGTTTCAGTATGGTTTTTTTTTAATGTTTATTTATCTTGAGAGAGAGAGAGACGGCACGCACGAGCAGGGGAGAGGCAGAGAGAGAGGGAGGGAGAGAGAATCCCAAGCAGGCTCCACGCTGACAGCTTGGGAGCGAGAGCCCAACGCAGGGCTCGACCTCGCAAACTGTGAGATCATGACCCGAGCTGAAATCAAGAGTCGGACGCTTAAGCGACTGAGCCACCCAGGTGCCCCAGTATAGTTTTTTCAAAAACCTTAACTACCATTTTGTTTGCTGACATCTTCTGCAAAATTTTGAAAGCCTTTAATAAACGTGCGTGGATTATCCTCTCTTTGTTTTGAAAGACATGCACATAAAAACATCACTTATGTGCGCTACTTATTTATTTATTTTTAAAGTAAGCTCTACGCCCAGCGTGGGGCTCGAACCCACGACCCTGAGATCCAGAGTCGCATGCTCTACCGACTGGGCCAGCCAGGTGCCCCTGTGTGCTATTTGAAAATTTCTTCTGATTCATTCTCATTTTTCTTTTAGCGTTGAGTAAGGATGTACAAATAGCTCAGCAAACAATCTAGGGCAACTTCCCACCTTGAACTAGGAAGCAAGACTGAATTTTCCCCCAACAGCTTTGGAATGGAAATGCATTATATACGTATATACATATAATAGATATGATACGATATATACACATGTATGTATATATACATATGATATACAACATAACACATACGTATATGAATATATACATGTCATATATATAACATAACATATGTACATACATATATGTATATATACATACACACACGGTTCTGACACTGGTAGAATTACTCAGCTCTACAGAAGAGTACAAATTCCAAATTCCAGTCACTGAAGCTGCTCCCTTAAGCCAGCATCTACTCCAAATGAATGCTTTCGGACAGCTGAGGCCATCTCGAGTCTTCCAGATCACAGAAAGACTGCTGCTGGGCTGAAAGACGGTCTATCTCTTAGCTAATTTCTATGGTGGCGTAAGCATTCCACCACCATGTTTTCTCCTATCTGTGCGAAGAGCCTGTATTGCTAGCTTTGATGTTGCCAAAAGAGTCGCGTATTTCCGACATTATTAGCAATTAAGCTGTTGGGAAACAAAGGTTATTATTTTATCCCCCGAATAAGGAGAAAATTTATGAAAATAAATGAACAGGACTTACTCTAGAAGTATGAGGATGTTTATGAGCTCCTGAGGAGATACTTTATTCCAGTAAGTTAAGAGAGTATCTGAAAATGAAATAAATAAGGTGGTGGATCTTGAAATCAGTACAGCAATGAGTATAGTGCACCCCAAAGTACCAACAACGTAGCTTCAACAACCATCCACCCACGGCCAGCTGTTTCATCTAGAGCCTTCCCTCCCATCTCATTGCCCAATGCACACACTGTATTTGTTTGAAATAATCCCAAATGTATCGCTTCATCTGTAACTCTTCTAACAATTATTTTTATTTGCTTTGTAAATATTCTTCTGTACAGCCGATACTCATCTTCATATCATTCCTGAGACAGAGGAAGGGAAACAGAGCTAGGGTTTTTAATGGGCTTCTTCAGATTTTATGCAACGGGGTGTACTTATGTGTATTTTCTCCAAGGGAAGGTCAAATACCTTTGCCTGCTACTCAGAGGGCTCTGTGAACCAAAAAGTTTGAGAACTTTAAGCTTTGGGAGAGAGATTTTTTTCTTCCTCTTTGTCTTTGCATTATAAACTCTGAAGTCCTGGTAATATGTAAATACACACACACACACACACACACACACACACAGTTTAAAAAAAAAAACAACAACAGGCTGAAAATGGAGTTCTTATGCTAAGCCCCACATCACCAAACCAAGACAATAACAGTTTGGGCTCTCCCAGGAATGGAGTCTTAAACTGGTCAATTAGGAATCATCTGGTCAGCACTAGTAAGGCAATCTGCCTGATGGAGCCCTAGCATCCCCTAAAAAAAAAAGTGACTTTGCAATAACCAACCCATTTTCTTTCCTTGTGTAAACTTTCTTGTTCCAGCTCCCTTTCGCCTATAAAAGGCTTTCATTTTGTATAGTTCCTCAGGAATTTTATCTGCTAGATTGAATGCTACCTGATTCTAGTCAACTTCTGCTCAAATAAACTCTTAAAAATATGCTGTTTATCCTTTAGCCATATGTCCGCGCACATATATCAAACTGTTTCAGATATAAAACTCCCTACAACCTATCGCATATACTTCTCTTTTGGCCTGCTTTCTTTACTTCCAAAGAGCTACTTAGGGAGATTTAAAAAAAAGGGGGGGGGAGGGGGAGGGGGAGGGGGAGGGGAAGGGGAAGAAGAAGAAGAAGAAGAGGAGGAAGAGGAAGGGGGAGGAGGAGGAGGAGGAGGAGGAAGCGGGGGAAGCGGGGGAAGAGGGGGAAGAGGGGGAAGAGGGGGAGGAGGAGACGAAAGGCTGCCGCCACTTAACTCTCCTTTATTTTTTATTGTTATTTTTTTTAGATTTTATTTTTAAGTAATCCCTACACCCAAGGTGGGGCTGGAAACACAACCCCGAGATCAAGAGTGGCAAAGCTCTACCTACCACTGAGCCAGGCAGGTGCCCCTCTCCATTCCTTTTCTAGGCTACTCAGCTATCATAGTGCCCTAGCTCTTCTTCTCAACGTAAAAATCGTATAGGTTGTGGCCAAAGCGGCAAACGACAAAATTGCCAGCCCAGCTACAACCCGGGCAAGATAGGGATGGAAGACTTGGCCCTGTCGGCTATGGGGAGGGGGGTGGAGGAGGGAGGAACGTAGGGATTTTGCCTTTAGTTCCAACTGTTTTTAAGACCATGAGTATTGACGGTTTCCAGTGATTACAAAACACGGATCCTCAAGAATAAAAATGCTAAAATAAGGTCAAATTAGATTTGTTTAAAAAAAAAATAATCCCACAGGGACTTCCGGTCTCCCCTGCTTCCTGCGTTTGGTTGCGTCTCCGCTCACAGAAGCGCAGATAACCCAGAAGCCGCTGGGTTTCCGGCCTCTCCTCAAAGGGGCAGCGTGGAGGCGCCATCTTCCCGCTCCCGTGCACCAGATTTTCCCACCGAAAGTCTGGTGCCCCCTTTCCACCGGAACACCAGAACTTTCTGTCCGGCCGTGAGCCACCCCTGTGCCAGCCCTGTGCCCCGAGAGAGCGTCGGAGAAGGTCTGTCAAACGGGTGAAGGCCTCATTCGTGCCGCGGCCTAGTTCTAGCCAGCAGCCCCTCCGCCATTTTGTGGGCGGCCGCGAAGGCGCTGTCAAGCCGTTGGCCCGTCTCAACCGTTTCTAAATCCCAAATCGGTGAGACATGATGCAGGGAGGGAACGCGGGGAGAGGAAACAGGGGAGGTGGCAAGAAACCTTCGGGAAAAGAGAAATTACAGCTTAGTGTATGTGATCTGTCGTCTGACGAATTTAAAAAGACCTGGCTAAGGCTCAAAGAGCTCCATGACAAAGAGCTACGCCGTTTACAGGCAAAATTAGCCAGTTTGAGGAAAGAGCGATTGGCTGACAGAAGGTGGTCGGGCTCCATAGCCAAAATTAAAGAGCTGACCCAGCAACAGAAAGTCCTCAACAACACCATTCGTGACTTGCGAGATCAGTTAAACTCGAAAGAATGTGAGCGCTGTTTAATAAACGAGACCTACAGGAACACACTGCAGCATGAGTTTTATGGGATCCAGCAACAAAACCTTCACTTTATTATGGAGCTTACCGCAGAAAGGAATAACTTAAGAGAAGAAAACAAAAGGCTTTCTGCAAAGCTGAGAATGACCGAGCGACAGCGTAACGCTTCTCTCAGTAGCGACGACGTAATTCCTTGTACTCAAGCGACTCTGCCACTTCCTTCGGACAGGGCGTTTGGTCAAGGAGCTCGGGTGCATCTGTCCATGATATCGACACAGGAATCAGATACCGACCAGCCGAAATCCGGAGTTCAAAAGGAATCGCAAGAGAGTTTGAAGTTGCAAGAGAGTTTGAAGTTGCAAGAGAGTTCGAAGTTGCAAGAGAGTTCGAAGTTGCAAGAGAGTTCGAAGTTGCAAGAGAGTTCGAAGTTGCAAGAGAGTTCGAAGTTGCAAGAGAGTTCAAAGTTGCAAGAGAGTTCGAAGTTGCAAGAGAGTTCGAAGTTGCAAGAGAGTTTGAAGTATCCGGTCCCGTTTTACAGTCAGGACCTCTTTGAGGTGCCAGAGACCTCTCCTGAGATGATTTCTTCTCAAGGCAGTAAGTCCACCTTAGAGAGCCGTGCCAACCCGAAGTCGCCTGAAAGTTTAATTTTAACACCTACACTCAATATTCAAAAGAGGTATGGATTTCACGAGGGTTCGGACACTCAGGAAGAAAAGTTCGGCCGGCCAAAAAGGAAATACATCTCAACACACAGGACCTTCACAGATAAGTGCAAAAGTCGGATGGGCTTCTGTTGGGCCCTTTCCAGTCCTTCTGCCTCAGAAAACCCACCTGTTCCATTGGTGTCTGAAACTTCAGAGGAAAATATGCCTACTTATACTAGACGTAGAATCTTTTCCTCTTTTATAGAGACAAAGGAAGATTCCCCTTTAAGTGTACCTGTTGTTGACTCTGGCGGAAAAAGTGGTGGGAAAAGAAGATTAATGGCTAGTGATGTGCAACACGGCACTGGGTTTCCTGTAAGAGACGGCGGGAACCAGACAGCTTCCAATGAACAATCCACTGAACGATTCACTGTGAAGAACAGTAATGAACCTACAGGTGCAGGGTATGGTGCCAACAAGTCTCAAGATGATACCCAAAGCATCAGAATAAAGAGAAAAGCCAGGGTACAGTCCCAAAAAAGGGAGAAGTAACTTCCCCTCGTCCTCTCAAGAAAAATGTTTTTCTTTAACAAGAGGACAATTTTCTTGTCACTTCAGACTGTGTAACTGATTACCCCTGACTCTGGTTCCGTTTCCTACCCGTGACTCTGATTCCGTTTCTTACCCGTGACTCTGATTCCGTTTCTTACCCCTGACTCTGATTCCATCTCTCAGGAAATAATATGCACAACAACAAGAACAAAACAAGTTGGGCAAATGACTAAGACATCAAAACGGTGAATTATTGCCAGTGAATCAAAATCAAATACAGCCACAAAGAGAGAACGACGTTCATTCTTTAGAAGTGTTCGACCTCCATATAAAAATGTAGAGGTCTACCGTCTTTTTTGTTGAACTTAAGTTGCTACTGTTTATGAATCGAAAGCCAAGAGAGGACCTGAAGAGTGTGGACTTGTGAGAGTTCAACACTTAAATGTACATAGACTGACTAAAATATTTACCAGGCAAGACAACGTAACTAGGATACATCCATTGAGAAAGATCCAGAAGCGGATTTTTTTCAGAACAGGATGAATAGGACTTTACACGTACAAAAGATAAAGAGGAGATACGACACAGACCGTATATGAGTTATGAGGAATGTGCTTTTAAACATCAAAAAGCAAGAGCAGAGGAAAGAAAAACCTAATGAACAAAGACCACAGATTTTCAACAAGCACGGTCAACGTTTACAAGAGAAGCAAGAACTATGAAGTTCTCAAGAAACAAAGCAGTTATGGTCTTACCCATGACTTTAAAAAGGCAGCCAGAAGCTCGTCACTGGCTACCAGAGCGGCGTGTGTGTGCACGTGTGCACACACATATGCCAACCAAAGTGGAGGAGAGAAGAACCAGTCATCAGTACCTCTCCCCCTCCTCCCTTTCTTCCTCCCCCTGCCCCCATCTTACTTTCCCTGGGCTGGGGTGGTATTCAACGACTTTTTTTTTTTCTTTTTTTCTTTTTTTTTTTTTTTTCCTGTTGTCGTGGGTTTTTTTTTTTCATGTGTCTTTTGGGCCTTTTTTTTTTTTTTTTTTAAACATTTATTGAGAAAATTCACGTGCCATATAACACGGCCCATTTAAACAGTGCACAAGACAACAGTTTATAGTATTTTCAGAGAGATGTAAAACCCATCCCCCCAGGGTTAGAATATCGTCATTACCCTGAACAGAAGCCCCGCACACAGCCGCAGTCACTATCCGCACATGCCCACTTTCTGCCTTGCAGGACAACAAAAACAGAGAGCTGTGGCTGTAGTTGTTTAACCGATCCATTATCTCTTAGAATGAAATACCGCCAGCATTGAAAATGATCTCCCTTTATTGATTTCTTTACCAAAACAAGGGAAGACATCCTATATAGCCTCAGTATAATCTTTGATTTTTATTCTAAATCATATAGTCTTAGAACTTAAGGATTATAGTTGTTTTGCTATTTGATTAATATATTCTAGTATTTGTTATTAGTATCTAGCTATTTTTAGGATTACTTGTTTACTTACTTACTTAACTATTTTGAGAGAGAGCAGGTAGGGGAGGAGCACAGAGAAGAGGACAGAGGATCCGAAGTGGGCGCTGTGCTGACATCGAGAGCCCTATGCGGGGCTCAAACTCATAAACCGTGAGATCCTAACGTGAACCGGAGTCCGATGCTTAACCGATTGAGCCACCCAGGTGCCCGTGCCCCATATCTAGCTATTTTTATTAATGCTTTATTTATTTATGTTTTGAGCATGAGAGAACGCGAGCAGGGGCGGGGCAGAGAGGGGAACCGAGGCTCTGAAGCAGAGAGCTTCAGCAGAGAGCTGTGCTGACAGCAGAGAGCCCTGTGGGGAGCTCGAATTCACAGACTGAGATCGTGACCTGAGTCGAAGCCAGACGCTTAACAGACTGGAGCCATCCAGGTACCCCATATCTAGTTGTTATTTTTTATTTATTTTTTAATGTTCGTTCAGTTTTTTTTTTTTTTAATTTTTTTTTCAACGTTTATTTATTTTTGGGACAGAGAGAGACACAGCATGAACGGGGGAGGGGCAGAGAGAGAGGGAGACACAGAATCGGAAACAGGCTCCAGGCTCTGAGCCATCAGCCCAGAGCCCGACGCGGGGCTCGAACTCCCGGACCGCGAGATCGTGACCTGGCTGAAGTCGGACGCTTAACCGACTGCGCCACCCAGGCGCCCCTGTTCATTCAGTTTTGAGAGACAGACAGACAGAGTGTGAGTGGGAGAGGGAGAGACAGAATCTGAAGCAGGTTCCAGGCTCTGAGCTGCCGGCACAGAGCCTGACGCGGGGCTCAAACTCACCATCCGTGAGCTCGTGACCTGAGCCGAAGTTGGACGCTTCACCAACTGAGCCACCCAGGCGCCCCTCTAGTTATTTTGTAATGTCTCTCTAGCTAGGTAGCTATCAAATTATTTCATGTTTTTATATCCTAAGTTATTATAAAAGAAGATTTAAAGTAATATTGACTAAGAATAAAGCAAAAAATAGAAAATAAGTAAGATATAATAATAATCAGAACCCAGGTGCTTTTATGTTCTTCATTCCTGCCTACAGGTTTTTTAGTAAAAATACTGAGAGAAGGAAGAAGGGAAGGAATTGTGTAAATAAATGTGGTATTTTGGAATAAGATAACCTTCTGATTTTATTTCCAGAGGACATGCAGTTTATGAAAATCCTTCGGTTATTCTATCATATAAAGAACTGGTAATACCAGCAAATAATACAACAGAACACCGAGGGACAACAAAACGGAGGCTGAAAACGAACTCGACACTGTCCAGTGCGACACAGTGGTTCTGTGAAGATAACACCGGCATTCGTTCCCCTCGGAAAACCCCCTCCTGTCTTTTTGTTTGCTTCTGTGTTCCAAATCCTGGGTCAAATAAAAGCTAAAGTATTAAATCTGACTTCCGCTTATTGTGGTTTCCTTCTGTTTACATCGGTCATTTAATGCGTTATAAGTGCTGCCTGAAGAAACACGCTGAGCACGTCTAAAACGAAGGTCTCATCTTAGAAATTAAACTTGAAATTGAAAAAAATTAATTCAAAGAATCAAACCCGTATGGCCCAAACGATCCTATGCGAAATTAAAAATACAGCCAACACGTAAAGGTCAGGGTCTCCAAAGGTGTGTTTCTACGGTGCGTGTATTCTGCCTACCGATGACGATCAAGTATTTGTTGCACGAACCCGGGAGGGTGGGTGGGTAGGAGAGATCGTGCTTAATCTGCTGGCAACTCACCTTCAGAAATCATTTTTACTATATACAGGTAGCACATTAAGAGGCTTCTGATTTCATACGGATCCAGTCGGTTATACTGGGATATACTGTTCCTTGCAGAGCTCTGTCGGGTCTGTAACACAAAGACAGGACTTTTGTGAAACAATATCCGTACTGGAGTTTCCCACAGCCTTGAACTCAACCATCTGCGGGCTTTTTGGTTTTTGTTTGGAGGGGGTAGGAAGAGCAGAGGGAGGTGGGGAGAGGGAGAGAATCTTAAGCAGATTCTCAGCCTGACGCAGGGCTCGATCTCACGACTGTGAGATCATGGCTCAACCGACTCAGCCACCCAGGCACCCCAACTCAATAACTGCTTGTATCCGCAGTCCTGTTTGGGAAGATTCTACACCTAACCCCCAGGTTGTTTGTTTTGTTTTGTTTTTTTTTTATCATACTTAGAAGGTGCATGAGCCGAATCTTTGCTGCTACTGCGTAGAATATTAGCACTAGAAATCACCCTGCGGTCTTCACCAACAGAATAGCCATGAACACCCTGTTTTGTTCCCAGAAGTTCTGTGGGTTTTAGCAGTAGGAAAAACATTTAAATAATCAGATGTGGCTCTTCCAGGAAAAACAGCTTTTGCATGGAGGAACTTAACTAAGGTATATGGAAGCACAGAAACGCTTTAATTTGAATCTTTCAGAGTTTCTTAAAACCCACCCTACTCGGGGCGCCTGGGTGGCGCAGTCGGTTGAGCGTCCGACTTCAGCCAGGTCACGATCTCGCGGTCCGTGAGTTCGAGCCCCGCGTCGGGCTCTGAGCTGATGGCTCAGAGCCTGGAGCCTGTTTCCGATTCTGTGTCTCCCTCTCTCTCTGCCCCTCCCCCGTTCATGCTCTGTCTCTCGCTGTCCCAAAAATAAATAAACGTTGAAAAAAAAAATTAAAAAAAAAAAAAACCCACCCTACAAATAATAGGCCAGGAAACCTCTAGTTTTAAAAAAGAGCTAATAATACACGATAATTACACCAAGGAGAACCCAGTGATGCTTCAAAACTAGAACTTCTACAGAGTAGCGATGTTCCTATTATTTAATGACTTTTGTTAAAATATCAGTTGTTAAGCATGACAAGATCTGACTTGTTCGGGGATTTATATGAATAAGAGTATTAATAATCCAAAGATTATTCACAGGTCTCTTTAACCTCTTTGTCCTTTATCTGCCTTACCTGTGACAGCGCCTGTTGACATAATTCTAAATGACGTGAAATGGGAACCTTTGTGAATAGAGTACTATTTACCCCAAGGCTCAAGGAAGTATATGCCAGTGGTTCTCAAGGGGTGGGTTCCCAGCCAGCGGCATCAGCATCGCCTGGCAACTTAGAAGTACAAATTGGCAGGCCCCATCCCGGGCTGAATCAGAAATTCTGGGGGTGAGGCCCAGCCATCTGTTTTTATTAAGCTCCCCAGGTTATTCTGATGCCCACCAAGAATGCCGTGGTATAGGAGAAACATTGCTCGAATCAGAAAACCCGGGTTCAGATCTGGCCTGCCACGGCTGTGTCCCGACCCCAGCTTTCATTTGTAAATTGAGTTGGAATTTATTATTATTTTTTTCATTTTATTTTTAATGCTCATTTATTTTTGAGACAGAGAGACAGAGCGTGAGTGGGGGAGGAGCAGAGAGAGGGGGACACAGAATCCAAAGCAGGCTCCAGGCTCTGAGCTGTCCGCACACAGCCCGACATGGGGCTCGAACCCACGAACCACGGGATCACGACCTGAGCTGAAGTCGGACGCTTAACCGACTGAGCCACCCAGGCGCCCTGGAATTTATTCTAAGCCTAATTTTATATGATTCTACGATCTTACATAGCCGTGTGACAAGGCTGTATTGGTCTAAAATGAGGTTTCTTCTGGTTCAAGGCAGACATATCCCAAACTTTAATGTTAGAGACTGTATTCTGATTAAGTGGTGCTGGGACACTGAGATCATCAATTTGAGGACCTAATCTGTTTTGCTCCCATGTTAATGACTCTACCACAAAAGCACAAAAGGCTGAATTAACCCTGCCAGGAAGGGATTTAAATGACAAGGTGCATTCGATATTTTAAACCTGAACCTGCCCTATCTAGAACAGGTTACAGTGTGTGAGGATTCAAGGAGGTATTCAAAGTGAGAACTCTTAATGATGAATGCCTTCTCCTCCATAAACAGTTTTAAATATCCAAGTAGCAGCTGCCACGATAGGAAGGGACCACCACAACGTCCAAGAATTATTATGGGATGCTTTTCACAGGTCCAGGATGGACTACAGGAGAGTCGAAAGCCTTTTACTTACATAAAAAGACTGTCGTCGCCTAACGTATTACTAGGGTTATCCCATATATTTAGGTTCTTACGTTTTCAACAGTTCCGCTCTGATCTGGAAGTCCTGTTACTCCTTCCGGGATGAGGGAACCTCTTGAATCTTCCCTCTTAATCCCATGTCCATTTTGAAAAGCCCCATAAGCTGGAAAAAAGCCAAGTCCTTATCACCAACAGGAAGAACGGTCAAAAAACATTTTTAAAAGTAAGTGCTTGGTTACTTAAAATAAAGATAGATGTTAGGGAATAGATCTTGGTCATCTAAAAGGTAAAATTTCTATATTGTATCAAAATGCCCTAAGCCTAACATAGGGTGATTTTTTTTTTTCTTTACCTCTTGAAATACTTTACTATGTATGAAGCTACAAGAAGTTCCTTGCAAGTAACAAATGAAAGCCACACAATTTTAGAGATAATTTTACGGATAAGGAGACTTGGGCCCAGAAAAGGGAACTGTCTTGTCCCAGCCTGGAGACAGATAAGAGGATTGGAAGGCAGTGTTTTTCTCATTATCCCCTCTTCTGTCAGTCTCCCAAAGCTCCGTTTTCAACAAGCTGAGATAAGGAAACTTAAACAAAAAGAGTGGCCGCCAGTGTGAGTCAGATTTGAATGAAACTTCAGTAGAGATCATGCTATGTATAGTTTTTATTATGAAATATCCCCCCCCCAAAAAAAACCACCCCAGAGAAGCACAGGGTGCATTTCTAAACAGCCATGCGATGTATCATCTTTAAAGGACTGAAGTACCCGTGTCTTTGTCAGCGGTCAGACTCCCTCTATTTGTAGGTGAAGTGAAGCCGCAGGCGAACTCATCCCTGGATGCCTGCAACACAGCGTGAGAACTAGGTCATTTAAACAAACGTGCCCACGAGGAGGAGAGAAATCGGAATGAACAGAAGGAGATGGGACCCTAACTTGAAACAAAGCTCACTGTGGAAGTCCGAGTCAGGTATCGCCATTGGTATTTAGGGGACACCTCTTTAAAATGGGACACTAGCATACTGTGGCCAGCATGGCCTCTGGCCGGGTACTAGAACTCTGGGTGGCTGGTAAAAGCTGTAACTGACTGCAGTCTAGTCTCGGTTCAGTTCTCTTCCTTGGTACCAGGGGCGATGCTGGCAGGGCGGGCGTGACCGGAAGCCCTAGGTGAGCTTGAGCCACAGAAGAAAAGAAGAGAGAAGTAAAATATTTCCCAACATCACTGTCCGATGTTGTGGCGTGAACCTGGGCAGGAGTTACTGCGTTTGTGAAGAAAGAGCAGCCTGGAACCCAGGCACCGAAATGTGGCATCTGCACGGAGCCCATTTCCGCAGTAAGCTGTAGGTAATCAAGCCACCGGGGAGGCTCACGAGCAGCTTTCTCAGGAACCCAAGGCCGGCTTGACAAAGCGACTAGGACATTTGATCGGGGTGGTTTCCAAAGGCAGCTGTGAAGGACACGGTTTAACCTGCCACCGAACAAAATGACACGGCTACTTGAAAGCGTGAGGGAGATCTTGGGCCATTATGGAACACGGAGCGGGGACAGGGCAGGACTTAATGGCTAAAAAGTGTACAGTTCTGGGTACTACATTTTATTTATTTATTTACCCGAAGTTTATTTATCTTTGAGGGAGAGAGAGAAAGAGTGTGCACAGGGGACGGGCAGAGAGAGAGAGAGGGAGAGAGAGAATCCCAAGTAGGCTCCACACTGTCAGCGCACAGCCTGATGCGGGGCTCGATCCCACGAACCGCGAGATCGTGACCTGAGCCGAAATCAGGAGGTGGACGCCCGACCAACTGACCCACCCAGGCGCCCCTGAGCACCACATTTTAATAGGGTGATCAGCAAAATGGAGCATATCCAGAAACGTGTAACCAAGATTGTAAAGGGTTTTAGAATGACACATGATGAAGTGGAGATATCTGGCCTGGAGAAAAATTTAGAAGGCACTTGTGTAAGGGGTATCATGTGGAGGTGGGAACAGATGTGTTCTACGTAACTCTAAGAATGCAAAACCAGGACAAGTAGATCAGAGAACGTTTCAGGCCTAACGTGAGAAGGACAGTTTTAATTATCACAATGGTAAAACGTTCTTTTGCCAAATGGGAGACTGACCACCCTCCAAAGTTCTTTTTTTTTTTTTTAAATTTTTTTTTTCAACGTTTATTTATTTTTTGGGACAGAGAGAGACAGAGCATGAACGGGCGAGGGTCAGAGAGAGAGGGAGACACAGAATGGAAACAGGCTCCAGGCTCTGAGCTATCAGCCCAGAGCCCGACGCGGGGCTCGAACTCACGGACCGCGAGATCGTGACCTGGCTGATGTCGGACGCTTAACCGACTGCGCCACCCAGGCGCCCCCCAAAGTTCTTTTTAATGCTAAGATTCTAAAGGGAGAAAAAGTACACACCAATTGGGCTGAGCAAACAGCAGCTCATCAAGAAGAAACGAAGGAAGGCTGTCCTGGGAAGGGAGAAGCAAAGGAATACGGTTTAACCCCTGGTGCCTAACATTTGGGAAAGGAAGAACCTTTTCATTCAGTTTTCCAGTTGAATAAATATATGAAGGCAAATAACACATCTTAACAACCAACACCGGGTACAAGGGATTCCTGGTACTCTCTGGGACCTTGTTACTCAAAGTGGGGTCCTTGAGGGGCGCCTGGGTGGCTCAGTCGGTTGAGCGTCCGACTTCAGCTCAGGTCACGATCTCGCGGTCCATGAGTTCGAGCCCCGCATCGGGCTCTGGGCTGACGGCTGGGAGCCTGGAGCCTGCTTCCGATTCTGCATCTCCCTCTCTCTCTGCCCCTCCCCCGTTCATGTTCTGTCTCTCTCTGTCTCAAAAATCAATAAACGTTAAAAAAAAATTAAAAAAAAAAAGTGGGGTCCTTGGGCCAGAGGCAGCCAAAAGGGTCTTAGAAATACACAGCCTCAAACGCCACCCCAGGCCTACTGAATTAGAATCTCTGTTATAACAAATCCCCCAGGTGATCGTCGGCACGTTAAAGTTTGAGGAGCGCTGCTCTAGAAAAAAAGTATGCAGAAGTCAAAAATGGAATGAAAAGGGATGATGAAGACAGAGACCACAGAGCACAGGACCCCAATTCTAAACGCATTCAATAAAACAGGATAAAACATCAGCGGGAACACATTGCTACTTACAGAACTGGGCACGGCTGCACAAGGGTACATAGTGTCTCGACCAGCTAATCGCTGTATATTTTCCAAGAGCAGTCCAACAAACGGGAGGTACAACTGTGCTATTTTGGCTTGTTGGTTCTGGAAAAGAATGACCAAAAGCTTAGTAGGCAGGCAATATGCATACATCACAAATAAAGTTGGCCCCGTCTATCAGTTTTAAGGCTCAAAGGGGGCTAATATCCTCAACAAATTAGGGAAGCAGGAGTCTGTTTGTACTCACGGTCTCAAAACTAACTACCGCCGAACTTTCTTGGTATTTGGATTTACACATGATACAGAGTCAAATCACCTCCTTCAAACGTAACTACATAAAGTACAGGGCAAAAGTTTATTCTTTAAAAATTGCTTTTATGTTTATTTATGAGAGAGACAGAGCCTGAGCGGGGGAGAGGCAGAGAGAGAGAGGGAGGCACAGAATCTGAAGCTGGGGAGGGCTGAGTTTACATGAGCACAGAGATTGTGCCTGTCTCGTTCACTGCTTCAACCCCAGTGCCTGGCCAGATGAAAAGATGGTCAATACACATTAAGCTGAATGGATCAACAAACAGAAGAAGTGAAAAATAGTGAGTTACTCTATTCCTTAAAGAAACGTTTTTTTGTTGTTTTGATCAAAGCAATGAAGATAATGTGATCTTGGGGGTGCCTGGGTGGCTCAGTCGGTTAAGCATCCAACTTCAGCTCAGGCCATGATCTCGAAGTTCATGAGTTCGAGCCCCACGTCGGGCTCTGTGCTGACAGCTCAGAGCCTGGAGCCTACTTCGGATTCTGTGTCTCCCTCTCTCTCGGCCCCTTCCCCACTCATGTTCCATCTCTCTCTCACAAATAAATAAACATTAAAATATATATATAATGTGATCTTGGCCTCTTGAGTCAATTGGAAGACTTGGGAGATTAATATATTTGTAAATAAATATATTTATTTATCCACAGGCCACTAGTAGTCTTAATGTGATACCTCTTATAAAAATATATATTTTTTATAAATGTTTATTTTTAACAGAGATAACACACGCGTTTGAGCTGGGGAGGGACAGAGAGAGAGGGAGAAAGAGGACCTGAAGTGGGCTCTTTGCTGAGAGGGGACAGCCCAATGTGGGGCTCGAACCCACGAACCATGAGATCATGACCTGAGTCAAAGTCAGACGCTTGACCGGCTGAGCCACCCAGGCGCCCCTCTTATGAAAATGTATTTACTGCTTTTCTCAGCTCTAGACATTCCTCATCCAAGATGTACTCAAGTCAGCAAAAACTGTGGTTGCCACGGCATAAAAGTTGCCCTCCGCATTTCATGACTTTGGGACATCTGTCCGGAGACTTAGGTAAGGCCTCGAGGGCTCAGTAGTCAACCTACGGAACACAGAAGATCAACAGTATCTCATGGTTCCTTGAGTTTGAACAATGTTGCATATCGTTCATTATTTCTGGGAACCTGTCCCAGACCATGCTGATGTGCGGGGAGGTTAGAGAACCAATGATCTAGTCCAAGTGCAGTCCAAGACAGGAACGGCCCTTACCCGCATCCCTGACAAATGGTTAACTTTTACACTTCTCCTTAAACACGCCAGCCTCTTCCTGGCTTCTGTCAGAAAGGCCGTTTAGCTGATTTAGTCCTTGTAAGTTCTACTCGCTAGGTATAGCTCTGCCCTTTGGAGCGACAAAGAGTAAGGATGCTTCCACTCTTACGTGGCAACTCTCTAAGTATTTAAAGACTGTTACCCTGAAATCATTTCGTTCATCCTTGGCATGGCCAAATGGCCCTAGTTACTTTCCTTTATTACTTTTTTATTAAGTTTTTTCTTTTTATTTGGAGAGAGAGAAAGGGAGAGAGAGGGAGAGAGGGAGAGAGGGAGAGAGAGAGAGAGAGAGAGAGAGAGAGAGAGAATCCTAAGCAGGTTCTGCCCTGTCAGCACAGAGCCTGACAAGGGGGCTCGAAATCACGAACCGGGAGATCATGACCTGAGCTGAAGTCAGATGCTTGACTGACTGAGGAGCCACCCAGGGGGCCCCAGACTGTGGGGCCCTCCTTCATTCTTCACATAACCTTGGTCTCAAGATTTTTCACCATCATGATCACTCTTTTTTGGCAGTTCTCTAGTTTTTCAGTGTCCCACTTTGGATCTGACAGGTAGTACAGTCTAGTGGCTAAGAGCATAGATTGTGGATTTAACATTTTTTAAATGTTTTATTGTTTATTTTTGAGAGAGAGAGAGAGAGAGAGAGAGAGACAGAGCGCCAGCGGGGGAGGGGCAGAGAGAGAGGGAGACACAGAATCAGAAGCAGGCTCCAGGCTCTGGGCTGTCAGCACAGGGCCCGATGCGGGGCTTGAACTCAAGAACCATGAGATCGTGACCTGAGTCGAAGTTGGACACTTAACTGAGCCACCCAGGTGGCCCCAGACTGTGGATTTTAGACAGATGTGAATTCCAGGTCTCCTGTTCCTAGGCTGTGATCAAGTCACTGAACCACAGTTTTCTCTTTGGTAAAATATTTAACACACTGTCTGACATGCAGCAAGTCCTCAGTAAATTTCAGCCGCTATTATTATAGCTTCTAGATGCGAGTCCACTTTGGTTGGATAGTGAGTGATCACTAGGGAAGGAGATAATTACAATTCTCTCAGGGGAACAGGAACACAGGGAAACAGTGTAAAACATATTAAGCCTTGCCTGCACAAAAGACAAAAAAAAACAACCTAAGAATCTAGCACTAGAAGATGGTTTAAAGTAAGGTGCTATCCAGGGGCGCCTGGCTGGCTCAGTTGGTGGAAAGTGAGACTCCTGATCTCGGGGTTGTGAGTTCAAGGCCCACGTTGGGTGTGGAGCCTACTTAAAAAATAAATAAAATCAGGTATATCCATCCATGTGGTGGAATAATATGCAGGTTTTTTAAGACTCTTCAGGATGTATTATTAAATAAAAACAGAAAAACGCATAATGGCTTCCAATTATACATACACACATATATACATATACATATACGCCTGTGCATGCACAAAGTAGAACTATGTAGATAAAACTGGCAACAGTAGCTACTGCTGGAGAGATGAACTGGGGCATGGGGATAAGGAATGGAGAGAAGCATTTTGATTTTTTTTAACCATGTACATTGATTAAAAAAAGGTGGGGGGGGCGGGGGAGGAGGGAGTACAGCAAAACAATCTGCCCACAGCCCAGGTAGGCATTGCAATCCTCTTAGGTGTCAGCATCATTTGCAGTGGGTACAGGAACAGATACAAACGTCAAACATTGGACGTTTTTGTTCTGAGTAGGAAAGAGGTCTCGTAGTAATTATAACAAGTTAGCAGATCTCCCAACGCCGTTTACGAGTAGCACAGAATAGGGACCAGTGACATCTTGAAAATTTCACTGGAGGAGAGGAAGAGGAGTAGCAAGTATGACAAGGGGACCTCAAAGCAGCCTTTCCGTTGGAAGCATTTTGTTTTCCTTGACTGTGTATTTATTCGGGCTCACTTTGGGAGACCCACCCCCCAAAATTATGGGAGCCTACGGGCGCCTGGGTGGCTCATTTGGTTGAGCATCTGACTCTTCATTTTGGCTCAGGTCATGATCTCGAGGTCCATGAGATCAAGCCCCACGTCAGGCTCTGTGCTGACAGAGCAGAGCCTGCTTGGGACTCTCTCTCTCTCTCTGCTCACACTCTCTCTCTTGAAACACACACACATACACGCACACACACACACACACACACACACATTTAAAAAAATTATGGGATTGATGGGGGGTGGGAGGGAGGAGAGGGTGGGTGATGGGTATTGAGGAGGGCACCTTTTGGGATGATCACTGGGTGTTGTATGGAAACCAATTTGACAATAAATTTCATATATTAAAAAAAAAAATTATGGGAGCCTAACGCTTCCCCCTCTATCTTCACCTTGGCATCATCATTAATGGTGAATACGTTTTACTTGAATGTCTTTGACAAATGACTCAGGCCACCCGTGAATTCTTTGGACCCAACAGAGAAAGGAACTGAAGCTTTGGCTAACCAGGCCCATGAAGCAAAGTTCTACTGGAGAGGATTTCATAGTCTTTTAATAGCTGTTTAAAGCCTTTGAACACAGAGAAGAGGGCTTTAGAAGCTCCTGAAAGGGTAATGAGCTTAGCATTTCAACCTTTCCCCTCCTCCAAAACCTCAAACACTCAAAGGGGCATAGTGCTGAACTTACTTACAGGTAACAATAGTTACGTGTGTATGTGTGTACGTATACTGTTCTCAGAATTTTAAAAAGGAAATAATGTCCAAATAGGTGACAGAGAGTATTTAAAATCCCACGTCGAGGCAAGACACAAGTGATATCCCATGTTCCTTCACTTTCATCTGAAGAGGTAGGGGTAAATATGACACAGCTTCCTGCGCCTGGGAGGGGAAGTTCATCTTGTACTTTTCCCGCGAACCCTTTGAAATCATGGCTAAAGACCTTTTCTCCCGCACTGCACAAGATTCTCTTCTGTACTACTAGGCATCAGCAGCAGGGGTAACTGGCAGTTTTAAATTTTTTTTTTTTTTCAATGTTTATTTATTTTCGGGACAGAGAGAGACACAGCATGAACGGGGGAGGGGCAGAGAGGGAGGGAGACACAGAATCGGAAACAGGCTCCAGGCTCCGAGCCATCAGCCCAGAGCCCGACGCGGGGCTCGAACTCACGGACCGCGAGAAAGTGACCTGGCTGAAGTCGGACGCTTAACCGACTGCGCCACCCAGGCGCCCCATGCAGTTTTAAAGGCTTGACAAAGTCTGGGTGGAATGGCTGACGTTTGAGAGATGTGTCCGTTTAGATGCATTCTACTGGTTAACTCGCGTGACGTCACCATCAACATTCACGAAGAAAGAAAATGGCACAAAATGGAGTGAAGCGCCCTAAGTGGGCAGATGTTACTATATAGTTATAAGGTGCCCCAAACCAACGTAAACCGCAGTAACAAACCACATCTTAAAGCCGAGTTTAAACCTACTTTAAGATAGAATCTAAAGCTGAGTTTAAATTTACTTTCAGATAGAATCACATAAAGAGAATTAGCAAAATCGATAGGAAACAAACAAACAAACAAAAAAACCTTTGTAATTAAAGAAGTATAAGCGGAACGGAGCCGGCAGGCATTTTCTGTTATTTACTTATTTATTTTTTTCAGTTTATTCATTTTGAGAGCGAGACCGAACAAGCAAGCGCATGCACAAGCGGGGGAGGGGCAGAGAGAAGGAGAGACAGAATCCCAAGCAGGCTCTGTGCTGATGGCGCAGATACGGGGCTGGAACTCACGAACTGTGAGACAGTGACCTGAGCCAAGATCAAGAGTCGCAGGCTGAACTGACCGAGCCGCCCAGGCGCCCCAGGCATTTTCTGTTTACTAAGAACAAATGGGAATACTGTAGAAAAAGAATAAGCCCTATCTCCAAGGCAGCGTTCCAAAGTGATTATAATAATAAATGATTTCCTAACTTTTATTTGTATTTGAACGTGAAAACAAAGGGACACGTTATTTTTTTATTTAAAAAAAATGTTTTTTTTTAAATTTTTACTTATTTATTTAATTTTATTCAAATTCTCGTTAGTTGACATACGCTGCAATATTGGTTTCAGGACTCGAATTCAGTGTTTCACCGCTTCCATACAACACCCAGGGCTCCTCACAACGAGTGCCCTCCTTAATACCTATCACCCATTTAGCCCATCCCCCACTCACCTCCCTACGTCAACCCTCGGTTTGTTCTCTATCATTAAGAACCTCTTGTGGTTTGTTTCCCTCTCTTCTCTTCCCCCCTCTTCCCCTATGTTCATCTGTTTTGATCTTAAATTCCACATGTGAGTAAAATCATATAGTATTTGTCTTTCTCTCCTTGACTTATTTAGCTTAGCATAATACATTCTAGCTCCATCATTGAAAATGGCAGTGGGACAAATTATCAATCACGAAACAGTAGGATGTTACCTTGAGGCATTGGATTCCAGGTATGTAAGTTAGGTCACTCTAAATCCATAGAGTTCGCACTCTACTTAAGAAAAATGTCTTTTAATGTTTATTTATTTTTGAGGAAGAGAGACAGAGCATGAGAGGGGGAGACAGAAGCCGAAGCAGGCTCCAGGCTCTGAGCCGTCAGCACAGAGCCCGAGGCGGGGCTCGAACTCACAGACTGCGAGATCATGACCTGAGCCGAAGTCGGACACTTAAGCGACTGAGCCACCCAGGCACCCCTGCAACCTACTTTTTTAAGCCCATAGGGTTTAATGGTAATAAGAGCGGAGAATACTTGTTAAAGGTACAGCCAACAGCAACTACAGCTATGGCCTTCACACATAGACAAGGTGTAATGTATATATAAGGTTTATAGCCACATCCACATTTTTTTAGTAAGAAAAATCTTCATTGTCCATACTTCATATTTGACATAGTTAACGTGTCTTACTACTAATCATTTAATCCATAATATAACCGACTTGAGCACATATATTAAGTTATATATTTGAAAGAATGCACGTGGCCATAACCGTGTATGATTTTTTAAAAATCATTAGTTTACGTACCAATCATAAGCAGTTATGTTGTTCTTTATACACGATTTGAGAAACCAATGTTTTTCTCCAATAGTTAACTGAACAGTACTTTATTTTACTTTTATGTATTTATTTTTTGCAGTAGGCTCCACGCCCCCCTGGGTGGCTCAAGCAGTTCGGCATCCGACTTCGGCTCAGGTCATGATCTCGCCGTTTGTGAGTTCGAGCCCCGCGTCGGGCTCGGTGCTGACAGCTCAGAGCCTGGAGCCTGCTTCGGATTCTGTGTCTCCCTCTCTCTGCCCCTCTCCCGTTCACGCTCTGTCTCTCTCTCTCTCTCTCAAAACTAAACAAACATTAAAAAATTAAAGACAGAACAAAAAAAGGAGGACCCACACACCAAGGTGGGGATTGAACTCAAAAGCCTGAGATCAAGAGTGGCATGGTTTACTGACTGAGCCAGCCAGGCAACCTCCTAATGAACAGTATTTTTATTTTTATTCTTATTTTTTTTTTGAACAGTATTTTTAAAACCTAACCATACTGAGACAAATCTTACTTACAAAAGTAAGTTCGCCAATGCTCATATTACGTTCCTTACTGAAGACTCCATCTTTAATGTAATTATCTCGGCAGAAATTGACTAATGCGATACTGATTATACGGACATCCTTACCTTGTGCTGGTATCTAGTGTCAAATGCATGTTTTATCAAAAGATTCTTTATGACAGAGATAGCTGTATATCTGATCTCGTAATTGTCTTGCAGAGCAATGGAGGTTTCCCTCAGAAGTAAACCGACCAAGAAGTGATGCTTGCAATATTCATCTGATAAACTGTATTCAAGATTTGAATCTGCAGTACAATGAAATTTAAAGCCCGTTTACAAAGACAGTAATTACTTTAACATTAAAATACTGCGTTTATTACTTAGCAAACACGTGGTCATGCTCGCAAGAGCTATCACTTTGCCATTAACAAACGTGAACAATTCTTTTGTCATACAGAAGGAGCATGCAAAATTTTTACAAGACAGGCACACTCATAATTAGGGTATGTGATAGCCTTCATGATCACATCAGTGGGTAAGAGAGTCCCTAGATTTCTTTGTCCTACATTCTGTTGAACTCTTAGGAATCTTAAGATAGAACCCAGAATGAAAGAGTACTATATTTGGCAATGTCTTAACACATTTCTTTCGATCCGAAGAGCTTTAGTTACAACTACAAATTGGACCGATTCCATGCAACAATGCTTGAATTACTGATCTGTTTACACTTGTCAAAAGTAAGAAAAAGAAGGCAAAGACAACTGAATCGTTCTAATGGGATTAACTATCGACTATTCTAGTAGATGTTCCATCCCCGCCTGGACGCATGTCAACCCCCCTTCATCAGCAAATACAGACCTTTGATTTCATAAAATCACTTCGAACTAGGTCTTTCGCTCCCTTTTGGACCTCAGTCCATTTTAAATCCCCGCTGCCCATATCTTGGTTGGGACTTGCCTTATAACTACTCACAAGGGATCGTGATCAAGTTGAGCAATTTCTAACGGTAGACTTTTACCATCTGTATTTCCTCTCCTCTACCCTACCCTTGAATTGAATGAGGCCATAAAGCTGAAGGATAGGTTTTCTTTTTTTTTTTTTTTTGGCCTCCTCTTTAGCGGTTAATATAATGCTATGTATTCAGTTAGGACATAATAAGTGCTGTGAGTAGTCAGATTCAATCCTAAATCCTGATGATCCGTCCACCCCTTCTGTTCTCGGACTTCCTCATAGCTACCAATAAATCACGGGCAAGTATTCGAGCCACACATGCTCAGAATCTAACACGGGAGTGGTTGAACGGGGATGCTTGGTTTCTTAAATATGTTGCCTTCATTTACGCTGGCTAGAAATCAATGCCTGAAACCACTGCTCAGCAGCTACTCCCCTGGAGACCAAGGCAGCTGATTTTCTTCTTGCCATGGGTCACCCTCTTTTGTGAACCCCCACCACTTTCTACGCACGAGGGCCAAGAATAACTGAGCAGGCGGGGGGGGGGGGCTTTATGTGGGGAGATTTTGCAACGGCAGTAGGTTTTTCACTTCAGTGCTTTGAATAAATCCAATCAGGTAGTTTCATCCACGCCTTCAAAACTGTCACCAAGCAGTCATTAGACAGGGTCGGAGAGGAGGGAGGGAAGCCTGGGACAGAGGGCACTGGCTCAAAGAATAGATACGCCCTCCGGTCCCCTTGCCGGCTTGAGCAGGAACTTGTTTGCAAGCAATCGGTGTTCAAGCTTATTTTAAGAGGAAACAAATATACTGCCTCATACACCACCTCCTAGGTTTCCTAAGTACGTTAGCTTAAAGCCTCACTGTGTGTGGCTAGGGAGAATGTGAATAAGCAAACAAAGCCCCCCCGTCCATCTTAAGCCATTCATCAAATCAATGGTTTTTCAAGACAGTTAACTACTTTAGAGTGAACCGAGTTAAACCTACCTACTGAAGTCAAACGGTCCACCGCAAATGAAAAAAAATCTAATTAATATATGAAAAGAAAAGGGACAAATAAAAAACATAGTAACATAAGAATTGTGCTACACAACAAAGCATTCAATAAAACTAGCAACGGAGATAACATTTAATACATACATATTACTATTCCACTCTGCCTTTATACGTTCCTTGCAGTGGAAATGCATTCATATGGTTTTTTTTTCTTAATTTAGTCTCATTTAAGAGTCCAAACACTACTACAGAAAGCAATTTGACTAGTATCTGACATCTCTGTTTAAGCAGCGATCTATGTAATACACCTGATCTCTCCACACTATGAATACTATCACTGACGCTATGAAGAAAATGCAGATACTGTAAATGAACATATCCTCACGTAGCTAACAATTCTGACGTTACCTTTAAATTCACAGGTTTACCTAGAAAACATTACACTATGCTAGCACTAGCCAAAAAAGAAAAAAAAAAAAGAAAAAAGAAAAGAAAAGAAAAGAAAAACACGTTCTCAAGTGATGGAAAATGCAAACACGTACCTTGCACTCGCTGGAGTTTCGGTTTGGCAAATGCCATTGGCAAATTCAGAGGAATGTAATGCTCATGGTTGCAAATTGTTTGCAAAAATTCAAACTTGTATTCAGCCAGAACCTAAAGGGAAAGAAATTATACACGAACTCCTGTTTAGTCGACACGTACTATTTTAATAACGAAACACAGAGCGTTAGTTTCCAAAACGGAAGTGTTCAGTGGTTTAAGTATACCTTGAGATGTGGCCTACGTAGGAAAGAGTTAACACAGCAGGCCCAAGGCTGCTCTCCTTAAAACAAAAACAAAAAAAAAAAAAAAAAAAATGCCTGCTTGCAAGGTTGGTTGCAGGCTGGCATTTGGGAAATTGGATTTTGAAATGCTCCCTACATGATAAGGTCGTGCCTTCTCTGCCAGCCTGCTCTATTTGTACAAACGATGTGATTTATTGCTTTCTTTTCCTTTCCTGACTCTGAAGGTTGACCAGTCTCCAATATACGACCAGCCCCCAAGAAAAAAAACTTGAACTCCAAGTCTCAACTGGGCTTCCCTGAACAGAAATGTGGCACGCACACGGCTGCGTTTTCAGGGCTGGAGAGACTCCGTGTGACCTTCACAGGAGGGAAGGCACTCGGGGAAGCCTGCATGAGAATTGCCAAGGACTCCACTTGGGTTTTGATCTTACTGTTCCAGCTAAGCAGCCTTACTGCGTCACTCTAATGAATGTCAGCCGTGACTGAGACCGCCCTGAGTATATGTTGAGTCCCATGAGTCTTTCTAGTTAACCACTGAGCGTGTGGGTGGTCTCGGGGACTCCCAAAACACCATCCAATATCCCCTGCGTTGAGGTACAGATATCCGCAAAGTACAAAAACAAAGACAGCAGTTCCAAACCCTCCAGAGAATAAATGTCACTCTTGGTCTCAAGCTCTAATGTCTGACAGCTGTTATACGTCCTTATAACTTACCTTAGGATCTTTGGGGCTGAATCCAGATATATAGTCATTTATCAAATTGAAAACAAATCCTCTATCCATTAGTGTCAAACAGCGCTATAGAAACCAAAACAAATGAACAGTGACGTAATTCTAGAAGTCTGTCATGACAAAAGGCAAGTGATTGATTGTTGGAATTGGGTCCCAACTGTACAATTTTCATATATATGTAAGTATTTCCATGTATGTGTATATATGTACATATACATACATGCACAAATGCATATATCTTTATATACATACATATGCATGTATACACACAAATACGTATGCATATATACGTACACATATATACGTAATCTATTGAGCTACAGGGACTCATTTTGGTCAATCTGAAAAGCTCTAAGTGAAGTATATGGTGGTCAGCTAGCGACGAAAAGTGGGGTTTGGCTATGTAAACATTTCAGACCCAAAGAGAAGGTTCTCTCTGTGTTCCGTGAAGTCTTGGCCTATTAAAACATCCTTCCTCTGTGGAGAAAGAGGAACCCTTTTGCACTGCTGGTGGGAATGCAAGCTGGTGCAGCCACTCTGGAAAACAGTATGGAGGGTCCTCAAAAAACTAAAAATAGAACCACCCTACGACCCAGCAATTGCACTAACTAGGTATTTATCCAAGGGATACAGGTGTGCTGTTTCGAAGGGGCACATGCACCCCCATGTTTATAGCAGCACTATCGACAATAGCCAAAGTATGGAAAGAACCCAAATGTCCATCGACGGGTGGATGAATGGATAAAGAAGATGTGGTATCTATATACAATGGAATAGTGCATTGTATACATTGTACAGTTGAGTATATACTCAACTATAAAAATGAATGAAATCTTGCCATTTGCAATGACGTGGGTGGAACTAGAATGTATTACGCTAAAGCGGAAGAAGTCAGGCAGAGAAAGACAAATATCATATGACTTCGCTCACGTGGAATTTAAGAAGCAAAACAGATGAACATAGGGGAAGGGAAGGAAAAATAAGATAAAAAACAGAGAAGGAGGCAAACCTCTTAAATACAGAGAACAAACTGAGGGCTGCTGGAGGGGAGGTGGGTGGGGAATGGGCTGGGTGGGTGATGGGCACTGAGGAGGGCACCTGTTGGGATGAGCACTGGGTGTTGTCCGTAAGTGAGGAATCACGAAGTTCTACTCCTGAAACCATTATGACACTATACGTTACCTAACTTGGGTTTACAAACAACATCCTTCCTCCGTGACAGGCCTAATAGCTGTTCACACTTGCCTGCGGGTCATTCTCCTAGTCGCTCATCATGCCAGGCCTGGCTAGTAACTCCAGCACTCTTCTGCCGAATCCTACCCATCCTCCTTAGCCACCCCGGCCCACAAGCCTAGCCTATTCCTGTGAAACAGAAGGAACCCACTCTGTTTGCACCTCATTTCTCATTTCTAGAGAAATACGAACGTGAATATGACATGGTCTTCACCCCCGTCCAGGGGTAAAGACAGGCAAGATAAACAAGTAATTAAAATACAGCACAGTAAGACGCAGCACAGGGGCATGTAAAGGACGGGTGAACAACAAAAAATCTTTGGTCTTGCTCCATTGCATACAGATCAAAACCAAAACTCCTTAGCCGGACATTCAATGCCTTCCATCCTAAACTCTCTGCCGCACAAGGCTTGCTCATCCCTAAACAATTCTGGAACACGCGTATCTCTCCGTCTTTGCTCGCGGACCCTCCTCTACATGCAACACCTTCAACTCTTCTAGAAGAACTTTTCTTCTCGGCCCTGGTCATAGTTCCTGGTCATAAACCCTCCTGTTCTGGTCTTGCTACTGTAGTTTGTTTCTATTTTCCAAGTAACAGTCATCACACTTTACCTTGAATACGTATTAGAAATGTGATTTCAGGGGCGCCTGGGTGGCTCAGTCGGTTAAGCGTCCGACTTTGGCTCAGGTCATGATCTCACAGTTCATGAGTTCAAGCCCCGTGTCAGGCTCTGAGCTGACAGCTCAGAGCCTGGAGCCTGCTTCAGATTCTGTCTGTCTGTCTCTCTCTCTCTCTCTCTCTCTCTCAAAAATAAACATTAAAAGATTCTTTCTCTCTTTCTCTCTCTCTCCCTCTGCCACTCTCTCTCTCTCTAAAATATAAAAATAAATAACAAATAATAAAATAAAATAAAAAGAAATGTGACTTCTGAGACAGCCTCTTGTCTCTAAATCTTCACAGAGAAGACAGGCAAATGGTGACTCAAATGAAGTAAATACAGCTATGACATCAACTGGGTTCTATTTATTCCCTTTACATAGTAGCTTTCAAGTTTAAACCCCATGGGAGAAACTGAGAGTTTACATTTCAAATAGCATCCTCCTTAATTTACTTTAAATTTGTTTTTTAACGTTTTATTTATTTTTGAGACAGAGAGAGACAGAGCATGAACGGGGAGGGGCAGAGAGAGAGGGAGACACAGAATCAGAAGCAGGCTCCAGGCTCTGAGCCATCAGCCCAGAGCCCGACGCGGGGCTCGAACTCACGGACCGCGAGATCGTGACCTGAGCTGAAGTCGGACGCTCGACCGACTGAGCCACCCAGGCGCCCCAATTTACTTTAAAATGATAGGTGGGGACGCCTGGGTGGCTCAGTCGGTCGAGCGTCCGACTCTTGATTTCGGCTCAGGTCATGATCTCAAGGTTCGTGACACTGAGCCCCGTGTTGGGCTCTGCACAGACAGGGCGAAGCCTGCTGGGGATTCTCTCTTTCTCTCTCTCTCTGCCCCTTCCCTGACTCGTGCTGTCTTTCTCTCTCTCTCTCAAAAGAAGTAAACATTTTTAAAAAAATGGAAAACAAGGGTACGTCAGACACGAAAACTGCTTGGATGGAGTCTCGACCGTGAGGTTCTTTACGTGAGGCTGAGATATGAGGAAGGGCTGGGAGAAGAGGGGTAGCAGAAAGGAGCAAGCAAACACTAAGCGCATTTACAAACCCGTGCCCCTTCTCTGCGACAACTCAAATATTGTCACCCGCTTTATAGAACAATTACATTCTAGCACTGCCCTTTACGTACCAAAAAACTAGAACTACGATAAGCCAGAACAGTGATAAATGCGTGGTTCTTCATCCATATAGGAGCTTCTGGTATCTCTCAAACAGAATCATCTCGCTGACCGAAATGAACAATCTTCCCTCACGTGGATTAATAACATGTAGACTGCGGTTACATCAGCAAACAGGTTGCTTTCGTTCCAGAGTTGCAAACTCAAAGGCCGACAGGGGTCAGAGAAGTGATTTAAATGCATAAAGAGTCAAGGGTATACTAGGGAGTGGTGGGGCCTGTGGCAACCTAGAAAGTACATGCCTCGTCTAAAGGCACTTAAATTAATATATTTGAAAAAAACATCCCGTGAAACAAGCAAAACATGCCTTCTGGCTAAGCCACCCCTGTATGGGACCTCTGATTTAATTAATTAGGCATTTCAGTGTGTGTGGGGGGGGGGAGGGATCAAACCTGGCTGTTTTACTAAACTGATGGATGAATTCAGTCAAAAGTTTCTCCCGCATTTTACAAAGACCTAGCTGAGTCTCTAGAAAGTGGGTAGCTTTCTCCTTTGGCTTTAAAAGACCATATTGGTGACGAGTATCTCCTTACCATGTTCTGGCTGCCTTTAACTCACCTTCAGGAAGCTAGCCAAACTATAATTGACATTTCTGGACTCATCGGGAATCTCGGCATAGCGAATAGTCACATGGGGAATTATCGCAAGAAGCAATGAATGTAAGACATGATGATATGCCTCTGGAAATCTCTGGCCTCTGGGAAGCTTAAATCAAACAGACATAGCAAAGAGTCAGAGCTGCAAAAGGTTAAAATCAATTGCTATTTTTATTTTCAAACACATTCCAGATATAAATGTGGCTTTTCTTAACTGGAGTATCACTTTTCTCCCAACTTAAAGATGACATCACTAGTTCAACATACACTTCAGATCCTTAGAGGAACTATAATGAACTGACTGAAATCATCAACAAACCAACTTTGGGGGCGCCCGGGCGGCTCAGTCGGTTGGGCGTCTGACTTCAGCTCAGGTCACGATCTCACGATCCGTGAGTTCGAGTCCCGCATCAGGCTCTGTGCTGACGGCTCAGAGCCTGGAGCCTGCTTTGGATTCTGCGTCTCCCTCTCTCTCTCTCTCTCTCTCTCTCTGCTCCTCCCCCACTCATGCTCTGTCCCTCTTACTCTCAAAAATGAGTAAACGTTAAAAAAATTTTTTTTAAGAATAAAAAAAAAAAACAACTTTGGAATTATGTTCCTGAGATCTACCCACATCCCAGATTTTCATTCCAGTTTCTTTTCCTGACACACAATTTCAGCAAACCTATTCTGTGAAAAGACTGACGAAAACGGTAAATAGGTGAATATTTACATTTCACAAATCTCGACTCTGTAATTGCTAGAACTAAGAAAATTTCTTTGTACTTTTATGAGAATCTAAAAATACAACTCAATGTATATGCCACATTCCAGAAACACATCTATTACAGAAGGTGTTTTGAACGTCATACATGCGTCAGACCTTTCTAAGGGGTGATTTCTGATCTGGTACTGGGTCTCCAAATGAATGTTTCAACATAGACATTTCTAAGCTATAAGATAAAAGGCAAGCTTCAAAGAAAATGCATTTTACATGGCACATAACAAAAAGGAAAGAATGAATGTGAACAAGCCTCTGAGGACTTTGAAAATGTATGAACTGTCAGACCTCAGATTCATGCAATACATCCATTGGTGTTTGGTTTCGGTTTGTTTTCTTAGGCAAAACTGACAAAGTCAAGGGCTAAGAGCCCTTCGGTATAAGAGGATCTGTGCATCATTGCTACCTGTGAACAGGATTAGCCTTCTTTGCCTATGCTAAATATTATCCTTGGGGCACCTGGATGGCTACGTCTGTTACACGTCTGACTCTTGGTTTCGGCTCAGATCATGATCTCATGGTTCATGGGATCGAACCCCACGTCAGGCCCTGCGCTGACTCTCTCTCTCTCTCTCTCCCTCTCTCTCTCCCCCTGCCTTGCTCGTGCACTCTGTCAAAATAAATAAATATTTTCAAACATAGATTATTCTTAGCCTACTTACCTTAATTTTATTCTCTTCCAACAAGTATGTGGCCATAGACTTTGCAATAATTTCAAAAAAAAACCACGAGTACTAAAATAAACCAACAAATACATAAAATCAATTTTTAATAGTTACCCAAATCCTGAAGCTCAGCAAAGTTCAACAAATCAGTATGGACCTTATCTCTGAACTTTAACATTTTAAAGTGATGGCAATTCACCATCGAAGCTGCACAAGGTAATATTGTACCACCTCAGCGCCAGCCGGTGAGGTGCAAAGGGCATGTGGTGGGAATGTTTGCCGTGTGGGGAGGGGCATCTTATCACAGACCTTATTTGGATTTGCTTACACATGGTGCTGAGAGGAAACCAACTTTTAGTCTGTCTTATGATTGCTCTTAAATTCTCTACAGATGGGGCACCTGGGTGGCTCGGTTGAGCGTCCAACTTTGGCTCAGATCAGGATCTCGGGGTTCATGAGTTCGACCCCACATCGGACTCTGCGCTGATAGCATGGAGCCTGCTTGGGATTCTCTCTGTCACCCTCTCTGTCTGCCCCTCCCCTGCTCTCTCTCTCAAAAATAAACAAACACTAAAAAAAAAAGGGGGGGGGAGGGTCACATGAGCAAATGACGAAAAGACTAGAACCGAAATGGTTCCTTGTGTCCTGGTTCCTTACCTTTAGCAGTTTGTTTATCGATAAAAAGTCAGCAGACTGTTTCAACACCGCGATCATCGTAGTGGCCAGAGTTTCATGTATCAGCTGGGCCTGAGGCGCGTTCGGTTTTTCGGGTCGGAAGCTATACTACAAATGAAGGAAAATGCAGCCCTAAGTCAGAATCCTCACATGAAATACACTGCTCCCAGAGAAAGCTTATTCCACAAACCTTGATGAAGGATCTTAAATAATTATCCAAGCCTTCTTCATGGCACTTTGAAACGATATGTAAGAGAACCCTGCAAACACATTCACAGAAACCAGCATGTGAGTTACCACAGTTGGAGTATCTAACCCCCCAAATACCCCCACACTGCCTGAAGAATTCAAAGTCAGAGGATTGCATAGGATGTCCTAAGATGGTCCGACCAAGATTTCGGCATCGAACTTGCTCGGGGCCTTGCACAACATTTCCTGGGTCAAAACAAGGGCATTGTAGTTGGGCAACCCAGATGCCTCGCTTCTGTTCTGCACGCGTTTCAAGCATGGTCATAGCTTCTCTACAGTAGAAGACCTCGGGTGCCGTAAATATTGAAATCCCCTCCAGGGAGTAAAAGGAAAGGAAGAGAAAGATGGAAAGCACGGCAACAGATGGGGAAAAAGGAAGAGAGAGACCAGACAGGTGTAATGACAGGACCTGGGATGAGAAGTAAATATAAAATCCATATACGAGACTAGCAGTGGTTCTCAAACTTTATCGTGCATCAGAATCACCTAGAGGGCGCACTGCTCAGCCCCTCTTGCAGAGTTTCTGACTTTGTAGCTCTGGGATGAAGTTCAACGATGAGCGGTATTTGTTGTTTGTTTGTTTGTTTTTTGTTTTCCCCTAAGCTCCCAGGTGATACTGATGGTGCTGGTGCGGGAGCCATATTGGACAACCACTGGACTAGAATAATGCTTCTTAAGTTTTCAAGCAAACTAGCCCCAACAGCAGAGCAAAGCAAACGGTGTGCAGGGCCGTAGCTTAAGACCCGCTGGGACAGGTCGTGGCAACGGCAGAAGCAGCAAAGCCAGAAACATCCAGCACTGAGCTCTCAATTCTTTGGAGTATCCTATTTTCGTTTCAAAATTCAGTGCATTTTCCATTCAACTCTACCATAGATCCTTGTTTGTCTCTATAAAAAAATAATAATCCTTTATCCTTTTCACTAAAAATTCATGGTTCAGGGCGACTCTGTCCAACATGAGAGCCACTAGCCACTTGTGGCTATTTAATTAAAATGAACTACAGTTACAAATTCAGTTCCTCAAACAGATGAACACAGGGGAAGGGGCGAGGGAAGAGGAGAGAGGGAAATGAACTATAAGAGACTCTTAAATATAGAGAACAAACTGAGGGTTGACGGAGGGAGGTGGGTGGGCGATGGGCTAGATGGGTGACGGGCATTAAGGGGGGCACTTGTTGGGAATGAGCACTGGGTATTATTGGATGTAAGTGATGAATCACTGAATTGTAGACCAATATTATACTGCATGTTAACTAAATGTAAATTAAAGAAAACTCAGTTCCTCAGTTACGCTAGCCACATTTCGAGTGCTCAGTAGCTAAATGGCCAATGGCTACCATATTGGACAGCACACGTGTAGAACAACTTCATGACTGGAGAAAGTTCTATCGGACAACGCTGGTCTAGGGCAATGGTTCTCAAACTCTGTTGCATTATGGAATCACCTAGAAAACTTTAAAAAAAATTGCTGACGCTGAGTTCCATCCCTAGACATTCTGGTTTCACTGGTACGAATGTGGTCTCGGCACACACATCTTTAAAAGCTCCCTGGGTGATTCTAACATGCAGTAAAGTTTGAGAACCCCTGGTCGAGGAAAACACATTCAGTTTGTCCTTTGATGTCTGGTACCATCTATCCCTGGGGATACAAGGTCCCCCAGTCTGAGAAGCATGAAACAAGAGAGAACAGATATTAGATTTCGGACTTTTGCGTTCTCGTTTGGAAGATAAATTTGTCTTTAACATGCAGAAACACAAAAAGAAACAAGAGTTGCTTCTCCGTATTATAGGGCCGAAACTCACATGGTACAGTTGACAGGAACGTCATCTTCGTGGGTCATGTTCGTGAGAACCCGGAAGAGTTGCATAAGAATTACAGGCAGAAACTGTATCATCACTTGGATCTCCATGGCATGCAAACACTAAAATAAGCCATTGTTAGTTACGAAAACAAACAGAAATAGGACGTAACTTGTCAATGTGAAACAACAAAAAATCAAGTCCTGAGAGATGTACTCACTAGAATAGAAGCTCACGTAAACGTGAGCTTTGTAAGACAGGGCGCTTTGGTTAGCTCCTTTGGCCACATCTCTATTTGGGCACTCAGATTTTGTTAGGTTATTTCGCATTAGATACTTTGTTTACTGAAGATAAAAAAGTATGACTGGGATAAGCGGGTTTTGGAACAAAGACGCCCGAGTCTCGGTAAACCGACACGTCCCAGCAGGCAGTGTCTTTGACAGAATGGGGACCACCAGTCGATCTGCTGAGAAGGGAGATTCAATCAAGTGCACTGCTCTACATAATCGGCTTTCCACTGGCCCCACCCACGAAACTGAGGCCACGCGACATTCAGACATCCTCCTAGTACATTTCTTCCAAGTTGTAACCCCCTGTCTCTGGCGGTAGGTGCGTTGACGGCAAAAAGAAGCCATGTGCCCACATATACGTAGAAACGACGCAAGCAGCGGAATCTGTAAAATTTCTTTCTTCTTCCTTCCCTTCTCTCCGCGTTCCTTCATTCACTCAGGCATTCACTCGATCGTTTAACCAACCAGCCAACCAGAAGGCGAAAACAAGTCTCACTGTTTCGCCCTCCCTTCAAGGTTTCGTGCTGTGGGGAATACAGAGATGGAGGGGACAAGTCTCTGTACCTAAGGAGCTCACTCTTTCTCTTTCCCAGGCCCCCGTACATAGCCTCGCCTTCCAGGTTTTCCTTCCTTTTGCCCCCTCTCTTCCAGCCTTACTTGCCATCACCCCCTCTGAACCTATAATCAACATAGTCTAATCGTTTCCTAGGAGGCCTCTACAGGTTCTCTTTACTCCCCACACATCCACCTCTCCTTTCCAAATTCATCACCCTCCGACTGGGTTACAGCAGATCACCTCCTGTCTGGGATGCCTCCCCATGACCTAGGGCAGTGCTTGGCAGCCAGGGGCCACTCTGCCCCCCAACGGGACGTCCCGCCGTGTCTGGAGACATTTTGGGGTTGTCACAACTGGGGGTTGCTGACACCTAGCAGGCACGGGCCACCGATGCTGCTAAACATCCGACAGTGCACCGGACAGCCACGTACGACAATGAAGCTGTCCAAAGTGTCAATATTGCCAAGGTTGAGAAACCCTGGCCTGGGGTTCAAGATCACTTGAGACCTAACCTGTGTTTTTAGCCTTAACACTTTCCACATTCTTCACAAGGCCAAACTGGTACCTTGGTTGCTCTGCGAGTAGATCATATGCATTCCTGCCTTGGTGCTTCTGTTCAGTTCGTGGCCACATCCCAGCCACCTTTCCAAGTCAAGTTCAAACCCCTACTTCGGTGAAGCCGCTCATCCCACTCATTCAACGAAGGCATTGTGAATGAACTTCCAAATGCCAAGCACACCAAAAAAAGCCCTGGTTCCCACCATCAAGCAGTTCACGGTCTATGGGGAGTGGGGCCGGAGGGGGGGTAAAGACCCGGGACTAAATCTGCAATACGAATGGCAACGTGTACAAATAGCGGTCTATACAAAACGCACAAAGGAAGAAACAACGGAGTCTTCAATAAGGCTTCAGAGAGGAGGAGAGTTAAAGGGCAAGTGCGATCACATCAGGTAGAAAAGAGAGATGGGCAGTCAATGCAAAACTAATCCTGTATCGCTCCTCGGTCATTTATTCTCGATGCAACAGCGCTAGCGTGCTCTTTTCCCCCTTTGTTACAAACAGAACCACCGCGAACCTGCCCCCTCCAGCTGCTCCCTGCGTTCCAGCTACACCATCTTTTCTTTCCTTCTGTCTTTCGAACATGCCATCGCGAGACGTTTACATCAGCTCCTGAGACAGCCCCCCCGTGACAACTCCGTCTAGAACGCGCTCCTGTCACGTCGGACCCCGTTAACCTGTCCTCTTTGCTTCACAGCATTTATCTTGACCTCAAGTTACTCATTTATACTCTCTCTACCCCAACTAGAGCAGGTATGCAGTCTGAACAGTTCCCCATTATATTCCTAGTGCCCTCACCGATATCCGGCCCATACGAAGTGCTCAGTAAGGATTCGGTGAATGACGAGATCAATGAATAAAATAAGGAACCAACAGGGGCGCCTGGGTGGCTCGGTCGGTTAAGTGTCCAACTTCGGCTCAGGTCCATGACCTTGCAGTTCGTGAGTTCGAGCCCCATGTCGGGCTCTGTGCTGACAGCTCGGAGCCTGGAACCTGGAGAGGGAGTCTGTGTCTCCCTCTCTCTCTGCCCCTCCCCTGCTCGCACGGTCTCCCTCCCTCTCTCTCTCTCTCTCTCTCTCTCAAAAAAAGATTAAAAAAAAATTTTAAATAAGATAAGGAACCAATTAAGATGGGAGGCCTGTAGTCTCCGTGGTGCCTAAGTTCCCTGAGCCCTCAGCACACCAACCTGTACCATGCACTTGATATCTATCATATCTTGCTTTCGACTCTCGTTTGTACTGATGACTTACATTGTCATTTCATTTATGTATGTCCTCTCTCTCCAAATGGTCTTAAGATGGGCGATGACCCTCAGTTATTCTTCTCTGCAAGCCTCGCAGCATCGGGGGAAATATTCCATACATAAGTAGATGTTAAGTGAATTGGTAAAACAAGGCCATTTACAGGGACAACAGACAGCGAGACCAGGAGTCAAGACACACGTGTCGCAGGCTGAGCTCAGCTCTGCTACTGACTAGCTGAGTGACCACAGGCAAATCCCCTCTACTTGGGCTTCAGTTTCCTCATCAAAGAAATCTCAAGACGCCCTTTCAGTGCCAACGGTCCACACAGGAGTTCCGCTCTTTCTGCAATCGTGTGGCCTTTCACTCACTGCCACTAGAGGGCGAGCAAAGGTCACATAAATATCAGAAATTCCACACCCTTAAAGACACAAATAGGAGTGCGTTTCTTTTACTCCATTTTAAGAATACCAGTATATGAAAATGATGCTCTGCTCCATTCCATTCTGCTAAAACTTTTATGGAGCTTTCCCCCTGGAAGAAAAGCCAAAGATCTTAACAGACGAAGCATTCGTACCCAGAGCTGGCTTTCTAGACGTTACCCGAGGAAAGGATTTGAAAGCTGGATGACAGTTATACTGCTTATGATAATTAAGAATAATAGCCACCACAGGGGCACCTGGGTGGCTCAGTCGGTTGAGCGTCCGACTCTCGATTTTTGGCCCGCTCCTGGGATCAAGCCCCATGTTGGGCTCTGTCCTGAGGTCTCCCTCTGCCTCTCTCCCCCATTCAGGCACCCTCACTCTCTCTCTGTCTCTAAAATTTAAAAAAAACATTTTTTTTTCAAGAATAATAGCCACTGTTTATCAACCATCTCCCGGCTTCTACCCTACCAACAGTATCTTCCCAATATGGTAGGCAGAATGATACTTTAAAAACCCAAATCAGGGGCGCCTGGGTGGCGCAGTCGGTTAAGCGTCCGACTTCAGCCAGGTCACGATCTCGCAGTCCGTGAGTTCGAGCCCCGCGTCAGGCTCTGGGCTGATGGCTCGGAGCCTGGAGCCTGTTTCCGATTCTGTGTCTCCCTCTCTCTCTGCCCCTCCCCCGTTCATGCTCTGTCTCTCTCTGTCCCAAAAATAAATAAACGTTGGAAAAAAAAAAAAAAAAAACCCCAAATCACAGGAACACCTGGCTGGCTCAGTCAGTTAAGCCTCCGACTTTGGCTCAGATCGTGATCTCGCGGTCTGTGGGTTCGAGCCCCGTGTCGGGCGCTGTGCTGACAGCTCAGAGCCTGGAGCCTGCTTCCCATTCTGTGTCTCCCTCTCTCTCTGCCCCTCCCTACTCGCACTCTGTCTCTCCCTCAAAAATACACATTAAAAAAAAAAACAAACAAACCCAAATCATGCCATGTCACTCCTCTGTTCAAAGCCCTGCCACGCTCCCACCTCTACTTAAGGGATAATTCAAACTCCTCATCACGGCTTAGGAGGCCTTACCTGCCTAGTTCCTCCAACATGATGTCCTCACACTCTGGAAGTCCCGCTGGACACACCAAGCAAGCTGCTCATATTTATATATATTTAGATTTATGTACATATATATAACACACTCATTTACTTGTTTATTTTCCATCTGCCTCCACAAGAAAGTAAGCGCTCGACAACAGGGATTAGTGTTTGCTTTCTTTCCTTATATTCCAAACACTCAGAATGATGTCTCTGACCCATAGAAGGCACTCAACAAATAAGTGTACCCCCGAGTGATTACGATATGGTGGATGTCCGATCTCACTTAAGCCCCACAACCACCCTACGGGTTGGCATCACAGGTTATCCCTGTGTGACAGATGAAGAAACCAAGGCGTGGAGTAGTTCAGTAACTTGGCCAAGGTCAATCACAGAGCTAATAGGGGACAGATCTGGGACACAAGCTCGGTGAAACGATTCCAGAACCCATACCTGTGGTCTCATGTCATACTACCTCTCTGAAATGAAACAAACATTTTTGGGGGCGCCCGAGTGGCTCAGTCACTTAAGCGTCTGACTTCGGCTCAGGTTGTGATCTCACAGTTTGTGGAGTTCGAGCCCCGCATCAGACACTGTGCTGACAGCTCAGAGCCTGGAGCGTGCTTTGGATTCTGTGTCCCCCCCTCTCTCTGTCCTTCCCCTGCTCACGCTGTCTCTCTCTCTCTCAAATAAATAAACATTAAAAATTTTTTTTAAAAAAGAGACAAATGTTTTGGTCTCCTGAGAACATCATTAAGTAATAACATACATCCAAAGGGAAATCCTGTAGAGATTTCATTTAAAATAAAAATTCCATGGGGCGCCTGGGTGGCTCAGTCGGTTGGGCGACCGACTTCGGCTCAGGTCACGATCTCGCGGTCCGTGAGTTCGAGCCCCGCGTCGGGCTCTGGGCTGACAGCTCAGAGCCTGGAGCCTGTTTCAGATTCTGTGTCTCCCTCTCTCTGACCCGCCCCCGCTCATGCTCTGTCTCTCTCTGTCCCAAAAATAAATAAACGTTAAAAAAAAATTTTTTTTAAATAAAAAAAAAATAAAATAAATAAAATAAAAATTCCTGGGGTGCCAGGGTGAGTCAGTCGGTTGGGTGTCCGACTCTTCATTTTGGCTCAGGTCATGATCTCCCGGTTCGTGGGTTTGAGCCACGCATCGGGCTCTGTGCTGATGGTGCGGAGCCTGCTTGGGATTCTGTCTCCTTCTCTCTCTGTCCCTTCGCCTGCTCGCTCGCGCGCTCTCTCTCCCCAAATAAATACATAAATATTTAAAAAATTAAAAACAAACCAATAAAATAAAAATGCCCCAGACTTTCCATGGCTGACCTACGAAAGGAGTAACCAGAAACAGTCCCTGCCAGCTAAGTCCCACGATGTACAGTTCAGTCCCACCGTGTTAGGGAATAAACAGAGCCTTGGGTTCTCAAGACATTTAAATAAAATATGGTGTTTCTTAAGACTCTCTCCCACGCGACACGCGGAAACTGGGCTTTTCGGTCTTCAGTGGACCCTGCTGATATCATCTTTCACCCACAGACACAGGAATCGTCCATTTTACTCCCAGCAAAAGAGACGCGCTCCCATGTGTCCTGACCCTTTTCCCCACGGCAGAGAGCCACCTTCACCAGGCAGTCAGCAGGAAGAGAAAAGAGCCAAGAAAACCGATTTATAGAACCGAAGTAAACATTTTCATGAGACTTTCAAAAAATATGTCGACAGAGTCTGGCTGTAACAGTTTCTTCCTAATGTAGCAACTCTGCTGTCTGCTCCTAAATAGGCAACTGATAGAAAAGCACATTACAGAAAGTATTCCCTTGAGGATACACAGCCCCAACTATTTTAAGGTGTTCGTTTCATTTCCATCCCCCCCCCCCCCCCCATCAAAACGTGGCAACGAGAAAGACACGAGAAACCAACCTTCCGCCGAAAGCTGCTGTTCATTTACCTTTAAATATTTAATGAGCTCCCCCGGAACTTCTGTGGAGCCCGACTGAATCAGCTGGCAATGATGGAAGAATTTGTGGACATGTAGATCCTGCAAAACAGATGGACACAGCCATAGAAATCTGATTCATCACCCTCAAACACAGGCGCTCTGACGCTCCGTCCCCCCCCCGCATCCGCGTCTCACAAGCTGATCGATCTGGGTCTTCTGACTCCCAGATTCGGCAGCTGCAGTCACCAACATGTGTGCCCGTGTCCCGTGGTCCCCTCGGCCATCACAAAAAGCAGCAAAACCGGGCAGAGTGAGCATGTACCCACGCATACCGGGCAGGCCACAATCTTTGCGCAGCTAGCCAAATGTTCATTTAATTCCTTTTTTTGACGGGTGTGGTCTGTCGGGTTGGGCAGCCTCTACATCTTAAGCAGGCTTCATGCCCAGTGTGGAGCCCTATGCGGAGCTTGAGCTCACGACCCTGAGATCCAGACGTGAGCTGAGATCAAGAGTCGGATCCTTGACTGACTGAGCCAGCCAGGTGCCCCGGGCTGCTTCTAGATTTTAATGAAATGAGTAGGAACAGAGGTCTGGACTGATAGGTGAAGAAAAGGTATCAGCAGGGAGTTACCAGATAATAATAGTCTCAGGCATTCAATGCCCAAGCGATCGTGGCAATTTGGTCGGCAAGTATCCAGCCGTCCTATGTGGGATCTAGATATTGTATACCGAGAAGGACCTTATAGGCCACACCAAGGAACGTGGACTTCATCTTCCTCATCGGTGAATTTCCAAACTGTGCTTGAGAACCTCCAACAGATATTTTGATTGTAATTTCATGGATGCCAAGGACAAGGGTAAACTACTAGCCATCCATGATCCACTGACTTCACATTGCTATGTTCAATTCCGGTCTATCTATGAGAAAAACATCAAACAAATTCCAACAGAGGGGCATCCTACAAAACTTCACTACTCATGAAAACTGACAAGGCCATCATAAACAATGAGTGTCTGAGAACTTGTCACAGCCAAGAGAAGCCTAAGACGATGTGACAACGAAATGTAATATGTTACGCTGGATAGAATCCATAGGTAAAAAAGAAGGAAATCTGAATAAATACAAACTTTAGTCAATGGTTATGGATCACTACTGGTTCATTAATTAGAACATACGTGCCATACTAATTTTTTTTAAATATTTATTTATTTTGGGGAGAGCACAGCAAGGGAGGGCGAGGGAGAGGAGGACAGAGGACCCAAAGCAAGCTCTTTACAGAGCTGACAGGCCGACAGCAGCGAGCCTGATGTGGGGCTCGAACTCCTGAACCAGGAGATCGTGACCTGAGCCAAAGTCGGACTCTCAACACACTGACCCACCCTAGTGCCCTTGTGCCATACTAAATAATGTAAGAGGTTAGTAACAGGGGAAACTCGGCACAGGGTATATGGGAATTGTGTGTACGACCCTATTTTTCTGCAAATCCCAAACTGTTCCCAAAACTTAAATTTATTTTTTAAAAAAGGCGCCTGGGTGGCGCAGTCGGTTAAGCGTCCAACTTCAGCCAGGTCACGATCTCGCGGTCCGGGAGTTCGAGCCCCGCGTCGGGCTCTGGGCTGATGGCTCAGAGCCTGGAGCCTGTTTCCGATTCTGTGTCTCCCTCTCTCTCTGCCCCTGCCCCGTTCATGCTCTGACTCTCTCTGTCCCAAAAATAAATAAACGTTGAAAAAAAAATTAAAAAAAAAAAAAAAGGTGATGATAGCCTCTAACCTTCCTTTCAGAGTTTTGTAAGGCATGAATCCATTAATGGGAATAAACGGATTTGGGGATTTGACAGGGATTATACAACTTGAGCTATTACAATTAAGAATGATGTTATTGCTAATGAGAAAGTCTTTGAGGCCACAACTTCTCTGAGGCTGCAGGAATCGAACATAGTCTATTTTAAACAAGAAATGGATTCAGGAGCCCCTGGTTGGCTCAGTTAGAAGAACATGTGACTCTTGACTTTGGGGTCCTGAGTTCAAGCCCCACACTGGGTGTAGAGATTACTAGGGAAAAAAAAAAAAAACAACAACAACCAAACAAAGAACTTTAAAAAAATATTCAAATAGCAAAATTGACGAAATTCACATGATGCAACTTACTTGAGTATAAACGGTAGACTCTAAGTGGCTTTTAATCTTCAACAAAGGCTTAGCGCCATCTACCCACTTAATATCCACATTAGATTGCTGTGAACAGAAACAAATGTGTTAGTTTCACACATAGGGAATTCCTGGAGAAAATAGTCTGCCTTTAGAGTAAATGGATCCTAAACCATTTTGAATTTCCAATCTTTGGCAGGCTGACACTTTTATAAATTACAATAAAAATGAACTAGTAACTGAAGGAGTATTTTCCGATGATGCACAAACTCCAAGCCCCAGCTTTTGAAACTTATTAGAATCAATAGACACAAGGTAACCTGGGTCAAATTGCTATCAGAGTTTTACACTGATTTTCCTGACTTATCTTTCTTGTGGACCAGTCCTCAGACCACAGTTTGTGAAGCTATCCTCTAGAATACAGCATTCTACTTTTCATGTTTTTGAGAGAGAGAGAGAGAGAGAGAGAGACAGCGTGAGAGAGTGAGTGAGTGCAGGGAGGGGCAGAGGAAGGGGGGAGGAAGGAAGGAGAGAAAGAAAGAGGAGAGAGCGAAAGAAAGTGAAAGAGAGAGAGGATCTTAAGGAACTTCCATGTTCAGTGCAGAGCCCAACTCGAGGCTCGTTCCCACGTCCCTAGGATCATGACCTAAGCCAAAATCAAGGGTCAGACGCTCACCGACTGCGCCACCCAGGCGCCCCCAGCATTCTACTTTTTATTTATTTATTTTTTCAACGTTTATTTATTATTTTTGGGACAGAGAGAGAGACAGAGCATGAACGGGGGAGGGGCAGAGAGAGAGGGAGACACAGAATCGGAAACAGGCTCCAGGCTCTGAGCCATCAGCCCAGAGCCTGACGCGGGGCTCGAACCCACGGACCGCGAGATCGTGACCTGGCTGAAGTCGGACGCTTAACCGACTGCGCCACCCAGGCGCCCCCAGCATTCTACTTTTTAAACGCGACATTGCGATTACTTCAACGAAGACAGTTATTCTCCTACCCTTCTTGATTCTGCATCATTCACATTCAAGTAGCCTGGAGGAAGATTGGCTGAAACCGGCAGCTGCTGCTCAAATGTAATGATTCTACCATCCTTCAGCAAAGGTACCCAGGCAAAGCCAACTGCCAACACAAGAATCAACCGTGAGAAACGAAATCGCAAATGCAATTAGCTCCACAAATCTCGGACTGCTGGGGAGCAGGGCAGGGTGGCGATGTTTCCTGCGGTGGGGGTGGGGTCCATATGTGGGAGTCCAGGTGTTGGGCGTCCGAATACCCGGGAGGGAAGGCACAATGCATTTGGATGGCTTCCTAATCCCAGCCTGGCCACTAATGACTTATTTGCTCAATTTCCTGGACTATAAATTGGGAACAACACACACTCTTTCCATCTCTTAGTTAGGAGAGAGCAAAGACAGGTAATAATATACGAAAATACTTTAAGTTTTTAAAAGTGCATCAGGACCGTTATGTTTACCCTTTGGGGGATAATTTGTGGTAGACTTATTTTTTAATTTTTTAAATGATTACTTATTTTTGAGACAGACTGAGACAGAGCAAGAGCAGGGGAGGGGCAGAGAGAGAGGGAGACCCAGAAGCCGAAGCAGGCTCCAGGCTCTGAACTGTCAGCACAGAGCCCGACACGGGGCTCGAACTCACAGACTGTGAGATCATGACCTGAGCTGAGGTCGGACGCTTCGCCGACTGAGCCACCCAGGCACCCCTAGACTTATTTTTTTTTTTTTAAAAAGGACTCAGATCTCTCTCATCCATTCTTAGTAGAAGTAAAGAGTCTTGTGTCTGGGACAATCTCAGACCACCAGCAGTAAGTTCCAAAGTTTCTGACAGCAATCCAACAGTAGGGGACTACGGAAAAATCAAGGTCACAAGCCAAGGTTGCAGTCCGTATTCATACAAGGCAGTACTCAGTTGGGCGGTTTTCCTGAGTACAGAAGGAGGAAAACGCAGGAGGAGAATGCAGCCAGTGCATAAGTGTTTACAACTTGCATCCACTGAGAGATTTTTCCCAGTCTCTATATTTCCTAACGGTTCTACTCAAGAAAGCCTCTTGGATTTCTATTAAAGAACTCATCATGTTCTAGCTAAACGAGTCAGAGCCATCTGTATTCCTCAGGTTGAACAGTGTCAGTATTTCCATTATAGAGATTACTCTGGGCTTTAAGTGTTTATAACTCAGCGGTAAAAAAGCTTGCTCTGGACCCAGTTCTGGCATACGAGACAGGGTGTTGGCTGGAGAGCACTTTTTAAAGCCGCTGCCTTCTGATTCTTTAAAATTCTTTGCGTGAGCGTGTGTGTGTGTGTGTGTGTGCGCGCGTGCGTGCGTGTTTATACTGTGAACACAGAAGTCAACACAAATCTGGTTAGAATGTTTTCATTCACGTGTTTAATTTGGCAAATGCTTTAATTCTTAAAAGAAGACAAATATGTTGTTTTCTCTAAGTAGACTAAATGGCTTTCTCAGACTCTGAAACACGCCCGCAGGGATCTTTACTAGTACAGCTTCAGAAATGGTTTACCCAGAGCTGTTCTCCTATAAAGAACACAGGAAAGTAACAGGAGTGCAAGAACCATTCAAAAGGACTCTGTCAGAGTAATTAACCGAAAACTGGACAGGAGACAAAAGGCTTCCGGTCCAGAAAATAGGAAAATCTCTTTCTTGTTCTTGGGCAAAACTTTTCCCCACAGAAATTTGTAGTGAGCTAGAATTCAGATACCATACAATCCATCCGTTGTTTTTTTTTTTTTTTTAAATATAATTTACTGTCAGGTTAGCTAACATACAGTGTATATAGTATGCTCTTGGTTTCGGGAGTAAATTCCCGTGATTCATCGTTTCCATACAACACCCAGTGCTCATCCCAACAAGTGCCTTCCTCGATGCCCATCACTCATTTTCCCCTCTCCCCGCCTCCCCTATCAATTCATCCGTTTAAAGCGCACAATTCAATGATTTTTAGTCTATTTCAGAAAGCTGGGCATCCACTGCTACTCATTCCAGAACTCTTTCATCACGCCGAAAAGAAACTCCACACCTCTTAGAAGCTACTCCCTATTTTCCCTTCTCCCCAGTCCCTGGCAACCGCTAATCTACTTTCCGTCTCTATGGAATTGCTTAGGCAACACCTTCCGCACGGTGAATTAATCAAAAGCACGACCAAGGGTGTCTCTCAGTGAAAACGCATATAGAGCACTTGGAAGCTGGAAAGGTACGATGTCAAGCACACGCCATCTGGCTCAAAGGCGTGGAGCCACTTAAGGATGGGCAGGAACACGTGACAAGTGGCCCACAGAATAACCATCTCCTGCTCCACCGAGCACCTCGCCCACTGCTGTCTAGGATGGAAATAAGGAAGTAGCCATTTGTCTTTCAAGAGATGCACGGCCTTGGGTTCCTACTGTTCCGCCAGATTTCTTCTCAACCCTCAAGGTCCCTGCCCTGAACAAACTGCGATTTCTACGGACTTCCCGCAGAACAGCTCTTACTGGTGTTTACAACCCTTCTGTATTTCCATATTGGTGACAGAATGCAATCAAATCCACAGCCTGGCATTCAAGGCTTTCCACAATCTGACGCCTCCTTATCAACCTGACATTCTGTGGCTCCCCCTCCCAACACCCTGTGCTCTCGTGGTATTGAACTATGTGTGCTTTCCTGGCCATACCCCTCAACAGTCCGCCTCTCTCTGTACAGGCTGGTCCTTTATCCTCGAATCCGCTACCTTCCTACCATCACTGCATTCTCAATCTCAACCCCGCCCCTCTAAGGCCTCACCCAAACACCATCTCCTCCTGGAAGCCTTCCCAGATTCCCAGCCACTCGTCCCGCCACCAGTTGAAGTAATAACTCAATATTCTCTGAGATCACATCGTACCACTCTCTCAGTAACTACTTTTGATCTCGTATTGTAGTTGTCCACACAGGTCTCATTTCCCCGGCCAGACCATACGCCCCCTTAAGACGCGATCTATGTTTGGTTCTCCACAGTACCTACTACAATGTGTTTCTTGCACATAATAAACATGCAGACGTGGTTGGTGAACGAATGAATGAATGAATGAATGAATGAGTTTAAGGCCGATCCAGGCCAGCTTGGATCTGAATCCCAGAGCATGCTGGCATCTATACAGTGGGGGTGGCACACAATGTTTACAGGGCCCCTACTTCTTTACCTCCAGCCTTGCCGAATGGGACCAGGACTGGGGCTTCACTACTAGAGTTTATTCCAGTTCATGGCATCTGTTCTCACTAGAACCAATCTCCCTCAAGCTCAACAATGTCCCCAGCTCTGGGCTCACCTCCCACTTCCTCAGGGAGCCGAACTGGAAAGTTCTGGTTGCTGGGCCATTCTACATAAGAGAAATAGCACAAATACTGCCTATCACCATATGTGTCCCCGCATGAGAAGCATGACTTTATGTTGTATGTGTGCTTTTTAAGAAGTGGTTCGCAGCCTGAGGAAAAGAGGCCTGTTGCATTCTAGACAATTCCGTCTCAAACAGCCGTAGAAAGACACTTTTAAAGAATACACGCACCTGGAGTTTCAACTGTGTCCTGCTTTTTGGTTGTTCCCTTTGTGTTAATTTCACAACTTACATGATAAAACGTGAAGAGCAAATGATGCTTTTGATGCAGGTGAATGGGAAGCTCGATTTTAATCTGCAATGACAGCAAAATCGCACACAGCATTTTGTTTCATTTTTAATTGTCAAGCTGGACTGTCAGACCTTTAGTTCAGTTGCATTGTTACTTTCCCAATGACGTATTTTTCTAAATGACAAGCCAAGTCACCAAATAATAGACACTGTTAAAACATACTTTCAAGGCTTGTCCAGTCCGTTTCAACTTGAAAACAGTATTCTCCTGGGTTGTGAGGGCTGATTTATTACTTTCGCTGGAGAGGTCAGTGGATTCTCCCGGACTGAACTTTGCAGCAGGATTTTCTAAAACACTGGATCACAACCACAGCCTCACAGCCCAGGGATACTATGTAACTCAATCTGCGTCAGTGAATACAATCTATCCCAAATGTGTACTGAATTCGAAAGGCTTCTTTTCTCTAAATTGTTGTCTTCCTTTATGCGAGGGGGGTGGATTAAGCTTTGCAAATAAACCTGCAAAGTCACTGTGGTATTATGGTATGCACCAATTACAGTCACGTAAATATCTTTTGAAGCAAAATGTAAGTTTACTTAAAGAAATAACAATTGTAGGGGCACCTGGGTGGCTCAGTTGGCTGAGCATCTGACTCTTGCTTTCGGCTCAGGTCACAGTCTCATGGTTGTGTGGGTCTGAGCCCCACATCTGGCTCTGCACTGACAGGGCAGAGCCTGTTTGGGATTCTCTCTCTCTCTCTCTCTCTCTCTCTCTCTCTCTGCCCATCCCCCACTCACACTGTCTCTCTCTAAATAAATAAATTTTACTTTTATTTTTTTTAACATTTATTCATTTTTGAGAGACACAGTGTGAGTAGGGAAGGGGAGAGACAGGGAGACACAGAATGTGAAGCAGGCTCCAGCTGCCAGCACAGAGCCTGACACGGGGCTTGAACTCACAAGCCATGAGATCACAACCTGAGCTGAAGTCAGAGGCTTAACCAACTGAGCCACCCAGGTGCCCTTATAAATAAATTTTTAAAAAAAGAAAGAAAGAACAATTGTCACCCTTGACACGTGAATTTAATCCTAAAAATGAATACTCTTTTCTTAAGATTTATTTTATTTTGAGAGAGAGAGAGAGAGAGAGAGAGCCATGAGTGAGGGAGAGGGGCAGAGAGTGAGAGGGAGAAAGCATCTTAAGCAAGTTCCATGCTCAGTGTAGGGTCCGATCCCATGACCTTGGGATCGTGACCTGAGCCAAAATCAAGAGTCAGACGGTCAACCGACTGAGGCACCCAGGCGCCCTTTCAAATGAAGACTTTAATACAAACCCCCAACCTCAAGTGATTTTCCAATCAGGACCCAACCAAATATGTGCAAAGCCTCCCCCAAGTATGTCAGCGACAAATTACGGGTTAACTGATTTGACGCACGTGCATTTACCTGCACAGAACACATGCAATGTCCCTCTCCCTCTCCCGGTCCTGGTCAAGACAGACTGGATGACTGAAAAGCCTGCTTCTTTCTGGCATCCTAAAAATAACGTGGATTACTTCTACCTGATCAAGTTTTCTGCAGCGACTGGCGTTGATTACAGAGGGGGCCAAATTAAAACAGCTCGGGGCGGGACATCTGGCCGAATTATCATTCGTGCAAGGCGTGGTTTTGGCGTTAGAACTGATTTCTGTCATAGGTAGATGTCGCCAGAGCGTGCCTATTCACAGCGTCCACGCCATCTGGGTATCTAATGGTCTGTTGCACATAAATACGGGCCTCCCCTCTCCCTGGGGGGCTAACCCACAAAGCCGCCGCCTGTATCCAGGTTCGTGGAGACACGTAGGAGTCAAATCCAGTCGGCGGATCTGGAGAAGCCAGGGACATGCCGACTAGAAGAGGCTGTGACAGAGACACTAAGAGAGACTCTGGGAGGCACACAGAGATGTAGAGGTGGAGAAGGAAAGAGAGACAGAGACAGGGCCGGAGAGGTAGACTGGGGAGCGGGGCACAGAGCCTGGGAGACGGTATAGGTCCCACTGTCTACACTACTGAGGCATTAGAGCAGCCAGTGGGATGCTGGTGGCCCTTAAGTGTTGCTGTGTCTCCCAAAGCCTTTCACTTACAGAGAGGCTGCACCCCCAACCGCATGCAAAACCACAGGAAGAAAAATCTAGAAGGGCCTTGAACGAAATCTGTTCTGAATTTCTTATTTTATTTTTCTAAGTTTATTTATTTCTTCTGAGAGAGAGAAAGGAGGGGCAGAGAGAGGGAGAGACAGAATCCCAAGCAGGCTCCGCATTGTTAGCACAGAGCCCGAGACGGGGCTCAAACCCACGAACCGTGAGACCATGACCTGAGCCGAGATCAAGAGTCATCTTATCTGCCGTTGCAATCCCTTGTCCTATGATGATGGAAATGAAAAAAAAAAAAAAAGAGCCACCACCGTGTTTTATAAACATCAGAAAAACGCATTCTTACCTCATCATAGAACTCTGGATTTTGGTTGTGATGGGAGACAACAGCGTAAGCATTTGTGGTAAAAACAGATCCTGCAGGTTTTCCATAAATACACTGCAAAAGAAGGAAACCGAATCACCAGTCTCGGTGAGAAGGTCTTTAAACATAATGCAATGGAACCACATCCAGTCAGAGGCATGTGTGAGCACAAGGCCACGGCCAAGCCCACTCAGTTCTCACCGTGAACTTATAAACTCCGAATCATTTACCCGCACTCCAGCGATCACCCCCAGACATCACCTAACTTGGCTGCATGGGTGCTTCCGGATTTCCGGCCATCAAAGAAACGCACTTCCAAATTTGTCGATGGCAAGGAGTCAAATATGGCTAATCACGTGGAAAGGAAACACTCTGAAACCAGATCTGGAAAGCTTACGTTCTCTGATGCTACTTGCTATCTTAACTGAAGAGGCTCCCCCTAAGCCAGTTAGCAGTATTTGCTGAACGCTCCTTGTGTGGTGGGCAAGGTGAGGGGTTAGAACACACACACACACACACACACACACACACACTAGCAGATACATGAGGCTACAGACGAGCTCACTGTTCTCTCACTTTATGAGCCACATTTTAAAAGTCACCAGCTTTCTGTTATACCAATAAAATAAATGCGAGGCTTTCTATGGTTCCACGAAAAGATCAAATTTCATTTCTGGTGTGAGTTTTTCACTGCCATAGGGCCTAACTGCTTCACCCTGTCACTTCAGAGCCAGCCTCTAGGCCAGCTATGAAATGAAATAGAGACTCCGTGTGAATGCATTGCCAATTCTCCTTTAAACACGGTTGTGAAGGCGATTTGCAGGAACTGCCGAGAGGTAAGGTAAGAATCTTGAAGTGTACGAAAGGATATTGCATGGGGGAGAAAAGGAATAGTTATTCTCATCTGCAGTGAAGGGAAAATCAGAGAAAATATACCTAATTTGAGCCAGCGAATTCTTAACCTAGGTTTCTGGAGGGGGGGGGGGCAGGAGGAATGACACAAAAACAAAAAACCCACAAAAAAACACAAAAAAACGCACAAAACAAAAAACAAGAACCACAAAAACCACCTCTTTTCAAAGGCAGGGGTTATTAAACATTCAACGACTTAGGGGCCTCCAGCCTCTTTCCCCAGGAGGGTTGAGTCGAAGCCTAGCCATCCATCTGTCTGATTTAGGCTCAAGCTAGAGAAGCAGGGAGCCAGATAAACAATTCGTGACGGCTAGATGTTCTCAGACTTCTCTCTCAGGCCTCTGATGAATGTGCTCAAGAGTGAAAACGTAAAGGCGCTATGAAGTGATAGGTATTTAAGGATTGCTCTGTCAGATAATACGGAGGCACCATTTGGCCGGTCACAGAGAAGAAGTCCTATCTCAGATCAAAGCACTCATGCTGTGCTTCTGTTTGCTCAAAGACTGTTCAGGTTTCAAGGAGAAAGGAGTTTATAGTCCCCTGATGATACCATTATAAACTGTCAGGTCATAGGAGAAAATGACCTTGTGATTGCACATCAGAGCCATGAAAAATCAAAGTGGAGCAAAGGCAAAAATCTGGTATATGAAGCTTCCCCCGTTTTTCAAAGCTACATACGCTCCTACCTCGTTTTGTTATTTCTTAATATTTAATCCTCGCAGTCAAGGCGTGAGGGCAGAAAAGGCAGCACTGCTTTTGTCACGTTAGCACATTTTCCGTATGGCGCTTAAACGAATTAAACTTAGCCACCAAGTACCATGGTCTTTATCATTCCTAAAAGTGCACGCTTATCAAGATCGTGAACAAACCTTTAGAGCGCGAGCGTCGCTTTCATCTGAATCCCGGAATTCTACACAGACTGCGATGTTCCTCGCCTAGAAAGGATTAATCATTCAAAATGAGTCCTAGAACCGGAGAACGGTAAATAGCATGTTACACTCCAAAATGTACAGTTCACGCGGCGTTACCTTGGCAAATGTCTTCTGGCTATCATATTTTAATTGCAAGGGATACACATACAGATGGTTTTTATAAACAGTAAACGGGTAACAATATTTTGTCATTTCTGGAACAAACTCTTCGACCTCCACGGTAATATTTTGACAATTCTTTTCGAAAGGCTTCAGGGGCACATATGAGGAAGTAATGCAATCTGTATCGGAAAAAAAAAAAAAAAGAAAAGAAAACAGGCAAAGAGAAAACAACTGAGATGACGGACACATTACTGCACTGATAAAAATATACGTGGACTGTGTTCCCAAAGAGCGATTTAACAGATTTCTGAGCGGCTGACCAAAGTCCTACAACCACTGTAAGAACCCAGAAGGACAAGATGGCGTAGCCTGGGCCTGATTTGAGTGGAACCATCCAAACCAGACACGGATTGCTAGTTCCTTCTCAATGTGGAATGATTTGCCAAATATAACACATCATAATTTTGACAAATTTAACTCTGCAGAGAAATCCATTACATTTCTGCTCCTATGGCTGCAATTTAGCTTTCACTGCAAATTTTTATTGGTATCGGGGAACTAACAGCAAATGTAGGTCTCCAATTAGCTCATGGATAGTCACTCTGAAAAACTTGGTGCAGGTGCAATTTTCACCCAGGAAATAACGGAGGCCTTTGGAAACAACAGATCTTGGGATGTGCTACCAGTGATAAATTCAACACTCCCGAAGGTGAAATACACAAAGGCTCAGAAAAGGGCGGCAGCCTGGGTTACTGAAGTAGCCATCACGGGGCACCCGGGTGGCTCAATACGTTAGGCATCCAGCTGTGGCTCAGGTCATGATCTCGCGGTTCGTGAGTTCGAGCCCCACGTCGGGCTCTGGGCTGACAGCTCGGAGCCTGGAGCCTGCTTCGGATTCTGTGTCTCCCTCTCTCTCTGCCCCTTCCCTGCTCATGCGCTCTCTCTCTCTCTCTCTCTCTCTCTCTCTCTCTCTCAAAAATAAATAAACGTTTAAACAAAAATTGAAGTAGCCATCGGAATAGAGGGGATTCATATACTGACGGAGCCCTAAGATGGTTTCTCCTTGCTGCACAGAGGTATTGACAGAGCAGGGAGACCCAGGAGGAGTCATAGATGATGAGGGTATGGTTTCCTCCAATTACTGTGATACTTACAACAGACTCTCTGGAGATACAGAAGAAAGGCACACAGAAACAAGTGACCACTCTACTATCCCAAGATAACTACTGTTAGTATTTTGGCGTATTTTCTTCTAGTCTCCTTTCCATGCATGTTCTGTATAATAATACCAAAAATCCTACTGTATATACAGAACTTTACCCTGGGATAGTTTTAGCATTTGATGTACCGTTTTGTCCAGTGAGTTCTTTATAAACATCATTTCTCTGGGCTACATAAAGTCTCCCGGTATAGGTGGACCGTAACTGCCTTAACCACACTGACAGTGCTGGACTCTTAGGTTGTTTCCAATTTCCCTCCAATATAAACAACACGGAAAAGAACACCTAAGAGTACAGTGGTTTATGTTTTCAGTTCCAGAGCCGAAGGAAGGCCCCTGTTGGCCCCCCTTCCTAACGCAGTCCGCCCCAATCACAGATTCGAGTCGCTCGTTTGTTTTCTTACTTAGTGTCAGTCACTCCTTCTAGACTTTAATCCCCATAATTGCAAGGCATCTTGTAGCTATGCAATAAGTGTTTATTCAGTAAATGCTGATTCAGTGAATGAATGGATAGATAGCAGCTCAGAATCAAAATGCCTTAGTTACGGACATCGGTGAATGTCGATTGCCTCCTGTACTCCTGTACTCCTGCACACTGTAGTCCTCCTCACGGTAGGTGAGGGTGCCTGGCTAAAACCTAGCCAGCATTAGATAGTCTCACGTTAAATATTCTCATAAATTTGACAGAGGAGCAAAAGCATCTTGTGATTTTCATTTGCATTTGGGGCATTAGTACTAAGATTTGAACATTTTCCCAGTTCTTATTAGCCACTCCATTTTATTTCTTTCTTTTTTTTTTTTTTTTAATTTTTTTTTTTTCAACGTTTATTTATTTTTGGGACAGAGAGAGACAGAGCATGAATGGGGGAGGGGCAGAGAGAGAGGGAGACACAGAATCGGAAACAGGCTCCAGGCTCTGAGCCATCAGCCCAGAGCCTGACGCGGGGCTCGAACTCGCCGACCGCGAGATCGTGACCTGGCTGAAGCCGGACGCTTAACCAACTGCGCCACCCAGGCGCCCCTCCATTTTATTTCTTACCAAGTGCCTTTTCTGTCTTCTGTCCATTTTTCTCCCGAGATCTGAAATTGCTGGCTTTAGAGAGGAAAAGAAACTCTCCTCCTTTTGGATCCCTTCGTTGGGGACACTTATCCAAGGCACAGAACAGAAACTGACTAGGGAATACTCACAACATTATATATTATATATGAAACTGCATCTGACAAAATCAACTTCATCCTCTTCCGAATCTGTTAACTGTCCACTGTGTGTACTGGATGGTGTACTGGATGGTCCCTCCAAAAATTCATGGCCACCAGAACCTCAGAATGTGACTTTATTTGGAAATAGGGTCTCTGCAGATGTCATTAGTTGAGATGAGGGCATACTGAATTAGGGCAGGCCCTACATCCCCTGACTGCTGATTCTTCCTTAGAGCATTCAGGGGGAACACAGCCCTGCTGATGCCTTGACTTTGACATCTAGCCTCCAGAACCTGGAGAGAATAAATCTGTCGTCTTAAGCCACCCAGTTTGTAGTTTTTTCTTACAGCAGCCCCAGGAACTTAATACGCCACGTAAACCTTAAGAAATATATTGAAAAGACAAAAACCCTGAGATTCAAACATAGCCCTCTAAGGTTTATTTGTAACATGTGAATTCTTACTTGATAAATCCACAGGAACACATTCTACCGTGACGTTTAGCTGCCCAGGAATAATCTGCAATTTGGTCTTCTCCGGCCTAGGGGTCAAATGAGAATATTTTATACTTAAAATCTATGATTACGGAATGCACCGGTTGCCCTCTATGCAAACTTCCAAATGCTTCCAAATGCAAAAATGCTCCAAAGCATTCAGCTTCTCCCATATATGACTCACATTTACCACTTTAAGAAATTATAATCCATCTATTGTATTGATTTACTACGATAACACACTTACTTCTTGTATTCTGAGAGTAACTTGAGAATGTCTTCATTTGAAAGCTTGCTACTGTCTTGTTTATACAAAGGAGAAAACCTCCCATCCAGATCCAGAGAACCTTGAGTATCTTTGAAAATGGGTCTAAAACAGCAAAAGAATTTTTTTTGTTTTTAATTCTGAAGTACTGAGAAACGAAGACACACTTAATGCTGGTATGTGTACAAAATGGTAAAACTACTTCGGAAACTCGCTCGGCCATTTCTCATGAAGTTGAGCACACACCTGCCCTCTGATCCCGCCATGCCGCTACTCTGGGCATATTTCCGCATGGTGCATGAACGTTCAGAGCAGATGTGTTTGTGATAGCCCCCAAAGGAAACGGCCCAGAGAGTCATCCACAAGCGAATGGCTAAACGGTGGGGTATTCATACAAGAAACCAAACGCAAGAGTACATTCTGCACGACTCCGTTTGCATGAAGGTCTCGAGTAGAAAAAAAGCCCTCGGTAGTGATAACCATCGGTCGATGGCTGACTGGTGAGAGTGGGATGACAGACCGGACAGGGGTGTGAGGAAATTTTCTGAAGTGATGGACACGTTCTAGACCTTGGTTGGAGCGGTAGTTACAGGACAGTAAGCACGTGTGAAAATTCATCAAGTCGGATATATAAAATGTGTGCCTTGGAATCAAAGGTAAAGAGTATCTCAAAGTTGAGGACCGTTAAATTCGATCTTTGGGGCACCTCTGTTAGGCATCCGACTCTTGATTTCAGTTCAGGTCATGATCTCCCGGTTCGTGAGTTCAAGCCCCTCATCGGGCTCTGTGCTGACAGCTCAGCCTGGAGCCTGCTTGCGATGCCCTGTCTCCCTCGCTCTCCCTCACTCTCTGCTCCCCACTCCCCGCCCCCCACCAAGGCTCATGCTCTCGCTCTTAAAATAAATAAACATTTTTTTTTAAAAAAACTAGATCTTTAAGATCTATTTACAAAGTTTACAAAAGGTCTATAGAGTTTCCGATATGGATTTGGATTATTCCCTGCCTCTTCCCCTTCTCCCGTTTGTAAGCAGTGACTTACTACTAAAATGAAAAGTAATGTACAAGCACCCAGCCCGACTGAAGCAGCCCTAACCAGAAACATAATTCCCCTTGGCAGAGCCTCTGAAGATTCGGTTCTAGGCATTAACTACTGTTCCTACTTCTAAGCATACCTCCTTTAGTTTCAGTAAACAGGGCTTTATCATATATTGTTAAAATATCCCAGGCAAGCCTTTAGAGTGAGTCTTTGCTGCTGTTGACAAGCAAAACAATTCCAGAAGGAAAAAAGAGGGTCATTCCTCATCACAACTGGGGATCAGAGCTCCCAACTTTGAAGACTTTTGAATTAATTTTCCTCCTGACAAAACGGCATCAAACGGCTACTACAGCCCGCGCCGGGGGCCGGAGTGGGCGGAGGTCACGGGCCGTGGGTGCTGAGTCCTACTCTGCTACATGCTGTGGGAAGCCGGACAAGGATTTTTCGGTAATTTTTTTTTTTAAATCCTTATTTATTTTTGAGAGAGAGAGAGAGAGAGACAGTGTGAACAGGGGAAGGAGCTGAGAGAGAGGGAGACGCAGAATCCGAAGCAGGTTCCAGGCTCCGAGCCGTCAGCACAGAGCCCGACGCGGGGCTCGAACTCACGGACCGCGAGATCACGACCCGAGCCGAAGTCGGACGCTTAACCGAATGAGCCATCCAGGTGCCCCAAGGGTTTTATTGTTTTTGTTTTTGTTTTAGTTCTATGCCCAAATTTCCTCATCTCCAGGGTAGGAATAACAGTACCCCCCTCTTAGGAAGGTGCACGTTAAGCACTTAGACCACTGTCTTGTGCAGGGTTAACGCCTAACTATAAATACGAACCACGGCAGCAAGTGACTGCTCAGGCTGCAGCACCACTAAGGACGTGCAGATTTACAAGCCATGCTTCGCCTTCTATAACGCCTAAATAGACCCACAACCTCTGCTCCTCTTCGCCATTCACCTAACCTCGGCTGTCATTTTTTCTTCACCAGTCTGCGAAGCAAGGACCATGTGCCTTTTCGTCTACCGACACGCAAAGCATTTTGAAACCTTCCCCGAGGGGCGCCTGGGTGGCGCAGTCGGTTAAGCGTCCGACTTCAGCCAGGTCACGATCTCGCGGTCCGTGAGTTCGAGCCCCGCGTCGGGCTCTGGGCTGATGGCTCGGAGCCTGGAGCCTGTTTCCGATTCTGTGTCTCCCTCTCTCTCTGCCCCTCCCCCATTCATGCTCTGTCTCTCTCTGTCCCAAAAATAAAAAAAATAAATAAATTAAAAAAAAACATTAAAAAAAAAAAAGAAACCTTCCCCAAAATGAAGCGATTATAAATAGCGACAGAAGGGTTAATTAACTTAGCATCTCCTACCCTTCTGCTACTTCCCAACACCCACTGAACATAATTGATTGAATTATTCAGAACACGGTGCCCTTCCCTTCCCCCAGAAGTTCCAGGGAGCTGTACAGGCTGTACCTCAAACAAGCCAGTGAACTTGTATTTCAAAGGGGGGATAAGCAACAAACACATGTGAAGTCGTCACTGTACGTAGACTTGGAAGATGTGGGGGAAAACTAATGTGACCTCCCATACGACAGAAGGTATAGATAACATGCTTTCAGATACACTACCCGTGAAGGGCCAGAAAAGCAAGTCGATTCATTAATTACACACTTGCAGCGCTTAACCGCATTCTCTTGCCTTCTGATTTTTAGTACGTTTTCCAGAAATATCCCAGGATAGCTTTTCGAAGCCTAAACCTAGCCAACTGTGAAATAGTGGGCACGCCGTACAAAATTCCCTACAATTGCTGGTTTTCTGGGGCAAACAATTCCCTTAGTTTAGCAAATAAGTTCTGCTTTGAAATGCAATAAAATTAAGTGGGGTCCGTCAGCTCAGGAACCCCAGCCAAAGAAGATTTCCCTGAGGCACGGACGTATGAAGAAATGAGAGGGTCTTGAATGCACGGCGAATTTTAAGAGAAAGAGTTCGTATATCCTGTTATGGATTTCACGTTTGTGCCCTCCCGCCCAAGTTCCCATGGTGGAAACCGAAAGCCCAAGGTGATGGGTATTAGGAGGAGGGGCCCGGGGCAGGTGATGAGGTCCGAGGGCGGAGCCCTGGTGAATGGGATTAACACCCTTAGAAAAGGCCAGAAAGCAAGCTCGCTTCCTTTCCCCTATGGCAAGACAAAGGAGAAGTCGGCTGTCCTGTCCGCAACCTGCAAGGTGCTTTGCTCACCAGAACCTGGCTGTGCTGGCACCTTCATCTCAGACTCCCAGCCTCCAGCACCGTGAGAGAGAAATGTTTTGTTGCTGAAGCCTACTATCGGTCTCCAATGATTTGTCATTGCAGCCACGGACGGATGAAGGACACACCATGAGCGTCCCGAGACAGAACCGGGTTGGCAGAGACCAACTGCTAAATGCCGCCGGCAAGGACCACAACCCTGAACTTTACACAGGAGGGCGAACAGAAAGGTCAGGATTATATGTGCACAAACCTGGCAGCCCAAGCAAAGGGCATTCTGTACTGTCCGAGGCGGCTACATACTTGCTTTGCTGTCCTGTGCACCTTCTGCGCCGTCTAAGGTCAGAAATAAGAAGAAACGCTCATATTTGTTGAAACTACCAGAGACTCGCCGCGAAAAATCACACCCCCCCCCGCCCCCCCGCTTACTGGTGGAAAACATCAAAGTCCAGCCAAAGAGATAAGGAAGGTGCTACAAATAAGACACAACACGCGTCACAATGCTACCCACCTTCCAGGGCCAACGTTTTCTTAAGAGTTTTGTGTTTTCTCATTGGATGGAAATAGATGTAGGGCACGTTTTGTACCAAAGACCCGTAGTGGGGAAATTCTGAGCAGGTCTAATGTGTGTTTCCTTTCACACACGAGCAGGCAGACATTCATTATTCTTGGGAGAAGTTTGTTCTCAATACAGTTGACCTTTCTACTCCCAAGATAAAAGCCGAGTGACCAAGAGTCAATGCAATTAGTTTAGTTAGGCAAGGAGCTGCTGTTTGCGCAGGCACTAGGAGATGACAAAAGATTAACGGCCCATAGAGTCTCAACAGGCTGTGAAACGCTGGCTGGATGCTTATCCCTTGGGATGTGAAATGCTAGCAGGCCTTTATCTACGTCCTGGAGACTCCCCCCCACCCCCAAACACACAAATTAGCACAGCTAATGAGCTGTGCCATGAACGCTTCCCCTCTCTGGGCCTCCGTCTTCTCATTTATAAAATGAGGGGAAAGGACCACGTCGCCGATTGCCAAAGTGCGGATTTCGTGATCCAGACCTTTGGATGATTACATGCCATCTGAAGACACCCAGCAGTAAAAACCATCGCTACCGTTTAAAATGCCAACATTTCACGAAAAGACTCATCGGTGTGATGTTTCAAACGTAGGAAGAACAAAAATCTCAGAATAAAGGGCAGCCCCTCGTATCACAGACAGGAGGAAATTTCAGTGCAGACCGGCATTTGGGAACTGCGGGGCCGGACTTCCCAGCTCTGTCATTCTAGGGCTGTATGTGAGGGCTGGAAATAAAGAACAGCTATCGCCAAGGATACGGCGTCAATGAACAGATGTCGCCTAAAAGCCTTTAGCTCTTACTTTGATAAGCAACCAGAAATCAGACTGTCAAGTAAACAGAACATAAAACGGACAAAAGTCACGTTCAAGCTTAGCATGCATACTCACATAGCATACAGTATTTCCAGAATATACCGTGTATTGAGAGAATGAGGTTTTCTTGGGGGTTCATTAACAATACCGTCAAAAACACCAGGAAAACGCAATTTTTACATTAGGCTGAAACGCTCGCAAACGGTCTTTATAAATACCTTTGCTGGGTCTGAATTTTTGATGTAGGGTTCTGCACAGTGTGTAATGTTTCCCTGGAGCACCTTTTCAATTCTCGCAACTAGAAAAATTTCAGGATGTGGATTCGTCACCGAGAAAATTCCCTGGGGAAAAAAAATGGCTTCCATTAGATGTTTTTATGTAACTTCATACATATAGTTGCGTGGCTAATGGTTCCTAGTAGTGTGTTTAGCATAGCATGTTGACATTCAACACAGGGTCGTGTCCAGGACCCTGAAAATAGACAGCGTTTCCTTTCATACAGTTTCTAAAACTCCCCATACTTCTTTCAAAACAGATTTTCTATTTTTAAAATTTTTTTAATGTTTATTTATTTTGAGAGAGAGAGAGAGAGAGAGAGAGAGAGAGAGAGAGAGAGGGCACAAGTGGGGGAGAGGGAGAGAGAGGGAGTGAAAATTCCCAACAGGCTCTGTGCTGCCAGCACAGAGCCCGATGCGGGGCTCAGACTCACGGACCTTGAGATCGTGACCTGAGCCGAGATCAAGAGTCAGATGCTTGGGGACCTGGTTCAGTTGGTTAAGCGTCCGACTTCAGCTCAGGTCATGATCTCGCGGTTCGTGAGTTCGAGCCCCGCGTTGGGCTCTGTGCTGACAGCTTGGAGCCTGGAGCCTGCTTCTGATTCTGTGTCTGCCTCTCTCTCTGCCCCTCCCCTGCTTGCTCTCTATTTGTCTGTCTGTCTGTCTGTCTGTCTCTCTCTCTCTCTCCAAAATAAACATGAAAAAATTTTTTAAAAGAGTTGGATGCTTAACAGACCGCACCACCCAGGCACCCTCAGGTTTTCTACTTTGTCACCAACTTCACATCTAGTAGTCCCTGAGGGGCAGCTGTCACCATTGCGGCTTAGCCTCTTGTGTTTGGCTGTGTCTGCAAGGTACATTCTTCGGCCTAATTAAGACAGCGCGTATTGTTCGGCTTCGTCGGCATGTGCTAAAATAGTGTGCACTTCTCAAGTGGACTCCACTTGAGAAGGACTGGATATGCCTTTTCAAAAGTAGCTGTGCGTAACTCCAGAGCAATTCACTCACAATTAATACTAATTGCAGCTGAGAGGAAGAAAATAAAATACTTCACTGCAGTTAAAGAGCTCCAGCTTTCAATGTGGGGACAGAGGATCCAAAATGTCGTTTTCTCCTGCACGCTCCATTTGAGGACACGAACGCAGACGCGACCAAAGTTACGTACGTTTTCTTTTTTCTTTTTAATTTTTTTTTAATGTTTATTTTTGAGAGACAGAGAGAGAGACAGAGAGAGAGCATGAGCAGGGGAGGCGCAGAGAGAGAGGGAGACACAATCTGAAGCAGGCTCCAGGCTCCGAGCCGTCAGCACAGAGCCCGACGTGGGGCTCGAACCCACAGACCGTGAGATCGTGACCTGAGCTGAAGTCAGAGGCTCAACCGAGCTACCCAGGCGCCCCTTACGTTTCCTATGAATACATGTGAAACGACCATGTCATCCGCTGTCCAGCTCGGCTCCTTCCAAATACATTATCTGCCAAACAGCCTGTTAGTTGGTTATGTCTGTTGTTCCAAGGAGCGCCGCGCAAATGAATTCAAATGGAAAAAGCCATCATTGGGACTCTACCAAGTTTTATTTTGCTACTTGGTATATTACCAACTGTGTTAAGATCATGCGTTCCAGTTTTCAAAACATTTCAGACACATTATCTCATCTGCTCTGGAGAGAACACTCTACAGCATACAGCAAAGAGGAGAAAACTCAGTGTAAGACCCCCAGTCATTCCCCTGCAAATCCAACGACTTGTAAGGACCCTAAGAACGGCAGATTCACCTTTGAATTCCCAAGCCTCGAGCAGGGAAGGAAGTGGTTAAAAACTGCTTGGGAGTCAAATTTCCTGGGTTGAAATTCTGGCTCCACCATTTATAGGTTTTTAGGCAAGTTGGGGCGCCTGGGTGGCGCAGTCGGTTTAGCGTCCGACTTCAGCCAGGTCACGATCTCGCGGTCCGTGAGTTCGAGCCCCGCGTCGGGCTCTGGGCTGATGGCTCAGAGCCTGGAGCCTGTTTCCGATTCTGTGTCTCCCTCTCTCTCTGCCCCTCCCCCGTTCATGCTCTGTCTCTCTCTGTCCCAAAAATAAATAAACGTTGAAAAAAAAAATTTATAGGTTTAGGCAAGTCACGTCCTGTGTCTATGCCTCGGGTTTCTCATCTGCAAAATGGGGCCGAGGATGGTAATAGCTATTCCAAAGATTTCCTGTATGGTTTCCATGTACTGCACATTAGGTACCCAGTCACTACTAAAGTGGCCCAAAGCACTGCAAGGTCACAGAACTTGGTTTCTTTTTTTTTTTTTAATTTTAATTTAATTCATTTTGAAAGGGAGAGCACGAGCAGGGGAGGGGCAGAGAGAGAGAGAGAGAGAGAGGGAGAGACAGAATCCCAAGCAGGCTCCGCACTGTCAGCACAGAGACCAAAGCTGGGCTTGAACACACGAACCGTTGAGATCACGACCTGAGCCGAAACCAGAGTCAGACGCTTAACCCACTGAGCCACCCAGGCGCCCCTGGATCTCTGGTACTCCCAGGAACATGCTGCTCGGGCGTGGAGAGGCGCCTGGCAGCTAGCCCCTGCTGACCTTGCAGAACGTATGCTCAACAGCACAGAGTGCAGTCTCACCCTTCACGGTTGTCACCTAGCTGTCCCGGATGGTTTTGAGAGAGAGAAAGACAGAGCATGAGTTGGGGAGGGGCAGAGGAGCCTGGCAACCACGGCTTCCAGACTATACATATAGCCCAGGCTATGCTGCCTCAGCCCTGGAGCGCACGCATCCGACATCTCACACAACGAGGCCGGATGAGAACAGCAACACTGGTTATTGTGACAGCTAACGCTCACTGAGCACCTGCTATTCTCCTTCCCCAGGACGCTGAGCATCTTCCCACACGGATGCCAGCAAGGAGTATTAGAATTTGGAAAACTCTGACAGTGGCGAGGAGCAAGGTGCTTTCAGAGAGCGAGGTGCCCTCTCCCTGCCCCCAGAACACAGAAGGGTAGCCAGAGAGTGCCCGGGAATGCCATATGGGCTGCGAGTCTGGCCCTTGTAGACAAGGCCTCTGGCCCAGCCATCCTTTCCCACCAAGGAGGCATGGGTGTGCCTGCCCCCAGCCCCAGGGTAATTCTAACCCACTTCAGTGCCCCTCTCCCTCTAAAGAGTGGGTCAAGTCCCCCCATCCCAGTGCCCGGCACTTACATACCCCATAGCACGGCAAGGCTTTGGGGGAGGGGGGAGTCTGTACCCTTTCACCAGCCCAACAACTGGTCCCCCCGCCAGGGGGGGAGCCCACACAGCCACAGGGAGGCAGGCCCCCACGAGTCAGCATCTCCCCCACAACCCCAACCCAAAGTAAATCAGGTCTGACCTTGGGAGACACGGGGGGCCGAGCTCTGTCAGGGCATCTGGGAAGAAAGTGCCAGGCAACTGAGAATAAAGGGACTGGTCATAGTGACTGTTTGATGTCAGGGAGGCAGAACTACTCGATGGATCCAACTCCTTCCTTCTCCTGTGGTCACCCTGTCGGTCCTCAGGGAAGCCACTGGAGAGAAAGACTCCAATGAACAGGTGGCAATGGAGGGCCTAGAATGGCCCCCAAACACCCACCGTCCACCAAACCCTGGGAGCTGCCTCTTCCTATAGATAATGCTGCCATCTGAATAGCCCTGCTGGAAAGGACGGAGCTGCCCAACAGTCCTTTCTGGAAATGCCTGGGGAACTGGGTAGTTTCCCTCTTTCTAGGGTGACACGGAAGCAGTACAGTACAGGGGTAAAAACCTGGCCTTTGAAACTGGCCAGAGCCAGTTTCGGGTCCTGTCCTTCATCTTCCAAGTTCTGGGACTTTGGGCAAGCTACTCCTGGAGGGCTCTGTGCCTCAGTGTGCTCATCTGTAAAATGGGACTCTGTAAAGGAGCAAGAGAAACACAATGGCGCCAAGAAGTGCTTAACTTGTTGTTACTGCTCAAGAACCGACAAGCTGGGATTTGGACTCCGACCTGCTAACATCCAGTCTCTCTCTGACACAGCACGGTTTCCTAGTCGTAAATGGGAAGAAGTCGGCGGGGGGGGGGGGGGGGGGGGGGGGACTTCTCCAAAATAGAATGTTCAACTAATTGGAGTAAATGACCGCCTCCTGGTATCATCATCAGCTGACCTGAAAAGGGTGCAAGACGATAAAGCCATTTAGGGCCACTGCCCATCGCTGTCCCCTTCTCACCTCTCACGTATTCCTGAGGTTTCTGTCAAGCCCCACATCTTCCGCGCAGCCCCCTCTACGTTAACTCCCGACCCCTGAACCCTCCTTGCGTTCCCGAATGCGTCTCCTACCACTGCGTTAGAGGCCGCAGCCCTTACTTACGTTGTTCCAGACATTGTCGATTGGGGTCTTTCGGCCCGACCTTGGTTCCAATCCTGCCTTCCCCACTCTGTGACCACGTTATGGTGGCCAGCTTACTTCACCTCCCGATCTGTCCTTCCCTCACCTCCCCAACAGCAGTAATGATACTATTTCACAAGACTGTGATGATTGCATGAGACCCCAATGGAAAATTCTGGCATACCAGAGATATTGGAAAAAAAAAACAAAAAAACAAAAACCTGCTGCTTTTCTTCCTGACCTAGATTACAGGTGGGATGATGCCCACGACCACAATTACAACTCCATGCCTTGAACATACAAGCTGAGCAATGGGGAAGTAATATGGTAAATACATCATTGGCTTCAAAGGACTTCTTTGATATGGTGCAGGAAATTTTACGCAAAATTCTGTAGCAGACTCTTAAATACTTTTACGCTGTATTTGCTCAATCTTTTTTAAATTTATTTAAAAAAAATTTTTTTATAATGTTCATTTTTTTTTTTTTTTTTGAGAGACAGAGAGAGAGACACAGTGTGAGCAGGGGAGGGGCAGAGAGAGAGGCAGAAACTGAAGCAGGCTTCAGGCTCTGAGCTGTCAGCACAGAGCCCGACGTGGGATTCGAGCCCACAAACTAGGAGATCGTGACCTGAGCCGAAGTCTGACGCTTAACCGACGGAGCCATGCAGGTGCCCCTCAATGTCTTTTTTTAAATGTTTGTTTATTTTTGAGAGAGAGAGAGCCAGCAGGGGAGGGGCAAAGAGAGAGGGGGACAGAGGATCCGAAGCAGGCTCTGCACTGACGCAGCGAGCCGTCCCGATGCAGGGCTCGAACTCACGAACCTTGAGATCATGACCTGAGCCGAAGTCGAATGCTCAATCTCTTTCAGAAGCATATGCTGCAGTAGTGAACATATGTTCACATACGTGATAAGTATAATCTGAGCAACAAACTAAGAGGCAACATGGGGAAAGCCCAAAGGGGGAAGTTCACTGTAAAGTCTTCCCCCAGAATGCAGCAATCTGTACCAGTGAGCATAATCCTGAACCCAGGAAACCCGGATGCCTGGTATTTATTCTAAGGAGATAACTCAGCAAGCGAGCTAACATGTGTGCACGTGGACGTTCAAAGCAGTGTTATTTACGACACCCCCAAATTACAAATATCCTGGTTAGGTACGTCAATGGAATACTATAAGAGCCTTTAAGGACGTGAGTGACCCAGAGGGCGCCTGGCTGGCTCGGTCGATTGAGCCTCCGACTCTTGATTTCAGCTGTCATGATCTCATGGTTCATGAGCTCGAGCCCCACATCGGGCCCTGCGCTGAAAGTGTGGAGCCTGGTTAGGATTCTTTCCCCCTCCCTCTCCCTCTCTGCCCTTCCCTGACTCTCTCTCTCTCTCTCTCAAAAATAAATAAACATTAAAAAAAAGAAGGGCACCTGGGTGGCTCGGTCGGTTAAGCGTCCGACTTCGGCTCAGGTCATGATCTCACGGTTCGTGGGTTCCAACCCCAGAGTCGGGCTCTGTGCTGACAGCTCGGAGCCTGGAGCCTGCTTCGGATTCTGTGTCTCCCTCTCTGTCTGCCCCTCCCCAACTCATGCTCTGTCTTTCTCTCTCTCAAAACCAAACAAATATACATTAACAAAAAGCAATTTAGGGGCGCCTGGGTGGTTGAGTGTCTGACTTCGGCTCAGGCCATCATCTCACAGTTCGTGGGTTCGAGCCCCACATCAGGCTCTGTGCTGACGGCTCGGAGCCTGGAGCCTGCTTCAGATTCTGTGTCTCCTTCTCTCTCTGCCCTTCCCCCACTCGCATTTTCTCTCTCTCTCTCTCTCTCTCTCTCTCAATAATAAACGTTGAAAAGAAGAAAGCAGAAACTTAAACTCTATGCTACATTCTATTTTCCTTTGAGTTGCAAAAGTCGAGAAGGAAGACCATCAGTTCTGCTCTGCCTAACCTCTCATGGCTGCCAGTCTGGTCAGAGGTCAAAATGGCAGGGAAGCGTCAGGCTCCTTGTGAAGGGGCTTCTTTGCACCAGACAGGACAGAAGGGCACAGCATTACATATGTGACATGAGCAGCTCCCTCCCGTTGCTCTGCAACCAGAACTCCTCGTTATAAAGACCCTTTATGCTCCATTAAAACTACCTATTCATGTGGAGTCAGCATGACCACTGCCAGCTCACAAATGAAGCTTCCAGATTCCAGACAACATGGGAGACTGGCTCGGGGGCATCCACCGCCAAGCCACCGACAGGAATAATTTCTGGAGGAATCTGTGGGGACCTTTTGCTGTAGGGGGGTTGGCTGGCCAGGAATTTGAGGGACACTGACCTTAATGGCACCTCAGCCAGGGGTGTAGCCAGATAGACACATGGAACCCCTAGGCTGTTCTCGAACCTTCCGGAAACAGAGCCTCCAGTCTGTGACCATCACAAGACTTGCCCTGATGGTGGCCGAAGTTTCATTCAGATGGGCACCTTCCCTTCCTTGCCTAATTTCCTCTTCTTCATGGAGTCTGCTGGGAACTCCATTCTTGGATCCATAGTCAGGCTTCGGCTACAGTGTTATCCTCTGTTCTGTAAAGTTCTGTACACAGTTCCTAAGTTTCCGCAAGGGGGTGACCTCTGCTCATGTCCTAAGGAAAAATCTAATGTGGGGGCACAAAGCCGGCTCAGTCAGAAGAGCGCGTGACTCTTGATCTCGGGGTTGTGGGTTCGAGCCTCACACTGGGTGCAGGGATTACTTAAATAAAACTCAAAAAAAACCATTTTTTTTAATCTGAGGAAGGGGCGTCTGGGTGGCTCAGTCGGTTGAGCGTCTACCTTCAGCTCAGGTCATGAGCCTATGATTTTTTGAGTTCGAGCCCCGCATCGGGCTCACTGCTGTCAGTGTCCCCCTCGCCCTCTGCCCCTCCCCCGCTTGCAATCTCTGTCTCTCTCTCCCTCCCTCAAAAATTAAAGAACAAAACAAAACCTAAGGAAAAACCTAATGGTGTCTTAAGAAATCTCTGAAATAAAGACTGCGCACCAAGACAAAAACCAAAAGCAAACACAAGCTACCTGCTCCTAATGGAAATGGGAATTAGGGACAGGAGATGATCGTCGGGTCAATTTCTTTCTTCAGAGAAACTGGCCTTTCAGGCACCTACTGCCTTGCTCAGAAGTGTGCCCGAGTGTGGCCGTGTGTCTGTGCCTGTCCGCGTCACCTTCGTTCTCCAGCTCACAGGATACTTCCTCTGAGACTCCCGTCTCGGCCCCGCTGAAAAGGCGACTTCGCTGACCCACTACCGGCGCGTGCTGGTTTCCATCCTGTCCCTCTAACGTCAGTCCCCAGGGGAAAACATCTAGCCACACCCCTTTACAAGGGACGCCCACGAAAGCAGAAAGCATCGTGTGAGCGGATGAAACCACCCGAGGGGCTTTCCGTTTCTTATTCCGAACGCTAGGAGATCGCGCTCTACCTGCTTGATGTAGCGTAACTGGGATTCTGCAATTCCATGAATAAAAGACTCTGGTAAAGAGCTTCTCGGGTGTCCGTCGGCGGCCAGTTGCGCAGAAGCACCCCACAGCATTTCACGGACAGGCGGGGGATTCAGGTCTATGTGGAAGTCAGCTGAAATCTTACAATTGTTCCTCACATCGAACAAAGCGAGATTGATAAAAAAGGGTTCAACCTGCAATGAAAACACGGGCATGTTGAAGGGGAGACCTTTCAGTGGGGTGCGGGAGGGAAGACGCACGACAAAACAATGTTTTTATTCCTCGAGGCGCGGTGATTACGGTTCTTTTCTGAGTACAACAGCTACGATGGCTTTCGGGCTCGTTTGCATATAAGAAAGAGTATTCTAAAATAACAGGCTATCCAATGTTCGCTTTTGTCGGGCGTAAATAATTTTACAAGTCGCATGTTTTTCCTAATGCGTCCGACTCCGAAGGCACATTTAAAGCACGCCAATTGCTCTATGAATAAAATGTAATCCTCGGTAGGTGTACTGACATTACCGAGAAATAATGCCAATATTGTAGAATAGACCTAAATCTTCCCTTTTGTTATGCTACCGCTTACTTGATGATCCATTTAATAAGTGCTAATATCCATCAACATCAAATTACTTGACAAAAGCTTTGCCCCGTCAGCAGTTTGGGAAGGCCACGATTCCTCCCTACAGATGGCATTTGAAAGCCGGTCACAAAGAGCGATTTTGTGCCAAACGGCATAAAGATTAACCCTTTATCCACAGAAAGTCTGCTGGTGCCTTGCAGCTACTTTGGAAGGGACTAAATCCTCACTGTGGATACTTTTCAAAGACAAAGCCAGGACCAAAAACTAAAGATGAACAGAAAACGCCGTCTCTTTGGGGATTTAACATTTACAGTTGCAAGTATTTCTGAGTAATTCAAATGATCCGTGACAGCTGCTAATTACAGTTTTCGGTGAAGAACAAAATGAACTCACTCGAGGAGAACGAGTGAGGCTAGCTGACTGCAGGTTCTGGGGACATGTCCCTTGTGAACGTCAACACCCTACTCTGTCTGCTGTTTTGAATAGGTCAAGACGTTCGGGAATCCTCTCAAGACGAGACCATATTCATATTTTGGCAAAAGAGAAATGCCAAACGACACGAAATGCCTCCGTGTCAAATCTATCACAGCGTATAGCAATGGAATTTTCATCCCATAAATTCGTTCTAGTGGCAAAGCAAAAACAGCATTTCCTCAAGTCATACATACATTTGTGGCTGGTCCTCTTGCATGGTCTCCAACTTGACCCAAGACATTGAAAGTTAAATCATGGCAGTTTACCAGGAAACGTTTATTGCACTTTTCCTCGAATGGCTTTATATCAGGCTCGATTCCTGAAAAGTCCAACCTCTACAAAACAGAGGAGAAGAAGTCATTTTGTTAAAAAGAGGATTCACAGGAATATAGGTCTTTAAGTAAAAACCGCAGAATCCTACAGTTTTCCATTCATACTTCATTTGAACTTTTTATTTTATTTTTTTCACTCGGTAAGCCTTTGTAGAGAGCTCTTACACTAAGGTTCAAACACCGACAGAGAAATCCTAGAGGGAGATGATGAGACTCTGATCTAAGGCATTGGAGAAGTCACAGGTCTGTACCACGGCCGACAAAGCCCTATACGACGTGAGTCCCTACCTCCCCCAACTCCTCTGACCCCATCCCCCACCACTCTTGCCTCCCCCCCACCCCCATGCTCTGTTCCAGCCACACTGGCCTCCTTGTTTATTTCTCCAAGACCCCAAGTACACTCCCGCCTCAGGGCCTTTGCACTTGCTGTTCTGTCAGATGCATGCCTTACTCCCTAATTTCATTCATGTCTCCGGTCAATTGGCATTTCCACAGAGACCTTCCTTCACTCCCTATAGAGAACTGCACACTCTGACAGTCTATACACTCCCTTTCCTTGATTTAAGTTTGCTAACACGACTTTTTTTGGTATGTACTTAGTGGTGACGGGCCTTCCCCACAAAACATACATTCCAGGATGATAGAGATTTTTTTGTTGTTGTCTTTTATGAGGTGTGCAGGGGGGCAAAAGTGCCACGAATGGACATGCGAGGCATCCAGAATAACACGGTGGTCCCTAATTGACTGTGCTGTTAGGAACTCAGCTGCGGAATAAAAAAGAATAGCAGATGTGGGGGGAGGGGGAGTAGAGACGGTGAGCTCAGTGTGGGATGTGTTCGGTTGGAGTGAGGTTACGAAGCGGCTGGGAAAATAGCAGGGGTCTGGGCTGGAGATGTGAATTCGGGAGTCAGTGGTAACTAGACCCCGGGGACCACCTACGTTTAAATGATGAACAGAGGGAGAGGCGTCTGCTTCGAAAAGTGACAACGGGAGGGGATGCATGGATTGGGGCACAGCTCACTAGACCAGAAGATCGGCAACCGGGCCTACATAGAACATTCGTACCTGAAAGCCCCCTTTTCCTCCCGAGTCTATTTATCTACAAACCGAGCACAAATGTGTGGGACTGGACAGCTCCCTCTTAACACTTATCTGTAAAGCCGGCTGAGGCCAGTCATTGCCATGGAGATCAATTCTAATTTCCGCCCATTTATCTGCTCTCCTTTCTATCTTCCTGAGACAGCGGAATGTGAGGAAAACTGGACTAAACCACCCCAGCCCCCAAATCCTTTCCCTTCTGAGGCCCTCCAAGTACAGACGCTGGGACACAGAGCCTTCCCGCAGGTCTGCCGAGGTGGTCTTTATGCTCTAAGGTCGGGGGTAGAGAGTCTCTCTCAAGACATCGTACTGGGGTCAAAAGAGAAGGCTGATAGCATAGGATGGCGGCACTTCACCCAGCAAAGGGACGCAACACATACGACACAGATTTCTCTGCAAGGACACTGCCTTCCCTACATTAAAATCAACCGTTTGGGGCGTCCAAGTGTCACTGCAATGGTGAATTCTTCACCGACGATTGTAGCTCACTGATAACTGCTTTTATGCTTGAGTTCAGTTCCATGACCACAAAAACACTACACCACAAATTTTTTAAAGATACTGGATTGAGTTTCAACCACAGTCAATTGGCTTCTTTGTATACAAGGAAAGAGCCTGACATGTCCAATTAGAGCCCAATCGTGTGGCGGGGGGGGGGGGGGGGAGTGGGAGTCGGCGGGGCTCTATGAAAGGCTCAGGCTTGTTTGGAATCAGCAACTTTCTGAATGAGTATCTAAGAACCAGTACTCCGAAGGTCCTACTGTACCCCCCCTTTTATTTAAATCACATAACTTACGCAAGCAATCTAATATTGCTACGGAAAAAAAGTAGGACAGGGGTGCCTGAGTGGCTCAGCCGGTTAAGCATCCGACGCTCGGTTTCGGCTCAGGTCATGATCTCACGGTTTTTGTGAGTTTGAGCCCCACATCGGGCCCTCCACTGACAGCTCAGAGCCTGGAGCCTGCTTCAGATTCTGTGTCTCCCTCTCTCTTTCTCTCTCTCTCTCTGCCCTCCCCAACTTGTGCTCTCTCTCAAAAATAAATAAACATTTATAAATAAATAAACTTAAAAAAAAAAGAAAAAAGGAAATAAAACAGGTTTTAAAATTTTTCCTCCAAAATTATTTTCTCATATGGTATTTTTATTAAGGAAAAATGCCTGCATTATTGATAGACTATATACTTTTCCCGTGTCAAATTAAAAAAAAAAAATTAAAAAACCGTGCGAAGCAGAAACAAAATCAGGTCTTCCCCAAATTATATTTTTCTGATCTATTTTCACTGAGAAAAAAACATAAATGCTATTTATGTAATGCAAACTTTTCGATTTCAAAAAAAAAAAATCCCAAAATTTTCATTATAAATCTCACTAGAAAAAAGTGGAAAAAGAATCCGTCTTTCCCCAAATAATTCCATTTTCTCGTGAAGTATGTTAAGAAAAATATTTGTAGGGGTGCCTGGGTGGCTCAGGTGGTTAAGCGTCCGACTCTTGGTTTCAGCTCAGGTCATGATCTCACAGTGATGAGATCGAGCCCCGCATCGGGCTCCCCGCGGAGCGTGGAGCCTGCTTGGGATTCTCTGTCTTTCCCCCTCGCCCTGCCCCACTCTCTTCTCTCTCTCAAAATAAATGAATTTTTTAAAAAAGAAATATATCTGTAACACTTACATACTGTCGAGTTTTTCCATTTAAACAAATCAGCCTTTGAATGAGAAAATACGGAATTAAACATGAAGTGCACAGATCTTAGTACAAAAAGTGCCTCGCTCTCACGAAAGAGGTTAAAATACGCAACTGCCCGTAAACCTGCACATCCCCGCACTAATTACCCCTTGAAGTGGGATCAAGCCAGACATGAACATCGAGAGTGGAAAATCAACCACATTTCTCATAGGACCTCTTTATACTGCAGAGATCTGCTGTCTCTGGATCACACTTGTATTTAATGGGTTAAAAGAGTACCAGCACCATCTTCAAGGGTTCTTTAATTTATCTCTTTTGAGGAGTGAGATGAACTAAAAAGAATATAGGGAAGGACGGGGGAAAAAAAAACAAACGTGTATTCAGTCTCAAACTATTTGCATATGTGACAGTCCTCTTGAGGAAGTTAGCTGTTAAGCTACTTGTTCAAAGTGAACATGACAAATACAGAACAACAGGTATGACCCGGTGGTACAAAACATCAATGGTTTCAACATTTCACAGATGTTGTTTACCTGACTAAGCGATGATTCTTTGATTATTTAAAGAAATAGGTCATTGATACCTGGACTTCCGAATCAAAAGAAAAGAGATTCTGTCTTCCGTCCCCTCTGCTGAGTTTATTTAGCTGTTCAGTTTCTCTGCCGTACTAAAATTAAAAATACACACACCGAACGTTACTTCATTTCCTTCAAAACAGTATTAAATAACATTTAAATATCTAGTTTAGGTGGGGCGCTTGGCTGGCTCAGTTGGGAGAGCGTGCGATTCCAGATCTGGGGGTCGTGAGTTCAAGCCCCGTGGTGGGTGTAGAGATTATTTTTTAAAAATACCTAGTTTGTGAAACTACCCTCTGACAGAGCTTCAAAAAATATACTATTTCCCAGTTCCATATAACTTAATGCAGATTAAAAAACGTGTGCTGGGTGGAGAGTCACCATTGCTACGACCCATGATAAGCTGTAGATCAGGTTCTTATACCTTCTTTGTGCCTCTCATAACATCAAGAATCTTGATCAACCCACCGCAGTACAAAAAAGGAATATGAGAGATTTGGATGCAAAAGAAAAACGAACGACAAAACACTATCTTCTCCACACCCACGGTGCTAGCCATGGGATAGCATATACAATTCCGATTCCACCGCTTGAGGAAAAACATAATGGGCTGTATAGCCTGGAATGTCAAAGACTCCGAAAGGATAGATTAAAATCTACAAAATCACAGAAAACCTAGATCAGGGGCTCATGAGCGTGTTCCTAAGTTTTGGAAAATTGCTGTGAAGTTTAAGAGAAGGGAAATTTTTTTTCTTTTAAGAGAAGCGTAAATTTCAAGTAGAAAAAAATAACTTCTAAGCTTATGTAATTTAGTAGTCCAAGAAGAAGAATCAAGTGAAAATATCAACAGGTTTAACGAGGATTTAAATGAATAAATGGGGTATAAGCTTCTGCTCTACGATGGTATAGAGTCCACAGAGTAAAATATGTAACCTACTAAGATAGGTAGGATAATCGCCTCTACACTTTCCAAGTTAGCTCATTTCGAACTTCAAAGAGTGGAGTAATTAACACAAATGATGTCTGGTCACCAAAATCTTTCTCTGATGAAATTATTCATATACGCGTATGTATGTGTTCACATACAGACAGAATACGTGATTTTCACACGAAATTAACAGATGCAGATCATTCGACTGAATATCACGTTCAATATGCATCAATACCCCTTGAACGAAGAATATTTATTTTATGAATGACATTAATAAAGTCACAAAAATTTAACAGTACCTCCTGCCATCTAGGGGGAAAAAAAAAGATATTCTACACTGTTAGCAGGATTTATAGTTGTAAATCCAACTGTAGGAGTGTAACTTTTCTCTTACAATCTCTACCTGTTTCACTAATTTGCTGTGGTTTTTAACTCAGAAATGACATTGCCAAATGGAATCCAGCATTAAAACTAATAGCTAATCCTGCACTGTCTCAGTTGAAGGCAAGTTGCCATAAGAAAGATGTACCTTCATCAGTTCCGGATGCATACTCCTTTCCAAGCTGGCCATGATGTTCTCGGCTTTTCCTTGGCTGCTAGTTTCATCTTCTGCAAATTCATTAAAAGCAGATGTTCCAAACCATGCAGACCATTACTAATCACCTAAGAAGAATATCCTAACTATCTCTCCCACCCCATCCTCTCCTACTAGATTTACTGCAAAGAATTTTGATTATGAAAGCATGGGGAAAACTTTAATGGACTTTTGACAATCTGCCATGAATTCCCTATCCGTTTTAGTCTGGTGATATTTCATGTGTCAGAGCCCGTGAAACATCAACTCTTCAAAACAAAAAAAAAAAAAGAAAGAAAGAAAGAAAGAAAATCTATCAACCTCCATAGTCACTTTTAATGAGGAAGTAGGTCAACCTTCAAGATTAAGAGTTCTGTATTTACCCTACACAAAGGACATTCCCATGGATTAAAGATAAGAGCTCTACCTCGATAATGAATCATTTAAAAATTCTGACCTTGTGTTGTTTCTACCGTCTCCTTTTTCTCTTGCACTAAACTGTCGGTATTGATCTGAATAATCTTTTTCAAAGTTAGCAACCATTCCTCCATTTCCTGCTCAGTCTCAGCAGCCAGATAGTGGCTATACTTATCTAACATCTTGAGTTCGAATGCATGACGGCGCATTTTGGGGCACTAGAGAAAAAGAAGAAAAGAGAAAGAAAAAGCATGTGTCCAGTTAGTTACCTTTTCAATATTAGATTTCATTAGTTTATTTTTTACCTCTGCTCAGCACATATGCACGTCAATACCGTCATGAAAGAATTGCTTCTTTCGACAAGAAACAGAAACTCCCAGACGATGAATGACCATGTCAAATGTGCCATTTTTATTCCCCTCTATACTGGGCACAGTGCTACACGCACAAAGTTGGCATTAAGACATGACTTGTTGACTGAGGATTATCACTTAAGGCCTTTTCCCATCTAGAGAATCGAACCACCAGCATCAAAATAAGCAAATGTTTTTAATTCTTTCTACCCTGCTTAAAGTTTTTCTTGCATATTTATAGATTTTCAAAATCAGCCCTTGGAAACAAGCTTCGACGTGCTTTGAAATAAACCTGGCACTTGCTTTATATCACACCATAAAACGAGGTTTCGATACCTAATTCACGTTACTGTGCATAACATGAAATGCATCACAGTAGCATAAACGAAGACTATGGTTGGTTCACATTAAATTGTGGCTCTCGGTAAAAATTATGGGAATGACCTATGCTGAATACTAGCACAGAAGGAAAATAAAAGCCTCCTCCTCTCCTCAAACATGATGACACATTCTTTTACATTACCACCTTCTCTGTCATGACAAAAGAAATGACACACTCTCCCCGCTCCCCACTACCTCAGCGTTAATTTCAAGAAAGGTTCATGAATCAGTCATTTTCCACCACGTGGTCATCATTCAAGAAGGAACCAACAAAGTTCCTCCTTCTCATCTTCAAAGTATAGCAAAGCATGAAATCAAACGGCGGTAGCAAATCATCAAGATTTATATATTTGAAAATATTTGGGAGCGGGAATCATAAATGCAAGGAGAAAGCAGCGGCGGGGAACATTATAAAGGGCGGTCAATCTGGACTGGAGCTAATCGAGAAAATCTAGGAGTCACGTACCTTCCTTATTCCAGTAAGATAAGAAAGCTGTAGCTTTCTATATATAGGTAACTTTTATTTACATAGATCTTTATATATTTTTTAAACGTTTATCTTGAGAGAGAGGGAGGGAGCGTGCACGTGCACACACCCACACAGACACGTATGCAGACTCACGTGCAAGCTGGGGAGGGGCAGGGCGGGGGGGTGGTGAGGGTGGGGGGGGTGGGGGGGTGGTGGTGAGGGCGGGGAGGGGAGAGAATCCCAAGCAGGCTCCATGCGGTCAGCGCAGAGCCCGACATGGGGCTCAACCTCATGAACCGTGAGACCGTGACCTGAGCCAAAATCAAGACCCAGATGCTTAACCGACTGAGCCACCCAGGCGCCCCAGATCTTGTTATTTTTTAAAGTGTTCTATTCGATCCGCATGACAATCTCATTTGAGTTGAATTCATAGTAAGTGGGATTGACAATAAGATTCAGGCAGGATGAGGACACTGAACCAGCATCTCCTGCCTCTTCATCAGCTGGCTCTGTAGTGATGGCTCCATCTCTTGACCAATCGACTTCCTACTTACGCCATCTGTCTGCCCTGTCTCCCATTGCCTCTTTGTCCATGCCCCCCTCAGTAATTCAAATCAGCAAACACTCGCGAAGCCTCTACTCAGTCCACAACGCTGCTAATTATTACAGGGGACAGAGACATGAATAAGAGACAGTCCCTCTAATCCCAACATGAGCGGAGTAGAGCATAACGTGAGCTGTATATAAGGGGTGAGGCCAAACCACTGTAACCTGTAAGGTCACAGTAAGAGGTTCAGCTCTCCCACTGCAAGATAATAAATCAAGAACCAAGAGGTTTTAAGTAGACAAGTGAAGGACCCTATCTATGTCTGAGGAAGATGGGCTGCCACAAGAAAAATGCTGACGTTCTTAATAGTTGATTGATAACCCTCTTCAAGACAGAGAAGGAGGGGCGCCTGGCTGGCTCAGTCGGTTAAGCGCCCGACTCTGGCTCAGGTCATGGTCTCAAGGTTCGTGAGTTCGAGCCTCGCATCAGTACAGAGCCTGCTTCTGATCCTCTGTCTCCCTCTCTCGGCCATTCCCTGGCGAGTGCGTGTGTGTGTGTGTGTGTGTGTGTGTGTGTGTGCACGCGCGCACGTGCGCAGGCATGCGTGGGCTCTCTTTCTCTCTCAAAAAATAGTAAACGTTTAAAAAAAGAAAAAGAAGAAAGAGAAGAAAAGGTAACGTCTAAAGCCTTACCTGAACAACGTCGATGCAGGCGTCCAGGTAGATGCAACCTTTAGATTCTTTTGAATTTTTCTCATCTTTATAGGAATTGAGAATATATGAACCGTCAGGAAGTTGAGTCAAGTAAAAATACCGTCTCTTGAATACCTACAAGGGGAAAACCCAGCAACGATACATTTGTTACATATACAATGCATCTGAACAGCTTATTCGAACTAAAAACCTTGAAGGGCTTGCCACAGTCATTACATCTGGACAATCTTCAGACAGCTCTGAGAAGTTATCAGGAATTACAATTATCTTCACTTTCTTAAGATGAGAAAGTTCAAGCCAAGGGATTTCCTCTCAGTTAATCTAGAGAAGACCTTTTTTTGTTTTTTTGTTTTTTAACACATTTTAACACTTTATTTTTTTTTTTAAAGATTTTTAAGGAATCTCTACACACAACGTGGGGCTCGAACCTACAACCCCGAGATCAAGAGTCACGTGCTTTTCTGAGTGGGTCAGCCAGGCGCCCCTGTTTTAACCCTTTAAAGTTGATAAGGCATTGGGGCACCTGGGTGGCTCAGTTAAGCGCCCACCTCTTGATTTTGGGTCAGGTCACGATCTCATGGTTTGTGAGTTCGAGCCCCACGGGAGGGGGTCTGTGCGGACAGTGCGGAGCCTGCTTGGGATTCTGTCTCCCTCTCTCTCTGCCCTTCCCCTGCTTGCTTGCTATCTCTCTCTCTCTCAAAATAACTGAAAATAAGCTTTTTAAAAAGTCAAGTCTATAAAGCATTTTTGTATCTGACTCACTGTCCGTTTCACCGTAGCGTCCTTTCCCCCATTTAATTGCAAAACCATGAGTGGCTTCTCATAATTCCATTCACATCACCACAAATCCAAGCACAAATACAAAAATATTCTGGAAGTTTCAAGAAAAAGACAGACATGTACGGCGAAAAAATAAAAATACAAAATGTATATACATACACATAGCCCCCATGATGTATTTTCATCTCACCTGCACACCTTAGTGGACTCGCCTATATTGTTCCATGTCCTCATTTCTGGAAGCCCAGCCTAGAATGTACTTGCAGGGAAACAGGGAGAGTCACTGCTTGCCTCCCAGTTGTCCCCCGAGTGCCCAGAATGCTGAGATCTGAGTCAATAAGCCCAATGGGATTGTGATTTGCAATCAGGCATTCACAACAATTACGGAGGAACCTTTCACTACCAACTCACAGCAAAACCCACAGGAACGGGGAGAAGGAGGTAGACAGTCGGATTTGTTCTTGCCGGCCCTCTAGGCTCCCTTACGAAGCCTTAGACCTGATCAAAGAGGTGGAAGGGGGATTTGGAGCTCTCTGATGAGCCTATGCTTCTTTTAATAAGCCACAGCCTGGAGACTGTGTCAAGCATCTGTTCTGGTACAATTCCCCAGGATGCTGGATCTAACATCATTCCAGGGTGGGAATGGAAAGAGGCTGGGACACAGGCTCTTGGCGATTATTGAGGAAGCACTTTCTTATGCTTCTTGCCTTACAGAAGTTGGCTTTAAGATTTAAGCTTGCCACTTCCAATCACCCATCTGATTATCCAGTACAGTCTCAGACTATTTGAAGAACTTTAATTATGGAAAGAGTATTATTTGGCAAGATCATTCTCGAAAATGACAATTTCTGGCCAAGTATTTGAAATGCCAACAATTTATTTTTCCATAGCATGAATAAGCAAATATATATACATTTTAAGGGGCATTTCTTTTTTTTTTTTTTTTTTTAAATTTTTTTTTTCAACGTTTATTTATTTTTAGGACAGAGAGAGACAGAGCATGAACGGGGGAGGGGCAGAGAGAGAGGGAGACACAGAATCAGAAACAGGCTCCAGGCTCTGAGCCATCAGCCCAGAGCCTGACGCGGGGCTCGAACTCACGGACCGCGAGATCGTGACCTGGCTGAAGTCGGACGCTTAACCGACTGCGCCACCCAGGCGCCCCAAGGGGCATTTCTTTTTAGGAAAATCAATGAAGAGAAATAATACGCTCGTAATTAATTTCGACTTGTTTCAGAATCACGGATTTTAGAACGAATGACAAAAATATACCAGTGCGAGGAACACCCTAACAGGTTAGACTGGTAAATGCTACGGCTTCTATTTCAGGGAGCGGCCATGTGGGTTTGCAGATCAACAGAAAGGAGTCCAAACAGAAAATTATCGCTTTGTTTTGCAACGCCAATCAGGCAAATATTACTACGAAGGTACAGAAAGTGTGTGTGCGTGATCTCACAATATGAGGATGTATACTTCTCATATTTCATTCACCTACATTTAAGTTTACAGGAGCTATAGCTGAAGAAACCTAGATTCATATATAAGGAAAACGTTAATCACAGTGCTGATTTTATACACACACAAATACATACACACAGCTGACTCTTGAACAACGTGGTTTTGAACTGCCCGGGTCCACTTACACATGGATTTTTTTTTTTTAGACACATTACCATACTGTAAATGTATTTTCTCTTCCTTATGACTTTCTTAATAACATTTTCTTTTCTCTATTGTAAGAATACAGTATATAATACACATCACATACAAAATATGTGTTAATTGACTGGCTATGTTATCCATAAGGCTTCAGGTCAACGAGTTATCAGTAATTAAGTTTTCGGGGAGCCAAAACTTAACATAGGGATTTTCCACTGCGCAGGGGGTCGGCGCCCCTAACCCGTTCCCCACTTCCCTGCACTGTTCAAGTCAACTGTATATGTTTGCTTATTTTCATGACGATGGTTCATATCTGTTATTTATATGATGAGACCAGGGGTGCTGGGTGGCTCGGCTGAGCATCTGACTCTTGATTTTGGCTCAGGTCATGATCCCAGGGTCGTGGAATCGAGCCCTATCAGCCCGGGCTCCATGCTGATCATGGAGCCTGCTTAGGATTCTCTCTCCCTTTCCCTCTGCCCCTCTCCCCTGCATGTGCTCTCTCTCTAAAATAAAAATCGGGGCGCCTGGGTGGCTCAGTTGGTTAAGCTCCGATTTCGGCTCAGGTCGCGATCTCACAGCTCATGGGTTCGAGCCCCGCATGGGGCTCTGTGCTGACAACTCGGAGCCTGGAGCCTGCTTCGGATTCTGTGTCTCCCTCTCTCCTTGCCCCTCCCCCACTCACGCTCGGTGTCTCTCTCTCTCTCTCTCTCTCAAAAACAAACATTTAAAAAACTTTTAACAAAAATAATTTTTAAAAATAATAAATAAATGAAAATGATGAGACCAGACAACCTAAAACGACACACTGTGCCCAAAGGAACAAAACACCCCGGTTTCAAAGCTATTACAGTAATCATGCATGGCACAAATGAAAGCTCATTTCCCAGGTGAAAATTACAACCCCGTTAGAATCTGACCTGTGATTCAAACCTAAAACTCGAGTAGAATCCACTTGCAGAGTCCATAGCCAGCAACAAAGAGAGTGGCAAGGGAAAGGAAAACACAGAGCAAAACACTTGTGGTACGGAGTCAAATTATAGTCCGCGAAATTTTTTTTCACGTACAGCTGCCTCACCAAGCAAAGACGTTTTGTGGCAGCCGCCACTTCCAATATTAGCAAAGCACATCATTACAATAGAGAGGGAAAGGGATCTGAAATTACAGTAAATCACTTCCTGTAACATTGCAATTATGTCTAAATGGGGGTACTGAGGTAGGTAGCTCATGAATCCGGGGAGACAACAGATGCCTGCAAATCCTCCGACCTTGATTCTCGGCCAGCACGCCTGCTCACCAGCATGAAGCTGTCCTCAAGACTCTGCTTCTCGGCTGCCTCACTACACAATCTACAAATAATTGTATCGAAACTGAACAAGTTACACAGCAGCCTTCCTAGGGTAGGGGCCACCCCCTTCAAGCAATTTCTCACGGGCTCGAAATGCAATTGATACAGGAAGGAATTTTAAGTCATTTCTATGGAAATCAGGCTCTGCAACGACAGATCTGAAAGATCTGGAAGATCTCTTCTCATCCTAAGAGTCTGGGCTCTATGTCGGGGTTTCAACTTCTGGGGAGCTGTTAAAATAAGGGCTATATCGGGGCGCCTGGGTGGCTCAGTCGGTTAAGTGCTCGGCTCTTGGTTTCAGCTCAGGTCATGAGCTCACGGTTCCTGGAATCGAGCCCCGGGTCAGGCTCTGTGCTGACAGTGCGGAGCCTGCTTGAGATTCTCTTTCTCCCTCTCTCTCTGCCCCTCCCCTGCTCGTGCTCTCTCTCTCAAAATAAATACATACGAAAAAAAATTTTAATTAAAAATAATAAAATAAAATAAGGACTATATCAAACAGTGGCAATTACTCTGTCGCATACCTCTCATTCTGCAGCCCTCAAGTCCTCTGTAACCAACAGCTAATTCTTTTAATGTCACTGGAGATAATAAGCTAATTAGCCACACTTTACGTAACAGCAAACTGAGCGACCAAGAGCTCACTCAAGTTGACACAGGCAAGTCAAGGACAGAACTACAATCAGGGGCCCCTGGGTGGCGCAGTCGGTTAAATGTCCGACTTCGGCTTAGGTCATGATCCCACGTCGGGCTCTGTGCTGACAGCTCGGAGCCTGGAGCCTGCTTCAGATTCCGTCTCCCTCCCTCTCTGCCCGTCCTCTGCTTGCACTCTCTCTCAAAAATACATAAACACACAAACAAAAAAGAACTAGAATCAGAAGGCTAGGAGGATGACAAAGAAAGTCTTGCCCAAACCCTCCAATCGAAGGCTTCCCATCGAAGACCACAAGCCCTCACCATAGCCTATGATGATGTACGTGATCTGGCCTCAGATGACCTCTTGGGCTTTATTTCTAATTATGCTACTCGAGCTACACCAGCTTACCTGCTGTTCCTCAAACACCCCACCCAAGTGCCCTTGGGTCTTTGCACTTTCTGTTTCCTTGGCCTGGAATCCTCTTCCTCCCCATATCCACACAGTTCACTCTGTCACTTCTAAGAGGACCACCTGCCCTCGTGATGGCACAACATTCTATCTTTTTCAATCAGCGATCGCTATCCAAATATATCTTCTTCATCCGTTTGTTTATTCGCTGCCTGGCACTTTTAGTCTGCTAAGGCCCACATCTCATCCATTGCTACATCCCCAGTACCTACAACGGCACCTGCAGACTCAGTGCAAGTTTGCAAAAGAAATGATGAATGAATGAGTAATTCATTCCCCAGTACAGATTCTCCAATGGTTGCATCCAATAGAATGGTATTTCTCTGTAATGTGCATATTCTTCCTCCTCCTCGCCTTTATTGTTTTTCCTAGATGGTGGACACAGCTGAAAATTGCCCCACCTTATTCAGTGAGGAGCCTGGATCCTACCAGTGGCCCACTCAGACCACCCAGAAGAGTAACACAGAAAGGAAGCCAAAAGAGAATTGTAATTCTCTGGGATCGAGTCTTGCCAAGTCTCCTTAAAACCCTGAGCTGTCTGGATGACAACCTTTTAAACATTTACCACATGACCCTCTCTGGAGCCAGAACAAAGGCTTTCCGTCACTCAGCTGAATCAAAGATGGAGGGTAGGAAAGTTCGAGCACGAAGTATCCTCAAGTCAGGAGAGCCTTTTATCATGCGATATACCAAGTCTCAAGAGTGTTCACCTACGTGCGTTACCTGGAGGGTAATTTCTTTACTGCTAGATTACATGAACCAGGAGCCCTGAGAAAGAATGCTCTGAACGATTTAGCAAAGTAGGTAGGCAAGGTAGGTGGGCCAGGAGCGATGTGGGAACGGGGCTGGAGAAGCTTACTTGACTGATGTCTCAGAACAGAAGACAAGGGGCAGCGAGGAAGCGGAGAAGGCAGGAGAGCAAGACGACAGAAACAATAGAGAAGAAAACCCCAGGACTTATCAGAAAACCAAGTTGCAGTTAATTATACCAGAATGTCAGGAGCATAATCCTGCTGAAGAACCCCTACCGGTACGTTGGCAACCTAACAGATCACCTATCTCTCTTCACCGTATCATTTTACAGTCCTACCAGCTTTTAATATATCACATAGGTCTACCCTCTGGGAAACTGGTTACAAATCAAATAGCTTTTTTTTTTTTTTTTTAAATAACTCCACCATATCTGGGCACCGGACATTTTTTTTAACTATTTAGTCTGAAGCGAAGTCTAGTGGGAAAGGTCTACAAATCCGCCCTTCTCATTGCGGACGGGTTACTTTATCAGCTTTATTTCAGTGGTTCACGGCCCTGCTCAAATTTTTGGCGACCCTCAATCACCCACAGGGTAGGGCGCACATGACCGATCCCACATTCAAGGTGTTCCCACAATCCTCCTAATAATCTAAATCTAAATAATCTAAAATAATACAAATGGCTGACATCTGTGGAGGGGTTACTACCTTACAGTCTCTGGCTAAGTGCTTTCCTCATATTATATAGCACTTAATCGTCCTAACGACCTTGTATGAGGATTACTATTATCATCTCATGTTACAGAGGGGAAACTGAGGCACAGGGCGACACCAATGGATCCAATGAAATTTGCCCTCCCATGACTAGCCAACTTCCCCTAACACACCTGCTCTGTACATATATTGCCTCCAACACCCACCTCCTGATTTCCTTCCTTTGAGGCCCTACCCCCTTCAAAAAGCCTCCTGTGACTTCAGATCACAGTGAGCTAGACTCACAGAACACTTGGTCTCTGTACCACCTTTAAACAATATATTATTTTTTTTTAATTTTTTTTCAACGTTTTTTATTTATTTTTGGGACAGAGAGAGACAGAGCATGAACGGGGGAGGGGCAGAGAGAGAGGGAGACACAGAATCGGAAACAGGCTCCAGGCTCCGTGCCATCAGCCCAGAGCCCGACACGGGGCTCGAACTCATGGACCGTGAGATCGTGACCTGGCTGAAGTCGGACGCTTAGCCGACTGCGCCACCCAGGCGCCCCAATATATTATTTTTTTAAGTAAACTCTAACGCCCCATGTGGGGCTCGAACTCACCACCCCGCAATCAAGAGTCACACGTTCTACAGACTCAGCCAGCCAGGCACCCTGTATGCCATTTTTATTGGGTGTCTCATCTCCCTGAATGGGTTTTAAGTTCTGCATGTGAAACTTTTCTGTACCCTTTGCAATGCTAACACCTTGAGGGGCGCCTGGGTGGCTCAGTCAGTTAAGCATCCGACTTCGGCTCAGGCCATGATCTCACAGTTCGTGAGTTCGAGCCCCGCATCGGGCTCCGTGCTGACAGCTCAGAACCTGGAGCCGGCTTCAGATTCTATGTCTCTCTCTCTCTTTCTCTCTCTCTCTCTCTCTCTGCCACTCCCCTGCTCATGCTCTGTCACTCTCTCTCCCTCAAAAATAAACATTAAAAAAAACTTTTTTAACCAAATTAGTGAGAAATCCCTTACCCATAAAATGACTACAATCTGTTTGTTCCAATAAACATAGTGACCTTGGCCTCCCAGAAATTCTTCTAATATCGTATGTGCTTTCTTTCTTGGGTAGAACTCCCTCGATCTGTTGTTCTCCCAACACAGAAGGGAAAAAAACCCTCCTGTAACAGTCAAAGAATAAGTGAGGACTTTTTGACTCTGGATATATAACAAATGGCTCTCTTTTGTGCAAACGAGAAAAGGGGGAGGGGGCAGCAGAAGTGAGTCATACATCAAGCAGTTGAACTTACAACCCCGATAACATACCAAGACACTTCAACGTTTAATTGCTAAGAATGGGGAGGAGGAACTAGAGGAATGCGACCAAATTGAGCCAAGAAGAGGCATAAAGGTGGGTGTCCCAGGGGTTGGCCAAGAATCTGCCTTTTTTTTTTTTTAAATGAAAAACCACCCTCAAGATCAGACTCTTCCCTATTCCATAGATCATTATATCCCCTAGGAAAAATAGCTCTAAATACCAGCGGAAGGTCAAATCCAACATCATAGCTATCTAGTCCACATTAAACTGCCTCCACCGATATGGAAAGGAGCTGAAAAAAGCAGATGTTTCTAGCGGTTACTTGAGAGAGAATGTAAATGAACAGGTTTCTGTCAAGATTGGCATTTCTGTCTAAGAGATCATTATTCTCAATGCTATCTTAAACTATTCTCCAAAACTTTTCCAGGAATTGAAGAGTGGCAGTGGGGTGTGTTCTCATTAACTAGAAAGTACAAATTGAGGAAATTAATCACCGATGACAAGGCTTGTCTTGTTTTAACATGAACACCAAGAGCAGAGCAGATCATAAGCTCTGAGTAAAATAGTCGCTGCGAACAGACAACCCCCGAGAGCTGCGCGACGCCAGCAGCCTCCTCGGTGAAAGGAAGCCATCAGGCACCGAGAACTGTGACTTGTGCCCTAATGCACATCATGACCAGCTTTCCTGCAGCCTGGGCTCCTCACGACTAATATCCCAGCCAACAACGGAGAGGCTCAGCAAGCATTTTGGGGAAAATCATGACAACGGCAGAAAATGATATAGACACGATCTTAACCAACCTGAGCTGGAGGAATGGCTTGTGTTGGGGAAAATGCACATTTTTATTCCATAAAGAGGGAGTCTCCTAGTCTTCGCATATGAAGAAATCAGCTTAGCTCCTTCACCAGCCCCTTTTCCACAGAGCCCATCACTATCAACTTGAATGTTCTTGCAAAACGGTCTAGCAGCTCGCTAGGGAGGATTAACTTTCTGAAGCAGCCTATATATGAATGACTTTAGCTACATTATTTATGTCACCTGACAGATCATGTGGTTGCTTTCTCAAAAGACCTTATAAAGTAGGAGCCTCTTTTTTTAATGTTTATTTATTTTTGAGAGAGAGAGAGAGAGAGAGAGAATGAGCAGGGGAGGGGCAGAGGGAGAGGGGACAGAGGATCTGAAGCGGGCTCTGTGCTGACAGCAGAGAGCCTGATGCAGGGCTCACACTCACGAACTTGTGAGATCATGACCCGAGCCAAAGTTGGACGCTTAACCCACTGAGCCACCCGGGCGCCCCTGAAGTAGGAGTCTTCTGATTCCCTTTGATCTATTGGACCTTGCTGAGTTTCTTCTAACCCTTTCCTTCCTTATTTCTGATAGTCAAAAAGTCCAGGAAAAGGGGGCGTCTGGGAGGCTCAGTCGGTAGGCTATCTGATTCTTGATCTCAGGGTCGGGAGGTCAAGCCCCACACTGGGCGTGGAGACTACTTAAATCCAGGGAAAGGACTCGAGCTTGCTTATAAAAACAGCTGTCGTCCATAATTTCAAAGTTGCCAAAGGACTAACTTACATAATTTTTAAAACCCAGAAGTTTTTAGATGAATAAAGCCCCTTAAATTTGCACGTCAGCCGGAGAGGTACCAAGCTGCTCTAACTTTAATCCGTGTCGATCCCGGTGGAATCTGCAGGCCAATGTCAAGCCACAGCACACGAAGGAGGCAGAGATAAAATAGAAGGGAAGGCATATGGCTCCCATAGGCTGTTATTGGCTAATGAGTCATGATTCATACCAAGATCCTTCTGTTGGAGCTTCCTGGTGAGTCTCCTGTCAGTCGGAGGGGCTATCAAAGCTTGAGTTGTGTGACAGAAAAGGTTCTTTGCTCTCAAACCCTGCAAGCTCTAGGCCTGTGGTGCGCATCGCTAAAGCCGCCAAAGCTTCTCGCCGGTGCGGACTAGACGTGCTAGCCGGCCGCGGAGCCCGGATCACCGATGGTGAAACTGCCTCCGGTATGAGGAAAATAACTCAGATAATCACATGCCCCACTCATCTTCCCGTTTGCTTAGGAGACTCATTAGTATTCTTCACTTCAAAGGCTAACATAATAAAAACACATACAGAAGAGATCTTCCTCTCAGAATGGCTCATGAACTGTCAGCCCTTTGCCTCAGTGCCGCTGTCTCGACCTTTGCCAACTCTCCAAGAGCTGGGTCAGTGCTCACCCCATCTTTAGATTTAGACTCTCTCCTATGTCTGAGCCAGTCCAGGCCCGCACCAGGAAGAACGTGTCTGATCCGCCACCTAAGGGTGCAAGCCTCAGGCCCCCAGGGTGCCGCAGCTCACAGGCCCAGACTTCCACTTTGGCCCTCACTCCAAGTTCCAGTCTGGCCACTACGAACCTGCTACCTACACCCAACACCGCCCCCCCCCCCCCCACGACCCTTCTCCATAAGCCCTCTGTTTCCATAGAGAGGGCACGGTAAACGCTACGAGTTTCAACCAATTTTCATGATGCTGAACTAAATAACAGTTAAAACACAATTCTCACAGGAACAACAAAAATATCTTGGCAAAACCCCTCAGACACCTTTAACGGAGTCTGGCCGACCCTTCCTCTCTGCCCACCCTAGCTGTGATTAATCCTGAAATCCAATACTACTGCTTAGGAAGTAAAACCGGAAGAACACGGGATGTGTAATTCAGCTCCCAGAAATCCAAAATGGAAGGCCAGCATCCATAATGGAGACTAGCTGGGATCAGTGAAATCCGTGACCCGGCACAATTCCCAAATCTCATTGTGGCCGATTTCAAATTATTCCCTATTCGTTTGTTGTTGTTGTTGTTGTTGTTGTTGTTGTTTTAAGAGCTGTGTAGCACATATGTCACTTCGGTTTATTGTTCTTTTCCTTTCTTGGCCTACTGGGTGGTAGAAGTTTGAAAAAGAAGTGTTTTTAGCCTATGTGAATTATAGCTCACTAAAAAAAAAAAAAGAAGAAAGAAAGAAAGAAGTGGCCAAAACATGAGCAGCTGGGGTGAAAATAGAGGCAACATAAAGAGCCTCGCTCAGCAACAACAGCCCAACAATTAGCTGGAGACAAGCAGCAGCTGTCCCCTTCAGCCAGGCCATGTGGTCACCAAGTTGCCTCAAGTCCCACCACCCGCTTCATGAATTTATGGTCCCTGCCCGGCCCCTGTGAGTGGTGGACTTTGCAACCTCGGGGATAGATAATACAGACGCTAAACCATCCATCTTGGACCACTTGCCTGAATTAGTTTTCTGTTGTCGTTGCAACAAATCACCACAGACGTACGGGCTTCAAACAACACAAACGTATTCTCTCACGGTTCTATAGGTCAGAAGTCGGACGTGGCTCTCGCTGGGCTACATCGAGGGGTGTAGCAGAGCTGAGTTCCCTCCTAGAATCTCTAGGGGAGACGCCATTTCCTTGCCCTTTCCAGTTTCCAGAGGCCGCCTGCATTTCCTGGCCAGTGGCTCCTTCCGCCATCTTCCAAGCCGGCAAGAGAGCATCTCTCTCTAGCCCTGCTTCCGTCCCCCCCCCCCCCTACCCTTTCCCCGTCCCTCTTCTGCCTCCTTCGTCCACTTTTAAGGACCCTGTGATTACACTGAGCTCACCTGGATAACCCAGGCTACTCTCCCTATGTGCTGATTAGCAATCTTAACTCCCTTTTGCCACGTAAGGTAACATTTACAACTTCTGGGGATTAAGAGGCGGCCATCTTCGGGGGGAGGGTGGGGGGCGCCTTATTCTGCCACATCAACCAGTCTGTGCTTCACAAATTACGGAGGAAAATTAAAAGCATGTACCTTTTACAGGCAACTGCAGTTTGATGTGTAGTATATGGGCTCCAGAAAAGTTGAAGGTAAAGCAAATTACAATTTAAAGGCATTAGAGTAATTCACCGTTGCAAAGAATCCGGTGGTGAATTGTTTTGTAAAGGTATGAATTCCTCAAGGAATCCAACAGTAGGGGACAAGCCAAGGTTGCAGCTGAAGTATGGAGAGAACATTTTAATATTTTGAGTATGTTGGGGGCGGAATCAAAACCCATGGAACCATCTTCCGACAAGCCGCACAGAATTATGGCCTTCACGCATGCATTTCTGAACCTGATCATTCTGATGGGAGATGTATCATCATAAAGACTTCGGTCTCACTCACTCAGCTAGTAAGCGCTGATCGTGCGCTGTTTAAGAGCACAGGCTTGGGCGATTGCCCGCCGAGGTTCCAGTCCCATGTCTGGACATCTGGGGCCGTGTGGCCTTGGGTTAACCACTACATTTCTTTGTGGCTCACTTTCCACAGCTGTACCCTAAGAATGAAAAGAGGACCTCTCTCATAGGGCCGCCACAAGGATTATGTGAGACACAGAACACAAAACACTCCGTTATGGCGCCTGGAACATACTAAGTCCTCGATGCATGGATTCATCGCCACGCGCTAAGGCCCCTGGTGAGGTGCAGGGGACACGCAGGAAGCAATCCTACAACTGGGATTCATCATGTTCGGGGCTTGAAAACGAAAGGGGAGAACCATGATGTGACCTCCGATACTTAATGGAAGGGTGAATCATCCTCAGCGAACCACATGATCTTATATCGAATATCTGAACGAACAGCTACATTTGGTTATCAGAGAATACTTTGCCTTTCTGCTCAGACTCTTCAAGGACCTTGTTAGTTTTAACCTCTGGATTTGGACGGCTCATCACAGCCCCTGGAACAAAAGCCAACTTCATGCCCCCAGGCATTCAAGACCGTGCCCAATTTTCTCCCTCTGTTTCTACCTCTATCTCGTACAAAGCCCGGATGCAAACTCGCTGTTCGGGCCAAACTACAAAACGCTGCGATTCTCTGACAGCCCTAAGGTACCGCTTTGTAGAGTAGTGAATTTGCTAGGCTCCTTATCCAGTCTGGACACCACTGGAGGCCGGGGACCTCCTCTTAGGCGTCCATATATTTCCCCTCAGTGACCAGCATATAATCTGCACCAAATTAATATTTGCTCAATAAACGGATTACCCTGCCCTTCCATTCATTACCTTCATTTCCAGAACAGGAACCTGCGATGCCCTTTTGTTTCAAAGCTTTTATCTTCATTCAGCTGACAGCCTCCTCTTTAAATTTCTCTTATTTTTAATTGAGGTATAGTTTGAATGACAGCCTCCTTCTTCAACTTCCTGACTCAGAATAATTACACTTCTTTAAAAAGTTGCACTTCTAAATTTATCCTGGAGGTTGCAGATTTTTAAAATTCAGTACCTCTGCGGGAGCCTGGGTGGCTCAGTCGGTTGAGCGTCCGACTTCGGCTCAGGGCATGATCTCGCGGTCCGTGGGTTCGAGCCCCGCGTCGGGCTCTGTGCGGACAGCTCAGAGCCTGGAGCCTGCTTCGGATTCTGTGTCTCCCTCTCCCTCTCTGCCCCTCCACTGCTCATGCTATGTCTCTGTCTCTGTCTCTGTCTCTCTCTCTCTCGAAGACAAAGATTAAAAAAAATTCTTTTTTAATGAAAAACGAAATAGAAGAAAATCCGATACCTCTGTGAGGATCCCCTCAGTAAAGTTTTCTTCTGTTCTGTTTTGTTTTGGCTATCGGGCTCACTGGAAACTTTTTTTTTTTTTTTTAATTTTTTTTTTCAACGTTTATTTATTTTTGGGACAGAGAGAGACAGAGCATGAACGGGGGAGGGGCAGAGAGAGAGGGAGACACAGAATCGGAAACAGGCTCCAGGCTCTGAGCCATCAGCCCAGAGCCTGACGCGGGACTCGAACTCACGGACCGCGAGATCGTGACCTGGCTGAAGTCGGACACTTAACCGACTGCGCCACCCAGGCGCCCCTGGAAACATTTTTTTAAGAGAAATATTTTTCTCCTACACAGGCTCCTCATGACAATATCCTTGCAACGATGAAATAACATAAGAAGCACTTCTTACCTTCATGGTAACTGTGATGGTGCTATTTACGTTTGCTTTATGCAGCCAGCCTTGTTTTATTACACCGCCCTTCTGAGAACATAACGAAGACGAATCCTGAAACAGGGCAGAAACCATCAGTGAAACGGCCAGCCGTCCAATCAAACATTTGGGGGACACAAACTAGGCCCTGCCCCCATTTGCTAATTAAAGCATAAAGCCCCCACCCCACCACCGCAAAGGTACCCGATTAAACTGGAAACTGGAAACCAGGGAATGAAAGGCTTTGTGCCGTGTATGCAGTAGGTACTCAGCATTTACTGAATCCTAGGAGCTGTCTACTGGCAAGGTCTTCTGCATTAAGCGAACAGTCAAGCTGCACCTCAAAGTGTCACAGAGGGGCGCCTGGGTGGCTCGATCGGTTGGGCATCGGACTCTTGACTTCAGCTCAGGCCATGACTTCATGGATCGTGGGTTCGAGCCCTGCGTTGGGCTCCACGCTGACAGTGGGGAGCCTGCTTGGGATTCTCTGTCTCTCTCTCTCTCTCTCTCTCTCTTCTCTCTCTCTCTCTCTGCCCCTCCTCTGCTCACTCGAGCTCTCTCTCAGAAATAAATAAACTTTAAAAAAATGTCACAGATATCCGGGCCATCTGTCCCATGAGGGATCTATTAGGGAGCAGAGTCCAGATGAATCATCACACCGCGTGCCCAGACGGAGAAAACCAACTCCACGAGCTCGTCCCACAGGTGGGGAAACATGTTTACGGTCAAATCCCAGCCCATTTCACTTGATCTTTCCTAAACTCCATTTGGAAATGCAACAATTGGTAAAAACAACAACAACAACAACAATTTTTGTTGAAAGCTGGCCGCAGATGGTTCAAAAACCATTCTGTCCCTCATCTTTTCCCAAGGAAGTCTCTCTCGGCAGAAGCGACCTTGAGGAAAGCAGTGCAGGGGGGCCCCCCATCTTTACCTCATCTTTATCACAGTCCTCATCAATCTCAAACACATGGTTGGGTATCTTTTCTGGTCGCAGAGACTTGCTGAAAACGCAAGAGAATTATGTCAGATGCTGACGAGAACTGAGAGGAAAATAAAAGCAAGACGAGCAGACTTTCCTTTACAACCAAGAAGATGCCAAGACACAAGGAGGACGGATTCTGTCCCCCTTGCCAAACTCAGATGTTCCCCTCTGACTCAACGTATGGTACCTTTTGTATATGGACTCGCCCAGGCACAGCCAGCCGCAAAGCGACAGCTGAGGCCAGATACTTTGTCAGGGACAGCAGAGTCGTCAAAGATGGTGTGTCAGAATCTGTCAGTGGTGGCAGAACCTTGTCTTTCGCCGGGACAGAAAGCAACACGGTGTAATCCTGGCTCTTCCCTCTGTCTGCTGTAAGAACTGGGACTGGTCGTCCATCTTGGGATTCGATTTTAAAGGACATTTTGAGGACTGTTTTCTCCCCTAGGAAAGTGTTTCTGAAGACCCCAACGGGCTACACGACAGCTTATTTCTTGAAAACATTTCCCGTAGGACAGATAGACTACGAGGTCAGTAGTAGTATAGATGAGGAAAGGGCGAGCAGGGAGGTTCAAAGAGACTGAGTGACCGGCCCAAGGTCATCCAGTTAGTAAGTAGCAGAAAGAGGAGCTGAACTCTAACAAGGAAGATCTGAACTGATTCCTGGGCCAGTATGCTCGGGGCGGTCAGTCAACTCAACTGAGAGAGATACGCTTTTGGGGCGCCTGGGTGGCTCAGTCGGTTGAGTTTTCGACTCTCGATTTCGGCTCAGGTCATGATCTCACGGAACGTGAGTTTGAGCCCTGCGTCAGTCTCTGTGCTGACAGCGCAGAGCCTGCTTGGGATTCTCTCTCCCCCATCTCTCTCTCTGCCCCTCCCCCACTCGCACGCCCTCATGCACACGCTCTCTCTCTCAATCTCTCTCTCTCTCAAAATAAATAAATACACTTTAAGAAAAAAAAGAGCATGTCTGGGGTCACTGAACTAAGCCAAGTACCTTCTAGCATTTTCCTCGACGCCACTGGAAAGCGCTCACTGCATTATCCAGAATCAAATAAAGATGATTCTAAGATGCATCTAGGCCAAAAGGCAAACTCCTACTTGTTGAAAGAATTTCAATGAGCAAAGTAAACACATATTCAGCTTTCCAAAGTATGTTTACCAAACACGCGGGTTGCTTACGGCTTTGCCTTATTACAAATTACAACTGAGAAGCTTCAAAAGTGGTTAGGAAAAAGGTAAACCGCTGAGCAACTCTCCTCTTGAAGAGTCTCCGTTGAATTCTCCACTTACCATGGCAACATTCGGAAGTCCCCGGAGAAGTCTTCATACTTATAATTTACCACATGCCAATCTGTGCTATAGGTTTTAATACACTGAAAGAAAACAGAAATCCTTCACTGGAAACATTAAAAAGTACACACATATCCAGCTTCTTAAAGTCTCGCTGTAAGCTGACAGACTTTCAAAAATCATTTGGAAGATGTCGGCACTGGGATCTTCCTCTGGGGATGAACACGGTCTCCCTCACCCAACTGGCAGCAGTAAATCCCAATTCGTACAGCCTTTTGAACAACTGTCACTCCAAGTCCAGAGGGTGTTCAAATCCAAAAGAGAAAAACCAAGAACCCATGCCATTTGGCACGGTCTTTAAGCTGCATCCCCTCTCTCGCCTCCTCTAGACTCGCAATGGAGATCTGCCGAGTTATAGTAATTTTATTTCCCGTTTACAGTAAAGGAAGGATATTGTTTCAGTGTGATAATTACTCTGTGGACTCTGAGCGCCTTACCTCTTTGACAAACAAACTCTGGGCTCTTTTCTCAGCATCGTCTGGTACAGTGGACTGCACTGTTCTGCGCTGACGGCTTATCACCGAGATCTAGAAGGCAAAGGAACATTCTTGCCGTAAGAATTAGCTTGGAAAGTGCGAGGGTTTTCCTTTAAAGAAGTGCTTGTGGGGGCCCCTGGGGGGAGGGGGGCGGGGCTCAGTCGGTTGAGCCTCGCACTCTTGATTTCAGCTCGGGTCACCGCCCCAGGGTCATGGGATCGAGCCCCACATTGAGCACGGTGCTCCGCATGGAGCCTGCTTAAGATTCTCTCTCTTTCTCTCCCTCCCCCCTCTGCCCCTCTCCCCGACTCGCGCCTTCTCTCTCTCTCAGATTAAAAAAAAAAAAAGAAAAAAGTGCTTGCGAACTCACAGATATGTCTTCCATCGGAAACATAAGCAGGTCTCTGAGGGGGTCGCTGTAAATCTGGGTTTTCCGTTGGGTGATGACATTCTCATAGTCCAAGGGCTCAACAATTTTGGTCTTTTCCTTAATAAGAGACAAAAATAAAAGTTAATATGGTCAGACTCACAAGAGATAAGTTCCTCTCCGTGTGCCAAAGACACCTGACTTCATTAAAGAAGGGATTATTGATGATAATAGGCACTTGGACACTTTCACAACAGACGTAAGTGAATAAACTCCATAACTAAGACCCACACACACCAAACACATACATACACACACAGGTCTCTCTGCTGAAGTCAAGAGCTCTGGAGAGAGAGCACTGTCCTCTGTTTATCCACGTGCCATCCAAAAATGTAAGGTCAAGCAAAACCTGGTACATCTGGAAGGCTGTCCATCGATTTTTGTTGAATTGGCTCTGCTCACTGGGTGACCGAAGCAGAGAGGGTATCAGCATCCGTGTACCTGGTGCAGGCAACGGCCAGGGCAAGCCTGGGTATCGGAGGGAGGTGGTCGATCCACCGGGAAGGGCACAAGAGGATGAGGTTCTGGGTGGCACGGTCAGTGGGTCCCTGTCGGGACTTCCAGGTGACCTGGCTACTGATAGGAGGGCCCCAGCTTGAGGCTAGGGTTACAAGGAGCAGGATACGACTTAATTGATTAGAGCAATACTAGTTAGCATTTACCAAGCCCTTTCTATATGCCAGCCACTGTGCCAGATGCCTTCTCTGTGTTTTCGCATGTAATACTCATGACCCCCCTATGAAATGGGCTTGGCCTGGGGCTCCTGGCTGGCTCAGTCAGTGGAGCATGCAACTCTTGATCTCAGGGGTCATGAGATCGAGCCCCACATTAGGGGTAGAGTTTACTCATGAATGAATGAATGAGTGAATGAATAGAAATAAGCTTAGTCTTTGTCACCGTCTTACGGACGAGGAATCTTTGCACGCAACCCACGCTACGTATCTAGTCTGCCTTCAGAGCTAGGATTCGAACCTAGGTCTGGGACTACAAAAGCTCCGTTCTTTCTACCTCACCCAGCCTTTCCTCCCCTCAGAAGTACACAAAGAGGGGCGCCTGGGTGGCTCAGTCGGTCAAGTGTCCAACTCTTGATTCCAGCTCAGGTCATGATCTGAGGGTCATGAGATCGAGCCCCACATCGGGCTCCGTGCTGAGCGTGAAGCCTGCTGGAGAGTCTCTCTTTGCCCCTCCCCCGCTTGCGCGCACCTGCACACTCTCTCTCAGAAAAATTTTTTTAATTAAAACAACACGAAATACATAAAAATACTAACACGAGAGAAACTGAACTTGAAAGAGGACCCCACCACTGACTTCTATCCTATTTTTCTTCACTGAACTTATCACCGTGGGATATAATATCTACTTTACCTCTTTGCCTATTTGAGGGCACAGATTTCCCCTTTCTAATAATACTGCTCTCCTCGAATCGAATTAAAATTACTTAAAAATTTTTATTTAGAAAAACTACATAAAGAAAACCTGAATATAAGCTATACTGAAAGTTAGTGTCAAAATGGAATCGGAGTTATATTTATATTTGTGTACACAGTATTAGAGACAGTCTCCAGCATATTACATCCACAGACTCCTTTGAGAAGATTGTTTTTTTAAGTTTTTATTTATTTATTATTTTTTTTTTTTAATTTTTTTTTCAACGTTTTTTATTTATTTTTGGGACAGAGAGAGACAGAGCATGAATGGGGGAGGGGCAGAGAGAGAGGGAGACACAGAATCGGAAACAGGCTCCAGGCTCCGAGCTATCAGCCCAGAGCCTGACGCGGGGCTCGAACTCACGGACCGCGAGATCGTGACCTGGCTGAAGTCGGATGCTTAACCGACTGCGCCACCCAGGCGCCCCTTAAGTTTTTATTTAAATTCCACTTAGGCAAGGGGCGCCTGAGTGGCTCAGTTGGTTAAGCGTCCCACTTCGGCTCAGGTCATGATCTCGCAGTTCGTGAGTTCGAGCCCCGCATCAGGCTCTGTACTGACAGCTCAGAGCCCGGAGCCTGCTTCGGATTCTGTCTCCCTCTCTCTCTGCCGCCCCCCCCCCCCCACTCGCTCACGCGTGTGTGTGCGCGCACACACGCTCTCTCTCTCAAAAATAAACATTAAAAAAAATTTTCTTTAATTCCAGTTAGGGAACATACAGTACAATATTAGATTCAGGTAAACGATATACTGATTCAACACTTGCATACAAGACCCGGTGCTTATCAAGACAAGTGCCCTCCTGAATCCCCGTCACCTACCCCATCCACCTCCCCTCTGGTAACCATCAGTTTGTTCTCTATGGTTAAGAGTCTGTTTCCTGGTTTGCCTCTGTCTCTTTTGGTTTTTTTTTCACCGTTGTTCGTTAGTTTTGTTTCTTAAATTCCACCTATGAATGAAATCATACGGTACTTGTCTTTCTCTGACTGACTTATTTCACTTCGCATAATACTTTCTGGCTCCCTCCGTATCGTCGCAATGAGCAAAATTTCGTTCTTTTATGGCTGAATAATATTCCATATATATAAACACACATTCTGCTGCTTCTTTATCCATTCATCAGTCGATGGACACAGACTGTTGGCCTAATTCAGCTACTGCAAGTAATGCTGCTATAAATGAGAACAGTTTTTATACGTGGTTCACAATTAAGTCACAGCTGCATCTCAGTTCCGTATCTGAGGAGCATCTCAGAGTTTCCTCTATGAGAGTCCTTAGGAAGTTTAAATTTTTTTTTCAACGTTTATTTATTTTTGGGACAGAGAGAGACAGAGCATGAACGGGGGAGGGGCAGAGAGAGAGGGAGACACAGAATCGGAAACAGGTTCCAGGCTCCGAGCCATCAGCCCAGAGCCTGACGCGGGGCTCGAACTCACGGACCGCAAGATCGTGACCTGGCTGAAGTCGGACACTTAACCGACTGCGCCACTCAGGCACCCCTAGGAAGTTTAAACCACTTTAACCAAAGAGCATCCTATTCAACAAATCTAAAAGATCCTTAAAAAACGGTATGGGGGGGGGCGCCTGGGTGGCGCAGTCGGTTAAGCGTCCGACTTCAGCCAGGTCACGATCTCGCGGTCCGTGAGTTCGAGCCCCGCGACGGGCTCTGGGCTGATGGCTCAGAGCCTGGAGCCTGTTTCCGATTCTGTGTCTCCGTCTCTCTCTGCCCCTCCCCCGTTCATGCTCTGTCTCTCTCTGTCCCAAAAATAAATAAACGTTGAAAAAAAAAACGGTATGGAAGTGCCTCACGAAATTAAAAACAGAACTACCATATGATCCAGCGATCCCACTTCTGGGTCTTTATCCAAAGAAAACAAAATCAGTATTTCAAAGAGACATCTGCACTCCCACATTTACAGCAATGTTATTCCCAACGGCCAAGTCACAACGTAAGCGTCTGTCAACAGATGAACGGAGAAAGAAACGTGATGTATGCATATACTGAAATATTATTCAGCCACGAGAAAGAAGGCCATCTTGCCATTTGCAACACCAAGGATGAACCTCGAGGACGTTATACGGGAAATGAGCCAGACAGAGAAGGAAAAAACTGCATGGTATCTTGGATAAAGAAGATATGGGGTGTGTGTGTGTGTGTGTGTGTGTGTGTGTGTGTGTGTGTGTGGAACATTACTCAGCCATGAAAAAAGAATGAAATCTTGCCATTTGCAATAACATGGATGCACCTAGAGGGTATTAGGCTAAGTGAAATAAGTCAGAGAAAGACAAATATCATACGATTTCACTTTTATGTGGAATCTAAGAAAACAAAACAAAAACAGACTCAAAAATACAGAGAACAAACTGGTGGTTGCCAGAGGGGAAGAAGGTAGAGAGGTGTGTAAGGCAGGTGAAGGGGACTAAAAGGAACAAAAGTTCCAGTTATGAAGTCAAGTGGATGAAAATTACAGCACAAGAGGGGCGCCTGGGTGGCTCAGTCGGTTGAGCGTCCCACTTCAGCTCAGGTTATGATCTCGTGCTTCCTGAGTTCAAGCCCCGGGTCGGGCTGTGCTGACAGATCAGAGCCTGGAGCCTGCTTTCGATTCTCTCTCTGTCTCTCTCGGTCTCTCGGTCTCTCTCTCTCTCTGCCCCTCCCCCACTCGTGTCCTGTCTCTCAAAAAAATAAGTAAATGTTAAAAGAAAACTTTTTTTTAAAAAAAAGAAAATTACAGCACAGGGAACGCAGTCAATGATATCGTAAAAACTTCATTTAATAGCAGATGGTAACGGCATTTACCATGGCGAGCATTTCATAACGTATATAAATGTCAAAACACTACGTGGTGCACCTGAAACTAACAAAATGTTGTGTGTCAACTATACTTCAATTAAGATAAGAAAACCTTCCCATTGGGGTAGGACCCGAAAGGAGGACGTAGACTTGATCACTGTTTGACGGTAAAGATGGGTGATTAGTACCTGGGTTCTCATTATTCTCTTCTGACAACAACAAAGAAATACTATATGGTGCCATTTATATGTGAAATCTGAAAAAAAAAAAAAAGTACAGTGGTAGGTGCTGGGGCTGGGGGATGAGGGAAATAGGGAGATATCACTCAAAAGGTGCAAACTTCAGTTATAGGATGAGTAAATTCTGGAGCTATAATGCACAGCATGGTGACTATAGTTATGAATACTCTATCGCATACTTGAAATTTACTCAGAGACCAGATCTTAAGCGTTCTCATCAAAAACAAGCATGCAAGGGGCGCCGAGGTGGCTCAGTCGGTTAAGAGTCTGACTCTTGATTTCGGCTCAAGTCATGATTTGATTTCACGGTCCGTGGGATCAAGCCCCGCCATCAGGCACGGGGCTCTGTGCGTGCTGACAGTGGAGCCTGCTTGGGATTTGCTCTCTCCCTCCCTTCCTCCTTCTCTCTCTCTCTCTCTCTCTCTTCCCCTGTTGCCCACTTGGGCTCTCTCTGTCTCTCTCTAAATAAATAAACATTTTTTAAAAAGTATGCGAGGTTTGGGGCGCCTGGGTGGCGCAGTCGGTTAAGCGTCCGGCTTCAGCCAGGTCACGATCTCGCGGTCCGGGAGTTCGAGCCCCGCGTCGGGCTCTGGGCTGATGATGGCTCAGAGCCTGGAGCCTGTTTCCGATGCTGTGACTCCCTCTCTCTCTGCCCCTCGCCCGTTCATGCTCTGTCTCTCTCTGTCCCAAAAATAAATAAACGTTGAAAAAAAAAATTAAAAAAAAAAAGTATGCGAGGTGATAAATGTGTTAACTAATTTGATGGTGGTAATCATTTCGCCATCTATACGTATGCTGAATTTTCACACCTTACGCTCTAAGAATATACAATTTTCTTTTTCAATGAGACCTCAGTACACCTGGGTGGGGGGGGAAGATCGTCACAGAGATCTACGTCGTCTTAAATTTGAACTTGTAGACCCATAAGATCAAGTCAAGTTGATCATCCCCTATCACGTCTGTGAATACTAGTACAAAATGAGTTGAAACAGAAGAAACAGTTCCTGTTTCGGGCACTCAGATTTTCTGATAGTAAAATTGGACCCCCCTGTCCTATATCTACCACGTTTTCACAGACCCAGGTGAAAGGAAAGGGACGGCAACTTCAAGGCCGAACATTCAGAGTCTGTGATCAAGGACTCAGAGAAGTTAAGTGAATAAAGCCCCATCTAAGAAGGCAAGCCTGGAGAGCCTGCGTGGCTCAGTTGGTTAAGTGCCCGACTCTTGATATCATCTCAGGTCATGATCTCACAGTTCGTGAGTTCGAGCCCCGCATCGGGCTCTGTGCTGACAGTGTGGAGCCTGCTTGGGATTCTCTCTCTCTGCCCCTCCCCAGCTTGTGCTCTCTCTTTCAAAATAAATAGGTAGATGGGGGCGCCTGGGTGGCTCGGTCGGTTAAGCATCCAACTTCGGCTTCGGTCATGACCTCACGGTCCTTGGGTTTGAGCCCCGCATCGGGCTGTGCGGACAGCTGGAGCCTGGAGCCTGCTTCGGATTCTGTGTCTCCCTCTCTCTCTCTGCCCCTCCCCTGCTCGTGCTCTCTCTCTCTATCTCAAAATAAATAAATTAATTTTTTAAAATTATATTTAAAAAAAGGAAGGCAAGCCTGAGGCGCTGACAATAATTGCCAAGTCTTGCTTTTCGTCTTGCTTGCCAACTATCCGCTCAATACAGATTGCAAAAACAGTCCTCAAATTTCAAAGTTTAACCTGTTGAATTGGCATCTGTTAATCTCTCTGTACAATAATTTCACAAGTACCTGCTCCAAGTAACTCTGAAAAAGGAAAAAGAAAAACACAGAAAGAAAGAAAACCTTCTTTCAGCCTCCTAATGCAGTTGTGGAAACGCTTCCTAATGCGATGTGGGAAAAAAGCGTAGGTCCAAAATGAATCACTTGTTTAAACGTTCAGTATATGGGGCGCCTGGGCGGCTCCGTCGGTTGAGCGTCCGACTTCGGCTCAGGTCATGATCTCACAGCTCGTGAGTTCGAGCCCCGCGTCGGGCTCTGTGCTGACAGCTCGGAGCCTGGAGCCTGCTTCCGATTCTGCGTCTCCCTCTCTCTCTGCCCCTCCCCTGCTCATGCCCTGTTTCTGTCTCAAAAAAATAAATGAAAACATTAAAAAAAAATTTTTTAAAAAAATAAACGTTCAGTATAAAATAAGCCTTCCAGACCTGAAGCCTACAGCATGCCCTAGGCTTTGAAGGCTATGAATTCATGTTATGGAACAAGGTTTCACTTTTCATTTCAAACCAACTACACTGAAGCGCCTGGGTGGCTCCATCGGTTCAGCGTCTGACTTTGGCTCAGGTCATGATCTCGCCGTTCATGGGTTCGAGCCCCGCATTGGGCTCTGGGCTGACAGCTCAGAGCCTGGAGCCTGCTTCGGGTTCTGTGTCTCCCCCCACCTCTCTCTCTCTGCCCCTCCCCGGCTCATGCTCTGTGTCTCTCTCTCCCTCTCTCACAAATATATAAACATTAAAAAAATAACCTCACTGCATGAAGCATTCTCCTGCTTCATTTGCCAGGGGGTAGCTGGATTGTAGAAAAAGTTGGGGTGTCTATTCTGAGTCCCACAAAGCTTACCCTAATGGAAGATCTGGGGCTGTGAGTGGGGCTTCATCTCTTCAAGAAGAAAAAAAGGAGGGGTGCCTGGGTGGCGCAGTCGGTTAAGCATCCGACTTCAGCCAGGTCACGATCTCGCGGTCCGGGAGTTCGAGCCCCGCGGCGGGCTCTGGGCTGATGGCTCAGAGCCTGGAGCCTGTTTCCGATTCTGTGTCTCCCTCTCTCTCTGCCCCTCCCCCGTTCATGCTCTGTCTCTCTCTGTCCCAAAAATAAATAAACGTTGAAAAAAAAAAAATTAAAAAAAAAAAAAAAGAAGAAAAAAAGGAAGGACTGACCTGACCTCCCCCCCGCCCTCGCCAGGCCTCCAATCCTCATGTTTCCCCCACCCCCTCCCACAGGCTTGTTAAAAGCACAATTCAAATTGGAAGTGAAAGAGAGGCCACATTAGGAGTCAGCCCCCCAAAGAACCGCTCCCTCCGTCCTCTTCCAGTAGAATTCAGTTGTGAACTCTCTTGGCATCAGAGACAAGGAAAACCTTTGACTCTCAGCATTATCCTGATTTCACGGTGGCTCTGCCCTGTGGTCTAGAACGTATCCCCGGTCTAACTTTTGCTATTCAGCTTTACCATTTGACTCTTAGACTTAACAGGGTTGCCCTTAAGAAAGCTTCCCTCACACACAAAAAGGGTCTTTTCGCGCAGGTTCGGAATTTTTCCTTCCTGCCAGTGTGTGCGCTCACTGGTCAGAGAAGGCGCTTTTTCAGAACGCAAGAAAACTGGGTTTTAACCAACGGTACTTGATAAGCATTCAGAGAATAGCGAGGTCCCACCGCGAATTTCTGCACAGTTCTCTGGCGGCGTTAAGGGAAAGGCAAAAGCCTTCCTACAATCTGGAGAGAAGCAAGCATATGCTTCAGCCTTCTCCTCGTAAGCAGTGGCAGGAAAACCGTCAACCTAAATTTGGAACCTACTCCGTTTTCACCATAAAGAAAAGAAAAAAAAAAAAAAACCCAAACGGTTTGCCTTTGAAAGTTCTCACTCACTGATTTGGAAGCTCTCTTGAAATAACTTGCTAGTGATGTTAGTAACTTTTTTTTTTTTTTTTGAGAAGGCGGTGGGGGGTGGGGGGTGCAGAGAGAGAAGGGGACAGGGGATCCGAAGCAGGCTCTGCGCTGACGGCAGCGAGCCCGATGCGGGACTCGAACTCACAAACGATGAGATCATGGCCTGAGCTGAACTCAGATGCTCAGCCGACTGAGCCACCCAGGCACCCAATATTATTAAATTTTTCTTTTATTGTTTTACCTGTTTTTTTGTTTTTTTTGATGTTTTATTTATTTCTGAGAGAGAGAGAGAAAGCGCGCAAGCACATGCCTGGAGGAGGGACAGAGAGACAGGAGGACAGAGGATCTGAAGCCGGCTCTGCCCTGACCCCAGCGAGCCTGATGCAGGGCTCGAACTCACAAACCGCGAGATCATGACCTGAGCCGAAGTCGGACCCTCAACCGACTGAGCCACCCAGGTACTCCACATTCTACTGGTTTCTTACCACAACCTGCCAGGTAGACAAGGAAAATACCATCACTTCAACTTCATACATGGAGAAACAGCCTCAGAGGCTTAAGAAAGTTCAGCCATCTACATCTAGTGGCAGAATCAGGATTCAAATCCAGGTATCCCAACTCCGGATTCTCCTTTTAGCAGTGTTCTCCAAATTCAACTCGTTCACACACAATCTTCAGGACTTTGGCACACCTTCTGCACTATCCTATACTTCATATTTTTCTTCAAATCGCATCTCTCCTTCATTGAAATATTTATTCAAACAGCAAGCCGTATGTCACCCCCATGAAGGAAAATAAATCCGTATTTTTCTAATCTCTAATACAATAAAATTTTTTCTGGATTTCTTTTTTTTTAAAGGAAACTCTAGCCCCTACGTGGGGCTTGAGCTTGAACTCACGACCCGAGATCAAGAGTCACATGCTCTACCGACTGAGCCAGCCAGGTGTCCCACTCATAAAATAAAATTTAAAATATCAATCTTTGTAGTACGGTTTGGGACACAGTACACTTTCCCAGGCTTACTTAGGACCAAATCTGAATAGACTTCCATGTTGTAAACCCTAAAACTGTAAAGAAATGTACGGTTCCCCAACCTGAGATGACTTTCTGATTTCTAACATAGAAAGAAAGAACAGGAAAGAAAGGAAATTGATCAATACAAATTTGGTTACCGTCTACTTCCTGGTCCAAAGAGAGGAAACAACGGCTCCTTATTGGGTGTCACTGACAGCATTAACCACTTAGATTTTATGATTTTGTGGTGGTTCCCTCTACATCTACTATATGAGGTGACTGACCTTGCATCATCTTAACTATGTATGTATCATTATAAAACCATGCTTGTCGGGGCGCCTGGGTGGCGCAGTCGGTTGAGCGTCCGACTTCAGCCAGGTCACGATCTCGCGGTCCGGGAGTTCGAGCCCCGCGTCGGGTTCTGGGCTGATGGCTCCGAGCCTGGAGCCTGTTTCCGATTCTGTGTCTCCCTCTCTCTCTGCCCCTCCCCCGTTCATGCTCTGTCTCTCTCTGTCCCAAAAATAAATAAACGTTGAAAAAAAAAATTTTTTTTAAAAACCATGCTTGTAATCCTAAAAAATACGTAAATATATATACGTGCATGTATATATTCGACCATCCAACCACTCATGTACTTGTTTTAACTGACGTGAAATTAACATACAAAGTTATATCAGTTTCAGGTGTACAACATAGTGATTCGACAACTGCAGACATGAGTCAGTATGGTCACCATCTGTCACCACACAATATTATTATAATATTATCGACTATATTCCCTATGCTGTACCTTTCATCGCTAAGGTATTTATGCTATAACTGGAATGTTCTTAATCCCCTTTACTTATTTCACCCATGCCCCAACCACCCCCCGCCCCCGCCCCACGCTCTGGCAACCACCAGCTTGTTCTCTATAATACAACCACTCATGTATTTAAGAGCTCACGTCACCAGCAAGCCTCTTTATATTATCATTAGAAACGTAACCACATAATTTCCATTTTACTTAAAAAGCAATGATAATTGCATAATATATCTCTGTCTACAATGTGAAATCAGCCTGGGTTGCTTCTGCTTAGATATGACACCAAAGGTCATTAGTTTACTGGTAAATCTTTTACTCTAGCAACCGGTTCTCCTTAAGAATTCTAAGAATGTAATGTCTCTTCTGCAAGTCTTCTGGCTTCCCAGAATCCCTCCTGTAGCACACTGGGAGGGAGACCAGAAAGCTTAGCAGCGGAGTACTGGGCGAATTCAAAACCCATTACCACCACTAACCACCCCACTCTCCGAGGTTAAGTTTCACTGCAAGAAGGAGCACAGATAACAGCAACTAGTTTAGGAAATACAATGACTTAGCCCAAAAGTCAGAAGCCCATTTCCACGGCACTGTGATCACACTACTGTTTCGATGGCACCTGAACATCTTCTTCTTGGGACGCCTGGGTGGCTCAGTCGGTTAGGCATCCGACTCTTGGTTTCGGTTCAGGTCATGATCTCACGGTTTCGTGAAATAGAGCCCCGCATCGGGCTCTGCGCTGGCAGCGAGGAGCCCGCTTGGGATTCTCTCTCTCTTCCTCTCTCTGCAACCACCCCCCCCCACTCGCGCTGTCTCTGTCTCTCTCAAAATAAATAAATAAACTCAAAAAAAAAAAATGAACAGGTACACCTGGGTGGCTCGGTCACTTAAGCGTCCGACTTTGGCTCAGGTCATGATCTCACGGTTTGTGAGTTCGAGCCCCGCGTCGGGCTCTGTGCTGACAGCTCGGAGCCTGGAGCCTGCTTCAGATTCTGTGTCTCCCTCTCTCTACCCTTCCCCCGCTCGCTCTCACACTCTCTCTCTCTCTCTCTCTCTCTCTTCCTCAAAAAAATAACTAAACATTAAGAAAAATATTTTTTAAATGAACATATTCTTCTCGAAAACAATCTCAGGCAAGAAGAACCTACTCAAGGGGCGCCTGGGTGGCGCAGTCGGTTGAGCGTCCGACTTCAGCCAGGTCACGATCTCGCGGTCCGGGAGTTCGAGCCCCGCGTCGGGCTCTGGGCTGATGGCTCAGAGCCTGGAGCCAGTTTCCGATTCTGTGTCTCCCTCTCTCTCTCTGACCCTCCCCCGTTCACGCTCTGTCTCTCTCTGTCTCAAAAATAAATAAACGTTAAAAAAATTTTTTTAAAAAAAGAAGAACCTACTCAAAAAGAGGGCATTAGTCAATGAATCTCTCCTTCCCATCCTTCCTCTATCTCCCTCCCTCTGGAATTTCTCCAGATTCCCCCCCTCCCCCCACCAAGGCTTTCAGCTCCCCTTTTGTTTGAGACACTGGTCGCAGAGTCTGGAGTGCTTTCTCCACAGAGAATATCTTAAAATAACACTTTGCACTCAAAATGGCCACTGGGGGCATGTAACTTCCGGCAATGCAGAAAAGAAAAGTGAGTTTGCGATATACCAGTTATCGGGTCCCCTGCCAAGGTCCAGGCCCTGTGCTAGCACCTGGTAATGCAGAGATGAAAAAGAACCAGACCCTGCCCTTGAGAAGTTCACTGTTTAGCAGTGGTGGGCGGGGGGAGGGGAGATAGACCCAAGACGTTCAAGTTGATCGCAGAGGCTGTTGTAATTGAAACCCCGCTTGGCTTCCGTGCATCTGTCATACCCTCCGACAGCCCCATCTTCCAACAAAGCGACTGCACAAGTGTTTTTGCACACTCAAGCGTGCAAGCCTATATATTTATATTCGAATCCATCAGAAGAATTTCCCTGTGTGGGTGGATGTGGTCTCCGACGGTTTCCTCTGGTCTTCTACTTCTGTTGATAAACTCTGTAAGGTCAGAGACTGGGTAACCGTCAACGGTGGTGCGCCAGGATGAGCGGCGGGCAAAACAGAAGTGACAACGTGCCACCGACGGAGACTAGAGATCTCTGGGGGGCCCCCACAAGGCCCCAAGGAACCACGTTTGCGACAAATGTTTTCGTAAGGTTCGAAGAGAGGGTTTGACTTTTTTATGACCTTGTCTTTCCGAAATCACACGATTACCTTTTCCCAGCACGTCTCTTGCCCTCTTTCCCCAAAGGGACTGCAAGTACCGAAGAAGCTTTGTGTTAACATAATCTGACAACGATGCTGGGGGAGGGAAGGCCATCCTTCCAGTTAGCACAACGCAGCTTGGCAAAATAGACATGAACATATTTTAATGAAGATTGTTTTTCAGGGCAAATCTTGGCACAAAAACCCACATACAAACTGCATTCAAGACACCGACCTTTCTTAAAGCAGACAACTAAGGCGTTCACTCACATATAGCACGGAACTGCTTTGTGGGCGCTTTGATTCTTTGTCTCCTTGGCAAGATCACAAACACCTAGAAGGCGGAACCACGCCTCGCACTTTCTCTGTCACTTACACTGAGCATGACCGTATACCAAGTGAAGGCTTTTCTATCTGTTATCTCATGGAATTCTTTCCAAAACCCTGCAAGGGAGGTTCTTTTATTATGCCCATTTCACAGATGAGGAGAATGGGGGCTCAGGCAGGTCCAGGGTCGCACATTGGCGAGACAGGATTCAAACCTATTATCCAATGGAGCCCAGAACCGGCGCCCTTCCCCACGACACACATCGTAAACCTACGTGCGGCGAACTTAACAAAAACAACCCACCTCCCCACCGTGCTTCATTTCCTTGGACAGGCTTTGCGTTTGAGGATTTACTAAAGCTTACTCAAACTATGCGATCATTTTTACCAAAGGGCGATCTTGCCTTCTCGTTGCCTGGATGATGCTGAGCAAGACGGGCTTAGAGAGCCGGCCAGGTAACTGGGTAAGGAGTTTTGCATTTCCGAGCCGCTGCTCCCAATTTAGCATCTGCCATCCATGAGTAGGGATTTAGCACCTCAGGTCTTTTACTTGGGGGAAAGGAATTGGCAGGTCCAACATCAGGAGGGTAAGAATCAAATTACAAAAAAAGAACAGTAAGACATTGACCGAGAGCCTTGAGAACTACAAAGCCAGAAGCTTCTGTGGTTCATGAGGGATAACCAGCTGAATGATACAAAGAGACCGATGCTGCGTGTATGCCTTCCAAGCCCAAATGGCAGCACACGAGGAAAGCTATACCACTCTCAGAACGAATTTCCAGAGGTCGGCTTTAATTTAGGAACAACTTAACGTGCTAAGAATCGGCAAAGTGAGACTTTAAAGGTATTTAGATCCAACAGAGAAACACTGAGGAAAACGAAAACTCATTTTTCCCCCCTTTTTAGAGTTTCTGCATAGGGAGAAACCCTTTTTATGTTTTTGTAGTTTTTAAGGTTTTATTTCTTCATTATTTTTAAAGTTTATTTATTTTGAGAGAGAGAGCGCGCAGGAGAGGGTTAAGTGTCCAGCCCTACGTGCCACGGAGAGAGAAGAAGAGAGAGCCTCCCAAGCAAGCTCCTTCCTGTCAGCGCAGAGCCCGACGCGGGGCTCGAACTCACGAACCGTGAGATCACGACCTGAGCCAAGATCAGGAGTCAGACACTTAACCGACTGAGCCAGCCAGGCGCCTGAGGGAGGAAACCTTTCTAAATGTCAAATTACTTCCCTTTTCCAAGTCTATTTAGCTATTTATATAAACTCAAGAACTATTTTTAAAAACCTACAAAGAATTTACATAATTTTTAGTAACGAGATAAGTCTGTATATATACTATATGATCACTTCAAACTCCGTTAACAAGTGTTTTTCATTACAGCCAACTCAAAGACTATGCAAATAATCTAGATTATCTCCAAATGAATAAGCAGAATTTCAAAATAGTCTATCTTCCCCATAACTTCATTAAAAAAATTTTTTTTAATGTTTATTTATTTTTGAGACAGAGAGAGAGAGACAGAGCATGAATGGGGGAGGGTCAGAGAGAGACGGAGACACAGAATCCGAAGCAGGCTCCAGGCTCTGAGCCGTCAGCCCAGAGCCCGACGCGGGGCTCGAACTCACAGACTGTGAGATCATGACCTGAGCCGAAGTCGGACGCTTAACCGATTGAGCCACCCAGGCGGCCCCCTCCATAACTTCACTTTAACCACTAATCCTAAGTTTATTCCACTGGTTGGCTGACAGGAAAACTGATTTGAATTCAATCACCCCTGACTTCTTGTGTTCACTTTGTGCTAAGAAGCATTTAAATGACTCAAAGACAGAAAGAGGTAAAAATGAAGAGAAAGGCTTGAAAAAATTGAGTGGCAAAGTGTCTTTTTAAAACAAGAAGTGCCTTTTGTTTCTGTTCTTTAGCAAGCCTCGGTTGACGGTTGACGGCGAAAATGGGCCTTCGTTATACAAAATGGCTTTCCTCCTAGTAAATCAAACAGTTCAACAAGTTCACAGGGACAAGAAGAGTTATGGCAGAAAATCCATTCATGCAAGGAGAAATTAGATCGTCTTCATTCTGTGACCATCAACAAATATAACCTGCCTTGGATCTTGGTGCCCACTTCCAACTTAAAACAAAAAAGAAATATCCTTGACTTTTTCCTGAGTTTTATAAACACAAGTATAACATATCTTGCATTCTTTTTTTTTTTTTCTAACATTTTTAAAAATTTATTTTGGGGCGCCTGGGTGGCGCAGTCGGTTAAGCCTCCGACTTCAGCCAGGTCACGATCTCGCGGTCCGGGAGTTTGAGCCCCACGTCAGGCTCTGGGCTGATGGCTCAGAGCCTGGAGCCTGTTTCCGATTCTGTGTCTCCCTCTCTCTCTGCCCCTCCCCTGTTCATGCTCTGTCTCCCTCTGTCCCAAAAATAAATAAACGTTGAAAAAAAAAATTTATTTTGATAGAGAGAGAGAGCATGCAAGCAGGGGAGGGACAGAGAGAGAGGGAGAGAGAGAATCCCAAGGGGGCTCCGTGCTGTCAGCAGAGAGCTCGACGTGGGGCTCGATCCCAAGAACTGTCAGCCGGTGACCTGAGCTGAAACTGAGACTGAGCCACTCAACTGACTGAGCCCCTCAGGCACCCCGCTGTGAAAGGTTTTCTGAAGGTCTTAAGTAAATAACCTTGAGATGATAAGAAATGTTCTGGGGCGCCTGGGTGGCGCAGTCGGTTAAGCGTCCGACTTCAGCTCAGGTCACGATCTCACTGGTCGTGAGTTCGAGCCCTGTGTCGGGCTCTGTGCTGACGGCTCGGAGCCTGGAGCCTGCTTCCGACTCTGTGTCTCCCTCTCTCTCTGCCCCTCCCCTGCTCATGCTCTGTCTCTCTGTCTCAAAAATAAAACCATTAAAAAACAAAAAGAAGAAATGTTCTAGAATTGATCGTGGTAATGGTCGCACATATCTGTGAGTGCACTAAGAGCCTTGAAAATATACACTTTCTTCCCCCACTGTTGATATTTTTTGTAATTTTATAGGTGTTTTCTCCTATGCATATTGTAAACAGTTGCGATCCACCACACACATGGGATAGTTATTTCATGTAAAATCTGTGTCCCACATTTTCACTTCACATCGTTGCCTGAGCATTTTCCACGTCACTTAAAAGTATTGCAAAGCAGAATTCCCCTAACTGCAAAATATTCAGGCGATTCACCTAGTGTTGGGCACTTACGTTTTTAAACATTTGTTTGTTAGTTTTTTTTCTTTCTCTGTCATTTTTTTGAGTACAGTTGACATACAATGTTATGTTATTTTCAGGTATACAACACAGTGATTTGACAAGATTATACCGTATGCTATGTTCACCGCAAGTGTGGTTACCATCTGTCCCCAAACAACACTATTATAATATCATTGACTATGTTCCCTGTGCTGTGACTTTTATTCCCATGACTTAGTCGTTCCATAACTGAAAGCCTGTACCTCCCATTCTGCTTCTCCCATTTTGCCTAACCCCCACCCTGAACTACACATTTTAAATGGGTAAGTTGTATGGTATGTGAATTGTACCTGAACAAAGCTATTAAGAAAGCGAGGGTTGCCTGGCCGGATCGGTAAAGCATGTGGCTCTTGGTCTTGGAGTTGTGAGTTCAAGTCCCGTGTTGGGCATGGAGCCTACTTAAAGTTTTTTTTGTTTTGTTTTGTTTTGTTTTATTAAAAAAACAAGGGCGCCTGGTTGGCTCAGTCGGTCGAGCGCCCAACTTCAGCTCAGGTCACGATCTGGCGATCCACGAGTTCGAGCCCCGCGTCGGGCTCTGTGCTGACGGCTCGGAGCCTGGAGCCTGTTTCCGATTCTGTGTCTCCCTCGCTCTCTCTTCCCCTCCCCCGCTCGTGCTCTGTCTCTCAAAAATAAACAAAAAACATTAAAAAAAAATTACCAAAAAAGTTTTAAAAAGAAAAGTAGAAGAGAAAAAAATAACATACCCAGTTTCAGTTCCTCATACCTAAAAAAATCCCTCCAATATTTGGTAAGAGATGAGTTCCCAGTATACCCACCATGTTGCTCCCTATTAGAAAATGGTTAAGTGTCAATGTGTGGGGATCTTACACTCCGGCCATAGATTCCGCCGACTGGCCCGTTGCAGAAGTGAGGCTAGCTGCCCCACCACGCCCTGAGGGGTCTTCTGGAACTCTTACGCACAGAAATACAAGACACACAGCCTCGTCCTATACAGTCACTGAGCATCAACTGCGTGCCAGACAATGGGCTACAAAGGTGGGCAAGATGTGGGTCCTGCCCTTCGTGAACTCACAGGCTTGGGGAAAAGACAGACCCCTTGAAACAGAGTTAAAATACAACAGGGCAGAGGCTCGGACGGGCGACACAGAGACTGCTGGGGGGCTACAAGGAAGGGAGAGAGGAATTCCACTGGGGAAGGGGGGCTCAGAAAGGAGGCAGCGTGTGCGCTCAGCCTCGAAGCACCGAATAAAAATGCCCGTGGCGGACAAGATGAATAAAGGCATCACGGGCAAAGAAGAGAGCATAAGCAGGGGCGCCCGGGGGGCTCAGTCAGTTAAGCGTCTGACTCTTGGTTTCGGCTCAGGTCATGATCTTGCGGTTTATGAGTTCGAGTCCCACATCGGGCTCCAAGCTGCCAGGCGGAAGCCTGCCTGCGTTTCTCCCGCTCTGCCCCTCCCCTGCTTGTGCTCACGTGCTCTCTCTCTCTCTCTCTCTCTCTCTCAAAATAAATAAATAAACCTGGGGCGCCTGGGTGGCTCGGTCGTTTAAGTGTCCGACTTCGGCTCAGGTCATGATCTCGCGGTCCATGAGTTCGAGCCCCACGTCGGGCTCTGGGCTGATGGCTCAGAGCCTGAAGCCTGTTTCAGATTCTGTGTCTCCCTCTCTCTGACCCTGCCCCATTCATGCTCTGTCTCTCTCTGTCTCAAAAATAAATAAACGTTAAAAATAAATAAATAAATAAATAAATAAATAAATAAACTTAAAATTTTTTTAATAAGAATAAAAAAAAGAAGAGAAGGTGAATAAATAGCATGGAGGAATAAAAGCACATGTTCAGCGAGTCTGGGGACGGACAGAACGGGGAGAAATGGCAGAGATGGGCTGGAAAGGCACGTTTCTGAAGGGCTATGTGCGCCAAGGCAATGAGTTGGACTGTTTCCTGGTGTAGGTGATGGGGAGCCAACAGAGGTCCTGAAGCAGGGGAATGACACGAACAGATGTTTTACTCATATTTATGCACGGAAAGCCAGAAGGTCAGCGCTAATGGAAATTAATCCATAAAATGACAGCATAGGCTGAAAATTTGCCCCATTGTCTACATTTTCCAGGAGCAATACACTGAATTATGGAAAACTACTCATTAGAGCTGCATACAAAACTATTAAGGAAAATAGAGAGTTCTATTTATGCAAAGAGATTTTCCCTTAGAGAGAGAAATGCTTACAAGACGTCTTCCTCACGTGGCAGACATCAAATTAGCCTAAACATTTCATTTTGACAAAAAAAATCAGCTGCCAATCTGCACTTAATTTGTTCCCAACACCTTTTCAATGGCTAATTTCATCCAAACAGAAGTTGGATCACAGTACTCCTTTGTTTAAACCCCTTCAGGGGTGCCTGGGTGGCTCAGTCGGTTAAGCGTCCGACTTCGGCTCAGGTCATGATCTCGCGGTCTGTGGGTTTGAGCCCCGCGTCGGGCTCTGTGCTGACAGCTCAGAGCCTGGAGCCTGCTTTGGATTCGGTGTCTCCCTCTCTCTCTGCCCCTCCCCTGCTCACACTCTCTCTCTCTCGGTGTCTCTCTCAAAAACAAACATTAAAAAATTTTAAATAAACATTAATGTCCTCTTTTGTCTCTCCCCCAACTAGAATTAAAGGTCCGTGCTTAGGGGCGCCTGGGTGGCTCATTTGGTTAAGCGTCTAACTCTTGGTTTCGACTCAGGTCATGATCTCATGGGTTTGAGCCCCGTGTCGGCCCCCCCTTGCCCCCCCCCCCCGTTACTGCTTGGGATTCTGTCTCTCCCTCTCTCTCTGCCCCTCCCCTGCTCACTCTCTCTGTCTCTCTCTCAAAATAAATTTTAAAAACTTAAAAAAAAAAATTTTAGGGGGCGCCTGGGTGGCTCAGTCGGTTGAGAGTCCGACTTCAGCTCAGGTCACGGTCTCACAGTTGGTGAGTTCGAGCCCCGCGTGGGGCTCTGTGCTAACAAACAGCTCACAGCCTGGAGGCTGCTTCAGATTCTGTGTCTCCCTCTCTCTCTCTCTCCCCCCCTCCCCTGCTCATGCTCTGTCTCTCTCTGTCTCTCAAAAATAAATAAACGTTAAAAGAAATTTTTTTAATTTTTAAAGAGCTCCGTGCTTAGTCTCATTCGTTGCTCTGTCCCCAGCACCCCAAAAGTATACCTTGAATGACTGAATGACAAACCATGAATCCATTGGCAATATCTTTCTAACCCTGAGCATTGAGATTTTCTGCCTCTTCCAATTTTTCCTGACATCAAACGCAATCTGCAAACTACTCACTGAAATACACACTTCTGAGCAGCTGTCCCAAGGAGCCCTGCTATTGAACACCTTAACATGAATCATCACTCATCACTTTCTCTTTGGGGAAACTCATAAGGTCATATATGAAATTTTCACGTACAAGGTGGCTCAGTCGGTTAAGCATCCGACTTCGGCTCAGGTCACGATCTCACGGTTCGTGGGTTTCAGCCCCCACTTACCCTGTGAGCAGAGGGTACCCACAGGTGTATTCTCTAGCTTCCTCCCCTAAAGCCATGTGACACATGCCCAGAAGAAGCACTAGCAAGAAGCACACCCCCACGCTCTTAATGGAGTGCCCCCATTCTGCAATGCCAACCCTCAGCCCACGCAAGAGCCACCGTTGAGCCCTCAGACTTAGAACAACCTTGTCTCCACGGACCTGTACCCACAGCATGTGGCAGAACCACCATCATCGTGACAAAGCTATGTCTTTCCTAGGAAAGACTCCCTGTACCTTCCCCCCACCACCCCTGCCGTCCATTCTTCAACTACACTAGCATAACCCTCGCCCATGCCCATCCCGTCAATAGGACAGTGCATTCCTGTCTTGCTTTCATTTTCAATTCAACCTGGACCCCGGGGCCAAGAGCCCCCTCACTAACCCCTTGTCATTCAAAACGACATCCAGGGCCACTCCGCAATCCTGGATCAAACCCCCTGCTTATTTTTCTTTGCTGCTGCTGGAGAAAATCCTGACTCGGAGTTCAGGGGCTTCATTTACAGGGATACAAATCCTCGCCTAGGCTGGGTTCTCAGCCCCACCCTCAAGGCTTTGACTGACTGCCTGTTAGCTCCCTCTGACCCCCAGAACAGACACGTGAGGTTTCACGAATGGAAAATCCCCTCTCTCACACAGTGGCGTCTTGGTGGATTTGCATAGCCTGACGCAAGGGCTCTCCTACTTAAACAGATGTCCCCACACGGATGTGAATGCACATATAACACCACATCATTCCACATTTTTTGGCAGTCAACCCCTTTCGGGGTGCCACTTTCTCCATTCCTAAATAGGCTCCTAATCTGGGGTCTTAAGTGATCCTTGGATGGGATGTGAAACTCTGAAATTACATGGAAAACGCTATACATACATTTCTGTAGGAAAAGGTTCCAAGAGCTTTCAGAATCTCCAAAGTATAACCCAAGAAAGGTTAAGAGACACTGCCTTCCTCATCAAGATAAAAAGCTTCTGCACAGCAAAGGAAATCATCAATGAAACTAAAAGGCAACTGACGAAATGGGAGAAGATATTTGCAAATGACATCTTAGATAAAGGGTTAGTATCCAAAATCTATAAAGAACTCACCAAACTCCACACCACAAAAACAAATAATCCAGTGAAGAAATGGGCAGAAGACATGAATAGACACTTTTACAAAGAAGACATCCAGATGGCCAACAGACACATGAAAAGATGTTCAACAATGCTCATCATCAGGGCAATACAAATCAAAACCACACTGAGATACCACCTCACACCGGTTGGAGTGGCTGAAATTAACAACTCAGGAAACGACAGATGTTGGTGAGCATGTGGAGAAAGGGGAACCCTCTTGCACTGTTGGTGGGAATGCAAACTGGTACAGCTTCTCTGGAAAATGGTGTGGAGGTTCCTCAAAAAATTAAAAACAGAACTACCCTACGACCCAGCAGTAGCACTACTAAGAATTTACCCAAAGGATACAGGAGTGCTGACTCACAGGGGCACATGTATCCCAATGTTTACAGCAGCGCTTTCAACAATAGCCAAATTATGGAAAGAGCCCAAATGTCCATTAACTGATGAATGGATAAAGAAGATGTGGTTTATGTATACAATGGAATACTACTTGCCAATGAGAAAGAATAAAATCATACCATTTACAACAATGTGGGTGGAACTGGAAGGTACTATGCTGAGTGAAATAGGTCAGTCAGAGAAAGACATATATCATATGTTTTCACTCAAATGTGGAAGTTGAGAAACTTAACAGAAGACCATGGGGGAAGGGTAGGAACAAATGGTTACCAACAATGAACAACTCAGGAAACTACAGATGTGGAGAAAGGGGAACCCTCTTGCACTGTTGGTGGGAATGCAAACTGGTGCAGCGACTCTGGAAAACAGTGTGGAGGGTCCTCAAAAAATTAAAAATAGACCTACCCTATGACCCAGCAATAGCACTGCTAGGAATTTACCCAAGGCATACAGGAGTGCCAATGCATAGGGGCACGTTTATAGCACGTTTAGACCAGAGCTTTCAACGATAGCCAAATCGTGGAAAGAGCCTAAATGTCCATCGAGTGACGAATGGATAAAGATGTGGTTTATATATACAACGGAATACTACTTGGCAATGAGAAAGAATGAAATCGGGCCATTTGCAGCAACACGGATGGAAATGGAAGGTATTATGCTGAGTGAAATAAGTCAGTCAAAGACAGATACCATATGTCTTCACTCATATGGAGATCTTGAGACACTTAACAGAAGACCATGGGGGAGGGGAAGGGGAAAAAATAGTTACAAACAGAGAGGGACGGAGCCCAACCATAAGAGACTCTTAGATACACAGAGAACAAACTGAGGGCTGATGGGGGTGGGAGGCAGGGAGGGGCGGAGAAAGTGGGTTGGGATGAGCACTGGGTGTTGTATGTAAGTGAGGAATCGCGGGAATCTACTCCCGAAGCCAAGAGCACATTGTCTACGCTGTATGTTAGCTACCTTGACAACAAAAAATAATTAATGAAAAATAAAAAATAAAAAAAATACACTGGCTTCCTAACTTCATATAAACAGGTTGCTTTATTTTCATAGAAGATTTATTGATTTGTGTAATTCTAAAGCAAATGCATGTTCACCAAAGAATTTTTCATCCACAAATAAAGAGAGAAAATAAAAGTCACTTAGAATCCCACCGTCTGTAGATGATCACTGTTACCATTTTGGCGTTCCTCTGCCTCTTTTCCATATTTTTCTTTCAAATTGGGAGTCCCCCTACTGTTAATTTCTGATCATTACTGTCTTCCAAATAACATAAGAGAAACGCCAGAATATAGAGAATGTGGGATTAGTATTCAAAAATCCCTTTGATTTCCAAGCGACATCCACCCATAAATCATTTAATTGATCACCTGCTATGTGTGTGACACACTACTCCAAAAGTAGGAAGTAAATCCTTCTCTGAGTTCTCACACAAAGTGTTAAAAATTCTAGGGATTTGGGGGCGCCTGGGTGGCTCGGTTGGTTAAGCATCCGACTTCAGCTCAGGTCATGATCTCACTATTACTGAGTTTGAGCCCCGCATCGGGCTCTCTACTGTCAGCGCGGAGCCAGCAAGCAGCCTGTTTCAGATCTTTTGTCTCCCTCTCTCTCTGTCCCTCTCCCCTCTCTGTCTCAAAAATTAATATTTAAAAACACCTTTTTCTAGGGATTTCGATAGAGAATGTGAAGCTCAGCCTAAGAAAGCCAACCTTTTTTTTTTTTTTTTTAAGTTCTACACCCAACGTGGGGCTTGAACTCACGACCCTGAAATCAAGAGTCACATGCTCTACCGACTGAGCCAGTCGGGTGCCCAGAAAGTGAACCTTTTAAAGTGACTAGATCTTGGGGCACCTGGGTGTCTCACTCAGTTGAGCGTCCGACTCTTGATTTGGGCTTAGGTCATGATCCCAGCCAGGGTCTTGGGATCGTGCCCTGTGTTGGGCTCAGCGATGAACATGAAGCCTGCTTAAGATGCTCTCTCTCCTCTGTAAATTAAAAAAAAAAAAAAAAAAAAGTGACTGGACCTGTAGCAACTGGTTAAAAAAAAAAAAAGGCAGATTGTATTATAGTATCGATGAAACACAAACCATCAGAAGTGAGGTGTTTGTGGGGCGCCTGGGTGGCGCAGTCGGTTAGGCGTCCGACTTCAGCCAGGTCACGATCTCGCGGTCCGGGAGTTCGAGCCCCGCGTCGGGCTCTGGGCTGATGGCTCGGAGCCTGGAGCCTGTTTCCGATTCTGTGTCTCCCTCTCTCTCTGCCCCTCCCCCGTTCATGCTCTATCTCTCTCTGTCCCAAAAATAAATAAACGTTGAAAAAAAGAAGTGAGGTGTTTGTTTGTTTTTTTTAAGTTATTTATTTTGAGAGAGGCAGAGAGAAAGGAACAATCCCAAGAAAGCTCCGGCAATGTAAGCGCAGAGCCCAATGCCGGGTTCAAACTCGCGAAACTGCGAGATCACGACCTGAGCCAATACCAAGAGTTGGTCACCCAAGGCGCCCCCAGCAGTCGGGTTTTTGTAAACAATAGCTTTCTTTCCCTCTATTACCAAAACGCAGACTCTCATCTAATAATAAAAATGCATACACGATGAAAATAAACATGTGTGAGATGGGGCTACAGGGTAAAGGCTGGAGATCATCTCGACCCATAAACTCGTTCTGAGAAACATTCCCTGTGTTTTGAGCAATGACGTTAGTGAGTGTGGCCTCCTACAGTGGGGACTGTTCAAAGGAGAGCACTTGTTTGCCTGTTGAATTCTGCCGTGTTTAAAGGAGGAAGGTCAGTGTAATTACTTCGCCAGCCACTGCTTACATATTTCCCAACAAGAGAATTCTGGCAAAACAGAATTACTGCTTGTCTGCTTTAAATATATATAGGCAAAGGATGGGCCCACTGAAAGAATTCTTGCCATTGAAGTGTGCTCTCTCCAATGCCATTTTCATCCTGCATTTAAAGAATATTCTTTAAATATGGGATATTTAAACCCGTACTTATTTGCAAAGAGCAAATAAGCCTCTTCGCAGAATGGAAGCTGCCTCGGTCACCCCATCCCCGCCCTCCCTTGCTCCCCGCCCGGCTAATTACTGGGCCTGTTCCCCTGGCCTGCGACCGACTGTCAGAGGTTTCTCCGTGGGAGCAATCCGGGTCTAGCCCAGTGAGCTTCCTGGAATTCTAGAACACACTGGCTTTCCACTGGAGAACCCGCCACCTCTGGCCAACGCAAAGGCTTGCCCCGGCTACCTTGTAAATACAACCTGAGAGGAGCCACTTTGAAGCTGGGAGCAAGGTGGTCAGCAACCAAACCGGAGACAAAGCCGCTGGCAAAGCCTGGGCATCTTTCTGTCCCTCGGGGACCAGAGGCCAAAGCTGCTTCTGGAAGACCCTGGGGGCAGTTTAAGAACCCTCACTGTTTCTGGGGCGCCTGGGGGGCTCAGTCGGTTGAGCGGCCTACTTCGGCTCAGGTCACGATCTCACGGTCCGTGAGTTCGAGCCCCGCGTCGGGCTCTGTGCTGACTGCTCAGAGCCTGGAGCCTGCTTCGGATTCTGTGTCTCCCTCTCTCTCTGCCCCTCCCCCGTTCATGCTCTGTCTCTCTCTGTCCCAAAAATAAATAAACGTTGAAAAAAAAAAAAATTAAAAAAAAAAAAAAGGTAGCTGGAAGCCACACCTGCTGACCCGAGGTCCCTGTGCCCTGGCCAGGAGCTGGTCCCACAGTGTGGTCACGGCCCACGAACCACTGCACTGAGACCGGCTTTCCGCAGAATGCGCACCATGGGGTTGTTCAAGGCCCTGACATTTCGCCAGAGGATAACTGGGTGTTATCGTACCCCCTATTTGGGAAGTGGCAGAAAGGGAGTGTCATCTGTACTGACAAGGAGAGAGTAAATACGGTCAAATGAAACCATGAAAAACTGATGCATTCGGCGTGGCGGCATGAGGATTGTTTTCCTTCCTTTTTCTTTTTGTTTTTCCCCCGAAGTCTTCAAGCACACACAAGTATTACTGTTCTCATCCCAAAACATTTCGCTCTGTAACCGGCACCGCCCTCCATTTCCGAATTTTTTTCATCAATGCAACACCAACTCCTCCTTCCCACCCCCCACCCCCACCCCCAGGCCCTGGTAACAGCTAATCTGCCTTCTGTCTCTTTCAATTTGCCTGTTCCGGGTACCCCACAGAAATAGAAACACACAACACTTGTCCTTTTGCGTCTGGCTTATTTCACTTAGCATGACGTTTGCAAGGTTCATCCGTGTCGTGGCACGTGTCAGAATTTCATTCCTTCAAAGCCTGAATAATATTCCATTATACAGGGGCGCCTGGGTGGCTCAGTCGGTTAAGCGTCTTGACTCTTGATTTCAGCTCAGGTCACGATCAGCTCAGGTTCGTGGGATTGAACCCAGCGCCCGACATGCTGCGCGCGCGCGCGCTCTCTCTCAAAATAAACCCATAAATGCTTTTAAAAAAATTCCACTGTACGTATATACCATGTTTCGGAGATCTGCGGATGGACATTTGGGTAGTTAAGTCTCTTGGCTCCCGTGAAGAAATAACGCTGCTGTACGAGCCCCTGCCTTCATTTCTTTTGGGTATAGACCCTCGAAGTGGAGTTGCCGAATCATACGGGAATTCTAAATTTAAGTTTTTGGGCAACTTGCCAAGCTGTTTTCCACAGCGGCCGGACCACTGGTACATTCCCACCAGCCGTGCCCAAGGGTTCCAATCTCTCTACATCTTCTCTAACACTTATCAGTGAAGAGGGATCTCCTTGTGGTTTTGATCTGCATTTACCCCATACTTAGTTTGACATCGACTATCTTTTCCTATGCTTATGGGCCATCGGCGCCCACTTCTTGGGTGAACTGTTCCTGCAAGTTCTTTGAGCATGTTCAAACCATCCGTCCCCCACGTTAATCCAATAGAGGCTTCGCAAATTTTTTCTTCCACTCGGTGGGCTGCCTTTTCATCCTCTCGATGGTGTCCTTGGGTACACAAAAGTTTTTAATCCACTTTATTTTTTAAAGAAGGTACACGATAGGGGCGCCTGGGTGGCGCAGTCGGTTAAGCGTCCGACTTCAGCCAGGTCACGATCTCGCGGTCCGTGAGTTCGAGCCCCGCGTCGGGCTCTGGGCTGATGGCTCAGAGCCTGGAGCCTATTTCCGATTCTGTGTCTCCCTCTCTCTCTGCCCCTCCCCCGTTCATGCTCTGTCTCGCTCTGTCCCAAAAATAAAAATAAAAACGTTAAAAAAAAAAATTAAAAAAAAAAAAAAAAAAAAAAAAGAAGGTACACGATAAAATGCGTTAGCCTTATACGTCTTTTTAGACTTCTCTTGGGTGGGTACAGGCACAGGAACTGAGGGCCTCTCAATGAGGTGACAACTCGTTACTCCTCCCCCAACGTGGCTTCTCCCTGACACTTGTATGCTGAGAGTCGGAACTCACGCGGTGTGTGATAGGTGAGCCTTGTCGGGGCAGCAGGGGTGGTGGGGACACGGAATCCTGTAGACTTTTTTTTTTTTTTTAAGTTTATTTATTTATTTTGAGAGGAGGGGGAGAGCACGGGAGGGGCAGGGAGAGAGGGAGAGAGAGAGAATCCCAAGCAGGCTCCTCACTGTCAGTGCAGAGCCCGACGCAGGGCTCGATCCCACAAACCAGGAGATCATGATCTGAGCCGAAATCAAGAATCCGATGCTCAACCGACTGAGCCACCCAGGCAGGCACTTCATAAGCTATCCTTTCACTGGTTGGTTCTGGACTACACATCCTCAACCTTCCAAACCTCTCACCCACGAGATACACGTGCAGAGTTGTTACCACGGAACGGACTGGGACATTTAAGGCATTGTTGTGAAAAGCAGCATCCAAGTTCAGTTCCATCCTGAAGAATCAAACTCTCCACAAGTCATTCCCACTGTTTCGCAATGGTACGCATCGCCTTTCTTGTATCTCTGCCCTTTGTTTCTTTTCCCCGTCCCCCCTTCTCCCCAACTCCCACCGGCAACATGGGGCTTCTAGACAACTACAGTAAAACCTTGGATTGCGAATAACTTGTTTTGCGGGTGTTCCGCAACAGAGCGAATACTTCTGATAAATTTTAACTTGATTAACGAGCGATGTCTTGCAATACGCGTAGTTGCGTGATCACAACTGAGCCAATGGTTCTTGACGTTCGCTTTGATACACAACTGCGCTGGATTACAAGCACGTTTCCAGAACAAACTGTGCTCAGAAACCAAGGTTTTACTGTTTATTTGTCACGTGGGATTTTATTTTCGCACGAATTCTGATGTATGGCCAATTTCTACAGACAGTGAGAAGAAGTAACACATACTCATTTTCTTCCAGGGAGGACCCTGAAACCATCGTCAAGTCCCGATACGGCTGTGCTTCAGTAGCTTCTGGGAATAAATGAAGTCTACATTTCAGGACTATTCTGACGCCGAACTGTTGAATACCTTCGCGCCAAAGGGTAGAAACCCAGGGCGTGCCTGTAAGTTGGGATTTCCTGCTCTACCGAGTAAGCATTTGTCACCAAAGGCATTCTCAATTCTAGATCACTGGTCTACCAAGCCATTGTTTCCTAAGTAGAATAAGATCTGAAACTTTTACTTTAAACTAGGAAATAGGTCTCCACTTCTGAATCAAGTCAGAAGGATATCAGAAGGAAGGCCTCCACCTTCCAAAACAACTGGCTTAGAAATTTGTGTGGGGGCGCCTGGGTGGCTCAGTCGGTTGAGCGCCTGACTTTGGCTCAGGTCATGACCTCACCGGTTGTGAGTTCGAGCCCCGCATCCGGCTCCCTGCTGTCCGCGAGGAGCCCGCCTAGGATCCTCTGTCCCCTCCCTCTCTGCAATTCCCCGCGTGGCTCTCTCTCAAGAATAAGCAAAACATTTAAAAAATTGTTGTAATACAAGGGGTACCTGGGTGGCTCAGTCTCTTGAGCCTGTAGCTCTTGATTTTGGCTCAGGTCATGATCCATCCACAGGGTGGAACCTACTTAGGAGTGTCTCTCTCTCTCTCTCTCTCTCTCTCTCTCTCTCCCCCCCGTCTGCCTATCTCCCCTGCTCATCCTCGCTCTGTAAGAAAAAAAATAATAAAATTAAAAAGAAATTTGTGTTCAGTAACTTTTATTCTTAGGAAATCCCTTTTTGCACTTACATCGTTAGGGAAATAAAACCCTCAACTCCTTTAGCCTACGTTCACATGCTCTACCTACAAAGCCACTTTGTTATGGGGGCGGGGGGGGGGGTGGAAAAGGGAAAAGGAAAAGTAGCTCCTCTCTGCCACAATTTTTTTTTTGGATGTTTACTTATTTTTTTTTTTAATTTTTTTTTCCTCAACGTTTTTTTATTTATTTTTGGGACAGAAAGAGACAGAGCATGAACGGGGGAGGGGCAGAGAGAAAGGGAGACACAGAATCGGAAACAGGCTCCAGGCTCCGAGCCATCAGCCCAGAGCCCGACTCGGGGCTCGAACTCACGGACCGCGAGATCGTGACCTGGCTGAAGTCCGATGCTTAACCGACTGCGCCACCCAGGCGCCCCAATGTTTACTTATTTTTGAGGGAGGGAGAGACAGTGTGAGTGGGGGAAGGGCAGAGAGACAGAGGATCCGAAGTGCACTCTGTGCTGGCAAGCGGGGCTCAAACCCACGAACCAGGAGATCGTGACCTCAGCTGAGGTCACACACCTAACTGACTGAGCCCCACCCAGGTGCCCCTTCTCTGCCACAGTTAGAACACTTTATTGAAAGCTTGCTAAGCCCCGGGTGCTGTGCTAAATTCAACTACCGGTGTTAACAACTCACTGAACTCTTCCAATAATCCTAGGAGGTGGAAAATACGATCATTACTCAGATTTTTATCAGTGAGAAAAGGGAGACTGAGCGCGATTGGGTAACTTGACCAAAGGAGTGTTAACAGTCAATGGGGTAGGCCGAATCCTACGATGCCCCCTAAGATTCCTGCCCGCGGTCTACTTGCCCTGTATAAACCCCTCCCCTTGAATGTAAGTGGAACCTGTGAGGATTAGGAGGTGGCACTCCCCTGATTCCATGAGTAATAAATTGACTCGGAGTTGATCAAAAGGGAGATGATCTTAGGTGGGCCTGACCTAATCAGGTGATCCCTAGAAGAGGGACTGGGCCCTTCCTGGAGAGTGAATCACCTGCTGGCTTTTTATTTTTTACTTATTTTTTGATTTTAATTTTTTAGAGAGAGAGAGAGAGAGAGACAGAGTGTGCAAGCAGGGGAGAGGGGCAGAGGGGGAGAATCTCAGGCAGGCTCCATGCTGTGGAGCCCGAGGCGGGGTCCATCCCACGAGCCTGGGATCATGCGACCTGAGCCGAACTCAAGAGTTGGATGTTCAACCGACAGAGCTGCCCAGGTGCCCCCTCCTGCTGGCTTTTTTTTTTCAACGTTTATTTATTTTTGGGACAGAGAGAGACAGAGCATGAACGGGGGAGGGGCAGAGAGAGAGGGAGACACAGAATCGGAAACAGGCTCCAGGCTCCAGGCTCCGAGCCGTCAGCCCAGAGCCCGACGCGGGGCTCGAACTCACGGACCGCGAGATCGTGACCTGGCTGAAGTCGGACGCTTAACCGACTGCGCCACCCAGGCGCCCCGATCTTTGCCTGTTTTGATGGCCTTCTCAAGTTTCAGACGTGTTTTGATCCTAGTCTCATGCAGACAGACATTTTTTGATTCATTAAAGAGCTACAAATACAATACGGTATTAGGTAAATTGTGAAAAAAAAACCCAGCAGGACGGAAAACATAAGATTTTATTTACCAGGAACACCTTGTTGGAGCAGGCTCAGCCTTTGTAAGGGCTCCAGGCTGTGGTACTTAACAAATATTTTCCTTTTGACTCTGTGGCGTGATCTACAAGATCTGTCATCTGGTGCCTCCAAGGAGATGACAGCACATTACCTCTTTTAAGAGGGCCCAACTGAAACTTCACTGACCAGAAGAAGCCAGTGAATTTTTTGGCTGGAGTGATATCCATGTAGATAGAATCTGCAGAAATCAAACACTGGTAAAAATCCACTTCAAGAGAATCTCGGGGCGCCCGGGGGGCTCGGTCAGTTGAGCGTCCGACTTTTGATTTCAGCTCAGGCCATGATCCCAGCGTCATGGGATCGAGCCCCACATCGGGCTCCGCACTGAGCATGGAACCTGCTTCGGATTCTCCCTCTCCCTCTGCCCCTCCCCGGCGCACAGGCGGTCGCCCGTGCTCTCTTTCAAAGAAAAACATAAATAACAAATAGAAAAATAAAGAGAATCCGTCTAAAAGCAAGTGAACTGGATGCATCACGCTACTTAGAACTCCAAGTGTATGTTGGCCGACCATATACAGGAAGGTTTGATTCTGGCCCTAAGATCATAAAAAGAAAAAAGAAAACCAACCCAGTTTTCCAGAGTTTATTGCTTCCTTTTGGAAAAGCTTCTGCTACACATCTGGAAGTGATTTTCTAACACACTAGCTCCAATGAGTCATCTACAATATTAAGCAATGATTCCATAGGGTGAACCCTGATCATATTTTTCCATTAAGTGGCATCCACTGAGGTCAATGAAAGGCAAAGGCTAACCCAGTCTTGGAGAACCGCACCCTCCCCAGCCCCATTTTATATTGTGGAGAACGTGGGTTCTCTCCTTCTACTGGTTTCCTTCCACTGGTCATGTGCAGAAGATGAATCCAAAGGCTGCTTGGGCGTGGGGGGGGGGGGCAAGCCTAAGTAAAGCTGGCAGGAACACCATTAAGAGGCCATGTATAAACACAGAGCAGTCAGAAACGCAGGGGGTCGGGATGGAGGGGGGTGGTGGACTCCCTGGACAAAAGAAGAAGACAATCTATGCTACCCAGAGTTCAGCAGCTCAAGACTCCTCACTTGGCCAGCAAGGATTTCCCCAAGGAACATTCTAGAAAGGACTGCCAATTCACCCCTTGCTCTTTTGGCCACATCCTAATATACCGACTCCAACCATCAACTTTTAACCCATATCATATTGGTTTCCTAATATTTAAAACTTCTAGCATTGATGTTTACAAGTAGCATTCCAGTGCATTCCCCAAGTGTCTTCGGACACTTGGACTTCTTTCAGGTTCCAATGAAGGAATGAGTCATGTTCCTCCAGAGGCTAAGGAGCCACTTAGAGAGGCTATTTTAAATCTTTCAGGTGACAAGGGTATTATTTAGTTCCCAGAAACAATAATTGACTAACTGGCTTCTTCGGGGCTGAAGGAGTTAATGCAACTTTCCAGGCACCAAAACAAGTTGATTTTAAGTGGCACAGGAGCTAGAAAAACCTAAACCATTAAATCCTACCTTCCAAAAGATATAAATCAGTGGGTGTTCATTTGCATCACAAAAGGATTCTTTGCCTTGCCAAAGGATCCCAATCAAGTTTATTCAAAAATCAGATTCTCCTAATATATGCTAAATGATTTGATTTGCACGTGGGCTTCAGAGCAAACACAGCTGTCCTGAGTCGGATTAGCAGGTACCTTTTCGCCTCGATTTTGGTGCTTCAAGACCCATTTCAGAGATGCCATGCCCTCCGGGGTCACACAGTGTGAGGTCGACCTTAACATTTCTGACTCCTACTCCCCGATTCTAATGATAAAATTGCTTTGCTTTTTACCCAGCACTTTTCATCCGAAGCCTTCAAAGTGTTCAAATCCACATTTGCTAGTCTTCATAATTATGCCAAACAAGCTGGCACGAGAGCTGGCAGTGGAAACCTTCCAGAACTACCGGGGATGTGAAGAAAAATATTAGGACCACTGACAGGCAGAAAACTAAATGGTCCACAGAAACACAAAGGCCTACATTTAAGTTTATGTCTTACAAAACGCAAAATACAAGATTTCGTGAGTCTCACTTTTTAAAAAATAGACCATCTTTTTTTCAAGCAGTTTTAGGTTCAAAGCAAAAGGGAGCAGAAAGTACAGAGTTCCGTTCCCATATACCGCCCTGCGCGCGCGCGCACACACACACACACACACACACACACACACACACTGCTCTCCCATTATCAACATCCCACACCAGAGAGGTACACTTGTTACCATCCATGACCCTATACTGACCCATCATCATCTCCCAAGGTCCACAGTTCAAACCAGGGTTTTAGCAAATACACAACGGCATGCATCTACGTTCAAGTGTCATACAGAACAGTTTCACTGCCTCGAAAATCCTGTGCTCTGCCTATTCATGCCTCCCACCGTCCTACTTTTTAAGTTTTGAAGAAGAAACACTCAAAACCCAGTTTAAATACAACACATCGATGTTTACATATGTTTTATAGGATGACCAGAGTGGGGGCGGGAAGAAGTAATGGGGGAGAAGACCCACGGAGAGAAGGCACGAGAAAGAAATTAACTCGGGGATGTGCATGCTGGTGGAAGACAAAAAGCACACTGTACAGAGCGAAAAAAGACTCGGTTCACCAAGCTGCGCACCGTAATCTAATTATCTTAAATGTCAGAGGCGAGACCTTCCATTTCGGAGCTCCTGATTTATCAGTTAATTCTCCCATCCATTTGTTCTGAAAGCCACAAGAAGTCTACGATTATTTTTTAATGAAAGAACAAAGATACGGCATGTGCAAAATCAGGAGCACTGCGACCAGAAATCTCTGCAGCGTCAATGCACGTCGCCTATTAATTAGCTTTACTCGAAATGTAAGTCCCTCTAGTGATTAATATCATTAATGGCAGCAAAGGGGGAGAAAAGTCAAGGTAGGCATTTCTGCCTCTCAAAGTTTCTTTTAAAAAATAGGAAACAGGGGCGCCTGGGTGGCTCAGTCGCTTAAGCATCTGACTCTTGGTGTCAGCTCAGGTCATAATCCCATGGGTCCATGGGATCGAGCCCCACATTGGGCTCTGGGATGACAGCAGGGGAGCCTGCTTGGGATTCTCTCTCTCCTCTTTCTGCCGCTCCCCTGCTCTCTCTCTCTCAAAATAAAGAAACTGAAAAAAACTTTTGAAGTAAAAAATAGGAGATCTATAAACAGATCCCACGAGTCACATGTAAGTATAGAACACATAAATTCAGCAAGCCTGAAAGGGAAGTATGGAACTTGTCTGGGATTCTCCTTTTTCTGATTATAAAACTAATACCTGCTCCATACAAAAGAAATGAACATTTTCAACACAGAAAACAAATCGAGAATAAAACGGACTCATGGTCCCACCATCCAGAAATATGTACCGTTAATATTATAGATACACATGCACACTTATAAATATACACACTCTCTCACGCCCACCTTGAGAATGCTTTCTTTGAATATAATATTTATTTAGTGCTTGTGATGTTCCAGACGTTTTTCTACGTGCTTTATGGTGTTATTTTACTCAGCCCTTACAACCACCTTGTGAGGTCAGAACTATCGCTGCCTCCATTCTATAGATGAGGAAGCAGAGGCACAGAGTGACGAAGCAACTAACTGCACACGTGTCGCGTAATGCTCAATTTTACAAAAATACGATCATGCTTTTTCACCACCTCAGTAATAAATACAGATGTCGCCTTAATGACCGCATGGCTTGCCGGTGTTTAGATGTACCTTGGCCCAACCCTTTACTCTTGAACACTTGGGGTGTTTCAATTTGGGGGCGGGTTGTTGGCTTTGCTATTAGGACCCACGGCCGTTGTTATCATTATTTCCACTTGACTAACAAGCACAAGAAATCTCCACAAAGTTCAATCGTGTGCCCAAGGCAACGCAGACGGTCAGAGGAATTGCTGGGCCCTTCCAGCACTCTTGACTACCGTGCATTAGCTCTCTCCACTCTCTCTGCCAGCTCCTTATGGCACTTGCATTCTAATGGACAGAAGTGGTCAACAACTATAGTTATGGGACACATAACTATAACTAAGCAGGACGAAATCCTGCTTCGATGATTTCTCCGGGGAGGGGCCAAGAAATATGGCGATGGGATAAGACTTCCTCGATCAATTCCCTCTAAGACCAAAGAACTAGCGTGGGAGGATGGAGAAATGCCCCCCCACCCACCCCAAGATCTGCCCCCATCCCAATCCCTGGAACCCGCAGATGTCAAAGGGGGCCTTACACAAGTGATTGAGTCAAGGGTCTTGAGGTGAGTTGATCATTCCGGATTACCGGGGTGGACCCTAAAAGCCATCACCAGTGACTTTTTTTTTTTTAGTGTTTATTTCCGAAAGAGACAAAATGCTCCAAATGGGGGAGGGGGGCTGAGGGTGTGGTGGGGGGGGAGATGGCCATCGGACCTAAACCCTGCAGGACAGATAGAAGTCCCTTGAGCAGCGAAGGGGCTGGAAGGGCAGTCCAGGAAGAAAAATCAGCGTGCACAAAGGCATGGAGGTGAGAAAGGGGGGCAGTGCGTTTGGGGAGCAGCAAGGGTCCGGCATGGCCAATGTTCAGACCGTAGTCGACGGGATGCGGTGGGAGAAGAGAATTCAAAGGTGGGATGGGCCCCACTGGTGCACAGGAAGGGGCGTGAAGGCCCACTAGGAAATCTAGGTGCTTGTTTATAGTAACGTGGAGCAGACAGAGTTAGCATTTTTCTGGGTTTGAGGATTTTGTGATTCTCTTCCCTCACGCTCTCCGGAGCGGCGGCAGAATGGTGGTCGGTTTCTAGCTATTTCGAGACAATAGCGGGTTTTGCTTACTGTCAAAATGAATCCACTCTGACGCGTTATACCACCGGGGACATGTGGACGAAATCCTGCTTCGATGATTTCTCCGGGGAGGGGCCAAGAAATATGGCGATGGGATAAGACTTCCTCAATTCCACCCGCTGTCGACCGGAAGGATGTTCCTGCTCCCCGAGGCACCCACTCTGAAATGTACCTGCTTGCGCTGAAATACACGTGGCCTCTACCTAATAATTACCCCAACCGAGCAGAATCCTCCATTAAGGTAAGCTACAGGGACTTTGTCCTGTGGAAGGTTTCACTTTTGGAAGCTCTACTGAGCCAAAGGCCACCCTTTCCCAGCTCAACTCAGCAGAAAAAAAAAAAAAACAACAACAAAGTGATGCAAACTGGGCTCTGTATCTATAACTACACCATTTCTGGGGTTTGTTTTTTTTTTAATTGTAGTATTTCCTAAACCCTCCACTTCTTTTAGTTGGAACTAAACCCAAAGCCAGGACATTTTCGGGGACACCCTGGCCAGATGTGTAGCTCCACGACACGTCCTTGGCATCCAAGGCCATTGGATTTCCAGAAAAGGCACCCAGCCATCACTAGCTCAGGCCTCTGGAATTTTCCACCCTTGGCTAAAGAAAAGGTTAAAAAAAATAAACATGGCTCTGTCCCACGGAGAGCACTTTGTGGCCAAACACGGAGGAGAAGAGGAAGGAAGAGGTGAGAAACAGATGAGGAAGGGAGAGTGGAAGCGTGGCCACCATGGAATGAGGTTCCCCACAGCATGGTGGAAGGGAGCAGCAAAGGGCCAGCTGCGGGACGGCTCTGGAGCTGCGGCTGGACCAGGGAGCCAGACCCATGCACTTTACCGGAAAGGCGGCAGGGCATCCTCCACCCCCGGGGTACCTTGCCCTAAGATTTAATCCCTTAACGAGAAATCATTGGAAGCAGATTCTCTGCTTCGGTTGCGTGAACCGTTCTAAAAGCATTTCCCGTGAGATTTTAGCATGACCTGAGGCAGGCAAGTCTCTATCTTTTCTCTCGGCTAAGGCAGTTATCTTCCACAGCTCAGCATGCCTCTCTCTCGGTCTCTGTCTCTCCAGCTCCCTCTCCGGCAACATGCTTGGTTTCTAGCTCCTTCGAGTATACACCAGAGTCCCAGAGGTGCCAGAGTGCTAAGGCATCGGCTGTGTCACGAAGCTCACTGATCGAATGCACACTGAGGTTCAGGTGAGGGCCACCAAAACAAAGGAAAACCCCTGAAGCAGAAAAGTAGGAAATCAGGAAAATAATACGAAACAAAAGAAAAGAAGCCAGGCTGAAGGGAAAAGGGCCTTTAATTTGGAGAAAACACCGGTTTCTAAAGAAGATTTAAACAGGACTACCGTTTAATATACTCTTCCATATTTTACAGCTTGGTATAGAAGTGTATGGAACACATTAGAAAAAAACAATTTAAGATCATGCTACCGAGAACATCTGAATGTTTTCTTTTTTTTTATTTTTTTTTTCAACGTTTTTTATTTATTTTTGGGACAGAGAGAGACAGAGCATGAACGGGGGAGGGGCAGAGAGAGAGGGAGACACAGAATCGGAAACAGGCTCCAGGCTCTGAGCCATCAGCCCAGAGCCCGACGCGGGGCTCGAACTCACGGACCGCGAGATCGTGACCTGGCTGAAGTCGGACGCCTAACCGACTGCGCCACCCAGGCGCCCCTGAATGTTTTCACTGAGACGGCTGATAAGGAAAATCAGAATTGTTTTCCTACTAAGGGGGGCGGGGAATGTAACTAGAGAAAGTAAGGACGGTTAACGCATATTTTGTCTCTACAGATTTTTAAACAAAATCTGGGTTGGGGGGGGGGGGCTGTTTCCCCAACCCTTTACATCCTTTTCAAAGCACTCCAGCCAGGTCAGTTAGCCAAGGGCCTGAAAAAAGGCCAGGCCTCAGAGAAATATAGCCGTGGCCAATCAGAATGGATGTAAAAATAGAAAATGCAACCCCCATGTGTGATCGAGCGCTTCTTCAGAGCAGCGAATCTCTCTGCCGCCAGCTCCTCACGGATATTCTACCTGCCGGTGTGAGGAGGGCCACTGCAGACGCCATCAGCCAGTGAGTTTTTGTGGTGTATCTCTAAGATGGCAGCGACTAGATTCGGTGAAGAGAGGAAGTTTCGATTTCTCTCTCAGTTGAAATCCTCACGAAACCAGAAGGAAACCAGAGAGATTCTCCAGTCCTCTCTGTTTCTCCAATCATGTGTTTTAGAAACCCATTTCCGGAAAAGGGTCCTGCAATCACCTTGGATATGCAGGCAGGCCATGCCTGGTCTGGCTTGACCTTCAGGAGGAGTGAAGGGTCTCTCACACAGGACACATGAGAAGTGTCTTGGGGGTGGTCAGCCAAAGAGTTATTCTCTGTGATTGAAATCATCTCTTTTCTCTTTTAAACACACACGCGCACACACACACACACACACACACACACACACACCTCACTACTCTTCTCTTTAGCTGGGGGTGGAAAATTCCATAGGCCTAAGCTGGCTAAGTGCCTAAGTGTCTGGCCAGCCTGTATCCTGAAACACCTCAAGTCTGAGAGCGGTGCCCACTTACAAGAACTCCAGACTGAGGGAGTCTTGTGTGGGAAAAAAAATTTTTTTTTAATTATGAAGAATTTAAGACAACATCCAAATTGAAATCGCAGACGGCAGACCTGTATTGCTTTCTTTCAGCCAAAATTCTCAAAAGGGATTGTACTTCCTCATTTGAATTCTGCGAAGACGTCTGCACCTGGCTCACAGTTTACCAATCTAGCAGATCTCTGTTCCTCCTCCGCCATTTCAAGGATCCATGTTCTCCACATGGATCCTCAACCTCCAGCAAGACCCGTGGGGTAGGCAGAATGATGGCTTCCCAAAGAGGTCCAACATCCTAATCCTTGGGACGCATGTCTTTGTCACTTTACGTGGCAAAGGGGACTTTGCAGACGTGATGAAGGATTTTGAGCTGGGGAAGCCATCTTGGATTATCCAGGCAGGACCCATGTAATCCTAAGGGTGCTTCTAAGTGACAGAGGGAGGCGGGAGAGTCAGAATCAGAGGAGAGGCCAGAGTGACAGGATGTCAAAAAGACTCGACCAGCCATTGCCGGCCGAAAGATGGAGGAAGGGGCCATGAGCCAAAAGAACGCAGGCAGCCTCTAGAAGCTAGAAAAGGCCAGGTAACGGATTCTCCCCTAGAGCCTCCAGACGAAGTGAAGCCTTGCTGCCTTTCTGATTATAGGACTTCTGACCTCCAGAACTGTGAGAATAAACTCACGTTTTGAGCCACTACATTTGTGGCAATTTGTCACAGCAGCCATAGGAAATGAAGACGGCCGTGCGTCTAGTCCAAACGTCGGCAGGGCCACTGGCTGGGCCGCCTCATCCTGGACACTCTGCCTCTCCTCAATTCTCTAAGCAGACACTCAGCCCTTCAGTCCACTGGTCCCACCGTGCTCAGCTCAAGCTGTTTTAGGGTCACAGGGAAGGGAGGGCAGTCCTCCCCAGGACCAGCAGGAAGACCAGAACTCACTTCTAGAGCAACTGGGCAACTGGCTGGAAAGCCAAGGCAGGGGCTCAGCTACAGGGGATGGGGTAAGTCAAGGACACCATGACTGGGACAGTGACATAAAGAGGACAAGGAAGAAGACAAAACCCAGTGACCAGGAAATGAGTTTTAAATACAGGGCAGAAGCGGGGCGCCTAGGTGGCTCAGTCGGTTGAGCGTTGGACTTCAGCTCGGTAACTACCTCGCGGTTCATGAGCTCGAGCCCCGCGTGGGGCTCTGTGCTGACAGCTCAGAGCCTGGAGCCTGCTTTGGATTCTGTGTCTCCGTCGCTCTCTTCCCCTCCCCCATTCACACTCTGTCTCTCTCTCTCAAAAACATTAAAAAATTTTTTTAACTTGAAAGAAAGAAAGAAAAGAAAGAAAGAAAGAAAGAAAGAAAGAAAGAAAGAGGGCAGAAGCAGCAGCCCGTAGGAGTTGAGGCCTATCCAGAACCTGAAGTCTGGATTTGAGACTCCTCTGATGTCCCCTGCTTAGGCCCAGGCTGGTCTGAGCCTGGGACGGTGCTGAGCCAGCAGTGGACAGCAGAGCAGGAGTCAGGAGGAAAGGAAGGAGGGAGGGAGGGACGAAGGAGGGAGGGAGGGAGGGAGAGAGGAAGGAGGGAGGCAGGGAGAGAGGGCCAGGCTTCAGTTGCAGTACCAAAGTGAGGAGCCTTATGGAATTCTCTGCTGGCTCTCCTGGTGGGCATTCTGCCAGAATGTTCATTTGCAAGCGGGAAGACAGAAGCAAAATTCCTCCAGAGGCAGTCACGGCGGTCACTGGTAGTGGACAGTGGAGAAGCTCTTGTCCCGTGGGGTCAGCTTAGCGAGGAGAGCCTTCTCTGCTCCACAAGCCATAGAGCATCACGGAAACACTCTTCTGGACAGAGGGAGAGCGATTGGACCCTAGGAGCTTTTTTTCTTTTTCTTTTTTTTTTTAAGGTTTATTTATTTTGAGAGAGAGCGTGTATGTGATGGGGGAAGGGGCAGAGAGAGGAGAGAGAATCCCAAGCAGGCTCTGTGCCATCAGTGCAGAGCCCGACCTGGGGCTTGATCCCATGAACCGTGAGATCATGACCTGAGCCTAAATCAAGAGCCGGACAGACGCTTAACGGACTGAACCACCCAGGCGCCCCCGCCCCCTCCCCACCACCCAGGAGCTTTTAATAATGATGCAGTTCAATTTTTGCAACAGTTGATTCAGCGCCCTCCGGGACTGAAGTTACTTCTTGGTGGTTAAGTTAGGCACTTTACAAGGTGGTATTCCCTCCTTCAGGTCTCTAGGAAACCATTTAACGCAGTGAAGCATTAGAAACTTGTTAACCTACGAAAATAAACTGGTTATGCCAATAGCACTCTTCCATGGACACGAGGAGCACGGACACCGGGTCCTGCAAGGCGTAACAAGCTGGCCGTTTCGCAAGTGGGAAAACTAAGCTACTAATATCAAAGGCATGGAGAGACATACATATGTTATTTTTGGGCAGCGCTAACCCGTGCAAAAAAAAAAAAATCATAAAAACAGTTCCATGAATATGATCCCAGGTACCTCTGCAGAGCCAGTGTTCTGGAGATTTTTTTTTCCATATAGTTATTCAAATAGCAAAGAACGGAAGAACGGCCAATTGCAAACGGTTCTCAAAATCCTTAGGCTTACTTTGGCAAGGAAAAAACCTATACGGAGCTTGCCCACATTTTTCAATCACAACCCCACCCCTCTTTTTTTGTTTTTGTCCTCACCTCCTCCTTCCCCACTACGGAGACCTAAGCTCGCTCAGAAACAAACACTGCTTCCCAGGAGAAGGAGATCAGCACCTAAACCACACAAAAAGAGCTTCCACAGCCTGATTTATGGGAGAATCCAGCCCAGAAGCTAGTGCTTCCTTACCCGATTACACCAAAGGAGTCAAGACACCTGGAGTTCATTACCTGTTCTGTCATTTACTCCATAGGGATCGCCTGGGGCGGGGACTCAGTCGGTTAAGCCTCCGACTTTGGCTCTGGTCACGATCTCGTGGTTCGCGCGTCCGAGCCCCGCGTGGGGCTCGCTCCTGTCTGGGAAGAGCCCACTTCAGACTCTCTGGCCCCTCCCTTTCTGCCCCTCCCCCGCTGTCCCCCCTCTCTCTCCAAAATAAATAAAACGTCAAAAAATACATATTTAAATACGGACGGCCTACAGCCTGTCTCCCTTTCCCCCACTTACACAACAGGGGTGGCCAAACTGTGGTGTATGTTTAATAGTGACCTGTAAGAACATGCGAAGTCATGGGCATGAGAACATTTTGAACTCTTGGTAAGCCTGGGGCTGTTAAAATACGAGGTCTCGGCAGCGGCTAGAAAGCATTATCATACAAATGCATTTTCCCCGGCCTCCCGACACACTTCACTGAAAGACTTCAAATAAAGATGTTCTGTCTCAGAGGCACTTCTTAGAATATTCCGACATTTCTCAGCAGCTTGAATCATATACGATCCGACAGAAGCTGTCAAGAAACGCAAAAATACAACTTCCCGCGAACGGGCAATGAAAAAAAAAGGTGAAGCACAATTGCAGGAAATCATTAAGAGCAAATTTAGGCCTGATTGTTCGAGGTCGTGCACAGACAATAGATAAACCACATGTCACTGGAACAGCTGCCGTCTTTTCCATCCCATCGACTGTGCTGGAACCTGCGCGCGCCATTCCTAATAGAACTCACCCTGCTACCACGAAACCAAAGTAGCTGAATACAAAGTACATTCATTTCTTTTCAAGTTTTTGTTTATTCAAGGAATCTCGACACCCAACACGGGGCTTGAACTCATGACCCCGAGATTGGGAGTTGCACGCTCTTCCCACTGAGTCAGCCAGGCGCCCCCGAAGTACATTAATTTCTTAGGAGACACTGAGGCTTCAACATGTTTCCACTAAAATACACATATCCAAAATAGATCTTTAAAAAGGCTCTTAAATTCGAATTTCGGGGCACCGGTGGCTCAGTCGGTTGAGCATCCGACTTCAGCTCAGGTCATGGTCTCGCTGTTTGCGGATTCGAGCCCCACATCGGGCTTTGCTGACAGCTCAGAGCCTGGAGCCTGCTTCAGACTCTGTGTCTCCCTCTCTGTCCCTTCGCTGCTCATGCTGTCTCTACCTCTCAGAATAGATACATATTTTAAAAAAATCAAATTTCAATATTCACTTACGTTTTTAAAAAACAGACATTAAGGGGCGCCTGGGTGGCGCAGTCGGTTAAGCGTCCGACTTCAGCCAGGTCACGATCTCGCGGTCCGTGAGTTCGAGCCCCGCGTCGGGCTCTGGGCTGATGGCTCAGAGCCTGGAGCCTGCTTCCGATTCTGTGTCTCCCTCTCTCGCTGCCCCTCCCCCGTTCATGCTCTGTCTCTCTCTGTCCCCCCAAAAAATAAAATAAACGTTGAAAAAAAAATTAAAAAAAAACAACGGACATTAAAAACTAAATTAATTAAAAATTTAAAAATTTAAAAAGTGAAGATTAATGAGTGAAAGGGGTGTCAATAAAGTATTGAGAGGGAAAGGAAAGAGTACTGAAGCTCTCTTTTTCCATACAGAGCTCAACTCTCCTCTCCCCATCCGTCTGCGTAAACCACTCTGAACGCACTGTCATAAAGGTCTGTGCTTCTCCCAAAGCCCTCCCACACAAGTTCCAGAGTTCCCCAGAGGGGAGCACCATCTCCCCAGGCACAGGCCGGGGTGCTCCTCCCTACTAGACGACTAGCCCTCCTACATACTCATCAGACTAGTCTAGTCTGAAGGCAAGAATTGCCAAACACCCAGAGCCCCCGCTCACATCCACTGGGCTCTTCAATACGACCAAATCCAACTGGGAACAGATATTGCCAAGAATCTAATGGAGAGAGGTCTACCAGTTTACCGTTCCAGGAGGGGGAGGAGTCTCGGCTGAGCCACGCAGCTTACCTTTGGGGGCATCATTTGGAGCAAGGAAGTTAAAAAAAAAACAAAAGCCAGGGTCCACGCTTCCCATCTTACGGTTTACTTTTGTCCGGTGACCTGTGATACACAAAAGCCTTGTTGCCCGCCGTAAAGCCTGGGAATATTAATGAGAGCCAAAAGCACTGGGCAGAGCCACGGGCCAAGCCCTGCTCTAAACGCTTCGTAAGTGACGACTCCTTTAAGCCTTTCTTTTTTTTTTTTTTTAATTTTTTTTTTTTAACGTTTTTTATTTATTTTTGGGACAGAGAGAGACAGAGCATGAACGGGGGAGGGGCAGGGAGAGAGGGAGACACAGAATCGGAAACAGGCTCCAGGCTCTGAGCCATCAGCCCAGAGCCCGACGCGGGGCTCGAACTCACGGACCGCGAGATCGTGACCTGGCTGAAGTCGGACGCTTAACCGACTGCGCCACCCAGGCGCCCCTCCTTTAAGCCTTTCAACAAGCCCACCAGAGGGGTCATCAAGCGGCGAGAAAGCTAAGTAACTGACCCAAGATCACCCAGCTGGTAAGCAGCTGAGCTGAACTCTGAACCTGGGCAGTGTCCTCCCAGATCCCACTCGTAATCATTGTGCTCTGACAAGCCCTGGGTTCCAGGCAATGGAGCTCAATGAGACTGGCCCCTGGCCCCAGCGACTGCTCTGAGAGCTTCCAGGGTGGAGCCTTGCACGAATCAAAAAGGCTGATAAAAGCAGCAGGCCGATGTCCCCCACGAACCCCTCTGCCCTCCCGGCAAAGGCTGAAGGAAACCAAGAGATCTACATCCCAAAGAGATGTGCATCATAAAATTACCGTTGGATTTACAGAAAAGGGGAAACCGCTCTAGCTCCTTCTCCCTCCCGTGGTTTCTGGCCTTCCTTTCTGTGTTAAAAAAAACAAACAAAAAAACTAACAACTTTTCAACATGCCCTACTAATAATGATTCTGTATCTCGGAAGAAAGTAACACCCAGGTAGGTAAATGACTCCTTTGAACTGAATTCCCACAAACAAGCAAGGGGGTTTCCTGACGTGGAGTACTAAGGGTCTGGGAAGGTAGCAAGCATTCCTTCCAGCCCTTGGAGGTCAAGTAAAGGAGTGCCAAGGTGAGTTATTACACTTGTGCGCTACACAGGAATTTCTGAAAGTTAAACGTTACCATTGACTTTCCCCGATCCCGTAAGAAAATAAAAGGCTTCTGTAGTCAAATCAACGTGGCAAGGGCCACAGAGATGAACAGTGTTCATTAGCAAAGGCCTATTTAACATTGTTGAACCCGGAAAGGGCCAAACTCTTGAAAAACATTAAGGATCACAAAAAAAGGACGTGGGGCGGGGAAGGCAGCGAAGTCACTAGAACTGAACACCAAAGGCAGAATCTCTAGCCTGCTGCCAACTTCTGCCTTCTCAATTTAGGTTATTTGCATACATCTAATCTCCCTTCCGGGTCTGTGAGTCCCTTTAGGGCAGGAAACATCCCAGGCAGCCCCTCATCCCCACGACTCAAACCCCCCCCCCCAAGAGGGGGAGCCGCCCAGGGGGTGACCTAATTTCCCATCTCCGTTCTAACTGGAAGTCTGGGGCTGGCCTCCAGACCATTCCTCCACGCCCTGCCCCCCCACTTCCCTAATCACCCCCAAAGGTGCAAACCTCTTTAATCAGCTAATCTTGCCTACAATCTCATCTCAACCCGGGCTCTTCCACCCTTTCCTGATCCCATTTGGAGCACTTCCCTGCCCTCAAGAACCCTAGTCTTCGGGCACCCGGCTGGCTCGGTCTGGAGAGCATGCAACTCTTGATCTCGGGGTTGTAAGTTCGAGCCCCATCTGGACTCCACCTCCTCTCCTCTTATCCTCCCCCTTCAAGAAAAATCCCCAAATCCTGTTGATTCTATCACTGGAACATTTCTTACATCCTCTCCCTTATCTCCATTCTCACTGCCTCAGGTAAGCCTTTCTTATCTCTCTCCGGAACTATGTACTATATTTTAACTAGTTACCTGGCCTCCAGTCACCTAACACCTTGTCCATCCCACATACCGCCGCCAATATATTTCCCACATCCCAGGCAACATGTGAGGCACTGGGAACAGAGATGAATACACAGCCCCTGACTTCCTGGCTAGGATCCAGAAAGGGTAAGAAACACTTCCCCCTCCCCCATCTGTGACAGACTCTTCTAGAATACCTTTGTTTCCACCAGATCTTTTTAATTTGGTTTTTTTTTTTTAATTTTTGAGAAGACAGAGGATGAGTGGGGGGGGGGGAGGGGCAGAGAGAGAGGGAGACAGAGACTCCGAGCTGTCAGCACAGAGCCCCACGCGGGGCTGAAACCCACGAACCGGGGGGATCATGACCTGAGCCGAAGTCGGATGCTTAACCGACTGAGCCACGCAGGTGCCCCCACCAGATCTTTTTTTTTAAACCTTATTTTTTCATTTAAGAGAGAGAGAGAGAGAGAGAGCACATGTGCACGTGAGCAGGTGAGGAGCAGAGAGACAACCTTAAGCAGGCTTCATGCTCAGCTCCAGCAGGGAGGGGGGGGGGGGCACGCAGGGCTTGAGCCCAGGACGCTGGGATCATGACCTGAGCCAAAATCAAGAGTCAGACCTCCACTGGCGCCCCCTTTTCTAAACCTTTACGAACCACTTAGACATGAGACGCTTTCCACATACTACCTTCTTTAACGTTCATGAGAACGACACAAGGTGGGTACAACCATCTATCCCCATTTCACAGATAAGGAAAACAAGATCTGGTTACTTGCCTCTGATCTTGACCTGGTCACAAGCAGGTGACAGAAGCCAGATTCAAGCCCAGGTCTGACTCTTGAGACTGGGCTCTTGCCTCCCACATTTTAAGGAGGACAATGACATGTTGGACAAGAGCCCACAGGATGACCAGGCCGGCGAAGAATCTCGAGACCAAGTCACGTGAGCAACAGAGGAAAAGAAATGAAGTCTCTTTGGCTTTGGTGAAGAGTGAGTTTAAAAATGACATGGTGGATGGCCCCAAATATTTGAAGGGTTGTCATGTGAAAGAGGAAGCAAACATCGCCTATACGGCTCCAAACAGCAGGGGAAGGCCTGGCCGCGGTGGATCTTAGAGTAAATTTCAGCTCAAGAGCCTTTTCTAATGTACCCCTCTCTAACAGGGAGGGAGTGTTTAAGGAGTAGCTAAGTCCTCATTTGTCAGGGGTACTCGCAGGGGCCAGGAGTCTAGAGCAGCGTTTCTGTGCACATCAGAATCACCTTGGGTAGTTGGTTAAAGTACAGATGCCTGGCCCCACCCCAGACTTATCGAAACAGAATCTTGGGGTTGAGACCGTTATTGCAAGACTTACAAACAAGGAAATAAGTCTGTAAGAAGGTTCGCTCAAATCCTCAAAAGAAGAAATACGAATGGCTAATCAACGTTTGAAAAGCTGTTCAAGAGTAACTAAAGAAATACAAATTAGGACAGTGATGTACCATTTACCTCCTATCCTATCGGACTGCAAAGATTAAAAAATATTAATAACCAGTGTTGGCACGGGGGAGAGGGGAAATGAACACCGGCATTTTCTGACATAAGAGTAAATGGCGACAACGTTCTGCAGAGCAATTTAACAGCACGGTCCAGGGGCAGCTGGGTGGCTCAGTCGGTTGAGCGTCCGACTTCATCTCAGGCCATGATCTCACGGTTCGTGAGTCCGAGCCCTGCATCGGGCTCTGTGTTGCCAGCTCAGAGCCTGGAGCCTGCTTCAGAGTCTGTGTCTCCCTCTCTCTCTAACCCTCCCCCCTCCTCGCTCTCCAACATAGATAATAAACATTTTATTTTATTTTATTTTTAATCTTTATTTATTGTTGAGAGAGAGACAGAGTGTGAGCAGGGGAGGAGCAGAGAGAGAGGGAGACACAGACTCTCTGAAGCGGGCTCCAGGCCCCAAGCTGTCAGCATAGAGCTGTCAGCACAGAGCCCGACGCGGGGCTCGAACCCACGAACCGTGAGATCATGACCTGAGCCGAAGTCGGATGCTCAACCGACTGAGCCACCCAGGAGCCTCAATAAACATTTTAAAAATTAAAAAAAAAGTATGTTCCAGAGGACTTTCCTTTTTCCTTTAATTAATTTTTACCTTCCAGTATAATTAACATAGTGTAATATTCGTTTCATACGTACAACATAGTGACTTTTTTTTTTTAATTTTTTTTTTCAACGTTTATTTATTTTTGGGACAGAGAGAGACAGAGCATGAACGGGGGAGGGGCAGACAGAGAGGGAGACACAGAATCGGAAACAGGCTCCAAGCTCCGAGCCATCCGCCCAGAGCCCGACGCGGGGCTCGAACTCACGGACCGCGAGATCGTGACCTGGCTGAAGTCGGACGCTTAACCGACTGCGCCACCCAGGCGCCCCTATAGTGACTTAACAATTCTATACATTACTCAGTGCCCTTCACAATACATGTACTCTTGACCCCTTTCACCTGTTTCACCCTTCCCCCCACTCACCTCTGGCAACCACCAGTTTGTTTTCAGAGGGTTTTCTATTTACTATTTTTAAGAAACTTATTTCTTTTGAGTGACAGAGAGAAAGTGCGCGGGGGTTGGGTGGGGGGTCGGGGAGAGGGAGAATCTTAAGCAGGTGCCATACCCAGCACGGAGCCCGAAGCAGGGCTTGATCCCACATCCGTGAGATCATGACTTGAGCTGAAATCAAGAGTCTGTCGCTTAACCGACTGAGCCACTCGGGCACCCCTCCCGGAGGGTTTTTTTAATACTAAAAATGTGTCTAATGTTTGAGCAAGCAATTCCAACTCTGGAAATTTCTCCTAAAGGGACAATCTAGCAAGTTTGAAAATGCCTGCCCAAAGATGTTCCCCAGTTAATGTTTACACCAATGCTGTCCAAAAGAACTTTCTGCAGTGATGGAAAGCTTCCACGTCTGAGCAGTCTTATGTGGTGGCCACCAGCCACATGTGACTCTATGCATTTGAACTGTGGCAAATGCAATTTCAGAGCTAATTTTGGAAGTTAATTTATTATTTTTTTTAAATTTTTTTTAACGTTTATTTATTTTTGAGACAGAGAGAGACAGAGCATGAACGGGGGAGGGTCAGAGAGAGAGAGGGAGACACAGAATCCGAAGCAGGCTCCAGGCTCCGAGCTGTCAGCACAGAGCCCGACGCGGGGCTTGAACTCACGAACCACGAGATCATGACCTGAACCGAAGTCGGACGCCCAACCAACTGAGCCACCCAGGTGCCCCTAAATGTAAATGTAAATAGTCACAGGTGGCCAGTAGCCACTGTAGGGTACAACTCCCGTTTGTAACACCACAAAATGAGAAATGATCAAAACATAACACAATAAAGGATGATTACCTACGATACACTCATAGGGGAATTTTTGGCAATCTTTAAACATGACTATGTAGATTTATATCGACTGAAGCGAAGAAATAAATGTTCACAAATAGTAATAAGCAAAAAAAATTATTTTAAAGTTTGTATGATATTTTTTCATGTTTTCGTATATACATGCTTTCGTATATACAGAAGACTTTTGACATGCATATGCTAGAATTTTAACAGTTCCTCTGAGTAATGAGAGGATTATTCTCGTCTGCTTTTCTAACTTTTCTACAACAAATATGAATTTACTGTGTCACAAAGCAATAAACAGTTTTTAAAAAAGAAGGCTTAACAATGATTAGAATAGGAAAGGAATCAATCCAGGGATCTGTTTCACATGTTTGTCTCAGCCCACCACTGACAGTAAGGAGCCTACTTGGGAATCTATCTCTCCCTCCCTCTCTCTCTCTCTCTCTCTCTCTCTCTCTCTCCAACACCACCCCCCCCCCCCCGCTTGCACTCTTGGTCTCAAAATAAATAAAACTTAAAAAACAAAAACAAAAACTAATGCAACCGGCTTTATTCCACTGTGTTAAGTTGTTTGGTCCTATATTAAGTACGTTCCACAGATTCCCCTGGGAAGAGAGAGCAGGAAGGCCGATTCGTTTCCAGGCCTTCCCTAAATGCGAACCTAACACACATTCCAAGCCAAGGTGGCTGCGTGCGGTGGGTAGGGGGAGGCAACAGCTGCGGACGCTCTTCAGTAATTCTCAGCTTTTGGAGAGTTTTCCTCTACTAGAGTTATTATATATGAAATCTAGCTGGTGCCGGCCAGGGAAATATCCTGCCTCAAGCGGCTACACCCCGTAATATCTAGCAACTCTTTCCAGATCCTTCTCCGCACAAGGAATTGAGGGTCAGTTCCCCAGCAGTAGGCCAACAGTATTTAAACACCTACCAGGTGCCTTTCCCAGGCTGACACAGGGACTCCTCTTAAAGGCAGCCAGAATACAACAGGTTTAACAAATGCCTGTTTCCACCACCCCCCCCCCGCCCCCAATCCCGCTAGCACAAATAGCTCTAGCCCCAAATGTAACAGAAACAGCGTTAAAACTCTGCATTTTAAACGTGTATGTAAACACTTCTCCCTTAATCACAGACACCCTCAGGTTATAATACTCCTCCCCAAGTCCCTCCTGGGAAATCTCTGCCAGTGGTTAATTCTGTTATTATCCCTTTCCCCAGGTTAAAACTGACCTTCGTATAAACGTCAAACTTACAGGAAAATGCAGCAACTAAAACAGTCTCTTTCTCTGTCTGCTTCACCGTTAATAGAGTCACGGAAGCACTAATAACTGAATGAGAGTTTGAACCCACGACTACACGCTCTGCATAGCCCCGGCCGTCCGAGTTTTTCAAACAGTGAGCAAAAACTGAATGACGTTAGCACAAGCCAACAAGGGCGAAACTGTGTTAAAAAAAAAAAAAAAAAAAAAGAAGCAAAAAACACCTGAACAGGAAATACTGTATGTATGCTGTATATTTGTTCAGTTTGGAGGGTTTTCCAAGTTCTGGAGAGAGATCGCCAGAGGAAAGCGCCATGTGCTATGGGAATGGCTCCGTAGTGAAATCCTAGGAGCAGAGTCGTGATTCCTTTCCTTGCACTTCGCTTTATCGTGCTTCGCTGATGCTGCATTTTTGACACATGGAAGATCTCTTGCAAACCTGCATCAAGCAAGCCTACGGGCACCATTTTTCCAAAAGCACGTGCTCACTTCTTATCCGTGTCGCCTTTCGGTCACTTCCTGCAATATTTCAAATGTCTCCATTATCGTCTATTTGCTATGGTGATCTGTGATCGGGGATTACAACTCCCTGTAAGCTCAGATGATGGCCAGCAATTTTTTTTTTTTTTTTTACCACGGAAGTATTTTTTTAATTAAGGTACGTACATTGTTTTTTAGACACAGTGCTATTGCGCACTTAACAGACTACAGTATGGTGTCGACATAACCTTCATACGCACTGGGAAACCAACAATTTCACTCACCTCGCTTTATTGCGATAGTCCCTCTCCCGCAATGATCTAGAACAGAACCGGCACTACCCGTGAGGGATTCCTGTGTGTGACGCCACACTGAAGCCCTAACGCGAATGTCGGGGGTTTATAGCAGCAAGTGTAAATCCTACTTCAGCTGTCCCTAATAAACACGTTGGGGCTTAAGGCAGAAAAGAATCAGAAGTTATGGCGGCAGCTGCAACGTGGTCCACTTGTGCTCCAGCCACCCGTGGCCTTCCTAACATTGGTCAATGGCTCTTTGTGTCAGAAAAGCAGGGGCCAGGAAAGAGCCTGTTGGGAAAGTCCACTCCCTTTAAGGCTGTTTCCTTAGGTCCTCATTGACTGGACTGCTTAGAAACAGCATTCACCAAGGTGCTATGGATAATCCAAAACTGATCCGTGTACATACTCTGGGCGACAGACGCATACGAAGACCCAACCCCGGGCTGGAACTGATAAAAAAAAAAACAAATGAAGAAACTGGCAGTGACATTCACTTATAATTATGGGGGCACCTCACACTATGGCTTGAACGAAGAGGCTCAAAAGATAGTCACTGATTTAGATTCCTAGAATCTGTCCCCCCACCCCCGCCTCCTGACTCCCCAAATCTCAGCGTGGATCACAAACCAGAGTAGGAAATAAATATCGTTCCTGTGCCTTGCCTGGTAAACATCTGTGGACTCAGTCCCAAGTAAACCAGGCTGGCAGCAGCTCCCAGAAGAATCTGCTCCCGCTAACAGTCTTTCCAGCTTTGTCACAGAGCCAATGGTTAGGAAGGGACAGCTGCACCTGTGCCACACAAAATTCTTTTTTTTTTTTAAGGCTTATTTATTTTTTGAGAGAGAAAGAGTGCATGCGAGCTGGGGAGGGGCAGAGAGAGAGAGAGAGGGAGACAGGATCCGAAGCTGGCTCTGGGCTGACAGCGGAGAGCCTGATGCGGGGCTCGAACTCACGAACCGCGAGATCATGCCCTGAGCCCCACAAAATTCTTTTTAAAACCTAAAAGCCGGGGCAAGAATGCTAACTTTAACGTTTTGCTGCTGAGGGTGGCAGGTCAAATGCTGGTCAAATCCTAGTAGAGGTGTGCGGAGACCCATTTACTCTCTTGAGACCATCTGTCCACATCACAGGATCCCTTCACACCCTGCAGCAGGGGGCCAGCTACCTTGCTCAAGCATGGTTTTCTTTCTTCCCCATTTTAGGAAAGCGTTTCCTGTGCTAGGCAGATTGAATCACTTGTTTAACAATCACCCAAGATGAGAGCCCTGGTATAAATGCCCTGCACACAGCTTGCCTTCCTCTCTAAACTGGCTGTGATGACAATCGAGGTTCCAATGTGACCCCAACGGGACCTCATTCTAAAATCAGTGAGACACACAACAAGCCAAGTCCATTAAAACAACATTAAAGGTCTGGTTTTAGATCTGCTAAACAGCAGGATTAAACTTTCAAGGGTCCAGCCACGATAGAGAGATTTCTTTAAAGTCACTTGGCTTTGCACAGTTGTAGCTATTAGGGATCAGATCTTTATCTCAAAGGTACATATTTTACCTTTGATCCTCCTCCAGAACTCCCACTAATGTCAACTTTCTCCACTGTTGGGATCAAGCCCCTGGCCTCCCTTTAATGTTGGCTTTATCGCAGATTCTACAAGATCAACAGAAAAATTACAAGGAAAAGCTGTGAAGTTCCCTTCCAATGATAAGTTGTTTTAACAAAAAGAGCCCACACTGAAATGCTGAAATTTAAACATAGCAGACGAGACGCTTAAGGTAGAGGGAAAGGAGACCAAAAAAAAAAAAAAAAAAAATTTACAACAAAAACCCGAAGTAACAAAACAAACACTAATTAACCGGTATGATGGCTTATTTAAGGGTTTGCTCTCTAGCCCAGGAAATTGGCAACGAGTGTCTTCAAAACAGAAGGGACAAGTGCCCGTTAGCACCCGTCCGCTTTCCTCCGGAGCCAGACAATCCGAGCTAGGCAATCCAGATGAGGCTGAGGGTGCAATGGAGGGCTCCCAAGGGGTCGACACGCTTTCAAATCCCCATCCCCCAGCCCTGCCGGCTCAGAGGCACCCCCAGCCGTGAGCGGTGGGGCTCTGACCCCCAGGTCCGCCATCCCTGGACCGGCACACACCATCTTCCCTCACACCCACGGCCCCATCCATCTCCCTGCCTCCGGAGCGCTCCTGGGTCCCAGGGGACACCCTCGCCCAGTGGCGACCGACCCCGCGCGCACTCGCCCCGGAACCCCGTTGTTTGCAATTCTCCCCCTCCGCGGCAGCAGCAGCACCCCTTCGACACCCATCACCACCCTCTCCCCCGTGGCGGGAGGAAGTCGCTCTGCTTCCTCTGTTCTCACCGCCCGCCCGAGCTTGGGAGCCCGGGGCTTTTTGGGTGGGGTTCTTTTTTGTGTACACGATGTGTGCGTGTGTGTGCGCGCGTGTGTGTGTGCAAAACGCTCATCGCATCCTTCCGCCGCGGCTGCCTCAGGTGCCCGCAGGAGGGAATCGGGATCCCGTCTCCCCCCGGTCCCCGGCTCTTTGTGCCGGCTGCAGGGCGGCGCGAGGTCCGCACCCTAGCTCACACCCCCTCCCCCGCTCGGGCCCCGGTTCCGAGCGCGCCCGCCTGCCGCGCAGCCGTCCGAGCCCCGGATCGCCCGTCGGCGCCCGGCCGGGCGCACGCCTCCGCGGCGCCGGGCGGCCGCCGCGCTGTCAGCGGGCGCCGGGGACTCAGACCCCGGCCGGCGGCGGCTGGTGCGCAAACTTACTGAAGCGGAGCCGGAGAGCGCGGAGCGCGGGGCGCAGCGGGCAGCCGCCGCGAGCGCCGCTGCAGTCCCCGCGCGCGGAAAGCCACCCCGTCTCTCGCCCCGGAGCGCGTCCCCCGGGGCGCCCGATGCCCCGGCCACTCACCAGCACTACGGAGCCCCGCACGGCCTCCGACACGCTCTGCCGGAGCTCAGCCGCCGTGCCGGGCTTGCTGAGCCGCTTGGTGAATTTGCGCACTTCGGCCATGGCAGCGGCGGGCAGGTCGCGGCGGGCGCACTCACTGCCCCGGGCCGGGGCGGCCGCGGCCGCTGCTGCTGCTTCTTCTGTTTACCCGCCGGCCGACGGGCCACATCGCAGCTCGGCGGCGGCGCGGCTCCCGCGGCTCCTCCCTCCCGGCCGCGGCTCCTCCCTCGTTCCCTCCTTCCCTCCCCGGCTCGCCCGCGCGCTCCGCGTCCTGCCCCACGGCGGGGCCGCTCCCTCCCCTGGAGAGCCCGAGCTCGCTCGCGACCGGCCCCAGGAGGAGGGTGTGTCCGGCGAGGAAGGGTGTGTGCCGGGGGAGGGAGAGCTGGAGGGGGCGGGGGGCGAGGGTCACGAGGGAAGAGGGGGGAAGTGGCAGCCGCTCGGGCTCCGCCCGCAGCTGAGGTTGCTGGTGCAGCCGCATCCGGGAGGGGAGATCTGGCTGCTTCGTGTTCCGTGTGTGTGTGTGTGTGTGTGCGCGCGCGCGCGGGGGGGGGGGGGGGGGGGTAACGAAATATCTCCAAGTGTGGGGTGTGTGCTACCCCACTGCTCCTTTCCCGCCCCAGAGGTTGCAGTGCCTGCAGGAGAGCGGGGGAGACTCTGGCGTTCCCCCACCCCGCAAGCCCCCAGGGCCGAGGCGGCGCGGGGCTGGGAAACAACGTGGAGCGGACGCCTATTGTGTGCCGCGCCGGGGAGGGGTCGCGCCCGAGGCGGAGGAGGGAGAGCGGTTTTCTGGCCGGAGCTGCTCGCCTGGGTTCCCCCACCCCCCCCACACACCGTTTTCTTACCCGGGCGGTCCCGCCCGTGGGGCCGACCCGGGGAGGGAGCAGGCTTCGGAGAGTGGAAATTTGCAGTGGCTGAACCCACTCCCCCACCGGGGCGGGCGGGACCCGAGTGGCGGGGCCTGAGCCTGTGGCAGGTTGTCTGGTTCGGCAGTGACTGTGTGCTGGCGGTGGGGTGGGGTTGGTATTGGGAAGGCCGTTGCCCGGAGTCTGGGGGACCTACCGGTCTTCTAGAAGCTTTCACACGTGCGTGCGTGCGCAGCTATCCCCTCTCCATTGCCCACTCCTTTCCTTATCCTATTCACCTTCCAAGAAATTATTTTCCGAGAATCAAAGAATGTCTTGGAACTAGATGCAAACGAACATGCTTAAGACAGAAATAAGGATGGGAATCTTGAAGTACCGAGGACCCTGTAAAAGCTTCCCCAAGTGAAAATTGAGAGGCCCTGCTGATCGTGGCAATTTTCCGTCCGGTTACTTCATTTGTCCAGAGTTTGAAACCGACCAACGCTTGCTGAAGACCCTTGCAGCCTTTCTGAGAAGGTTCCTATCACTGCCATGGGGCATTTTCTGCACTTCGGAGATCACAGTGACCCCTACGTAAAGGACTTTGTTATGAAAACAAGGACACGGATGGTGGTTTCTGTGAACCCAGAAGAGGCCAAGTCTCTTCGCAGCAAATCTATTTTAGCAGCCATCACATTCGCCCCAATAAAGCACACAGGGAGAGTGGGAGAGGGCCTGATATCTGCAAGTCCTGTAAAGGTGACTGTATCACCAGTCTGGGCTTTGCACAGTGTGTATATAAAATTTGTTCACTGTTGGGGCGCCTGGGTGGCTCAGTCAGTTAAGCCTCTGACTCTTGGTTTCAGCTCAGGTCACCATCTCCCGGTGTCATGAGTTCGAGCCCCTCCCCCGTTGGCACTGTCTCTCAAAATAAATAAACAAACGTTAAAAAAAATGTTTAAAAAATAAAATAACATTTGTTCACTGTTGAGTGTAGGTAGATCAATCACGGATTCATGCCCTACATTCCATGAATGCCTGCGTGGCCCACACGGTTGATTACCTGCACAACAGCCATAGGGCTTTTTCTTTGCTAAGGGAGGCTGGATTTGCTTTCCCTATAGGGCAGAGCCACAGGGCTTGGAGAAGGTGGGCCCAGCGCCCAGTGAATTGTGACTGCTTTAAAAAAAATTGTAATAATCTCACTTTCCTTTACTAGAAGAATGGTCTTGACTCCCATTCAGTTTCGGCCAATGGCATATAAAAGAGAAGTGTGGGAAGAAAGCTCCTGAGAAAGTTTCTCCCCCTTGATAAAAAGAGATGGGCAGGGAGACCTCTGTCTCCTTTTCTTTCTGAGAGGGGTGTTTTCTCATGATGCGTCTGCTCTTGGCAGCCATTTTATAACCATGAGGAAAGATTTTTACAGAGAAGCCGATCCAGAATCTGAATAGCATGCACCTGCTGAACCAACCCTAGTACTGCCCATCTCTGATTTCCTTTTTACATGATAAAAGTAAGCCGTTTGGGTTTATGCAAATATTAGTTGCATATTCTGTTGCTTCCAGCCAAAAAGCATCCTTCCGACTACAGACTCCACTGTAGCCATTGGAAGCCCACAGGGTTGGGGGTGCCTGGATGGCTCAGTCAGTTAAGCGTCTGACTTCATCTCAGGTCATGGTCTCACGGTTCGTAGGTTCAAGCCCTGCAAGGGGCTCTGTGCTGATGGCTCAGAACGTGGAACCTGCTTTCGGTTCTGTGTCTCCCTCTCGCTGTCCCTCCCCTGCTTATTCTCTCTCTCTCAAGAACAAATAAGCATTTTTTTTTTTAATTTAGGAAAAAAAAAAGAAAAGAAAGCACACAGGGTTGATGTGGCGCCTGGGTGGCTCAGTCGGTTGAATGTCGGACTCTTGATTTCCGCTCGGGTCATGATCTCACAGTTTGTGAGTTCGAGCCCCGCGTCGGGCTCTGTGCTGACAGCTCGGAGCCTGGAGCCTGCTTCCGATTCTGTGTCTCCCTCTCTCTCTGCCCCTCCGCCGCTCACGCTCTCTCTCAAAAATAAATAAACATTAAAATAAATAAATAAATAAATAAACATTAAAAAAAATTTAGAATGGATGGTCAAGGAAGGCCTCTTTGAAGAAGTGAACATAGAGATGAGTCTTGGTGGAAAAGAAGCAGCCACCAGAGATCAAGAAGCAGAACCTTCCAGAGCTGGAGGAACAACAGGCACTCGGTCCGGAGAAGGGAGCGGACTTGGTGCATTCGAAGGCGGGAGCAAAATAAAAAGGTCAGCGGGGCCGGAACACAGAGGAAGAAGAAGTGGTATGAGATGCTGTCGGACAAGGAGGCAGTTTCTGCTGGACCGTGTGAGCCATCAGGAGCATTTGTCACACTGATCCTGCACAAACACCATCTGGTCATCTTTCAGGCTCCACGCTCATTCCTGAGGCTGTAGGTTTCACTTTTTCGCTTTCAGGCTTCTGTTTAGTTACACAAACATTGAGCGTTAATGCTAGGCACTGAGGGAGAAAGCGGGACGAATCAAAGACACTGTCCATCGCCTTCAGGAAAAAGGTGAAAGTCTAGCAAAGAATGTATTTGTGAGGGGGGCCTGGGTGGCCCAGTCAGCTAAGCGTCCGACTGTGGCTCAGGTCATGATCTTGTGGTTGATGGGTTCGGGCCCCGCATCGGGCTCTGCCTGCTTGGGATTCTCTCTGTCTCCCTCTCTCTGCCCCTCCCCGACTCGCTTTCTCTCAAAAAATAAACAAACATTAAAAAAAAGTTTAGGAAAAAAAAAACAATGTCTTTATGATACAAGGTAGTATGTAATAAAGACCATGCTTGAGGGAAAGGCTGGTGACATCGCATCCTGATTAGGGTCTCTGGATGGCTCCTTGAAGGAGGAGGTATTTAAGCTGGACCTTGAGGATGAGGAAGATTTGAACATGACTATACTCACATAGTAAAGGGAAAATGTAGAGGCAATCCTACAGCTTCCAGTAGGGCATTGTATCGGGTGATCTCTTTCCACACTTAGTAAATACGTTCAATTTCATCACACACGTATCTACCCTAATTGAACCTGAGATTCAAGTGCTCGAGATGCCTTTGAGCCCTTGACCTAGAAATTCCACTTCTATGAGTTATGAATTCATGCCACCCAGAAACTCTCACAGGTGAACTGAGATGCCTGCCTACAGATGCTCATTGTACCAGTGTTTGTAATAGCCAAGTACTAGAAACAACTTAAATATCCGTTCATAAGGGACTGCTCTATCTTCCATCCCTAGACCAGTGCCTGGCACACAGCACGTGCTCAAAAAATATTTGCTGAGTGAATGCGTGCGTCCATGCACGATTCATTCATACTAAGGAATTCTCTATAGTTATTTTTTAAAAAAGGAGGTATAGGGGCGCCTGGATGGCTCAGCCAGTTAAACGTCCAATTTCGACTCAGGTCGTGATCTCACGGTTTGTGAGTTCGAGTCCTGCACATCCGGTTTGCTACCTGCACAGAGCCTGCTTCGGATCTTCTGTCCGCCCCCCCCCAAACCCCTCCTCGGCTTGTGCTCTCTCTCTCTCAAAAATAAAATAAACATGGAAAAAAAAAAGAATGAGGTATATATGTATGTACTCATGTGGAAAAAGCTCCAAAAGATACTGATAGAACACGAGTTGCAAAGGGGGTGCCTGGCTGGCTCAGTTGGTAGAGCATGTGACTCTTGATCTCAGGATCTTGAGTTTGAGCCCCATGTTGGGCGTAGATTACTTTAAAAAAAAGAAAGAAAGGGGGGCGCCTGGGTGGCGCAGTCGGTTGAGTGTCCGACTTCAGCCAGGTCACCATCTCACAGTCCATGAGTTCGAGCCCCGCGTCAGGCTCTGGGCTGATGGCTCAGAGCCTGGAGCCTGTTTCCGATTCTGTGTCTCCCTCTCTCTCTGCCCCTCCCCTGTTCATGCTCTGTCTCTCTCTGTCCCAAAAATAAGTAAACGTTGAAAAAAAATTAAAAAAAAAAGAGAGAAAGAAAGAAAGAAATTTAAGAAAGAAAAGAAAAGAAAACACATGGCCCTTGGCTCAAAAGGTGTTTTGAATTTAAGACAACGGTAGAGGGGCACCTGAGTGGCTCAGTCGGTTGAGCAGACGACTTCGGCTCAGGTCAGGAGCTCACAGTTCATGGGTTCGAGCCCTGCGTCGGGCTCTGTGCTGACAGCTCAGAGTCTGGAGCCTGCTTCGGATTCTGTCTCCGTCTCTCTCTCTCTCTCTGCTGCTCCCCTGCTCATGCGCTCTCTCCGCCCACCCCTCACACCCAAACATAAATAAACATAAAAAATTGAAAAAAAAAAAAAAAAGAAGAAGAAGAAGACGATGACAGAAGAACATTAACCAAGCAAGGGCCCGATCTGAGTGTGGAGTCCCATGCCACTCTGCACAGGCTGCACACCCATGAGGCCAACGGTCTATGTTGCTTCTCCTGGAATCCTGGTGGGTTTTTGACTGACAGAGGGACATAACGTGACTTCTGAGGCTCCTCATAAAAAGTGATACATTGTCTCTCTGGCTCTTTTGGACCCCTTTAGAGCCCTGGGCTGCCATTATAAGCAGTCTGTCAAGGGGCGTTTGGGTGGCTCAGTCGGTTAAGCGTCTGACTCTTGATTTCAACTCTGGTCATGATCTCACGGTTCATGAGTTCAAGCCCCACGTCGGGCTCTGTGCTGACCGTGAGGAGCCCGCTTGGGATTTTCTCTCCCTCCCTCTCTCTCTTTGCCCCTCCCCTGCTTGCACACACTCTCTCTCTCTCTCTCAAAATAAATACATAAACATAAAAAAAAAAAAAAGCAGTCTATCTTGAGGCCACCATGAGATGAGGAAGCCCGGACTAGCCCATGTGGAGAGGGCACTCGGAGAGGCCCTGAAACTATCTGAAGTGACGAGACCCCTGGCCTGCGCCCTGCTGCTTCGGTGCCCCTGCCATTTCAGCTGCGCTCACCACCTGACCACAGTCACATGTGAGCCTCTGAGCCTCGCCCATCTAGCCCAGCTCTTCCTGAAATTCCTGACCCACGGAAACCATGAAAGATCATACAATAAGTGCCGTTCTTTTAGGCCAGTAAGTTTTGAGGCGATCTGTTATATAACAATTGTGTCTGAATGTGTGAAACTTGTTTGCATCCTGTTTCTTTTTTCAACTAGTCTCTACACCCAACGTGGGGCTCAAACCCACGACCCTGAGATCAAGAGTCGCATACTCTATCAACTGAGCCAGCCAGGGGCCTCTGCTGGGTCCTGTTTCAATCAAACCAGCGTTAAGAGAATTTTGAGGCAATAGGAAATCTTTGAACAAGGACTGGATGTTAAATGATATTAAGGAATAATTGTTAATTTTATTACATATGACCATGGCATGACGGTTATGTTAAAAAGCAGTCTTCATAGATTCGAGATGCAAACTGAAGTGTTTACAAATGCAACAACATGATGCCTAGAATTTGCTCTAAAATACCACAGAAAGTGCCAAGACCATTCAATGGCGGCGGGGGGGGGGGGGGGGTTGCGGGGATGGTCTGTTCACCAAGTGGTCCTGAGACAACCAGATCTCCACATACAAAAGAATGAAATTGGTCCCCTACCTCACTCCATATATAAAAATTAACTCAAACCAATGATCTCACTAGAAGAGCCCAAACTGTAAGACTCTTAGAAGAAAACATAAGAATGTATCTTTATGACTTGGGATTTGGCAATGGATTCTTAGATTTGATACCAAAAGCATGAGTGCCAAAAGAAAAAATAGATAAATTGGACTTCATCAAAATTAAAAACTTTTGTGCATCCAAGTACATCATCAAGAAGGTAAAGAGAAAACCCATCGAATGGGAAAAATGTTTGCAAAGTATGTATCCAATAAGATTTTAGTATCCAGAATGTACAAAGAATTATTTTTTAAATGTTTTAATGTTCATTTATTTTTGAGAGAGAGAAAGAGGGAAAGGGAGAGAGAGAGAGAGAGAACACGAGTAGGGGAGGGGTGGAGACAGAGTAGGGCGGAAGATCCGAAGCCGGCTCTGAGCTGACAGCAGAGAGCCTGATGCGGGGCTCAAACTCATGAACCATGAGATCGTGACCTGAGGCACAGTTGGATGCTTAACTGCCTGACCCACCCAGGCACCCCCAGAATGTACAAAGAACTCTTATAACTCAACCAGAAAAAGGCAAACAAGCAATTAAAAAATGGGCAAAGGACTTGAATAGACATTCCTCCAAAGAAAGTAACAAGTGTTGGCCAGGATGTGCAGAAATTGAAATCCTCATACATCGCTAGTGGCAATATAAAATGGTGTTGTTGCTATGGAAAAAAAACGTTTGGGGGCGCCTGGGTGGCGCAGTCGGTTGAGCGTCCGACTTCAGCCAGGTCACGATCTCGCGGTCCGTGAGTTCGAGCCCCGCGTCAGGCTCTGGGCTGATGGCTCAGAGCCTGGAGCCTGTTTCCGATTCTGTGTCTCCCTCTCTCTCTGCCCCTCCCCCGTTCATGCTCTGTCTCTCTCTGTCCCAAAAAAAACCACAAACAAACAAACAAACAAACAAAAAAACGTTTGGCAATTCCTAAAAAAAATTCAACATACAGGGACACCTGACTGGCTCAATCAGTAGAGCATGTGACTCTTGATCTCGGGGTCATGAGTTTGAGCCCCACATTGGGTGTGGATGTTACTTAAAAAACATCTAGAATGGGGGCGCCTGGGTGGCTCAGTCGGTTAAGCATCCGACTTCGGCTGAGGTCATGATCTCACGGTTTGTGAGTTCGAGCCCCTCGTCAGGCTCTGTGCTGACAGCTTGGAGCCTGGAGCCTGCTTCGGATTCGGTGTCTCCCTCTCTCTCTTCCCCTCCCCCACTCATGCTCTGTCTCTCTCTGTCTCAGAAATAAACATTAAAAAAAATAAAACCAAAAAAACAAAAAAACCTAGAATTACCATATAATCAAGCAGTTCCAATCCTAGGTACATATCCAAGAGAAATAAAAGCATATGTCCATAGAGATACCTGCATGTGAATGTTTAGAGCAGCATTATTTGTAACAGTCAAAAGATGGAAACAACCCAAATGTCCATCAGTAGATGAACAGATAAAAAAAATTGTGGTACAGCCACATAATGAAATATCTTCAGCCATAAAAAGGAATGAATTACTGATACATGTTACAACTTGGATGAGCCTTGAAAACATTGTGCTAAATGGTAGAAACCAGACGCACAAGATCAAATATTGCATGATTCTTTTTCTATGAAATACCCAGAAAAGGCAAATCCATAGAGACAGGAAGCAGGTTAGTGGTTGCTAGGGAGTGGCAGAGGGGGAAATGGGGAGTAATTACTTAACAGGTATGAGGTGTTCTTCTGGGATGACAAAAAGATTTTGCAATTAGAGAGAGGGGGTGGAGAATGTACTGAATTTAAATGATTAACTGCAGAATATCATTCAACCTTAAAAAAAGAAGGAAATCCTGTCACATGATATAATGTGGATGGACCTTGACACATTACATGGAGTGAAATAAGTCAGTCTCACACACACACACACACACACACACACACACACACCCTACTGTATGACTCCATTTATTTGAGACGTCTAGGTGGTCAAAATTATGGGAACAAAAAGTAGAATGGTGGTTGTCAGGGGCTGAGGGGGTGAAGGGAAAGGAATGGAGAGTTGTTCAATGGGCGTAGAGTTTTAGTTTTCCTAGATGAAAAGATTCTAGAAATCTGTTACACACACAACAATGAGAATATAGTTAACACTACTGAATGGCACACTTAAAAATGGCTACAGTTGGTGGGGGAGCCTGGTGGCTCAGTTGATTGGGCATTGACTTCAGCTCAAGTCATGATCTCATGGTTCGTGAGTTCAAACCCCGCACCAAGCTCTCTGCTGTCAGCACAGAGCCTGCTTCAAATCCCCTGTCCGCCCCCCCCCCCTCTGGCCCTCCCCAGCTCACATTCTCTCTCTCAAAAATAAATACACATTTTTTTTAAAAAATGGTTAAGAGGGTAAATTTTATAGTATGTGCTTTTTATCGCGATTAATTTTTCTAACATCGACTCCGTGCCCAACGTGGGGCTTGAACTCAATGACCCTGAGATCAGGAGTCACATGCTCTACCGACTGAGCCAGCCAGGCGCCCCTCACAAGTTTTTAATTTATTTTATTTTATTTTTTTTTCAACGTTTTTTATTTATTTTTTTGGGACAGAGAGAGACAGAGCATGAACAGGGGAGGGGCAGAGAGAGAGGGAGACACAGAATCGGAAACAGGCTCCAGGCTCTGAGCCATCAGCCCAGAGTCTGACGCGGGGCTCGAACTCCCGGACCGCGAGATCGTGACCTGGCTGAAGTCGGACGCTTAACCGACTGCGCCACCCAGGCGCCCCCAAGTTTTTAATTTAAAAAATGGTTAATTTTATGTTATATGGAATTCAGCTAAATTAAAAAAAATAGCACAGCAAAAAAAGGGGGGGGGGATGGTAGACGAAACAAGATTAGCAAAAAGCCAGTAACGGTCGAAGCTGGGTGATGGGTACATGAGGATTCTGTATACGTACTATTCTTTCTGCCTTTGTGTACGTTGTAGATAAAATTTTCCAGAATTGAACACAGAGAGGGGCGCCTGGGTGACTCAGTCAGCTGACCATCCGACTGGTGATTTCGGCTCAGGTCACCATCTCAGGGTTCGTGGGATCCAGACCCACATCGTGGGGCACCATGCAGACAGTATGGTGCCTGCTCTGGGTTCTCTTTCTCCCTCCCTCTCTTTCCCTCCCCTGCTCATGCTGTCTCTCTCTCTCAAAATAAATAAGCATTGTAAATAATGGTTCTTTAAAAATAAATAAATAGATAAACAAACAAGTAAAATAGAGAAAGCATGTTGGTAAAATAGTAGCAATAAAATACATACTGTCTGTTTTCAGACATTTCCTTGGTCTAAAAGTTTAAAGTTAATTATACACTGGTAAATTGCTAGTATGTGCTAGTTTGGAGTGAACAATGGCATAAATAAGTAAGTAAGTAAGTAAGAAAGTAAATAAGTAACTGACAAGGAGGCCAGAGAGTGTTGGGAACAATGATGTCTAAGGGAACATATTCATATAGTTGTTCTTACGATGTGGTAATCTGCCTTTTAAAATGGCGTGCTGTGCCCAAGAACTGCTGAAAGCTTGTAAAAGATCACCAGGAGAATGAAAACATGATAGTCAGGGAATTAATGCATAGGGGGTATTTACCACCTAAACGTCACGCTGAAATTCATTGTCCTCCCCAGTGACTGCATTTTCTGTGACATTCAGAAATACTTATTAAATGCATGCACCATCAGGGCCTCCCTACTGAGCAATTCTAGAGAAGGCCAATCACATCCTAGACTATTCGAATGGCTCCCTGCCACCACCTCCCCCCCCCCCCAGAAGTGTGGGGACAGTCTATTTAGCAAGTGGCCTTGTGCTGGATAAACTCATCCTCCTCGCTCCCCAGGGATACTTGGGTTGAGAGAAAAGTTACGAACAAGTGAATAAATAAACAAAATAAACCAAAACCAGACTCTTACAGGCCTCATAAGGCCTGAGTCTCACAAAAACGAGTGTAAACAATTAGAGCCTTTGATTTCTCAAAACTCAGAAGCTGAATTATCTGGAGTGAAATAATAATGGTTTCTGAAACCGCTGAATTAAAGAGTAGCTGTATGTTGTCGAGCAAGGTGTTTGTGTTCCTCTCTCTTCCCCAATGAATCTATTCAGAATGGTTCCTTCAGAATAAGCTACAATTAAAAAAATATATATATATGAGGTGATGGTTACATGTATATACACATATATTAATATATATATAACAAGTGTGCTTTATTATTTATAAATGTAGCTTAATAAAGTTGAATGTGTGCATATATATATATATACAAAATATATTTATATACTGTATATGTGTGTATAAACACTATATATATATTCACTATATACATAGATGATAGATGATAGAGGATAGGTAGAGATATAGATATTCGTGTGTGTGTGTGTGTGTGTGTGTGAATGTTGGCATGCCTGAAGGCTCAGTCTTTGGACTTCTTTAGCTATTCTTGCATCCCTTGATGATCTGTCTTGTTTTTTTCAATGTTTATTTATTTATTTTGAGAGAGGCAGAGAGTGATCAGGGGAGCGGCAGAGAGAGAGAGAGAATCTCAAGCAGGCTCCTCACTGTCAACACAGAGCCCAACTGAAAGATCAGGACTTGAGCCGAAATCAAGAATCACATGCTCAACCGGCTGAGCCACCCAGGCACCCCTCCTTGATGGTCTATCTTATCCAGTGTTCATGACTTTATATTCCATCTGTACTAGCACTGTCCAATAGAAATATAATGTGAGCCTCATATATCATTTAAACTCGATTAGCCAAGGGGCACCTGGCTAGCTCAGGCAGTAGAGCATATGACTCCTGATCACGGGGTTGTAAGTTCGAGCCCCACATTGGTATAGGGATTATGTAAAAATAAAATCTTTAGGGGCGCCTGGGTGGCTCAGTTGGTTAAGCATCCGACTTTTGACTCAGTCATGATTTCACGGCTCGTGAGTTGCAGCCTCACGTCGGGCTCTGTGCGGACAGCTCAGAGCCTGGAGCCTGCTTCGGATTCTGCGCGTCCCTCTCTCTCTGCCCCTTCCCTGCTCACACTCTGTCTCTCCCTCTTAAAAATAAATAAATGTTTTTTAAAAGTTAAAAAAAATCTTCTACTAGACATGATCAAACAGTTAAAAAAAAAAACCCACAACAGGTGAAAATAATTTTCTTTAAGATTTTTTAAAAAGTAAGCTAGCTCTACACCCAGCGTGGATCTTAAACTCACAACCCCGAGATCGAGAGTCACGTGCTCTACCGACTGAGCCAGGGAAGCGCCCCTCGATGCATTTTCTTTAACCCAATACAGGTTGTGCCCACTATGTTAGAGGAGAACATTGCCCTAAGTGAGATTTGTCATAAGCCAAAATGGCATAAAGCAAAGAAGCAATTGCCATTAATTTATACGGAAAAAGGTTTGAGTGTTCCCAGACCTCAAAACAACCCGTCTTGGGCTTTTGTGATACCGTAGAACACATTTTGCTAATGGATGCACAAAATAAGTGGAGACAGAGCACAGATTCTCACAGACACAGCTCAAAGCTACGGCTGCTGAGATGCCGAGATGCCGAGATGCCGAGTGCTCTCCCAGGGAAGGGGCTTGGTGGGGCCACTCTCACGGTTTGGGGTGCACTGCCCCGATAACAGCTCACTGCCAAGCAAATGCAGTGTTCACCCTTTTTGCCTTGTCTGGTAAAAGAGAAAATCCTTGGACTTCTTTCAGTTAGCGAAAGGAGGTCCCAACGCAGGTTTTTAGTAAAAGCCAAGCGGCGGGACGCGACCTTTCGAAAGGCAAGGGAAAGCCGTCCATCCAAAATGCAGTTTCAATGTGTGATTAATATAAAGTAAATATTCGTGAGATATTTTACTTTCGTTTTTTTTCTGTGTTGTCTTTGAAGTCCAGTGTGCGTACGGGGCGCCTGGGGGGCTCGGTGGGGTAAGTGTCAGACTCTTGATATCGGCTCATGTTGAGATCCCGCAGTTCGTGGCATCGAGCCCCGCACTGGGCTCTGCGCGGGCAGCGTGGAGCCTGCTTGGGATCCTCTCTCTCTCTCTCTCTCTCTTCCCCTCCCGACTTGCACCGTCTCTGTGTCTCTCAAAATAAATAAATAAACTTAAAAAAAAAAAACCAACAAATCTAGTGTGTGTTTTATACTTAACGGCCCCTCTCAGTTTGGATTGGCCAGGTTCCAAGCATTCAATGGCCACGTGTACAGATCTGTAACCTGACAGCTTCCAAACTTACTTCCCCAGCTCAGGTCTCCCCCCCAAACCTACTCTCTTTCTCTTACATGGCTCCAACCTGGTGGCTTCAAATCCTGGTGGCTCTACCTTCCAATTACCGGGCCATTTCTCACCACCGTGACTGCCAATACGCCGGTCCAAAGCACCATCATCTCCTACTAGGGAATGCGTCAGCTTCCTGAATGGTGTCCTCGCTGGTAGCCTTGGCTCCTTCAGATTGTTCACACCCCAGCAGCCAGGATGGCCCTGTTACGGTTGACCCTTGAATGGCGCGGAGGAGAGGGGAGCCAACCCCACAAAGTTGAAAATCCATGTGACCTTTGACTCCCCCAAAACTTAACTACCAATGGCCTACTGTTGACTACAAGCCTGATGGATGGCATAAAGAGTCGATTAACACACATGCTGTATGTTATATGTATTACGTACTGTGTTCTTACAAAGAAGTAAGCCACAGAAAAGGAAATGTTGGGGCGCCCAGGTGGCTCAGTTGGTTGAAGCTCCAACTCTTGATTTCGGCTCAGGTCATGATCTCCTGGTTTGTGGCTTCGAGCCCCAAGCTGGGCTCCTCGCTGACAGTGCAGAGACTGCTTGGAATTCTCTCTCTCTCTCTCTCTCTCTCTCAAAAAAAATATCTACCCCCCAAACCAAGAGCACACTGTATACACTGTATTTTAGCCAACTTGACAGTAAATTATATTTAAAAAGTAAAAATAAATAAAATAAAATACAATTGCACCCACCTCCACCCCCAGATTCCTTCTTTTTTCCCCTTCCCTGTTTGATATTCTCCCTGAAGTACTTATTACCTACATCTTTTGTTTGCCTCTCCCCCGTAGATTATAAGCTCTGTGCGAGCAGGGGCGCCTGGGTGGCTCAGTATGTTAAGTGTCCGACTTCGGCTCAGGTCATGATCTCCCGATCTGTGGGTTTGAGCTCCGCATCGGGCTCTGTGCCGACAGCTCAGAGCCTGGAGCCTGCTTCAGATTCTGTGCCTCCCTCTTTCTCTGCCCCTCCCCTGCTCATGCTCTGTCTGTCTCTCTCTCTCTCTCTGAAAGATAGATGAACGTTAAAATTAAAAAAAATTTTTTTTAAAGAGTCAGACGCTTAACTGACTGAGCCATCCAGGTACCCCATATATATTTTTTAAGATTTTTAAAAAGTAATCTCTACACCCAACGTGGGGCTCAAACTTACAACCCCGAGATCAAGAGTTGCACGTTGTACCAACTGAGCCAGCCAAACATCACACACTGTTCTTGTTTTTAAACAAGATTTAAAAATTCTTTTCATTTAAGATTTTTTTTAATTAAAAAAAAAAATCTTTTTGAGGGAGAGAGAGGGGCTGCAAGTGAGCAAGGGGCAGAGAGACTATCCCAGGAAGGGCAGAGGGAGAGAGAGAGAAAGAGAAGCGGGGCTCACCCAAAGCGGGGCTCATGCTTTCCCAAAGCGGGGCGCGAGCTCACCCAGTGTGGTACTCGAACACACGAACCGTAAGATCATGACCCGAGCCAAAGTCAAATGCTTAACAACCAAGCCACTCAGGCGCCCTAATGTAAACATTTTTGAACATTGACTTTTATGTCACATTTTATAACAAAACTTAATAAAAATCTCTGAGCTGGGGCGCCTGGGTGGCGCAGTCGGTTAAGCGTCCGGCTTCAGCCAGGTCACGATCTCGCGGTCCGTGAGTTCGAGCCCGGCGTCGGGCTCTGGGCTGATGGCTCAGAGCCTGGAGCCTGTTTCCGATTCTGCGTCTCCCTCTCTCTCTGACCCTCCCCCGTTCTCTCTCTGTCCCAAAAATAAATAAACGTTGAAAAAAAAATTAAAAAAAAATCTCTGAGCTTAATATATTTTGTTTTTCATAAATTAAAAATAAAGGCACCTGGTCGGCTCAGTTGGTAGAGCACGTAACTCTTGATCTCAGGGTTGTGAGTTTGAGCCCCATGTTGGATGTGGAGATCAAAATTTTTGAGAGAGAGAGAGAGAGAGAGAGAGGCAGAGAGAGAAAGGGACAGAAGATCCGAAGTGGGCTCTGTGCTGGCAGCGGTGAGCCGTATGTGGGGCTCAAACCCACAAACCTTGAGATCATGACCTGAGCCAAAGTCAGAGGCTCAACCGATTGAGCCACCCAGGCATCTCTAGTGTGGAGATTACTTTTAAAAAATAATAGAGTCAAGGGGCACCTGGGTGGCTCAGTCAGTTAAGCCTCTGACTCTTGTTTTGGCTCCAGTCATGATCTCATCGTTCATGGGTTCCAGCCCCGTGCTGGGCTCTGTGCTGATAATGTGGAGCCTGCTTGGGTCTCTCTCTCTCTCTCTCTCTCTCTCTCTCTCTCTCTCTCTCTCTCCCCTTTCCCTGCTTGCTCTCTATCCCTCTTTGTCAAAATAAATAAACATTTTTAAAAATTTTTATTTATTTATTTAAATGTTTTTTATTTTTGAGAGAGAGACAGAGCTCTAACAGGGCAGGGGCAGAGAGAGAGAGAGAGAGAGAGAGAGAGAAGGAGACACAGAATCCAAAGCAGGCTCTGGGCTCCGAGCTGTCAGCACAGAGCCCGACGTAGGGCTCGAACCCACAAACTGTGAGATCATGATCTGAGCCAAAGTCAGACGCTCAACCGACCGAGCCATCCTGGCGCCCCATCATTAAATAAAATAATAATGATGATAATAATAATAAAAGCTTTAAAAAGAAATAAAAATAATTTAATCTTCTAAATATGCTACCATTGGTATTTTGGCATCTTATACAATTTCTAAAGCCTGTGAATCAAATCACAATCTTTTCTTGAAGCAATCAATTTTCCAGAAAACATGTTTGGTTTTTGGCTGTCTACTTTAATTCAAATGGGCATTATGTCTTGAGCTCCTGGTGGAGTTCTGGTCACATATGATAATTTTAAGAGTGTCCCTTGGTCACATACATGTGGGAAATGCTGTTCGGTCTATTACCTTGTAGAAACTACTCTGTCTCCTTGGCCCTTTACTTAATTTTCTAGACTTCCGCCAGCTTGATGACTTATTCTGGTTATTTGCTCTTCTCCCGATTTGTTAACGTAGGAAAGCCCGAATCTTTCCACACCAAGTGCTTTGCCATTGTATTGCTTTTCCCCTAGTAGTTAGGGAGCGATTTTCAATTTTTCCTCTGAGAGAATATATTTTTTGTATCTAATCCTTGATGGTTATTGACTTTGGCTTCATGTTTCTCTCGAAAGGGCTGAAAACGTCTACTGAGTCAGTGTATTTTTAAGTCTTTATCCTCCTCAGAGTGCTCCATGTGAAAAGCTTTGTGAAATTTTCTTTTTTTTTTAAGTTTATTTATTTAAGTCATCTCTACAACCAACGTAGGGCTTGAACCCACGGCCCCGAGATCGAGCGTTTCATCTTTTTCCGCAATTGTGACTGGTAGTTCATTTGAAACCTCGGGGCTGGGATCAATCTAAATGTTCAATTCTTTCCTCATATCCTCCTTGCAAAAAATTACAGATATATAATATGCATACCTATCGTTATGTATATATCAAATGTGTGCGTATGTTTGTACATATTTGTTCACTGTGGCAGATTTTGAATAGTCTGTTAATTAGTATGGTGAATGATGAAAATATATTCCATTATGCATACGTATGGTTATGGTCTGAATGTTTGTGTCCCCCCCCCCCGCCCCAGATTCTTATGTTGAAATCCTAATGTTCAGCGTGATGGTATTAGAAAGTGGGGCTTTTGGGGATTGGTTAGGTCATGAGAGCAGAGCCCTCATGAGTGGAATTAGTGTTCTTTCTAAAATTTTTTTGTTGTATTTTATTTTATTTTTAGAGACAGAGTGCGAGTGGGGGAGGGGCAGAGGGCAAAAGAGAGAGAGAGAGAATCTTAAGCAGGTTCCATGCTCAGTATGGAGCCTGACACTGGGCTTGATCTCACAACCCTGGGATCATGACCTGAGCCAAAATCAAGAGTCAGATGCTCAACCGACTGAGCCACCCAGGGGCCCTGGGATTAGTGTTCTTTTTTTTTTTTCAACGTTTTTTTATTTTTTAATTTTTTTTTTATTTTTGGGACAGAGAGAGACAGAGCATGAACGGGGGAGGGGCAGAGAGAGAGGGAGACACAGAATCGGAAGCAGGCTCGAGGCTCTGAGCCATCAGCCCAGAGCCCGACGCGGGGCTCGAACTCACAGACTGCGAGATGGTGACCTGGCTGAAGTCGGACGCTTAACCGACTGCGCCACCCAGGCGCCCCAAGGGATTAGTGTTCTTATAAAAGAGACCCCACAAACCTCCATAGTCCCTTCTTCCACGTGAGGACACAATGAGAAGTCTGCATTCCAGGAGAGGGCCTTCACCCAACCATGCTGGCTGGCACCTTGAACTCAGACTTCTAGTCCCCGGAACCGTGAGCAATGAATTTCTTTTGTTTATGAGCCTGTGGTATTTTGTCACAGCAAAAAAAAAAAAAAAAAAAAGGAAAAAGAGAAAAAAAAGAGACACATGCACACACAGAAGTAAATATACATATATTCGTACACACATGCATATGTGTGAATATTATGTATGTGTATACATAGGGTTGGTGTAAATATTTCCCATGCGAGTTTGTCTACTTCCACTACATGTGTACTTATCCATAAACAATCTATAGTATCTCCCCTCCGTTCCATTGCCTATTTTCTAGAATGAATCGGCTACCACTGCCTCTCCTTCCTTTGACACTTGTTCCTCAGCTGCCTGCCACCTGGTCTCTCATCACTGCCTGACACAATCTTCTTGCCTGCAAGTGTTCACCATGTTCAGTAACCTTTCCCCAGTCCTCACTGCCTGGCTCAGCACTGTGTCTTGCTCTTTTCCTCGGGAGTCTCTTCTCCGTGAAGGGCTTATATGAAAGCAAGCAAGAGGGAAGGAAGGAAGGGGAAAGAAAGAAAGAAAGAAAGCAAGAAAGAAAGAAAGAAAGGAGGGAGGGAAGGAAAGAAGGAAGGAGGGAAGAGGGAGGGAAGGAAGGAGAAAGAAAGAAAGAAGGAAAGAAAAGAAGGAAGAAGAAAGAAAGAAAAAGAAAGGAAGGAAGGAAAAAAGGAAGGAAGGAGGGAAGAAAAAGAAAACAAAGGCTCGTGTGGCCTGATCCCGGTGACGTGAAAGGGTGGGCTTCAGGGCCAGTGTCCTGCTTTGCCACTCCCTGTACACAGGCCAGTTTCCTGTCCCGACCTCTGGCTTCTCACATCCTAATGTGTGTTTCTTAGCTGGATGTTCTGCTGTTTCTTTAAGCTGAACATGCCCGAAATATACCTCCTTATCTTCTACAAAGCCAGCTTCTCCAGCTTCTCCTTTTCTGTCAATGACATCATCACCAGACACGAAACCTGAGTCATCTTGGACTCCTCTCTTGACTTCAAACCCACATGCACCCAGTCTTGTTGGTTCTTTAAAAAAAAAAAAATGTTTTGGATTTGTGAAATATTTCAAACACGTAAAAAAGGATCAGAAAATAAACGCCTATTTAATCACAGCTCAGACATGACAAATCCTAATATTTTCCAATATGGGCTTCAGAGATTTTCTTTTTCTTTTTTCTTTAAAAGTTTTGTTCCATGGGGCGCCTGGGTGGCGCAGTCGGTTAAGCGTCCGACTTCAGCCAGGTCACGATCTCGCGGTCTGCGAGTTTGAGCCCCGCGTCAGGCTCTGGGCTGATGGCTCAGAGCCTGGAGCCTGTTTCCGATTCTGTGTCTCCCTCTCTCTCTGCCCCTCCCCCGTTCATGCTCTGTCTCTCTCTGTCCCAAAAATAAATAAATGTTGAAAAAAAAATTAAAAAAAAAATAAAAAAAATAAAAGTTTTGTTCCATGGGGCGCCTGGTTGGCTCCGTGGGAAGAGCGTGCCGCTCTTGATCTCGGGGTTGTGAGTTCGAGCCACATGTTGGGTGTAGAGATGACTTAAATACATTTTACATACATAAATACATAAATAAATAAATAAAATTTTGGTTCCAGTTTTTTTTTTTATTTTTTAAGATTTTAGTTTTGTAAGTAATCTCTACCCTCAACGTGGGGCTCAAACCTACAACCCTGAGATCAAGAGTCGCATTCTCTACCGAAGGATGTACATGTTTCCTTGTGCACCTGTGTAAAAGTGTCTCTGGAGTTTGGAGAGCCAGGACCATCCTTACCTTTCCCATGAACTAGCGATTTGTGAAAATTCCCTTTTCTCCTTATCCTCATGACTGTTCTTATCAGACTTCCTTCCGAAAGCATTCACATTCTGTTTTTATATTTAAGTATTTAGTTATCCCGGGATTTATTTTCGTGCGTGGCGTGTTAGTGATGTAACCTTATCAATCTCTTCCATTTGGACAACCGATTTTTCCAGAAGCATTTAATAACGAACAGTCCATCCTGTCTCTCCTCTTATTTATAGCCAGCTCAGTCATGTAGTAAGTTTCCGGATATGACAGTCTGTCCTGGTTTCTCTGTTCCATTCCATTGAAACGCTTATCTATCAGGGCGCCTGGGTGGCTCAGTCGGTTAAGCGTCCGACTTTGGCTCAGGTCATGATCTCACACTCGGTGGGTTCGAGCCCCGCTTCGGGCTCTGTGCCGACAGCTCGGAGCCTGGAGCCTGCTTCCCTCTCTCTCTGCCCCTCCCCGACTCATACTCTGTCACTCTCTCAAAAAGAAGTAAACATTAAAAAATTAATTAAAAAGAAAAGAAAGGTAAATTAAAGCAATAATTAAATATCATTTCTTACCCGTAAACTAGCAAACATTTTTTCGAAGTGAGACTGTTGGTGAGTTAGAAATTCCTGTTTATTGTTGGTGCTTCTTTTTATTTGTTTTAAATATTATTATCATTATTATTTAGTTTAGAGAGAGAGTGTGAGCAGGGGAGAGGGGCAAGGGGAGAGAGAGATAGTCCTAAACAGGCTCCACGCTCAGCACAGAGCCCGAATTGGGGCTCAACGTGGGGCTCGATCCCATGACCCTGGGATCATGACCTGAGCCGAAATCAAGAGTCGGACACTCAACCAAGTGAGGCACCCAGGCGCCCTTCGGTGCTTATCTTAAGTAAAGGGATGTGATAGTGCGGGGAATGTTTGAAATACTCACTCGTGGCCGCCCATCACCTTTGGAACAGCATTTCTGTTCACGTTACCAGGTTTAGCAAATAGAAACATAAGACACCTGGTTACCTTTGAATTTCAGAGAAACCACAAATAATTTTTAAGCGTAGGTATGTCCCACAAATGTTTGGGATGCGCGGATGTTAACTATTATTCTGGCAGCCTTAATTTCTATTTTTGTGGAAATTCCGAGTTTCCAAGCCCTGCGTCAGATTCTCAGGCTCTTGCGCTAGCCTGGAAGCAGGTGACCTCACCCCTGCTTTCGGGAGACTTAGATTTGACAGTGAGGGTGGTAATTAAACCAGACTCTCCGTGGAGCTTCTCTTTTTGCTGACATAGATGATGAAAGGAGAGATTCTGCTTTTTCCTGGTGCTGGTGACAGTGTAGGGCAGTGGGGTTTTGTATAGTGAGGTTCAAAGCCCTTGTATATGTACATCTCCAGAATGTGCCATTTCCTTAGGCCGTGATATCTTTTTCATCAAGCTTGTTCAGTGACCTGGTTTCAGGCATCGTTTCTGGCAGTTTAGACTTGATTATCCAGTCCTGCCAACAATTCTGTGAAAAACTCCATATTCCTTAGTCAACTCCTTTCCTGCTTAACCTTCCAGAGTCAGCTTCTATTGCTTGTGATTAAGAATCCTGACTGATCGGGGCGCCTGGCTGGCTGAGGCGGTGGAGGGAGCGACTCTTGATCTCAGGGGTGTGGGGTTCTAGCCCCACGTTCGGTGGGGAGATTATTTAAAAATAAAATCTTGGGGCGCCTGGGTGGCTCAGTCTGTTAAGCATCCAACTCTTGATTTCTGCTCAGGTCATGATCGTAAGGTCATGGGATCAAGCCCCAAGTGAGGCTCCATGCTGACTGTGGAGCCTGCTTATAATTCTCTCTCTCCTTCTGCCCCTCTCCCCTGCTAGTACTGTCTCTCTCTCTCTCTGTCTCTCAAAATAAAAAAAAAAATAATAAACTTTAAAAAATGTGCATATTGAGTCCCCATTCTAAAACATTTACCTAAGTGTGCACTCTGTAATGTGGACAAAATTTTTTGCACAAAGGTGTTCATCTAAGAGGGACGCCTGGGTGGCTCAGTCAGTTAAGCATCTGACTTCAGCTCAGGTCATGATCTCACAGTTCATGGCTTTGACTTCTGCGTCAGACTCTGTGTCTCCCTCTCTCTCTGCCCCTCCCCCGCTTGCTCTTTCTCTCTCTCTCTCTCTCTCTCTCTCTCTGTCTCTCTCAAAAATAAACATAAAAAAAAAGAAAATTGAAAAACTGGAAACAGTCTAAACCTCTAACATCTAATTCTAGGAATCAAGACTCTGTTCTAGAAATCATTAAATGGAATCATTAGGAGAATATTTAAGGACACAAAAAATGCTGTAATATTAAGGGACAAAATGAAGATAAAAATTTACATATGTAGTATGATCTCTATTGTGTAAAAACAAACAAACAAACAAACAAACAAACGGCAGGGAAAAAAGCTGGAAGAAAATTTGCCAAGATGGGGCTGCTCTGGGTCATCAGCTTATTTTTTTCCTGCCTTTTTTTTAATACTTTTCATTTGATTTGTTACACAATGAATAAGAATTACTCCTGTAGGAGCACCTGGCTGGGTCAGTCAATGGAGTGTGTGACTCTTGATCTTGGGTTGTGAGTTCGAGCCCCATGTTGGGTGTAGAGAAGACTTAAAAATAAAATCTTAAAAAAAAAAAAAGTGGGGCACCTGGGTGGCTCAGTCGGTTAAGCATCCAACTTTTGGTTTTGGCTCAGGTCATGGTCTGCGTTTCGTGGGTTTGAGCCCCGCACTGGGCTCTGTGCTGACAGTGGGGAGTCTGCTTGGGATTCTCTCTCTCTCTCTTTCTCTCTCTCTCCCTCTGTCTCTGCCCCTCCCCAGCTTGATCTCTCTGTCTCTCTCGAAACGAATAAATAAACTCAAAAATTTTTGAAAACAGAAAAGAAAGAATTACTCTTGTAGTCATAAAAAGAAATCTCTTCTCTAACCCTATTGGATCATCTATATCTTACCAGGCAGACACATTTGCCTTGTGTAAACAGTCCGTGGGGGTGGGGATTCTGTAGGCATGGGAGGTGACATCCTGAGTCAGGCCGTGAGAACACAAGAGCAAAAGAGCTCACTGCTTCTTTCAAAACCGTTCACAACAGAACTCCCGGAAAAATACCCCAAGCCCCTTGGAGTAATGTCTCACTTTGATTGAGTCTCATTATTTGCTTTTCACTTGTTTAGGAGCCCCTGACTCCCTTCTGGCATCCTTTTTGGGGGATCCCTCCTGTATGAGGTGGAAAAGCCTAGCCAGGCAGCTCTAAATATTAGAATCTGGTTAACAGCTTCATCATGATTAAAAAAGCCTGTTTCTCAAACAGACATAAACGAGCCTATGGAAGAATGGGGTCAGGTGGAAAAGGGGTCATGTGTAAAGCAATGAAATGCATCTTCTTGGACTGTCCATTTTTACGAGATGATGAGTAACTTTAAATGTTTATTTTTTTAATTTTATATTTAAGTCATCTCTGCACCCAACGTGGGGCTTAAATTCACAACCCCGAGGTCAGGAGTCTCATGTACCGCCAACTGAGCCAGTCAAGTGCCCCTAAGTGGTGTTTTTTTTCAAGTTTAAAAAAACTTATCTATTTTGAGAGAGAGAGAAAGAGAGAGAGAATGTGCACACACACGCACTCGTGTGCAAGGAGGTTGGAGAGGAGCAGGGAGAGGGAAAGAGAATCCCAAGTGCAGAGCTTGATGTGGGGCTCGAATCCACAAACCGTGAGATCATGACCTGAGCCGAAATCAAGAGTCAGACGCTTACATGATTGAGCCGCCCAGGTGCCCCTAAATGGTATTTTTATATTGTAACAAACTTAGATGTATTGTGTAGTAAAAAGCAAAATGTGCATGGGCTTTTAGGGTAAAATCCAAGACTTCATGAAATTTTATGCTTGTAGCATTCATACACCTCTACTTTGGAATATTTCTGTGGGAAAATGTGGGAAGCACGGAAGGGCATACTTTGGCTTCTCTGTAAGGCGAGTATTCCATTTCTCCCTGTATCGGAGCCATATGGTTCTTCACAGAACATCTCCAACTGCGCGTAGGGAGCCCGGGGGAGGGGGGGTTGAACTTGAGAATAAGACCCGTTTTATTTAATAACAAACATGGATTTGGGGGGGTGGGTAAAGAAGTTGCGGTACAGGGGCGCCTGGGTGGCGCAGTCGGTTAAGTGTCCGACTTCAACCAGGTCACGATCTCGCGGTCCGTGAGTTCGAGCCCCGCGTCGGGCTCTGGGCTGACGGCTCAGAGCCTGGAGCCTGTTTCCGATTCTGTGTCTCCCTCTCTCTCTGCCCCTCCCCTGTTCATGCTCTGTCTCTCTCTGTCCCAAAAATAAATAAACGTTGAAAAAAAATTTTTTTAAAAAGAAGTTGCGGTACATATAGAATGGAATACTATTTGGCCATTAAAAAAATGAGGAAATCTTACCATTTGTGACATGGATAACCCTTGGAGACACTATGCTACGTGAAATAAGTCAGACAACAAAAGACAAATGCTGTATGATCTCACTTACACGTGGAATCTAAAATGAAACAAAACCGAGCAAACCCCAAACTCATAGGGACAGCTGGCTGGCTCAGTTGGTAGAACATGCAGTGCTTGATGTCGGGGTTGTGAGTTCAAGCCCCACGTTGGGCTCTCCACTCTCCGAAGCAGAGCCTGCTTCGGATCCTCTGTCTCCCTCTCTCTCTGCCCCTCCCCAGCCATCTCTCTCTCTCTCTCTCTCTCTGTCAAAAATAAACATTTAAAAAATATTTTAAAAAGAAAACGCACACTCATAGAAAAAGAGATCAAATGAAAAGTACACAATAGGGAATATAGTTAATAACATTGTAGTAACATTGTATGGTGGCTACAATTATCATCGTGAGCACATGAGTAATATATAGTATTGTTGAATCAATGTACCGTATGCACTCCTGAAACCAACATGCCATCTTATGTTAATTATAACTTCAGTTAAAAAAAAAAAGAGAGATCGGGGCGCCTGATCTGGCTCAGTCAGTGGAGCGCGTGACTCTTGATCTTGGGGTTGTGAGTTCAAGCCGCACATTGGGCACAGAGCTTACTTTAAAAAAGAGAGAGAGAGAGAGAGAGAGAGAGAGAGAAATCGGATTTGTAATTATGGTTGAGGGCAAGGGTAAGGGGGAATTGGAGGAAGGCGGCCAAAACGCACAGACTTCCAGTTATCAGATAAATGAGTACCAGGGATGTAATATACAACGTGACAATAGCTAACAGTGCTACGTGATATATAGGAAAATTGTTAAGGGAACGAATTCTACAAGTTCTCATCACAAGGAGATTTTTTTTTTCCTTTTTCCTTTTCCTCATTCGTTTCTTTTTTTTTTTAACGTTTTTTATTTATTTTTGAGACAGAGAGAGACAGAGCATGAATGGGGGAGGGGCAGAGAGAGAGGGAGACACAGAATCGGAAGCAGGCTCCAGGCTCTGAGCCATCAGCCCAGAGCCCGACGCGGGGCTCGAACTCCGGGACCGCGAGATCGTGACCTGAGCTGAAGTCAGACGCTTAACTGACTGAGCCACCCAGGCGCCCCTCATTCGTTTCTTTAAGATATTTATTTATTTATTTATTTAGAAGTATTTATTTATTTAAGTAACTCTGCCCCCAGTGTGGGACTTGAACTCATGACCCAGAGATCCAGAGTCACATGTTTTACCAACTGAACCAGCCAGGGCCCCTCTTTTCTTTTTACTGCATTTATATGAGAAGATGGATGTTAGCTGAACCTATTGTGGCAATCATTTCACAATACATGTAAATGAAGCCATCATGCTATATGCCTTAAGGGGCGCCTGGGTGGCAAGGTCGGTTAAGTGTTTGACTTCGACTCCTGTCATGATCTCACGGTTCGTGAGTTCAAGACCCGCGTCAGGCTCTGTGCTGACAGCCCGGAGCCTGGAGCCTGCTTCGGATTCTGTGGCTCCCTCTCTCTCTGCCCCTCTCCTGCCCGCACTCTGTCTCTCAAAAATAAACAAACATTAAAAAAAATTTTTTTTTTGTAAATTACACAGTGACATATGTCAATTTTTTTATTTTTATTTTATTAAAAAAACTTTTTAATGTTTATTTATTATTGAGAGAGGAAGAGTGAGAGCAGGGGAGGGGCAGAGAGAGACAGGGAGACACAGAATCTGATGCAGGCTCCAGGCTGTGAGCTGTCAGCACGGAGCCCGACGCAGGGCTCAAACTCACAAACTTCGAGATTGTGACCTGAGCTGAAGTTGGACGCTTAACTGACTGAGCCACCCAGGAACCCCTTTCTTTTTATTTTTTTAAAGCAAGCTTTATGCCCAATGTGGGACTCGAACTCACGACCCTGAGATCAAGAGTTGCAAGCTTTACCAACTGAGCCAGCCAGCCACTCCAATTATTTTTTCGATAAAACTGGAAAAAAAGATTTATTCAACACAACTAAGTCAATGGGCAGTAATGATTTCTTTTCCCCCCTCAAAGCTTGCATGAGGAGTTTTTCTTCTTTGTCTACCTGGTTTGTCCTAAAGTTTTTGTGCAAGATAGGACAACAATGTTATCTCTACTCAACTTAACTCAATATATGCCAGAAATCAAGTGTCGCCAGAGAGGACTTTCTTATCAAAGCTTTCCAGATACATTCTATGATTGCAGAATCAGACCTAAATAAATTCCAGCATGCAGGCTCCCCTTCTAGAATCTCTTCAATGAGTCTTTGTCCCTTTGTAATATTTTCTTCCAAACCCTGACAGTGACCTTTGTTCTCTGAAGTGATTGCAGGGCATTTCCGGCTGCACTGTGAAACACTGAGATTCTAGAAGGAGTGGAGGGTCATGTAAAAACTCTTAATGGAACACACAGAGATCTATTTATTCATCCATTATTTCAACAATGCTTAATAAATTAAGCATCTACTGGGTATCCAACAATAAACCAGAATTTTATTTTGTTGAATTGTTATTTTCTTTTCTTTTTTTTTTTTAGTTTTTTTATTTATTGAGAGAGAGAGAGTGAGCATGAGTGGGGAGGGGTAGAGAGAGAGGGAGAGAGAGAATCCAAGTAGGCTGTGCACCATCAGCAAAGAGCCCGACATAGGGCTTGATCTCACAAACTGAAAGACCGTGACCTGAGCCGAAATCAGCAGTCAGACGCTCAAAAGACTGAGCCACCCAGGGTGCTGAGTTGTTCTAAAAAAACAACAAAACAAAACAAAACAAAACAAAACAAAAAGCATCTGCTATGTATGAGGGACTGTTCTAGATGCTGCAAATTCAATGATGAGCCAAACCCAACACCATCCCGACCCTCAAGGAGCTCTTACCCTATGTGCAAGGGATAGGCCTTAATTAAATAAGCCGTGAATGCATGAATAATTATAATCAGAATAACATAAACAGACAGGTCAACTCTTCTCTGGTGTATGGACAAGAGTGCCCAGAATGTGGGATTACTCGTCTCTTCTCTACCTTCTCCCTACAAAAGAAAGATACATGCGCACCCTTTGCCGGGCAACTTCCCAGCACATCCCACCCAGGGGAGTAAGCGGAATGTGTTTCCCCATTCCATGGACTCTGGGCTTGGTCATCTGACCTATTCTGAACAACAATTCCATTTGGTCCATATTCATGGGCCAAGTTGATAGCGTCTCAGTCCTGAGCAGAGGCTTTCAGAGGCATTGTGCTTTTGTATTTTTGCTTTCGTATGCCTGTATTTTTGCTTCCTGCTGCTCTGCTTTGGCATGGGTCCTGAATCAAGGAGCAGACCTGAACTCAAGCCTAAGAAGCCAGGTTAACTGAGCCTAGGAGGCCCACAGCCAGCCTGCAGAACCGCAAAGCAAGGGACAAAGATTTGTCGTCTCTGAGATTTGGGGGGCTGCTACTTAAGCAAAAGCTGACAGTCCACCAGTTTGTGAATATTTATTGAGTACCTAGTATATGCCAGGCACTGGGCTAGGGGCTGAGATTAAGTAGTTAGCAAAACCTGACCTTGTTCTCATGAAAATCACACACTACCTCTGCCTTTTGTTTGGCTGACGTATTTTTTTCTCATTCTTTCTGTTTATTTCCTCCTTGAGGTGGAGCCAGCACAATGTACTAAGAACATGCCTGAGATCTCAATGTTGTTTGATCTGGTCTTGAGTTTCCACCTCCTTCCAATCCCCCAGTATTTTTGTAGCCTTTCCTTGGGCTCTTAGAATGGGGATATTACCATCAAATTTTCATGTCCAATGGCATGGAAAATCTGTCTTCTTTGGGAAAAGAAAGGTTTCCTTGCCAGTGTCCAGGAGCTGAAAAAGATTAACTACCCATATTTTAAAATTCTGTCTTTTAGTTAAAGTTTATTGATTTATTTTTTTTTGAGAGAGAGAGAAAACACAAGTGGGGCAGGAGCAGAGAGAGAGGGAGAGAGAGAATCCCAAACAGGTTCTGCACTGTTAACACAGAGGGCGATGCAGGACTCCAGCTCACAAACTGTGAGATCATGACCTGAGCTGAAATCAAGAGTTGGACGCTCCACTGACCGAGCCACCCAGGCGCCCCTAAAATTCTGTCTTAAGTTGTAAAAAACTTTCCAGTAACTGAGTGCCTTTAAGATGCTTCATAGATGGGGCCCCTGGGTGGCTCAGTCAGTTAAGCATCCGACTTCGGCTCAGGTCATGATCTCACGGTTCGTGGGCTCGAGCCCCAAGTCGGGTTCTGTGCTGACAGCTCGGAGCCTGGAGCCTGCTTCAGATTCTGTGTCTCCCTTTCTCTCTGCCCCTCCCCTGCTCGAGCTCTGTCTCTCTGTCTCTCTGAAAAATAGATACACGTTAAAAAAAAAAAAAGATGCTTCAGAGATGGGGGCGCCTGAGTGGCTCAGTTGCTTGAGCGTCTGACTCTTGATTTCAGCTCAGCTGATGATCTCATGGTTTGTGGGTTCAAGCCCTGCCTCAGGCTCGATGCTGATAGGGTGGAGCCTGCTTAGGGTTCTCTCTCTCCTCCTCTCTCTCTGCCCATCCCCCACTCACATGTGCATGCTCTCTCTCTCCCAAGATAAATAGATAAAAACCTAAAGAAAAAAAAGATGTTTCATAAACGTAAGCAGAGTGTGCCTATGCCCTGGCTGTTTCCTATCTGATCACAAGCATGCAAGGTAGAGGCGCTCCCACCTTTGTTCTGCGAGGAGACATCTTCATCACTCCGGAAGCTTTGATAGAACTGCTGGGGCCTCTGCTCAAAAGTTACAAACTCGTTGAAAAGTTACAGCAAAGGACATCAAGTGCTATTTACATCGGCTTCTTTAATCTTCCCAGCATTCCTAAGGTGTAAGTCTTCGTGAAAAACATTACTGAGGGGCGCGTGCGTGGGGGGCTCAGTCGGTTGAGCACCCGTCTCTCGCGATTTCAGCTCAGGTCACGATTTCACAATCTGCGAGATCGAGCCCCGTGGCGGGGTCTGTGCCGAGTATGGAGCCTGCTTAAGATCCTTTCTCCCTCTCTCTCTCCCTGTCCCCCGTACTCTCTCTCTAAAATAAAAATAATAAGAAAGAAAGAAAAGAAAAACATTACTGAGGGCTTACTACATGCCAGACGTTATTCCAGATGCTTGGGAATGCATCATGAAACAAAACCAAGACCTCTGCCCTTGTGGGCAGTGGGGGAAGACGGAAAAGAAATGATTCCAATGCTAAATAAATAATATTTTAGAATATCATAATTACTATGTAAAAAAAAAGTATGACGAATTACTAGTATCTTCTTTGGAAATGGGGTATCAGTGTCAGACCTGTGTTCAAATCTCAACCCTGCCACTTAATAACTAGGTGATTTCGTGTAAGCTGCTGAACATCTCTGAGCCTCAGTTTCCTCATCTGGAGAACCATGATCGAACCTCTCTTCAAGTACTATCTCAGGGACTGAGATAATGCAGGTAAGTGCTCGATGGGCCATGAATTCGTGTATGTCGTCTGTGGTCATAGAGATCGAAGGGGCGTGGCCACATCTTCTATTTTAAGCTTTTAAATTTAGAAATAATTTCAAAATTACAGAAAAGGAGCAAAAATAAGAATGGTACAGAGAACACGTATTGCTGTTGTTATAGCTCATTTGTACCTGCTTTCTCTCTCTCTCTCTGTACATATTCTTATTTTTTTTCTGAGCCATTTGAGAATAAGTCACATAACTTATGACCCATTACCCCGAAATACTTCAGTGTATATTTCACAAGAACAGGGAGACGCCTGGCTGGCTCAAGTTGGAGGAGCACGTGACTCTTGATCTCAGGGTTGTGAGTTTGAGCCCCACGTTGGGCGTAGAGATTACTTTAAAAATAAAATCTTAAAAGAAATAAGACTAGCGATATTCTTTTACTTAACCATAGTACAGTTACCAAGGTCATTAAATTTAATACTGATATAATTTTCTGTAATCTATCATCGTATTCCACTTTTGTCAATTGACACAGTCATGTTCTTTATGGTGTTATCTCCCCCACCCATACAGGCTCCAGCCTGGGATCAGGTATGCATTTAATTGTCATGTCTTTTTAGTCTCCTTTAATCTGGAAACATTGCCAGAGATTTACTTTGTTTTTATGACGTTGACATAACGTCATTTTTTTTTTTTAATGTTTTATCTTATGTTTTTTGAGAGACAGAGAGTGAGTCGGGGAGGGGCAGAGAGAGAGAGGGAGTCACAGAATCCGAAGCAGGCTCCGGGCTCCGAGCTGTCGGCACAGAGCCCGACGTAGGGCTCGAACCCACACTTGAACCGTGAGATCATGACCTGAGCCGAAGTCGGATGCTGAACCGGCTGAGCCATCCAGGTGCCCCATGATTGTGACACTTTTTAAGGTTGTTGTTGTTTTTTTAATTGTTTTCAATAATCTCTTTGCCCCAATATGGGGCTCAAACTCACAACCTTGAGATCAAGAGTCGCGTGCTCTACCGACACGGACGTTTTTGAAGAATACAGTCTTCGTGCCCTTCTTCTTCTTCTTCTTTTTTGTCTGTTTGTTTCCCTCAACAGAACTTTCCTTATTTGGTGTTTGGTGAAGTTTCCTCACGATTAATTTAGGAGATGCATTCTCAGCTGAAATACTACGGAGGTGATGCTGGGGGTCTTTCTCAGGGTCTCACGTCTGGAGACACATGTCCCCCTGTTAATTTGTGGTGTTAATTTTGATTGCCTGGTGAAGGTATTGTCCAATTTCTTCGCTGTATCATTATTTTTCTTTTTACTGTGCAGTGAGCAAGTACTTTATGGGGTAATATGTTAAGACCATGCAAATATCCTAGTCCTAATCAAAAGCCATTGATGATTTTTGTCTAATATTTAAGTAAGATCTGTCCCCTCTCCTCCATTTTATTGATCTAGTTAGTTATGTTTCTTATTGATATGGACTCATGGCTTTCTATTTTCTTTATTTAAGAGAGAGTGTGTGAGCCAGGGAGATGGGCAGAGGGAGAGAGAGAGAGAGAGAGAGAGAGAATCTTAAGCAGGCTCCATGCTCTCTAGGGTGCCTGACTCAATCCCACGACCCTGGGATCACGACCTGAGCCAAAATCAAGAGTCAGATGCTCAACCAACCAAGTCACCCAGGTGCCCCTGGCATTCCATTTTTCCAATGTTTCATAATTTATTACTGTACTTAATTATTGTGATTCTCAGTTTGTCCCAGATTTGGCCAATGGCCCTTTCAAGCTGGTTCCTGTCCTTGTGACATACCCCTGTCGTTTATTTTGAGCACTTCCTTAATTTGTGGCATAACAGTATGTTCCAGGCTGGTCTTGTGCCTACCTTGGCCAGCCCTGAAATCAGCCATTTTTCCAAGAAGCTGTGCGCAATAACATCTTTTGACTCTGGTTTGCAACTCTTTCTATCACACCATGCCTGGGTCAGTCTTGCCAACACCAAGGCAATGTTTGTGAGATTTTTATGGAAAGGTGCATCTCAGGGGTGCAGGATAATTTCTGGGGAGTAATGGGACACAAAGTTGATTAGAAAGTTGCCTAGAGAGCTAGAACTTTTTGTGGTAAGCAAATGGAAATCAGTGAAGGTTCCTGATCAAAATTCTCAATTGGGAATCCCAGTAAAAAGAATGGGAAAGATTGACTCAGTAAAGATTGAATTTCTTAGCTGGGGATAGACTGTCTGGACACAGCATTATTAATCAAGTTTATTTATTTTTTCCCCGAAGATTTTATTTTTAAGTAATCTCTAAACCCAACGTGGGGCTCAAACTCAACATCAAGAGAAACATGCTTCACTTACTGACGCAGCCAGGTGCCCCAGCAATCAGGTATATTCTTGATTTCCTTAAATGGAATAAAAAGGAAATCATGTAAAACACTCCTGTTGTAATCTCTTTGTGTAATATATTAGGAGCCTAACAGCTACAATAAATGAAACCAACAGAAAATCCCTATTTTGTTTTTGTCCATGTAACATCAATTTTTTCTGCCAACTTTTTCTGGGGGGTGGGCGGGGTCAGGACTAAATGCAAAGAATACAAGTAACTGTTTTGAGCCTCATCTCCTTTCTCTGGCTACCCTCTAGTGGAGGTGAGCTGAAATTATACAACGGCCTAAAAACTGCTGAAGGGAAAATAACAAACCAGGTGAATTAAGGTGGTGTAATCACCAGTTAGACCTGGAAGGGCTTGAAATATCATTGTGTCCAATCTCTATTCTTGCAGATAGGGAAACTGAGGTCCCAGGAGGGAGGAAGCTATGTGGTCAGTCATGAAGCTAATGGCAGAGAGCCAAAATATATGTTGCTGTCTGGTAAGCACCATCATTTAAAATAAATCCTTAAGGGACGCCTCGGTGGCTCGGTCAGTTATGCATCTGACTCCGGCTCAGGTTATGATCTCGCGGATTGTGGGTTCTGGTTTCGAGCCCTGAGTCTGGCTCTGTGCTGACAGCTCAGAGCCTGGAGCCTGCTTCGGATTCTGTGTCTCCCTCTCTCTCTGCTTCAGCCCCACTCATGCTCTGTCTCTCTCTGTCTTAAAAATAAATAAAAACATTGCAAAAAAAAAAAAGAAATTCATTTTTAGGAAGAGGGGGGCAGTCAGTAGTTATTCCAAACTACCAATTCCCAATTTTTTTTTTATTTTTTAAAAAATTTATTTATTTATTTTGAGAGAGAGAGAGAGAGAAAGTACGCATGGGGGAAGGGGTAGAGAGGGAATCCCAAGCAGGCTCCGAGCTATCAGCCCAGAGCCCAGTGCGGGGCTCAATCCCACGAACCATGAGATCACGACCTGAGCTGAAATCAAGAGACAGATGGTCAACCGACTGAGCCACCCAGATGCCCCCCTTCTGCAATTATTTTTTTAATAACAGCTTTATTAAGATGCATTTCATACACCATAGATTCATACCATAACAACTTACAGTCACCACCATGTCCTTCAAAAACACATAGGCAAGCTCCTCTTTTAACAGTTGAAAACAATGGTTCTCTTTTCTCCTTGAATGTATACAGTAGTCCGTCCTTATCTGTGATTTCAATCACCCATGGCCAGGCACAGTCCGGAAACAGGTGATCCTTCTTCTGGCATGTCTTCAGATGGTTGATAGCAGCCTAAGGCTACGCCACAGTGCCGACATCATTCCCCTCCCTTTGTCTTGTCACGTAGACGCTCTACGATCTCACGTTGTCGCAGGGAGAGGGGTGAGGGCAGGGCCGTGAGATAATTTGAAAGACCACATCCACATAACTTTTATTGGAGTATATTATCATAACTGTTCTAGTTTATTATTGCTGTTCATCTCTTACTGTGCCTAATTAATAAATTAAACTTTATCATAGGCATATGTGTATAGGAAAAAATAGTATGTAAGGGGTTCAGTACAGTATCTGCGTTTTCAGGCATCGACTGGGGGTCTTGGGACATATGCCCCATGGATAAGGGGGAACTACTGTACTTCCATTCCTCTTACCTCAGATTTGTATCCTAATGTAATATATTTTTATTCTTGAAAGTGTCTCTATTGCTCATCCTGTCATACTTCTCTGCAGCCAGTCTAGATACGCACATTAAACTTGTATTTTTCATTTCCTGTGACCACAAAGCTCTGAATGTTTAACACTTCTCTTCTGAATCAAGTTAGCCTTGCAGTTTTGTTACTACACACGTGACCGATATAAACGCAACGGTTTTAACCAAGGGGCACCTGCGTGGCTCAGGCTCGGTCGGTTGAGCGTCCAACTCTTGATTTCAGCTCAGGTCATGATCTCAGGGTTCGTGGGATCGAGCCCCGCGTTGGGCTGTGTGATGAGCACGGAGACTGCTTAAGATTTTCTCTCTCTCTCCCTCTGACCCTCTCCCCTGCTCGTGCTCTTTCTAAAAAATGAAAAATAAATAATTTATCCAATAATTATTAAACACGAGAAGCAAATTTTTGTTGGAAGTATGGGGGTGCCTGGGTAGGTAGCTCAGTTAGTTAAACGTCTGACTTTGGCTCAGGTCGGGATCTCATGGTTTGTGAGTTTGAGCCCTTCAGATCTTCAGTTCCTCGCTCTCTCACTCTCTCTCTGCCCCTCCCCAACTCACGCTCCCTCTCTCAAACATAAATAAACATTAAAAAAGAAAAGTTTAAATGAGGTGTATGGGACCATATGTAATTAGTTCATATTTCTGTGGATGACTATTTCTTACTGCTAAAAGGAGACAGGGTTCTGCCTCCATTTTATTCCTACTTTTCTTTCCTTTTACAGATGTAAACACTGAAGAACCTTATTCACAATTTTAAGTAGATGACAATTTTGCTATAGCAATGCCACTCAATTCTTTGACTCCTTTCCAAGTATATACAAAGAATAGCAGTGATCGATTATCAAAGTTAAGTTTTTTAATGTTTATTAATTTTTGAGAGAGAGAGAGAGAGAGAGAGAGAGCGCAAGCAGGGGAGGGGCAGGGAGGGGGCGGGGACAGAGGATCCAAAGCAGGCTCTGCGCTGACAGGAGCAAGCCCGACGCGGGGCTCGAACTCACGAACTGTGAGATCCTGACCTGAGCTGAAGTCGGGCGCTCAACCGAGCGCCACCCAGGTGCTTCTCAAAGTATTTTTTTTTTTAAATAAATGGGCAAATGTGCCTACATTTAATTTTTTTTTAATGTTTATTTTTGACAGAGAGAGAGAGAGACAGAGCATGAGCAGGGGAGGGGCAGAGAGAGAGGGAGACACAGAATCTGAAACAGGCTCTAAGCTCTGAGCTGTCAGCACAGAGCCCGATGTGGGGCTCCAACTCACAGACCCCGAGATCATGACCTGAGCCGAAGTTGGAGGCTCAACCGACCGAGCCACCCAGGCGCCCCCCCCCACCTTTTTTTTTAAAGTAGGCTCTACACCCAACGTGGGGCTCGAACTCACAATGCTGAGATCAAGAGTGGCATGAGCCAGCCAGGTGTCCCTACCAGAGTTCCGGCTTCCCTGTTGTTGTAGTCACTCATTTTCTGAGCCCCAGGCCCAGTCGTTTGAATTGTCTTTCTGTTTCTGTCTAGGAGGTTTTTATACCCTGGGGGCAGTCCGTGCAGTAAGTTTTGGGCTGGATGAGAAGGAGGATTTTCTTTTGTCTCTCAAGGGAGCCACAGGCACTCAAGAAAGGGGACACAGGAAAGGAGGTTCTGCATGCTGCCTCTTCCTCAGGCGGATGGATTTTAGGAAGCCTGAAAACATCTGGAAGTGCAGGGTCTGGAAATTGATTCCTCTGACACTATTTGTGCCCATACTTGCCTTGGAAGGTCTTCGCGCACCCTCGCAGGTATGTGTACTTATCTTTACAGTGGTGGCAACCCAGGGGTTCTCAGATTTTGGTGCTTATCAGAATTGCTTGGTGAGTTTGTCAATATGCACGTTCCGGGGCCTGGCTCCCCGTGATTCTGATTCAGGAGGTTTGGGGCACGGCCCAGGACTCTGCATTCTAAGCTGCCCTCCCCACCTCCTTCCCCACATGACGCAGGTTTTCTGTGCTTGGCACTCAGGGTCTCCCGGGCTAGAGTTTGAGATGCAGAGGACAGCCTGCCTGTGGGCTGCAGGCATACACACATACCCAACCACCTGTGGCCTTCTTTCTTAGCTTAAGGTCTAGAGCAGGACTCTGACTGAGGCTAAAATAGCTGCCTCGTGGGTTCTGTGTGACCCCTGAGGAGTGAACAAACCCATGGCAATGGGTGGATGTTGGTCACTGGCAAAACCCATCCTTTTTATTTATTTATTTTGAGAGAGAGAGAGAGAGCGAGAGAGCGAGAGAGCGCGCGCGAGAGAGAGAGAGCATGAGCAGGGGAGGGGCAGAGAGAGAGGAAGACAATCCCCAGCAGGCTGTGCGTTGTCAGCACAGAGCCCGATGCAGGGCTTGATCCCACGAACCGTGAGATCGCGACCCGATCTGAAATCAAGAGTCAGATGCTTAACAGATTGAGGCACCTGGGCACCCCTCCTAGCTCAGGGATTTTTTTTTTCTTAGAGATTTATCATTTTTAAAAATTTTAATGTTTATTTATTTTTGAGCGAGACGGAGCATGAGTGGGGGCGGGGCAGAGAGAGAGGGAGACAGAACGCGAAGCAGGCTCCGGGCTCTGAGCTGTCAGCACAGAGCCCGATGCGGGGCATGAACTCATGAACTTCGAGATTGTGACCTGAGTGGAAGCTGGACATTTAACCGACTGAGCCACCCAGGCGCGCCTCAGGGATTCTTAAACTCAGGGTCCAAATGGTCTTCTAGAAAGGTTTTCAGAATCGATTCCTGACCCTCCCCCCTAATTCTGAATCAGTGTGACCCAAGAGTCTGCATGTTTCACGGGCTCCCAGGTGCTTCTGAGGACGTTGGGCCAACCAGACAGACCACAATTTGAGAAGGGCTGCCCCATCAGACTGAAGGGAGAGGAGCTCGAAAAAGGAGAAACAAAATGTCCTGTTCTTGACATGAATGCATGAGAGTGAAATGCTTTCATGTCATTGTTTATATTTATAAGCTTAAAATAAACCCTTTCCCTAATGGAGATGCATGAGAGCTTGGCTGACGGGACCCAGCCTCTAATGGTTTATTGCTTTGATTTAGTGAATGCTCCTGTCAAGGAAAAATCGAACCAGGGAAGTGACACATAATTTCCAATCTCTCTCCCGTTACTCTAACCCTTTCCACGTTGTACTGTGCAACGCAGCAGACACAATTCAGATGGGACATTTGTTGAGCACCTCATGGTTAGAAGGCCCTGCGGTCAACTTCCATATGCATTCTATGGGTCAATCCATAATGACCAACAAGGAAGTGGAATGATTCTCTTCTGGCTTCTGTATGTAGTTCAGCTTGACTCCCAGGGGGTTTTAAGACCTTCCAGCACCTTCCAGACCCATTGCTGCCTGTGCAGTCTGCACCAAGCGTACCTTTCTGGGGCACCTGGGTAGCTTAGTCGATTCGGTGTCTAACTCTTGGTTTCAGCTCAGGTCATGATCTCACAGTTCATGGGATCGAGCCCTGCGTCGGGCTCCACGCAGACCAAGTGGTGTGCCTTTCTTTTTTGCCTCATCCAAAACTCACCTCTTAGAAGACTCTCCTGATTCTGGACTCTGACTTTCCCAAGCGAGATTCAACTGAAGTTCTCTTTGGCCATTATTTTAATAGTTAAGTTTTACTCAACGTCAACGTTTTAAGAAAATGGGTTTAGTTCTGGTTGGCACTGCCTTTTTTTTTTTTTTTTAATGTTTTTATTTATTTTTGAGAGAGAGAGAGAAACAGAGAGCCAGCAGGGGAGGAGCAGAGAGAGAGAGAGAGAGAGAGAGAGACAAAGAATCCAAAGCAGGTTCCAGGCTCTGAGCTGTCAGCACAGAGCCTGACACAGGGCTCGAACTCATGAACTATGAAATCATGACCTGAGCTGAAGTTGGATGCTCAACCGACTGAGCCACCCAGGCGCCCCTGGTTTCCATTGCTTCTACTAAACCCTCGGTTTTGTAAATAACTTAGGTTAGTTTCATGGTTCCCTAAAATATACATGAAGTTTGTTTTGGCGTCCAGCAGACTAATGCTGTTCATCTCTGTGTTTCGGTTCCCTCCGTTTGGTCTGGTCCCAGGAGAAGCAAAGCACTGCCATCTGCCATCTGCTGCGGTATTCCTCCCCACCCCCCGCCCCCAACTAGGGATGGTGAAAATCTAAGCCTTTGTGTTTGGGGAAAAAACATTAGGGAAAATGCTTCTGATTTGGAGCATCGTCAGTTCTAATTAGAAATCCTAGGGGTAGAACTCGGTCACCGATTGTGCCATTTTGGTGCCCCCGGTCAGAAGTTATAACGTCAGCATGAACATCAAGACACTAAGAACAAAAGCCAGTGGATACACAAACCAAAAGCAGAGCCAGCCCTATACATACAGAGAGCAAACTGATGGTTGCCAGACGGGAGGGGGGAGGGGGCAAAAGGGTGAAAGCGAGCAGGAGATACACGTTTCCAGTTATGGAATGAATAAATCACGGGAATAAAAGGCACAGCACAGGGAAGACAGTCAGTGATACTGTAATAGCGATGTAACGGGACAGATGGTAGCTACACTCGTGAACAGAGCATACGGTACAAACTTGTCAAATCACTGTGTTGTACACCTGAAACTAATGTAATACTGTGTCAACTATACTCAAAAAAAAAAAAAAAGGCATTAACAGCACAAAGCCGGACCTGTCCTGGCAGCTGGGTGAGACAGGTGATGGGCTTTGGCCCCGCTGGGATTCCTAGTTGCCATTCCCAGCTCCCGCATCTGCTTCCCTTTCTTCCTTCTTGGTATCTTCCAACATTTTCCCAGTGCCCTATTTTTCTTTTTGCTCAACTAAACTAGTTAGTCCTTCCCAGGGTGAAACACCTTAAGACCCAGACAGACGAGGCTATGGAAGTATAACGAAGGTGGGGGAGTGATATCCCTGGATGAGGCGGCTGACCTCCTAGACATGTGGGGGAGGTGAGCCGATTCTGTTACCCACCCAACTTCTCCCATCAGTCAGTTCTGTTGCCAGGAGTCCCATCTTGGGAAACGAGCTCCCAGGGGTGACTTCAACAGACTGTTCACATGGCTGTGACTTTACAGGGGACATAAACTGTGAGTGCCTTGCATGGCACAAGTCCTCCATAGTATCTGAGGAGTAAATAAATGAAGGTGGGTAAATCCTTAGCTACAATGCCTCTGATGGATGGAATGTGGACAAGTACATGGACCATTAGAGTTGGAAGGAATCTTAATAATCTAAATACCTCATTTTAGGGGCACCTGGGTGGCTCGGTCGGTTAAGCGTCTGACTCTTGGTTTTGGCTCAGGTCACGGTCTGGCTGCTATGTGAGTTCAAGGCCCGAGTCGGGCTCTGTGCTGGCAGCACGGAGCCTGCTTGGGATTCTCTCTGCCCTCCCCTCTCTGCCCCTCCCCCACTTGTGCTCTGTATCTCTCACAATAAATGAATAAAGCTGAAAAAAATTTAAATACCTCATTTTATTAGGCTCTCATAGAATTACTGCATTTTTATTTGTTTCCCAAATTTTTATTCAACTTCTAGTTTAGTGAAGATATGGTGTAAAGTGGTTTCAGGAGACTCAGATACAACACCCAGTGCTCACCATAAGTGCCCTCCTCTATCACCCATCTAGCCCATCCCCCTGCCTACCTGTCTCCATCAACCCTCAGTTTGTTCTCTATCCTTAAGAGTCTCATGGTTTGGGGCCCCTGGGTGGCTCAGTCGGTTGAGTGTCCGACTTTGGCTCAGGTCATGATCTCGCCGTTGTGAGTTTGAGCCCCGCATCAGGCTCCCTGCCATCAGGGCAGAGTCCACTTCAGATCCTCTGTCCCCCTTGCTCTCTGCCCCTCCCTCACTCACGCTCTCTCTCAAAAACAGATAAACGTTAAAAAGAGAGAGAGAGAGAGAGAGAGAGAGAGAGTCTCATGGTTTGCTTCCCTTGCTCTCAGAGAATTATCTAACTGTCCTGAAGTTACAAAGCTACCAGAACCAGGACTATAAACTGGGGCTCCCAATTTCTGTGCAGAAGATCGTTGTCATCTATGATACTGCTTATCCTTAAGAGTTCATGTTTTATGTGTTCATTTAAAAAATCTACCATCTTAAGTCAATAATTAGAAATTCTGACAAAGATATTTACCTCCGTATCTCCCATTGTTACCCATAGTGATAAAATACAGGTAAATCCTGGATGTTGGATAGATTGCTTAACCTGTGTTCGTATGATGGAACATTTATACACCAGAAAAAATGGAAACTGCCTATATGTAGCATGAATATTATTCAAATTACGGTGTGTAACTGTATAAGCTCTTAAAGATATATATGCATCAAGTTAAATACACCAAAATGTTAGTACTGGTTATCTCTGAATTACGGGATTATGGGGGATTATTTATACTCTTTGGAATAGGTCAGGTTTTCTGTGTTGAGCAAGTATTACAGTAAAATAAATAAAATTTTAAGTTAAAAGGGATTTCTTATAAATTTGTGTCAGCTTACAGATCTGGTATGCCAGCAGCTGAATCCTCTCTAACGTCTAAGCCTGGCTGCTAGTTCCAGCCAGCAATCAGCATATAGACCCCAACTCTGCTCCCACGGATGCTGCTGCCCTGAGGGTAATTGTTTGCATGTAAATAAACCTTTTTTTTTTTTGAATTTATTTTTAAACTTTTTAAAAAAAGTTTATTTATTTTGAGAGAGAGAGAAAGAGCGCAAGAGAGAGAGAGAGCCAGTGAGTGAGAGAGAATGAGTGGGGGAGGGGCAGAGAGAGAGGGGGACAGGATCAGAAGCAGGCTGGGGCTTGAACTCACGAACCATGAGATCATGACCTGAGCCAAAGTCAGACACTTAACTGACTGAGCCACCCAGGCGCCCATGCATGTAAATAATCCTTAAGTCATGGCTTCTCTATAGATTTTTACCAAATCCTCCTAAGATTTAGGTTTCCCACAAAACTGAAAGTTGAGTAAATGTGTACCAGATCTTCACGCTGTTTATGCCCTTGCGTTAATCTGAAGAAGCTTTATTAACAATTCTAATAGTGGGAAAGCTTTGTATTAATGAAGGGTGTTCTGGCTGGGACTTTTGATGCCTTATTATCTTTCTATCCTTTACATTACCTAGTATAGTAGGAACTCAGAAACTATGCAGCAAAATGATTGAAGTCATAATTGTAACTCTTTCATGAGTTTCCAAGTTCCAAAGTGTATATATTATAAATGGTTCAAGGCAACCCAGGTGATTATCTGAAAATTATTTGCTTTGAAATTTTCCTGTGTTGTTTTAGCCTCAACCAGCTGCTTCAAACTGGGTTCACACAGACTTTTGAAGTTCTGATGAGCCCTTCAGAAATACATCAAAAATATGTTTCGTCAGAGAAATTAGGATTACTTTTCCCATGAGATACCAAAAGTTTCTGCAGAAATCACCAAGCTGATCCTCAAATTTATATGGAAATGCAAGTGACCCAGAACAGCTAAAAGAACTTTGAAAGGGAGAAACAAAGATGGAGGTCTCATGGTTCCCAATTTCAAAAGTTATTACACAGGTGCAGTAATTATGGCAGTTCGGTACTGGGAAGTCAAGTGACTTTCGCAAAGGATGTCAAAGCAATTCAATGGGGAAAGAATCTTTTCGGGAAATGATGCCACAAGTGGATATCCACATACTCAAGAATCAAATTGGACTCTTTCCTTCTAACATACATAAAAGTTAAGTGAAAGTGGATCAGAGACCTAAATGTAACAGGTAAAAAACCGTAAGACTTTTATAAGAAAACGTAGGAATAAATCTCCAATTGAATTAGATAGTAGTTTGCTAGAATTGGAGAAAATATTTACAAATCATATATCTGATAAGGGATTTGTATCCAGAATATATAAAGTACTCTTATGAGTCAATAACAAAAAGAAAAATAATTCAATTTAAAAATGGACAGAGGGGCGCCTGGGTGGCGCAGTCGGTTAAGCGTCCGACTTCAGCCAGGTCACGATCTCGCGGTCCGGGAGTTCGAGCCCCGCGTCAGGCTCTGGGCTGATGGCTCAGAGCCTGGAGCCTGTTTCCGATTCTGTGTCTCCCTCTCTCTCTGCCCCTCCCCCGTTCATGCTCTATCTCTCTCTGTCCCCCAAAAAAATAAACGTTGGAAAAAAAAAATTAAAAAAAAAAAATGGACAGAGCCGTCTGGGTGGCTCAGTTGGTTAAGAAATCGACTCTTGATTTTAGCTCAGGTCATGATAACTTGGTTGTGGGATTGAGCCCCGTGTCCGGCTGCACACTGAGCAGGGAGCCTGCTTGGGATTCTCTCTCCCTCTCTCTGCCCCTCCCCCGCTTGTGGTTTCTCTCTAAGTAAATAAATATACATTAAAAAAAAGTAATAAAAATGGGCAAATGATTTGAATAGACATTTTCCCAAAAATCTACAAATGCTGAGCAAGCACATGAAAAGATGCTCAACATGATTAGTCACTAGAGAAATGCAGATCAAATGACAATGGACTTCATACCCACTAGGATAGCTATAATTAAAAAAATGGACAATAACCAGTGTTGAGGATGTGGAAAAATTGGAACCCATACACACTGCTAGTAGAAATGCAAACCGATGCAGCCATTGAAGAATGGCAGTTCCTCAAAAATTAAAAAGAGTACCATATGACCTAGCAGTTCTATTCCTAGGTATATACCCAAGAGAACTGAAAACACATGTCCACACAAAAAGCTGTACACAAACGTTCAACACATTACTACTCATAGTAGCCAAAGATGGGAATGTCCATCAACTGATGCGTAAACTAAATGTAAATGGAATATTGTTTAGAAATGGAACGGAGTACTGAAATATAATATGGATGAAAATATTAAGTGAAAAGAGCCAGAGACAAAAGAACACACATTTTAGGATTCCACTTCTATGATGTGTCTAGAATAAGCAAATCCATGGAGACAGAACTAGATTAGTGGGGTTGGGGCTGGGTGAATGGAACTGGGAAGTGGGGAGCAATTGGTATGGGTACAGGATTTCTTCTGGGCGTGATGAAAATATTCTAAACTTGGTGGTGATGATTACACACCCAAGACTATTGAATTGTACACTAAGTGGGTTTTGTGGTATGTGAATTATATGCCAATAAAAATGTTTACAAGTGCATGAGAAGGAATGACTTTAGATTTTAGACATTTATTTTAGTATCTGTATATGCGTAAACACCATACACACACACAATTGACACTTGAACAATGTAGGGGTTAGGGGTGCCAAACCCCCATGTGGTCAAAGATCCACTTACAACTTTTGACTCCCTAACAATTAACTACTAATAGGTTACTATTGGCTGGAAGCCTTACTAATATCATAAATAGTTAATTAACACATATTTTCTAGGGGCACCTGGGTGGCCTAGTCGGTTGAGCATCCAATTCTTGATTTCAGCTCAGGTCATGATCCCAGGGTTGTGAGATCCAGCTCCACACTGGGCTCCACGCTGGGCATGGAACCTAACCTGCTTGAGATTCTCTCTCTCTCTCTCTCTCTCTCTCTCTCTGTCCCTCCCCCCAGCTCACACATGCACACTCTCTCTAAAACAACAAACAAAAAGGCATTCATAACACATATTTTCTATGTTACACGTAGTATATACTGTATTCTCTCAATGAAGTAAGCTACAAAAAAGAAAATGTTAAGAAAGTCATAAGGAACATACATTTATCATACTATATTTACCAAAACAAAACAAAACAAAAAAGTTTGCTTATATGGGTGCCTGGCTGGCTTGCTTGGTAGAACATGTGACTCTTGATCTCAGGGTTGTGAGTTCGAGCCCCACTTTGTGTGTAGAGATTACTTAAAAAATTTTTTTTCTTAACGTTTATTATTGAGAGACAGAGACAAAGCATGAGCATGGGAGGGTCAGAGAGAGGAGGAGACACAGAATCCGAAGCAGGCTCCAGGCTCTGAGCTGTCAGCACAGAGCCTGACATGGGACTCGAACCCACAAACTACTAGATCATGACCCGAGCCAAAGTCGGACGCTCAACTGACTGAGCCACCCAGGCACCCCTGTACAGATTACTTAAAAGAAAAAAAAAGAAAAAAAACCTTTAAAGAAGAAAAATCTACTTATAAGTGGACATGCTCAGTTCAAACTTGTGTTCCCATGTTATTCAAGGGCCAACTGTGTGTGCATGTATATATATATACATATATATGTATATATATGTATGCATATAAACACATAAGCCCTGATATTCTATTCGACACTGTCAATTTGCTTCATATTTGAGACTGTTTTAGATGGATTTCATGTATAACTCTAAACACAGGGCCTGGGGGCACCTGGGTGGCTCAGTCAGTTAAGCATTCGACTTCAGCTCAGGTCATGATCTTATTGTCCGCGAGTTCGAGCCCCACGTCGGGCTCTGTGCTGACAGCTCAGAGCCTGGAGCCTGCTTCCGATTCTGCATCTCCCTCTCTCTCTGCCCCTTCCCTGATCACACTCTGGCTCTTTCTCTCTCTCTGAAAAAAAAAAAAAAAAAAAAAAAACCATTAAAAAAATTTTTTTTACATTTATTTTTTAGAGACAGAGAGAGACAGAGCATGAGCAGGGGTGGGGCAGAGAGAGAGGGAGACACAGAATCTGAAGCAGGCTCCAGGCTCCGAGCTGTCAGCACAGAGTCTGATGCAAGGCTCGAACTCACGAACCGCAAGATCATGACCTAGGCTGAAGTTGGACACCTAACCGACTGAGCCACCCAGGCACCCCTAGATTCATTTTAAATAAAATGGCTGTTGTTAGGGCAGTGTTATGGACTGAATTATGTGGCCCCCAAATCTGTATGTTGAAGCCCTAATCCCCAATACCTTAGAATGTGACTCTATCTGGAGATAGGGCCTTTAAAGCAGTGATGAGGGGGCACTCAGGTGACTCAGTTAAGAGTCAACTCTTGATTTCAGCTCACGTCACGATCTCATGGTTGTTAAGATCGAGCCCCATGCTCTGTGCTGAGGCTGAGCGTGGAGCCTGCTTGGGATTGTCTCTCTCTCTCAAAAATAAATAAATAAAGAGGTGATTACGTTGAAGTGAGGCCTTAAGGTGAGGCTTAATCCAATTTTACTCGGGTCCTTTTAAGAAGTGGAGATTAGGACATAAAGAGAGACGACAGGGACACATGTGCGCAGAGAGATGACCGTGTGAAGAGGCAGCATGAGGGCGGCCATCTGCAAACCAAGGAGAGAGGCCTCAGAAGAAAACAAACCTGCCAACATCTTGACTTTGGACTTCTAGCCTCTAAAACTGTGAGAAAACAAATCTGTGTTGTTTAACAAATGTGTGTTAGGACAGACCTAGCAAATGAATGCAGGCAGAGTCCTTTGCAACTGAATTATGGGCTGTCAGGCTGGCCTCTATGAAGATGCACAGCAAGAATCCCAACAAACAATATACTCAATTTTTAAAGTGTCCACTACAATGGCTACACTTCCATGTCTTTTCATCAAGAGAGAATGAAGGCATTCATAACTTAGAAAGGACTTTCTTTGAAAGAAAGGCTTTCCTATCTTCTAACGAATTACTAATTCTTCAAGATGACACTAAATTGTATACTGCCAAATGTTTGCTTTTTGATAACTCAGAATACTGCTTACATATATACAAGGTATAATCAATACCTGCTTGCATGTTGAATTAGAGAAGTGGGTTTCTACTTTAACCTGACGTTCTTTATAGAAATGTATTCTTTACACAAAAATTACATATATACAAATATACATATATATATCCCCTCTCTCTCCATAAATGGTTTGGGATTGAGGTAAGAAAATCTGAAGATGACCCCTTTAATCATGTAAAGATAGCCTTACCGGAATTATCCTTCTTGTCTGTTTCTCCTATTAGACTGCACTTGATGTTTGCCGAATGAGTGAGAAACCCCAGTGCAGTAACAGGATGGAACTGTAAAACTGCTTTAGAAAATGCTAAGCATCTGAAAGCAAGCCAGGAAGTGGTCCACAGGAAAATGCCACTGCTCACTTACTAAATAAGGATGGCTATGTACATCAACAAACCCCGATAGATTTTATTAGAGGGACAGATAATTTACTCTAATATTTCAAAGATACTGGGGGCGCCTGGGGGGCTGTTGTTGAAGCGTCCGACTTTGGCTCAGGTCATGATCTCGCCGTTCCCGAGTCCCAGCCCTGTGTTGGGCTCCGTGCTGACAGCTCGGGGCCTGGGGCCTCCTTCCGATTCTGTGTCTCCGCCCTCTCTCTTTCTCAAAAATAAATAAACTTAAAAAAAAAAAAAAAAGATACTGGCGGTGGGGGAAAAAAGGCACTGACCTAAGTAACTTTGGAAAACAGTGTTGTGACCAGTAATTACGACACCAAAGATAAAGAACTATATGTAAAAACTGTACTTCCAGTTGGTAAAGTTGTTTCTCATGGGGCTATGGGCTAGCAATTCTCAAACTGTGGAATGTGTTATGCTGGGATTGAATAAGTAAATGGAGAGTAAATGGTGGGAACCAGGTTCCTCACGGTTGGAGAAGATTATTGGTAAGCAAGAAGAGAAAACTACAATGATGCATGTATTCATGGATAAGTCAGAGACATCAATAAGAATTCGTATTTAATCAAATATTGACGGTTACACAGAAATATTTCTAGGTAGTTGTATATACAGGTATTAGTACACATACATTTATTTCTTTGCTCTGCCAGCTGAGAAAGCCTAAGACAAATGACACCTCGTGGCACTGAGCAAACCTACCACCCAGATCTTGGTTTCTAATATCCCTCTCCAATAAAAGGAACGAGTGCTCCTTGAGAAATATACAAGATGAGCCCAGAGCATCTTGGAGTAACAGAAAGTGCTCAAAAAAAAAAAGAAAAAAAAAAAAAGGATGAGATATCAATGGGACACAGAAGCCACCTTGAAAGAATTCTTAATTGCTAAGGCTGGAAGAAATGGAACAGCAAAATAATATACAGTACTGGTTTGCAACTCAAAGCTTAAATACCCACAAGCTCACGCTAACATAAATAAAGGGTTGGGTACTAAATAAATTGAGGGAGAAGAGACCTACCTCTCATACACAGCAGTGCCCTGTAAGTGGTATAGCTACTTGCCCCTCAAGGAGGTGGGCTTTAACTCCTCCCCACGCTTAGAGTTTGGCCTGTGCTTAGTGATTCGTTTCCAAAGAGTAGATTTATAGAAAGAAAAAAAATTAAGTTGATAGTGGAGAAACCTGCCAAACACTACCTCAGCCAGCTGGTAAGTCAGGCTGATAGTATGTATCCTTAAAGTGATGTAATGAAAATAGCAATTTACCTCTGTGATCTTCCTCCCCGGAAGTCCATACACCGAGTCGAATCAGGAGAAAAACATCGGACAAACCCAAACCCACGGACATTCAACAAAATACTTGACCAGTACTTCTCAGAACTGTTGAGGTAATCAAAGGCATGAAGAATCTGAAAAACCGTAATAGCCAAGAGGAGCCTAAGAAGACCTGACAAAGACATGTAATATCATATCCTGGATGAGATCCCAGAACAGAAAAAGAACATGAGGTTAAAAACTAGTGAAATCTGAATAAAGCATAGAGTTAACAGTATTGTACCAATGTTGGTTTTTTAGCGCAAAAAATGCACCACAGTAATGTAAGACGTTGGCAATTGACAAAGTGGTGCAGGTAATACTTGAGAACTCTTTGCAAACTTTTTCTCAAAATCTAAAACTGTTCTAAAGTTAAACGTTTATTTAAATGAAGAAAGCATAATGTGCCTAAATGCACTATGATATTCTAGCTTGGATCTTAGAACTGAAAAGGACACTAGTGGAAAAACTGTACAGGCTGAATAGTCTGGACTTCACAGTAATGTACTAGGATCGGTTTCTTAGCTTTGACTAACGCGCCATGGTAATTAATGGAAGACGTTAACGTTAGGGGAAGCTGAGAAAGGAGTACATGGGGATTCTCTATTTTCCTTGCAAGTTTTTTGTAAATCTAATTGTTTGTCTAGCACAGATGTTCTCGTCCTGCCACATCAAGGCCATGATGAAATTTTCACAGGAGAAATTGGAAAAGAAGGGAATATGGTTATTTTTTTTTCAGAAGCTAGGTTTATTCACTTTAATAGATTGTTCACTTGTCCAAGATGAGCAGACTATACTTTAAAGTTATTCCACAATAAAAATTTTATTTAAAATAGTGTAAAGGCACCTGGGTGGCTCAGTCAGTTAAGCGTCTGACTTCAGCTCGGGTCATGATCTCACGGTTCGTGAGTTCAAGCCCCACATTGGGTTCTGCACCGACAGAGTAGAGCCTGCTTGGGAGTCTCTTTCTCTCCCTCTCTCCCTCTGCCCTTTCCCTGTTCATGCTCTCTCTCAAAATAAATAAACGAACTTAAAAAAATATAACGCAGGGTAGCTGGAGGTATGAGCAAACTCTACCTGCTTGGACCACCCACCACATGATGGCATTTGATTTGTTTGGGACTCTGCAATATATCTCTCCCTTCATGTCCACACTCCTACGCCTCTTGACCCCCCTTCCCACGGGCCCTGCTGTGTCAATCTGAATGTATTTCATATGCATGAATCTATAGCAGAAAAGTGGCTGTGGTTAACAAGGGGAGCCTGGGTTCCCCAGGAGCATAGATGACTCAAATCTGGACAACAAAACGGAACAAAACAAAGCAAAACAGGCAAGGCTTCAGAACTGAAGGGAACAGGACAGCAGTTGAGGAGAGGGGAGCTATTAAGCAGGAGTTAGCTCAAAGCAGAAGACAGTGAAGATGTCTTGGGAAATAACAGACAAAGATTTTAGGCTGGGAGGAAGAGGACTAGAGGCCAGGAAAAATGATGCCATGGAGGTACTCCACTGCTCTGCCTCACCTATGGCTTACTTTTAAACTCTGTTACCCATATTCTCCTCGCTGCTCGTAATATTAGGTGAACACAGATTGGCCTGACATCAACTGGCTGCCACGAGTTACTAGGAGGGGGAGAACAGACAGGGGTTAGGATGAGAAGGGGCATTTCTAGGGCCACAGGCACAAGACACTTCCAAGCCTCTTACTTGTTTCTGTGGGCATCTTCTCCACCAGATCGTGAGCTCTTCTGGCACAGGAATGCTGCCTTATTCTTCTCTAGTCCCAGCAGTGCGCTGCATACAGTAGGTGCTCAGTAAACATCTGCTTAATGAATTAGTAAGTCAGAGAGCTAGAAACCGGCGAAACTGGGCATGTTTTTCTTTTGACAAGTTATGGAAACATTAAATCCCAAACATGTCTTTAGCTTGAATCCCCATAGTAATTATTTAAAAATATTCCGATTGGGGCACCTGGGTGGCTCAGTTGGTTAAGCGTCTGACACTTGATTTCGGCTCAGGTTATGATCTCACGGGTTCATGGGTTTGAGACCCGTGTGGGGCTCGGCGCTGACAGTGCAGAGCCTGCTTGGGATTCCGTCTCCCTTTCCCTCTTGCCTGCTTGCCTGCTCGCACTCTCTCCCTCTCTCTCAAAATAAATAAATAAATAAAAACTAATAACATTCTGATGATTTGATTCTTTTTCACAAGTGGGGATATCTGGTCTCTGATTCTCAAAATCATACAACTGAAATTGGAATTTGAGGGATAATATATTAATGTTAAACATGCATTTCAAAGAATAAAAAGTCACTGCCCAGCTGTATAACTTGAAGATCGGAGAAAGTGGTATGCTAAATTATGTTGTCATTCATACTGGAATCCCAATTAAGGTAAACAAGAGAGAGAGAAAAAAGCTCAATATGACTTTCAAAGAGCTTTTGATAAAATGTGCTTTTAAACTTGTTTGTCTAGCACAGATGTTCTCATTCTGCCACATCAAGGCCATGATGAAATTTTCACAGGAGAAATGGGAAAATAAGGGAATATGGTTGCTTTCTTCAGAAGCTAGGTTTATTCACTTTATTTATTTATTTATTTTTTTAATTTTTTTTTTCAACGTTTTTTTTAAATTTATTTTTGGGACAGAGAGAGACAGAGCATGAATGGGGGAGGGGCAGAGAGAGAGGGAGACACAGAATCGGAAACAGGCTCCAGGCTCCGAGCCATCAGCCCAGAGCCCGACGTGGGGCTCGAACTCACGGACTGAGAGATCGTGACCTGGCTGAAGTCGGACGCTTAACTGACTGCGCCACCCAGGCGCCCCTATTCACTTTAAAAGATTGTTCATTGCTCCAAGAAGACTGTACTTAACTTTTTTCTTAGTATTAAAATGTTCTCTTTTCTGAAGAGGTGATGGTAGATGGCTTTAAAAAATGTCAAGTTGGCAAAACAAAGAATGTCGGTACCTTATGTCAATCTCTCAAATGCTATGCATCTGTGAACTCTCAATGTTTAGAAAGCGTTTCTATATGCTGTTTTTGGGCCAAGGAGGGTCCAGAGGGCACCCAGGGATTTGGGAAAGACAGTGAGAAATATACATTTGTTGACTACATCTACTGGCTAGACACCAAGCTTGACACATACATGATTTCTCAGCAAATCTTACAATTTCAGTTAAGTGTTCTCATAGTACAGATAAGTAGAAATTAATACAGGATAAATAACTTACTCAAGGAATGTACTAATAGAGGAAACCAAATCTAAGTTTATCTGAGTCTAGAATCTGTGCTCTTTCCCATCTGACTTTGGCTCAGGTCATGATCTGGCAGTTCATGAGTTTGAGCCGCATGTCGCATTCAGTGCTGACCGCTCAGAGCCTGGAGCCTGCTTCGGATTCTGTGTCTCCCTCTCTCTCTCTGTCCTTTCCCCGCTTGTGCCCTGTCTGTCTCTCTCTCTCAAAAATAAACCTTAAAAAAAAATTTTTTTTAAAAGAATCTGTGCTCTTTCTTATACCACACCACTTATTACAGTGAGTTTCTAATCCTCATTTTAGGGAAAAATATCATTCAGTTTTTCTTTGTATACATCTTTTTCTTTAAACAAAAAATTTTTTAATGTTTATTTATCTATCTATTTATTTATCTATCTATTTGAGAGAGAGCGCGCGCGTGAGCACGCACGAGCTGGGGTGGGGCAGAGAGAGGGAGACAGAATTCAAAGCAGCCTCCACGTTCTGAGCTGTCAGCCCAGAGCCCAACACGGGGCTCGAACTCACGAACTGCGAGATGGTGACCTGAACTTAAGTCAGATGCTCAACAGACTGAGCCACCCAGGCGCCCTAAACAAAAAAATTTTTTAATTTTTATTTATTTTTCAGACAGAGACAGAGAGAGCAAGTGGGGAGGGGCAGAGAGAGAGGAAGACAAAGGATTTGTGCTGCCAAACCAAAGCCCGATGCAGGGCTCGAACTCAAAAACAGTGAGATTATGACCTTAGCCAAAACCAAGAGTCGGATGCTTAGCCACCTGAGCCTCCCAGGCACCCCTCTTTGTATACGTCTTGATTCTGTTTTCAAATTCACTTTGTGATTTGTAAACCTGCAGTGTATTTATGTAGTGATAGCAAACATTCTAAAAACTAAACTATGTCAGTGTTACTCTCTCAAACTTGCATCCCAAGTAGTTTTTGCCTTTTTGCTTCAGAAACCACATAAAACCTACCGGGAAGTATTCATACGGCAACATCCCAATTATCTGCAGTTTTAACGATTAGCACCACAGTGGACTACAAGTCCTCAGGCAGATTTCAGTGAAAGCCAAGCTGCCTTGAAGAGTTGAACACATCAAGCTCTTTGAAACACTAGACCGTCCTACTGCCACCTCGATCTGGAGACTAAAGACACTGACTGGTTAGCAAGCCAGTGGGATAACAGCTCCATGTTTCAGGCAGAGTACAGAAGAGTGAGCAGAGAGGGCCGGGAGGGAGGAGAGAATAACTCCGGAAAGAGGAGGAAAGCAGCACGGGGGGCGGGGGGAGTGGAAACCAAGGCAAACTAGAATATCCAGAACACTCCAAGACCATGCTCTTGATAAGGATAGGATCATGGCTCCCTGGCTTCTCACGCAGATACCGCAAACAAATGCAATAAAGAACACATAGACGTTCAGATGAACTCTTATTCAGAAATACAAAAAAACCATTATGTTTCTTAAAGGTATGTAGCCAATGCATTATAACGGGGTCTAAAATCTGACCTTCTGCTTGCTAAAAATCAAAGCATAAAACAAGACCTTGTTTTTCTTACATTGCTCAGTTTACCAAAGTCATCAGAAAATAAAGTCACATATTTAACAAGTGTTTGGCGACCAACTTTTAATATACATATTTAATTTTCAGAAACATATGCTAACCATCAACAACATGATCAGGGTTCCATTGCCCCAGATGTTATTTCATTGGTACATTATATCAATATTTACAAAGGCTTTCAAATTCAACAACACAAAACAGAACAGCTTAATTTTTAAAACTACAATGCTTTAAAAAAATGTAAACAGTTCATTTTTACATTATTGTAAAAAAGAAGACTCACTCCTTAATGCGGCTTAATTTTTTTAAGTGAGCAAAGCCTGGTGCTCATGGATAAAGAATGAAAAGAATCCTTTACATAGAAACATTGTGCTCCAGTGTGGCAAAAAAAAAAAAAAAAAGGAAAAAAAAGAACAAAGAAAAAGAAAGAAAAAGGCAAAAAGAAAAAAAAAGAGAAAAAAAGAGAAAGAAAAATTATGTATATATACATACAAAGAAAAGAACCCTAAGTCCACAATTTAGACCACAAAAAAAAATCTTGTCTCCAAATTGAGAAATTTATAAAAACCATTTACACATGGTTGTTGACCTACTGAAAACCTGTATAACATTTTCAAAACAGTAACTCAGTCAATACCACTTCTCTGAAAAATGAAATTCTGTGCAAAAGAAATTGTTTAAGCTAGAAACAAGACTCCCCCCCTCCCTGTAAGGGGCCAAAAGGGCCACTGAAATAATTTAACTCTGTTAGATTTAGTGCATGTAACCAAAAGGCACACACATGTGATTAATATATTAATATATTTTCATGCAGAAACCTGTGCATGTTCACAATTATATAACAAAAACACAAATATAACAAAACATAAAGCCTAATGTTTGGCAATGTTATTCTAGCCACATTTCTTTCTAATCTATCAGTCCAAGGTTTAGAGCTCATTAACACTGCCTCTCAAAAAATATATTATATTTGAACAACTTCCAATAAAAATTAAAAAAAAATGTTAGCCTGAAACAGTATATTTTTTTTCAGTTCTGATACATATAGAAACTTACTGATATGTTTATTTTAAATGTCATTTCAAATTAAGATACATTTTTCCTTTTGTTAATAAACACTTTGATAGCTCCAGTGAAGTCAGCAGAAAGAAGAACTTCTGTATTATCTGTCTTCAGAATACCTTAAAAGCATAAAAAAAAGTTTTTAGTTGATTTTAAAGGAATGCAGAGCCTGCCATTATAAGTGTCACACGCTCATGACCCCACACCTTTTCCCCACGTTTTGTCTTTTTTTTTTTTTCTTCAAGATTTTAAGTAATCTCTTCACCCAACATGGGGCTCGAACTCACAACCCCAAGGATCAAGAGTCACACGCTCTATTGACTAGGCCAGCCAGGAGCCCCATGGTCTTTCTTTTCTAGCTCGCTCCTGTAGTCCTTTCACTCTCCTGTACCTCTCCTCCTCTGTGAGGCTCACTTCCCCTTACCATACCTTAGCTGGGCTTTCCCTGGCTGGGGGATTACAGTCGCTAGGGGCTGGATGCCTGGATTTACTGCCAGGCAGCAGAGGCTTCGAAACTGCTCCATGCTTCACTTCAGGGCAAGAGGCTAGTGTGTGATTCAGCCCCAGAAATGGAACGCTGGCAGCATGGGATCAGCTGGGCAAGTGTGTTGCTAACAGGGGTCTCTAATGAGGTTGACAGTGAGGTTCACTGTCGGGCAGACATACTGAAATCGCCATGAAATGAAGTACGTACGATCGCTCTGGGAATGCTGACAGAGACTTTTTGCCTCTATGGTTTGTACTGGAGAGCTAGGTAGCTATGCTGAATGGCAAAACGCTTACCTCTTATTTGCCGTAAAAAGCATTTAACAAACAAAATTCTCGACCCTACTATGCATAGGCAAAAACCGCAGATTTATGAAGTACTGATTAATAAGGAAGAAAATAATCTAAACTTTAATTGGAAAGTTGTGCACAGAACGAGTTAAGACCAAATGGCTTCATTTAGATTTGCTAAAAACACATCCTAAGCCTGTGAACATTCCTTACCACCCTTTGGCGTATCTCAAAGTTGTCCCATGCGGCAGTAGCAGCAGCAAAGGACTTGAGATATGAGACATGAGAAAGGCTAGAGAAAAAATAATTCGTCATGTACAGATAAATGCTTTATAAGATATGACAATAATGAAGATGACTGGTCTACGCACCAGGCATTTTGCTAGACACTTTATATATTATACATTCTTTTTAGTTTTTATTACAACCTTATAAACTAGGTATTGTCACTATTTTCTACATGAGGAAAAATGAAGTGTAAATTGCCAACTATGTCAGAAATAGAGAGGGCAATCAGATATATTTTATGATTTTATACCACGAGTTTCAGAGTTTATTCTTAGATTTTACCTCAATAGGTACAGAATGGCAAACAAAATCTGAGTATGACACATTAAAAGTTGTGCCTTTTTACAAAGGACCCAGTGAGTTAACTGAACCTTGTTAATATGGTGCAGTTTTTTTTTTTTTTTTTTTTTTTTTTTAAAGTTGGCTTCATGCTCCCACAGAGCCCAATGCACGGCTTGAACTCATGAACCTGAGGTGAAGACCTGAGCTGAGATCAAGAGTAGGACACTTAAACCAACTGGGCCACCCGGGTGCCCCAATATGGTGCAGTTTTGAAAAGTTTTTTTAAAAACTTTTTCGGGGTGCCTGGGTAGTTGCTCAGTCAGTTAAGTGTCGGGACTCTTGATGTGGGCTCAGGTCATGATCTCACGGTTCAGGAGTTTGAGCCCCGTATCAGGCTCTGTGCTGACAGTGCAGAGCCTGCTTGGGATTCTCTCTCTCTGCTCCTATCCTGCCCTCTCTCAACAAATAAACATTAAAAAAAAAAAAAAAGCCAGAAATTTCAGTGAAATGTATACAGGCGTTGTATAGAGTTTCTATAAAAAGGTATTACTGGGAGAGAAAAAAAAAGAAGAAGAAAAAACCCCAAATGCCTTAAAAAGAGAATGCCAGATCTGATTCAGAGAAAAAAAAAAAAGACAAAAGAAAAAGAAAAAAAATATTTTCAAACAGGCGGTTTAGTAAAGGTAATCCTGACTTGGTGTCTTTTTAAATCTTGTGACTGAAGGGAGTACTAGGCTGAAGTTGATCCCTGCTCTTACAGACAGAAGAAATACTGTATTCTGTGCAGTGCACCGTGCAGTGACACCACAAGGGAAACGACCTGAGATTGAATGAAGTAAAAATACTTGAGAACGCTGAAGTATTCAAATACTTTAAGAAGCCCCGTTTGTGCACTGTATCTTCTGTTGTGTCTGCAAAAGTCTCTAAAAGGCCTAGTTGTAGGCCGTAGAACAACAAAGGGATTTAATAAACTATTCTGGAACTCGTCTTAATAATACAGATTTGTTAACAACTAGTCCAAATTTAAACGGTCTCACCATACACTTAAGGACTAGCAGGACATTTTTATATAATTGGCACCGAATACTACTTGTTGGTGGTTTCTTTTCACTTCCTAATCTGACCACTTTATATAACTGGAATTACTCCTCATTTCTCTAGGCGTATGCTGCAAATCGCAGGAAAGCAAAGGCTTGTAAATAGCTACGTATCTGAGAAGTTACAAAGCTATAAATTTGTGGCAAGTAGAAAAAGCACTGCTTTCATTTTGGTTTAATTCATTTGTTCAACACGTGCTTATTAGGACCACGCAGAAGCAGGCAAGCGCTGTGCTAGGCCCCGGCAGTCCAACAATACACAGGACATAACAAGTCTCTGTTCTCAGAGAGGACAGTCTACTAGAAGAGGCAGATGATAAAGAAATTTTGTATTTGTATGCCTGGTTAGCATTTCTCCAAGGGAAACAACTGCCCGTAAAAAAATTACGAACTTTCAAAATTTTCATTTTTAATTCCCAGATAAATTTAAATGAAGTAAAACTTGCAAGCAATAGGTTACTGAAATAGTCACAAAGGGATACAACCATCACGTTGTAAATAAGGAGTATTCTTTGTACTCATGAAAACCTCATAATACCCGATGTAGGTCAATGAGACTACTGAGTGCTGGCTAGAGAAAATGTAGGACAAACAAAATAGGAGTACCTACCAGAGGGCATGGTATCCAAAACTTCGGCGTCTTCACCTTTTTCGTTCCCTTCTGACTTTTCAGATTGCACATCCAAAGACAACATCAAACTTGGGTTTGGAGCAAAGATGGCCGACGTAACAACTGCATTATGTGCTGGGGAAAAAAATTTACTTCAGATTAACTCATAAATTTGATTCTAAACATCAAGACAAAAAGTGTCATATGCAAAAAATATAATAGTGTATGTTTATGTTAATATCCTTTAAAATAAAATATCCCAAAAGTAGGAGTACCTGGGTGGCTCAGTCGGCTAAGCAGCTGACTCTTGATTTCGGATCAGGTCATGATCCCACAGTTCAAGGGATCAAGCCTTGCGTCAGACTCTGCACAGACAGTGTGGAGCCTACTTGGGATTCATTCTCTCCCCCCCGCCCCCGCCTCTCCCCGCTTGTGCGTGCGTGCTCTCTCTCTCTCAAAATAAACACTGAAAAAACAAAACAAAAGGATATTCTAAAAAAAAAAAATACCTCATACAAGTGTACCTCAGAGATATTGCAGGTTTTGTTCCAGACGATTGTAATAAAGCAAATATCACAATAAAGGAAGTCAAATGATTTTTTTTGGCTTCCCAGTGCATATAAAAAAATATGTCTACATGTACTTAGTCTATTAACATACAACAGAATTAGGTTTACCAAAACACTGTACATACCTTAATTAAAAAATACTTAATGCTAAAAAGTAGTAACCATTATTTAAAAAAAAAAATTTTTTTTTTTCAACGTTTATTTATTTTTGGGACAGAGAGAGACAGAGCATGAACGGGGGAGGGGCAGAGAGAGAGGGAGACACAGAATCGGAAACAGGCTCCAGGCTCCGAGCCATCAGCCCAGAGCCCGACGCGGGGCTCGAACTCACGGACCACGAGATCGTGACCTGGCTGAAGTCGGACGCTTAACTGACTGCGCCACCCAGGCGCCCCTAGTAACCATTATCTGAGCTTTCAGTGAGTCATAATCACTGATCAGTTCACCATAGCAAATGTAACAAAAGTTTGAAATATTACAAGAATGACCACAATGTGACAGAGAGACACAAAGTGAGCAAATGCTGTTGAAAAAAACCTCCCAATTTGTAAAAAACGCAATATTGGCGAAGCACAGAAAAATGAGGTATGCCTGTACAAATTCTGAGATTCCATGACCTCCCAAATTTTAGACAAGTATAGGTTCTTCCTTGGTATGGAGAAATCAAACAAAGCCGAATACAAAGCAAAAGCGGTTATAACTGCCAAACTGTCTCTGAAACAAGGCCTACACAAATTTACTCATAGTACACCTCCACTTTAACTTTATTCGCTTAAGAAGTCACACAAAAGTAGGCATTTACTTACCTTTAATACCTTCCCAAAAGTCATTACGGTCTCTCCTGACTGAAGTAAACTTGCTGAGGTCATGGTAAGTACTCCAGATATAAACATACTTATCTTCTGAGCCACTGACAAGGTAACTAAAATCATGGCTAGATTTGGGAAAGAAAGAAAAAAACCTCAGTTTGGATTTTTTTTTTTTTAAGTTTCCCTCTATGAGTGCTTCTTCCTTGAAAACACCTAAGCAAACACCCGAGAGAGCTTGCTGAAATATAGACTCCTAGTCTCACTCCAGAGGATCCGAACGTGCAGGTTTGACACGGAGGTCAGAGGCGTGAGGATTTTCGTTAAAGCTCTAGGTAACTGTGCTGCTAGCTAACCCACACTGGGAGAAACGCCCACGTGAGACAGGAAAGAGAGGAGAATGCTTTACCAGTTACATTTCCCGGTAATTACTGGGTAATTCAAGAAGAAAGGAGAACCGTGAAGAAAAGGGCTGAAAGAAAGAGGGCTGTAAGGAAGAAGAGGCAGTTCTTCCAGGAGAGTCTCTAGACCCCAAATTAAGAGTTCAAATAATACTGTCATGCAAAGGCGTAAATACAGGATACCGTACTTTAGGGTGTTAAAAATGCTTTATTAGCTTCAGTACCTAAAAGGATAAAGACCATGGGTGGGTGGCAGATAAACTTCCTCTTAGAAAGCTTACATAATAAAGTACAGATGCACAAATTCCAGAGCTGGGAGTCTTCTAATCCTAGCGCTGCCACTAACCAGTGACTTTAGACCAGTTACTTAATTTTCTGAGTCTGGGTTTCTCTGACAGCAGAATACGGGCAATTCTAACTGTATCTACTAAACAGGTGGAAAAGGTAAGTACTGAATGATAATAACAAGAGACAGCAGTTGTAAAAGTGCGAAGAAACTAAACATAAGGCACAGATCAAAGAAAATATGGGAGCAGGGGAGAAATAGTCTATCTCTTTTGGGAATTTTTCTTTGCCGATTTACCTGAAACTTGCTTTGATCTGGCTGCTACTGTTGACATAACCCTTATACTTCATGGACAGTGACAAATCTCTAAGATCATATAGTCTGATTCTGGAGTCATTTGAGGTTACCAGTATCTAAAAATAAATTAAAGAAAAAGTTAAAAATATCATCTTTTAATCTACGTTAAGGTATAACCAAAAACGGTATTACGTACACATATATAGCGAGAATATACCTCACAACTACAAAATGCTGTATTTCACATGAGAGAAAATATATTCTTAAGCCAAGGTAGTAAGAGTTTTCAGGAGTCTATATATAGTGTGAAGAGAGATGGTTTTGAATACTTATTACCTTATTTTCTCCGGGTAAAGGTTCAATGCCAGTAATTTTTCTTCCAACTTTGTTGCGTCCTCTGGTAGATCGGACATGTATTTGTGTGTGGTATTTCAAATGCTAAAAAGAAATCACAAATTTAAAACATGAGAATAAGAAGGAACCTCAAAGATCATCTGATCCAACTTGTAGACAGACACGGTATTATTTGCCCCAATTTATAAAGCCCAGAGAGGATACACCAAGTTTATATAAAACCACTAAGTATTCCATTATGTAATTTATACAAGATAATCATTTACCTCAGTATCATAGAAAATACATCTGCCATCATATGTCCCAATTACTGCGTATTTGCCATTCTGACAGAAATTCGCAGCTGTGATCAATTTTGTTTGACCGTCTACTTCATTCCACAAAGCCACTTTTTTGTCAGGTATGTTCCAAAGGCGGAGCTTTCCATCCAATGACCCACTCAGAAAATACCTGTCATCCTAAAAATGTGGCAAAAGAAAAAGCTTTCGTTTTACCAGATCAAGAAAAATTCATTAGTGAATCAAAACATAAAGCCTATTAGGAAATAATGTTGAAAATATGTAGATCCTGAGGCGCCTGGGTGACTCAGTCGGTTGAGTGTCTGACTTCGTCTCAGGTCATGATCTCATGGCTCCTAAGTTCAAGCCTCGCGTTGGGCTCTCCATTGCCTGCACAGAGCCTGCTTTGGACCTTCTGTCCCCCCTCTCTCTGCCCCTCCCCTGCTTGTGCTGTCTCTCTCTCTCTCAAAAATAAATAAACATTAAAAAAATTATTAAAAAAAATGTAGATCCCATTGAAAAAATATTATTCTTCAAGCATTATTATTATTATTTTTTTAAGATTTTAAAGATTTTTTTTTCAACGTTTTTTTTGTTTTTTTTATTTATTTTTGGGACAGAGAGAGACAAAGCATGAACGGGGGAGGGGCGGACAGAGGGGGAGACACAGAATCGGAAACAGGCTCCAGGCTCTGAGCCATCAGCCCAGAGCCCGACGCGGGGCTCGAACTCACGGACCCGTGAGATCGTGACCTGGCTGAAGTCGGACGCTTAACCGACTGCGCCACCCAGGCGCCCCAAGATTTTAAAGATTTTTAAGTAATCTCACTCAACGTAGAGCCTGAATTCAAACCCTGAGGAGATCAAGAGGCTCGGTTGGTTGAGGGGCACCCAGGTGGCTCATTTGGTTGAGCGTCTGACTCTTGATTTCGGCTCAGGTCATGATCTCACAGTTTGTGGGTTCGGGCCCTGCAACGGGTTCTGCGCTGATGGTGTGGAGCCTGCTTGGGATTCTCTCCCTCTCTGTCTCTCTGCCTCTCCCCTGCTCAGGCATGCTCTCTCTCTCTCAAAATAAATAAACTTAAAAAAAAAAAAAAAGGGCTCAGTTGGTTGAGCATCCACCTCTTGATATCAGCTCAGGTCACAATCCTAGGATTGTGGGATTGGGCTCAGCATGGAACCTGCTTCTCTCTCTCTCTCTCCCCCCTGCTTTTTCTCTAAAATTAAAAAAAAAAAAAAAAAAAAAAGTCATACAGTCCACCGACTGAGACAGCCAGGCGCCCTCAAGCAAACATTATTTTATTCACTAAGAATAACAATTAGAGGGGCGCCTGGGTGGCTGAGTCGGTTAAGCGTCCAATTTCAGCTTGGGTCATGATCTCGCGGTTCGTGAGTTGGAGCCCCACATCGGGCTCTGTGCTGCCAGCTCAGAGCCTGGAGCCTGCTTCGGATTCTGTGTCTCCCTCTCTCTCTGCCCTTCCCCTGCTCACACTCTGTCTCACTCTCTCTGTCAAAATGAATAGACATTAAAAAATTGCAAAAAAAACCAATTAGAAACTTCAGTATTGGCTTTGGAAATAGGACTTTCTAATTGCTTTATCATATCCTCAAACTGCTTTTCCCAAGGTATGGATGTTAATGGATAATGTGTTTAGAGTGTATATTGTGTAGGAGAATGGTTCAAGTAAGTTTGAGACATTCTGGGTTCCAGAAAGTTAAAGAGGATTCTCAGTTAACATGCGTTCTCAGTCTCCAAAGGAGGGATAAAGTATGTAGTGTTCTCCAATTTATTTAACCAGGGACTTTCCTGGTGGGGGGTGGTGGTTGGGAGGGAGTCAGGTAGGAACTTCAAGGAGCAGGCCTGGGTAAAAACTATCCTGTAATGATACGTTTGTTCACATCCTCCTCCTCCCTCTGGGATACATGTAAATACTTGGATAGAAGAGTAATGCCGGTTAGCCCACAGAACCAGTTATTTATGTGGGAACTTTGATAGGGTGTCAGTAGGAAATCACTTCAGTATTCAAATTCTCAGTCTCAAAGCAGGGGTTCTCAACAGGGGGCACTTTGGCTCCACAGGGGACAACAAGCAATGTCTGGAGACATTTCTGACTGTCACAACTTGGGGGTGGGGGGCTACTGGCATCTACTGGGTAGAGGTTAAGCATTCTGCGATGCACAGGACTTTCTTCCCTCTACAACAAAGAATTATCCAGCTCAAAATGTCAACAGTGCCGAGGGTGAGAAACCCTGCTCTAAACTAAACCAGGCCTACCACTAAACTAAACTGGTCTAATTTTTGGTAACATAAGAATTAAGAGTAAAATAATTGGGATGCCAAAACAAGAAACATTCCCTTCTCTGCTCAAGGCTATTATTCTTACCCACCCCAGGGCCTGTCAAGAACAATCTACGCAGATTGGACACCTTTATGGCTATGGTAGAGTAGGCTCTGCTCAATGTCTACCAGTAGAAGAGCAGAACAAGTAAAAATACTTCATCTTGGTCTTATAATTCAGAATTTTATTTACATACATGCATATATGTGTGTGTGTGTGTGTGTGTGTGTGTCCATGTGTGTGTGTACATGTGTGTGCATGTGTTATCTTCATTTTACTATTTCTTTTGTAATTCTGCTACCCTCCTTCCAGGTAACATTACATAAGAGAGTCACATTTCCTAAGAAAATGTCAACACCACACCATCCTTCCCTAGCCCCTCTTAAAAATCCTTCAGATCTGTAGATTTTTAGAATTAGGGCTTTTTAGTTTCCAAAAATAGAAACCAAATAAAAGAATAGAAAAACTACTGGCTAGAGAGGAACCTTAATAAAAAGTACTACATAGATAACCATCACCACCCAATACCTCTCTCTTTCCATCCTGACACATTATAGTTAGAATAGAGGTGAGGGAAGGATTTTGCTCACAGTTGTGGACAGGAATAAAGCCATTCTTTTGTTGCACCCTTGGGTGACAGGATGGGGGTGTTATTCTGAAAGAAGCCTCAAAAAGCTTGATGGTCAAAATGGATAAGGTATCAACACAGATGAAATATTTTTAATTTGCCAAAGGTCCTAACCAAAGTCTTCTAAGGGTTCAAAATTATTACTGTCTCCATATCATAAACCTGCCCAGGGAGGGAAATTATACTGAGGAAGAAAAAAAGTCCTCTCCTAATCTGGGAAAAAAGGGGAAGAAATGTGAATATAACCGAAACGTTGCATTAAAATGACAACGGGTGTTAAACATACAGAGATGAGGACGCGAATAGAACTGTTGATTCACACATCCACGTAGGGGAGGGCAAGTCAGGTCAGCTCAAGGCCTCCATTTAGTTCCATCTAGCTAGTGGACTGACACCACACAGGACTCCTCTTGTGCCTCTAGTTGCAAAGAGCAAAACGTAATTAAAGCCTTACTCATTTGGTGGCTCTATCCTACAAAAACATAAGATAGGTCAGCAATTCCATGATGAATTTTCCTCCTTTGGTTGAAATCGTATGAAATACTTCCTTTTCAGAGGAAGGATAGGGATTTTCTACACTGAAAATGAATAAGGATGGATCTCAAGATTAATAGTATTTCCAGGGGCGCCTGGGTCGCTCAGTCGGTTGAGCGTCCGACTTCGGCTCAGGTCACGGTCTCATGGTTTGTGAGTCCAAGCCCCACACGGGGCTCTGTGCTGATGGCTCAGAGCCTGGAGCCTGCTTCAGTGTCTGTGTCTCCCTCTCTCTCTGCCCCTCCCCTGCTCCTGCTCTGTCTCTCAAAAATAAATAAATGTCAAAAAAAGAAATTTAAAAATAAATTAATTAAAAAAAAGATTAACAATATTTCTAGGGAGCCTGGCTGGCTCAGTCGGTAGAGTAATGTGACTCTTGATCTCAGGGTGGTGAGTTCAAGCCCCACACTGGGCGTAGAGCTTACTAAAAAAATAAAAAACAAAACAAAAAAACACACAAACCCCTCCTGCAAACACACACACACTGTATTTCCAGACATTACACAGGAATTCAGTATATCTTATAATGAATTTTGGTCTTTGCCTCTTTCAACCTTTTCCTCTTTGTCTCTTCCCACCCTACCCCTCCCACTATTCTTGCCTATATGCTTCCCTCTTATTTATTCACCTGCTGTCTCCTCTTCTTCCTCCGTCTCTAATCTCTCTCACCTTTAATAGGATACTTTAGTTCTTTATTTATGCCCTGCATGTCTTATTAAAGATTTGGGATGACTTTTCATTCTTATAGTTGGACCATAACACTTCCAGTTCTTCTAATACAGATTAACAAAATATTTCCTTTCTAAACAAAATGAAACACTAAATTAAGTTGTCCTTAACTATGAGGCTGTTAATAATTTTTTTTTTTTCCTGTAGTCCAACTGTCCTCCAGAGAAGCCAGGTTCCCTCATCTTCCTTATAGTACAACAAAAAAAAAATACATAAACAATTACTTACTCTTGGATGGAAAGCTATGGCAGTGACAAAATCTATATGTTGAAAACAGCAAAGGCATTCTCTTCTGGAAATGTGCCATAACCTGACTGTTTTATCCATCGAAGAAGAAAGCAGGAAGTAGTTCTATTGAGAAATTGACATTGATCATTTTATCACCCTATGAAAAAATACTACGTACACAATAATAAAAGCAAGCTTTTGGTTTTATGTATCTCAATAGTTTTGTTATTGCTATATCTAGCATCAGAAAGAACAAAAAGATTACCCATTTCATTTGGAAGATCCCATTTTTTCCCAGTTAAATACCGTATTCTTTCGATTCTAAGACTTTTCTGTATTACCTGTTCTGAAATTAGAATCTGATGATCTAGGTCAAAAAAAACCTGCTAGGCACTAAGAGAGAACTAAGGTGTATCTTACTTATTATAGTCCGCATATACGGAAACTTAGCTATGAATACAAGGCATCTATTCATTTGACTGTCACTTCAGTTCAGTTACCCTGACATTGGCAACGCTGGCGAATTTTAACTCCCCAGAATTCCCTAATTGTCACTTAAAATGCCTTCAAAAAGATTACCCTACAATGCAGCATGCAAATGAAAAATTACTGTGCACCTGTCACACCACAGGCAAGAAAACGAGAGAAGAGAAATCGTCAAACGTCTCAGAATAGATCATAGAAGTTTCAAAGGTAAAAGAGGGTAGTGTAACTGCTTTAGGCATTGTGATGGCCCCATCACCCAGGAACCAAACATTTATCTATCAAATGCTTCAGCTGGCAGAAATTCTTTAACTTTTCAACATAATCTATTTAAGGAGAGAACTATGAGTTATACTGAACGAGGAAGCCCAAATGAGACACTGTTCTTTGGTATGCCTAAAGGTGCTAAACAAACCAAAGTAATGATGACATTTATTGAATACTTGCAATGTGCTAAAGACTGTTCTTAACACTATATTATGAGGTAGGTATATGATTATCCCCTTTTACAAATGAGAACACTGAGGCACAGATGCTAAATAATTTGTCGAAGACTACATAGCTCATTGGTGGCAAAACTGAGATTTAAACCTACGTAGTCTGCCCTTAGGTCCAGACTCTAACCACTACACTCTTCTGCAGAGGGCTTAAGTAGAACACATGTTTAAACAAAAAGCCACAAGATGCTTTGTCATCTACTAAAAGTAATAAGCAATCTTTAATCTCTGAATGTAAGAAGACTAAGTGCAAATACTGATTTAGATAGGTACTGCAATGATAAATAAATGCTATTTGGGGCTAGTTTTAAAAGTGTACACTTTGTGTGGTATGCCTGTTTTTAAATAGATCATGAAACGTACAATTAAAAAATTGAACTTTGAGGGGTGCCAGTTGGGTAAGCGTCTGACTATTTTGGTTCAGGTCATGATCTCGTGGTTCTTAAAAGTTCGAGTCCCGCATCAAGCTCCATGCTGACAGTGCAGAGCCTGCTTAGGATTCTCTCTCTCCCTCTCTCTCTGCCCCTCTGCTGTTCGTGCATGTTCTCTCTCTCTCTCAAAATAAATAAATAAACTTAAAAAAAAGCCCTGGGGCACCTGGGTGGCTCAGTCGGTAAAGTGTCCGACTTCGGCTCGGTCATGATCTCATGGTTCTTGGGTTTGAGCCCTGCGTCGGGCTCTGTGCTGACAGCTCAGAGCCTGGAGCCTGCTTCAGATTGTGCCCCTCCCCTGCTTGTGCTCTGTCTCTCTCTCTCAAGAATAAATGAAATATTAAAAAAAAAAATTCCCTAAATCTATGGTTTGCTCATTAAGTTGATTTTATTCGATTCTTCCAATAGTCCATTGCTTTAAGCATATGAAAGAAATATGAAAACATCCCTAAAAGTGAAGACACTAGAGACATGCTAAGACGTGTTTCACTATGCCAAGTTCTGTTCAGTAAATACTAAGTGAAATTAAATAATTTTCTTGAATTTCATGATCTTCAGAAGTCAAAGAAATTAGATTCAAACCTAAGTTCTACCTATAACTAGTTTTGTGGTGTCAGATGGGTCAGAGACCCAGCCTCCTCAACTACAAAATGAAGTACCATAGGGGCACCTGGGTGGCTCAGTCAGTTAAGCGTCTGACTTCAGCTCAGGTCATGATCTCACAGTCCGTGAGTTCGAGCCCTGCGTCGGGCTCTGTGCTGATAGCTCAGAGCTTGGAGCCTGCTTTGGATTCTGTGTCTCCCTCTTTCTGCCCCTCCCTCACTCACACTCTGTCTCTCTCTCTCTCTCTCTCTCTCTCTCTCAAAAATAAACGTGAAAAAAAATTTTTTTAAGCAAAATGAAATACCATCTACCTCACAGGTTACTGTAAGAATTAACAAGGTAATTCTCATTACCTGGCACAAAGTAAGTCTTCAACACGTAGAAAACCCAGTATAAATACTGATTATGCTAGATCCTGAAGAGAAACAACAGTAAAATAAAATCTGGTCCCTACTCTGGAATGTCTTACAATCCTGTTGTAAATAATACCTAGAAATGTGCATGAGTAAACAGGTAAAAAAGAAAGTTAAAGAGAAGAACATCCAGACAGACAGATGAAGGCCTTAAGAACAAAAAAGTTTCCTGGAGAAGAAATTCTGCCTTATGATCCCAGAGTGACTCCTGCTGAATTTCTAGCCTGCCAGACTGCCCTACAGATTTCAACTTGGCTACACCCACAACTGAGCGATCCAATTCCCTAAAATAAATCTCCTTATGCATATATGTTCTCTTGGGTGTGTGACTCTGGAGAACCCTGACGGATAAGCGGTCAATGGAGATCTAATTTCTTCCAGTCAGCATTACACCCCATACAAAATATTGGGTTGCTTTAAGAAAATAAAAGGAGTGCAAGGTTCCCAATTATGTGCTTTGTACTTCTTATCCCAGATGAATATGATTATCAGATTAAGGACACTTTAGATTTCCATCTCTGGCAACTCAGATTTCACACAGGGTTGGGGAGGAGTATAAAGACACAATCAGGGCTCAGTTTAAAACCAGACTACCAGGTGAGGTCTAAGCTTCTTCCGAGTTAGAGAAAGACATTATGACAGATGGTTTTTGAAAAGCATCCAGAACATGTAAACAAGTATGGCAGGAGTAGCAATTCAGAAATGGAGTGATTCAAAGCTGGAGCTCTGAGAAAGCCTGACTCGCCTAAGGAAACCAGCAGTAACTTTGTGGTACGTGAGGTTCTCCTGACACAGTGAAAATATATGGGCAACACTGGTATCTCTAATAGTATTCCGTTTACTCCGTTGACTTTTCTCAGTTTAAGGCTTTTCAATATTACTCCCTCCCCATTCTAAATATATTTTAGATGCTGATTACTGACAAATTTTAATACGAAGGAAGGGTAAGGTATTACGCAAAAATTCAAAACACTGTTTCATGCTTTAAACATGTTCAATAAAATTTGAAGTATCTTTAAATTTTTGTAAAACTGCTCAGATATTTGTTCCGTGGCAAAATAGGCCCTCTACTTCTGAAATAATTTTGCTCTAAGGAAAAAAGAAAACATAAAACGATGCCTTATCAAAGATTCATATATTTGCAAACTTAATGATTTAACAAATATAGCAGATTAGCCAAAGCAGTCCTGATCAGATAAATCGGACTTCACCTTTGCAGCGAAAGTCGAAAGTCGTATCCATTTTGCAGAGAATACTTTGCAAAATTACTATGTAAAAGAAACAAAAAGTACAAGTATGTAGACAGATCCAGACAGAAACTGTTAAGTAATATAAACATTTTATTTGCCTAATGTGATCTTTCTTTCTTTCTTTCTTTTTTTGATGTTTCTCCTCTTTTAATTGATAACTTCCAGGAAGTAAATACAATCACTCGACAGTGTGACAATCGTACAGATAAAACATTTGTTTTTATCCCAAAGTCATAGTTACATAGAATTCATACACACTTCGACTAAGAATTTCTTACTTTGGACCATGAAAGATCAAGGAGATCAGCAGTGTGTCCTTTGTATTTGCAAAACGGCCGCTGCCGAAATGGTGCATTTTTATCATCAGGGTCTTCGTCGGCTCCACCGCACACCTATTTAGACACAAAGACAAATGTTAAAAGTGGAGAAACAAAGGCTTCGTACTCGTCCCACCCCATCCGTTCTCTCGGCATTCTGTATGCTGCCTGACTGAAATCTCGATCTACCGAAAACAAACTTCCCTTTACGATGAACCTCCTACTGATCGCTTATTCGCCTCCCTGTCCTAATGAAACAGGATCGTCCCTGAAGACACTGTGCTGTCACCATCTTTCCCTCCCTAACAGAGCCCCTGCCTTGTCCTTTTCTGAGCATCTGTTCCCTCAGGAGAGGTGGGAGCCAGCCCCAGGGTGTGAATCATGCTTGGTCTGAGCTAATCACGATGAGCTCATTCCCTTTCCCAGTGAAGACTGGTTTGGGCATGGGCATGTGCTACCATTTTTGTCAATTAGGCAGGAGGGCAAGTTTACTGAGGGGAGTGAGGGGGAAGATAGGGGGACGTTTCTACAAAGATGTCCTCACTCTTAAAAAGGGCCACACTAAAGGGACGCTCCTGCCTCTGAACACTGCTGTCCGTGTGACACCTGAGACTGTAGTTGCCATCTTACCACCATGAGGGGAACAGACCCAAGAAAGGCAGACCAAGAGCAAAGCAGGAGGATGGTAGAGCCCTGACGACATTACTGAGCTGTGCAATTAACCAACCCTGGAACCGCCTTACCTCCAGACTTGCTTCCTCATTGTTTAAGCCATTTTCAGTTGGATTTCTGTTATTTGAAGTCAAAAGCATCCTGACAGAGGTAGGTAGAAAATAATCCCATACATGTGTGCCACGCATTTAGTTTACAACATGCTTTTGTATTCATTACCTGAATGAATCCTAATGACTCTGTCAAGGAGGTATATTAACATTATGAAGATGAAGAAATTAAGAAAAAAACCTGAGGCTCAGAGAGGTCAGGATAACATATTAGAGGACACACAGCCACCTGTAAACAGCAGAACCAAAGCAGAAATACAACTATAAGTTCAGAGATCGCCCCTCAAATGTTGTCGAGGATGTAGCCTGAGCCAAAACATGGGGCTCTTAGCGATAAGCTGTGCGTATTTACGGAAGGGGGCGGGATGACGGGGACGGAGGAAGAGTGTGTGCAGACACGGCGTGGGATTAGAGCGGACGGGTACTCTGGGAACAGACTGTAAAGAGCCTCGGATTTGCGGCTTAAAAGTGCAAACATTCTAAGGCGATAGGGAGAGCCAGCACAGGTTTCTGAAAAGAAAAAAAAAATCACACGAGGTGACTGGCGCTTCAGAAAGAGGAAGCTGGGCAAGAAGGTAACAGACAGCACGGAGAAAGAGCGGAGGCAGGAAGGGCCGTCGGTAAAGTGTACCTAACACAATGAGGGCTTAAACTAGGACGGTGGCCATGAGAACAGATAAAAACTACCGCTACTGTGTGTCTAGAACTTTACGGTGTATAATAAAAACCTCCTCCTATCCTCGGTGCAGGCAGAGCAGCCGCAACCCATGCCCTGACCTTCCGCCAGGCACTCCCACTCCTGCAGGACTCCAGCCGCGCCCTCGAACTGTGCTGCCAGCCTAGCGAGCGCGCCTCGAATACAGAACACCCAACGGGCCTGCCCTCTTGCATAAAATTCAGCATTCTGCTTAAGAATCACTTCCATTTCAGGAACTTCTCGGCAGAATTCCTCTAGCAGTGATTCCAGATCTTATTTTTCTCCTCAAATGTCCCGTTTCTTCTCCTTATATTCTTTATGTCTTTCCAAATGACTTAAATAAATTCTTTGACTGTAAATACATGCCCAATAGAGACTGCTGAGAAAGCACGGGAAGTAGAGAAACTAAAATTAAAACGACAATCTGCTAACATTTTGATTGCCTTCATCTTTCCGCTGTAAAAAAACATTCACTGAAATCACTGTGCACAAGATTCACTGTCTATATTTTTATTATACCACGAGCATCCTAGGTATTTCACTCTCTGAAAACATTTACTAGCTGCATATGCATGTGCCATAATTTGATCACGCTCCGACTTGTTGGTCATTTAGACATCTCCGACTTTTTGCTAGCATTAACGGCAATTCAGTGAACATCCTGGAACATAAACCTTTACCCCGATTTTATTATTTATCTTAATACAAAAGGTATTATGGTCAAAAGGTTTAAACCTGAGACTTTAACAGCATCTTCTGTTATTTGTTTTAATAAAAGCAGGCCTATTTACTAAAGAAAATTTTAGAAATACAGAGAAGTATAAGGAATCAAATAAAAATGACCTAAAATCCTACCACCTAGAGATGACTACTAGTAATAATTTAGCATTTTTTCCCAAAGATTTTATTTTTAAGGAATCTCTACACCTAATGTGGGGCTTGAACTCACAACCCCCAGATCAAGAATCATATGTTCTACCGACCAAGTCAGCCACGTACCCCTATCTGGTGATTTCTTTCTGATAGGTTTTTAAAGGTAGAATTATTAATGGTAGAATCACCAAATAAAATGTATTTTATCTATATGTATATATCTCTATAGATATCTACACCTAGAGAGAGATTTAGACCCTCTAAATCACCATATATTTATATCTCCATATAAACATTTATAAAACTTTATTATGGCCATTTCAAACATACACTGAAACAGAATAATGTAATAAATGGTATAACAAACCCATACATACATCACCTGCTTTAATGATTATCGGTATCTTACTCATGTTGTTTTAGCACTCTCCCACTTTTAAGTTTTGTTTATTTTTGCTGGAACACTTAAAGCAAGACCTAAACACTGTTGTTACCAGTAAATGCTCATGGGCTTTATGTATTTCCAACTAATAAGCGCTCTTTTAAATATAACTACCATGCCATTATCACACCTAAAAAATATCATTCGTATCATCTAATGTCTAATCCATATTCAAATATCCTGGTTATCTAAAAATGTCATTTTAAAGCTGAACTGCTGTGAAAACTTGTAAGCCTTTTGATATTTATTACATTGACTATATACCAGATAACTGTGTTAATTATCTGAGATAACAAAATAAGACACTTCTTACCTTCTTATAATCTAGTCTCAGTATTTAAAAGCCAGAAGGAACCTTTTACAATATATCAGATTATGTCATATTCTCTGTTCAAAGACCCTTCACTGGCTTCCATCTTTCTCAGAGTAAAAGGCACAGTCTTTGCATTGGCTTGCAAATGGACTGCCCCTCCACACCTCTTGTGACTTCATTTTTTCTTTTCTTTTAATTAAAAAATATATTTTTTAATGTCTATTTTTGAGAGAGATAGAGAGACAGAGTGTGAGCTGGGGAGGGGCAGAGAGAGAGGGAGACACAGAATCCCAAGCAGACTCCAGGCTCTGAGCTGTCAGCACAGAGTGCAATGCGGGGCTCGAACTCACCAAGCTCGAGATCATGACCTGAGCTGAAGTCAGCCGCTCAACCAACTGAGCCACCCAGGCATCCCTGTGACTTCATTTTCTACTACCTTCCCCCCTCGCTCACTAGCTCTGGCTACTCAGGCCTCAATGCTCTTGATGGTTTTTTTTGGCTTTTTAAGTTTTTATTTTAATTCCAGTTAGTTAACATACCATGTTGTATTAGTTTCAGGTGTACAATAATTCAACAGTTCCAGACATCACTCGGTGCTCATCACAAGTGCACTCCTTTATCCCCATCACCTATTTCACCCATCCCCCATCCCCCCAACAATGCTGTTTCTGGAACACACCAGAACTCATTTGCCATTCCCTCTACCTGGAATGCAAGACAGCCATATGATCACCCCCTCACTTCTTTCAGATTCTGCTCAAATGACCACCTCTGGGTGAAGCTTTGCTCACCCACCTTATTTATCCCGTTACCTCACTTTATCTGCTTTATTTTCATCTATGAAACTTACCACTTTCTAATAATCACAAAACTATGTATTTTGTTTCTCTGTCTCCCACCACTAAAATTTAAGCTTCACAAAAGATATTTTTGTCTCTTTTGCTCACTACTATATATCCTCGATTTCCTACAACACTGATTAATACATAGTAAGCCCTCAATAAATATTTATGGACTAAATGAAGACACAGTGCTAGACCTTACAATGACAATTAGTGGAGCATAATGGTTAACAGCATAAGTTTTTCCCAAGACAGGTCAGAGATGGGTTCTAATTCTGATGCGATATACCAACTGTGTGAAACCGGTGAGTTGCTTAACATCTCTCAGCCTTCCTCATCTGTAAAACAGGACTCTTAACAGTACCTCACAACAGTACCAGGGCTATTGTGAGGTTAAACGAGATAAGATATCAACTGCACTTAGCAAAGTACATGGCACAGAATAAGGGCTCATAAAATGTTAGCTGTTGTTACATAAATTGATGTACTATATAGTGAGTGCCTTTAAAAGAAATATGAGCAAAGTATCATGAGGACAGTGAGGGAGTATATGAATAATTATGCACTGGGCAAAGCAAGAAATGCTCAAGCGAGGAGACTTGACTCTTAAACAAATTGGCCAGGCAAAGGCGAATAGTAAATATACGCGATCAACAAAGGGTTTGACATTTTTGTTGGGGCAACAATGAACAACCGAGTGAGTTCAGAACATAAGGCTTGCGAGAGGGAAGGGTGAAAAATAACAATGACAGCTGAGGTCAGGCTGATCTCTGCAAGACTGAGCCAAGCTAAGGAATTTGGACTTAAATCTGTAGGAAAAAAAGAGAGAACTAAAGGCAGTACTTAAACAGGAAAGGAACATGATCAGATGTGTTTTATAGGAAAGTAATTCTGTTAGCAATGAGGATGAAAGACTGGAATCTGGGAGAATAACTATCATGGTCCAAGTAAGAGATAAAGGCCCAGATTATAACAGTGGAAATGAAAGGAATGGCCAGATTCCAAAGACATTTCTGAGATCAAGTGGGCGGGATTTGATGAATGAGCAAACGTTGAAGGGAGAGAAGACTAAACAGTGAACACAGTTTCTAATTCAGGGAAGATACGGGTGTTAATTAACTGACATCAAGTACACTATCAAAGGAGGGGCTATCTAGGGAAAATGATACTTAATTCTGCTTTGGACATATATTATCACCATTGATACCCGTTTTTTGCCACACAGAGCTCCTTGACAGGAACTGTCCATGGCTCCTTTATATTTTCAGTGCCTAACACACTGTAGAAATGTAATAATTGTTGTTGACTGAACCAAAGCTAAACCAATGCATATTTTTAATAAAATGCTATACATGTACAATTTCACAAAAATTACCTCTCACCCCCCCTTAATCCAAGTTTTATGTCCAAATAATCTTGAAGGAGATCAGATTGTGTGACCTCAAATATTCCCTTTGCATAAAGATTATTTTGAGCTGAAGGCAACTGAAAAGAAACAGACACAAGAAAAGGTATCTGCTCTCCCCGCTTCTACCTGAAAGCAGAGCATGAAATTCTCTTTGTGAAGGTATCTCCCCTTCACCTCTTCTTTGCCAGGAAGGGGAGAATAAAGCTTACCTCTGGAGACAGTACTAAATAATCTTCATCTTCCATTAGTTTCCCCCAAGATTTTTACCTGGTCACAATTTACTATACCTAAAGCCCAACCCCTCACCTCCTTTGTGTTGTCACTTCTCCACAAACTTACTGCTTTTGTCAAAATGATGTATGAGCCCCTGGGTCTAATTGCTTCTTTAGGTATTCACCATTCTTCTATGAGGGCCTCCATATGCATGTATAATAAACTGTTTCTCCTACGAATCTGTCTTTTGTCAGGTTATTGACGGATCCTAGCTGCAAAATCCTGGCTGCAGAACCTCAGAGAGTAGAATGAATTTTTTCCTCCCCTACAATCTCTGAAAAATTCAAAGCAGCAGTTAAATGGTAGAACACCCATACTAATGTTCCACTAATCAAGCACACCAAACACAGATTTAACCCAAGAAAAGCACCAATCTCTAGGTAAACTGCATAGTTACAACACCTAGTGTCAAGGAGAAATTGTACAAAATCTCTAGCATAATGGAGCAAACGAGGCATGCCTTCTTCCTTTCTTCCTTACTTCAACTGAGCTACTTTTGAAAACCAACAGGAATGGAGAGCATAAGAGGCAGAATTCTAGGCATGGCATGACCAATGAGCAGGTCCGTGATCTTGGGTGTGCTGGTCTGTATGCCCAACTGTACAATAGGTACTTTTAGGTATTCTATTTTACATGAATGCTAATGAAAATGAGGATGCAGGTGGAAAAATAAATATATCACTATCATGAGAAAAGAGGAAAGAACACACACATCAGGAAAATAAATAAATGAATAAGCTACACCGTGTATACTGCCCCTCACTGCAGCTAACGCTAGGTTCGAAGATAATAGCAGATACCACACTCCAAAGGCATATGAAGTAGAGGATCCTTCTAAGGGTCTCCAAATAGAATGACCAAAGTGAAGGAGCACCAATCTTTTCCTGAAGACAACAGATACAAATGCTACTCCACTACCACAGGAAAAAAGCACGGTACTCCAGGGGTCACTACTTTGGTGTCAAAGAAATACTACACTCCTTATTTAAAAGGACTGTTTTCAAACAAGATTGGGAGTTACTTAGGTCTTTTGGGGGATGGGGTGCAGTGGATGGACATAGTTAAGGAAGTCTGTCAGTAGGGTTGTTGAAATAAGCATAACACAAGATGGTGCAAATAGTTCCCGGTTTTAGTGGTCGTCGATGTCTGGAAACCTTATGGGGAATTAAACTAATAAAAGCAAACCCTTTTCCCTAAAGCAAAGTGGTTAAAATTTGTACCGCTACATTAGTCAGGGAAAGCTTCATGAAGGAAGTAGGCCTTGAAGACTGGGCAAGCTTTGAATAGAAAGAAAGGAGCACCGCAGGCATCCAGATAAAGGAGGACAGGAACGAAGCACAGAAGCAGGAATCCAACACCGATTCGGGCCCACCACAGTAAGGCACCAGGTCAGGTTCCAAGGACACTAAAATCTGGGAAGTACACTTTTTTGCCTTAAATCAGCCTAGAGTCTGACCAGTGAGACAAACTGGTAAGTAATAACAGTGTCAAAGGACCTGTAATGTTCTGTCAGAATACAAATCAGGGACAATTTTGCCTGCTTGATTCAAGGAAGATAATAAAAGAAGAAGATAAGAGATTTGAACTGAATCCTTTGTGTGTGTGTGTGTGTGTGTGTGTGTGTGTGTGTGTTTGAACTGAATCCCGAAGGATGAGCCGGGCTCAGCCCCGTGAGGAAAGGGGGCAGGGAGGGCGCTGCCGGCAAAGCAGACCCCAAAGACGAAGGCACGGGAGTGACAGATACCGTAGGGTAAGGACAGACCTACGTTCGGTATGGCAAGTAGGATACATAGGCACCAGGGAATTAGAGCAGAGTTAAAAAGGTAAGATGAGGCAAGATCAGGAAGGACCTTATCCTGCAGGTGACAAGGAGCCACTGGAAGATTTTAAACCACAAAATGGCATCAGATCTATTATGTTGACAAAAAGCTGGGGACAGCAGAGAAAATGAACTGGGTACAGACCAGAAAAGCAATTAGGAGGCTACAGCAAACATTTAAATGGGTATTCAGGACCTAGATAACGTGAGTGACAACGGGGAACGAGGGGACGGATTCCATGGGCATTTGTAGGTGGAGGAAGAGTGGATAGAAATTTATAACTAATTTCATATGTGGGTAAGGAAAAAAATAAGTAATGGAGTATTTTCTGACTGAGTTAGAAAAGGAACTTATGGATGGTAATGCCATTAAAGAAGGCTCACAAAGGGCACCTGCGTGGCTCAGTTGGTTAACTGTCTGATTTTGACTCAGGTCATGATCTCACAGTTCGTGGGTTCGAGCCCCATGTTGGGCTCGGTGCTGACAGTGCAGAGCCTGCTTGGGATTCTTTCTCTCTGTCCCTCCCCTGCTTGCTCTCTCTCTCTCAAAAATAAATAAATAAACTTAAAAAGAAAAAAAAAAGATGAAAAACTGAAAAAAAAAAGGCGGCTCAAAAGAGAGAGGCAAGGTTGTGGGTAGGTAATACAAATATTTCCATAAGTGACCATTCAACACCTAGCCAGTTATCCAATCCAGACAGCTGACACTCATCCTCGGCTACCATCTGCCTCCCCACCTAGTCGGTCACCTAGTGCCAGAGGTCCAACTTCTTTCACATCTCTCAAATTCAGCTCATCTTTATGGTTTCTAGACCCACTGCTTCATAATCGAAGTACTGTTTCTCTCCTGGGTTGGTAACCTCTTATGTGGTCTCCCTGTCTCTAGCCTGGAGCCCCGATCTAATCAATCCTTTCCAGCGCTACCAGAATGCTCTTTCTGAAACAAAAATCTGAACATTAAAAAAAATTTTTTCAGTGTTTATTTTTGAGAGACAGAGAGCGAGCGAGCGAGCACGGGGGAGGGGCAGAGAGAGGGGAGACACGGAATGTGAAGCAGGCTCCAGGTTCTGAGCTGTCAGCACAGAGCCCGATGTGGGGCTTGAACTCATGAGTTGTGAGATCTTGACCTGAGCCGAAGTCAGATGCTTAACTGACCGAGCCACCCAGGTGCCGCAAAAATCTGAACATTTTAATTAAGCTCCTGATCGAAATCCTTCAAACCCCTGTTCCCCCAGCAGCCTGCAGGACAAAGTCCAAATGTCTTAACACACAAAAGGTCACGTAAAATCCTAACCCTGCCCGCCTCTCCTCCAACTCTCACACAGGCCCACTCTGCTGTAGCCGCTTGGAATTGTGGTAGCACCGTTCACGTGCCATGCTGTTGTGGCCTCCAGGCCTTGGCACTCGCTATTTGCTCTGATGAACCCCTTCCTTCCTTCTCTCACACAGTTAACTCCTGGCTCACTCACAAAGCCTCCAGAAAGCTTTTCCTCATGCGCTGATTCATAAGGATACCTCCTATACTTGTGTAGTACCCTCTGAAGAGTATTCCCATCCAATACTAGAACTGTGGGTATATACTATTTCACTAGTCGGCATAGCCCTTGAGGCCAAAGACTAGGTCTCACTGGATTTGCAGAATCTAGCAGTATCTGGCACACGTAACAAGCAGTCAGAGAACATTTGTTGAGGGACTTCAGTTTGAGACCTATTCATTGATGTGCGTGGTGAATATGCTGATGGAGAGATTCTCTATATATTGTGTTTTTTTTTAATCTTTATTTTTGAGAGAGAGAGACAGAGTGCGAGCAGGGGAGGAACAGAGAGAGAGGGAGATACAGAATCTGAAACAGGCTCCGGGCTCTGAGCTGTCAGCACAGAGCCTGATGCAGGGCTTGAACTCACAACGTGAGATCATGACCTGAGCCGAAGTCGGACGCTTAACCGACTGAGCTACCCAGGCGCCCCAAGATTCTCTATATATTGTTATGTGAAAAGGGCAGCATGCCCAATAAGATCTCATCCTTGTTTAAAAACCATACAGCTATGAAAAGGAAACAGGAATTATGAAGGTAAAGCCAGTTCAGGACTGGAGGCAATGAATGAATATGTCAAATGAGGATGGCCAAGGACACAACCCTGAGAACCAGCAACATTTAAGTGGGAGGAAGAGGAAGAGACAGCATGCATATAGGAAGAGAACGAGGGAAAACAGAACCATAGAAAGCTGAGAAGAGTAAGTTTACAGTGGGGAATAGTGTCAAACACTACAGAGCCAATGAGACCCCAGGAAAATACTGCTGAGCAGATGGACATTTTAGGTTCTTTGTTTGTATCATTCCTGTGTAGATCAATACACACGAAGCACAGGGAAGAGCTCAGAATAATAATCCTTCCATTCTGCTTTTTAGGTTTAAAATTGGTTATATTTGACCTTCCAGCTCTGAGACCAAATGAAAATCAAGATATTTTAAAGTACCTGAAAGTGTGATAAAGCATTTATTAAACCAAAAAGGTAGAAAAATCTAAATAGTTTAGTATCTTTTTTTTTTCTTTCCTTAATCACCCCTTACTCAGTATCCATTATTTTTTTAAATTCTAACATGGATTTGAGGGGAGGGGATTTCGTTTTATTTAAGTTAACATTGGTAGTTTGGTAGCTTGAGTAGTATCATTCACTGTATGACAACTTTTAAATATCACAAATTTTCATTTACTAATTCTAACAGAAAAAACTTTTGTTTCTAACATATCTTAATTTTAAATTAAGTGCTTTCATAAACTACAATTTCTAATAGATGATAAGGTACTTCATGGGAAACAAATCAAATTATATTAGTAACTATTAAATAAAGAACATACCCCTGTATCTGTATCAGACTTTGATGAATTCAGACTTTCCTGAGAAGGTGATGGAGACACACGTCCTAAAAACAACATAATTATAAAAAGGCATATGTATACACACACACACACACACACACACACACACAAAACATCAATCAGAAATAATGACATAGTAACACCTAATTAATAGTTGTAGAATGTAACATTCTGAAAAAACACATTTTTTAAAAATAGGCTCCATGCCTAATGTGGGGCTCGAACTCTCGACCCTGAGATCAAGAGTTGCAGGCTCTACTGACTGAGCCAGCCAGGTGCTCTGAGAAAATACATTTTCAAAATAAATGAAGCATTGACTCGTTAGACACCAAAATATTGTTTTTATCACTTTTAATCAAAAAATCTTTATAAGCCATAGTCCCAATTTAATAAAATACTGTTAAATCCTCATTATTCATAGTGAATACAAAGATGAACAATAAAGGGGCACAAAGGGTCTAGGTTAGTAGACGTCTCGAGGGCCACTTAGTCTTTCTGTTCCAGGCAGGGCAATAAAAGAAATGTATCGTAAACATAGTTCAACTTTTTGCCAACCCGTTATCATCTTCAATTATGTATCATAACATAATGCAAGCAATACCCACAGGGCTACGAAAGTGTACAGGGCCTCGTTTGCCAGTTTAGTGGATCTCCCTGGGTTTCTATGTTCCTCAAATGGTGCTTCAAATATACTCTATACTCCAGCCCATGGCCACTGATTCTCCTTTCTCCCATCCCTTAATTTCTTGTTTCAGCCTTAGTTGACTGGGGAAGGGACAGGTTTGTGGAGAAAATGTATTGGAGTTATGTAATTATGAGAAAAGAATCCCATAAACATAAAGCTTCTATTTACATCGATTCTACATACGTTCCTGATAAGTTACCAATATACAGAAAGATTTCACAGTTGTAATCATTGTGTACATACATCACTCTCTGAGGTTTCTTTTCCATTTAACCTTTTTTCATATACCCTTCGATGTACGACAAATCACATTTGCTTTTCATGGCTATGTCTCCTTTATCTTTATTATTGGATGGATATTATTATTCTCATTCTTTTTCTAGAGTTATCAGGTCTTTCATTTTAATCCAGGATAGAACTAAAGGTTGCCAGGGGACACCAAGTAACCTTGTTCCCAATGGTTGATGAAATAAACCCTGCGCTACACCTCAAAAGGGATCAAGTCAAAAACTTTGTGGTAGCGTTTTTCAGGGGATTTAGATGATTTTTCGGTGTTGACTTCTGTCTACTTTTGGGTTTGTGGCTATTATGAAAAGTAGTGATTGCTGCAAATGGTTGCCAGATAGAAGAGCATTATACCTAAAATGTAAAAATACCAGATGCCTCTAGAGTTTTAAAGCCCACAAATAAGTGAAAAATACCTTCAGTATTGTATTTCATTCGCATATTGTTGAAATAGTCAAAAGCATTTTTTAAGGCCCATATTCTCACTACATTGTCTTGTCCAGCTGAGGCAAGTAATCGGCCACAGTGAGAAAATTTCATGGTCCAAACGGCTCCCTATGAAAAGAAAGGAAGGCTCAAAGTTATTACTTTAAAAGTTGAAACGTTATTTTCTTTCAGATTTTATTATTTTTTTTAAGTTTATTTACTTTGGGGGGGGCAGAGAGAAGAGGGAGACAGAGAATCCCAAGCAGGCTCCACATAGTCAGCACACAGCCAGATGTGGGGCTCAATCCCACGACCTGATCATGGGTCTCACTCATTCATGGAGTGAGATCACGACCTGAGCCAAAACGAAGAGTTGGACACTTAACCGACTGAGACACCCAGGCACCCCTCAGGTTTTATTTTTAAGTAATCTCTACACCCAACATAGGGCTTGAACTTACAAACCTGAGATCAAGTTGCATGCTCTACTGACTGAGCCATCCACATGCCCCTAAGAGCTGAAACATTATTTTTAAGCCAAAGTAAGGAATTATGCTAAATTACACATACTAAGGTAAGGCTCACACTACTAACACCACTTAAGGCCAATAGTCCAATGATGCTACAACAGCACAAAGAGGAACTTTTAGGAGAAAGGCGGGATAAAATAGTAATTTACCATAACCTAAACTAACAACTTCAAAGCCCCAAGCCATATCCACATATTAATGGAAATGGAGTTGTGAGGTGGCCACGAATCACTGTAAAAACAAATCCTGGGACGCCTGGGTAGCTCAGTTGGTTAAGCGTCTGACTCTTGATTTTGGCTCAGGTCATGATCTCATGGTTCATAAGATCGAGCCCCATGTTGGGCTCTGGGCTCTCAGCGTGGACCCCATGTGGGATATTCTTTCTCTCTCGAAATAAATAAATAAACATTAAGAAAAACCCACAGGTCTTAGTTTGGGATCTCAGTCTCCTAGCTGAACATAAGGGGGAAGTGGGATCGGACGAGGCAGAGCCCTCAGGCTAGCACTAGCACTCCTGCTCAAGGCTGAGGGAAATGTAAGGACCACCTTAGCAGGGACTCTCATGGCACTGGGGATTTATAAGTATTGGAATGCTGTGGTCTCATTCCTGTTTTTTCCCCCCAGAAACAAGGTTCCAGAGTATAAGGCTAGAATTCCCTGATACTGCTAACAATAGGGGAGTGTGGGTGTGTGTGTATGTGTTTGTGTGTTGGGGGGTGGTTAACGAATACAAACCCTTAAATTGGAAAAGCCAAACGCTATTACAAGAAATACTGTTATGTCTACTATTACAACACATACCTACGCAGAGCAAAAAGATTATCTAAGTTATGGGGTGCCTGGCTGACTCAGTTGGGAGAGCATGCGACTCTTGGTCTCAGGATCGTGAGTTAGAGCCCTGTGTTGGGTATAAAGATCACTTAATAATAAACTTAAAAAAAAAAAAAAGATACTCCTCCCTTAAAAAAAAAAAAAAGATTTTCCAAGTTAGAGGCAACAGCTCATTTACTGGAATAACACTGATTTCCACAAAATTCAAGTATATTAAAAAATTTGTAAAACAAAAAAAATTTGTTACTTGGAACCTACTACAATGAGATTTTACTTAAAACTGGAAGTAATGAAAGTGAATTAAAACAGTACAAAAAAATTCATCAGTTCCTTAAGGACATGACTATAATCAAGTCAAACATTTCATATGTAGATTATATGTAGATTATATAAAGTTTAAATTCCAATCTGGCTGCCATCTGATGGTTTATGGTGGCTTCCTTCCAATTAAGCCAAATTTTAGATTTAAAATCTAAATAGATACATAGATTCCCTGATCAAGGAGCCATAGCATCATCTGTCCAATTCTGAGTTCAGTACCACCTTCCCTGTGTTCCTAGCATTTTTAAGGGGTAACTGCAATATCATTGGTACATTTTAACTCTGATAGAAAACTTGTACCTCTCTCTCCTGGTTTTAGCTGCCATCTTACAAAATACATTGAACTACTGAAATATTTGTTAATTATTTAAAATATACCCAGGGAACATTTTAAATGTCTTCCAAAGTGTGATAGACCACCTTGTAAATTTAACTCTTTCAAATTTGGTACCTTTACATAGCTTTCTTAAAGATACGAGCTTAGAGTTGACTTATTCAATAACGTTCACTTCTTGAACAGTAATTCGGAGAGAGACTCTGAAGTCATCAAATCATATTAATATCAATTTATTCTTCTTGAATCAGTTTAGAAAAGTTACATATATAACAAGAGATTGCCTTTATAGAAGCCAAAGTACTCCTCTCAATGAAAACAGAATCCTGAAAAATATAAACGTTTCTTACCATATGCTCACCACTGAGATCTTGCACCACTTTGATCTGATCAAAATCATAAGGTCCTTTGAAACCATGCGCTGCTTTGAATTTGACTGGTCTCGTGTATGGCATTCCTTCATCATCACTCGATGAAGGATCATCTTGATCAGTATGAAACACTGAATAGAAAAGCAATATAGAAATCATCACTAGCTAACATAGATATATAGCTACTATCATATTTTCATATCCATTGTTTACTAAGAAAATTCATTAAATGGGAAAGCAAAATCTATTACTAAATAGCATATTAGTTAAGAGCATGGAATCTGTTGCCAGATTGTCTAGGTCCAAATCCAGCTTTGTCATTTATCATCTGTATGACCACAGCTATAGCACTGGACCTTTTTGTGCCTCGGTTTTCTCATCTATAAAAGGGGGTAATAACAGTACTTACCTCTTAGGGCTTTTATGAAGATTAAATGAGTTAATAGAGGTGAAAATGCTTAGAACACTGGCACAAAATAACTACTATGTTAGTGCTTATTAAATAAAGCAAATGAGTACAACAAAGGCACAGGAAGTTAAGATCTGTGCAATTCAGAAAATTTACCTAATTTTGAAAATGTTTACAAAAACTAAATAGCCTTGGGGCACCTGGGTAGCTCAGTCAGTTGAGCATCTGACTTCAGCTCAGGTAATTATCTCGCGGTTCATGAGTTCGAGCCCCGCATCGGGCTCTGTGATGATAGCTCAGAGCCTGGAGCCTGCTTTGGATTCTGTGTCTCCCTCTCTCTGCCCCACCCCCGCTCATGCCTCTGTCTCTCTTTCACTCTGTCTCAAAAGTAAATAAACATTAAAAAAAAAAATTAAATAGCCTCACATAACTAGTTTACAACTGATTATTACAACTCTTCCAGGTTGCCACAAAGTATGTACAAATTCATGTTTAAGATGCACAAATTTCTTTTTCTTCCTGTTCATAAAATTAAGTGATAGATATCTAGAGTAACATGACTTACTGAAATGCTAAGGTGTTAGCTATAAAGGCTTATTACTTTCAACAAAATAGAATGTTTCTTATAAACTACAGGCTAAATTTGGACAATTACAAATCATTTAAATATTCAGTTGCAATGTTCTATTTCACTTACCTTCGTCTCTAACGCTTTTAACTTTATTTACAGCACGTTCACCATATTCCTCTGCAAGGTGCTTTGCTCTCTTTACTGATTTTCCTAAGAACTTCTTTAGTTGAGTCCTTACCAAAATTACAAAAACAACAAAATTATTTCTTATTAACTGTAAAAATTCAACAATTCACAGATAATCTCATTAGCTGTGACAAGTATATATTTTGAAATAACTTCTTTTTAACGTAAATAGTAGGTCTTTGAGTTCCTCTATCCCTTGTCTATGGAATAAATATATAGAAGCCAATATGACTACAAAGAAAATACAGACACTTCTTCCCAACGTACAATATCATACTCTAAGAGCACTGGCTTTTCAATGGTGAATAATGGATTGGTGGGGATGGAGTGGGAGGAGAGTGTTTAAAGCGCATGAACTTGAGATCCATCTGTAGATCATCTGATATAGAGAGTCTGGGGTGAGGCCATGAATCTGCAATGAGAATTGCTTTGAGAAGACAGCTTTAAAGCGTAATCCTTAAAAACACATTTTATCAATAAAAATAAGCTATAAAGAGGTATTTATTTACAGAATAGGATGTTTGGTACCCTCTGATGGCCCTTTATCTCTTCTCTTTCAGTTTGGGTGTTTGAAAGCAATACAGTCAGGCTGAGCTTTCCCAGGAGGTATTCCCAAACACAATGTAATGCAAGTATGCATCTCACACTTCCATAAATAGGACTTATTTATTGCTTTTTAAATAATCTTGGTCTCAAATTTCATACATTAAGATTATAAAAAACAAAGCACAGTACATAAATGATATCTAAAACCAAAGCAAAATTTACAGGAGTAAATTTTTACCAATTCATGGGAGCTCATGATATTAAGGACAGTATCTGAAAGACTTGCTAAGCTACATATACAAAGATGTTCACTAGAGCATTATTAACAAAGTGTAGAAAGTAGAGATTTCTCACAAAAGCCCTCCTTGACTCTTTAGAGCAGGTTTTCCTGTTTTATAGTCCCAGAGTACCGCATACATTTCTTTTACTGCAATTACTACAAATGTAGTTAGATTTATCTGTGTAATCATATTTAGTATCTATTTCTCTTATTTAACTGCAAGCTCTATGAGGGCAGAGACTAAGATTGTCTTCTTAATGATGGTGTCTGCAGCACTGAACCCCCATATCTGGCTGATAAAAAGAATACAATAAATTTACTATTGGTACTGATATGAAGATATGTCCATTGCATATTAGAGATTTTAAAAAAGCAAGCCAACAGGGTGCTTGGCTGGCTCAGTCAGTAGCGCATCTCAGGGCCGTGAGTTTAAGCCCCACATTGGGCATGAAGCCTACTTAAAAAAGGCGGGGGGGGGGGGGCAAAAGAAGCAAGCCGACAAACCATACGCACAGTATTATTTCCACTTTTGTGAGGGAAAACGTTCTATGGAGAATACACCTAATTATTAACACAGATTATTTCTGGGGGTAAAAGTATGAAAGGCTTTCATTTTCCATTTTCCTCTATTTATTTTTTGAAATGTTTATTTATTTTGAGAGAGAGAGCATAAGCAGGGAAGGGGCAGAGAGAAAGAGAGGAAGAGAGAGAATCCTAAGCAGGCTCCACACTGCCAGCACAGAGCCTGATGCGGGGCTCAATCTCACTAACTATGAGATCGTGACCTGAGTCAAAATCAGGCATTTAACAGACTGAGCCACCCAGGTACTCCTTGCAATCAAAATATGACCTGACATTCTTTTTTTTTTTTTATTATTAATGTTTATTTTTGAGAGAGAGAGAGAGAGAGAGAGAGAGGCAGAGCACGAGCAGGGGAGGAACAGAGAGAGAGGGAGACACAGAATCCGAAGCAGGCTTCAGGCTCCAAGCTGTCAGCGCAGAGTCCTGTGTCGGGCTCGAACCCACGAACCGTGAGATCATGACCTGAGCTGAAGTTGGACGCTTAACCGACTGAGCCACCCAGGCACCCCATGACCTGACATTCTTATGTGTCGACTTACCTGCTGTCACAGTTTGCTACTTCTATTTTGCTGGGAGCTCAGATGAACCAGATGACCAGATATTAAAAAATTATGTAAAAAGTAAGTATAGTGGCTTTGAATAAACCTAAGGAGCTTTTCTTTTGGAAAACTAATGAGCTCTGGGGCACTTCTCTCTCAAATAAATAAACATTTTTTAAAAATTAAAAAAAAAAGAAAAAAGAAAAATAATGAGTTTAAATGAATGGAGTGACAGCTCTCCTGGATGTTTACCTATCTCCTTCATAATTCCTCATTTTCCTATTCCTGTTAGTTGCCATTGCTGACAACCAAGTTCCAGACACCTGAGCTTTCATCCTATCCCTGCACTGTGGGTAAATCTTTTCGAAGAATTCTCAATGCTTTCTTTCCACACTAGGAAAAGATCAGACTAGAGTGGAGAATTTGCTTTGGACCATAGACTAAATTATTGTCAAATAAGTGATTGGTGTATAATGAAGCAAAATCTACATGTCCACCATTGTCTTGACGTTTGCGAGGGAAACAGAGGGATGGCATGATCACAATCCTTTTGCAACATATGATTTAGTTATTTAGCCCCCATTTATCTCGTTTTTTAAAATTAGAAAACAATTTAAAATAAAATAAAGGGGAAATGTAAGTTATGTAGACCGTAGGTGCCACTGAAATTGAGACAAGCAAATTTACTATGAACTGGAGAAGTTAGGAAAAATTGTGTTAGTTGGGTTTAGAAAAACAAATAGGATTTGAGAGCAACTTCAAGGACAATCATGTCCCTCTACGAACACTTCTCATATCTACTGTCAGAAAAATAATCCAGGCATGATGCAAAATTTATTGATCATTTAGTATTTCTCAGATAGTATAGAAATGACCAATAATACAGCCCCAAGTAATTCGTCATCCATTCGCTGGGGGTAGGAAGTGGTGGTGGTAGACAGACATATACACTAGATGGGACATAGACTGAAAGCAGTAGGGCAGGGGCTCCCGGGTGGCTCCATCGGTTAAGTGTCCGACCCTTGATTTCGGCTCAGGTCACGATCTCACAGTTTGTGGGATCGAGCCTGGTCAGGCTTTGCTCTGTCTGACAGGGAGGAGTCTGCTTGGGATTCTTTCTCTCCCTCTTTCTCTGTCCCTCCCCCTGCTCACGTGTACTCACTCACTCACTCAATAAATAAGCATGGCGATTCTCATAAATTTTAAATAAAAGCTTGGAATAAAGAAAAAGGATGCACTGTAACTCACGTTTTCTGTTTTAACCTTCCACCATCAGTATCTGTTGTTTGAGACTGCAACTTCTCTTCGTCATCTGACTGTGCTGCGTCATTACTACAAGAAGGGGAAGAAATCATTGTAAGAGAAGACATTTCCCCATCACCTCAAACGTCTTATGGATACTTACTATATACTCAGATACTCGGAATAAGAAAAAAAAAAGACTATGTTAACATACTTTTTGTAAGTTTCATTTAAATGATGATCCTGAGAAGTTAGACTTGAGAGATCAAATAGAATCTTTAAGCATGGTATAATGTACAAAATGCAAGTGAAAGCAATTTAGGAACTTATGGAAAACCTACTACCAATGAGCCTTTTTGCTGGACAAAACCTGCTGCACAGAAATGACAAATTAACTTTCTCCTAACTCTTCAGGCACATCATGTATTACACTTTATTAAGATTTGCTTTCAAAATAATTATTCCTTCGATCTACATATATCGCACAGTAAAGTCAATCCCCTTACTCTGAAGCCATTTTCTGACCTACAAAGATAATACAATTACTTTTAAAATCTGTGGCCCTTGAAGCAAGGTTTCAGAACACCAGGTGTTCATTCTGCATGGCTTTTTACCTTTAACATGTTTCAATAATGTCTCTAGTATTATATACATCATTTCAAAAGAGAAACCAAGGAGCGCCTGAGTGGCTCAGTCAGTTAAGCATCCAACTTGATTTTGGCTCAGGTCACGATCTCACAGTTAGTGAGTTCGAGCCCCGTGTCTGGCTCTGCACTGACAGCACAAAGCCTGCTTGGGATTCTGCGTCTCCTTCTCTCTCTGCCTCTCTCCTGCTGGCGCATGCGCTCTGTCTCTCTCAAAAATAAATAAATCAACATTTAAAAAAAATACATAAGAGAAACCAAATACTATGAGATGTAAGATATATACTATTGTCTCTAAATAACTGTATGGTCTTAAGAGAGAACAATGTTGAAGAATACATACATCAACTAACTCTATTTTAATTCCAAATTTAAAAAAAGAAGATTGAATGCAACCACATTAGGGTCTGTTAGAGTTCATAAACAGAGAAATCTTCACCACTCCGAAATACTATGAATAAATAATAACAATAGCCCATACCTTACATATTCCTTAGTTCTTCTCATGATGTGCAGAGTGAGGGGATTAATACCTGTTGGCAGTTTCTCTTCCGCAAGACTCAAAGGGATTTCTTCGCCAGTATCCAGGTTTTTAATCATGACACTGGCTAAAATTTCCTGAGGTAACAAAGAACACCAAGAGGACCTATAATTTAATTATCTTTTTGAGTCTACGAAATCCTCAAACATTTAAGCTAAGGACTTTCTGGATACCTTCAGTACCGTGTACAATACTTTTCAACTTTTTCAGTGAGATACAATTCACACACTGTAAAACGTACTCATTTAAAGTATATACAGTTAAATGATTTTGAGTAAAATCGGAGTTGAGCAACGATCACCATTATTTAAGTTTAGAGCATTTCCACTACCTCAAAAAGAAACCCCACGCCCATTAGACAGCATACCTCATTCCCCTCTCCTCCCAGCCCCTGGAAACCACCAATCTGATTTTGTCTCCGTGGTTTGCCTATTCCGGACACTTCATATAAATCAAAACATACAGTACGTGGTCTTCTGTGACGGGCTTCTTTCACTTAGGACCATATTTTTAAGGTTCATCCACACTGCAGCATGTTTCAGAACTTCACTCTTTTTAATTGCCAAAAAGAAGTGCCATGTGCCCTTGTTGGGATGAGCACTGGGTGCTATATGTAGGGGATGAATCAACGACTGGATTCTCCTGAAATCATTATCGCACTAGATGCTAACTGACTTGGATGTTAATTTTTAAAAAATTAAAAGAAAATAGTCCACATGGATAGGATATACCACATTTTATTTATCCATTCATGAGCGATGAACGTTTGTGTTGCTTCCACACTTTGGCTATTATGAATTTTGTGTGTGGACATAGGTTTTCATTTCTCTTTGGTGTATACAGAGGAGTGGAATTGCTAGGTCACGGTTAACTCAATGTCTAATATTTTGACGAACTGCCAAACTGCTTTCCAAAGTACAATAGGTTTTTAAAATGTGTTTAAATGAAATGAAAACTGGAGCGCCTGGCCGGCTCAGTCAGTGGAGCATGTGGCTCTTGATCTCAGGCTTGTGAGTCTGAGCCCCACGCTGGGTGTAGAGACTACTTAAACTTAAAAATTAAAAAAAAAAAAAAATCTTCAAAAAGAAGAAAAGAGGGGCGCCTGGGTAGCTCAGTTGGTTAAGCATCTGACTCCTGATTTCAGCTCAGGTCATGATCTTGCGGTTTGTGAGTTCGAGCCCCGCATCAGGCGCTGCACTGACAGCAAGGAGCCTGCTTGGGATTCTCTTCCTCGCTGTCTGCCCCCTCCCCCGCACTCTCTCTCTTTCTCAACATAAATAAACTTGAAAAGAAAAGACACATGGACACTCAGATTTTGCTTCCAAACTTCATTCGGAATAAATTGGCCAAAAGATGTATACTAAATTTTAATGGTAAGGAGCACTGAGTCTGTACTGTATATTACCTAACAAGTATAAAAACATATAACTATAATTAACATCAAGTTCTTTTTAAGCCCACTTGCTATAAAACTTGAGCCTTGTTTTCAACACATTTATTCTATCATAATTATATAAAAAGGCAAGTTTAAGTTACAGTTGCAAACTCTAGCATATTAAAGAAATAAAAATGGGGCACCAGTCAGTAGAGGATGCGACTCTTGATCTTGGGGTTGTGACTTTGAGACCTATGTTGGGTGTAGAGTTCCCTTAAAAATAAACACATAAATAAATAATCTTTTAAACTAAGAATATCATCATGGGGCGCCTGGGTGGCTCGGTCGGTTAAGCGTCCGAGTTCAGCTCAGGTCATGATCTCACGGTTTGTGAGTTTGAGCCCCGCGTCAGGCTCTGTGATGACAGCTCAGAGCCTGGAGCCTGCTTTCGATTCTGGGTCTCTCGCTCTCCCTCTACCCCTCCTCCCCTCATGCTCTGTCTCTCTGTCTCAAAAAGAAATAAACATTAACCTAAGAAAATCATCAATTTTCATTTTTTCTTCTACATATGTTTTTGCTTAACGGCAATAAACTTAAAAAAATTTTAATCCTGGTAAAATACACACAATATAAAATTTACCATTTTAACCATCGTTGTATAGTCATATAGTTCGTTGTATAGTTCAGTAGCATTAAGCACATTCACAATGCTGTGCAACCATCACCACCATTCATCTCAAGAACTTCTTCAACTTCTCATTATGATTTTTGTATTTTATGTTTTTAAGAACAACAAAAAAATCTAATTATACCTCATCAGTAAGCTCTCTCCCAGAGTTGGATCTAGGTCTCTGAGGGCCCATCACTTCACCTGCTATGGTCTGCCCATCAGGTGCTTTTCCATTTTCCTAAAATTATAATTTCATAAATAGAAAGTAGATGGAGTCAATTTCTATAAATACTCAATTATTCATTACCACACACAGTTCTAAAGAATTCCATAATTCAGATAATGGAGGCTACTGAAAATTTAAATGAAACACTCCATTTCAGTCCTTTATTATTCCCAGCATGCTGAAAAACATTAGGTATCAAAACCATTGCTGCCTATGAAATAATGTCTTAGTAGTCTTGAAAGCAAATAGATGTTCTATTTGAACCTGACCCAAAAGCAGTTCTCTACTAGGAGAATGCCAGCACTAACAATGCCATTAATCAGGGCTATACGTGCGCATATCTCAAAGGCAGGGGCTGGCAAACTTTTTCTGTAAAGAGCCAGATAGTAAATATTTTAGGCTTTTTGCTTCATATGTAGTTTCTGTCATGTATTCTTTTTTTTTTTTTTTTTTTTTTTTTAAACAGCTCTTTAAAAATGTAAAGACTGGAGTCAGTTGAGCGTCTGACTCTTGGTTTCGGCTCGTCATGATATCATGGTTTGTGGGTTCGAGCCCCTCGTCGGGCTCCATGCTGTCAGTATGGAGCCTACTTAGAATTCTCTCTCTCCCTCTCTCTCTCTCTCTCTGCCCCTCCTCTGCTCACTCTGTCTCTCTCAAAGTAAATAAACTTAAAAAAAAATGTAAAGACCATTCTCAGTTTGGGGATCCTATAAAAACAGGCGATTGCCAGTCTTTGCTCTAAGGCACCAAAGTGCTGTATCTTCGAGTCTGCTAACCTGCCCCAACCACAGCTACCACATAAGTAAGCCTTGAGTCCCAGAAACCGGCCATGGTAAATATACATGCCATCAGGTCCTTTCTATTGCCTCATATATGGATATATAGCCTAGTACATGAAGTTTTTGTTCATAATTATATAAAGGAAATTGTAATTTGACCACAATTATAAATAACTTTGACCACTATAGGTCAGGTAAATGAAGACTGTAGTTGATGTTTATTAGTATTACAATAGTATCACAAAATGCAGCATTCTTTCGTTATTTTAATTGTCTACTGAATGCCAGGTGCTTGGCACACATTAGCTCATTTCATCCTTTAAGACACCTTCAGGGAAGGTTTTCCCCTCATCTTATCCATGGGCCGTCTGAAACTCAGATATTAATATAGCTTTGCTAGAATCACTGAGCTATGCAGTAGCAGAGCTGGCAAAGGGACAGAAGAAAGCCAGGTTTAGGGACAAGGAAATAATTTTGCCTGAAGAAAGAAGGCTCAAAAAGCAACAAACCAGCCAGCTGCAGAAAGTTGTTTACGCTTGTATCAAATACAACATGAATTCACCAACCTGAGCAGTAACTATTTTATCTCCACTGGTAGCACTCGCCAAATCAAGAGAAGGCTGAGAATCCTTGACTGTATTCTCTGAAGCCATGTTCGTACTTAGGAGAGTATCAGATGTAATATTCTCTTTGGGAACTGCAATGATGATGATGATAATAATAATGATGATGATGACAATGGCAACAACTAGTATTTATACAGGACCTTATATATAGCTTGAAAAGTGCTTTAACCTTTGTCTGATTCTTACGACAATCCCACGAGGAAAGTGGTTTTATAATTCTCATCTTATATATGGGGACACCAGGGTTCAAACAAGTTATTTAAATTCTTCCAAGCTATACAACTTACACATGAAGAGATCTAAGTCTTGAATGCAAATCTTAAGTCCCCAATGGAAACGGATTTCAAAGTTTGAAGTCTGCTGAAATGTTCTGTTCGAGTACAGTAATGTAACTTACTACCAATGTAAAACACTGTCACTTTTAATTACTAAAATAACTTTTAGAACTTGGTCATGGTCATCAACATGGCTGTATATAGTATAAACTGAAATAAAATTGGAAAGTTAAATAGTTTCAACTCCAAAATCTCCCCACCAAAAGTTATTTCTCAGTTAATACTTGCCATCTAGATCAGGTGTTTTAAGGGCCTCAAACTCCAATTCGCTTTTCTTTTTTCTTGGTGGCGGAGCAGGTCGAGATGGAGGTGGGGGTCTAGGAGGTGGGAAATTAGTTGGAGGGGGAGGGCGTGCCGGAACAGGCTTCTTTGTACTAGCCACTATATCAGGTTCCGGAGTAAGTTGTCTTGGGGGTTTGGCAGGAGCCACTTCTTCCATGGCAGCAAAATCTTTAGTAGATAAAGAGTTTGAGGACACAGGTTCTAGAACATCACTTCCTTTGACTTCCACGGCTTCCTTGTTCAATACTTCTGCTTCGCTTTCAGGCACGTTATGCTGCTCAGCTGAACTTATTTCAGTTAACTTCGTGATTTCAGCTATTGACTTCTCACAGGTGTCATCAGAAGAAAAACATCTATTTGATTCTAATTCAGTTTCTTCTATTGCATTTTGATTCTCTGCCTTTTTGGAATCTTCCTGCAGGACTTGATCTATGGCTAACAGTCCAGGTATGTTGCTAAGATCTGATCCAGCTCCAACAGGACTGGCAGTAGCCTGATCAGAGTGTCCTTTTCCTTTGGAATCCGAAGAGTCATCTTCAAGCTGTAGTACTTTCTGACTCTCCTCAATAATACTTTCAATAATCTGGTGAAAGGTTCAAAAGCAGCTCTTAAAAAATGAAGCTATTTATAAGAACATAATAACAGCTAATCATTTACATAGTACTTAGTATGTGCCAGGGCATGTTCTTAACACTTTACATATTTTAATCTTCACAATAACCATATGAGATAGCACTCTTAATGTCATTATACAAATGAAGGAACAGAGCATAGAGGGATCAAGTGACTTGTCTGGGGTCACAGAGCTAGTAAGTGATGAAGCTGGCAAAACTCCAGGGAGTTTGGTTCTGGAATCTGTACTCTTAAACCATTACAAAAGGGAATCCGTTAGTAGGTATAATCACAACAGTTCAACCAACCCTGTAAAGTTCAAACCTAAATTTACATTCACACTCCTGACGTCCTAGTGCACGTACATATTTATGCCAAGTTAGTTTTAGTAACAACCTGTTGCTTTGAGCCTAGTTAACAAAACCATGAGAATCAAAACCACCTAGTGCAAGAGTTCAAACTGTTTAGTTCTGAACTTAAGCCTATGACAGAAAAAGCCAGCAGGTGCAGAGAGATTAACATTCTTAAACAAACTACACCTAATACTCCAATATTCAGAGAAACAGTAGGACTACAAAAAGGGTTCAAACACTCAGCTCACTTTGCTTTTTTCCCTTTTATTTCTTGCCTGTAGCTGAAAAATACAGACAGGGTTTCTATATCTTCTAACATTTGGAAACAAAGATGTTCTCTATCCAGCGCTGTCATTATTACCACTTAAAAACTCCCAGTCCACTTATCTTTCCACCGGGCCCAACCATGGATGACGTCCGCTTTCTCAATTCCTTGGCTCCAGAAAGTTAACAGAACGTGTCACAGAACCATCCTGATGTCGCGTACCACAAATTCACGCTGACTTCAACTGGACAGGACTGCTGCTCAACAATATTCCTCCCTGATTTCCCAGCACGGTCCACACATTAATTGGTCTCAACCTTCACATTTTTATCCTCATCCTACCACACTTTTACCAGAGGGATATTAACTAGAGTCCACCTACTTTGTCAATTAGGGGGTTACCAAGCGCTGAGTACCCTAGTGATAACAGAAGCCGGGGTTGAAGAAAGAGTAAGAGGTAAACAACACAGAGATAGCCAGCACGATGTAGGTTTTCCCAAAGCTTGGCTGTAAGTGGAAGAAGCTGCAAGAAAGTGACGCAGCACTTTTATAAGCTGAGGGGAAGGAGCCAATGGAAAGTAAGATAAGAAAGTTCTGGAGAAGAAGGGAAAGAGGGTCTCTTGTGTATTAGACCAGTACACGTATTTCCCATTTTATCATCACATAGGCCTTGACGTAGCTGGATTATCTCCCTTCTACGGAAACAAGAATCTGAGGTAAAGCCATTAAGAATTTTGTCCAACGTCCACAGCTAGTAAACTACAAAGTCAAAACTGAAATCCAGGTTTTTCTCAAAAATCTAGTGGGTTTTTTTTTTTAATGTTTATTTTTGAGAGAGAGAGAGAGAAAAAGAGCAAGTATGGGAGGGGCAGAGAGAGAGGGAGAGACACAGAATGTGAAGCAGGCTCCAACTCATGAGCTGTGAGATCATGACCTGAGCCGAAGTCGGACACTTAACCTACTGAGCCACCCAGGCGCCCCCAGGCTTCTTAGTCTCTAATGTGTACATGAAGCAGCTTATCTGCTGAAAGTGAGAAGGATATAAGTGGGCACAGTGAATGTGAGATGACTGTAAAGGTCTGAAATAATCACTATGCATAATGGAAAGACTGACACCAGAAGAGGGGTTAAAACAAGGTTAAAAATCACAGGTCTTCTCTAATCCCTTATATGAGAACAATTTCTCCCTTGACTGAACTCTACCCTTCTTACCGTTCACTACAGTGTGAACTATAATATAAACACAAGGTGGTATGTGGGTTAGCTCTACATAAATACTTTCTCCATGGCAGATAAATAGCTCTTGAAAAATAAAGCCCGTGTTGTCTTCCTCCTGATATGCCCCCATAGCACCTACTAACAGTCCCGAGCTCTGCTTCAGGAGGTAGCAAATAGAGGAAAGACCCAGAGAACAGTGAGGATTAAGACCAACAATGGAGATGATCGTGCTAAGGCAACTGTTGGCTTCCTATCACCTCCCTGCTTCAAAAAACTCACTGCTTTTCCAGTGACTGTACAATAGAAACCAGATGTGTTAGTATGACATAAGAGGCATTCCCATAATTTGGCCGGGACTTTGGTCTCTATTCTCATCTGCAAACATGCTGCACGTTTCTCCATGCCTTTGGTTATGCCTTTCAACTCCCATCTTTGCCTGCCCAAATCTTATCCATTCATCGAGAACCAGCTCAGATGTTACTTCCTCCATGAAGTCTTCCTCATTCCTATCCTCAAGCAGGAAGTAAAGTCTCCCTTTCTGTTCTTATAATAGTTTGTAAGTCTACTTGAACACTTTTTACATTCAGTTTTGTGTTTATCTAATTTCCTCTACTAAAATGTAAACTACTGGGGACAGGGATTGTGTCGTGCCTGGTGCAGTGTATATCCCACAGCCTTTATCATTCATATGTGATACCTAAATTGATCGAAAAAACTAGAGCTTAAAAAGTGAGACCTAGTCTTGAGCCTCACTCAACCTCTCCAGTGTTTACTATGTTTTTCAGTTTCTAAACTACTTAAAAATCATTTTTTGGCCACTATTAGTTACCCATTTGCATCCTAAGAAAAAATTCTTAAAAAGGAAAAGAAAAACTCTACTGGAAAACACAGAAACGTTCCAAGTTTTCAACAATAAAAATGGGCTAGATACATTGTAATATATTTGCTTGATAGAAACTGACACATGAAATAAAAACTGAGTATTGAGACTGTGTGATGAAATATGATGAAAAGTAATAATGGCAAGAGGAAAAGGTAAAATATAAAATTCTATCTACACTACAATTAGGTAAAAAAAAAAAAGGCATGCAAATGGGTGAGAACCAGAAAGGAATGCTGAAAAATTAAGATGGCTGTTTGTTACAATGTAGAACTGTGGACAATTTCTGATTTAAACAGGAAAAAAAAGGGTATTGCTCATATCTTACTTATGCTGATACACAATACGTTTCTCCCAAAAAAATTCCTTTTAAGGGGGGAAGTATGATCACTATTGAAATATGGAGTCCATTAAATTTATAAATTCCATAAGGGTAGAACAATGGATCTTCATTGGGGGGTGATTTTGCCCCCACACTCTTCCCCAGACATTTGGTGATGTCTGTAAGACATTTTTAATTGTTGTGATGGAGTGGGGGTAGGGAGGAATCTATTGATATCTAGTGGGTAGAAGCCAGGAATGCTGCTAAATATCCTACAACGCATAGAATAGTCTCCCCTTCCCTCTGCAACAAAGAATTATTCAGCCTAAAGGTGCCTGGGTGGCTTAGGCAGTTAAGCATCTTGATCTCAGCTCAGGTCTTGATCTCAAGGTTGTGAGTTCAAGCCCTGTGTTGGGCTCCACGCTGGGCGTGAAGCCTACTAAAAAAAAAAAAAAAAAAAAAAAAAAAAAAAAATTATTCAGCCCAAAGTGTCACTGTTGAGAAACTCTGGGATAGAGAATGTGTCATTTTGCTGGTCTCCAGAAACCCACTGGCTAGAACGGGGCCAGGGGCACAGAAAATACTCAAAGTAACATAACTGAACAAACACACAGCATCCTTTCTCCTTGGGTTTTATCCTGATACTGTGAACTACCCGTGGTCAAAATTTTTATCTTGTGTTCTGTCCCTTCTAGTAAACCAAACTCTGAAGCTTTTCTTTTCTTTTTTTTTTTTTTTTACTGTTTATTTATTTATGGGAGAGAGACAGAGCACAAGCAGGGAAGGGTAGAGAGAGAGGGAGACACAGAATTGGAAGCAGGCTCCAGCCTGAGCTGTCAGCACAAAGCCTGATGTGGGGCTTGAACTCACAGACTGTGAGATAATGACCTGAGCTGAAGTAAGATGCTCAACCGACTGAGCCACCCAGGCGCCCCCAAACTCTGAAGTTTTAAAGCATCAATTCTATAAAAGGTATTGAAGGCACTATCAGAGTAATGATTTCTTATAACCTCCAACTCATAAAGACATCAGGATTTGTTGCACTGAGCGTTTCAATACCTTTAACTCTTGGTAGTAACCTCAAGAAGAGCTGTTCTGGGGCGCCTGGGGGGCTCAGTCAGTTAAGCGTCCAACTCTTGATCTCAGCTCAGGTCACGATCTCATGCTTTGTGAGATGGAGCCCTGCGTTGGGCGCTGTGCTAACAGCACAGGTTCTCTCTCTACCTCACCCTTTGCCCCTCCCCCGATCTCTCTCTCTCTCAAAATAAATAAACTTAAAAAAAAAATAGTTGTTCTGATAATGGCCTCTAAGAATAGCTTATTCTAATACAAATACAAGCATAAAAAATAAAAACACATTACATGTTTCTAAATACTGTTTCAAGGAAAAATTATTGATTGGTTCGATTATCAAATGACCTCTAAAAAGCCTGATGTGTCTTCAATCAGAAACTCAAGATTCAAAGAACATTTACTGAACATCCAGCAAGTACACAGCACTATACTAAAAGAATATAGAAAACTTTTCCACTTTAAATATATCATATAAATAGAATATCTGTTAAACTAATACTGACATTATATCTTACTAACCTTTTTAGACACATCTTGTTTCAATTCTTGTACAGGAGACTCATTTCCAATTTTGTATGCAGTGTTCTCAGTTTCCTATATTAAAAAGAAAAAGCAGAGACCAAATGATGACTTCCTTTCTTTAAAATTCTGTTTAAGGGGCGCCTGAGTGGCTCAGTCAGTTAAGCGGCCAACTTCAGCTCAGGTCATAATCTCACTGTGCGTGGGTTCAAGCCCCACATCGGGCTCTCTGTTCTTTAGCGTGGAGCCCACTTCGGATCGTCTGTCTCCCTCTCTCTCTCTCTCCCTCAAAAATAAATTTAAAAACATTAAAATTCTTTTTAAGATGGGTACAAATTAGAAAATACAGCATTGATAAAGCAAAGGCCCATAGAGCTTAGATGTTTGTATACTGAAGACGGCCCAGAGATTTTATGTCAACAGGGACAATCTGATTTGTGTAAGGTTACCAATCAGCAATTTTCTATTTTTGTACAGCAATCAGATATTTTCCTTTAAAAGTGCCCCTCTTTTTAACATTAAAAACCATACCGGAAGATAAGAACTACCAAGCACCTCTGTAGCTTAAAAAGATTCAGGATTTAAACAAAGGGTTGAGTCAGAATTGTTCTTTTTCCCAGAGTATTGCTCCATAAATATGCATAAATATAAAAGTACATAATGCAGAAAACCACATTCAGAGAATAGTTTTCTTAAAAGCTCTACATGTTTTAGATGAAAGCAATCAAGACAAGAAGTTAAATCAAGTCCCCCCAAACAGTAAGAGATGAAAAAAATTAAACCCACCAAAAATACATATATATCTACGTATACATTCATATACACATACGTACATATATATATATATTTGGGAGGTCAGAGACGGTAGAAATGGATACAGTTTTTCTGCTGGAAAAAAATTCTGGTAAAACAAGACAATCGTACATTTGCAAATGTAGCATAGTATTTATCTCCATCCTAAATTGTCACTACATTTACTAAAGTATAGCAATTTGAGTGCTACTAACAACACTAAGAAAAAAAACTTTTCATAATTTTTATACACAACATAGAGTTAAAAAAGGTCACTATAACCATTTTTGACAGATAAGCAACCTAAGGCACATAAGGATGTATGTAAGTATCAAGGTAGCACTTATACAAGTATTAGGATATGATCATGATCGGTGCCGTGATAAAATTACTCCAGATTAATATAATGCTGAAGATTTAATGTGCTAGAGAAATTTATGTAGAACTTCTGATATCTTCAAGCTTAAAAGCTGTTTCATGGAATTTTAAGTGTCAGGTAAAACCCAAACTATCACAACCCATGAGGGCCTATATCTTTGACATCTTTATTTCTCACCTCCCTTGTCCACCACAACCCCACAATTACATTTTGGCCAACTGGATGGTTCTTTACCATCCTTAGAGCAATAGCTCAAGTGTTTTTAGAAAAGGGTGCCTGGGTGGCTCAGTTGGTTAAGCATCTGTCTGACTCTTGATCTCAGCTCAGGTCTTGATCTCAGGGTCATGAGTTCAATCCTTACAGAGGACTCTCTGCGCTGGGTCTGAAGCCTACATTAAAACAAACAAACAAACAAACAAACAAACAAACAAACAAAAAACGCTTTCCCTAACCACCTTAAAATAGCCTTACCTGCTTAACTTTCTATCACATTATCATATTTTCTGTTTCTTCATTGCAGTTATCACCATCTGAAACAACCTTGTTTACTTGTTTGTTTATTTATTTTTTTTGTCTCTTCCCTGCCCCACTAAAACGTAAGCTCTATGAGAACAGAGACTTTTTCTGTCTACCACTGCACAGCCAGTACCTAAAAGAGTGCTGGGCAAAAGTAACCATTTGCTAAATGAATGCTGAATAACACATGCCTCTGGCTTTTCTTCAGTAAATACATATATCTTAAGTTTACATATCCTTTAATCAAATCCTGGTTTTAAACTAAAAAGGAACAACCCTAGGGGCGCCTGGGTGGCGCAGTCGGTTAAGCGTCCGACTTCAGCCAGGTCACGATCTCGCGCTCCGTGAGTTCGAGCCCCGCGTCGGGCTCTGGGCTGATGGCTCGGAGCCTGGAGCCTGTTTCCGATTCTGTGTCTCCCTCTCTCTCTCTGACCCTCCCCCGTTCATGCTCTGTCTCTCTCTGTCCCAAAAATAAATAAACGTTGAAAAAAAAATTAAAAAAAAAAAAGATCTCTAATCAAAACCAATTAGTAAGATAATCTTGACAAGACCAGGGAGAGAGAATACTTGAAAGCTGATGGTCATTAAGAACAGTTAATGAATATTAGAGAAACACCTTCAGCTGTCGTATGAATTAAGTATATTTATCCAATTATCCTCCAATAATTGTTCATTAATAGGAAAATCAGAAGCACTGCACAACATAATCCCATGGGTATGTTTCCTAAGTTAACCAAAGCAAAAATACACACTCATAATTCCTGTACCTCGATTTAATTTGTTTTAAGTATTTACAAGGGTCACAGATTAACATTCTCACACTGATCAAAACTGCCAAGCAGTGGGGCACCTGGGTGGCTCAGTTGGTTACGTGTCCGACTTTGGCTCAGGTCATGATCTCAGGTCATGAGTTCGAGTCCTGCATTGGGCTCTCTCCTGTCAATACAGAGCCCGCTTTGGATCCTCTGTCCCCCTCTCTCTCTCTGCTCCACCCCACTCTCAAAAATAAACATAAAAAAAAAAACCTGCCAAGCTAAGCAGCGATTGCACTTCTATCTTACTTGGCTTTAACAAAACTCTCCTGGACTTTGAACCTTTGAAAGGTATCAACCTCTATAAGGTAAACTGTGATTAAGTCACAAGTTTAATGGAGTGATATGGCACCTACCAGAGGATCTAATCTCCAGAGAAGTTAATCAGAAGATTTCTCAGTAAAACCTAATTTGGGGTTTATATAGTCATCTATGACTCTCAGTGGTGTGTAAGGTCCAGGTCCTTCCCCTAGCATCTTGATCAGGCTTGGGAGATGAAACAGTGGAAGCCAAAAATGTGCCTGCAGACAACCAACACCAGCTTAGACTTCACACACTCCTCACTTATCACCTCCTTCTGGAGATGGGCCTGCCCCATTACTAAAGCACAGGGCCTACTAAATCCCAGCTTCCCACCATTAGGCCGTTTCTTGAACCCCTGCCGATCACAACCTCAGAAACACACGTCCTTAAAAGGTATGGTAGATCATTCAATTTCTAGTCATTCACACCACGGTTTCCCTCCACGTCTGTTGGATATTAGAGAGCTGCGTGGACCCTCCTCACAGTATTCAGTTCTATGACTAGAGCTTTTAATTTTAAGAAGCACATCCAACAAAAGACTGATCATTTTCACAAATCATTTGTACAAAAGTAATCTACGCTCAAGGAAATCTTCATTATTATTTACTAAAGAAGAGTAAGCTAAAAATGTTAGTTATTGAGGCATCTGGCTGGCTTAGTTGGTGGAACATGCAGCTCTTGATCTCAGGGCTGTGAGTTCAAGCCCCGTGTTGGGTGTAGAGAATGTTTAAACAAACTTACAAAAACTCTTTAAAAAATAAAATAAAATAAAAATGCTAGTTATTAAAAAATTCAGGTCACTTCTAGTTTTTAGTAGTGAGGAATGGGAAGGTATTAACAGTGACTAAAGTGAAATTTTATGTATTTTTTAAAATTTATTTATAGCCTTTTTTTTTTTTTTTTTAGTAATTTCTACCTTCAACGTGGGGCTCAAACTCAAGACCCTGAGATCAAGAGTCCCATGCTCTTCCAACTGAGCCAGCCAGGTGCCCTAAAAATGAAATTTTAATTTTTTTTTCAACGTTTATTTATTTTTGGGACAGAGAGAGACAGAGCATGAACAGGGGAGGGGAAGAGAGAGAGGGAGACACAGAATCGGAAACAGGCTCCAGGCTCTGAGCCATCAGCCCAGAGCCTGACGCGGGGCTCGAACTCACGGAGAGCGAGATCGTGACCTGGCTGAGGTCGGACGCTTAACCGACTGCGCCACCCAGGCACCCCCCAAAAATGAAATTTTAAAAAAACGTTTTAGAGATGTGATCTCTACTGTTTTTTGCTGAGAAAAGTTAAAAAACAAAAACAAACAAAAAAAACAAGAAACAACTCTTAAATAGTGGTCATGTCCATCCACCGATTCTTATCAATGTGATCCCTTTGTCCAAGGCTCCAGTCTTGACATTCTAACTGCCTCTTAACAGCTCTCTGCACTTAGTCTCTTCCCTCCAAACTGTCTCCCACCCTTCCACCACTTATCTTTCCATTAATTCCTGCATAAACAAAACAAAACAAAACAAAACAAAACTCTGAAGAGCACAACTGTAAGACGTATAAAACCTGACTTTTAAAATGTCTTGCTTCAAAATTTTAAAGCCCAGAGTTCTTAACCTGACATTCAAGGTTGATCGAAATCTGGCCCCACTTTACTTCTCCATCATTTTACCACTGAAACGTTTACACGGGTCACGCCAGTCTTTCAATGCTCCCAGCAAATTCTATACCTTTGCATCGTAATGAGCTCATGCTACTGCCTAACATACAATGCTTTCCCAGTTTTTCTCTGCCTATGTAGATTTCTCCCAATTTTCAAAGCCAGGCACAAGTTCTACCTCTTCCCTGAAACTTTTCCCTGATACACCAGGTACCTGTGCTCTCGTGATTGTTCTATCTTCCCTTCCACTTCCAAACTCGTTGTGGCACTTCAAGTCTATTCTATTCTACAAATCATCAAAAATCATCTATTTTGATTCTACAAATCATCAAAATTTTCTTTGGATTGCTTAAAATATCAATAGGTATGCTGCTATACATGATATGCATTCAATAGTCGGAGTACCTTCACACCACAGACTACCATTTAACAATACAAAGGAATAAACCGTTGATAACACGCAACGACTTGGATCTCAATCCTTTGAGCCAATCTCAAAAAGTCACACACTATATGACTGAAGTTATAGGACATTCTCAAATGACAACATTACAGAAATGGAAAAGAGCTTACGGGCTGCCTGAGGTTAGGGATGATTTGAGGTAGATGGCGGGTGTGACTTTTATAAAAGGGTACATAGCTCAAGGGAGAGCTTTGCGGTGATGAAATAGACCTCCATTCTGTGGTGGTAGTTACACAAATATACATATGTAATAAACTGAAGCAGAACTATATACTCATATTGTACCAATGTCAAATTTCTGGTTTTGATATTGTACTATAATTGAGATATTGTACTATAATTAAGATATAACCACTGGGTGAAATGGGTGAAAGATACACAGGAGTTCTCTGTACTATGTTTGCAGCTTCTTGTATCTATATTTCAAAATGAAAAGTAAAAACGAACACTATGCAACTGCATGTTTATTTACTAAATATGTATATTTTCTAACTTTATTCAAGTTAAACACAATCTATAATTACTGAGATAAAGTAAATTTCCCAAACCTGTTTGTTACAACCTAAAAACATCTTAGAGCTAAGTGGCTCTTAAAACCTACAAGCATAAACAGCAATTGTCTCTGGATATGGGGATTGGGAGGTGGCGGATGAGGAATGGGAGGGAAGCTACATTTTCAACCATCTACTTTTTGTACTAGACAAATTTTCACCATGTCCACGCATTATTTTTAAAAATTGTTTTTATCAAATACAAGTAAATTTTTATAAAATAGAAGAACTCTCCTTAAGCATTCAGTTTAAGAAAAAGAACATTACCATTAGCTTCTAATCTCTTAAATACCCTTCTCCATCTTCATTACATTCTTTCTCCCTGAGAGATGACTGATACCTTCAAACTTTGTGGTTATTATTCCCTTGCTGTTCTTTATAGTTTTACTATGTTTGTATCTTTAAAGAATATATTCTTTAATTTTACATGGTTTTGAACTTAATATAAATGGAGTATTACTGTATGTATCTTACTGTGACTTTGTGACTTGTTCTTTTCCCCCACTCAACGCTATGGTGCTGAATTCATCCATGGCATTGTACGTAATGAATTCATTCATATCTACTGCTGTAGAGGATGCCACATGAACATGCCACAATTTATCAAAAAGATCGGTATCCAATGTGTATAAATAGAAGGTAAGAATACTGGTAGTAAAAAAAAAAAATTCGGCACATTTGAGATTATATATACATTATATACAGACATACACAAACATACACAAACAGTATATACTCTATTTGACATAAATTGTTCTGTTGGGTGATGTTCTTGGCCTTAAAATGGCTCTCATTGGCACAGTATCTCATAATGTCTCAACACCAAACTTTGCTTGGATATAAGGCTGGGATTGCTTTTTATATATAATGATGATGCCAATGCATATGCCCATAAGAAGTATAAAAGTATTTTGGTTATTCCACATTTTTGTCATGCAAGTATTACTTTTTCAATTAACACACACATATTTTATAGTATTCTTTTATTCTAAACATTATAAAACAAATGGAAGTTAGTGGAAATCTAAAAAACGTACAATCCTTTTCCTCATAGCACAATATTTGTTATTTCTAGAGCACCCAACCACACCTGTAAGATACAGTGACAATACTATTTAACAAAAATAATAAGCAACAGAAAAGCAAGAAAATTTACATAAAATAGAAAAATGAGTGAAAAGTATACACAATTTGTAGAAATAGAATTCTCAGAAAACACAGCTTACCTTTAATGTTGAAATCCCAACCTTTCCTGGAGACCTGTATAGAAATAAAAGGAAGGAGGTATTGAATAGTGGAGGCAAGAAGGGAAATACATCTACACACTTATTAAAGACAAGCCCACATTTTAAAACACTTATATACTTTGTGATTGAAAAAAGTCTTCTGTGCACATAGAAAATGTAGAAAACATAAAAAAGAGAAGAAAATTAAAGTGACCTATAATCCTACGATCTAGGGATTTGAGTATGTACCTTTTGTCTTCCCATATACATATGATGTATAATACTATAATAAACATCCTTGTAAATAAAATTGGGGCACCTGGGTGGCTCAGTCGGTTAAGCGTCTCTTGGTTTTGGCTCAGGTAATGATCTCGTGGTTCGTGAGTTCGAGCCCTACATCCAGCTCTGCACAGAGCCCACTTTTGGGATTCTCTCCCTCCCTCCTTCTCTTTCAAAATAAATAAATAAACTTTAAAATAAGCATCCTTCATAAATAAAATTGTGTGCTCTTCCATGATAATTTTTTTTAAGTGTATTTATTTTGAGAGAGAGAGAATCCCAAGCAGGCTCTATGCCATCAGCACGGAGCCTGACGATCCCACAGAACTGTGAGATCATGACTGGAGTCAAAATCAAGAGCTGGATGCTTAACCGACTGAGCCACCCAGGTGCCCCCATGATAAATTTCCTTAAAATAAATTTTCTAAAAGTGGAATTGCAGGTCAAAAGTATACATATTTTTCAGCATTTTGAGAAACTTTCAAAGCGCCCTTCAGAACAGTTGCACCAGTTTATACTCTCACTGCTCTGAGTGCCTGTTTCTTAATACCCCCGCCAAAAATGAGTGTTATTTTGAAAATCTTTACAAACTTGACAAGGAAAGTATCTCATTATCATCTTAATTGCAGTTCTTTGATTTGTAGTGTAGATGGAAAGTTTGATACGCATTAGACAGTTACTCTGCTTTTGAAGAGAGGTACCCATTTTTGTTTGTAGCTCATTTATCTACTAGAGCAAAACTATTCCTTTTTTTCAAAAAAATTTTTTAGTGTTTATTTTTGAGAGAAAGACAGAGTGTGAGTGGGGGAGGGGCAGAGAGAGAAGGAGACACAGAATCTGAAGCAGGCTCCAGGCTCTGAGCTGTCAGCACAGAGCCGGACGCGGGGTGAACTTGGGAAGGGCAAGATCATGACCTAGGCCAAAGTCAGACTCTTAACCAACTGAGCCACCCAGGTGCCCCGGTAAGAAACACTTTTAAATGAATATTAATACGTCATTTCTAAAACTTTTTTGTAAAATGTAATGATTACAGATGATACTTTATTTTGAAAGGCATCTTCAACATTATCAAATCAGATCGCCTCTTTTTACAGATAAAGAAACAGAGGTGCCCAGAGGTTAAATGAGTTTCCCCAAAGTCACATATTTAGGGGATAAACCAAGAGAAGCATCAAGTTCAACTACCGTGCTCTTCAAATGGCAAACTGAGTAATCCATATTTGCTGTAGCAATCTTGAACTTCTAATCAAAACTTAGTGTGATAAAAAAAATTATTTTGGTCACTTAACAGAACATCAACCCCTTTATTCAACAAACACTTATGGAATATCTACTATGTACCAGGGACTACAGATATGAAAATGAATAAAACATAATTCTAGTTTAGGAGGTTTTTAAAGCTCGTTTAAAAAACAAAAAGGTAGTAGGGGCACCTGGGCTGCACAGTCCGTTGAGCATCTGACTCTTGATTTCGGCTCAAGTTATAATCCCAGAGTCATGGGATCGAACCCCACATCGAGAGCATAGAGCCTGCTTAAGACTCTTTCACCCTCTGCCCCTCTCCCTGGCTCATGTTCTCTCTCTCTAAAACAAAACAAAACAAAACAAAACAAAACAAAACAAAACAAAACAAAACAAAAGGTAGCTATATAAAATAGTGCTGACCATTTAACCGTAGTGCCCAGACAATATAATTTCATGTTGACAAAGGACAATTTGCAGAAATGAAAAATATATTCCCAATTATTTGGCTTCCCTGGCATACCTATACAGTACTGCTATGTAACAAAATCCTCTTTAACCAGGAGTGATTAGGACCAAAACTACTCTGATTTAAAAAAAGAAAAGAAAAGAAAAAGTGTTTGACTCTTGATTTTGGCTCAGGTCATGATTTTGTGTCTCCCTCTCTCTCTGTCCCTCCCCTGCTCGCTCTCTGTCAAAATAAAGAAACATTTAAAAATTAAAAAAAAAGAAAAAAGACGCTTAATCAACTGACCCACTCAGGCGCCCCTGACCAGTTTTTTTTTTAGCTGTCAAAAAAAAGAAAAACACACACAGAATGGGGAACTACATTTATCTCTTGTATGTGACATTTAATAAAGGGCACTTTTTGGCTATTGATTCACAGGGTCTAAATTATGGACTAATTGTTGACACACATGGAAATATTCCAGATTGGTGCTAACAGGGCTTTACCTATGCGTGTACAAACTATAAAATTTATTATTTTTGGGAGCTAAGGGGACATAGTGAAAAGAGCAAGAGCTTTCAAGCATATGGCCCCTGCTTAAATTAAATATTCTTCCTACCATTTACTCTATGTGTGATCTTGATGAAATCACTTCATTTGTCCAAGCCTCAATCTCCTCTGTAAAACAGGGTAAAAGCACTCTACTTCATAGACCTTTCTGTAAGCATTAAATGAGAGCACATGGGGCACACACAGTAAGTGGTAGTTTCTTCAGCAGCTTCGAATTGCTTCATCGAAATTCACAAATGAGGACCTTCAGCAAGTTTCTCTAAGGTACTTTGGCAGTCTTTTGGTAGTGGGGAGACTGAGACCAACTTCTTAAACACAGAAAAGATACCCTACAGGCTGTCAAATTCCAGTCCACCTACCAACAGGGAATATGAGAAAAACCAGATTATATTGAGCTGGTGATTAAAATGGGATCCGGCTTACATTTTGTGATGGCATTAAACAAAAAACTAATAACAAAAGTCAGTCATGTTTGAGACATATTTTAAATGTTACAGAGTTGTTATGATCTTGATAGGCAGTAAAACAGCTTCTTCTAGGCTAATCAAGCCTGAAATTGTCTTTAATAGGGGTAGCCTATATGACCAGGATTCTTTTGTGATACATTTTTTTGATCCATTTATAGAACACTGGCATCTAGTAAAAAGTGAAAGCGTATTTATAATTTGTAAAGTTGGCTAAAACAACGTGTATGATTTGTATCATGTACCAAGATGAGAAAGGAACAATGCGTTTCACCCTAAGAAACAGTAAATCATAATTTAGTATTCCCACAGGAAGTATTCCTAATGGGGCACTATAATAATAACGAAACAATGGCCATCTTTTATTAAGCATGTGCCCAAAACCTTGCTAAGACTTGACTTAGTTTTAACTTCTTTTGTCCTCACAACTTTCCTATGAGGTAGTGTTATTACGTTCCCTATTATACACAACAAAACATTTGAGGCTTGGGTCAGATTAGGTCACCTAAATTGCACTGCTAGTAAATTGTAGGGCCAGAATCTGACCCCAGGCAGTCTGACTCTAAGAGCCCACTCTCTCAAATACTTTGCAATATTGCCTCGTTTCCGGGCAAGGTCTTAAAAGATGATGATTATGAAAATACTATAATTGGCGCTATGAACACCAAAGTAAAGGCAATTAGTGCTGCTTCTTGGGTTGGACTAGACTAAGTCAAAGGCTCTGAATCCTGATCTGCCTTTAACAACTACAATTAACACCTAATTGATTTGGCACTGCTAGGGAATAAAATAATGAAATGCTCCATATATAAAAGTTCAAGAGTGATGAAGCTTCTCTTTTAGTGCCAAACTTCTGAAAGTATTTTAATTATTTTTGAATTTCCATTTCAAAAGCAGCTTGTAAATAAGTACATTATAGGCTAAGCCTTGCCCTTCCAGTAATCTTTCCCTTGCAAATACCTTCTTAAACAAAGGATATACAATTTTCCCTTTCTTACTGACCTGGAGTAATTATGCTCAAATACCACACTATGTTTTAATATAGTAATGCCCTCCAGAGACATTTATTTGCAGGGAATTTATTTGCCTTCACACTACAGGACCCCAGGCTATTATGCCTGGAATGTCTGTGTTTTACAGTTTTGCATCACTTTCCTCAATTTAAGTGGTCACTTTAATTGGTCACTTCTTCCAGTTGGCCATGTGCCTGTCTTTAAAAGCTTCCCTCCCTTTCTAATTTTTGCTTCTAATCTGCGTTGAGCTGGGAAACCAGGTTTTTAAAAATGGAATTGTACGGTAAAGGAAGAATCCAGAGATTCTCAGTAAAAGTCTCCCGTGAAAAAATTTTTACACGACTTTACTGTGGACTTCATGGCACATTGTTTGATTGGTCAGGGGCTGTTTAAGTGATTATTTCTTATTTTCAGCTGTACTGGAGAATCTATTACCAAAGAAGTGGCTGTCAGGTAAGCAAGGTGTCACTAATCTTTGGTATCCCTGGACAACCACTCAAGTCTTCTCTGTTTCCCAGTCTCTGACTTCAAAGTAGAGATAAGAACATTATACTATTTCAAGGTGATTATGTGCCTAAAGAAAACAACTATTCATGTTCAAGTTTGGAGACAGGAGAAATGGGCATCTAGAGGTCAAGAAAATTAAGTTCTATTCTAGGTTTTCCCAACCAACTAGCTACATGACCTTTAAGCATGAGTTTTTAGACTTCCCATAATTTTAGAAAATTTTAAGACCCTTCATTAGTTTGAGAGTGAAGGTGTTAATTTATACCATGATTAATGATCTAAATTTTATATCCTCTGATATCCCTTAAAATTGAGAAAAATTGTAGGAAACACTGACATAATCCAACACACATACATCCTGAAATGCCCAGTAATACTTTGATACATCTAGTTAAGTAGAAAAATAGTCCTTCAAGATTTCTGTAGATACTAATTATAGCAAATTAGATTCCTCCTGTTTACAGGTTAAGGTCAGTAATTTTTCCCAGAAAAAGTCCAAATGCCTACATAAAATAACTTTTATTGCACCCCACACAAGAGAAATTTTGAAGAAACTCTGAAATGGGGCACCTGGCTGGCTCAGTCGGTAAAACATGCAACTCTCAATCTCAGGGTCATGAGTTCAAGCTCCATGTTAAGGTATAGAGCCTACTTTAAAAAAAAAAAAAAAAAAAGAGGAAGAAAAGAAAAGAAACTCTGAAGTAACAGGTAGACATATTTAAGTATTGGTGGTATACCCCACTTAAATAAAACTTAAGAAACCAAAATGAGAGCTTCAAAAGTTCATTTTTTCATTTGAAAAGTTTTTATTGTAGGGTATTTTTAAATGAAATATTTTCAACACATTTAAATATCTGACAAAGCTTAATTCAAATAATAAACGTGCTTCTTATGAAGTTGAGCAAAAATATAAAGGGCTATACTTCCTTGATTACCTAATAGTGTAAGAAAAACTTCCAACATACGAATACTAGTTACAAACACAGAAAATCTTTGATTTTTGCAGCAATTTCTGAAACTGAAAACATATCTGCCAACTGTACTATTAAATTTAAACATGAAAAACAAGCAATTTCTAAAACAGCTTCAAAATACAATCTGCTTTAAAAAAGTATCGGTATTCTGCTAAAAAAAAAAACAAACACCCTATACGGCTTACAGATCAAATATTAAAATTATTTTTAGTGTGGTTTCCACTCAGGTTTTGAATATGAAAGCAATTTTCAAATTTGTACTTCAGTAACTTACAATACAGATAGAATATCTTAATTCATTATACCTTAGTTTCTAAAAGACAGTTATTTTCATGTACTCGTTATGTTGAGTTTATACTAGCAAAGCTCATGTTTGAATATAAAATAATGTGTGACAGATGCTTTCTCAGAGTCCCTATCCATTTAGCATTTTAATTACAGTTTTCCTTTTGCAGCTAGGGTATTTGTGTTTAGAACCAATTCATTTTAATGTCTGCACAACATTCATTATTTTTAAAATTTATGTGGCTTCAAAACATTGCTTTGTGGATTTTGCAAGACAGTATAGGAATTGTTTTTCTTTTATACACTCTGACCTGATCCAGCAATAGCCTTCACATACCTCAAGCAAAATTTCATTAGAATAATAAGTTCACTAATCCAAAGGTAGGTCCTGGATTTGGATCTGATGACAATAACCGCAACTTACCTAAAAGGTTGCCCACCAAGTTTCCACAGGAAGCACAAAACTCTGACAAAATAATACTGCATTCAATACAATTTCAGTGAACGCTAACAAATATGCAAGCAACACGTTTTATTAACCCTCTTAGCTTGACTTTGGAACTTGCTAAACCTGACTCTCTGGTAATGTCGAGAACAGTACTCATTTACTTTAAAAAAACAAACTCAATCTCAGAGAAAATGCATAGCATTAGGCTATTTTCAAGAGATCTGGACGCACCATAACTGTGGGGTTTTCTGTCACAGGTGTTGGAAGTGAGTATCCTATCTATTGATGTTACCTAGCATCAAAAAAATTTACAGTAATCCCTCTCAAAATTCTAAAAGGACTTTAAAAAAATCAGTCAGAAAGGAAGAATAATTTTTTAAAGTGTTTGAAGGAAGCTTAAGAACCATTTAGACCGGGGCACCTGGCTGGCTCAGTGGGTAGAGCATGAGACTCTTGATCTCGGGGTTGTGTAAGTTCAAGTCCCACATTGGGTGTAGAGATTACTTAAAAATAAAATCTTAAAAACAAAAAACAAACCATTTAGACCAACAATCTCATTTCACATGTGAGGAAAAGAAGCTAAATAAGGTTAAATGAATGGTTAAATGAATCCATTCATTTAACCTTTACCTACTGTTTACCATGGACCAGCATTGTGCTAGGCACTACGTGTAAAACAGTGAACAAGGCCGACAGGATCCCCACCCTCCTAGAGCTTAAGCTAAGATCAAAGGCCTACTTAGTTGGGACTTGGACTCAAGTCTCTTTGCGGATTTTAACAACTCATGCAGCCTGTGAACTCACCCTAATAATTCTAAAAACCCTTCACGGTTTCACATGGGTAGGTAGCCAATCAAGTAAAACTGGCCATTTATTAAAGCCTTGAGTACCTAAAATACCACCACAAATTTCCCAGGGAAGATTTGGGGATCCCAGAGACTGAAAGGGCAACATGACATCAATTTGGAAGTAGGACTATTAAGCTTAGCTACATAGTAAAAAAAAACAAAAACAAAAACTGAGAGCTGGAATCAGGAGATCTGTGTTTTAGTCCTGAATCTGCTAGTAACAAGGACTGTGGCCATAAAAATATATTCTGGGGGAGTTTTTCCAACTTTTAATTGTGGCCATTTCAAACATACACAAAATTGGGAGAATAATATTATGAACCCACATGTACAACATATCAACCATGTTCAATAATGATCAATATCAATACTCTTCCCTCCACACCCCTGCCATATTATTTTGAAGCAAATCCCAGAAATTGTTTTATTTTTACCCATAAAAATGTCATACGTATCTAAAAAAGATATTTTTTAAGACATAACCACAACACTATTACCAATTTAACAATACCTTATTATACACAGTCATGATTCATACTTTGATACACAATTCATACTGCCCAGATTGTCTCAAGTATTTTTTACAGTTGGTTCATTTCAATTAATATCCAAATAAGGTTCACGTGTTACAATCAGTTGCTACGTCTCTCTCAATCAGTAGGTTCCCCTTCAATCTCTTTTATTTCTTGCTATTCATGTGTTGAAGAACTAGTTTATTCATCCTGAAGAGGATTTTTAGGGCAGTGAAACTATTCAGTATGATACTGTAATGGGGGATACCTGTCCTACATTTGTCCAAACCAGAATGTACAACACCAAGTGTGAACCCTATGGCAAACTACGGACTATGTATGGGTGATTATGGGGCGTCAATGTAGACTCCTCAATGGGTAACAAGTGTACCACTCTGGCAGAGGATGCTGGTAATGTGGGAGGCTCTGCATGTGTGCATGGGAGGAGGTAAATGGGGAATCTCTGTACCTTCCTTTCAATTTGGCTGCGAACCTGTAACTGCTTTAAAAATATAGTCTTTAAAAAAACACCCAAACAAACAACAGCAAACAAAGAAATGAGGTCGTCCATCCTGTAGAAATTCTCATGGTCTGAATTTTGTTGGTTGCATCTCCACCATGTCACATCACAAAAAGTATTTTAAAGGAAAACCTTCACAAGAGGCTGGAGGGATGGAATGCGCACATACCCAAAGAAAACCGCAAACACCTATAAGAACAATATCAGAAAGACTGGTGCTTAGAATGTGCTCGGATTAAAAAAAATTCCAGACACAGCTTTCCTTTATTTTAATTTATATTCAGAACAAGAACAACAAAAGGTGCGGGTCTGTTTACATGTAGACAAATAGTATAATATAAAAGGCTGCTCCAATTCTGTTTTTTCTAGTGAAGATTACCGATAGTCAAACCAGAAAAGGAAAAACAAATTGTAATGAGGAAACTGAATCCCAAAGCATTCAAGGAGATAAAAGTACCTAGATAATCTAAATGAGTTCAGTTCTCCCGTCCCAGACAAATTATATCCCAGCATACCCTAAGAATGTACACAGCTTCCTCCCTATCTAAAGCCTTTAAAGAATCAGGTAGGATAGAAGAGGAAAATGAGAAAAACACTCAATAGTCAATAATGGAAAGCAGGTAAATGCTAAAAACTATAAGCAGATTTGCTTGATGTCAATCCCAAGCAAAAAAAAAAAAAATTTTTTTTTAATGTTTGTTTATTTTTGAGAGAGAGACAGAACGTGAGCAGGGTAGGGGCTGAGAGAGAGAGGGAGATGGAGACACAGAATTGGAAGCAGGCTCCAGGTTGTGTGCGGTCAGCACAGAGCCCGACGTGTGGCTCGAACTCACAAACTGCGAGATCATGACCTGAGCCGAAGTTGCACACTTAACAGACCAGGCACCCCATTTCCAAGCAAAATTCTTAAGCACACTGTTAAATGGCTTAAGGGCCCTAGGCATGGGTAAGATAATCATTAAGAGTCAGTAAGCATTCAGGACACCTTAGGTGGCTCAGTGGGTTAAGTGTCCAGACTCTGGATTTCAGCTCAGGTCATGATCTCACAGTTTCTGAGATCAAGCTCTGTCTCCCTCTCTCCTGCTTGCACATGTGCTCTCTCCCTCAAAATAAATAATAAACAAACCTAAAAAAGAAACAAAAACAAAAACCTAGTTTTAAAAAAAGAGTCAGTAAGCATTCACAGAAAGCCTGTCATACAAGATTAACCTAATTGCCTTTTTTGATAGGGTAACTGGCTTAGAATATAAAGGGAATACTGCGCACACGTGAAAAAAAAATTGGATTTAAGCACTCAATTTTATAATATTCTCACCGATATCCTCTTTAAAAAAAAAAGATTTCATTTTTATTTATTTATTTTTATTTGTGAGAGAGAGGCAGAGCGTGAGCAGGGGAGGGGCAGAGAGAGAGGGAGACACAGAATCTGAAGTAGGCTCCAGGCTCTGAGCTGTTGGTATGGCGCCCAACGCGGCGCTCGAACCCACAAACTGCGAGATCATGACCTGAGCCGAAGTCAAACATTTAACCAATTGAGCCACCCAGGCACCCCAAAGATTTTATTTTTAAGTCATCTCTACACCCAAGTGAGCCTCGAACTCACAACTTTGAGATCAAGAGTCACATGCTCCACTGACTGAGCCAGCCAGGTCCCTCACAATAATATCCTTTTAGACAAGGATATTAACAAGGAGATGTTAAGCTAGAATACACTTAGATGGGTTTGTAACTGATTGAACATTACTCAAAGTATGCTGATTAATGCATCAATAAAAAACCATAAGGAACTATCAAATAATTTCTACTGTACTCTATCCTACTTATTTTATTTTTTTAAGATTTTTTTTATTTTTTATTTTTAAGTAATCTCTACACCCAATGTGAGGCTCGAACTTATAACTCCAAGATCAAGAGTCACACCCTCTATGACTGAGCCAGTCAGGTGCCCTTATCCTACTTATTCTTATTAATGTCTTGAATGTGGACACTGCTGGCATATCTACCTAATTGGCAGATAACACAAAGTTGGGAAGCATAGAGAATATACTAGCTGACAGCACCCACAAATATTTTAAGAGTTTACAACAATAAGCCAGTCTTAACAGAATGCAATGGAGTGGGGATAAATATAAAATGAATGATTGGGGATATACAACCTAACAGCAAACAACGTAAAAACATTTAGGTATTTCTGTTGATTGCTCAGACACAGCAAAGGCTGTGATATGGCTGCTGAAATAGCTGGTGTAATCTGAGGAACTATTATGGCCAGGGCAAGGGGAGTGGTTCGATTCTGCTCTACTTCTCACCGATAAGAACACATTTGAAGAGGAACACTGATGAAAGAGAACATATCTGCAAGAGAAAAACCAATTTGGTGAATGTTCTAGAAACCAAGTAGAATGATATACAGAACTAAGGATGCTAACCTGATGAAGACAAGGAAGAAATAAATACCTCTTTATTTGGGGGATCTGGGATTTATTTTGGTTAAGTACAGGCAGTGAAACTTTGCAGGTAGTCAGATGTTTTCATTGCAACCTATATTTTAACTCTTAAACTGATATTTTATATTTGATATGCAGCACATACATGTAACTATGAAGCATAACAAACAAAATGAACTGTGATTCACCATCTTACCTGACAATGAGAATAGCATGAAGACTAGGACAGCTACTGTGTTGCCCTATTCCATCTGCTGCCTTTCTCTTAAAGGGAACCGGTAGCCCAGATTTGATTTATTCTTCCCTTACTTTATCATTTTAAAAAGATAAGGTATCCCTGAACAATGTATTGTTAAGTTTTGTTATTTCTGAGCTTTGTTTTCACTGATGCACTTCCAAAGAAAAGAGTGTTGGACCCTAAAATAAACATTGCACTCAAAAATCTTAGTATTCCTGTCAGAGTAAAGGCTACCTTTTATCACTGCACACTCCAGTTGTATTTAAGTCTCCTAAGTGTGCCCATACCCACCAGTCTTCTGCTTCTCCCCCACCAAGGGATGCCAGATTTAGCAACGAGAAGTACAGGCTGCCCAGTTAAATTCCAATTTCAGATAAACAACAAATACACTTTCGATATTAAATGCTTATCTAAAATTGGAATTTCACTGGGAGTCCTGTATTTTATCAGGCAACCCTACCCCACACCCAAGTTAATTAAGTGGACAATTAATCCTATGATCTGTTGCTATGTGATAAAGGGACAAAGCCGGAAGAACTGCATGGCCAATGTCATTGTATAAACATTCATCTAAGTATTCAACAGTGTTCACTGACCAGAAAAAAAATAATTTGCACATGTGTGAATTCAAAGCTTTCCCAGACGGTGTGTTCAGTGTGTATGCCCAAATGCAAATACCACTGCATATATGCAGTTAAGTACATTTTTCAAAAACACTCGGTGAAGAATAGGAAGGTATATTAATAGCTTAATTATGTTGGCTTGGATTGTCCCCTCTCCAAAAAACCAAATTCTCTAGATATGTAAATTGACTTACAACCATTATGTAAACATATTCATATCATTTGTAAGCTGTCCTCAGTATGTTCAAAATGAGGTTAACCTATATAGGTTAAATAAACATCAAGCCAACTTTCTAGATAAATATCAATTAAAATGATGTTGTCATTAAAAAGGGATTCAAGGGGCACCTGGGTAGCTCGGTGGGTGGAGCATGTGATTCTTGATCTAGGGGTCATGAGTTTGAGCCCCATGTTGGGTGCAGAGATTACTTTAAAAAATAAAACCTTTCAAAATACATAAAGAGGGGCATTTGGGTAGTTCAGTCGGTTAAGCGTCCCAGTTTGGTTCAGGTCATGATCTAACGGTTTGTGAGTTCAGCCCCGCATCGGGCTCCCTGCTGTCAGCACAGAGCCTGCTTCAGATCCTCATTCTCGCTCTCTCCCTCTCCAAAATAAACATTCAAAAACTTTCTTTTAAATAAATAAAGGGATTCAGTTACCATATACTCAAAACCACTTTAGGACACGCTTCACTTTACAAAAAGGGATACCAGAAATATTTCAGATGCAATCAATACAGGTGTGTATTAAGAACCTACATAGATTAGATTCCCCAAACAGAAGCTAGTAACGTGCACTCTTTTGCCTGGCTTACTAACCACAAAGCGCATCTTTTGGAACCAGGTATTGAAATGTCTGACTGTATAGGAGTCTGGGTTTATCAGAGCTGCAGCAAGTGGTTTCTCTCCAATCACTGGATCACCTTTTCCAATTTTCAACTTAAATCTTCATCACTCATGTGCTATGGCTTTAGGGTAATCAGGCCTTAAAATCACGTAGCAAGTGCTTAAGTCTACTTTAGAAAAGAACACTGCGTTTGTACGGTTTCAAAGAGCCAGATCCCATAAACCATCCTACCTCTAGTGTCTCACCCTTTAGCTACAGACAGATCCTTCTGCCTTTTGGGCTTAGGTGTTTCTTTACCTCTTACCTGAGGGTTATCTGAAAAACAAACAAACACAATCTGTAAGCCTTCTGAGAGCAGGCAGGAAGAAGAGTGCAAACTAAACCTACATCTGCCACCTGCTTCACGGTCAACTGAACAACGAGGAGCTCAAAGACCCACCTCCTAAAGTACACAAAGTATTAACAGCAATCTCACACTTCACATTCGTGTTTCCAGACTTCTTACTGTACTGGGTGAAAAGAATATACCAAAACAATTTGGCAGCACACAGAAAAACAGACGAACGAAGTATTTTTCTGTCAGTAAGAGGACGCACCTTTTTTTAGGCCCTGAGAAAAAAAAGGTGGTTGGCTCTGAAGAAGCCTCTTGTCAGGTTGCAAAATTCCTGACAGGCTCCTAAAGGGTAAAAAGAGGCAACGACATAGAAGGAGGGAGTAGAGTCAGTCAGCTGGAATAAAGCTGGTAGCCTGGAAAACACTGTTCTTCTAGGAAGGTGACTACCAGGGGCCAACAGAGAATTACTCTATAGCTTGATTTTGTTTTTATCCTCCTCTTTTTTTTTTTTTGCTTTTGCCATCAGGAAAACGAAAAAGATGAGCCTCAACAGTTTGTCAAGAAACTGAATCCACAGAACAGAGAACAGCTTTCCTGTACAAAGAAGGTGCTGGAGAATCTAAGGCCCTTGAGGTGAACAGGATATGAGCATAGATAAGGCCTTAGCCGGTCATTAGAGTAAGCAGGTAATCAGAAGAGTTTTGCTTTCTAAAGCCCAGTCAACTGAATAGGAAATAGTTTGCTTAGGGGAAACTGAGATCAACACGAAGGTGCTAAATCTAAATTATGAATCAGAAGGGTTCTGGTGATTAAAACACCCTGACATAAAGATTTTCTACCCACTAAGGCCAGGCAGAAAAACAACATCAAACACAAAGCCAAAAACTAAAACAAAACCCAAACCCCAGGTTGAACAAAAATGGAAAACAGTTCAAATTTAGATAAGATACTGTTTTATTTAAAAAAAATTTTTTTTAACGTTTTTATTTATTTTTGAGACAGAGAGAGACAGAGCATGAATGGGGAGGGGCAGAGAGAGAGGGAGACACAGACTCGGAAGCAGGCTCCAGGCTCTGAGCCGTCAGCCCAGAGCCCGACGCGGGGCTCGAACTCACAGACCACCAGATCGTGACCTGAGCTGAAGTCGGTCGCTTAACCGACTGAGCCACCCAGGCGCCCCCTGTTTTATTTTTTAAATCTTGCTCTAAGTGCATAGTTTTTAAAATTTGGTATGCAATACTGTTCGTTGGTATTGAAGTGTATTTACGGATCTTATTACATTCTTATGGGACATTTTATTAATCATATGTGAAGTAATAAAGTCACCCATAGAAAGTGGAAGTCAAGTAACACCTTCAACTAACAACAGTCCTCAAATTAAAGAAATGGGATCTAAGAGAGAATCATTTGCTAGCTTTTCAAAATCAAATCATTTATGACAGTATCACATCCATTCTCAGAGCTCTATTTTAAGTTGGCTACTACCAAAAGTGACAATCCCAACTAAACCTGAAAAGCCTGGGAATAGCAGGAAAAACATAAGTGCTAGGCAATCACAAACAAGTCTTATTTTCCTAGTACAACCTATCATGTCATGTTTTCACTAGGCAGTTGAAAATAGGACTCATTCATATTTCCCTAGATACATGGTAATACTGACTTATTAACAAGATTAATAAAAAGCCAAGAACATACTTATAATTATCAAATAAGGAATTAACTGAATCCCTCAAGATGTGAATTACTACTTGTAGTATTCTTTGAAAGGCCATTTTATGTTTTAAATACTATGAAAGCCAAGAACAATGTATCTAAAATACCTTATAACTATTTTGTCAATGACATTAATGGGAATAGATGGTGAAAAATTTGGCACAATGGCTGTTTTTTGAAAGCAGGTTTTGTGGCAATATTTATAAATGATCTTTAATAAAATAAAACCTCATGAAGAAATATAAATCTAGTCACATATAAAGTAATTACAAACTTTAAAAATAGACTCTTAAGCAACTGTGTGTATTCTGTCTAAAATGACAACTTGATTTTTCAAAATTGATTTACATAATTTATGTAGTTTTATGCCATATTCCTGAAGGAATATCTTGATAATCTATTTACTGACAAAAATAACAGAAAAGCATATCCATTCCCTGGGCCCGCTCAAAAATTCTAAACTAAAAACATTCTACTTTGCACATTTACAGCCATTCAATAAATACCCACATTGAAACAATAACTCCAGGAGAAGACATCTATTTCACAATGTCCCAATTTGTTAAAGGGGGTTAGTTAAAAATCATATCTATTAATGACTTAAAGTAATTTGTAAAGGGTGCCTGGGTGGCTCAGTCGGTTAAGCATCTGACTCTTGATTTTGGCTCAGATCATGATCTTGCAGTTGTGAGATCAAGCCCTGTGTCAGGCTCCCTCACTGAGTGTGGACCCTGCTTGAAATTCTCTCTCTCTCTGCTTCTGCCCCCCTCCCTTGCTCTCTCTCTCTAAATTCAACTAGGAAAAAAAAGTAATTTTTAGGGGCGCCTGGGTGGCTTAGTCTGTTAAGCGTCTGACTCTTGATCTCAGCTCATGTCTTGATCTCAGGGTCGTGAGTTCATGCGCTGTGATGGGCTCTAATGCCCAGCGTGGAGGCTGCTTAAAAAAAAAAAAAAAGTAATTTTTAGTAAAATCATAACAGAAACAGGTAACTAAATTTATGACTGCCTGGAGAAGTCAATACTAATGCAGTCATGCTAAATCACTTTTAACTTATTTTTTAAAAAGTAAACAAGAGGTTGGACTACAGGCTGTATCAGAAATGTTATCAAGTCAATGTGCTAATATGATTCTGTAAATTATCTAAAACACCCTATAGTGTACTAATCTTAAAAAGTAAATGCCCCGGGTGCCTGGCTGGCTCAGTAGGTGGAGCATGGGACTCTTGATCTCGGGGTCATGAGTTTGAGTCCCACATTGAGTCCCACCTGACTGACTTACTTGGTAGAGCATGTGACTCTTGATCTTGGGGTCATGAGTTCAAGTTGAATGGTGGGCATAGAGCTTACTTAAAAAAAAAAAAAGTAAATGCCAATAACTTCTAAGGTCACCCTATATAAAAACTAGAGCTCTGAAGAATCTGTCACAACCCCCTCTTTAAAAACTTTACATAAATAAATTCTATAATCAGTGAACTGATTACTCAGACTTTGAGATCCTTTGCTTTTCTCCTTCTGAGTTTACTGCTCAACACCAAAGATGGGCAGAGGAACAAAACAAACAAACAAAAAAATCAAAGCAAACCATTTATTTTTAAAATTAAAAAAAAAATTTACTGCTGTGATAAAAGGTTTGATGGGAAAGGAAGTTGTAAACTAATGACTGAACTGAGGTTTTGGTATAAGTGGTAGCTTTTAATTATTCATGTTCTCCCTCCATATCATGAATAATAGAAAAATGAACATATTTCTGTACATTTAATATTAAGCATTTTATTTAAAAATTTTTTTTAACATTTATTCACTTTTGAGAGACAGAGAGACAGGGTGTGAGTGGGGGAGGGGCAGAGAGAAAGACACAGAATCCGAAGCTGTCAGCAAGCACAGAGACTGACTTGGGGCTCAAACCCAAGAACCGTGAGATCATGACCTGAGCTGAAGTTGGACCCTTAACCGACTGAGCCAGCCAGGCATCCCAAGCATTTTATTTTATAAATTTGATTACCATGCTTTATGTATCTGAATTTCTACTTCTGCATTCTTTAATGAAATATGTATTAGATACTTGATAAACACTCGAGAAAAATCTCAAATTACCTAGAGTGCTTACCTACGTAAAACATTCTGAGTGGCAAGTTTATGATTGATTATAAAAAAGGCTATTCAATCTTATTTATAGCCTAAATAGTAATTACTGACAATGTAGTTTTTGTAATTACTTAGCTACTATGAATGCATTTTTCCCATTAATTTGACAGCCAGAAGAGGTTTGATTAGGTGGAAAATATTAATAACTACCACATGCATTCATTGTGACTGCTAAAACACACCTTTGAAGGGGAAGAAAAACAAAACAAAACATGGTGTTTCCAATTAGTGGCTTGTAGCCAAAAATATGAATCACTTATGCTAAAAAAAAAAAAAAAAAAAAAAAAAAGGAGAAGAAGAAAAAGAAAGAAAGAAAGAAAGAAAGAGAGCCAGCCACAAAACCGTGGCCTAAATAAACAACTGACAACAATCTACAAAACAAATACAGGAAAAAAAAATCCAGGATCAAGACGTTTTGATGAGGCACAGAACACAGAAGCCCCATCAGCACTGGCTCACATCTTGAGGGGTTTTCCCTTAGGAACAAAGAACATACCCTTTGAAATGCAGTAGCAGTATCTGGGATTCCAGCGCTTTCAGTAGCAAGGTCATTTTCTGACCTAGCTACTGTACCATAATCAATTCCATCAGCGCTTAAAAAGAACATTAAAAATACTGCTTTTTGGGGCGCCTGGGTGGCTCAGTTGCTTAAGCGTTCGAATCTTGATTTCGGTTCAGGTCATGATCTCCCAATTCGTGAGATTGAGCCCCGAGTCAGGCTCTGGGCTGAGCATGGAGCCTGTTTGGGATTCTCTCTCTCCCTGCCCCTCCCATACTGGCTCTTTCTCTCTTTCAAAATAAACAAATAAACTTAAAATATATATATTGCTTTTGGGGGGACGCCTAGGTGGCTCAGTCAGTTAAGCCTCTAACTCTTGATTTCGGCTCAGGTCATGATTTCCCAGGTGGTGGGATCAAGCTCCGCAGCAGCCTACCTTCTGAGCATGGAGCCTGCTTCAGAATCTCTCTCTCTGCCCCTCCCCTACTCACACTGGCTCTGTCTCTCTCAAAATAAATAAACATTAAAAATATACTTTGTAGTGGCGCCGGGGTGGCTCAGTCGGTTAAGCATCTGACTTTGGCTCAGGTCGTGGTTTGTGAGTTCGAGGCCCCATCGGGCTCTATGCCTAGGGCTCGGAGCCTGGAGCCTGCTTCTGATTCTGTGTCTCCCTCCCTTTCTGCCCCTCCTCCACTCGCACTCTATCTCTCTCAAAAGTAAATAAACATTTAAAAAAATTACATATATACTTTTCATTGTTTTAAATGAATTATACATACCCAAACAGCAGAAGAGTTAGTCTCATCATTCTAATAATTCACATTTAAAACTTAACATCATGGGGCGCCTGGGTGGCACAGTCGGTTAAGCGTCCGACTTCAGCCAGGTCACAATCTCACGGTCCGTGAGTTTGAGCCCCGCATCAGGCTCTGGGCTGATGGCTCGGAGCCTGGAGCCTGTTTCCGATTCTGTGTCTCCCTCTCTCTCTGCCCCTCCCCCGTTCATGCTCTGTCTCTCTCTGTTCCAAAAATAAATAAAAACGTTGAAAAAAAAATTAAAAAAAAAAACAACTTAACATCACAAATGTTTATAGTTTAGAAAAGAAAAGTAGGGCAAAACCTAATGTTTTATGTCTTCATTCAAAACCATCATCTTAATTACCACAAAGTGGTAAAGCTCCACTTTTGCTGGCTGGCCCTTATCTACCCTGAGATGAGTTTTATTTGCAAAATTAGGGTAGTAATTGTCCTACCTGTCTCACAAAAATTGTCCTTCTGTTTCACAGAACTGCAGGATAATCAGAAGAAATAATGTAACCAAAAGTACTTTGAAAACTAATGCCCGACATTGGTAGAGAGTATGGCATTACCATTCTTTACAAGTAACAACATAATACTTCTTTCTTGCTGTGAACACATTCATCTCTGGAAGAAACAGTTGGTAACAAGGAATCGATATGGCTATGGGATAACTGGAAACACCTCCTAAGGCTTCACTGTTAACATTTAATATTTGCTGAGTACAGGGCGTCCTCAAGTTACAAGGGTTCCATAAATCCAAACCACTGTCCTTGCCTCAGCCCCCTCCATTTCCTCCCTCTTTGCTCTTAATAGGAACTGGTGTGGGGGTGGGAGTACAGATTTGAGAGAACCAGGAAGTTCAAAAGTAGAAGAAAATGTGAAGAGAAGTGGAACACCACAGAGCATGCCTACTCACCATCCCTATCACCATCTAGACCTTTCTTTCACTACTACACATCAGCTGTGGACATCTCTCTATGCTGGGAAATAAGGCAAAGGTTAGAAGTCAATAGCTAAGAGCTATGACGTGGAACAAAAGAGGGATAGTAAAGTTCACTTAAAGGAAAAACAACTGATCTCAGTCATTAGCCATAATCTCTAAAGCCAATCCAAGAAAGTCAAAATACCAACTGCAAAATATTGACAAACCTACTCACTTTCACTCACAAAGGTGTTAGTGGGTTTTGTTTTTGTTTATTATTATTATTATTTTTTAGTAATCTCTACACCCAATGTGGGGCTCAAACTCAGAACCTCAAGATCAAGAGTCGTATGCTCCTCCGACTGAGCCAACCGGGCACCCCACAAAGGTACTAGTTTTATCAAGCTACCTATTTATTCATTCTCCTCACCTACCTTCCACTAACCCAATGAACTACCCTCACCTGCGATGCTAACCAATCCCACTTACCAATGTATTTACAATATCCAATTTAACCAATCTTTCCCTTGCTTGTTCTCAAAGATCCACCCATTATATTTCAGCCATCATGGTCCCTTCTCAGTTTTAAGGGACAGACAATAAGTTATTGAATCTCTGTACTGATGACATTGGGTAATCGAGGAAGGAGACAGCTGGGAGTAAGTGGAGTAGAACTGAGCCTGCAGAAATGTTCAAACAACCTGCCATTTCAGTTTGACATGAGTAGATAAGTGTATTTTAAAGGAGATTTTTTAAAAAACACACAAATTGTTAATAGTACTGCTAATAACCAGAAAGAGGATTCCCTCAGTCTCCCTGAGGATTCTCCTCAGTCAATTTAAACAGACTTTCAGGAACAAATTTAAAAGAGAACTATGGATATTAAGTTCATCCATGGCTAGTTTTTCCAGTTCAAGAGCAATGCCAGAAAAAACACTCCCACCTCTTCTTTTGAGCCTATTTAGTAACCAGTGGGTTTGAATACAGCTCTACATTCTATTTACTGGTTCTCTAGAAAGTCTGACCTGTAAGAATGCCCACAGTTCAATGAATTTGTACTGGAATAGTCTGTGACAATTAGTAGTGGTCAAGTAGGTTTTATACAGGTATGGCTTGCTCTGTACAGGCTGCCTACTGGAAAATATTGTTAAAATTTTCTGTCAGAAGCTTCCAAAAATTTTATGCTTCACGCTTGGCCTTTAAAAAAAAAAAACAAAAAAAAACACATTTTCTCTCCCCCCTGCCCACCTCCTTCTTTCTAAAAATGTTAAGGATTGGGGCCCCGTGGAGAAAGTAAACCTTTCACTGCCCCTAAATGTATTTGTGCAACTAAAATAAAGTTCTCCTTGGAGCATTAGCAGAATTTAACCACAGTTTTGATTAGGATACACAAGTCTTAAAATGAAACCATTCTAATCACAATTTCAATAAAAATTCAAACCAGGAAGATTTAATCATTTCATAAACTTACAGTCTTACAAAATAATCTTTTATTTAACAAGATAAACACTTGGGACGTCTGGGTGGCTCAGTAGGTTGAGCGTCCAACTCTTGATTTTGGCTCAGGTCATGATCCCAGGATCATGGGATTGAGCCCAGTGTTGCCTGCTTAAGATTTTCTCTCTCCTCCTCCGTGCACACACACACGCACGCGCACTCTCTCTAAAAAAAAAAATAAAAAGATAAACACACTTTGAAAAGTAAAAAAAAAAAAAATCTTTTTTTAAATTAAAAAAAATTTTTTTTAATGTTTATTTTTGAGACAGAGGGAGAGAGAGAGAGAGAGAACGCATGAGTGGGGAAGGGGCAGAGAGAGAGGGAGAAAAAGAATCCGAAGCAGGCTCCAGGCTCTGACAGAGCCTGACGCAGGGCTCGAACTCACTATCTGTGAGACCATGACCTGAGCCAAAGTCGTACACTCAACTGACTGAGCCACCCACGCAAAAAAAAAAAAAAAAATCTTAAGACTAAAATTCTACTTTGATTTTTAAAAGATTATTTATCGTTATGTATGGAAATGGATACTATTTACTAAATCATAGTGATTATGTCACTTAATGTCAGAGATTAATTGTGCATATTTAGAAGTCACTACTACACCCTACAATATTAACAAGCATGAGTACCAAAGACAAACACTAACACAAATACCAGCAGTTTATATATCCTAAATATTTCTTCAATATATTTTTTTGTTTGTTTATTTTTGTTTTAAGTAGGGTCCATACCCAGCATTGAGCCCGGGGCTTGAACTCACAACCCTGAGATCAAAACCTGAGCTGAGATCAAGAGTCGGTCGCTCACCTGACTGAGTCATCCAGGCACACCCCTCCCCGCTGCTTCTTCTTCTTTTTCAAAGTAAACTCTATGCCAAATGTGGGGCTGCAACTCACGACCCCAAGATTAAGAGTTGCATGCTCTATTGACTGAGCCAACCAGGCGCCCCTTCAATATCCTTATTTTTAGCAAGACAAGTAAAGTCTTATGGTTCAAAACTATTTTATTTTCATGAATTCTGAGGTTTTTAAGAGATAAAAAATGTACTTGTCAAGTAAATATGAAGACTTCTATTATAAAGACCCATATAACAATTCAGTCTTTACCTTTCAGAATTTTCCTGTTTATTCCAAGGCTGCAAAGGAAAGATAACCCTTCCTATTAAATTTCTAAACAATTTTTCTCAAATTAGAATGAATTAATCTAAGAGCTAAACATTCTTTCTACAACGTACAGTAATCATTTTTGTTAGAAACCAGATTACTTATTTGGTAGCTGCTGATAAATCAAGGTACTTTTGGGTCACTTCATTTAGTGTGTGATGATACCAAGTCTAAAATCACATTTACAGATACATTTCTTAAATGGTCACTCTTGATCTTGAAATTTATTCTAGCTTGTATCACAAAAGGATGGCCATCGGATGTCAGTTGTGCAATGTACTCAATCTTCAAGACAATGACTAACAATGGAACTGAGAACAGGAGTATGAGGAACCGTTCCCTAAATGCATTCTTGTTAAATTCTGTATGCTTAAAATGTTTGGAGACAAAAAGGTTTTGTGGACTTAAAACTAATTGACCCTGATGGAATGCCAAACTGTAAACTGCCAGACAGCTGCAGCTGGTAATAAAATGCTAAGACCTGAAGAGCTTTAGCAGAACCTGATTATATGGTAATCCTAGTAGCTGAGAGAAGGCAAAAGAGCTAGAAGAATAACTGATAGGCTGGTTGCTATGGTAACCAAGATAAATTTGTATACTGACTGGGGAAAACATTGGGATTGCCATCAGGTATGAGGCCCACACTATGTCTCACGTGCTTTTTCTTCAATTTTGAATCACGAGATGACAAACTAACACAAAGACCGCTCAGTTTGAAGAATAGGGTTCTGCTCTGAAGAGTAAGGAAAGCACCCAATTAAAGGTTGAGCTGTTTAGCTGCATAATTTGACAGACAGCTAGAGGGGAACAGACTTTGTGAACGTTTGTAGAAATCAGTTTAACTCTGGGTAGAAAACAGAAATGTAGGTTATTTATCAAGTCAATTTAGACGTCAGGAGGATATCATAAAGTACCTACAATTTTTGTTACTTTAAATTTTGTTTGAGGTTATTTCTTATGGGATATTAATCTCTTACAAAAAGGATTAATTCCCACTATGTAGGTGTGAATGTAAAACCATAGTAACTGGTGTGCTTTGTCTTATCTCAGTTGTCTATACTCCAGGAAGCAGCCTTTTAACTTGGGTCTCTATTCACCACCTCTACCTCAATCACCACTACCCCCATCAACCAAACCCTTCCTCCACCTACACTACCCCGGAAGTAATTACCAGAATTGTGGGCAGAGTATGAGGAGGAAACAAACAGTGTCTTCAAGGGGCTTTCCTAGCAAATTCACTCGACTTTATCTAAAGTTAAAACAATGAAGAGAACACATGGATGGTTGTGGAGTGTATAGGTTACACACTTAGGTCTCAAATACCAGTAATTAGAAATCATTTTCTGTTCTGTAGGGCTACAACTGAATTGTCACCATCCTACAAGTATGTAGGCTTTCAAGATTTTAAAAATCAAATTTTATCTACCCTATTTTATGCAGTTATCACAAGAACGGAGTAAAGTTTTCAGTTAATAGGAGTTTGTACAGATTCAAATTGAGTCCCCAAATTGCCATACTAATACAGACTGTTCTACCTCCATGAGTCACCAATTGATAGTTGGAGGCCACTAAATTTAGAGCCTGAATTTACCTTATATGTAGGTCCCCCTCCCCACCTCAATATAATGTTACGTGGGTGTGATAAACAGCATTTGCAAATATATTTCTATCAATCCACAACGTCAAAAGCAATCAAATATAATACATGATTTATAAATATAATCTGATTAAATGCCAACCCATGAACAGCCATTTTTAAGGAATCTTTCCTAAAGTAACCCATACTGCACAAATTTTTTTATTGAAACTTGTATCAATTTTCTCTCAGAAAGAAATGTTTCTGATGCTTAAGTAAAGTGAGAAGCTGCGTTTCAACAAAGGCAGCTATGCAACTTGTTGCTTTTAGACTGAACTATTCTTCAGGACAGTTTGATCTCAGTTCTCATCATTTAAAAATCAAGATTTCACCATTACTTCAATCTAAAATGATAGACTGGTGGGGCTCCTGCCTGGTTCAGCTGGTAGAGCATGCAACTCTTGATCCCAGGGTCGTGAGTTCAAGCCCCACATTGGGCAAGGAGCCTACTTTAAAAAAAAAAAAAAAAAAGAGGGTCACCTGGGTGGCTCAATTGGTTGAGTGTCCAACTCTTGATTTTGAATTTTTTTAACGTTTTTTTATTTATTTTTGAGACAGAGAGAGACAGAGCATGAACGGGGGAGGGGCAGAGAGAGAGGGAGACACAGAATCGGAAGCAGGTTCCAGGCTCTGAGCCATCAGCCCAGAGCCCGACGCGGGGCTCGAACTCACGGACCGTGAGATCGTGACCTGAGCCGAAGTCGGACGCTTAACTGACTGAGCCACCCAGGCGCTCCCCAACTCTTGATTTTGACACAGGTCATGATCCCAGGGTCCTGGGATAGAGCTCCGCATTGGACTCCGAGCTGAGTGTGGAGCCTGCTTAAGATTCTCTCTCTCTCTCTCTCTCTCTCTCTCTCTCTCTCTCTCTCTTGCTCTCGCTCTCTCGCTCTACCCCTCTTCCCTTCACTCTCTCTCTCTCTAAAAAAAAAAAAGAAGAAGAAGATAGACTGGGGTTAATACTAACTAGACTTTTTTTTTTCTTTCTTCCTAACTAGACTCCTGAAACTGAACTAAATAACAACCACTGTTCTTAGATCAACCTTTCTGCCACCTGTTTTCATCCTGATTTGGAGAAAATTAGTGGGCAAAAGTTAGAATCCTAGACAGAACAGTCAATGTCCTCTGACAGCAGGGCATGAAAAAACAGAATCAAGGGAGACAGACCATCTTAAGATCCCACTAACAGGGTAAGGGCCAGTAACCTAGAGCAGGGATAGCTAGCAGTATTTTCCCTCTTTCCACAGACAAGGCAACATGGTATAAATGAGGAATCAGGAGACTTGGGTTCTAGTTTCAAGTCTGCTACTAACTAGCAATGTGTTGCCTTCCCTCACTGAGCCTCGTTTTCTCTTTCACAGTTAAATGGGAGGGCTGGACTGAATGATCTCTGATCCTTTCCTATCCTAAAAATGTCAACCATTCTATCCTTCCTTCCAAGGCCTCAAAAATATTTTGGTTGCCATTAAAAAAAAATAAAGAAAGAATGCTCAAAATGTCACATTTATTTTCATAACATGTTCTCACTGCCAGCCTTTTAGTATGTGTATGTATGTATAATCCACACAAACTAGCAGGAGCATTCATCTTATATATAATTTATCCAGTAAACATTTAACTTAAAATCAATGGGTCTTGAATCATGTACCAAATATCATCACGTCTGCTAAACTAAAAACTTTTTTAAAAAATCATGGAAAGATTTCCCAAGAACAAAAGCTTATCAACAAAAGCACACTATTAAACCTCAACACGATGACAGACTTTTAGAGTTGGAGGAGTTCTCAGAGTGTAATCTCAATTTAAAGATGAGGAAATGAAATGACTCAGAGTCCAGGGCTTTTTTTCTACTATACCTCACTTCCTCCTCCCTTTCCTGCTTTATCAAAAGACAGCGTAGTAGCAAAAAGAACGCTAGACTGTGAGACTGACCTGGATTCCAGTCCTCATTGACATTAATTTGCTGTGGCACCTTGGACAAGTCATTTCCCCTCTTTAGGCTTTGGTTTTCACAATATTTTATATGAAGAAAGTTAAGTGTATGCCCCTTCTACCTGTAACATGCTAGGATCTTATTAAATTCTTATCTGATACAACAAAATACACATTCCTGAAAGAGAAAGTGGAAATTTCTAGGCAAGAGAACCAAAAAGCAGGCTGCTGCTTTTAAACAGATGCATCAGTTCAATTCAGCAAGCTGGTCCTAAAGCAATTTACTCCAGAATCTCTTAGAAGAAGATATCCCCGCCCCACCCCCGCCTCTAGACAGACAGACACACACACACACACACACAGTGAGGCAGCTATGATATACTGCAAAAAAAAACCAAAAAACAAAAAACAAAAAAAAACTGGACTAGGAGTCTGAAGAACTGGCTTCAAATCCTAGCTGTCACTTACAAAGCTGTGTGTCTCATAGGCCAATTCATTAACCTCTCTGAAGCCTAAGATTCCTCATATATAAAAACAGAGAGAACAAGGAAATCTGAGCTAAAATATCACTCAAAAGAAAGCTTTACAAATGTGGTGCATATTGCAAAGCTGGGCAAGTGGAGATGATCTGCCACTGTGGAAAAGTAGGCTGGACTAGAATGAAGTCTGTCTATTAAAAAGCAGGGCTGATTTTTAACTTACTAAATTTGCTTTCCAAGACTAGACCAACAAAGTTGAAGATACCACTGGAGGGGAACAGAAGAAATAAATCAATTTTAGGAAACGGACTGTGTATTTGGATTCTGATTAACAAAACATATGAGATAACTCTCGACTGCCTAATCAGTTCACTAAATTTCACGAAATGGTCTGTGTACTGTGGCACACCCAACAGCAAGGAACATTTCTTAGTTTGCAAACTCAGTCTGTTAACCTCTTAGAGTTTGCATGGTGTGCCACTCCAATTCCCATCAAGGGACAGAAGGCATTTCTGATAACCAGATATCCAGTGACACCATCTGTTTCCACAAATCAAGATTTCTCACTGCATTTCTAGGTTGTTAGTTACCCGGCCAAATCTCTTCACAGTACGTTATGCAAAAGACAAAACCTGTCACAAAGGATAGAGGAAATGTTAATGATGCCAACCTTTTTCAGTCCTCCCAGTACTGCTAGTTCTTTTCAGATTCAATTCTCCAGATGAGTCTAATTCTCTTCCAAATTTCCCCCACGAATACAGAATGAAACCGTGAAATTCACAGACTGACACCATAGTTTTATCCATACAGCTCAACACGTTGAATATTTGGACAGGTTATAGAGTCAAAATTAGAAGGGCGGATCCCAAAAGACGTTTTTACTTTTCACCTACTACAGAAGGATCAAAGTGCTTGAGAAGCTCTATTATCCCAAGAGGCAAGAAGTGATTCTATTAATTCTATCAAGATGACTCACTGGGTTCAAATAAGTTAAACAGCTCCAAGTTCTGCATACTTCCTCCCAAAGTAAGCACCGTGTGAAGTTAAATTTGTTAACTCCAAGAAAGGAAGGAGAAGGGAATGGACATTTGAGTTCTTCCTCTGTGCCAGGTACTAAGCTAGATAATATACACTCCTGATATAACTGTCCTTCAAAATTAAATGTTTCGCTCATTGAAAAGAAACAATACTCACATATTTCTAAATTGATTACAATCATATACATAGATTGTTATTTCCTCCCCCCACTCCACACACATTCAAAAGGTCTGTCATTTAACCTAAATCAACAGTTCCTTACTTTGAGGGGAAAAGCACAAAAACAGAATTTTGAGGGTATCCAATGTATTTGGAAATCCAAAAGCATTTTCAATCCTCCACTGTCTAGCGATGAGCTTGTTTCAGATACTGAACTTGAAGGAGACTCCGTGCCATCTCAAGATTGGCCACTGCCACCCAAAAATCTTTTAATAGTGATAGGAAGGTTTCGTGCTGTAACTCTTTGGGTATATATCCTATATAATATATATTGGGCTTTCGAATGTCTTCTAGAAAGTACAAATAACTTGATTTGCAGCAAACATGGTATTTCTTCCATGGGGGTAAGCTTGAGAATTGAAGGCAGATCAACGCCTGTAACCATACAGCGTCTACTTACACTAACATACGAAGTTCACCAATTCTCAAGTTCTTACAGCACGAAAATATATTTCCCTGCCTCTACTTCCACACAAGCCCGCAGAAGAGTTCGGCGAAATAGCTTTAAATCCCGTTTCAACTTTGAGAAGAGGAGGAGTGGGTAAGAACAAGTCCCAGGCAAGCGGAGCATTCCAACTCCTGCACTTCCTTACTCAGAATCTCCCATACTAATCATCACTAAAACATCTTGCAGAATTAGATAAATAACACAAAGCTGTGGCTCTCCTTCCAACCACCAGATTACTCAGCACTTGTTTGTATCTCTGTAGCCGGTTGTGCACAATTGCGTCCGGCTCCCCTTTTAAGACAGCGTTCTCCCGAATGGGAAGGACCTCGTCTTCGATTTCCTTTGCCTCGCCGTAAGGTGCTATTTTAATAAAACACTGTTGATCTAGAGTACATCAGCTAGAGGACTCCCCGAAGTAAATACCCAACCTTCCCCCCCGCTCCTTCTCTTTCTGGGCAACGAAAAGAGGACGGCGAACAGTTACGGCCACCTCTGAAACGAACAGGCAAGTTAGCGGCACCAGAAAAAAACAAACGAGAAATGCAATTTCTCCTTTAATCTGTGGTCCCCAAGGCCAAAACGGATGTTTCAAAGGTAAAGCGCGGAACCCCACCAATACAGATCGCCGGCTCTCGGGCACGTAAACTGTCCCACCTCGAAGAAAGCCGGACGAGACGAGAAAGGGGCTCCGTAGCCCCAGGGACCGCTCGCCCAGGGAATGGAGGGGGTTTGGCCGAGGTGGGCGATTCCCCCTCCCCCGAGTCCCTCTGAAGTGCCCGAGCGAGACACCGAGGAGCAGCGGTGGCGGACACAGCGGGACCCGGGAGGGGTGCGGTGGGGAGGCACGGGGGAAGCCGGGGGACTGTAGCGCCCGGCTTCTGGGCCGTAGCTCCAGTGACTTACCCCACAGGGTCGCCGCCCCCTAGGTGCACATCTTCGGGGGCATCAAAGAATTCCTCGGTGTCGCTTTCCGACGCCATTTATAGGACACACCCGCGGGTGAGGGGGCCGACGCCGCCTGGAGGGAGGGTGACTTTCGTCTCCTCCTCGTCGTCCTCCACCCCGGCGAGACCGTGGGGAGGTGGGTCCCGGGCGAGGACAGGGACGGAGCGGACTATCTAGAGTGAGGAGCCGGTGAGGGGCAAGGGGCCGCCGTCAGCTGCCGGGCTGCGAGGATGACCGGCCGAGCGGCAGCCTGAGTAGGCGGCGGTGGGTCCAGGGACTGTTGCTGCCGCCGCTCCCGGCGATAGGTGTACAAGGAGAGCGAGAGAAGAGGCGGTGGCTCTCTGTGGGGGAGGGCGGGCTCGCCGACGACAGCAGCTCCAATTTCTCCCGCAGCAGCAATTACAGCAGCTGGGAGGGCCAGTTGCCCGCAAAATACGGACGCGCACCTAACCTCGCGAGATTTCGGGAGGGGCCGGTGAAAGCGTGGGCGGGGCGAAGAGAAGGCGGGGGCGGTTCTAGAGCGGCGGCGCTCAGATTTCTTCCACCCGAGAGGCCTATCAAAACGGCGCAAGCGCGTTGAGCGCGTTCGGCGAGGGCCGGAAGTAGCGGAGGGGGGCGGAGAAGAGCCTCCTGAAGGGAGGAGCCGAGAACCTGCGCAGGGGCGGCGTGGTGCCTCAGTTCTGAGGGAGAGCGCCCGACCTGGGTGGGGTCGTACAGATCGACTCGTCCCCTAACTCGGCAGATGCAAAGACGGGCATCTTCAGAGGGGTGGTGTTGAGTCCTTTTTTTCCCTTGTGAGGAAATGCTGTCGGGAGACGCTGGCATTGTGTCATCAGCATTTACGTCGTCTTAAGGTATCCAAGCCCAGGATATCCCACCACCTCTAGGACATAGGCAAGTCCATCACCTCTAGCGTTTCGGAAATAACCTGCCCTAGGTACTACAAGATTTCTAATTGAGATCCCTAGATACGACCCTGCCGGCCAGACGGTGGGGTCCATGAGAGCTACTTGGGGAGTGTGCCAGTTTCGTGGAGTAATGATGGATTTGTTGCTGGAGCTGCGCCGACGTAAGGCCTCCAGTTACTCTTTCTCTCCGAATATTTCTTGCCACCCACACTTAACGTGAGAGAAATCCTTACAGACTGGCCAAGGTGTGCATCAGTCAAGTGGTAAATATATATTGAACAGAGACCGTTGCAAAGCTAAGAGCTAGTAGCTCCATTCTGACCCTCGATTGCCCAATGTCCAGCGATGAAAATAGAAAAGTATTTTTTCACAGACCAAGGTGGTCTTTCTTAACGGGTCATTGACCACCAAAGTGAAAACACTGACTTTCTTCTCTAAGAGCGCTGAAACACATTTGTTTCCCATTGATGTCACGACAGGAAGGCTCTCAGACCTGTTAGCACAGGCTCAGCTCACTGCTCAAGATGGCACCCGGGAAAGACCGGCTTGGGTCTGGGTGCATGCCCTTAGAGGCTAGAATGGGGTTCTAAATTTCTGTTTGTAATGCAACCAGGAAAAGACCTGGCGTTGCCTGCCTTACTTGAGTAAAACCGAATGCCATACACTGTCACTTCTGTAGCGTCCCAGGGAGTTCGGGGGAAACACTGCATATTCAAATACAGTAATATTTTTTGCCGCAAGCCACATGATTATTGATACGGGGTAAAGGAATACCAGTAAATAGCCTCATTCAGTTCAGGTCAGATACTACGGCCAAATAAGTTTAGGTTAGATCAATTAGACTATCAAATAAGTTACTAAAACTACAAAACAAAATTTTTAGTTTCCAGAGCTTTTTGGATTTCAGAATTGCAGACAAGGGATTTCTGGGTCCTTGTGAGGATGTGACTTTTGTCACGATCTAGTAATTATTAGCTTTTATGTGTTTTAAACATGTTAATTTCCCGGATAGAAAACTGTATCTCCGAATACTTTTTCTTTCGTTGCTCACTAGGAAAGATACGCTTTTTTCCTTATGGAGTTTGGAAAGATAAAAGTAAATAAACTACCTGAATTTATTCTCTTCCTAGTCATCTAATAGTGAATTTATGTTTGCCTTAAAAATTAAGTTTGGCGTTGGGGTGCCTGGTTGGCTCTGTCGGTAGAGCATGTGGCTCTTGATCTCAGGGTCATGACTTTCAGCCCCACCTTGGGTGCAGAGATTACTTTAAAAAAAAGAAAAAAGGATGAAGACAATTTAGTTCCTGTCTTCCAGGAGCTCACAATCTAGCATTGGATCCAAATATGGATTCCTAATTTGGTATCTGTTTTCACCACACCATATTACCATATCGCCTCTCTTGGACCTTCTTTTTCTTTCTCTCTCTCTTGGACCTTTTAAGGTACCTTAACATTATACTTAGAAAAAGTCAAGAGTGGAAAAATGATCAGGTGATAACATTCTTAGAGGTATTAAAGTTGTCGGTTTAAATGCTTTTTATCAGTTATGTGAGAAAGTGAATTTCTGGTAACACGAAAACACATGTGTACTGCATGTCACAATATTTTTATAAGATTTGAAGCAATTTCTACACCCAGCTGGGGGCTCCAACTCACCACCTTGAGATCAAGAGTCACACCCTCCACCAACTGAGCCAGCCAAGCCCCTCCCCTCCCCCCCCCCAGCCCCGCGTGTCATAATTTTAAGAGATGTTTTGGCTGAATCATGTAAAGTTTTAAAGCAGCAGATTTTAGGTCTAGTACAAGGCAGTAGTTTTAAGGCTTTTCTCCTTATTAGAACTGAAACTTTTTTTTTAAGTTTATTTATCCATTTTGATAGGGGTGGAGGGGCAGAGAGAGAGAGAGCGAGGGAGAGAATCCCAAGCAGGCTCTGCTGTCTGCACGAAGCCCAACGTGGGACTCCATGTCACAAACCATGAGCTTATGACCTGAGTCGAAATCAAGAGTTGGGCTCTCAACTGACTGGGCCACCCAGGCACTCCTAGAAATGAAACTTTTTCATCAAACTTAATTCCATGCAAAAGTGTACTTCTCATAAAAATAATAACTGCTCCAGTTGAAGCAGGAGTAGTCCAGGTCCCTGCCTGCATGGCCTTCCCTGAGGTGCCAGAGACTGCCCCAAGGAGCCGTTAAAAAAAAATTGAAGGCTGTTGGTCCAAAGCAGGAGTTGGCAAATTATGGTGCACTGGACAAATCTGTCCCACCGTCTGTTTTTGCAAACACAGCAATTCCCCTTTACCATTATTTCGCTTTCTGCAGCTTCAGTTGCCCGAGATCAACTGTGGTTCAGAAGCAGATGGTCCTCCTGACGTATCTTCTAACGGTACATCAGAATACCTACATCATTTACCTCACTCTGTTTCATCACACAGGCATTTTGTCATTTCATGTCACCACAAAAAGGGGTGAGTACAGTACAACAGCATATTTTGAGATAGACCGTATTCACATAAGTTTTATTACAGTATGTTGTTACAATTATCCTATTTTATTATTAGTTATTGTTAATATTTTACTGTGCCTAATTTATACTTTTTTAAAGTTTATTTTTACTTATTTTGAGAGAGAGAGAGAGAGAGCAGGCAGAGGGGAAGCAGAGAGAGAGAGAGAGAGAGAGAGAGAGAGAGAGAGAATCCCAAGTAGGCTCCATGCTGTCAGCACAGAGCCTGACATGGGGCTCGAACTCATGATCCGTAAGATTGTGACCTGAGCTGAAATCAAGAGCCAGATGCTTGAGCCACTCAGGTGCCCCTATAAATTGTACTTTTCATAGGTATGTATGGATAGGGAAAAACATAGTATATATAGGGCTTGGGACTATGTGTAGCTTCAGGCATGGCAGGGTCCAGGGCTAGAACATAGCCCCCATGGATAAAGGGGGGCTACTGTAAAGTTTTATTGGAACACAGCCAGGCTTATTTGTCTCTGTACTGTCTGTCTGCTTTTAGGGTGGAGTAGAGTAGTTGGGACAGAGACTGTGTGGCCTACAAAGCCTAAAATATTTCCGATTAGGCTCTTTGCAGAAAATTGTGCCTACCTTTGGTCCATGGGATACTATTTTCTAAGGTACCTCAGAACTGAAAACACACGCATATTAAATGGTTATTTGAATTCGTTTCACGACGGAATTGTATAATGCCACAAAATCGTATATACAGATAAGAATGAGGATAAAACCTTTTCCCACCTGGCTCGTTCCTAGTGACTTTAAAAACTACACAGGCCTAGTGGAAACTTTTTATGCCTCCTTTTCTTTAAAAATTTTTTTTTTCAACGTTTATTTATTTTTGGGACAGAGAGAGACAGAGCATGAACGGGGGAGGGGCAGAGAGAGAGGGAGACACAGAATCGGAAACAGGCTCCAGGCTCTGAGCCATCAGCCCAGAGCCTGACGCGGGGCTCGAACTCACGGAGCGCGAGATCGTGACCTGGCTGAAGTCGGACGCTTAACCGACTGCGCCACCCAGGCGCCCCTCATGCCTCCTTTTCTGTACAGCATAAACTCTACTTAGGAGTTCCAGAGGTGAGAGTTCCCAAACCAGTGTATGGAACACTTTGTGGGATGCTTACTCTCTTCTCTTGGCAAGAATAATACAAACTGGCAGTGTACTTGGGGCCAATTTTTCTGCAACCTCAAGGGTAATCACTGGGAACGTCAGTGACCAGACTGTCATGGGCGTAGACTTTTGTTACAAACAAGAGCTAAAGTGATAACTCAGGGAAAAACTTTTTTCCTTTAATTTTTTTTTAACATTTCTTTATTATTTTTTAATTAAAAAAATATTGTAATGTTTATTTATTTTTGAGGTTGGGGGGAGATGGAGTGGGGGAGGGGCAGAGAGAGAGAGAGAGAGAGAGACAGACTCTGAAGCAGGCTCCAGGCTCTGAGCTGTCACCACAGAGCCCAACGCAAGACTCAAACCCACAACCCGTTAGCTCATAACCTGAGCTGAAGTCAGATGCTCAACCGACTGAGCCACCCGGGAGCCCCAGGGAAAAACCTTTTATATACAGGGTTAGATGATTTGAGAAACAATATTGATGTGAACTGATTTAATATTATAATCTCCATGAGAGTTTTTATGGATTTTGAAGTGTCAGAATCCATAAAAGAAAATCATTCTGAAACTGGCCAAAATTTCTCAGGGGCGAGATGAAATTCTGTAATCATCAACCTTCAATTATGTTTGAAAGGTCAGCTGTGTTCCAGATTATGATGGTAAATATTAAAAAAAAAATTCTATTTGGCTTTGGAGTCTTTATATATTTTTTAGGTCCATACCACCTTCTTAATAATGTTTTGTTTGTCTTAATATTAAAATGAATTTTTGACCTCTGAGCACACAAGAGCTGAAAGTAGAGAAAGCTGGTCTGAAATTTGTTAAGAGATGCAGAAAAGCCCGTTCGGGATTTAAATTGTGTTATTATTATGTAATAGAATACTAAGTAGCCATGCACGTATTACTGTTCGGGACGCTGGAATAAAACTAACTGGGATTATCTGAAACACAAAAAGGGAATTTATTCATTTGCACAATCAAATACAGACTGCTCTACCACTTGTCTGTTCCTTTGTGATTAATATATTAGAGAGCAATTTGAGCATAAGGTGCATTTTGCATTTCCTTACGTGTGATTCTGCCAGCCAGAAGCACTAGGTGAAAGCAGAAAACTACACCCAGCTGAATCAAGTCACACAGGAATGCGCAAAATACACACGCACGTACCTCAGACAACTGCCATCTGCTTCAGCTCGTCGGATGTGTTTGAGTCCCACCCATCCATATCGAAGTGTTACGACTTTCTGTCAGAGTCTGATTTCAGATCGCTCTCCTATCACTTCACAAGAACTCACAAGCCCCAACCCATTTCCGCACGAAGCAAACCTCAGGCCTTTTTTAAAATAGAGTGCCATAGGGGCACCTGGGTGGCTCAGTCGGTTCAGCATCTGACTCCTGGGTTTGGCTCAGGTTGTGATCTCGCGGTTTCGTGGGTTCCAGCCCCGCATCAGGCTCTGGGCTGGCACTGAGGAGCCTGCTTGGGATTCTCTGTCTCCTTCTTTCTCTACCCCACCCCCACCCTGCTCTGTGTCTCTCAAATAAATAAACTTAAAAAAAAAATAAAATAAAGTGCCATATTTATTTCAGTATTTCTTTTGTAACCATTTAATAGGTGTAAAACTGTGCTACCATTTTTATTAGGCTTGTATCTTTTTGCGTGCATGTCACTGACAACAGTTTTTGTTTTTATTTTTTTGGCTTTTGGGGGGTGGTTTAAAGAACAGTTAGGTATTATTCTGTTTTCATAAACACATAGTATTTTCTTGGTATGGTTTTTAAAAAACTTTTTTATTTGAATACAGTTGACATACAGTGCTATGTTAGTTTCAGGTGTACGATATAGTAATTTAACATCTCTATATCTAAAGTTTTTGAATGTTGTACTCCTAGCCTCATTTTCCACGTAAGCCCTGGGGTTTTTATTGAACAACTTTGGGCAGTAAGTGATTGTGAGGAAAGCATATGTCACCGCCTAGCAGCACTAACTGTAGTCCAGATGAAGTAGCTTTCGGCGTGGCTGGATCCAGGGTCCAATATATCACTTCTCTCTTACGTCCATCTCTCATCTTTGCTGATCTCTGCTGCTTTTTGTGCACTGGCTTCAACTTTCCTGTCGTAGACAGCTTCCTCCTTGAAGTCAGTGAAGAGGGCTGCAGGCAGCTTTGGTTTATAATGTCTTAATAATTGTCAATCCCAAAGGAAGCGAGACTTTCTTTTCCCCTGCGGTCCTATATTAAATCTGAGAGATGATGTTGATTGGCCTCAGGAGATTCCTCTAGCTAAGGACAAAGAGAACTCTTCTTTGTGAGGCCTGGGTCAGCCAATTCCCTGCTACACACCAAGTGGGGAGAGACTACTGTGAGTATTCCAGGACCGCATAGAATATGCCATGGTTGTTTTTGTCCGAAAGAGAGTTACCAGCAGACAGGAACAATGTGCTAACCCCCGTTGTTAATGGTTCAGTCTCTGTACTCTTCAACATGACAAAAGCTCACGATGTGTTAAATGAAAACAGATGTTATGAAATACTGCATGTGGAATAATCCCATTTATGTAAAATCATTTATCTGTGTATATGTGTATATAAGCACAGAGAATTCTGGAAGAATGTTCACAAATGATTGATGGTGATTGTGTTTGGCTGCTGATTAAAATAATGAGATGTGTGCCTTATTTGTATCTTCATATGATGATTGAGTTTTCTACAACGAATATGTACTACTTTTTCTGTAATTTTTTTATTTTTTTAGATTTTATTTAAAAAAATTTAATGTTTATTTTTGAGAGAGAGACAGAGTGTGAGCAGGAGAGGGGCAGAGAGAGAGGGAGACACAGAATCAGAAGTAGGCTCCAGGCTCTGAGCTGTCAGCACAGAGCCAGACTCAGGGCTCGAACTCACAGACAGTGAGATCATGACCTAAACTGAAGTTAGATGCTTAACCAACTGAGCCACCCAGGTGCCCCTAGATTTTATTTTTAACTAATCTCTATACCCAAAGGGGGGCTTGAACTCACAATCCTGAGATCCAGAGTCACATGCTCCACAAGCTGAGCCAGCCAGGCATCCCATATTACTTTTTAAATGAGAGAGAATAGTAAAAGAAAATATATAACCAATCATATACAAGGTAGACTTAAATACAAAATAAAGACCTGAGATTCATTCCCTATATGGTACATGAGTATGAGTCCCGGGCCTATTGTTAGCTTCTGGAACATTTCAGTAAGTACCACTAAGAAGCTGAACTTGGACAAAATACCCACAAAGGAAATCTTGAAATGTAGTTAATCTACCAATAAAAAGTACTATTTTTTTGCACTGCAGGCCTGACACATAGAGAATGGTAATGGGAATTTCCAAAGTAACTATGAAATGATGGACTGATGTGAAGCTTCTAGAGGTAAAGGATAATATTAGAGGTTCACTTATGAACTAACCGTGATTTTGTTTTGCAAAACAATAAGCAATATATATGGCCTGATCTAAACAGGGATAAATAAAGACATATGAACTTTATGCTTCAAAAAATTATTTCAGCTCAAAAACTACAGATATTTTTGTTTTTCTCCTGTGACATTACATATATTTAAAAAAAATTTTTTAATGTTTATTTTTGAGAGAGACAGAGCATGAGGAGGGAGGGGCAGAGAGAGAGACACACACACACAGAATCCAAAGCAGGCTCCAGGCTCTGAGCTGTCAGCACAGAGCCTGACTCAGGGCTCGAACTCATGAACCACGAGATCATGAACTGAGCCGAAGTCAGACGCTTAACCGACTGAGCCACCCAGGTGCTCCTTTTACACATATTTTTAATTGCTAACACTGAATTGAATGGCAAACATTTGTATAACAATATCAGTCATCAGGCTAATACACACGTGTGCATGTACACACACACACTCAACAGCAACAACTAAAATTTCATGGACTCTTACAATTAGAAGGGACTTTAAAGGTCATGAGTCCAAACTGCACTTCTGATATATGAATTCCTTTTAGAAGTTTCCCTGATAAATGGTCATTCAGGGACCTGGCGCTTACTATTTACCCGATACGCTTTTTTTTCTTTTAACTATTGTTTTTACTTTATTTTATTTGTTAACTAATCTCTGCCGAACATGAGGCTCAAACTCATGACCCCAAGATCAAGAGTTGTATGTTCTACTGACTGAGCTGGCCAGGCACCCCTACCTCATCTGCTTTTTGATGAATGTTAACAAATTTCTTCATTGCATTTAGCCCAAATCTGCATCTGCATTTCTTTTTTTTTTTTTTTTTAAGTTTTATTTATTTAAGTAATCTTTATACTCAGCGTGGGGCTCGAACTCACAACCCTGAGATCAAGAGTCGCATGCTCTTCTGACTCAGCCAGCCAGGCGCCCCCCACCCCCACCCCAAATCTGCGTTTGTAATTTACATCCACTGATTATAATTCTGGCTACTAAATCCATATACAACCTTTTAATCTATTTACAGATGGTTATCAGTCCTCTTTATATTTTTTATTTTGAGAATAGACACTGATGTATTTACATGTGTTCAGAGACAAAAACAAATGGGAATTTCAAATGCACAAATGTATGTTAATTAAATATGGGATAATAGGTATACATACTAAACATGTCCACCTATATATGGAACACTTGTCTAACGGTATGCTCTTTGTGTGTGTACCTAGTAATAACATATTACATTAGAATAGCTCTTTATACTTTCTGAGACAGCTTCACATCTCTTATATCATTCAATGATAATAAAATAACACTAATTGCTCTCATTAAGTTACTGCTAGGTACCTTCTTAAGGGCTTCGAATATATTATTTCACTTAATCATTATAATATATGAGGAATATACTATTTTCTAAGCATGGAAACAGGTTTAGACGAATTGAGCAACTTGCCCAACGTTTCACAGCTCACATTTAGTGGTCAAGATTTGAGTCTAAGGTCGCACTTTTATTTTATTCATTATCTCCCCAGAGTTTGCTGTAGTTTTACTACCCTGTAGCAACTGAGCCATGTTAAAGAGTGAAGTGTCTGAAACCATAATATGGCAACAAAAAAATTAAAGCAATTGGTTGACATTTCTTTTCTTTTTTTTCATTTTGTAATGCTATTCTTTTTTTTTTTTTTTTAATTTTTTTTTTCAACGTTTATTTATTTTTGGGACAGAGAGAGACAGAGCATGAACGGGGGAGGAGCAGAGAGAGAGGGAGACACAGAATGGGAAACAGGCTCCAGGCTCTGAGCCATCAGCCCAGAGCCCGACGCGGGGCTCGAACTCCCGGACCGCGAGATCGTGACCTGGCTGAAGTCGGAGGCTTAACCGACTGCGCCACCCAGGCGCCCCTGTAATGCTATTCTTAATCAAAATGAGTACGTCGCAACATTGGGAGTTGTAGTAGGCAGAAGTTTCAGATAGACCCCAAGATTTCCTAGCTTCTAGTGTACTCACCGTCCCTCCCAGTTACTCAATTCAACACTAATCTACGTGCCGCTGGGAAGGGATTTGGCAGATGTCATTCAAGTCCAAAATCAGTTGACCCTAAGATAGGGGAGATTATACAGGTGGATTTGACCTCATCACATGAGCCCTGTAAAGGCAGAGTTTTCTCTGGCTGGTGGGGAAGAGGAAGTCAGAGAAAGGCACTCGGGCTGGCCTGGAGGAAGGCAAACAGGCTGTGAACCGCGTATGAGGTGTGGAATGTGGCCTCTAGGAACTGAGAATGGTCCCCTGCTGATAGTCCGTGAGGAATCAGAGACCTCGGTCTTGTGGTCCAGGGAACTGAACTCTGCCAACAACCGGAATTTGTAGTTTTTAAAGCCACTAATTTGTGGGTAATTTGTTATGAAGTAATAAAAACTATCACAGGGAAGGGGCGCCTGGCTGGCTCAGTCGGTGGGGCATGTGACTCGATTTTGGTTGTAAGTTTGAGCCCCACGATTGGGTGTAGAGATCACTTGAAAGGAATATCTTTTTTTTTTTTAGTGTTTTTATTTATTTTTGAAGGAGAGAGAGACAGAGAATGAGCAGGGGAGGAGCAGAGAGAGAGGGAGACACAGAATTCGAAGCAGGCTCCAGGCTCTGAGCTGTCAGCACAGAGCCCGACGCGGGGCTCGAACTCACAAACTGTGAGATCATGACCTGAGCCGAAGCCGGACGCTCAACCGACTGAGCCCCCCAGGCGCCCGAAAATAATATCTTAAAAAAAAAAAAAAAAAAAAGGACAGATCTAAGTAGGTCATGGTAAAACAAGTGTAATTCATCAACAGATGCTTGTTTGCTTTCTGAAAGGCTTGAGTGTACTTGGGAATAAATGTAACACTGGAATGAACATTAAGATATAATTTAACAGAAGAGAAAAACAGTGAATTTAGAAAAAGTAACTTAACATGCATTTAAAATATGAAAGAAATATCTTGCTTCACATACACTCACAGACAGACCACACCCCAGATTCAACTCCATTTGCAAAGTATCCAGAGCCTAGTAATCCTGCTACCCATGTGGCGTTAGGGACTGTCTGATCCCCTGCTTCTCTGGTCTTTTACCATCGCACGAACCTGCTTGCATTCAGAATTTGGGCTTAGTTTCAATGTTACTCTTACTACTGACCTCCCAGTATTGTTATCAGACTTCACTGTGGTTGCTTGATCATCCATTCATTCACTCAACAAGTATTTATTAAGGGCTTACTGTGCACCAGGCATTGTGCCATGTAGTGGGTTAACAATGGTATGGCCTCGTCCTTCTGGCTTGGGCTATTCATCCTGTCATCTACGCTCTTGATCTGAGCTCTGACTTATAGCTTCAGTACCCTGCTCCTGGAATCTGGCATATGTGACCTAGATCATCTGGGAATGGGGCTTCCCCTGGTCATTGCTCAGCCTCTGAATAACTAAATCTCTAGCTTTTCATTTACGGCTTTTGCTTATGTTCCTTATCTTTGAAGCCTAAACTTCTGGACATCAGTCTTTTCTAGTTTTGGAGAAGCCTTGACCACAGTCTTCCTATGTTCCCTGACTAGTGCTAAGTTATGCACTTCAAGTCTAGCTTGCCCTGCCACATCCTTTCGCCTACTTCAGTTCTCCTGTCCACCTGAGTCTCATTGGCTGGCTGTTCTGGTTTGTCATTATCTCTTCAATCCTTAGACCCAGTTTGCCCACATAGATGTTTAGGTTGAGAAACAGTAGATATAATTTTAGCTTTTCAAATTTTCTAACAAAGTTTTATACCCCAAATGATCATTTTGTCAAGAGTAGATAATTTTAAACAGGTTATCTGTGGAGCATGCAACTCTTGATCTCAGGGTTGTGAGTGGAAGCTCTATGTTGGGGGTAGAGCTTACATTTAAAAAAAAAAAAAGAGGGGCGCCTGGGTGGCGCAGTCAGTTAAGCGTCCGACTTCAGCCAGGTCACGATCTCGCGGTCCGTGAGTTCAAGCCCCGCGTCGGGCTCTGGGCTGATGGCTCAGAGCCTGGAGCCTGTTTCCGATTCTGTGTCTCCCTCTCTCTCTGCCCCTCCCCCGTTCATGCTCTGTCTCTCTCTGTCCCAAAAATAAATAAACGTTGAAAAAAAAAAATTAAAAAAAAAAAAAAGAAAGAAAAAAAGTAAAAAGGAAAAAAAAAAAAAGACCCACAAAAACTAATCTTTGATCTGGCCTCGGTCTTGGGTAAAAAGTTTGAAAGTCATGACCTAAGAAGAGAAATGGGGGATGAAAAGAGAATAGTCATTTGTTCTGTACCAATGTTCTGGCTAGCAATTAACATTTTATCTCAATCATTCAATTTTCCAACCTCCCCACCCACTGTGCTTTTATTTTTATTTTATAGGTGGAGACCTGAAGCACAGTAGCAGGGTCAGAATTTGAACTTAGGTGAAGCTGGCTTTTTTTTTTTTTTTAAGTTTATTTATTTTTGAGAGAGAGAGAGAGAGAGAGAGAGAGAGAGAGAGAGAGAGAGAGCACAGGAGGAGCAGAGAGAGGGAGAGAGAGAATCCCAAGCAGGCTCCATGCTGTCACTTTGGAGTCCCGATGCGGGGCTGGAACCTAAGAACTGTGAGATCATGACTTGAGCCTAAATCAAGAGTCGAACACCTAACCGACTGAGCCACCCAGGTGCCCCTGAACCTGGCTTTTCAATGTATGCTTTCGCTAGAATATCTCACCAAAATACATACTTTTATTTCTGCTTTTCCTTTTGGAAATTGCAGAGTTAGAATTAACAGAGCTCACCTACCAGATATCACTTCGGACTCTGAAGGAACAGTCACGTTGACTATACATAATCTCAGTTCTAGCATTCTGAAAAAAAGAAAAAAACACAAACACAAACAAACAAACAAAAACACATGAGGCTTATTCAAGCAACTCCACTAATTGTCCTTTGCTCCTTTTGGGGATGAGACATGACTGGGTACCTCACATAGGTAAATGAAGGGTTGGCCTTATCCTGTTCAGTTTAGTAGACAGAGGAAGGATGCTACGTAAATGTGGCCTAAATCTGAGGGTTTGTTTATTTCACTAATTGTGGAATGTGCTCAGCCATTATCTATTATATATTGTCTCTCTTCTGCTTTTTTTTTTTTATTTAAAAAAAAAATTTTTTTTTTCAACGTTTATTTATTTTTGGGACAGAGAGAGACAGAGCATGAACGGGGGAGGGGCAGAGAGAGAGGGAGTCACAGAATCGGAAACAGGCTCCAGGCTCTGAGCCATCAGCCCAGAGCCCGACGCGGGGCGCGAACTCACAGACCGCGAGATCGTGACCTGGCTGAAGTCGGACGCTTAACCGACTGCGCCACCCAGGCGCCCCTCTTCTGCTTTTTTTTTAATCTTTAAAAAATAATCTAAAAAAAAATCTCTATACCCAACGGGGGCCTGAACTCACAACCCCAAGGTCAAGAGTCACATGTTCTACCCACTGAGCAATCCAGGCACCCCCTCTCTCTTATTTTCTAATATTTCCTTCTAGAACTCCCATTAGATGCATTTTGGCCCTTCTCATTATATCCTTTATTTTTTTAAGTCATTTATTTATTTATTTTGAGAGAGACAGAGACAGCATAAGGAAGGGAGGGGAAGAGAGAGAGAGAGAGAGAAAATCCTAAGGGGGCTCCACACTGTTAGTGCAGAGCCTGACATGGGGCTTGAACTCGGGAACCGTGAGATCATGACCTGAGTTGAAATCAAGAGTCGGACACTTAACCGACTGAGTCACCGAGGTGCCCCTCTCATTATATCCTTTATATGTTTTAACGTGTCCTTCATTTTTGTCCTTGTGTGTATGTGATATTTATTTGTGAGCACACCTTTATTGTAACTTTCTCTTTGGAGATTCTTTGAGATCTGGGTTTGAAGTGAATTCTTCCAGAAAAGAGGTGCACTTACTCCTACTAGTAACTTGGAAATCCATTTGGCCCTTGAACAACGTGGGGGTTAGGGATGCCAACCCCCTCTGCGGTCAAAACTCTGTATGGCTTTTGACTCCCCAAAAAGTGAACTAATAATTTGCTGTCAAACAGAAGTCTTACTGATACCATAAACAGCTGATTAACACATATCTCGTATGTTACATGTCTCATATACTGTATTTTACAGTCAAGTAAGTTAGAGAAAGGAAAATGTTAAGGAAATCAGAAGAGAAGCACCTGCCTGGCTCAGTAGGTCGAGCATATGACTCTTGATCTTGGGGTTGTGAATTCAAGTCTCACATTGGGCATAGAGCTTGCAAAAAGGAAAAAAAAAAAGAAAAAGAAAATCATAAGGAAGAAAAGTACATTTATAGTACTGTACTGTATTTATTGAAGAAATCTGCATGTAAGTGGACCCATGCAATTAACGTTTATTTATTTTGGGGAGAGAGGGAGACAGAGTATGAGCAGGGGAGGGCCAGAGAGAGAGAAGGAGACACAGAACCTGAAGCAGGCTCCAGACTCTCACCTGTCAGTACAGAGCCCAACGCGGGGCTTGAACTCACAGACCATGAGATCATGACCTGAGCTGAAGTCGGTCATTTAACTGAGCCACCCAGGTGCCCCAAGGACCCATGGAATTAAAACCTGTGTTGTTCAAGGGTCAACCATACTGCCAATACAGACCTATTTTAAGCTAAATTTCTGGTATGAGGTGTTTTGGCCATATAGGTAATGTGAATTCTGGACCCAAGCATGCCTGAGTACAGGTTTGAGGTTATGATGTCTAAAGGGAATTTCTCTCTCTCTCTCTCTTTTTCTTCGTCTCCTTTTTCTTCTTCGTCTCCTCCTCCTCCTCCTCCACCTCCTCCACCTCCTCCTCCCCGTCCCCCTCCCTCTCCCCCTCCCCCTCCTCCTTCTCCTTCTCCTTCTTCTTCTCTACCCAGAGCACAAACCAAGACAAGCACATATCTCTATCATCTGCCTCTGGGTAGTGTTTTTTTCTGTTTGTTTTTTGTTTTTTTTTGGCCCTGTTCATCCATTAAAGGTGTCATCTTTAGGGATGTGACTTTGAGCAGAGAAGGAGGGAGATGCTGTGTACCTGATTCAACTTATAACCTAGCCTCGACCCCTGGATTTGTTTCTTTTGTCCCTTGCCCTTGATTGGCCCGTTAAAACTATTCCCTAGTGTTGCTAAGAACCAGTAGCTATCCCAAGGTAAATGCCAGCTTTAGAACTTCCTTTTTTTTCCTCTGGATTAGCACTGACATATTCCTACTGGCTCTTGTTTTCCCACCATCTCAACCATCAGCCCTGCATTTAAAAGGAAATTGTCTATCTGTCCCCTCTCTCTTTCTCTCTGTCTTTCTCTCATCTATCATTTTAAGATGTGCTATACTGGCAGTATTTCTTCGGTCATCTCTGCTGCTATGATACCTCAGTTCAATTCTGCTGCACAGAAAGACAGCGATTTGATGAGGCGCCCGGCTGGCTTTGTCAGTGGAGCACGTGACTCTGGATCTCGGGGTTGTGAGTTCGAGCCCCACTTGGGTGAAGAGATTACTTTAAAAAAATAAATTAAAAAAATTAAAAAAAAGAAAGATAGGGATTTGGCTAGGTGGATTAAGTTCTGGTAGAATTGTCATGGAGGCAGTCTTTCAGGCAAAAAGTGAAACTGTACAGGAGCTTTGCCTTTGGGTTTATATTGATTAGGCTATTATATAGTTGTTGCGGTGAATGTGTTGTTACCAGACTTATAGTGTATTTTTTTTTAAGTTTATTTATTTATTTTAAGAGAGAGAGTGTGTCAGCAGGGGAGGGGCAGAAAGGGAGAGGGAGAGAGAGAATCCCAACCAGGCTTCGCACTGTCAGTGCAGGACCTGACGCCAGGCTCGATCCCACAAACCGTGAGATCAGGACCTGAGCAAAAATCAAGAGTGAGATGCTTCACTGACTGAGCTACCCAGGCCCCCCCCCCCCCAGATTTAGAGTGTCTTTGAAAAAAATAAGGATGTTTGAGGTCCTGAATCGGGTAGTGTGTTGTAACTACTACCAGCGACAGGTCCTGAAGAGGACGCTTTCTGGACTGGAGAATTGCAGAAAGGGGATCAATCACTGTTTGGGTGGAAAGTGAGCATCCATTCTCCCTGCCTAGCAAGTATGGAGGTTCGATCTGATTGAAACTGATTTTAAAAATAAAAATTTCAGGGGCCCCTTGGTGGCTCAGTTGGTTGAGCATCCAACTTAGGCTCAGGTCATGATCTTGCGGCCTGTGAGTTCGAGCCCCGCGTCGGGCTCTGTGCTGACAGCTCGGAGCCTGGAGCCTGCTTCGGATTCTGTGTCTCCTTCTCTCTCCGCCCCTTCCCTTGTCATGCTCTCTCTCTCTCTCTGCCTCTCAAATATAAATAAAACTTTTAAAAAAATAAAAAAAAAGCTGAGTACAGAATATATGATGGAAACTGGATGGCACAGCAGCCAGGGAGTCAGTCTGGAGAGAGAAAACAGACAGAAACTGCAGACCATTTAGGATGCTATAATCCTGAGCTCAGGGATTGGAACAATGTGGGATCAGGGCCTCTGTCACAAGCAGGGAGGAGGAGATAGAAACAGGACATCCTGGGAGCAGCCAGAAGGAAACTAAGCCCTGTGGGTGTTGAAAGGTGGTTAGGAAGTTAGTGCTGTTTCACTCCCAAAGCCCAAAACCATGTCTGTTGAAGGCCAGATAACAAAGGACTTTGCTTCTCAAAAGACCAAAGAGCTTATATTGTAATCTGAGATTGGGAAGTGAAAGTAGGGAAAATTAATTAGAAAAACTAGACTGCAAGGTCAGGGTCTACTGACTATTGTGAATCCTCTGGACTCTAGGGAATGTTACCATGACTACTGGAAGGACCTAGTCAGTAGCTCAAGCTGTTGCAAAGTTGAGCAATACTTTTCCATCACTACAAATGTAAATCGCTTTCCCCCGATCTTCCTCTTAGTGCTTTAAGTTTACTTGTGTCTGGAATAGACCAAGGGAGCTGGTCAGTAGAGAAAGGAGGACCCCAGCTAGAGGGCATCCGGGTGCATTTCATCCCATCAGCAACCCCAGTAGACCTTTCGGTTGAAGAAAAAGATGCTCACCCTTTAAGTCCTGAGAAGAGGAAGAATGTTTGCCATTTTTGTCTCCAAGCAGTCCTCCTGAGACTAGAGCTGAAGCAACAATGAGCCTCCAGGCCGTCGGTTGCTTTAGATTATGCTTCTGCGTATATGATGGCCTTATCAAATATTCAGGTCCCTGTTGGCTCGGAAAGGGATGATGGTCCTGGTCCACAAATACCCTATGTATGTCAGGTAAGGTGAAAGGAGTTGAGAGGGCCCTTTAATAGGACACCCCTGTCAATGCAGGGTGCAGATTAAGACCCAGCTCAGGTCAGACCTTCACATTTCCCCATGGCCAGAGACCTCCAAATCATGAGTAGGCACCCCTACCTGGGGTAAAGGTCCAAGTTTTCTGGTATCTTCTTTGTTGTGGAATGACATCAACAGATGTCTTCTATTTCCATGGTCTCTCAACTATCTTCTAATCCCAGAAATATCTTCAGGTTCTTTGGGCTGGGTTGGCTGAGCTGTCCTCGGGACTTTTTAGCTCAGCAGCTGTTGATAAGAATGTGATGGCGTAGTGAAGGCATCTAGGGAAGCTGCTCTGGGGATAAATTGTCCTTGGTCCCAGGATCAAGTTCTATCTAAAAAAGAAAATTTTAGGTGGCTTCATTGCACTCTGTGTCTTGGAATGTTGCTGCATATGCCAGTAGTAAATCTATCCCCACAAAATAGGACTAGCTAGAATTATAAATATCCTCTGAAGAGATTTATTAATTTACCTACAATGGTTTTATAATACATTATTCCAAGGAGCTAGAGTTATTATGGCTCTATCTTTCAGCAGGTTGAGGTAGTTTTTAGTGAGGACAATCACATTCTTTACGTAAGTAACAATAGTTAGTCCACATCAGCAAGACAATTCTTGCACGCTTACAAGGTAATGTTGCAACATATTTTAAATATATATTTTTAAGTTTGTTTATTTTTGAGAGAGAGAGAGAGCATGAGCAGGGGAAGGGCAGAGAGGGAGACAGAGAATCCCAAGCTGGCTCTGCACCATCAACGCAGAGCCCAATGTGGGGGTTGGTCCCACAAACCTTGAGATCATGACCTGAGCCAAAGTCAAGAGTTGGACACCTAAGCGACTGAGCCACCCAGGCGCCCCTGCATCGTATTTTTACAAAAGAGAACTGTATGTGGTTATAACAAAAATATTAATGGAGGGGATTGGTAGAGCATGCAACTCTATATTTTTAAATTTTTTATGTTGATTTAGTTTTTGAGAGAGAGAGAGAGAGAGAGAGAGCGAGTGAGCAAGTTGGGGAGGGGCAGAGAGAGAGGGAGAAAGAAATCCCAAGCAGTCTCTGTGAGCCTGACATGGGGCTTGAACTCACAAACCCTGAGATCATGACCTGAGCTGAAACCAAGAGTCGGACGCTCAACCAGCTGAGCCACCCAGGCGCCCCCAGAGCATGTAACTCTTGAACTCAGGGTCATGAGTTCAAGCCCCACATTGGGAGAGAAGCCTACTTAAACAAAAACATTAATGGAAACTTGTGTTTTTACATTCCTGATAAGGCTTATTCACTCATTCATTTATTCTCCATAGGATTAAATTGAGTAAGACATGGTTTATTCCCTCAAAGACCTTAGAGTTTAGAAAGGAGGACAAATAAGCAAAAAACTGGTTGAAACACAGAGTAGCGTTAGAGATATATGGTAGAAGTGGTTCGCAACCTTGGATACAGATCAGAATCACCCGGAGAACCGTGAACCATTCTGATGTCCAGATACCCGGAAAAGAGAGGAAACTCTGTAGCTGAATTGTGAAGAATGAGTAGTTCACCAGGTTAGAAAGAAGAGGAAGGCCTTATAGGCAGAGAAAATAGCACTTGCCAAGGCACAGATAGGGGACCTGCAAGGTTGGAGACGTCAGATCTTAGTGTGTAGAGAAGGGGCTACGAAGGATGTGTTTGGAAAAGTAGGCAAGCACCAGGTCTTAAGAGGCCCTCAAGAGATATTTATTATCCATGGAGCCACTGAAGGGTTTTAAGCAGGGGACTGTCATGATCGTGGTCAGCTTTTTGGTTTTATTATTTTTATTATCATTTTTTTTAAGTTTATTCATTTATCCTGAGAGAGACTGAGACAGTGCTAATGGGGGAGGGGCAGAAAGAAAGGGGGACAGAGGATCCCAAGCGGGCTCTGTGCTGATATCAGAGAGCCCAATGCGGGGCTTGAACTCACAAACCACAAGATCATGACCTGATCTGAAACCAAGAGTTGGACGCTTAACTGACTGAGCCACCCAGGTGCCCTGCACACACTACATTTTTAAAAAGTGTGTCGCTTCAATTAATGTGATCGTGAAATGGATATTCAGAACCCTGGTTTGCTCAAAATATTCTCGTAGGAAGATTCCAGTATTAGTGCCTGGTGGTACATCTATGCAGCAAGGGTCTCAGATGGAGCCTGAAGTTATTTGCCCTAATTTGGAGAGAGTCAAAGGACTTGTGGTTTCCTACCAGGAATCTATTTAGATGAGAAATCAGAGGGTCCTCCATGAAAGAATTTATTTTTTATTTTTTTTGTGTGTTTTTATTTATTTCAGAGAGAGAGAGAGACAGAGCATGAGTGGGAGAGGGGCAGAGAGAGAGGGAGACACAGAATCCAAAGCAGACTCCAGGCTCTGAGCTGTCAGCACAGAGCCCGATGCAGGGCTCGAACCGGTGAATTGCGAGATGATGACCTGAGCCCAAGTCAGACGCTTAACCAACTGAGCCACCCAGGCACCGCGAAATAATTCTACAGCAGCGGTTGTCACCTTTGGCTGCACATCAGAATCACTTGGAGTGCTTAAAAAGCAATTCTGATGCCCACGATGCATCCCAGACCAATTAACCAGAAACTGAGGGTGATACCCGGACAGGCGTTGATATTTATTAAACTTCCTCGGGTAATTCTTCATGCAGCCAAGATTGAGAAGTGCTGCCCTGGAGGATGAGAGCATATTGGTACACAGGGTTGAGTCAAGAATCTCGGCTGAAGCAGGAGAGGAGGAGCGGTTCTGGGTGCTGGATGCCACATGGGTCTACCAATCAAATTGCCCCTGGGTTCAGCCCCCAGGGAGTCCTACCTGTGGCCATGTCTGAATCGCCATACTGGAGACCTGGGTCTTAGGTCTCAAGTAAAAGAGTAAAAGCTAAAATAATAGTGTCCTCTAAAACTCAGTAGGATAGGGGGCGCCTGGCTGGTCAGTTGGTAGAGCATGCAACGCTTGATCTTGAGGTTGTAAGTTCGAGCCCCACGTCGGGTGTAGAGAGTACGTAAAAAAATAAAATCTTAGAAAAAAATAAAACTCCGTAGGATAGTAAGAACGTGAGGAATTAACAGCTTTGGCATTGGCAACGCCACTGGCGGTATTGGTGATCGTAATTCCTCCAGCAAAATTTTATTGAGAGCCTGTACTAGGAACTAGACACTAGTCTAGGTGCTACGGATACAGTGGTGAACAGGACTGACAAGGTTCTTTCTCTCTGGGATCATGGATTCTAGTAGTTTTGTTGGTGGGGATGGATTAACAAAATGTCAGGTGGTGAGAAGCACTATGCAAGATATTAAAATAGAGTGGTATAATAGAGAATGAGTGTCTATTTGATTTGGTAGGTCAGGGAGGTTGCTCTTTGCAGAGGGGACATTTAAAGTAATGTGTGAATGACAAGAAGGAGGCAGCCATATGAAATGCAGGGAGAAGAACATTCTAGGCAGGGGCAATGGCAACTATAATGACCCGAAGGCAGGAGAAGCTTGGCATGTTTGAGGAACAGAAAGGAGGCAGTGTGGCTGGACCAGATTGACTGAGGGCAAGAGTGGCACAAGATGAGGTTCTAATGATAGTCGGGAGCCAGATCATGTACAATCTAGTCAGCCATAGTAAAGTCTGAATTTTTTTGTTTGTTATTGTTAAGTCTGAATATTTTCTTAAGTTTATTTACTTATTTTGAGAGAGAGAGAGGGAGAGAATCCCAAGCTGATCGCACGGAGACCGATGTAGGGCTTGAACTCATGAACCATGAGACCATGACCTGAACAGAAATCAAGAGTTGGACGCTTACGTGGATGGAACTGGAGAGTGTGATGCTAAGTGAAATAAGCCATACAGAGAAAGACAGATAGCATATGGTTTTACTCTTATGTGGATCCTGAGAAACTTAACAGAAACCCATGGGGGAGGGGAAGGAAAAAAAAAAAAGAGGTTAGAGTGGGAGAGAGCCAAAGCATCAGAGACTCTTAAAAACTGAGAACAAACTGAGGGTTGATGGGGCGTGGGAGGGAGGGGAGGGTGGGTGATGGGTATTGAGGAGGGCACCTTTTGGGATGAGCACTGGGTGTTGTATGGAAACCAATTTGACAATAAATTTCATATATTGAAGAAAAAAAAAGAGTTGGATGCTTAACCCACTAAGCCACCCAGGTGCCCCTTAAGTCTGAATTTTAATCTAAGCATGATGGAAAGTCACTGAATGGTTATGAGCAAGGAATTGATAAAACCTAACATGTATTGTTTTTTTAAAAAATTTATTTATTTTTGAGAGACAGAGCGTAAGCAGAGGAGGGGCAGAGAGAGAGGGGGACACAGAATCTGAAGCAGGTTCAAGGCTCTGAACCGTCAGCCCAGAGCCCAACGTGGGGCTCGAACCCATAAAGCAAGATCATCACCTGAGCTGAAGTCGGACGCTTAACCAACTGAGCCACCCAGGTGCCCCATAAACCTAATTTATATTTTAAAGGATCATTCTTACTACAGTTGTGTAAAATATATTGGATTGGCATAAGAATGGAAACGGGGAGACCAGTCAGTAGGGTATTTGCAATAACAGAAATAAAGATACGGTGGTGGCCTGAGTCAGGATACTAATAGTGGACCTGGAAAAAAAAGCCGGCATATTTGAGATATGTCTTAGAGGTTGAATCCGTATGACTTATAGACAAATGGGACATAGGGGTGAGGGCAAGAGATGTATCGAGATGATGGCGACGGTGCCAGCGGCATTGGCAGTGGCATTCTTGAGGACGGGAGCTCTTTTGGCGACGGTACCGTCAGTGTCTTTGGCAACCAGCATAGGGGCCTCCAGCTCAGACATCGGCTCATCAGCTCAGACATCAGCCTTCGTGGGCATTCTGAGCACACAAGCCACTCTTGGGCACGGAAGAAACAGGAGACATCGTTACTGGAGAAAAATGGCAGCCACACGGCAGCAAAGCAGACTCATTTACAGAGCATATGTGACATGGCCTCTGGGGATGTACTGCCAGAAGTATCTGGGAAGAACTTAAGAAGGGTTATTTATAACTTCTGCAGAGCAGAGGAAGTGGAGTCAGAGATAATACCATTTTGTGATTGTGAGCCCATGTTATCCATAATCTGCTTTGACAAAACGAATCTGGATTACTCTTGAAAGAGGTCCCGGTCAAAGCTATACTAAATGAAGCATTATCAGATATATGTTTTTGGTAAAAATTTCCCCACCAGCTATGCACGCATGAACATTTTATATCACAACTATGCAAGATATCTTCAGATACATGCTTATGCAGATTCAAATAATGCAGAAGTTAAATGTTATAATTGTTAGCCTTCCTCCAGCTGCTCCCTGGTCACCTGCCCCAACAAGAGGGAACCACAACAGTTTACAGTTTCCTTCAAAACAGTTTTATATATGTGTACGTATTTTATTATTATACGTGTACACATAGATGGTTTTTTAATATGTTTTTAGTACCTAAATGCATATATCATATATATGTATTTTATCTTTATACATATATAAAAGCATATAAAAAAGCATATATTTGTACCTATAGATAAAAGCATAGAAAAATATTTTGAAGGAAAAACATAGAAAAAAAGCATATGAAAAAGCACCATATATAGGGGGGTGCCCGTGTGGCTCAGTTGGTTAATCATCCCACTGAGATTCAGGTCCTGATCTTACGGTTCATGGGTTCCAGCCCTGCATCAGGTTCCAAGCTGACACTGCAGAGCCTGCTTGGGATTCTCTCTCTCTCCCTCTCTTCCTGCCCGTCCCCTGCTTGTACTCTCTCTCTCAAAAAAACAAAAAACAAAAAATAAAAAACAGAAAACGATTTAATAAAAGCATACAGAGGGACACCAGGGTGGCTCAGTCGGTTACGCATCCAACTTTGGCTCAGCTCATGGTCTCACCCTTCATGAGTCTGAGCCCCGCATATGGCTCTCTGCTGCTAGCATGGAGCGTACTTGGGATCCTCTGTCTCCCTCTCTCTCTGCCTCTTCCCTGCATGCTCTTTCTTTTTCTCTCTCTCTCAAAAATAAATATTCAAAAAAACCATATATTTAACATTTATATACATGTTATCTATTTCTGTCTATAAACAAACATATAGTTTTTAAATTTTTATTTCTTAAGATTTTATTCTTTTAATTTTTTTGTAACGTTTATTTACTTTTGAGAGAGAGAGACACACACACAGAACATGATGAGGGAGGGGCAAAGAGGGAGACAGAATTGGAAGCAGGCACCAGGCTCTGAGCTGTCAGCACAGAGCCTGATGTGGGGCTCGAGCCCACAAATCTCGAGATCATGACCTGAGCTAAAGTTGGACATTTAACCAACTCAGCCACCCAGGCACCCAGTGTTAAGATTTTATTTTTAAGGAAAAAAAAATTTTTAAACTAAAAAAATAATTACAAAGATTTTATTTTTTGGTAATCTGTACACACAACAAGGGGCTCAAACTCACAACCCCAAGGTCAAGAGTCTCATGCTCTACTGACTGAGCCAGCCAGGTGCCCCTATTTTTTTTTTAAATAAATAAAGTCATGCCATTTTTAGTATAATATATGTGCTACTGAAGTGAGCACAAAACCATACCAAAAATACTGATCTGCATGTTGGTTTCTTTTTTTCTTTTCCTTTTCTTTCTTTCTTTTTTTTTTAAAGATGTTTAGGCTTCAGATCCTCTGTCCCCCTCTCTCTGCCCTTTCCCTGCTTGGGTATGTGCTTTCTCTCTCTCAAAATAAATAAATAAACTTCAAAATAAAAGAGTCCATTTCTCCACACCCTCATCTGTACCACTGAATATTACCAAGCATTTGATTGTTTTCTTTCTTTTCTTTTTTCTTTCTTTAAATTTTATTTTCTTTTTTTGTTTAATGTTTGTTTATTTTTGAGACAGAGAAACAGAGCATAAGCAGGGGAGGGACAGAGAGAGAGAGGGAGACACAGAATCCGTAGCAGGCTCCAGGCTCTGAGCTGTCAGCACAGAGCCCGACTCAGGGCTCGAACTCGTGAACCACAAGATCATGAACTGAGCTGAAGTTGGATGCTTAACCGACTGAGCCACCCAGGTGCCCCCAAATTTGTTTATTTTCTTTTTTCAAGTTTATTTATTTTGAGAGAGAGAGAGAGTGAGTGAGGAGGAGCAGAAAGAGAGAGAGAGAGAGAGAGAGAGAGAGAGAATCCCAATCGGTCTCTGTGCTGTCTTGACAGAGTCCCAGGTGGGGCTTCAAGTCACAAACAGTGAGATCATGGCCTCAGCCAAAATCAAGAGTCAGATGCTTAACTGACTGAGCCACCCAGGTGCCCCTTTTTTGTTTCTTTTTATTCTTTTAAATTTTTTGTAGAGGGAGAGGGCGACTGGGGGACAGGGGCAGAGGGAGAGAGAGAGAGTATTAAGTAGGTTCCACGGCCAGCTTGGAGCCCCACGTGGGGCTCAATCTCATGACCTTGAGATCATGACCTGAGCTGAAATCAAGTGTCAGACACTTAACTGATTGAGGCACCCAGGCACCCATTCTCATCTTTGAATTACCTGTTTGACTATTTTCTCTTGGATGATCTTTTCCTATTGCTTTGAGGAAAATAAATTTTAAGTATTTTAATCCTTTAATTTGTAAATATATTTTATCCCATTTGCATTTATTAGTTTTTTTAATAACAATACTTGATTTTTGTTTATTCTGTCATTTCTTGTAGAATTTTAAATTTGTTTGCAGTCAGACTTATTTAAAAAAACATTTTCTAAATGTAATTTTGACACCCAATGTGGTGCTCAAACTCATGACCCTGAGATCAAGAGCCATATGCTCTACCAACTGACTTACCCAAGAGCCACTATAAGGTTTTTTGTTGTTGTTGTTCACTTTATAGCCCCTTCGTTTTGTTAGTTGCATTAGAAAGCTTTTCCTATTTCTTTTTTTTTTTAATTAAAAAAAACATTTTTTTTTAACATTCATTTTTGAAAGGCAGAGAGAGACAGAGCGTGAATGGGGGAGGGGCAGAGAGAGAGGGAGACCAGAAACAGGAGCAGGCTTCAGGCTCTCTCTGAGCTGTCAGCACAGAGCCTGACGTGGGGCTCGAACTCATGGACTGTGAGATCATGACCTGAGCCGAAGTCGGCCGCTTAAGGGACTGAGCCACCCAGGTGCCCCTTTTAAAAAATGTTTTAATGTTTATTTATATTTGAGAGAGACAGAGAGAGAGAGAGAGAGAGAGAGAGAGAGAGAGAGAGAGAGAGACAGAACATGATCAGGGGAGGGGCAGAAAGACAGAGACAGAATCTGAAGCAGGCACCAGGCTCTGAGCTGTCAGCACAGAGCCGGACGCGGGGCTCAAACCCACCAACTCTGAGATCATGACCTGAACCGAAGTCAGATGCTTAACCAACTGAGCTATCCAGGTACCCCTTTATAGTTTTCTTGATATCTGTGTTGCACAGTTTTTCTAAGCATTTTATAGTTTTGTTATTGTCAGGAATATGTTTTCTCATTGCATTTTCTAGTTAGTTATTATTATACTGAAAGAAATTGATTTTTGTGTATTCATCTTTTATCTTGACTCCCGAAATTTTATTAGCTTTTATGTTGTACTTTTCAAGTTAGGTCATCATATTGTCAGCAAATAAGTTGTCTCTTTCCAATATTTAGCACTAATCTTTTTCCTTCTTTTAATTTTTTATTAAGATAAATGGGGTGGAAATGGATATTTTTTTTCCTTGTCACTTAATCCTGTTAAGCTTGCATCTCTTGCATTTTATTTTTAAATTATTTTTCTTTATTTAAAAGTATTGAAAATTAATTACAAATAATAAATTCATAAATTATTATTTATTTATTTACTATAATTTATTGTCAAATTGGCTAACATACAGTGTGTACAGCGTGCTCTTGTTTTTGGGGTAGATTCCCGTGGTTCATCGCTTCCGTACAACACCCAGTGCTCGTCCCAACAAGTGCCCGCCTCAATGGCCATCACCCATTTCCCCCCTCCCCTGCCCCCCTCCCCATCAGCCCTCAGTTTGTTCTCTGCATTCAAGAGTCTCTTATGGTTTGCCTCCCTCCCTTTCTGTTTGAAACTATTTTTTCCCCTTCCCTTCCCCCATGGTCTTCTGTTCAGTTTCTCAAGATCCACATATGAGTGAAAACATAGGATATCTGTCCTTCTCTGACTAGCTTATTTCACTCAGCATAATACCTTCCGGCTCCATCCACGTTGCTGCAAATGGCCAGATTTCATTCTTTCTCATTGCCAAGTAGTATTCCAATGTATATATAAGCCACATCTTCTTTATCCATTCATCAGTTGTTGGACATTTAGGCTCTTTCCACAATTTGGCTACTGTTGAAAGCGCTGCTATAAACATTGGGGTACATGTGCCCCTATGCATCAGCACGCCTGTATCCTTTGGATAAATTCCTAGTAGTGCTATTGCTGGGTTGTAGGGAAGTCCTATTTTTAATTTTTGAGGTATTTTTATTATTTTTAAATAAATATTTATTTTGAGAGAGAGAGAGAGAGCACAAGTCAGTGGGAGAGAGGGAGAGAGAGAGGAGAAAGAATCCCAAGCAGGCTCCGTGCTATCAGCGTGGAGACTGATGTGGGGCTCGATCTCACAAACTGTGTGATCATGACCTCAGCTGAAATCCAGAGTCAGATATTTAACCAACTGAGCCACCCAGATGCCCCTGGTATTATTTTTAAGTAAGCTCTATGCCCATCATGGGCCCTGAGATCAAGTCAGATGCTTAACCACCTTAGCCACCCAGGTGCCCTGGATATTTCCTGGAACCTTGAGCTTAGCATGTCCAAAATCAAAGTACATCCTGATTGCCCAAACGTGCCCAAACCCATCCCTAGCGCTCTTTTCTTTATTTCTGTTATTTGGGTTCAAATGACTCAAGTGTTCTAGCCATTCAGGTTCAAAACCTTAATCATCCTCGATTTTCTGCAAACTCCTTTCTTCCCTCTCACTACTTTTGTTCAGAAATTTCTCTTGATTTGGTCTTTACCCATTGTTATAACACATACCTCCTCCTTTCTATTCTTACTGTTATCCCTCCCTTCAATCTAATTTAACAAACTATTAATTAGGGTCTTCAATATTTAGGTATCTAATTGGAGATACAGATGCAAATAAGATAAAGTTCCTGCTCTTGAGGAAATAGTGGGTAATGGTTCTTAAATTCAACCAACGACAGTACCATGTAGTAGATGCTATAAGAATTATATGTACAGAGGTTCCTGGCTGACTCAGAGGTGCCAGGCACTCAGTGCATGTGACTCTTGATCTGGGGGTCGTGGGTTTGAGTCCAACGTTGGGAGTAGAGATTACTAAAAACAAGAAATAAACTTAAAATCTTTTTAGATGTTTTTATTTATTTTTTAGAGAGAGAGAGAGAGACAGAGCATGAGTTGGGGAGGGGCAGAGAGAGAGAGAGAGAGAGAGAGAGAGAGAGACCCGATATCTGAAGCAGGCTCCAGGCTCAGAGCTGTCAGCATAGAGCCTGATGTGGGGCTTGAACTTGTGAACCATGAGATCATGACCTGAGCCGAAGTTGGACACTTAACCGACTGAGCCATCCAGGCACCCCAAGAAATAAACTTTAAATAAAAGAACTATATGTATTAAGAAATACAGTAGCTTGGAGGAGGAAATGATTATTTCTGCTTTATGCTGAGTCAGAAAGGTTGACATTTGAGCTGAACTCTGAAGTACAGGTATAATTTTTTTAGATGGAAAAGGAGAGGGGGAAGAGACATTTCTGGTAGAGGAAACAGCATGAATGTATGTCTTATATATTTATTCAACAAGCATTTATTGGGTGCTTACCCTTTGTCAAGCATTTTACTAGGTGTGGAGGCTTAAGCAGCTCAGTCTTGTGGGAGACACAGATACATGAACAGATAATCACAGTAAGACATTATATAAAATTATGAGGGGCGCCTGGGTGGTGCAGTCGGTTAAGCGTCCAACTTCAGCCAGGTCACGATCTCGCGGTCCGTGAGTTCGAGCCCCGCGTCAGGCTCTGGGCTGATGGCTCAGAGCCTGGAGCCTGGTTCCGATTCTGTGTCTCCCTCTCTCTCTGCCCCTCCCCCGTTCATGCTCTGTCTCTCTCTGTCCCAAAAATAAATAAATGTTAAAAAAAATAAATAAAATAAAATAAAATTATGTGATTCTTTTTTAATATTTATTTATTTATTTTGAGAGAGAGAGAAGGAGCATGAGGAGGGGTAGGGCAGAGAGAGAGAGAGAGAGAGAGAGAGAGAGAGAGAGAGAATCTCAAGCAGCCTCTGTGCCTGACATGGGGCTCAATCCCAGGAACCAGGAGATCATGACCTGAACCAAAACCCAGAGTCAGCCGCTTAACTGAGCCACCCAGGCACCCCAAGTGATTCTTTATTAGAACAGTCACTTCACTCAGTGAAGATGTCCTTTTGGCCAAATATTTGGGTATAGAAGCTACACATACGCAGTGCTAGAGAGTCTTAACCAAATCTGACAGATTCTTCAAAATGTGTTTGTGACTGAGTTTATGGCAGATTTTTCCCCTCCCCCAAGGCATTTCTTCAGTGTTAGGTTGGGGCAAGGAGATTGGTTTAGCAAGCAACTGATAGGACATAGTCCATTTCCTCGTTAATTTAATCAGCAAGCGTTTGTTGTGCCTATTGTGTATGATATATTGTTAGACTTTGGGGATACACAGAGGTTAATAACGAGTCCCTCCCTTGAGAGAAAAGTATGACCCAATGGGTTCATTGGCACACAAAAATATAATTAGGATACAATGAACTAAAAACTGTGATGGAAATTTACATTCTGTGTTGGAGGAGGCTGTATGTGAGAGGTGCTCGTGTGGAGGTACCAGGGAAGATTTCCAGGAGGTAATGGTATCTGAGCTGAGTCTTAGAGAGCCTGTAGGAATTAGGCCGAGGAAGGGGCTGGGGCTGCCTGCGGTGTTCTTAGGAGAAAAAAAGCACCCGCAAGTCAGAGCGAAAAGTGCAAGTGACAAACTATAGGCAGTTTGGATTGCCAGAGCATGAAATACAAGGCAGAGAGTGGTGAGGAATTTGATTAGAGAAGTCAGAGGAGGCTGGATCATGGATGGCCTTGTGTGCCATGTTCAAGACTGAATGTTATCCTGCAGGTGAACGGGAGCCAGCCGGTGCACATTTAGTCATTATGTTCAGTGTGTTGAGGGTAGATTTGAATGGAAAAATTAAAACAGTTACACCAACAATAAAAAATTCCCGCCAACAAGATTGGATTGGCATGGAACCTAAAAGTACATGGTACTGAAGGGGTGCTGGATGAGTCACCCCAGAATGTACCACTTTGGCATAAAGATTATTTTGAGTTAAAAGTAATCAGGGGTACCTGGGTGGCTCAGTCGGTTGAGCATCGGACTCTTGATTTCTGCTCAGGTCATGATCTCACGGTTCGCACACGTGTGCAGGAGCGTGCACACATTCTCTCTCTCTCTCACACTCTCTCTCTCCCACAAAAAAAAAAAAAAAAACAGTAATCAAAGCCCAGACGGTGCAGGAAAAACTCTCTGCCTCCCCCTCAACTGCCTAAATTTACATTGGAAAGGAAAGCCTTACCGGGAAGACAGCTGTTAACTGAGACTGCCCTTTACCTAAGGAGCTTATCTGCATAATAGAGCAACCTTTGTTTGTCCAAATATTTCCTGTCCCCTTATTGCTATCCTCAGGGCCTTACCCCTCTCCTTAGGTCTTGTAAGCTTCGTGTTTCTTAAGTGTCTTAGGAACTTCCCTGTCTGTGTGGATTCCCCGTCTGCACGCCTATTAAATTTGATTTTCTCCTATTAGTCTGTCTCACGTCAACATGATTCTAAGTCCAGCTAGAAGGACCATAGGGCAGAGGAAGGTCTTCCTCCCTGACAGTATCTTTGGGGAGTAGTTGAGTGGGGGCTAGAGTTATGCATTGGGAGAGATCTGGTGGTAAATGGCAGAATCTGAAAACAAAATAGATTGTGGCCAAATTGTGAAGGACGTTGGTTGTCAAGCTAACCACGGCGCTTGATTTATTTAGTAGGCACCAAGAAACTTGAAAAAAATTTGTATCATGATCAGATTTGTGTTTTAGGAAGATGATTCTGCTAACAGCAAGATGAATCATAGCTTTAGGGAGAGCTATGTGATATTACCAATAGAGAGAATTTTCTGGAGCATTTGGAAATTAAGAATAAGTAGGGGAGGGGTGCCTGAGTGGCTCAGTGGGTTAAGTGTCCAACTTCGGCTCAGGTCATGATCTCGCAGTTCGTGAGTTCAAGCCCCACATCAGGTTCTGTGTTGACAGCTCAGAGCCTGAAACCTGCTTGGGATTCTGTGTCTCCCTCTCTCTCTGCCCCTCCCCTGCTCACAGTCTGTTTCTCTTTCTTTCAAAAATAAATAAGCATTAAAAAACTTAAAAAAAAAAAGAATCTGGACTTGTAATTGGCATCCTGAGTTGGTGGGGGGGTTTGTTGAAACCTCCCAATTTGTGTCCTCTTGGTCAGAAGCACAGGGAGCAACCTGGGCTCATGGCTGATGTGTGTGTGTGTGTGTGTGTGTGTGTGTGTGTGTGTGTGGTGCAGTCTTGTGGGACTGAACCCTTAACCTGTGAGATCTGATGTCTTCTCCGGGTAGACAGTGTCAGAATTGAGTTGGCTTGTAGGACATCCAGCTGATGTCCGGAGCATGGCTTCTTGGTGGTGTCGAGGAACACCCCCACCCCCCACACACATTAAAATTGGGAGCAGATGGGGCGCCTGGGTGGCTCAGTCGGTTGAGCATCCGACTTCGGCTCAGATCATGATCTCACAGTCTGTGAGTTTGAGCCCCGTGTCGGGTTCTGTGCTGACAGGTCTTCAGATTCTGTGTCTCCCTCTCTCTCCGCCCCTCCCCTGCTCATGCTCTGTCTCTCTCTCTCTCTCTCTGTCAAAAATAAATAAACATTAAAAAAAAATTTTTTAATTGGGAGCAGAACCCTAAATAGGGCATTTGGGCTTTATCTTTATGGGTTTATCTTTGTGAATCACAGTAGTATGTCTTGAAGCAGTATGTCTATAGCGAGAAGACTGGAATTAGTGTTTCCATACTTCTATTCTTAACATCAGTGACAGCCAAATTCCTTAAGGTGTAGGTACAGGAATAAGGTAATATATTTTGGAGGCAACATGTGATTAATGCAGCTCTCCATAAAATTGAGGTTGGTTTTATTTTTTATTTTTTGATGTTTATTTTTTTTTTAAGTGATCTCTCCATGTGATGTGGGGCTTGAACTCACGACCCCAAGATCAAGAATCGCATGCTCTTCCAACTGAGCCAGCCAGGTACCCCGAGTTGGAGGTTGGTTTTAATAACTTAGGAGTAGGTTGGGGTAGGTAGGGGAGGCAAGGGTAGACGTGGAGGTAAACAGGGATTTCAGTTGCTGGCATGTTGTGACCGTGGCCAGGGATTAGGTAAAAGCTTTCGTCCTTAAGAAGGTGTGTTAGTGGGGTTACTAGGGTGGTGGTGGAAAACTGGGGGAATTCCTGTAATTGGTTGATGTCCTGAAGAGTTTAGGGGCTTTTCCACTCAGAAGATAATGATACGTTGTCCAGCATGCTGAAGATAACTCAGCCCAAAAGAACTTGTCCTTTGCATGTCTCAGCCTTCTAAAATAAACATCTCTGGATTGGCTCAGGAATGATACGTTGTGACAGCAGAGATACAGGGAGTTCTTCAAGACTACTGAAACTCTGGGCAGGACGTCGTGAGGAATCCCAGTGGTTGGTCTTTGGACCAGCAGGGCAGAGGGCATTATCAGATATGCTAGCTCCCCAAGGTATATCTGGAAGGTCCCTTTCTGTTTACCACACTCACTCAAGTCCAGATGTGTAAGTGCCTTGGGAGATTGAGCTGAGGTTAGAGCTAGCTGCCTCAGAGTGGGTGTCATGTCAGAAGATAAGTTTATGGTGGTCACTTACACTTACTCCATTGAAGACACGGTGCCTTGGGAGATCAAGAGCACTAGATTTTTCTTCTTTACAAAGAACACCAGGACATTATGACAACTCGTTAATCATTTGGTGAAATAAAGAGCCTTACCGTACATCTTGCACCAAAAGACATTGTGTCCTTAAATGAAAACAGTAAAATACATATTCATATAATATAGATGCAGATTCATATAATCCATGTGCAGAGGCCCTTCTAAACATGAAGACAAAGTAAATATAAAAGGAATAAGATGGTAGAGATTTGACTTCATAAAACTTTTTAAAATTCTGAGAGGCAAACATACCATAAATAAAATTAAAAGACACATGGCCAACTCGTTAGTATTTTTATATCTAAGTGTAAGCGAACCAACACGAGCTTTGCTCCTTGGTGAGACAGGAAGTACACCCGGTTGTGTTGTCCCACAGAGAAAACTTTCAGTCGAAGCAAAGGAGGAGATCGTGGGAAATGGCTTCCAAAGCTGTGACTCCTGAGAGAGGGCGGATGGGTTCCTTTGTTTAGGGTTAGGGTTAATATTTAAATAAGGAAGCCTTGTCATCCTATATAGAGGTGGGCATAAGTCACACATGCGCTTTAAGGAAACGCGTCTATACATACATCGTATGTTATGTAAATGAGGCCTGTGCTCCTCCTTGGGCAGAGATTTTAGTATTATAATGAAGTAAAGGTAATTGTGGGTCATTCCAGAGGTCACTTCGTAGAGGTTTAGCTCAAGAGGCCTGGGTGGTCTGGGCTAGTGGGAGGTCTTCTCAGGGCACTGGCCGCCATCACCTGGAGGGTGGTTTGGGGTTTCATTTGCCCGAGTCCAGAGGAAAATGTAAGACAAAGGTTAGTGAGTACAAGCAGGCAGGCAGTAAAGGCCAGGTCTTGGGGTCTAGCTGGTGACATCAGGAGCTCTCAAAAATTCAGTAAGAAAAATGTAAAAAGATGAGTAGAATAATGGGCAAAGATCTTAAGCCAGAAATTCACAAAAGAACAAATAAACATGACAGAAATGGTCAACCTCACTAATACCTGAAGAAATGCAAACTAAATAAGATTTTACACAACGTTTTGGGCAGGTTTCGTGTCCACTGTTCGAGGACCACGAGAAAGGGCATGTCCTATATTGCTACCGGGAGTTTAAATGGGTTCTAAATTTTGTAGGGTATTTGGTAACAAGTATTAAGGTCCTAAAATGTATGTCACATGGATAATTTTTCACATACCTGTCTGTGTGTTTCCTTTTAATAGTAATCTGACTGCTTTCCATCATTAAGTCCCTGGGGAATGGAAAGAGGGAATGCCACCTTGAGAAGGAGGGGACATTTTGTCTTGTCCAGATAGGAAGAAGTCAAATATAATCCTTTCTAGTTCCTATAAGGGGTGGGCTGGGAAGGAGAATGGAGTGATATCAAATAAGTCGGAAGGACTCTTAGAGCAGCAGAGCCCATTTTTTTTGCATCCCAAGTGCAGGCTGGGGAAATGGTAAGCTTCCTTGGAGAAGTATCATGTCCAACATGATGCTCCCCAGATAAAAGGTTAAAAAGGGCATGATGGTACAGTGAGTTGGAAGAAAGAAACAATCATCCCCTACTTTCCCGTGACACTAAGATTGGCAGAGCTGAGACTTGGAGAAGGCTCTGGAAAGTTACTGGCACATGGGCCAGCTAACTCTCCAAATGACACTAGAAGGAGATGTTAAAGTATTAAAGTGTATTTATCTCTGTATCTCAGGATTTGCAATGAGTTTTGTATATTTTTCTTTTTTTCAATTTTTTAAAATGTTTATTTATTTTTGAGAGACAGAGTGTGAGTAGGGGAAGGGCAGAGAGAGAGAGGGAGACATAGAATGTGAAGTAGGCTCCAGGCTCCGAGCTGTCAGCACAGAGCCCCATGTGGGGCTTGAACTCATGAACCGTGAGATCATGACCTGAGCTGAACCCGGCCACTTAACCACCTGAGCCACCCAGGCGCCCCTGTATGTTTTTCTTTTTTGATGAAATGTATTTTCTAATTTTCTTCTAGTAAATGTGTTTTGTGAAATTAAGGCGGGGAGGGGGGAGAACAAAATATCATCAAATCCCGGGTTCCTTGAAGCAGAGCTAGAGTGCCTCAGTGTCCTCGAGGCAGTCGTTGGCGTGTCTTGCTGGGAAAATGTGGTGGCCGTGCAGGACTGGCTCCCTAATTGGCCAAGCCCAGCGCAAAATGAAAATGCTTTTATCAAAAGCAAGAACAAAATTGCCGTTCGAGGTACTAAATATAAAGCTTTTTTTCTTCTACGTGATCTTCTTGGTTCATGTGCATGATCCATGGTCTCCTGGAAAGTGAGTTATAAATTCAAAGATAAAATTATTAGGAATTTCAAGGTGACGCTGGCAGAGCATTGAATCCAGCGCCTGGCCCTTGTCGGTGGGAGCTCCCTGTGACTACACAGACTGCACACTCCTTTGAAGTTGGCTTTGTGATCACAAGGGGAAGAAGCCTGGCTCTGGATACCATTGGCCAGAGGCACTTGTGAAACAATGGCAGTGTCTCTTCCCACAAGTTGCAGAACAATTTGGAGTGGCGTATTTAGTTGGAATTCAGATCAGGCCTCTCTGCTCTGGTGTGCAAAGCCGATAATTTGCCAGATTGTGTATCTGGAATCCACTTCAACCTATTCTGACTTCTACGAAGGACTAGTATTTGTTAGCAGCACAGTGTTGAGGTGACCAGTTGTCTCTCTTTCTCTTTTTCAAAAAATTTTTATTTTAATTTTTTTAGAGAGAGAGGGGTGGGGGGAGAGGGGCAGACAGAGAGGGAGAAAGAGAATCCCAAGCAGGCTCCACTCTCAGCGTGGAGCCCAATGTGGGGCTTGATCCCCTGACCCTGAGATCGTGACCTGTGCTGAAACCAAAAGCTGGACGGTCAACCAGCTGAGTCACCCAGGTGCCCTCAACCAATTGTCTCTTTGTTTGTGGGCTACCTGTTTCCTAACAGTGACTGTGGTTGTGTTTTGGACAGAAAAAAAAAGGGACCTGTCCTCCCAATGTTTAGTGAGAACTTGACCCAAATCTATCAACATTTTCCTCCCCTGTTTGGAGATAGTTCCTAAGCTTTGACTTCAGCCTCATGCAAAAGTATGTTCCCAAAACCTTGCTACCTTGCTAACTCAGCACTCCTTACCCTAGTTCTAGAACAGTCCATGCCAATCCCTGACAAGCAGGATTGCAAATTCTCCAAGTCCAAGCAGCTAGTGGCAGCTTCCCCGGTCCACGGTTCTGTCTCAATAAGATGAATGCAGGCTGGGGGTGCCTGGGTGGCTCAGTCGGTTAAGCATCTGAACGGCATCTCGCCGTTGGTGAGTTCAAGCCTCATGTTGAGCTGTGTGCTGACAGTTCAGAGCCTGCAGCCTACTTCGGATTCTGTGTCTCTCTCTCTGCCCTTCCCCGGCTTGCACTCTGTCTCTCTCTCTCTCAAAAATAAATAAACATAAAAAATTAAAAAAAAAAAAGACGAATGCATGCTGAATTAGGGATGGGAGGTAGACATGACAGGTTCCTGAGTTGAGGACCCCTAGGGTGAGGATTCTGTAGAAAGCAGTGGAGTGGAGATAATAGAAAGGTGAGGAATTAGAACAAAGTTTGGAGAAAGGGAAAGGTAGTTGCAAAGGGATGTGTGAAGAGGAGCAGGGACTCTCAGGTAGAGAGAAGCATGGCCAATTTTATTCCTGGGGATATATTAAAAAAAATCAATGTTGGATGAGGGTTAAAATTGTGGTATATTTCCAGTGTATATATTTAACAGATTAATGTTTTTTCTTAATACGGGCCATACTGTGTAGTATAATTGTTCAGAATAATCGCTGGGTTTGTATAAAATAAAGATTTGTGGTATGTACACTATATAGGCAGTTACTAGAAATGAGGGCAAAAAGGTTGAAAGTTATACGAAATATATATATTTACAATTTTTTTTTAAGTAATCTCTAGACCCAATGTGGGGCTTGAACTCATAATTCCAAGATCAAGAGTTGCGTGCTCTACCGACTGAACCAGCCAGGCGCCCCTAAAATGTTTTTAATTTAAAATATGCGGCGGTGCCTGGGTGGCTCAGTTGGTTGAGTACCCAGCTTCGGCTCAGGTCATGATCCCACGGTTCACGAGTTCCAGCCCCACGTCAGGCTCTGCTGTCAGTGCAGAGCCTGCTTCGGGTCCTCTCTCTCCCTCTTTCTCTGCCCCTCTCCTGCTCGAGCTCTCTCTTCCTCTCTCAGAAATAAACATTAAAATAAATTAAAAATAAATAAAATAAAAAATAAAAATAAAATAAGATATGCATAACAAAAATTTACTACCGTAACCAATTTTAAGCATACAGTTCAGGAATGTTAAGTACATTCACATTGTTGTGCGACCAGTCTTCCCAACTCATTTCATCCACGGGCACCTGGGTGGCTCAGCCGGTCAAGCCTCCGACTCTTGATCTTGACTCAGGTCATGATTTCACAACTTGTGGGATCAAGCCCCAAGTTGGGCTCCACGATGTCAGCTTGGAGCCCACTTGGGATTCTCTCTCTCTCTCTCTCTCTCTCTCTCTCTCTCTCTCCTCTCCTCTCCTCTCTCTCTGCCCCTCCCTTGCTCTCTCTCTCAAAATAAATAAATAAACAGTAAAAAAAGAAAGAACTCATTTCATCTTGCAAAGCTGAAATTCTATACCCATGAAACAACTCCCCATTTACCCCTCCCCACTAGTCTCTGGTTAACCACCATCGTACGTTGTGTTTCTATGAACTTGACTATCCTTATACCTTATATAAGTGGAATCCTACAATATTTGTTTTGTAACTGGCATATTTTATTTAGCATAATGTCCTTAGGGTTCATCTGTATTGTAGCATGTGACAGGATTTCCTTCCTTTTTTTAAAGATGGAATAATACGCCATTGTATGTCTTTATCACATTTTGTTTATTCATTTGTCCATCGATGGACATTTGGGTTGCTTCCATCTCTTGACTGTTATGAATAATGCTATGAACAGGGGTATGAAAATATTTCTTTTTAGATCTGCTTTCAGTTCTTTTGGCTATATACCCAGAAATGGGATTGCCAGATCATTTGGTAGTTTTATTTTCAGTGTTTTGAGGAAACTCCACACTGTTTTCCATAGTGGTTGCTCCATTTTACATTATCCAAAACAGTGCACAGTGGTTCCAATTTCTCTACATCTTCACCAACACTTGTTCTTCTGTTTTCTTTCTTTCTTTCTTTCTTTCTTTCTTTCTTTCTTTCTTTCTTTCTTTCTTTCTTTCTTTCTCATAGTGGCCACTACCATGGATGTGAGGTGACGTTTATTCCACTAAACAGTTTGTTTAGCCATCCATCTGTTGAAGGACATATGGGTTATTTCCAGTGTTTGACTATTATGACAAAAACTGCTATAAACACACATGTGTGGGTTTTTGTATGTTTTCATTTTTCTGGGATAGATGCCCAGGAGTGCAATTGCTGGGTCATATGTTTCATGTTTCATGGTTTCATGTTTAGTTTTTTTAAGAAATTGCCAAACTGTTTTCCAGTGTGGCTATACCATTTTATATCCCTACCAGCAACGTGTGAGTGATACAATTTCTATACATCCTCATCAGTATTTGAAATTTGCCATAATCTTTTTATTTTAGCCCTTCTGATAGGTGAGTAGTAATATCTCATTGTGGTTTTGATTGCCCTCTTGATGGCTAGTGTTGTTAAATATCTTCATGTGCTTCTTTGTCATCTGTATAGCCTCTTCAGTCAAATGTCTCTTCATGTATTTTGCCCATTTTCTAATGGATTGTTTGTATTTTACTCTTGCACTTCGAGAGTTTTTTATACAGTCCATTTATTAGTCCTCTGTCATTCATGTGGTTTGCAAATTTTTCTCCCATTCTGTAGCTTGCCTTTATGTTCCTTCACAGAGCAATAGTCTGTCTTTCTTTTTCTTTCTTTCTTTCTTTCTTTCTCTTTCTTTCTTTCTTTCTTTCTTTCTTTCTTTCTTTCTTTCTTAAAGATTTTATTTTTAAGTAATCTCTACACCCAACATAGGGCTCAAACTCATAACCCCAAGATCAAGAGTTGCATGTTCCACCCACTGAGGGACCCAGGAGCCCCAATATAGTTTCATTTTGATGAAGTCCGACTCAACACTTTTTCCTTTTATGGATCTACTTTTGGTTCCAAATCTAAGAACTCTTTCTTTGCTTACCCTAGATCCTAGGGTAAGATTTTTTTGCTTAGATTTTTTTTCTGAAAAGTTTTATAGTTTTAAACTTCTCATCCATTTTGAGTTAGTATTCATATAAGGCATGCGACGTAGATTGTTTGATTTGTTGTTGTTGTTGTTGTTGTTGTTGTTGTTGTTGCCGTTGAGGGATGACCAGTTGCTGCAGCATCATTTATTGAAAAGGCTATCTTTCTTCCATCGCACCTTTGTCACATTGGGCATATTTGTGTGGGTCTAGTTCTGGACTCTTTTAATTTGTTTCATTGATCTATGTTTCTGTTCCTCCAGCAGTTATCACACAATCCTGATGACTGTAGCTATGCAATAAGTTTTGATATCAGGTAGACCGATTCATCCCACGTTATTGTTTTAAATTGTTTTAACTATTCTAGTTACTTTGTCTTTCTATGTAAATTATGGAATAATTTTTTTAAATTTTTTTTAACGTTTATTTATTTTTGAGACAGAGAGAGACAGAGCATGAACGGGGGAGGGTCAGAGCGAGGGAGACACAGAATCCGAAACAGGCTCCAGGCTCTGAGCTGTCAGCACAGAGCCCAACGCGGGGCTTGAATTCACAGACCGCGAGATCATGACCTGAGCCAAAGTCGGCCGCTCAACCGACTGAGCCACCCAGGTGCCCCTGGAATAATTTTATCTATATATATAAAGAAATCTTGCTTGGATTTTGACAGCAATTGCATTAAACCTGTATATCTATTTGAGAGAGGATTGACTTCTTTACTATGTTGGATCTTTCAATCCATGAACGAAGTGTGTCTTTCCATTTATTTAGATCTTTGATTTCTTTAATCAGCATTTTGTAATTTTCAGCATGCAAGTCCTGTACATGTTTTGTTATATTTGCACCTAAGAATTTAATTCTTTTTTGAATGATTGTAAGTGGTATCATAGTTTTTATCTTGGTGTCCATATGTTCAATGGTAGTATATAGAAATACGATACATTTTCATGTGAGTATCTTCTATCCTGACACTTTCCTGAACTCAATAGTTCTAAGAGTTTTTTTGTAGACTACTTGGGATTTTCTGCATAGACAATCATGTCCTCTGCAAATAGGGACTGTTTTATTTCCTCTTTTCCTATCTGTGTGCCTTTACTTTAAAAACTTCTATTTGACACACAGAAAGTTTTTTTTCTATTTGAGTTTAGTTGACACACAATGTTACATTAGTTTCAGGTGTACAGCATAGGGATTCAACATCTCTATACACTGTGCTATGCTCACCAAAAGTGTAGCTGCCATCTGTCCCCATACAATGTTTTTCTTTCTTTCTTTCTTTCTTTCTTTCTTTCTTTCTTTCTTTCTTCCTTCCTTTCTTTTGGCCTTATTGCACTAACTAAAATTTTCAGCACTATGATGCATAAGAGTGGTAAGAGCAGATATCCTTGCCTTCTTCCTGATCATAGGAAGTAAGCATCTAGTTTTTCACCATTAAGTACGATGTTAGCTGTAGGGTTTCTGTAGATGTTCCTTATCAAGTTGAGGAAGTTCCACTCTATTCCTATTTTTCTGAGTTTTTTTTTTCTTATGAATGAGTGTTGGATTTTATCAAATGCTTTTTCTGTGTGTACTGATGTGATTGTGTGATTTTTCTTTAACTTGTTAACATGGAAGATTGTGTTGCTTGATTTTCAAATACTGAAGCAGCATTGCATTCCTGGAATAAACTCTGCTCATGGTGTGTGTGTGTGTGTGTGTGTGTGTGTGTGTGTGTATGTATTTTTAATATTTAAAAAACATTGTTAACACAATGTACCCCCAACATGGAGGCTAAAACTCATGACCCACCCCCCAAAATCAAGAGTCACATGCTCTACTGACTGAGCCAGTCAAGTGCCCCTATATATTTTATTTTTAAATGGGTTACCGAATTCTGTTTACTAAAAACTTTAAGAATTTTTCCACCTATGGTCATAAAATGCATAGTTTTCTCTTTTTGTACTATATTTAGTTTTTGTATAAGGGCAATACAGTAATTTGGGAAATATCCCTTCCTCTTCTTTTTTCTGGAAAACATTATATAGAATTGCTGTTAATTCTTTAAAGCCTTGGTAGAATAGTTCAGTGAAACTATGTGGATGTGAAAACTTTTTTTTTAATTGAAGTTATTTATTTATTCATTTTATTTTTTTTAAGTAATCTCTACACCTAACATGGGGCTTGAACTTACAACCCTGAGATCAAGAATCATTTGCTTTACTAAGGCAGCCAGGCACCCCTTAAATTGAAGTCTTTTAAATCAAGCCTTTTATGTATTTTTGTATTTATTTATTTATTTAAATATTTATTTTTGAGGGAGAGAAAGTGCGGTGTAGGGATGGGGGTGGGGGTGGGGGAGGGGGACAAAGGATTTGAAGCAGGCTCCTTTGACAGGCTCCGAAGACAGCACAGAGCCTGATGCACTGCTCGAACCCATGAACCATGAGGTCATGACCTGAGCCGAAGTCAGAAGCTTAATTGACTGAGCCATCCAGTAGTCCCTAAATTGAGTCTTTAAAATGCTAAATAAATTTCCTTATAGTTATAAGGTTATTCAAACGATCTATTTCATGTTGAGTGAATTGTGTCAATGTGTGTGTGTTTTTTTTTAAGATTTTATTTTTAAGTAATATCTATACTCAACGTGGGGTTCAAACTCACAACCCTGAGATCAAGAGTCACATACTCTACTGACTGAGCCAGCCAGGCACCCCCTAATTTGTGTTTTTTGAGGAACTGGTTAATTTCACTGAAATTGACAAATTTATGTTTGCAGTTGTTCTTAGTATTTCCTTGTTATCCTTTTGATGTTTGCAAGGTATGCAAAATGTGTGTTCCCTTTTCTCTGTAAGGCTGACTAGAGGTCTGTCAATTGTTTTGATCTTTCTAAAGAGCCAGCTCTTTGTTTCACTGATTTTTTTCCTATTGTTTTCTGTTTTCATCTCATGGGTTTCTCTTATCTTTATTATTTCTTTCCTGCCTGCGTTGCATTTATTTATTTATTTACTTACTTACTTATTTTATTTAAATGTTTTTTCATTGCATTTATTTTGTTCTTTTGCTAGGTCCTTGAGGTGGGAGTTTGGATTACTGATTTCAGATTTCTTTTTTTTCAATTATATGTTATTAGTGCTATAAATTTTCCTCTCAGCACTGCTTTAGCTGTGTCCCACAGATTTTAATATGTTGTGTTCTTATTTTCATTCAACATCAATATATTTAAAATTTTTTTTTAATGTTTATTTATTTTTGAGAGAAAGACAGAGCACAAGCAGGGGAGGGGCAGAGAGAGAGAGGGAGACACAGAATCCGAAGCAGGCTGTAGGCTCTGAGTTGTCAGCACAGAGCCTGATGCTGGGTTTGAACCCATGAACTGTGAGATCATGACCTGAGCTGAACTGACTGAGCCAGGCATCCCTCAATATCAATATATTTTTTATTTCCCTCAAAACGTCCCCTTTGGTTCATGGATTGCTTTTTATTTTATTTTATTTTATTTTATTTTATTTTATGTTATTTATTTAAGTTTTTTAAGTTTATTCATTTGTTTTGAGACAGAGACAGAGCAAGCAAGCAAGCAGGGGAGGGGCAGAGAGAGAGGGAGAGAAAATCCCAAGCAAGCTCTACGCTGTCAGCACAGAGCCCAATTTGGGGCTTGAACTCATTAACTGTGAGATCAGGTCTGAGATCGTGACCTGAGCCAAAATCAAGAGTTGGACACTTAACCAACTAAGCTACCTAGGCGCCCCATGGATTGTTTTTTAGTAGCGTGTTGCTTAGTTTTTCATTTGAACTCAGGGTTGTAAGTTCAAGTGCCACACTGGGTGCAGAGTTTACTTCAATCAAGCAATCCATCAATCAAATCTTTAAAAAAAAATGTAGGGGGAGGTGCCTGGCTGGCTCAGTCGGTGGAACATGCAACTCCGGATCTTGGATTGTGAGTTCAAGCACCATGTTGGGTGTAGACATTACTTAAAAATAAAATCTTAAAAAAAAAAAAAAAAAAAGTTGTGTTGCTCAGTTTCCAAGTTTGGAAATTTTCTTGTTATTTTATTTATTTATTTTGTTATTGATTTGTAGTTTGATTCCACTGTGGTCAGAGAACATACTCCATATGATTTCAGTTATTTGAAATTTGTTAGCGTTTTATGGCTTGGGATAGGGCCTATCTTGATATATGTTCCATGGGTATCTGAAGAGAATGTGTATCCTGCTGATGGGTAGAATGTTCAACAAACTGCGAGATCATGACCTGAGCTGAAGTCAGATGCTCAACTGACTGGGCCACCCAGGCACCCCATAATGTTTATTTGTTTTTGAGAGAGAGAGAGAGACAGAGAGAGAGAGAGAGAGAGAGAGAGGGAGAGAGAGAGAACCCAAGCAGGGGAGGGGCAGAGAGAGAGAGGGAGACATAGAATCCGAAGTAGGCGCCAGGCTCTGAGTTGTCTGCACAGAGCCCGACGCCAGGCTCAAACCCAGGAACCGTGAGGTCATGGCCTGAGCCGAAATTGAGAGTCAGGCACTTAACTTACTAAGCCCCCCAGGTATCCTTCCCGGGTGTTTTTTTTTTTTTTAAAGATTTTATTTTTTTAAGTAATGTCTACACCCATTGTGGGGCTTGAACTCACAACCTTGAGATCAACAGTCACACGCTCCGTCGCATGAGCCAGCCAGGTGTCCCTCTTCTGTTATTGTTGCTGTTGACATGCCTGCTGTCAGTTTTTCTTTATAATAACCTATTTTTCCTTCTGGGTGCTCTAAAATATTTTGTTTTTGATATTTGACAGCAATATGTTTAGATTTGTGTGAGATAAAAGAAAACATATATATTGGTCTCTGCTCCCAGTTCCTGGCACCGAACTCCTAAAACCCTTGTGATTTCCTAATATAGGAGCACTAAGAGCACCTTTTGTGCTGTTGGAGTGACTCCGCATGGGGTCCTACATGGCTCTTGGGTGGGGGCTGGTCACCAGAAAGCCCAAGCCATGATTAGTAGCTTGGGATTTTCAGCTTCCACCCCATCCTCCAGAGCGGGCACAGGGGCTGGGTATGGAGCTAATAATTGGTCATGCCTGCATGATGAAGTCTCCGTAAAATCCCAGAGAGCTTTCAGGCTGGTGAACACGTCTACACCGGGAGGGTGATGAACCCAACTCCATGGGGACAGAAGTTCCTTTGTTTGGGAATTGGCCATATGTGTCTTTTCATCTGACTGTTCATCTGTATCTTCTGTCATATCTCTTAATAAACTGGTAAATGTGTTTCTTTATGTTCTGTGAGCCACTTTAGCAAATTAATTGAACTTGAGGACGGAGTCATGGCAACCTCCCATTTGTAGTCAAATCGGATGGAAGTTATGAGTGACCTGGGGGCCTACTACTTGCATTGGCATCTGAAGTAGGCAGTGGGAGGGTGAGCAGTCTTGTGGGACCTGAGTCCTTAACCTGTGGGGTCTGGCACTATCTCAAAGATAGTGTTAGAATGGGGTTAAATTATGGGATATCTGGCTGGTGTCACAGAGCATTGCTTGGTGTGGGTAAAAACCTGCATCTGGTGACCAGAAGTGTCAGAAAGGAAGTGTTCTGTGTGAGTAGGGTGTCTTTGTAAAAAAGTAAAGAAGATGGGGCGCCTGGGGGGCTCAGTTGGTTAAGCGTCCGACTTCAGCTCAGGTCGCGATCTCGCGGTCCGTGAGTTCGAGCCCCGCGTCGGGCTCTGGGCTGATGGCTCAGAGCCTGGAGCCTGCTTCGGATTCTGTGTCTCCCTCTCTCTCTGCCCCTCCCCCATTCATGCTGTGTCTCTCTCTGTCTCAAAAATAAATAAACGTTAAAAAAAATTTTTTTTTAAAAAGTAAAGAAGAAACACAGGAGGGGAGAACTGAGTTTTTCCCAACACACTAGGTAGACTATGATGAGGGAGCGTGAGGTGAGATGAAGGCAAAGTACATGCTAACAGCACTGCCACCCTCCCCCGCCCCCACCAGGTGGGATATGTGTGATATTCCTTGGACACTCCTGGCTGCCCAAGGACAGGGGAAAGGAAAGAAAGCAGATAGTTGACCGATAGAGATCACAGTCATGCAGGACAGGAGTCTCCTTCAGTTCATGGATAACTGAGTAAACTGCAAGAAAAAGGCAATCTTATCCATAGCCTAATCTCCAGAAACCTACAGATTCCGTCTCCTGAGGCCCTAATATCACCCTCACCAAGATGGAAGGGGTTTACATGCTTGCCATGGTGATGTGACAAACTAAGGCAAATGAAAAATTAAATTCCCTTGCTGCCTACAGCCCATTGACAAGTCCTTGAGACCAGGAGAGTGTCCTCCCTCTGGGAGCTCAGCTGCCTCGATGATGACACTTTGCTAGGGGCAAAAGGCAATCTTGGCTTAACATTATCCTGACCCCCCAGGATCCTATAAGTCTACTGTACCATATAAAAATTCCTTTGGAAACTTCCTTTATCTCAACTCCCCCAAGATATATGCTGGCAATCATACTCCAGGCTTCTGGCCCCTGATATACATCTAAAGGGTCTCATGACTGAGGTTTTATTAAATGGTAATAAATGATGTTTCCCTAGCAACAGCTGACCCCTCAAGGTGCTGGAAACCTTGCTTCCAAAATATCTTAGAGACGTATGCTGTCCCTAACAGCCTCCCAATTTGAGGGTATATAATCAGTTACTCGTCACAACCCCAGTGCAGCTCTTTCTGCCCACACATCCTGTCCCCATGCTTTCATAAAATCACCTTTTTGCACCAAAGATGTCTTCAAGAATGCTTTCTTGGCTGTCAGCTCCACCCCCCTCCATCACCCCAAAACCCCATCAGACTAGATTGAGGTTTTTCCCTACATAGGAAGAACAAATCTGAGTTTTTCCTTTACAACTTGGAATTTCTCTTTTTCAAATCCTGCTTTTGGTTTGTGCCTTCTGAATTTGAGGATTCATAACTTTCATAAATTCTGAACATTTCTCTGCTAATATCTCTTTGAATATTGGTTACAGACAAGTGTGAAAACACCCAGGGCTGTTGAAGCGTTAACATCTGTTTACTGTTCTGCCTTCAGCATCTTTTTTTGTTTTTGACTTTTGGAGATTTCCTCTTCTTTCTTGATGGCTGAGTTATGTTACACATCAAAAGGATTCAAAATAAACCTACAGGGGTGCCTCAGTCAGTTAAACAACCCTTGATTTTGGCTCAGGTCATGATCTTGGCTTAGGGCCTGATCTCACAGTTCGTGGGAACGAGCTCTGTGTCGGGCTCTGCATAACAGTGTGGAGTCTGCTTGGGATTGTCTCTTTCCCTCTCTCTCTCTGCCCCTCACTCTCTCTTTCTCAAACTAAATAAACTGAAAAAAATAAAAGCAAACCTACAGAATTTCTAGGTATTTTGTAGGAGGAGATTTTTTTTTTAGGAGACCTAGTCTTCTATATTCCTGGAAATGGAAGTCCAAAGACTTTTCCATCCCTTCATTTGTCTCTGAGACAGTGTGTATGGCTTTATTGTAAGTACCATTTAAGAGTTAACTTTAAGGTAATATTAAGAGTTACAGTTGAAGGCTCCTTGAGAATACTAGGCTGGAGACAACTGGCCCTGCTGGTCTCAGGAAGATGAGCCCTGGGGTTGAGGGCTGGAGAGATGTGGTGAGGAGGAAGATAAGCAGAATTTGTCTTCCTTTAAGTTTTTTGATTCCCCTTGTTTCTTTAAAACATTTTTTTTAATGTCTATTTTTGAGAGAGATAGAGAGGCAGAGTATGAGCTGGGGAGGGGCAGAGAGAGAGGGAGACACAGAATCCGAAGCAGGCTGCAGGCTCGGAGCTGTCAGCACAGAGCCCTATGCGGGGCTCGAACCCACCAACCGGGAGATCATGACCTGAGCCAAAATCGGATGCCCAACTGGCTGAGCCACCCAGGTGCCCCCGAACCCTTGTTTCTTTTATGACCTGTGTTAGCTGTGTAAGTGTCGGGCATATTTTTTAAAGGATCCATGTGGCCTCTGTTTCATCATCTGTCCAACTGAAGATAGTAGTTCCAATTTTGTAGGGTTGGTACAGAATTAAATGACATGGCACATAAAAATGCTTGGCCCAGCCCCTGGCACAAAACAAGTATTCAAGGAACGTTAGTTCCTCTCCATCTCTTGATCTCTTGAGTAGCATTCCCTTTCTTTTTCCTGTCTCCATTTGCCTGCCAGCACTTAGGCCAGATGGGACTGGGGCTGGGTGGAAGGGGTTATAGTGGAGGCAATGTAGCACGGGACAAAGAGGAGCTAAGAAAAGGGGGGGGGGAGGGGGGAGGGTCCTGTAATAGAACAATAGAACAAAAGGGAAATGTTGGTTGCCACTCCCAATGGGGCAGCCATTCATACATAGCATGGGGACAGAGAATGAAAGACCACCTACCCGCTCATCGCTCATCGTCTGAAATAGTGTGGTGATGTTTCTCTTTATAAGCAGTATTTCCATCTCACGCAATTTACGCTGATCCATGATTCTTAGAAAACCGGCATCAAAGGGAAAAAAGAGGATGGGAAAGAGTCTAGACTTAAATCACAACCAAGAGTAAAAGAGGATATAATTCCTCTTACTTAGAATAAATGGAGTGTAGATTTAATGACATAAAAATGCTTTCTGGTTTTTCATTAATTGGAAAAATGTGTTTTCAGAGGAATAACTTGTCAGCTGCAGATTACAGGCTTTTAGTTAAGATCAAAAGGCCTTACTCTAGGTAACACGCAATGTAAATGAAAACAAAATATACATCTATTTAGCATGTTATATATTGCAGCATTAAGGTATAATACTAAGAATTAAAAGCAGAGTTTTAATCTTGTGTCTTAATTTATGAGTTTCTGGGTGATAGAGTTAGATTTTATAGTCATTTATATGGGCTTGCTTCGTGGTTTAATTTTAACCATATATTACTGTTCCTAATTCAAATGTCAGAGGCTTAGATTAAGAACTCAAAGAGGATTTAAATTATGGGCTCGTGCTGTTTTTCACTTGCCTGATTTACCCATTGCAGTAAAGCATGAATTATAGCCTCGCTATTCCCTGGAAACCATGACTAATACTAGAAATAATAATAATTGCTACCACTCCTTAATCAAGAGAAACAGCATAAAAGCAGTAACTGATTTGGGATGTGGACAGGAGATTTATTTTAGAGAGTGAAAATAGGTGATTTGCATATACTTTAAGGGAAAAGATATAGGGCTGGTTTCGTGATAATCAGGCAATTGTTATTCAAGAGGAACTTTGAGAGATTTTATAGAGAAGAGAGATTATTTTGCAAGCTGGGGGGTTGGAAGAAGGACCCGTGTATAGTTCTGAGGTCGGGATACAGCTCAACTGGTTAGTATATATATTTTTTAAGTACATCACTCAAAAAAGAAGATCATTGTTTTAGAATCCCTATTTTCTAATATGACTTCTTGACCATGAAACAATAATCGGAAATAGCAGTATTAGGTATATTAACATATTTAGTTAGAATTGTGTTCTATTGAATCTACTGTAAAGTAAGGATTGTTATTTTTAGCTGTGTAAGAATTTGCAATAATTTATATTCACACGAGGGTTGAGTCTTGAGAGCACTAGACTAGTGTGCTCCAGGCCTTTCCCGCCATAGTCCTCAGCCAAGCTCCAGGAAAACAGTCTTTCCCGTTTCTCTTTGTAGTGCTTCTCTATAAAAACGTGCTGTCGGCTACTTATCCCAAAGACATCAAAGCTACAATATTTGTGTGGGGGTAGTGGAGTTCAATTTTAACCTAATTAAAAACCATTTACAGATACATAGTATATTGACAGAGTCCAACTTCAGTTAAGTAGATGTCTCTCATTTGTCATTGATTTAGAGAAATTGAAATCAAGACATTTATGTAGTAAATACAAACAGCAATTGTGTGTGCTTATGTTTTGCAACTTCATTTTTTTAATGTTTATTTTTGAGAGAGAGAGAGAGAGAGAGAGAGAGAGAGAGAGAGAGAGAGAGAGAGAGTGCAAGCAGGGGAAGGGCAGAGACAGAGACACAGAATCCAAAGCAGGTTCCAGGCTCTGAGCTGTCATCACAGACCCCAACGCAGGGCTCAGACTCACGGACCATGAGATCATGACCCCAGCCGAAGTCGGATGCTTAACCGACTGAGCCACCCAGGCACCCCATGCAACTTCATTTTCTTTTTAAAAGACAAAGTTGCTGCTGTTATATCTGCTCCCCACCCCCCACCCCCATTCCATCATCAATAGAAATGCCCAATTCTTTCCCTAGTGTAGCGGTTGAATTCCGGCTCTGAAATTAGTCTGGCTTCATATCAGACTCTACCACTTACTGTGATCCTTGTCAAATTACTTAGCTCCTCTGTGCCTCAATTTCTTCTATAAAATGGTGATACCAATGCTTTTTGTTTTATAGGGTTGTTATCAGCCTGAAATGTGATAATGCACGTACAGCACTTCCCATAGTATCTGGGATATAGTACACAGTGAATGCTCAGTAAAAGTTAGCTGTCATTACTCTATCCTGGAGCGATAAATGACAGCACAGAGTTAATATGTAACTATGATCAGCATTTTGTCAATCTCAACAACCACTGTTTTGATACAATAACATGTCTTAATGAGAGCACTACTACCCTTTTTACCATTAGGTTGGGAATAGTATAGTCACAATTTAATTTACTAATAATTCTTTAGACATTAATTAAGCAGCTGCCAGTCAACTGCATATTTGAACAGACCTTCTTTATGCATCATTATCTTCTATCAAAGCAAATCATTTCACAGGCCATATAGACTTCATCTGATGAAGAGGTCTGAAAAGGGGATGGCAAATCTAAAACGGGGAAAATATTAGAAATGGTGCAAAATTGAGCTTTCATACAGGAACGATACGTGAGGCAGTATTAGTTAAGTAATTCTATTACCGGAATCTCTGACACATTACTGTTTTTGCTTTTAGTCATTCTACTCTGACATTTTGAGTTAAGCATGTTATTTATTATTTTAGTGTTAATCACATTTTTCCCTCTAAAATATGTAATTGAAAATTCTGCTGCATTTGTAAGTGTAATTTTTTTTTTTTTTTAACAACCAGGAAACAAAACACTTTGCAGGGCATCGTGGCTGCAATTTGGTTGGTAAGTCAATGAAAAGATGAATTCCTTAAATTCTACTTTACAGTAAACTTTTCAGAAACTAGGCAGTTGCGTTCAGTTAGGGCTACCCATGTACATTCAATGCCATAGTGTGTGATTACAGGGGAAACCAGAAAATGTGTTCTTCTCCCAACACTTTGACTGCAGCCTGTGTGTTATCACTAGAAATGGAGCGAGGAGTTGTCACAGAGAGTGCTTCTTCGGCAGCGCGCATTTACCTCCCTTCCCCCCATGGCTAGAGACGCCCGGCCCTTTGCCAGCTGCTGTGTTCAGTTGTCTGGGTTATTTTGGGTGGCAGTGGGTTGATTCCAGTGGGGGAAACAGTTGTATAGCTCTGCTTTTTAAAATGTTCTGTTCAAACCTGTTATGAGAAATTTGGGGGTGGAGATCGGTCTTCTTGAAGCAGTTTGCCTGAGTTCTGGGGGATTGGCGACACTGTAAATTTCAGAAGCCTGTAGAACGTGGTAAAGAAACCAACTATTTATTAATTTTAACTACCCACTATAAAAGGGGTTTCAGAATAGCTTACTGAACAAGGGAATGCTATGGACACTGCAGTAAAACATTTGGATCTTCAGATAACCTTTGGGCAAGGGTAAGTGGGAAGATGTGAGTGGAATTGATAGATGGTACAATCAATTGGATTGGTAGCTAGCTCATTACCCAAAGAGATGGATTGATGAGATCCTGGAGAAATGCCTAGTCCCACCAGCAGAGCACTGCTTAAGCCTTGTCATGTGTTAAACATTTTCAACAACAATGTGGGTGGAAATACGGAAAGCATGCTTGCCAGGTTTAAGGGGATCATAAAGATAAATGCGATGGATCCAGAATCATGATGCAAAAAGAGCCTAGCTAACAGGCTATGGATACAAATGATAAAATTTAACAGGGATACATTCAAAGGTTTATACTTAGAAACAACAATGTATTATTGATTGGCTGAATAGTTCATACTTGTATACAATTGGTTTCATTACTACCTGTATAACCTTGAGCAAGTTACATAACCTTGTCTGGGCCTCAGTTTTCTCATCAGTAAATATATACTCACAGTAAAAAAAAAAAAAAAAAATTCAATGGCACAAAGGCACACACAATGAAAAAGTAAGTTCCCCAGGCTCCCAGTTCACCAGTCCTTTTCTCCAGATATTTATTTATTATTATTAATTTTTAAAAAATGTTTATTCACTTATTTTGAGAGAGAGAGAGAGAGCACAAGGCAGGTAGGAACAGAGAGACAGGGAGACACAGAATCCAAAGCAGGCTCCAGGTTCTGAGCTGTCAGCACAGAGCCCGATGCGGGGCTTGAACCCATGAACTGAGATCATGACCCGAGCCAAAGATAGACACTTAACCGAATGAGCCACCCACGTGCCCCTTTAACTTATATTTTGAGCCCTGTGCTGATAGCATGGAGCCTGCTCGGGATTCTCTCTCCCTCTCTCCCTCTCTGCCCTTCACTTGCTCATTCGTTCTCTCTCTCTCTCTTAAAATAAATAAATAAAACTTAAAAACAAATGAAATACATTCTTCAAGAGATAGCATGTGTATGTAAACCTTTTTATAAAACATAATATGTACACTATTTTCCTCCATGATTTCTTCAGCTAATTTGTCTTTAGGGGGGGTTCCTGCCTAGCTCAGTCAGTAGAGCATGTGACTCTTGATCTTTGGGTCATGAGTTCAAGCCCCACGTTGGATGTAAAACCTATTTTTTGTTTTTAGTCTACTTAAAAAAAAAATGAAAAAAAATTTGTCTTTAGGTAATTTTATGCCAACATATGTATAAACGACATAATTTCCCCCCTATGATTTACTTTATTTATCTAGCATACAGATTAAAAGCTCCGATTCTGAAACCACGCTTCCTGGGTTCAAATCCCAGTTTTACCACTTACTGGCTGTGTTTCCTTGGATAAGTTACTTAGCTTGTCTGTTGCCTGCAGGAGACACAAGGCCTAAGACCTATTATACTTTTATGAGCCCATGAAATGTTTTACTTTCCTTTAAAATCAGAAGTAAAAATGAATATAAAACTAATGAGTATATGGGGCGCCTGGGTGGCTCAGTCGGTTAAGCGTCTGACTTCGGCTCTGGTCATGATCTCGCGGTTGGTGAGTTCGAGCCCCGCGTCGGGTTCTGTGCTGAGCGCTTGGAGCCTGAGGCCTGCTTCGGATTCTGTGTCTCCCTCTCTCTCTGACCCTCCCCCTTTCATGCTCTGTCTCTCTCTGTCTCAAAAATAAACAAACGTTAAAAAAAAATTTAAAACTAATGAGTATATAGTAATGAATCCAGGGGCGCCTGAGTGGCTCAGTTGGTTAAGTGTCCAACTCTTGACATTGACTAGGTCACGATCTCATGGTTGTGAGATCAAGCCCTTTGTGGGGCTCCTCGCCAAGCATGGAGCCTGCTTGGGATTCTCTTTCTCCCTCTCTTTCTACCCCTTCCCTGCTCGCACACACTTCTCTCTCTCTCAAAATAAATCAACTTAAAACAAAATGAATCCAGCCTGGTATTATATTTGTTGTTATATACAAAAGCAGTTTTAAAATATAATTTTCAATATTTTTTATGATGGAATTCTTCCACAACATCCAAAATACCCAGGGCCCACAGAAGTCATAATGTGACCCTATATGCTTGGGTTTCATCATCTGTAAAATGGAGACAATAATAGTACTACCTCATAGGGTTGTTAAGAAAAATACCTGAGTTAATATTTGGAAAGCTGATAGTGTTTGGCATATGCCAGTTTCTACGAGTTTATTAAATACATAAAAATAGTTTAAAAAATCAGGGGCTCCTGGGTGGCTCAGTTGTTTGAGTGCTGCTCTTGATTTCAGTTTAGGTCCTGATCCCAAGGTCATGGGATCAAGTCCTATGTTGGGCTCTGTGCTGATCTTGGAGACTGCTTAAGATTCTCTCTCTCTCTCTCCCCCCTCCCTTTGCCCCTCTCCTCTGCTTGTGTTCGCTCTAAAAAATAAAAACAAAAAAACCACAAACCCCAAAATAGGTAAATTATGGACAGAATAAAAACCTCAAGGAGTATTTTGAAAAATATATATAATAGGAAGTAAGTCTCCTTGTAATCACTGAACCCCAGTCTATGAGTTTGCTTCCTCAGAAATAGCTTTTACCATTTTTCATGTGTCCTCTAGAGATCATGTAGAATATAATCATATAGGTCTTTTATCTATCTATCTATCTATCTATCTATCTATCTATCTATCTAATCTATCTATCTATTATCTATCTATTATTTTTAAGTAAGCTGTACGCCCAACTTCAGGCATGAACTCACAACCCCGAGATCAAGAGTTGCATGCTCTACTGGCTGAGCCGACCAGGTGTGGTGATCTTTTATTTATTTAAACTGTCCCCAGGGCACCTGGGTGGCTCAGTGGGTTGGGCATCTGACTTTGGTTCAGGTTATGATCTCATAGCTCGTGAGTTCGAGCCCTGTGTCAGGCTCTGTGCTGACAGCTTGGAGCCTGCTTCGGATTCTGTCTCCCTCTCTCTGCCCCTCCCCTGCTTGCACTCTTGTCTTTTCTCCCTCCTTCAAAAATAAATAAACATTAAAAAAATTTTTAAAAATTTAACTGTCCCCTATTTGATGGGAATGTGGTTGTTTGCAACACTGTTGCAAACAGTGCTGCAATAAATCACCCCATATATATGTCATTTCATAAATGTGGGAGTATAACAGTACTATAAATTCTATGAAATATAGTTACTGGGTCAATTATTTTAAATCTTGATAGGTATTGCTAAATTGATCTCTGGGCTGGTTGCATCAATTTACATTTCCGTCAGAAGTGTAAGAGTGCCTGTTTTCTTACACCCTCATCAAAAATAGTGTTATCAGGGGTGCCTGGGTGGCTCAGTCAGTTAAGCGGCCAACTTCAGCTCAGGTCATGATCTCACTGCTCATGAGTTCAAGCCCCACTTAGGGCTCTGTGCTGACAGCTCAGAGCCTGGAGCCCATTTCAGATTCTGTGTCTCCCTCTTTCTGACCCTCCCTGTTCATGCTCTGTCTCTCCCTCTCTCAAAAATAAATAAAACGTTAAAAAAAAATAGTGTTATCAAACTTTTGGATCTTTCACAGTTTAATAGGTGAAAATGGTATGTCATTGTAAGTGTGCATCTTTTTAATATGCGTGAACTTTAATAGTTTTGACATTCTAAAACCAATTCCCTTTTTTTGTGAACTGTCAGTCCATATCCTTTGTCTATCTTTTTTTAAAAACACATTTTATTTGTTCTAATTAATATATTAAAAATTAAAAAAAATGTTTATTTATTTTTGAGAGAGAGAGAGAGAGAGAGAGAGAGAGACAGAGCATGAGCAGGGGAGGGACAGAGAGAGAGGGAGACACAGAATCCAAAGCAGAATCCAGGCTCTGAGCTGTCAGCACAGAGCCCGATGTGGGGCTTGAATTCACGAACTTCAAGATCATGACCTGAGCTGAAGTTGGACACTTAACCAACTGAGCCACCCAGTGGCTATTTTTGTTGGCCTTTTCCTTTTTGAATTGTAGGAGTTCTTTATATATTAAGGAAACTAGTACTATGTTTCATATGAATTGCCAGAATTTGTCCAGGCTGTCTTTTACCTGTGGTTTTAGTGTTTTTTTCTAGGCAGACCTTTTAAATTTTCAGGCATTCAAATTTTTCAATATTTTCTTGATACTTCTAGATTTGATGCCCTATTGGGAAAGTTCTTCCCCACTTAAGAATTATTTTTTAAAAACTCTCATTGTTTTTTTATGATTTAAAAACATGTTTACATCTTTGATCCATCTAGAATCATTTTGAGGTAAGGAGTGTTTTTTCCTGCAGAAAATTTTAATTTTTAATGTAGTCAAGTATATAAACATTTTCCTTATGGCTTTGTATTTTGTGTATTATTTAAAGGGACTTTTCTTATTCCAAAGTCCTAAACATATCCAGTTAATTTTTCCTAATATATTTTTGTTTCTTAAGAACTAATCCCATCTGTAATGTATTTTGGTATAAGAAGTGTGGTAGGGATCTAGTATACATCTAGCCAGTTGTCACAATGCCATTTGTTGAATATAACCGTTTCCTTCACTGATTTGAAATGTGGCTTTTATTCCTACCGTTCCGTATATGTTTGTCTCTATTTCTGGACCATATTCTGGTCTGTTGCTATGTCTGTCTTTCTGTTTACACATCAGTATCAAATGGTTTTAAATATCGTGTTGAGCAAGTCTCTATCTATCCCCAGTTTATTAACAGCATTTGAAATATGCAATCCATGTTGAATTTTGTCAAATATGTTTTCAGCATCTATAAAAATGATCGTGGTATTTTTCTCCCTTGGTCTGTTAATATAGTGAATTATATTGATGGGTTTCTTCACGTTAAACATTTTTTTCTTTTAGAAATAGACCACTTGGTCATTGGTGTGTTATTCTTTCAATAGGCTGCCTAATTCTATTTGTATCTATCTGGAATAATATGTTTGTGTTGATATTCATAAGTGAGACTGAGCCCAAGCTTTCTCTGAAATTTGAAGAAGATAATTTGGATTCTTTCCTGCCGTGAAACAGGTGAAATAATATCAGAGTTATTTAGTACTTGAAGATTTGGTAAAATCTATCTGAAATTTCTGGGCCTCCTTGATTGTGAAGGTATTCTTTGACAACATTTCCAGTTTCTTTCATAGTACCCTTACCCATTTAGCCAACCCCCCCCCCCCACAACCCTTCCAGCAACCCTCTGTTTGTTCTCTGTATTTAAGAATCTCTTATGTTTTGTCCCCCTCCCTGTTTTTATATTATTTTTGCTTCCCTTCCCTTATGTTCATCTGTTTTGTCTCTTAAAGTCCTCATATGAGTGAAGTCATATGATATTTGTCTTTCTCTGACTGACTGATTTCGCTTAGCATAATACCCTCTAGTTCCATCCACGTAGTTGCAGATGGCAAGATTTCATTCTTTTTGATTTCTGAGTAATACTCCATTGTGTGTGTGTATATCTATCTATCTATTTATCTATCTATCTATCTATCTATCTATCTGTCTATCTATCACATCTTCTTTATCCATTCACCCATTGATGGACATGTGGGCTCTTTCCATACTTTGGCTATTGTTGCTAGTGCTGCTATCAACATTGGGGTGCATGTGCCCCTTTGAAACAGCACACCTGTATCCCTTGGATAAATACTAGTAGTGCAATTGCTGGGTCATAGAGTATTTCTATTTATAATTTTTTGAGGAACCTCCATACTGTTTTCCAGAGTGGCTGCACCAGTTTGCATTCCCACCAGCAGTGCAAAAGACATCCTCTTTCTCTGCATCCTGGCCAACATCTGTTGTTGCCTGAGTTGTTAATTTCTGGCCATTCTGACAGGTGTAAGGTGGTATCTCATTGTGGTTTTGATTTGTATTTCCCTGATGATGAGTGATGTGGAGCATTTTTTTCATGTCTGCTAGCCATCTGGATATCTTCTTTGGAGAAGTGTCTATTCATGTCTTTTGCCCATTTCTTCACTAGATTATTTGTTTTTTGGGTGTTGAGTTTGTATGCCATGATTTATTTAAATATCTTATTGATGATCCTTACTGATAAATGTTTGGGATGCCATGAACATTTTAGCTATTGCAAAACACCCCGAACACCATTGCAATAAAGATCCTTATGCATTCATCTTTGTATTCTTACGGGATTCTGTAAAACAGTTTCCTACAGCTCTAAAGACTGTATTCAAAGGTTATGAATATTTAAAATGTTAACAAATGCTGCCAAATTTCACAGCAGTTTTTAACTTGAGGGCAGTTTCTGCATCAGGTGAAGCCTGTTGGCAGAGACTACTTTTCCTGAAGGGGATTGAGGTCCATGTGGACCTCATGCTGTCCTCTCCTTTTGAGAAGCCCATTTTGGGAAATTTCCATATCCATTTGGGGGAAATGCTGGTATAACGTTATCTTTTAAACTTTGCCCATTAGGCTTAATAATATTTATTTTTTGAGAATATATTCATTATTATTAGATAATGATTATTGAGTACCTACTACATGTGAGGTATATACTAAATTGCTTTACTTGGACTTTGTCATTTGATTCACTTGAAAGAGTATAAATAGGAATTAAAAAATTTTTTTTAACGTTTATTTATTTTTGAGAGACATACAGATCATGACCAGGAGAGGGGCAGAGAGAGAGGAAGACACAGAATCCGAAGCAGGCTCCAGGCTCTGAGCTGTCAGTGGAGAGCCCGATGTGGGGCTCAAACCCACAAACCATGAGATCATGACCTGGGCCGAAGCCAGACACTCCACCGACTGAGCCACCCAGGCACCCCAATAGGAATTATTTTTATACAGTGTTACAGATGAAGTAATTAAGGGTTAGTTAAGAAACTTGGCCAAAGTCAGAAAGATAGTTCATGGTAGGGCAAAGCTTGGTAATTAGGCATCTGGTTTCCAGAGTCGGGGCTTTCCAATGCTGTGTAGTATAATTAAATCATAGTTTCCGTGAATGAACAAAAGTTGAAGAAATAAGGGAATGGAAATCTTTTTACTTGATACTGTCCAAATTCCGTATCTTTCTAGCAATGAGAACCTCTTTATTTTTTTAAATTAAAAAAAATTTTTTTAAATTTATTGTCAAGTGAGATAACATACAGTGAGTAAAGTGTGCTCTCGGTTTTGGGGGTTCCCATGGGGATTCCCGTGAGTCATCGCAGGATGAACACCCAGTGGGATACATGAACATCGTGGGATACAACACCCAGTGCTCATCCCAACAAGTGCCCTCCTCAATACCCATCACCCATTTCTCCCCTCCCCTGCCCCCCCCCCATCAGCCCTCAGTTTGTTCTCAGTATTTAAGAGTCTGTTATGGTTTGCCTCCCTCCCTTTCTGTTTGAAACTATTTTTTCCCCTTCCCTTCCCCCATGGTCCTCTGTTCAGCTCAAGTTCCACATATGAGTGAAAACATATGATATCTGTCTTTCTCTGACTGACTTATTTCACTGGAGGGTATTATGCTAAGTGAAATAAGGTTTAATAATATTTAATGAGAAATACACTACCCATGTTGGAAAAACTATGTATATGACATTGCAGTATTTTTAAAAAAAATTTTTTTTTTAACGTTTTATTTATTTTTGAGACAGAGAGAGACAGAGCATGAATGGGGGAGGGGCAGAGAGAGAGGGAGACACAGAACCGGAAGCAGGCTCCAGGCTCTGAGCCATCAGCCCAGAGCCCGACGCGGGGCTCGAACTCACGGACCACGAGATCGTGACCTGGCTGAAGTCGGACGCTTAACCGACTGCGCCACCCAGGCGCCCCGACATTGCAGTATTTGATGCAAATCCTTTTTTTCCCCTTTTGGTCGTCTCTTCCAAAAGCTACCATATGACTCCTTCCCATCTCAGCAATAGGACTATGAATTATGATTATGGCAATTCTCTTTTCCCGTTAAAGATAATGAACCCACTCATGGGTATGTTTTATAAAATATGTTCATAATGAGGTTGCCACATAATCCTGAAAGAGTGTAATTCTCCTATATCTCTGTTATGTGTGATGTATTTCTGTTCAAAATATGCTCACACAGCACAAAGTTGACATCCCAGAACTATGATTTCTGTTTAAAATGAACCCTCATACACAAAATGCATATTATTGTATTCATGATACAATATGTTCATGGTCTATGCCAAGATTTTTATACTTGCAAAAATATACCATATTTATATGGAATATAAACATCCTTGCAACCCAATGTACAGTAAATGATACCTGCCATTGGCGTGAGATACAGGCAAGAGGACTGTCCCAGTCTCCTGCTACATTTTGTTTTTTCTTTTCCTGTTACCATGCCAGCAATCTTAACAGTTTCCTTGTTACTGTAAACTGCCTAGATTAGCCTTCTACTTCAAATCAACAAGGCCAGCATTATCCAATTACAGCCTAAGGATGGCCTAATCTTCAAGGCCAGCTGCCATAAGACAGCGTAGCCTTCCCTTTAATCAAAATTAGGACATTTTATCCGTTCAGTTTTGCCCACTGCAACAATGGAAATGCTGAGCACGAACACAAGAAAATATCTACATTTTGCATTGATTTGTTTATCGCTTCTCCCAGCTTTTTGACATAACGTAGCAGAATAATACATTCAGAGAGTGTTTGCTTGAAAATAGCATTTTCCAGTATGTTCTTTCTTTTGTCTTAACTGTTGTTGCTTTGAGTTTTCCTAAAGAAGACTAGAGTTGTGTTCAGGCTCCCTTGATTTCTTTTTAATTGTCCCTGCTTAAAAAAAATATATATTTTTACTGTTTAATGCATGCTTATTGTAAAACAAAACAAAAAGTTGCAAATATAGCAGATAGTGGTAGTAGGTTGCAATGCAATCCTCTAGACACAATCTTAAGAGTCAGGTGCATATTTTTTGCATGCTTATTCCAACATATATGTGACTTTAATTATTCCTATAAAGTATATACATATACATGATTTCTTATGCTTTGCTCCTCTAACTTATTTTTTAAAATACGAATTCTTTCTGACATAGAGACAAGAATAGGAAGTAAAATAATGAATGCCTGGGTACCCACCACCTACCTTCATGAAATCTTAATATTATGTTTTAGTATTAAAAGAGATTTAGGGGGCGCCTGGGTGGCTCAGTCAATTAAGTGTCTGACTCTTGGTTTTGGCTCAGGTCATGATCTCGCAGTTTTAGAGTTCGAGCCCCACATCGGGTTCTGCACTGGCGGCGCAGAGACTCCATGGGTGTCTCTCTCTCCCTCTCCCTCTCTCTCTCTCTCTCTCTGACCCTCCCCTGCTCGTGCACACGTGTGTGCTCTCTCTCTCTCTCTCTCAAAATAAATAAACATTAAAAAGAATAAATAAAAATAAAAACGAGGTTTTGGAAATAGAAATGAACATGTACACAGTTTAGATACTCTGTATATTCTTCCTTGATCTCATGCTTTCTTCCCAGGGATAACTGCTGTCACAAATTTTGTGTTCCTCATTCACCCATAAACATTAAGTGGTTTTGTCCTCTGGGCTTTTTTAAACTTCATATGAATTGTGTCATTTTATATGTATATATATCTGCAACTCACATCTTTTCACTTAGTTTGGATTCCACTTATCAACCATTTTTTTTCCTTGCTTCTTCCCCTCCCCACCCCACCTCTGCTGTCCAACCTTCTGTTGGATTAATAAAGGTTTCTATGTTCCCTTTATTTCTTCTGCTGGCTGAGAAGCTAAATATTGTGTTTTTATCTGTTTAAGGTATCCCTTAACATTGTATGAGGTATACTTACCCTTTTGTAATAAAGCCAACAAGTTATTTGCTGGTCCTGTCATTTTGATTAGCACCACAAGGATCTTAGCATACTTGACTCACTTAATATTACCCCTGTATTGTTACTGTCACTTTAGCTGTTCTCCACACGTGTCCAGCCTCCACCACTGTGGACATCCCATAGCAGAGCGAGCAGGTGCACAGTTGTTAGGCTGGATGAATCTACACTGACACATTATAATCATCTAAAGTCTATAGTTGACGTTAGGGTTCACTCTAGGTGTTGCACATCCTGTGGGTTTTGACAAATGCATAATGACATGTATCCACCCTTATAGTATCATATACAATGTTTTGCTCCCCTGAAAATCCTCGGTGCTCTGCCTGTTCATCCCACTCTCCTCCCTAACCTCTGACAGTCCCTGATCTTTTTATGCTCTCCATAGTCTTGCCTTTCAGAATGTCACATAGTTGGAAACATACACTATGTAGCCTTTTCAGATTAACTTCTTTCACTTAGGAACACCCATTTCGGTTTCTTTGCTGTCTTTTCATGGGTTGATTTTTTTTTTTAAGTGGGGAATACTTTTCCCTTGTCTCGATATATCACTGTTCAGTTATCCATTCACCCAGTGAAGGATATCCTGGTTGCTTATGTTTAGGCGTTATGAACTATGAATATCTGAGTGCAGGTTTTTGTGTGGGCATAAGTTTTCGGCTCATTTGGGGGAATATCAGAGAGCACAACTATTCATTTGTCTGGCACAAGTATGTTTAGTTTTAGAAGAAACTGCCAAACTGTTTTCCAAAGTGGCTGTAGCGTTTTGCATTCCTACCAGCAAGGAATGAGAATTCCTGGTGCCCCACCTCCTCGGCAGCATTTGGTGTCGTCAGTATTTTGGATTTTGGTCATTATAATAGGTGCCTAGTGGAATCTCATTGTGGTTTTAAATGTTTGTTTATTTATTTTTAAATGTTTCTGTATTTTGACAGAGAGGGCAAGAGAGCAAGGGAGGGACACAGAGAGGAGAGGGAGAATTGCAAGCATTCTCTAAGCTGTGAGCACAGAGCCCGAAGCAGGGCTCAAACTCACCAACCTCAAGTCCATGACCTGAGCCGAAATCGAGAGCTGGACGCTCAATTGACTTAGCTAGCCAGGTGCCCCTCATGTTTATTTATTTATTTTGAGAGTGAGAGAGCGTGAGCGGGGGAGGGGCAAGGAGAGGGGGCATGGAGAGAGAGAATCCCAAGCAGGCTTCGCCCTGCCAGCTCAGAACCTGGTCCCATGAACTGTGAGAGCACGACCGGAGCCCAAAGCAAGAGCCAGATGCTCAACTTACTGAGCTATCCGAGCGCCCCGCGTTGTTGTAATTTGTAATTCCCTAATTTTTATTATTATTATTTTTTTGTAATTCCCTAATTTTAAATGATGTTGAGCATCTTTTCATATGATTATTTGCATACATATGGTGTATCTTTCTCCATTCCTTTACTTCTAACCTGTATGTGTCTTTATATTTAAAGTGGTTTCTTGTAGACACCATATAGTCAGGTCTTGTTTTTGATCCCCTTTGACAATTTCTACCTTTTAATTGGTGTATTTAGACCACTGACCTTTTTTTTTTTTTTTTAATTTTTTTTTTTTCAACGTTTATTTATTTTGGGGACAGCGAGAGAGCATGAACGGGGGAGGGGCAGAGAGAGAGGGAGACACAGAATCAGAAACAGGCTCCAGGCTCTGAGCCATCAGCCCAGAGCCTGACGCGGGGCTCGAACTCCCGGACCGCGAGATCGTGACCTGGCTGAAGTCGGACGCTTAACCGACTGCGCCACCCAGGCGCCCCTAGACCACTGACCTTTAAAGTTCCAATGGATTAACATTTACCATATTTGTTATGCCTTGTGTGGTTTTATTGAAGAACATTAAATGATTGTTTTCTTTCTTAGCATTTCAGTTATATATATTAAAAAACATTTTTTTTAATGTTTATTTTTGAGAGAGAGAGAGAGTGACAGAGTATAAGCGGGGGTGGGGGGTAGGGGCAGAGACAGAGGGAGACCCAGAATCCAAAGCAGGCTACAGGCTCTGAACTGTCAACACAGAGCCCAATGTGGGGCTTAGACCCACGAACCTTGAGACCATGACCTGAGCCCAAGTCGGACGCTTAACTGACTGAGCCACCCAAGTGCCCCTCAGTTACATTTCTTTATGTATATATGTATTTTAATGGTTACCCTAGAGTTTGCAGTATACATTTGCAATTAATCCAAGTTCACTTTCAAGCAAGGCTATACCACTTCATAGGTAGGAGGAGTATCTTCTAACAGCAAAATAATTTTAACTTCCTCCTTTTGTCCCTTGTTCCTTGTATCATTGCGTGTCACTCATTTCATTTATATATAAGCATCCATAACTGTGTGGATTTTTTTCAATAAATACAGTATAGTGCTGTACTGTAATCCAATAAATACAGTATAGTACTGTACTATACTGTATTTATTGAAAGAATTATTCTTTATGATTTTCTTAACATTGTCTTTTCTCTAGCTTACTTTATTGTATTAATGCAGCATATAATACATACATATAACATACGAAATATGTGTTAATTGACTGTTATCGGTAAGGCTTCAGGTGAACAGTAGGCTATTAGCAGTTAAGTTTCTGCGGAGTCAAAAGTTGTCCGCAGATTTCCAAGTGTGCGGGAGGTTGGTGTCCCTCACCCCTGCATCGATCAAGGGTCAACTGCGTGTATAATTGAATACGTTGTTGCTATTATTACTTTGAACAAACTGTTGTCTGTTAAATCAATTAAGAGTAAGAAAGATCAATACTTTTTATTTTACCTTCACTATTCCTTCTTCAATGCTGTTCCTTTCTTTATATAGATCTGACCTATATCATTTTCCCTCTCTCTGAAGAACTTCTAACATTTCTTGCAAAGCGGGTCTCCTGGCAAAAAATGCCCTCAATTTTTGTTCATCTGAGAAAATCTTCATTTCTCTTTTATTTAAAAAAATGTTTATTATGATTTGAAGTTTTACTTTAAATTCCAGTTAGTTAACATACGGTGTAATCTTAGTTTCAGGTGTACAATATAGCGATTCAGAACTTTAGTACAACACCCGGTGCTTATCACCAAAGTGCACGAAGGAGAATTTCACAGAGTACAACATTTTTAGGTTGGTGGGTTTTTTTTTTCTCCCAACACTTAATATTTCAGTCACTCTCTTCTTGCTTTCATGGTTTATGAAAAGTTGGCTGTAACTCTTACCTTTGCCCCTCTATAGATAAGGTCCCCCCCCACCTGCCTTTGGCTAATTTCAACATTTTTTCTTTTATCATTGATTTTCTGAAGTTTGAATACGATATACCTAGATGTAGTTTTGGGGCATTTACCCTGCTCAGTATTTTCTGAGCTTCCTTGCATCTGTGGTTTGGAATCTGACATTAATTTGGGAAAATGTTCAGTTAAAATTGTTTCGAATATTTCTCCTGTTCCGCTTTCTTTCTTTCTTTCTTTCTTTCTTTCTTTCTTTCTTTCTTTCTTTTCTTCTGGTAGTCCCATTATACACGTTATTCCTTTCGTAGATGTCTCACGGTTCTTAGGTATTCACTGCTAGCTTTTTTCAGCCTTTTTTTCCCCTTTGCTTTTTTTCCTTAAAAAAAATTTTTTTTAGTGTTTATTTATTTTTGAGAGACAGAGTTGAGTGGGGGAGGGGCAGAGAGAGGGAGACACAGAATCCAAAGCAGGCTCCAGGCTCTGAGCTGTCACCACAGAGCCTGATGTGGGGCTTGAACCCGTGAACTGTGAGATCATAACCTGAGCCAAAGTGGGACATTTAACTGACTGAGCCACCCAGGTGCCCCTCCCCTTTGCTTTATTCAGTTTTAGAAGTTTCTATTGAGCTATCATGAAGAGCAGAGATTCTTTCCTCAGCTCTGTCCGATCTACTAATAAACCCATGAGGGGCGCCTGGGTGGCTCAGTCGGTTGAGCGTCTGACTTTGGCTCAAATCATGATCTCATGGTTCTCAAGTTCGTGCCCTGAATCTGGTTCACTGCTGTCAGTGCAGAGACTGCTTCGGATCCCCTGTTTCCCTCTCTCTCTCTCCCACCGCCCTCAAAAATAAACATTAAAACAATTTTTTTTTGACCTAAATCCCAAAAGATGCCCTCCTCAATGCCCATCACCCACCCTCCCCTCCCTCCCACCCCCCATCAACCCTCAGATTGTTCTCAGTTTTTAAGAGTCTCTTATGCTTTGGCTCTCTCCCACTCTAACCTCTCTCTCTTTTTTTTTTTTCTTCCCCTCCCCCATGGGTTTCTGTCAAGTTTCTCAGGATCCACATAAGAGTGAAAACATATGCTATCTGTCTTTCTCTGTATGGCTTATTTCACTTAGCATCACACTCTCCAGTTCCATCCACGTTGCTACAAAGGGCCAGATTTCATTCTTTCTCATTGCCACGTAGTACTCCATTGTGTATATAAACCACAATTTCTTTATCCATTCATCAGTTGATGGACATTTAGGCTCTTTCCACAATTTGGCTATTGTTGAGAGTGCTGCTATAAACATTGGGGTACAAGTGCCCCTATGCATCAGCACTCCTGTATCCCTTGGATCAATTCCTAGCAGTGCTACTGCTGGGTCATAGGGTAGGTCTATTTTTAATTTTCTGAGGAACCTCCACACTGTTTTCCAGAGTGGCCGCACCAGTTTGCATTCCCACCAACAGTGCAAGAGGGTTCCCGTTTCTCCACATCCTCGCCGGCATCTATAGTCTCCTGATTTGTTCATTTTGGCCACTCTGACTGGCGTGAGGTGATACCTGAGTGTGGTTTTGATTTGTATTTCCCTGATGAGGAGCGATATTGAGCATCTTTTCATGTGCCTGTTGGCCATCTGGATGTCTTCTTTAGAGAAGTGTCTATTCATGTTTTCTGCCCATTTCTTCGCTGGATTATTTGAAACAATTTTTTTAAAATAAAAACATAAACCCATGAAAGGCATCCTTTAGGGGCGCCTGGGTGGCGCAGTCAGTTAAGCGTCCAACTTCAGCCAGGTCACGATCTCGCGGTCCATGAGTTCGAGCCCCGCGTCGGGCTCTGGGCTGATGGCTCGGAGCCTGGAGCCTGCTTCCGATTCTATGTCTCCCTCTCTCTCTGCCCCTCCCCCGTTCATGCTCTGTCTCTCTCTGTCCCAAAAATAAATAAAAAACGTTGAAAAAAAAATTAAAAAAAAAAAAAAAAAGAAAGGCATCCTTTACTTCTGTTACAATGTTTTTGATCTTTGGTGTTATCTTTGATTCTTAGAATTTTCATCTCTATGCTTACATTATCTACCTGTTCTTGTATGTTGTCTACTTTTGCCATTAGGGCCCTCATCATAATCACAGTTGTCATCACTGCCTTAATCATAGTTGTTTTAATTTCCTGATCTGGGGTGCCTGGGTGGCTCAGTTAGTGAAGTGTCCAACTCTTGGTTTCCACTCTGGTCATAATCTCACAGTTCGTGAGTTTTAGCCCTGCATCTGGCTCTGCACTGGCAGCGTGGAGCCTGCTTGGGATTCTCTCTCTCTCCCTCTCTCTCTGCCCCTCCCACACTGTCTCTCTCTCTCTCTCAAAATAAATAAATAGACTTAAAAAAAAAGAAACTGCAGTTGAAAAATTCCTGATCTGTTCATTTCAGGTTGCCTGCCATATCTGAGGCTGCTTCTCATGCTCACTCTGGCTTCAAACTGTTTTTTGGTTTTTTGCCATTTAGTATGCCTTGTAATTTTCTGCTGGAAGCTGGACATGGTGTAATGAATAAAAGGATCTCTGGTAAATAGGCTTTTTGTGGTGTGGTGGTAAGGTGTGGGGGAAGTAGGGGAAGTATTCTATAGAACTATGATTGGGTCTCAGGCTTTGAGTGAACCTATACCCATGAGCTGTGAACTTCCCAAGTGCTTCTGTTTTCTTTCTGTTTAAGTGGTACAGGATGTCTAGAATGGGCTAGAGTTGGGTTTTGCCCTTTCCCTGAGTTGTTTAGACTCTGATAAGACTCCAATAGGTTAGGCTTTGGTAAGATAGTTTATTTTGAGAGCAGGCTTTCTTTTTCTTTTTTCTTTTTTAATTTTTTTTAAAGTTTATTTTTTTATTTTGAGAGAGACAGAGAGAGTGAGCAGGGGAAGGGCAGAGAGAGAGACGGCTCTGTGCCGTCAGCGTGGAGCCCACTGTGGGCCTCGAACTCACAAACTGTGAGATCATGACCTAAGCTGAAACCAAGAGTGGGATGCTCAACTGGCTGAGCCACCCAGGTGCTCTGAGCAGGACTTCTTAAGTACAGAATGTTCTGGTGTGTTTCAAAGTGGTTACCTTTTCCCTCCTCGTGAGGGATTTCCCTCAGATATTCACTGTGAGAACGTTCTAGGGCTTCTGGAGATGAAACAAAAGAGTAGCGGCTCCCCTATGACTGGAATTCCTGGAGTTTTCTTTTTTATTTTTATTTATGTGTGTATTTATTTAAAATATTTGTTTATTTTTGGGAACCCCTGCCGTTTTAAATGCTTAGACTTGTCCACACTTGAGCCTCCAACAATTTGTCAGTTACAGTGCAGGTTTTCCTCCCCTCATACTGGTTCCCATGGAGATTTCTGCCTATGGGTTCCTGCTCCAGTAAGATGTGATTCTTAGTGCTCAGTTGTCAGTCTCTCCAATGTTGGGGCAGTGGTTTGCCCTGTGACCTCACTTCTCTGATGGATCTAAGAAGAGTTGTTGATTTTTCAGTTTTAGTTGATTTTTCAGCGTTTTAGTTGTTAGAATGGAGTGATAACTTCTAAACTGCTTGTGTGCCTGACTGGAAGTCGAATGTATCTCTACCCATTTTAAAATTGGGTAATTTGGTTTTTTTAATTATTGGTTGTAAGATTTATTCATATATTCTAACTGTAAGTCCTAGTTTTGTTTGTTTGTTTGTTTGTTTTTAAGGAGGCTCCACACCCAACGTGGGCTTGAACTCATCATGACCCTGGGATCAAGAGTCACATGCTCTACCAACTGAGCTGGCCAGGTGCCCCAGTCCTAGTTTATTTTTGACTTTGCAGTTCTTTTAGTCCTTTAAGTTTGTTTATTTATTTCCGGGGGGCCATATTTATCAGTCTTTCATGTTACCTCTTTGTGCTCTGTGCCATGTTTGGAAAGACCTTTCCCATTCAAAATATATTCAGCCACATTTTCTTCTCATACTCATGATTTCACTTGTTTTACATTTTAATCTTGGCCAACCTCACTGAGTGAAGATAAAAATTATTCCAATACCAAAAATATCTTTAGGAAAAGTGGGTAGAATTGTTATAATTAGGCAGTAATTTTTCTGTTTTGTGTGTTTGGAACCAGGATGGCTTTGGCAAAATTGTGAAACTAGTGCGTGGCCTCGTCTCCTCCCACAAGATGCCCTTTGGTCCTGTCGCTCAACGCTCTTATGCTGTCATGTAGCTTTTCTTAAAAGCTCTGCGTGATCCTGGGGTGCCTGGGTGGCTCAGTACGTTAAGCATCCAACTTTGGTTCAGGTCGTAATCTCATGGCTCATGGGTTCGAGCCCGACATCTGGCTCTGTGCTGGCAACTCAGAGCCTGGAGCCTGCTTCGGATTCTGTGTCTCCCTCTCTCTCTGCCCCTCCCCCACTCTCACTCTGTCTCTCTCAAAAAAATAAACATTTAAGAAAAAAAAAAAAAAAAAGCTCTGCATGATCCTAAACTTGACCATGCTCTTTAGGAAGTCAAATCTGCGTCAAGTATTCATTCTCACCCATCTCCCTTCATGTTCAAAAGAAGCTAATTTCTGTTGATCACAGCCAGCATATTATTTCTCCAAGAGGTACTTGCCGTTTGCACTCTAGAAATGCAATGACTTAAACTAAAGTAAGGAATCCCTAAAGAGTCCTGGAGGTTGGTTCCCAGGAAGAATTTTTTTGAACGTGAGGGACCTTTCTGGTGACCCTGAAAGTACTCCATATCAAGTGACTACATCTTCTGCAGGATGGTCCTGTCTGGAAGATTTTGCTCCTGATGAAGGACTGATGTTGACGCCCCTCTGGCCGGTGACTAATCTCTCATCCTTCCTTAATGAACTTTGAATGGTTTGTTCCATGGTTTGTTCCTTTCATAAAGACTGCTGATGAACCAGAGGGCTTTTATATTTTTAAAGGTATATATTGTTATTCTTTAAAGTTTATTTTTTTAAGTTTTTTTTAAGTTTATTTATTCATTTTGAGAGAGAGGTGGGGGGAGGGGGGGAGGGGCAGGGAGAGAGAGAGAAGGAGAGAGAGAATCCCAAGCAGGTTCCGCCTTGTCAGCACACAGCCTGACGTGGGGCTCGAACTCACAAATAGTGAGATCATGACCTGAGCTGAAATCAAGAGTCAGAGGCTTAACCGACTGAACCACCCAGGTGCCCCCACTAACTTATTTGATTGATGAAAAATAAAGATCAAGTCATTAGTAAGCAACCTCCGATCTCACTCTATATCTCTGTCCATGCTGACATCACCTGTTTTGATTTCATTTTATAAATCCCCAAATGAAAGTTAAAGGAATAAGGGTTCCTTTTCTACAATCATGGACACAGCAACATGAAAGAGAACGTTGCCTAACATGAGATGCAGATATAGGGTTTATCTACCGCTTGTTTCATTTGTTAGATCTGTTGGTTGACCTACAACTTTTAAGGTCTGAAAACAGTGTTGACAACCTCAGACCATACCACTGGCCTCTTAGAGGCAGGATAAAATTGTATGCAACTAATTTTGAAGAAACCTCAGAAAACTGTTTAGGAACAGATACACTAGGGCTCAATATTCAGAGAGGTGTCTTCCCTTACATTTCAGAAGAATAAGGTTTAGGGGCACACGGATGGCTCAGTCGGTTAAGTGCCTGACTTCAGCTTAGGTCATGATCTAACAGTTCGTGAGTTTGACTCCCGTGTCAGTCTCTGCACTGACAGTATGAAGCCTGCTTGGGATTCTCTCTCTCTCTCTGCCCCTACTCCACTTGTGCGTGCACGTGCTCTCTCTTTCAAAAATCAATAAACTAAAAAAAGAAAAAAAAAAAGAACAAGCCTTAAAATAGTAATAGAGGAGCTTGGGTAGTACAGTTGGTTGTGTCTGACTTGATTTCATCTCAGGTCATGATCCCAGGGTCATAAGATCAAGCCCCATGTCAGTGTGGAGCCTGCTTAAGATTCTCTCTCTTCCTCTGCCCCTCCACCCCACTTGCATGTACATTCTCTCTCTAAAATAAAAAAATCATAAGGGGCACCTGGGTGGCTCAGTCAGTTAAGCGTCTGACTTCGGCTCAGGGCATGCCCTTGCTGTTCATGAGTTTGAGCCCCGCATCGGGTTCTGTGCTGACAGCATGGAGCCTGGAGCCTGCTTCAGATTCTGTGTTTCCCCCTCTCTCTTCCCTTCCCTGCTCACACTCTGTCTCTCTCTCTCTCTCTCTCTCTCTCTCTCTCACAAATAATCAAACATTAAAAAATTTTAAAAAGAAAAGGGGGCACTTGGGTGGCTCAGTTGGTTAAGCATCCAACTCTTGATCTCTGCTCAGGTCACAGTCTCACGGTTTGTGAGTTCAGGTACCACCTTGGGCTCTGTGCAATGATGGCACAGAGCCTGCCTAGGATTCTCCCTCTCTCCCTCTCTCTCTGCCTCTTTCCCCCTCGCACTCTCTTTCCCTCTCTCAAAATAAATAAATAAATAAACTTTAAAAAAATCATAGGTCTTGCTTTGGATTTTGATTTACTCTTGTATTTCCAATAGTTCAAATGATATTTTGATTATCTAAGGCTTAAATAGTAAAAATGCTTCATTTTCATAACTTTTTATTTTCTTTTTTATTTAAAAAATATAGAATGCTTCATGAATTTGCATGTCATCCTTGCACCGGGGCCATGTTAATCTTCTCTGCATCATTCCAGTTTTAGTCTATGTGCTGCCAAAGTGAGCACCATAACTCTTTATTTTATTTTATTTTATTTTATTTTATTTTATTTTATTTTATTGTTTTAAACTGAAGGTCTTTTCTTAAATAATTTTTTTAATGTTTATTTATTTTTGAGGTGGGGGGGGAGGGACAGAGAGAAAAGGAGACACAGAATCCGAAGCAGACTACGGGCTCTGAGCCATCAGCACAGAGCCCAATGCAGGGCTGGAACTCACGAACCACGAGGTCATGACTTGAGCCGAAGTCGGATGCTTAACCAACTGAGCCACCCAGGCACCCCATAACTCTTTATTTTAAATGGCATTTGATTATCACCCTGTCTTCTTGGATTGGCCATAGCATTGCTCTGTTTTGCAGTATAGTGATCAAAGAAAATGTGCTACCTTATCTTATTTCTTGAAATTTAAATTTAAATTCTTTCTATTCATAGCCAGATGGCATTATTAAACTGAATCTCATATGAATTTATTGTGAATAATGTAAAATATCTTCGAGACTTTTAGATACTATGTGTGGTATATACGTTGCAGCTGAGGTAAAAAAAAATATGTTCCAACACCTTTATTAAATTGTGTCTCACAAGTACAAGATATTTTGTTTTAGTGAATTATGGATATTTCTTTCTTAATTGTAATTATCTTCTTAGTCATATTAGTTTATCAAACCAGTTTCCTAGTAACTATTAAAATAAAAGTTTATAATCCTTTCTTTCTTTCCATCCCCACATTTTATATTTTGATTACAGTAGCCATGGATCCTTGGTGCTAGGATTCAAATGAGAAGTCATTTGGACATAGGAACAAATAAGTAAAATGTCTTTCCTTATATGAGTAAATAAGGCTGTAGTTGATTGACCAAATGTGATTATAAACATTTTTATCATAGCTTTTGTCATATCTAGAGGTGTAACTCCTATTTCAGGGCTATAACCATGAAAGCTGTACGAGCCTTTAGAGAGGTTTTTTTTTTTTTAAATCTTGTAATTCAATTCTAAAATGTGAGCCTAATGAAGGACAATTTGCAAAGTAAGGCATGGACAATTTAGGAGACATTCTTCCTGTATTGGCAATGCCCTAGTAAATAGCCTGAAATTGTAGCGCTCAATGTGAAGGGGACACTTTAGATATTTATGCTGAAGTGGCAAAGGACCTCTTGTTAAAAATTTAAAACAGCAAGAGTGACCTGTAGTGATGTCAATCATTATTTGTCATTGTGATGTTCTGAACTTATTCCAAATATAGCCATCTGTCCTCCAGTGCTGGCTGAGGCTCCTCATTTAGATTCTGTTGGACAAGGGATTACGAGTGAAGAGAGGAGGCAGGTGTGGTTGCCTTGGCTGTGCTGATTACCTCATTTCTGGATTCCTGAAATAGCTTTCTTTTTTTTTTTTTTAATTTTTGTTTTCAATGTTTATTTATTTTTGAGAGAGAGAGAGAGACAGAGCGCGAGCAGGGGAGGGGCAGAGTGAGAGGGAGACACAGAATCCGAAGCAGGCTCCAGGCTCCAAGCTGTCAGCATAGAGCCTGACACGGGCTTGAACTCTGAATCAGTGAGATCATGACCTGAACCAAAGTCAGACACCTAACTGACTGAGCCAGCCAGGCTCCCCTGAAATAGCTTTCTTTTTCTTTTTCTTTTTCTTTTTCTTTTTCTTTTATTTAAAAAAACTTTTTTTAATGTTTATTTATTTTTGAGAGAGAGACAGAGGGCGAGTTGGGGGGGTGGGGCAGAGAGAGAGAGGGAGACACAGAATCCAAAACAGGCTCCAGCTGCCAGCACAGAGGAGTCCATGATTTTTGTGTGTGAAAAATTCTTGTTCCCAGTAACCAAACCCTTCCCTGGTAGAGGAATTTCAAGGGCAGCTCAAATGGAAGAGTCCAGGAATAAATAACAAGTTCTGGGGTGTGGCTGAGCCAGAGAGATCAGAGCAAGCATCTGGAACACCTTAATGAGGAGAGCAGACATTGTCTGCAGATAGATTTTATGGGCAAGATTAGGGTAGAGGCGGTTGGGGAATATAATGAGTTCAGGTTTTAATATGTCGAATGTGAGGTGCCTGTTTGAAGTACCCATCAAGCAGCTGGGCTGTCTTGCTTTGGTGGATATATCCAGCTGCTTGGTGGGTGTTTCCAAGATGAGTGTGCAGGGAGAGGTCCGGCTGGAGATATGAATTTGGAAGTCATCAGCACATAGCGATACTTGAAATCCAGGGAATGATGATAGCCTCTCGGGAGGGTCAGACGAGGGTGTAGGGCAAGAGGAGAAAGAGGCTGAGGAAAGTATTCTTGGGAACACCAACTCTTGAGGACTGGATAGAGGCTGAGAGGAAAGAGGCCAGCCAAAGAATGAGGAGAAGTGACAAATAATGGTGGCATGATAACTGAACCAAGAATTTCAGTAAGGCTGGAGGGGTCAACAAGACCAAATGTTGCAGAGAAACCAAGGTAGATAGGGCCAGAATTAGTCTATTGGATATGGTCAAATGGATATGGTCGTTGGTGACCTCAGCAAAGGTGTTTTCGGTGCAGTGATGAGATGCATTCATGTGGTCCTGAGGGGAGAAAGTAGAGATAGTAACTCTGGATTATTCATTTAAGATATGTTGCTGAGAAAGAAAGAGAAAAGGAAGTAGCCAGAAGCCTGTGTGAAGTAAGGGAAGGATGTTTTAAGGAAAGTCCTAGGCAGGTATAAAGGTAGAGGGGAAGGGATCAGGACAGTGGGAGAAGTTGAAGGTAAAAGGTTCTGGAGGTTGGAGGGATCAAGATTGAGAGCACAGGTGGGGGTGGGGAGGGTGGGGGAGGTGAAAGAAAGAGTGAATTGCACTTATAGGAAAGTGCAGAGTAAAAAGAAATTGAGGGAATTCATATGTTCTGTCAGCCACCTCTTACTCACCGGTTCTCTGAGGGGGCTCTGATGGACTTACACCAGTGCAATCTGCCAGTTTCTCACCACGAGCCCTGGGGCCTTCCTGTGGGTGTTGAGATTCCATGCACAGTGGAGAGGAGTTAACCCAGCCCAGTGGTGCAAAGCTTTGGTCAATAAAAGATGAGAGCTAGCTGTTAAATTCTCTTTCCATCCTTCATGTTGACTAATCAGAGATGCAAGTCTTGTATTCACGATCTCCCAAAAAATGGCCCCATGAGCTCAAGCGTGATACCAGTGCACCTTCATATGGACTCTCTCTTTCCTTCGTTTTCCCCTTTCCCTCCCTGTTGCTTTTCTGGGATTGCATTCTCTAATAATGCATTAGGTTGAACCGGATGGTTTCTGTATGTCAAAACAGTTGAATCTCAGCACTTTCATATGGTTCAACCCAAGAGCACATCAACCATTGCTCTGCTTTCTGGAGAACTCCAGCTAAGAAACACTTAATGGGCTTAGTGAAGTAGGTATAGTCACCTACTGAATGTGAGCTTGTATTAATAGCTATCATTTATTGCGCACCTGCTGCTGGTGGTGTTGTTTTACATATGTAATCTTAACATATAAAGTAGGAATTATTTTTGTTTTACTCATGAAAAAGACTGATGTGAAAGGAAGTTAGGTCACCTGCTCGAGACCATACATCTAGTAAGTGGACCCAGATTTCAGACCCAACTTTGTTTTTTAAGCCTGAGATCTCTTTATAGGACTACGTTGTCTTGCCTAAGGTAAATGTGATAGGGGAGTTAAACAGAAGCCATTGAGAGAGATAGCCTAGAGGTAGTGAGGGCCCAGATACGATTTAAAATCATGATTTTATGGGACTCAGGTTCATACAGTGGTACAGTATTCACCCACTGTGTTCGGCCACTTGGCTACAGGATCAGGGAAATCTGGCGATTCATTTGATTCAGGAGTGGGGTATGGTGTCGACAAAGAACAGCAGAAAGAAGGGAGCACGAGGAGACTGAGGATGCAGCCGGAAAGAATAGTGATTGACCATGGTGTATCCAGACTGGGGAGGGGGCAAGTGAGGCCAGACGGAGGCCAACTAACTGGGAGGAAAGGCAGGGGGTCTCAGGTCAAAGAACAGATTTACTGGGGAGTAAGGACTTGGAAAGTCTGTAGGATAGGAGTTGCGGTCAGCCTGGGGTATTGGTTTGAGGATATCAAAAGTGTAATAGTTCCCAAAGGAGTAGGTTGTTGAAACGGAGTGGAGGTGAAAGTCACTGGAATTAACGAAGTCAAGGCACTGTGAGGGCCATGGTGTTACACTGATGATCCTTGTGGATTTAGAAACCATCCAGGATGATGTTGGGACTAGAGATGGCCTGTGAACCAGATGCCAGGATCCTTAATAAACATGGCTGAACTGAGAACTGAGTACATGACAAGAACCAGGGAGAGGTTAAGATGGGGTATATAGTTAGTGTGATTTTCTTTCTTTCTTTCTTTCTTTCTTTCTTTCTTTCTTTCTTTCTTTCTTTCATATTTATTTATTTTGAGAGAGGGAGAAAAAGAGTGAGCAGAGGAGGGGCAGAGAATGGGAGAGAGAGAATCCCAAGAAGACTCTGTGCTGTCAGCACAGAGCCCTAGGTGGGGCTTATCCCTGGAGCTGTGAGATCATGGCCTGAGCTGAAATCAAAAGTCGGACTCTTAACTCGCTGAGCCATCCAGGCACCCCTAGTTAGTGTGATTTCCAAGTAGGAAGGGGTTTGCTTTGTTTTGCAGCAGCTGGAAAGATTAATAGTTTAGACTACAGGTCCGCAACCTTCCCTTGGGTCAAATCTGGTCTTGCGGCCCATTTTTGTAAAGAAAGTTTTATTGGAACCCAGCCATGCCCATTTGTTTGCCTATTGTCTATGGCTGCTTTCAAGCTACGACAGTAGAGTCAGGTAGTTGGGTCAGAGCCAGTATGTCCCACAACTCCTAAAATACTTACTGTCGGGTGCGTCAAGTAAACATTTGTCAACTCCTGGTTTAGAAAATGCAGTGTGTGTGAGGGCAGGTGGGGGGAGTAGGGAGAATGGTCACAGCTCTCCCTAACCCTCATTCTGGCCCGGTATACAAACTCTAGAAAAAAGAGTTGCCTCAGGATGACCGTACGGGACACGGTGTCGTAGAACAGAGAGCCTGCCTTCAACTAGCAACAGGAAGTGGAGTGATTATTCGAGGGAGAAGTGGCGGGCATGGGAGCAGACTTTGTTGCTCGTGGAATAAGAGGCCCAGACCGGGCAGTGGAAATGGGAGAGAGAAAAGTGGCAAGAAATGGATAAAGAGGGAGGAAGCGCGGAACGGCCTCGAGAAAATTGTTGGGTTGTTGACGCCCAGCCAGAATTTGCAATTTGGGTGGTGCCCAAGGATCATAGGCATAAAAAGGCCGGAAGGAATTTAGCCAGGGTTCTCATTTGGGTCAGGTTGAGCGACTTCCAGCTCGCCTCTAGCTTATTCCAAAGGCAAGATGCCCATGGCGGGGTGGTTTCCAGGGCAGCCCTAGACGTCTCTCATTTCCTTGTTTTGGCAGTCTAAGAAAAATGTCACTGGTAATTTTCAAATATAGAATATGATCCTGTTTCCCCCGTATTGAAATATTCATGGGGTTTACTTTCTGTCAATGGAGTTCCAAAGATGATAAATGTACTTTTTTTTTTTTTTTTTTTTTTTTTTTGTCACCTAGCTAGAGAATGTGCATGCTGGTAGTTCCCTTTCAAAGCTAGTACATTATTTGAAAAATATATCTGGAAGGCATCCCTGGGTCAGAGTCAGCTTCTTTCTTTTCTATTTGGAATAATATTCAGAACCATAAATTCCATCAGGCCAGGGACCATGTTTGGCTTTTTCATTGTGGTATGCCCGGAGCCTAGGAGTTGTTAAAAGCTCAATAAATTTTTGTTGCATGAATGAATAAGAAACGGTTTTTCTCTTAATGGATTGTGACTTTGGTAATAACGTTGAAAGCACTGGAAAGTGCCATTTCAGATTTTCCATGAAAACCAGTGCTTGCTGCCCACTTCATGTGTTTGCAATGAGGTCGCTCTGGAAAGACATGCAAGAAACCAATGAATGTTGCAGGTGTGGGACATAGAAGTGGGGAGGGGAATGTGACAACTTGGAGAGGGGTGGGAGATGTAAATGTATTAAATACAGAAACGGGGCGCCTGGGTGGTTCTGTCGGTCGAGCGTCTGACTCCTGATTTCCACTCGGGTCACGATCCCAGGATCGTGGTATCGAGCCCCATGTCGGCTGGCCCCATGCCCAGCGTGGAGCCAGCTTAAGATTCTCTCTCTCTTTCCCTTTGCCCCTCTCTCACTCGCACGTGCTCTCTCTCGCTCTCTCTCTCACTCTCGAATTAAAAAAAAATACTGAAACATTAGCAACTAATTTTGAAGTTGCCAGAGAAGTTCACAGGCACTCGAGGAAAGCATCTCTCTCACCTGGTAAATGACAGGGCCTATACCTTGCAGGTTGCCACAGGCCCCACCATTTCCTAATGTCTGCCTCATATAGAGGCCTCACCTAAAGGGGACAGTCACTCTTAGCTCCAGTCAGTTGTTGCCACACCTGAATGTGGGCCCAAGGTGGCCAGATTCCCTCATTTTCCGAGAGGACTGGAAAAGCCAGACTTTTATGTAAAATCTTCCAGATTTGAAAAGTTGGCAAGGAATTCACTTTTTCTGGAAAGTGAAAACTGCAGTCTGTACACAACCTCTGATCCAGAGGAATCCAGAATCTGTGCCTCCTCAAGAAATCTTCTGGAAACTTTTTCTTTTCTTTTTTTCTTTTAAGATTTTATTTTTAAGTCATCTCGACACCCAGTGTGGGTCTTGAACTCACAATGCCAAGATCAAGAGTCACATGCCCCACTGACTGAGGCAGCCAGGTGCTCCCTGGAAACTTTTTCTTCACTGAGTGGTAGAGTTTGTGGCACTCTAAGAACCTCTAGGGCCACTATTTTTTGTGCTGTTTGAAACCAGAGATGCCAAGGGACAATAACAAATGCTGGAGAGAGGATCTCATGTGTAGTTGCTCAAGGCATGCACTGCACAAGTGCTCCCGACCAGATAAGAGAGAGGAAGGTTGAAATATAATCCACTGATGGAGACCTTCCTGATGGATGGATCAAGCTGGTAATATCAGAGCCCCTAAAATTCAACATCACTGAAAGAGATAACCAGATGTGATGTGCTACCTGATGAAGCCACAGGAAATACCCAGCACTCTCAAAGAGTTATTCTTGCAAAAACCAAACCAAACCACTAAAACCGAATCTGATTGATCCTCTAGATCAGGGAACATCAGACTGTGGTCTCCCAGTGATTTCCAGCCCTTGACCTGAATTTGTAAACAAAGTTTCATTGAGACCCAACCACACCCATTTGTTCACCTATTGTCAATGGCTGCTTTATTTATTTATTTATTTATTTATTTATTTATTTATTTTTGGTTTTATTTATTTATTTATTTTTTGAGGGAGAGAGAAAGAGGGAGGGGCAGAGAGAGAGGGAGACAGAGGATCTGAAGCGGGCTCTGTGCTGACAGCAGAGAGCCTGATGAAGGGCTCCAACTTACCAACGGTGAGGTCGCGACCTGAGCGGAAGTCATACTCTTAAAGGACTGAGTCCCCCAGACACCCCTATCAATGGCAGGGTTAAAACCATATGAACTGCGAAGCTTTGAATATTTATTATCTGGATCTTTAGAGAAAAATTTCACCAACTCCTGGGCCAAATCTAGGTGCCCGTTCACAGGAAATAGGGAGGACAGAGAAGCATGCTAAACCAACACCATGGGGGATGTGGTCAGTGCAACCCAAAGTGTGGAATGGCCGCCAGGACAATGGGTCCAGTTCCCTCCATCAATAAGTGGCAAGAAAGCAAAAAGAAGGAGACAGAACTGTTATAGATTCCAAAACTTACAAGATGTATCTGCCAGGCAGGGAAATGGGGTGGATATTTGATGAGATTAAAGAATTAGTCATTTTTGGTAGATGTGAAAATGGCATTGTGCTAAATGCAATGGTTTTTGGGGTTGGATCTTGGAGTAGCAAATAGGATATTAATGGAAAAACTGATGAAATCCATATAAAATCTGTGGTTTAATTAATAGTAATGTACCATAGCACTGAATCACACTAATGTAAGATGGTAACATTAGTGGAAACTGGGTGAGGGGCATACAGGAACTCCCTATTATCTTTGCAACTTTTTTCTGTAAATCTAAAATTATTCCAAAATAAGGAGTTTATTTTAAAACAAAAAACTAGTGCTTACTCAAATCGAAAACAAACACCAAGCTTATAGATTTTACCAAATTAAAAAAGTAGCACAGAAGACCAACTTTTTCTTAGAAATAAATGCTTTAGGGGTGCCTGGGTGGCTCAGTTGGTTGAGTGTCCAACTCTTGATTTTGGCTTAGGTCATGATCCCAGGGTTGTGGGATTGAGCCCCACATCGGGCTCCTCAGTGATCATGGAGCCTGCTTAAGATTCTCTCTCTCTCCCTTGGCCCCTCTCCCCTTCTCTTGCACTCTATCTCTCTCTAAAAATAAAAGAAAGAAAGAAAGAAAGAAAGAAAGAAAGAAAGAAAGAAAGAAAGAAAGAAAGAAAGAAAGAAATGCTTTAGGAAAAATTCTGATTTGAATCGAATTAACACTGGTGGAGTTTTAGAAATGTGTAATTTTCTTTCTTTACTTTTTTTTTAATTTTTAAAAAATGTTTATTTTGGGGGGGAGAGAGAGACAGAGCACGAGCAGGGGAGGTGCAGAGAGAGAGGGAGACACAGAATCCAAAGCAGGCTCCATCCAGGCCGTCAGCACAGAGCCCGACGCGGGGCTCGAACTCACAGACCATGAGATCATGACCTGAGCCAAAGTTGGACGCTGAACCCACTGAGTCACCCAGGCGCCATCCCCCCTTTTATAAAGTAGGCTCCATGCACATCGTGGAGCTTGAACTCACGACCCTGAGATTAAGAGTTGCACACTCTACCAACTGATCCAGCCAGGCACCCCAGAAATGTGTAATTATCAACAGGGTTTTATTTATTTATGTACATTTATTATTTTTTAATTTTTTATTTAGAGTTTAGCTCATTAACATGCAGTGCAATATGGGTTTCAGGAGTAGAATTCAGTGATTCATCACTTATATACAACACCCAGTGCTCATCACAGGTGCCCTCCTTAGTACCCATCACTCATCTAGCCCATCCCCCACCCTCAACATGGTTTTATTTTATTTTATTTTATTTTATTTTATTTTATTTTTTGTAAGTTATGAAGTTTTCTTTTCTTTTTTTTAAAATATAATTTATTGTCAAGTTGGCTAACATGCAGTGTATATAGTATGGTCTTGGTTTTAGGGGTAGATTCCCATGATTCATCACTTACATACAACACCCAGTGCTATTCCCAACAAGTGCCCTCCTCAATGCCCATCACCCATTTTAGCATGGTTTTAAATGAATGATGTTTGAGGGGTCTGAGATGGGGAGTAGGACAAGGTACAAGATAAATGGTGAAGGGACACAAAAGCTAGCCTCTCAGTGTCTTTGGACTGCTATTATAGAAATACCAAAGACTGGGTGACTCAACCAACAAACATTTATTTCTCAGAGTTCTGGAGGCAGAAAAGTCTAAGATCAAGGTGCAAGCAGATTCAGTGTCTGGTGAGAGCCGGCTTCCTAGTTCGCAGAAGGCCAACTTCCGGCTGTGTCCTCACATGGAGGTGTAGGGGCGAGGGTGCTCTCGGGCATTTTATAGGGGCACTAATCCCTTTCGTGAGGGCTCCACCCTAAGCATCTTCCAAAGGCCCACCTCCTAATACCATCATATAGTAGATTAGGCTTCAACATATGAATTTTGGAGGGACACAAACATTCAGTCTATAGCACTCTGCGACAATACTTTATACTCAAAATCACAAACCGAGTCCTTGGCAGAGTAGAGAAAGAACATGGGAGGTAAGGCCAAAGAATTCTAAATCTGTGATGACCGTTGGAGGAATAGAAAACGAACCACGGGTCTTGTCCTACCTTTGCCAATTTCGGCAAAGACTGTGGACAAGACCATGTCTTCAAGTTGTTTATTTTGAGAGAGATTGTATCAAATTTGAGCTATAGAGAGGGGCAGTTTGGCATAGTGGTTTCGAGTCTGGGCTAGTGAGCTTCAAGTTCTTGGCTTTTAATAGCACTTATTAACCATATGGCCTTGACCAATTTACGTGACTTCTCTGGCCTTTAGTTTCTTCATCCATAAAATAGAGTTAATAATAGTGCCTACCTTATAGGGTTGTGTGATTAAATGAGTATATATATATATATATATATATATATATATATATGGCACATAACCTGGTACACAATAAGTACTCAGTAATCATTAACTATCATTATTATTAATATCATTATTATTTGGTATCAAGTAAAAAAGGCTCCAGTGTTTTACTGATTTAGGTGTAGCTTCTTACCTAGTATTCACTCCAATGACCAAGTGAAAGGTTTTGTTTAACCTTAACTCAATCTCAGCCATTTTGGCACTTTGAGCATATTGTGGAAGAGGATTTACTGTTTGTTGGAAGATGTAGTGTGCATTTTTTGATTCCTTTCCCCTATGACTTTCTAGGAGAATTCTAAAAATCTTGTAGGCAGAGTGAGAGAGAGGACAGAAAATTGGGCTCAGAGAGCTTAGTGGCGTTTTCTTTGGTGTACTTCAAAACATTACCGTAAGGTGGAGCTCTTCCCTTACTCTGGAATCACAGGAGCTTTCAAATTCAACTTTTTAAGACTTGAGTCCAGGGAAGGATAATAATGATAGCCACTTAAGTTGATTATGGTCTTGCTACACTAAAAGTAGTCGTGTTATTTAAAAGAATGAAGTTGTAAAAGTTTGAACTTGAAATATTTTGTGATAGACAAATACTTGCTTCTAGGAAAATCAAAACATCTATTTGAAGATTTTAGGTTCAAATCAGAAACATGAGAAATTCTTTTAAAAAATCGGGCAATCTAAAATGAATTGTATAACATAAATCACTTTACATGTGACTATCTCATGTGTTTGTGTGTTTGTGTATATGAATGTGTATGCATACACCTCAGTCTCCCGAAGACTGTTAAAGGGTCTCAAATTGGGCACCTGGGTGGCTCAGTCGTTAAGCGTCTGACTTCGGCTCAGGTCATGATCTCATGGTTGGTGAGTTCAAGTCTTACACTGGGTGAACTCGAGCCCCGCTTCTTTCTCTCTCTCTGTCCCTCATTCACTTGTGCCCTCTCTGTTTCTCTCTCTCTCTCTCTCTCTCTCTCTCTCTCTCTCTCTCAAAAAAAAAAAAAAGGGTCTCAACTGATGTTGAATGTGTTTGCTTTTGGGAGGATTGAGGTAATTCAGGTCAGTTGTCTGCAGTCATGGGCTTACATAGTGCAGGTGTCCACCCCAGGTGTGCAACATGATTTTAGACCTTAAATGTTGGTCTCAGCATAGCCTCACCTATATAGCTTGTGGCAAGCACACAATGAGAGAGAGCTTTCCAAATATTCTCACTCGGTCCATGACCAAAGTTCTGGATCCTTTCATTTTGTATCTAAAGGACCAAATCTAATGGGGGGGGGGAGCTGGGGGGTGGGGGGCGGGAGTATCAGAGACTGGTACAACTTGGATGGGTGGGGTTCCTCGGGGCTTGATCAGGAAATCCTCAGCTGAGTCAGAACAGAGCATCATCATCATCTGGGTGGGCAGATCATGGATAATTTGTTTCCTTTTTATACGTTCTCTATTGGCTGATCTTTTTCAAAAAACTTTTTACAATGAGTATATGGTATTTTTATAATCAAAACAAAAGAACCCAATTTCAATTTTGGAAGAACCAACAAACAAGCCAAGTCAAAACCTGGATGAGGCCATCCAAACCTCTGGTCTCGGAGGTGAGCCTAAAGTATCACCAAAACTGAAGGGGGCTAAATACGAATGTTGACATTGGGGTGTGGAGCCAAGAGTCCAGGTTCTGGGCGTTGTGAGCAAACATCAATTGATTTGAGAACAACAGGGATGGTGGTGGTGGGTAGTCCTGACTAAGCGCTTAGAGGGGCGGGAACCCGGCCCTTCAAGGTGAGTAAGGCCACGTCTTCTTGGGTCAGCCGTGTGCCCGACAGGTTCTGTGGTGTGCTTGAGGCAGAAGGCAAGCTCCCTGACTCTTGGTCCATACCCCTGAGTTGTGGGTGGGAGGCAAGTACTCAAGTTCCTGGCCCGGAGTTGTCGGGGTGGGTCAGAACTGGGGAGTGGCAGGCCCCTCCCTTCTTCGGGAACACTAGGCCGCTCCCAGCAGGTGAACTCCAGGGTTATAGGTTTATCGGCAGCGTTCCTGCGTTCTCCATATTCTGGAATGCTGCGTAGTACTCCCGAGGGGATCTCTGGTTGATGAGGAATCGCTTTGGTTAAAGGAGGACCTGAGAATATTCATCTGTTCCTGTCCCCTCCTCCCCATCCCAGGCCAGTGGTGAGTCCTGGTGCCTCTGAATAGCTATGGTTGTAGGAGAAAAACCCCAGTGGGGGGAGCCACTGGGTGTGGAGAAGCAGAGTCATGCAGGCACACACCTAGTCATTCTAGCAACTTTGCTGAGGCTTTCGTTTTTTCTGCCTTAAGTAAAACTACTCGGTCCCGTTACTGCATTTTTCCTCACAGTGCTTTAGTCCCAGGAGTGAGAAGAATTGGGCCTCTTCCATATTCCCCAGGTGCCTGATGGAAAGCACTGGAAAGCTGCCTAACCTGTGGAGTTTCCCTTTCATGTGTGTGTGTGTGTGTGTGTGTGTGTGTGTGTGTGAGAGAGAGAGAGAGAGAGAGACAGAGACAGAGAGACAGAGAGATACAGAGACAGAGACAGAGATAGAGACAGAGACAAAGGAGCCAGCAGAATTGGTATTGGACCAAAAACCCAAGTTCACAAAATTATTCTAAATGGGGCACTATGATTTATGGGATTAGAGGCAGCTATCAAAGCTGGAGCAGAAATCTAGGAGTTTAAAGTTAAGGAAACAAGAAATTGGTGCAAAAACAATCTAGAGGACAGATACCAACAACTAATACTTTTAAAATCCATCTTCGGTGGTAAGCAGGCTTTGCTCAGCATAAACTTTTTTGTTTTGTTTTGTTTTACTTATTTGAATCTTTAGGGTTGGGTTGTGTTAGCCAATTATTTCGCTTGTTTGTTTCCCTGACCCTGCTAACATTTGATAAGAAATAAAGCCTCATCAGATAAAAGAGTTGACAATGATCGTAGGTCCATCATTTGGCCTTTCTTACCCTTGGAAAGTGCCTCTGTATATCCCGTCAGAAAAGAAAGATGCTAGGGCTCTAGCTTATTTTTCTGTTTAGATGAGAAATGTCACGTCTTTGTGTAATTGGCTTTATTTTGAAACACAGATTTTTTTTTTCAGGCCAAGTTTGTTTCTCTGACCCAGTTTTTCCCTCTATTTTGTCACTTGGCTTATTTAAAATATGAAACTGGGAACAAGGCACTTGGGGCCTCATGATGACTGTGTCAGTGATTTGGTATGTGATCTTGGCCAGTGTGCTTAACAGATGAGACACAGAAAGGTTAAATGGGGTTTGAAGGACTGTAAATACGGACCTGCCTCATTAAGATATTGTTTAGGTCCAGCACGTCTTTTTTACCCCAAAACAAAGCAAAAAGCAAAACTCAAAACCACCCCCCCGCTTTTGTACTCCCTGTCCCTTTCTTGCTTTATATTTCCCTCTGTTCCCATATCTGCTGATTGAGTCCAGAGTAGGGAAGGTTTCTCTGCAAGATGTCTCATCCCTCTTGCTCTGGGTTCTGGAACAGTCCGGCAGCATTTTTGGATACATTGGGGTGCTTGGTCTTTGCAAATGGGGAGTTCTGTTTGGGAACACATAAAAATTTGTTTTCGGTCTTCTTACTTGGGCCATGTAGATCTATACTGGGTATGACGAGGGGTCTAAGCCTAATCTCAGGCCTGTTTAGGGTTAATAGAAGGGAAGGCTCGGGAAAAATATGCTTGTTGCTAGAAAGCCCAGAGGAGGACTTGGTGGTTGAAGCCATCTGAGACCATAAGCATCAGTTTGTCCTGACCTTGTTAATAAAGTGAATATGACATTTTTGTCTCCTGTGTAACTCCTGTGCCTATCGTGGATATTAGATCAAAAACGACCAGAAGCAGTAATGTATTTGAATCCTTCGGAAATACAATTGGAAGGCATAATCCTAATAAAACATGGTGACTGTATTATAAGTGCGTTTGGAGGTCTGGTGGTGTAGATTGTGATTCTGGCTACTGCAGCCCATAATAGCCAGGACGCCAAACGGCTCTTTTCTGGTCATGATCTACATGCGTAGCTATGATCAAATCTGTTAGCGGGACTAGAGCTGAGGCGTCTTCTGAGTTGCTTCAAATGGGAAGACTATTTTAAAACTCTTTAAAATGCATAAATCCCCTCTGGGCCATATTGGGATTGAGTTTAGTTGCAGAGAAAAACTCTTCTTCCAATCACCGAGGCTAGAAAACTTGTCAGCCATGACAGCTCCTCCTTCCCCTCTCGATCTTCCAGAGTTTCCCTTCTTTGTAGACACTGCCGGTTACCTCCCGTTGTCCATTTTTCTTTTTCTTTGTTTTGTCTTGTTCTAAATAAGAGGAGCTGAATTTTTAGTGGGGTACATTGTCACTTAACCGGAAGGCACTATTTCTCTGTTTTCCTTGCAAGTGTCTACGTGACTAGGTCCCGGTTAATTAGATAAAGGTGGGTGTGCTATGTGATACTTTCAAGAAGTCTCCCTAAAAAGGTAGAGATCACACGTTTCTTCTCTTCTTTCTCCAGCACACTGTCTGGAACAAGGATGTGATGGCTGGTATTCCAGCATTCATCTTGGACAATGAAGACTCACACCCTAAAAATGGCAGGGATACAGCTAGGAGTTTAGATCCTTGCAAATTTCATGGTGCTGTCATAGTAGCCCTGGGCCTCCTACCTCTGAAATTCTTAGTTAAGCCACCCTTGTTTTGTGGTGGCACCCACAGAAGAAATGCTTTTGGGAGGAAAGGTACTGGGTTTGATTTTCAGCCTGTGAGTGTATAGCATCGGCAGGTCACTCAAAGAGAAAGGTAGAAGAGTCAAAGGTATGGACTGATGGTAGGGCTGAATTCAACTGGAATTTTCTCTGCTTCTGCTCTCCTGCCGTCCAGCATTGTCATTAAAGTGCAGAACAAATAGAGCTAGTTCCACAGAGCTACTTCAGGAAGTGTTGGCCTGCGGTAGGAGGCCATTAAGCTGCTAACTGGTTTTCCCACTGCAGTCCTTGCCTTGCCCAAGTATTTGATGTATTGTTCCTAGGGTAACTTCTCCTCCTCCTCCGCCTCTGCCTCCTCCTCCTTCTCCTTCTTCTTCTTCTGTTTTTTTGTTTTGTTTTGTTTTGTTTTTTAGTTTATTTATTTTGAGAGAGAGAGTGAGCACGAGTGGGGGAGGGGCAGAGAGAGAGGGAGAGAGAGAATCCCAAGCAGGCTCCGCACTGTCAGCACAGAGCCCGACATGATGCTCGATCTCACTGACTGCATGATCACCACCTGAGCTGAAATCAAAAGTCCGCTGCTCAATGGACCAAGCCACCCAGGCACCCTTCCCCACAGGGTAACTTCTGGAAACCATTTTGACCCTCGCCTACTGACTGGAGTCTGATTTTCTTTTTTCTTTTTCTTTTTAGCATTTTATTTTAGTTTTTGAGAGACAGAGAATGAGCAGGGGAGGGGAAAGAGAGAGAGACACACAAAATCCAAAGCAGGCTCCAGGCTCTGAGCTGTCAGCACAGAGCCTGACGTGGGGCTCAAACTCATGAACCGCGAGAGCATGACCCAAGCCGAAGTTGGGCCCTCAACCGACTGAGCCACCCAGGCACCCCGAGTCTGATTTTCTTATGCCGCCACTCAAGGCCGCAGTCTGGTCTGAATCCACTTTTCCAAATGTTTTTTTGTTGTGTCTTCTCACGCACCCCATGCTTTAGTCAGACTGATATATTCTCTCTGCTGTAATCATGCCACACAATTCTTTTCCTTGGGATCATGTCTAGCTCATGGAATCTTGGTGCAGAGGAGAAAGAGGTGGCCCTTCCTCAACACATTTCTATCTGTCAGAAAACCGTTGTCGTGTACCGATTGTGAGAAAATGGCATTTGCTTGCTGTCTACTAGAAAATTGTGATAAACATACACGTCACTCTTCTTCAAAGGAACAAACTAGTTATTAAACTATAAGAATGTTCAAATAACCGAGATGTCAACGATGTGAACAGTGAGTGCCCCCCGTAGGTGCGGTGGTCTTTTTGTGGCACACAAACCGAGGAACCGTGAGTGGGGCTTTCTCCACTGTATATCCGAGGACTACTCAAATGCCATTTTCACACAGCTTGTCCTGATTCTTCAAGGAAATGGAAGCAAATCATCTCTCACCCTGAAAACCCAGTAAATTTTATCTGGGCTTCTCTCAGGGTGTTTATCACGTTCTAATGGTATTCGGTTCCTTTACGTCCATGTCTTATCACTCTCCTAGACGTAATGCTCTTTGAGGACAGGATGCACTTATGCTTTGCTTTTGTAGTTTCATAACAATTGGAGGAGTACCTTATTCTTAGGGTTACCGTATGTCTCAGTTTGCCTGGGACACTATGGATTTATGCCTGTTGCTCTGATGTAAGTATTAACAGTGCCCCCTTTCACACTCAAAATGTCCCAGTTAGAACGATAAATTATACAGTCACCCACGTGGCATACATTCAGTAAATTGATGGATGAATGCATGAATGAGTGATAGAGGTTAGGTAGCCACCCACACAGAGGTCATTGAACCCGTGGAATTGGTAAATTGCTCAAAAGAGAGAGAGCAGACGAGGGTCAAGGACAGGACCTATCGCAAGTGCTTACATTTAAGGGATAAGATGGAGGAAAAAGTCAACACAGGAGACAAACCCACAGTAGTGGTTTCATGGAAGCCAGGGAGATGGTTTTAAGAGGGATGAAGTGGTCAACATTGGTAAAAGCTGCAGCTAGGTCAAGTGGGGTGAATTCTAAGAAAAAGCCATAGAATCTGCCAACTATTAGGTCATTGCTGACTTTCAAGACAGCAGCTTCAATAGAGTATAACAGAGTGTGGGGTGGAAGTTAGGTCGCCGAGGGTTAGGGAATGAACTAATGCTGAGGAAGGGGTCAGTGAGCAGGGGCTACGTGTGCAAGAAGTTTGACTCATGACAGGTGCCCGTGAAAGGAAGCGGAGGAATAGAATGGTCACTTGGGTCAAAGTCAGAGGAGCCCTGAATGTGTTTCTAGGCCATGGGAAAGGAGCCACTGAACACAGCTGGTGGAACAGTTTCTCTCAGGAGTGGCGAGGGGGTGGGATCGCATGTCCAAGTAGAGGGCATAGCCTCGGCAGGCAAAAGAGAGACATGGCTCGCTTGGAGACAGAAGGGCGGTGTTGGAGTACAGATAAACACACCATGTATTCGGCAGCATGCGGGGAGAAGGGGAGCGAGGGAGCCTCCATGGCCACGGTCTTTGCAGTGCAGTAGGTGGTGAGGTCATCTGTGAGAGGAGGGACAGCTGGGTTGGGACGGGGGACTTGAGAGCAGTGGAAACAGTTTGGATTGAGAACAACTGTTTAAGAAATTCCCGAGGGAGTCAACAAGCGGCCCTGCCAAGCGGCAATACAAGTCCAGCTGAGGTCCAATTTCCCATACCGAATGAGACAGTTGTTTCCACAGAATCCATAGAAAATGTATTTCTCAAGCTCATTATCAAAATAGGGTGGTTCTCCCCCCTCCCCCCACCAGGAAGAGAATAAAAGAAAACACGCTGGCAGTTTACAATGTGGCAGAGAGTTCTAAGCAGTTAGTCCTTCCCAAAAGACGGCTGTCGCTCTGTTATCCAGAAGCCTTCTAGCACCCTGAGTGAAAACGAAGGCTTCACGGAGGTTGCTAGCGGGTGGTTAAGAACATATACCTAAAGCCAAGGATCTTCTGTTTTCAAGCTGCTCAGGGACAGACCTTGAGTTTCTACGCCCCAGCTCAGAGCAAAGGCAAACACCCTGACATTTCTGTGAGACAGAGCATAAAGTTGCAAATAGCCTCTGTGATAAAACCCGATTTAACCAGGCAAAACCTTTCAGCTTACGAGGGGCCTGTTAAATCTACCAAAGACCAAATGTCAGACGTTGCCCTTTAAAGCCCGAGTAAATGACCACAGCGCGATGGCTTAAAATGCGAAAAGTTAAACATCTCATGCGCCCACAGGTAATCTTTCCAAATGTGGTTCGATCGTATATTCCTAATTATTACGGTGTCCTTTAAGGAGGGTAACATTTGGAACAACTGTTTGGCCAAAGGGTTAGGCGTTATTTTCTGGAAAACAGAGTCCGCTTCCTTTGTTTCAGTGGGGAATCAGGGTGGCGCGGGTCCAACAGCACAGCTGCCCAAGCGCATAAAGAAGCGACTCCAATTCTTTTCATCCACCTCGCTAAGCAAAGTGCAGGATGTACACATGTGTACTTGATTAAGGCTATTTTCATGTTTGTGTTGCCAGACTCTTCCAATGACACATATCTCAGAGGCGAGCGGTAAAACAGAATGGAGGTCTTAAGACATCCATGCATAAGGCACCATAAGTGATGTCACGTACATGCCTGTAAATTACTCACAGTTTCCCTCTTTTGTTTACTCAGTGAAAGGGTTGTTTATTAAGCACCACCTGCGTTAAATTATATCAGCATTCATTTCCTTTGGAAATAATTAGCTTGTTTATGCACCATGTTCTTTAGCTGCATCAACTGTAACATTTCAGGGGCATTATAGAGAGAGGGAAAAAACACCATCTGAGAATAACCTTTCTCAATCTCAGGGAGGAGTGTGGCTCTCTCACTTCCTCCCGAAAGAGTTCCCTTTGTTTATTCTGCCATGTAATTCTAATTAGCAATTGGATGGAGTTGAGAGGGTACATGGGCAGAGGAATCACTCTGCTCTCCTGTAGAGCCCAGAGAACCAAGTTACTTGAATAAAAGGGATGATTTTGTTATTATTATTACTAAGCATTTATTAAGTGCCGTTACTATACCAGGGGTGGTGCTAAATGTTCTTTTTGTTATTTCATTTGATTTTCACAACAGCCATGTTGTGAGATTAGGAAGTTAAAAAAAATTTTTTTTTAATGTTTATTCATTGTTTTGATAGAGCGTGAGTGGGGGAGGGGCAGAGAGCGAGGGAGGCATACAATCAGAAGCAGGCTCCAGGCTCTGAGCTGTCGGCACAGAGCCTGATGTGGGGCTCAAACTCCTGAACCATGAGATCAGGACCTGAGCCGAAGAGTCGGACGCTTAACCGACTGAGTCACCAAGGCACCCCGGAAGTTGGGTTTTTTTGTTTGGTTGTTTGTTTTTTTAGTGAGAAACTGATGATCACAGAGGTTAAATAATTTCCCCTAATGTCATACAGCCAGGAAATAAGTGGAGGAGTCGGGATCTGAACCCAGGTCTTCTGTTAGCTGTCCCTCACCTGATATTCTCAGTGGTTAGTTGGAGGAACTCCTTCCAAAGCTTCGGTATTCCAAAATTGGAAGCCTCTGTGAAGGCCTCTCTTTCTACCTCATGAAAAGTCATTGAGCAAGAGTATACCTTCTGTCTGCAGTGAAGACTCATTTTTCCTGCCTGTGGCTAGCTCCCTTCATTTTGCACATTTGTTAATTCACTTACGAATTTGCTTTTCCTTAACTATTACTTGTTCATCTCTCAGTTCCCACAGAAGTATAAAAGGACAAGCTTATAGTCTAAAAATATCGAGGCAATTTCCACAAATGGCTGCTAAATTCCAGAAGCGCTGTGATTTAAACCAGCTAGTAATTATAGACTTAGCAACGCCCTGGGCCCAATCACAGCCACTGAAACATGACTTCCTACCACACAAGCCTGATCAAAGATAATTCGAGGAGAGCACAGGTGGCAAGGCTGTCCCCTGGGAGAAGAATTAGAGCTGGTTTCCACCATGCAGTAGCCAGAAAAATGATCCCTTGGCATTCGCCGGGCCAGACTCGCAAGGGCTCCATTTCTCGTCTCTAACCTCTAGTTGCTGCTGGCCCCACCCAACTTTTTAATTTTTGTTCTGCCATTATCTACTCAGTGGGGGGACAGTACTCCACAGTGGGTTCCGGGTGAACCAGTAGGTAGAGACTGGAGGGGTACATGACGCGTCCCCCATCAGCTTGCTCTGTACTCCCAGTGGCTGACTTAGTGTCTCCAGAATGCTATTGGGTTGTGTCTGGACCCCCGGCCGTGTTGCTACAGAGGATGTATTGACATGATCATTCACTGGGTGCTCCTGCTGAATTGTATTTGCCCATGCAGGTTAAGCTTTTAGATCTCTGCAGCCATCTTCTAGCTCCAAATTCTAGTAGGTTTCCAATGGGATGCAGATCGAGTAAGTAGTCCAGTCTAAGAAGAAAAAAAAAAAAAAACTTGGCCAAAGGCATGAATTCTAACACCAGTTCCATGAACTCTCTATACCTACACGTGACTGGCACGTGTAGACCTCAAAGGGATGCATGACCAAGAATAACAAAGCAGTACAGTTTCTAGAATCACATTATTATTTACAATGTGTAGAAAATGAACGAATGTGGAAACAAGTAATATAAACAAAGGGCAGCCTGGAAAAAACTCTCCATGGAAACGAGTATTCATAATTCTGAGGCACACATCTGGTCCTTAACTGTTGAAACACAGAACACAGGTTTCTCTTCCTTCTGATTTCCCATTCATCCACTAGTGATTGTTTCATTTTCCTCCATTGTGATACATTAGATGAAGAGAGTAGCCGTATTTCAGTCCTGTGGCTCACCACCTACCTTATGCTAATTTCTACTGACAGAAAGCTGGGCAAAATGCAGAGACTAAAAGGGCCACTTCAAGTCTAATAACCACAATTACTTTGAAACTGAAAAGTGTCTGAATTTACATCCTCACAAATTCTGAGACAACACAAATATTGCAGCCAAGTATGTGCATCTTAATTACGATTCAGTGTTCACAATCAAAAGAAACATTAGGAGTCCAATTCTAGGGTTTGTTCCTGTAAACATAATAGGGAATACAAACATATGTGCTTGAAATGAATACGAGAAGACAATTCATTTTTTCTTTCATTGATTTATGTACTAGAGTGAAGAATTGCTGTTTGATATATGTTCATTGTATTTAGTTCGCAAAAAGCAATGTTTCCCTAAAAAATCTAATTTAGTCCTAATTGCTTCTATTTCTAGATAAAACCAACACTTAATTGTTGAAAAGATTGACTATTTGAATTTTTTTAATGTTTATTTATTTTTGAGAGAGACAGAGCATGAACGGGGGAGGGGCAGAGAGAGAGGGAGACACAGAATCCGAAGCAGGCTCCAGGCTCCGAGCTGTCGGCACAGAGCCCGACGCGGGGCTCGAACTCATGAACTACGAGATTATGACCTGAGCCGAAGTCAGACACTTAACTGACTGAGCCACCCAGGCGCCCCAAAGATTATTTGAACGTTGGGTTTAAATAATATTTATGGGCGCCTGGGTGGCTCAGCCAGTCGAGCGTCTGACTCTTGGTGTCGGCTCAGGTCACAATCTTGCAGTTTCGTGAGTTTGAGCCCCGAGTTGGGCTCCGTGCTGAGCATGGAGACTGCTTAAAATTCTCTCTCTCGCCCTCTGCCCCTCCCCCCCTCTAAAAAATTTAAAAAAAGAAAAAGAAAAAATGCTATATACATACCATGGAATATTATTCAGCCTTAAAAAAAGAAGGAAATTCTGTCACATCGCACATTGATGAACCTTGAGGACATTAAGATAAGTGAAATAAGCCAGTTGCAAAAAGACAAGTACTATATGATTCCTCTCCCATGAGATATCTAAAGTGGTCAAACTCATAGAAATAGACAGTAGAATGATGGTTGCCAGGGACTGAGAAGAAGGGAAAATGGGCACAGAGTTTCAATTTTGCAAGATAAGAGTCCTAGGGGTGCCTGGGTGTCTCATTTGGTTAAGTGTCCAACCTCGGCTCAGATCGTGATCTCCTGGTTCTGAGTTCGAGGCCCACATTGGGCTCTGCACTGATGATACAGAGCCTGCTTGGGATTCTCTCTCTCTCTCTCTGTCTCTCTGTCTCTCTCTCTCTCTCTGCCTTTCTCCCACTCTTTCTCTCTCTAAATAAATAAATAGACTTAAAAAAAAAGAAAGTTCTAGACATCTGTTGCACAACAACGTGAATATACTTAACACCACTGAACAGTAATGCTCAAAACTGATCAAAGCAGTAAATTTGATGTTGCTTTTTTTTTTTTTACCACAATTTAAGAAAAATACGAAAATGATGAAGTCCTATTGGAGTAGGATGGGCCCGTAATCCAATAAGACGGGTGTCCTTTATAAGAAGGTGGCCATATGAAGACACAGACACATTAGGAAAATGCTGTCTGATGACTGAGAGACTGGCGTTAATGGAGCTGCAAACCAAGGAATACCAGATTACCAGCCAACCACCAGAAGCTAGGAAGAGGCAAGAAAGGATTCCCCTACAGTTTTCAGAGGGAACATGGCTCTGCGAGCACTTCAGTTTCAGACTCCGAGTTTCCAGAACCGTGAGAGAATACCTTTCTATTGTGTCAAGGCACCCAGTTAACGGTCCTTTGTTATGGCAGCCTTAGGCAATTAATGCAAGCAGGGATGATATCTTTTTCACCGCTCTACGCTCAGCATCCCATCCAGTGCCTAGCACACGGTTGATGCTCAATAAATATTTATCGAATGAAAATACCTCGACATGTACAAGAGTAGATGCTCAATCAATATTTACCGAATGAAAATAACACGTACAGGAGTAGACGGAATAGCAGTGGTGTGCTGATGAACGTTTTAACGTCCAGCTTTTGGGGAGAGAGCTGATTTATAGCATGTGTGATGGCAGAATTCCTGAAACTTCAACAGTGGGCTTTCATGAGCAGGTACTGTCCAGGTTCAGTATACCACTGCTGGTGTAATGAGCCCTTTGGTACTTACCGCCCAGCTTCAACAATGATCAGTTCCTGGCCAGTCTTGTTTCATCTCTACCCTTACCATTTTTTCCCACCTTCATTATTTCGAAGCAAATGATATTTTGATGAGGTAATTTTTTTAAAAAGTTTTTAAAGTTTATTTATTTTGAGAGACAGCGAGAGAGAGAGAGAGAGAGAGAGAGAGAGAGAGCACAAGCAGGGGAGGGGCAAAGAGAGAAGGAGAGACAGAATCCCAAGCAGACTCTGCACCAACAGGACAGAACCCGACGCAAGGCTCGAACTCCCCAACTGTGAGGTCATGACCTGAGCTGAGATTAAGAGTCGGATGCTCAACCGACTGAGCCACCCAGGTGCCCCTGAATTAAATTTGATGAAAGAAATTTCATCAGTAATATTTCAATGTGCATCTCTAAAAGATGAGGACGGTTAAAATAATCACAATACTGTTGTTATGCCTAAAAAGTTACACTTGCTAAATATAATCAGATACCAGGTCAGTGTTCATATTTCCAATTGGCTCATGAGTGCCTTTTCTTCCCATTGCTCGTTTGACTCAGGAAGCAAAAAAAAAAAAAAAACAAAAAAAACACCCCACGTTGTGATTATTTCCCGAGTGTCTTAAGACTTTTCATCTGCAGTTTCCCTCTCCATTTCTTAATTTATTGTAATTTACTTGCTGAAGTAAAGTAGTTCCTTTGTCCTGAAGAGTTTCCCACTGTGTGATTATGTAGATTTTCTCTGAAGGAGCCCACGGGATCTGGTCGTCTCTTTTAGAATGTTAGTCACCCACCATTGATCAATACCTATATATTAACTCACTAAGGGCTGCAAAATGATGATGTTCTAATTGCAACAGCCTTTCTTCATTTATTAGCTGGAATACCTGTAGAAAGAGTACCACTTCCTTATATCGACTATTTGGTTACCCTGAGGTCCAGCGTATGTAGGAGAGGCGGCAAAAATGCGTGAGTTCTTCCCCTTATTTGGCATCCTCCAAAATAAGGAATTGGTTTGCCAGCATCCTTCTTTCTTTCTTTCTTTCTTTCTTTCTTTCTTTCTTTCTTTCTTTCTTTCTTTCTTTCTTTCTTTATTTTTATGAAATTTATTGACAAATTGGTTTCCATACAACACCCAGTGCTCATCCCAAAAGGTGCCCTCCTCAATACCCATCACCCACCCTCTCCTCCCTCCCACTCCCCATCAACCCTCAGTTTGTTCTCAGTTTTTAACAGTCTCTTATGCTTTGGCTCTCTCCCATTCTAACCTCTTTATTTTTTTATTTTTATTTTTATTTTTTTTTTGCCAGCATCCTTCAACAGTGACTTTTTTTTCCCCTTTTACCCTAGTTACAAATTAATGGATTTTTTTTTAACGTTTATTTATTTTTGAGACAGACAGAGCATGAATGGGGGAGGGTCAGAGAGACAGGGAGACACAGAATCTGAAACAGGCTCCAGGCTCTGAGCTGTCAGCACGGAGCCCGACGCGGGGCTCGAACTCACAGACCGTGAGATCATGACCTGAGCTGAAGTCGGCCGCTTAACCAGCTGAGCCACCCAGGCGCCCCTCAAATTAATGGATTTAAATACATGTGATGGATTTCAATCCACTGCAGCTAATAGTTTCCTTGATACTTTATTTGTCCCATCTCTGGACATTGGGACCTTTCAGTCTGGCATCTTGTGTCCTTTTGACCTGGTCCTAGTAGTTTTAGATAGCTTTTGTTCTGTCTAATAGGATGAGATGTGCCATTCTCAATTAAAACTCAGGACAGGGTGTTAATGTCTTCTAGCCTACACCTTTTGACTTTGCTTATGTGTTTTGGACATGCTAAAGTTTAACAGTTTTTATGTAATGAAATTTATCTTCTCTTCTTGCCTTTGGATTTTGAGTCGTTATTTAGGAGAGATTTCCTAGCTGTCAGGTTATACAGGAACATACCCGTATTTTCTAGCACTGATATTGTTTGTGTGTTTGCCTCATTTATTTTTTATTTTTACTGAGCTCTACGCCCAGTGTGGGGCTTGAACTCACGACCCTGAGATCAAAACTCACGTGCTCCACCAGCTGAGCCAGTCGGGTGCCGCGTTTGCTTCATTTAAGTCTCTGATTCAGTTGGAATTGATCTTGTTTACGGTATGAGGAATAGATCCAATTTTACCTTTTTTTCCTTATGGCTGTCAAATTCTCCCACTACCATTTATTAACAAGCCTGTAATTTCCTCTCTGATTTCAGGTGCTACGTTTATTTTAAAGTAAACTTGCCTATAGAATCGAGTCTGTTTCTAGATTTCTATTCTGTTATTGGTCTGTCTTATTCTATTTTATTTATAGAGGCTGGATGGTATATTTTATTATCAGATGGGTCTTCCTCCCCTGGGGTATTATTTCTCAGGGTTTTCTTACATTTTATCATTTGTTCTTTCAAGTTAACTTTATAATTGTTAATTATAGTTTTTAATAAAGTATACTTCCCATCTTATAGGTAACCTGATGTTAGCCTTCTTTGTTAGGAAGAGAAGAACCAGCCAGGAGCCCCAGAAAGAGTTCATTTTTAATAAGTGGTTTTACTTTTTACATTGAAATATCTGATCCATTTGGAATTTATCCTGGTTTGTAGTGTGAGGAATGGATCCAATTTTATCTTCCACTTGGAAGATTGAAAGGCCAGGTAGCATATAGGAATGAACTATTGTTGGGAATATGAGTCAAGAGAAATATGGTAAAATTTCATTCAAAGAAGACATAATTAGACTTTCCACCCCTGTACCATCTACTCTTTCCCCCGTTGATAAGAAGCACTGCTCAACAGGAAGCCTTGTAGTCTGGTCACTTCTGAAGGTCAAGCTCAATGTATATTAATAAGGCAGGGAATGGTGCCCCAAAGATAATCTCAATTTATCTTGGGATTAGGATGTTGATAGTACTTTTATACATTGGAATCTGTTTTCTGGAGATGCTGATTAATAGTTACCCATTTATTTGAATCTTTACTGGACAAATAAAACTATTTTTATAGGATAATTGTTGAGCGGAATTGCAATGACAGAAATAGGAGAGGCAAGATTTGATGGAAAAGAAAGGTAGGGAAAGTTCTGGAGAATGGAGAAATGGGGTACACAGTCTTGCCTTGGGCTGCTCCAGTTTCTTCTTTTTTTTTCTTTTAATATTTATTTATTTTTGAGAGAGAGAGAGAGAGGGAGGGAAGCTGGGGCAGGGGCAGAGAGAAAGGGAGACGAAGAATCCAAAGCAGGACCCAGGCTCTGAGCTGTCAGCCCAGAGCCTGACGCGGGGCTTGAATTCATAAACCCTGAGATCATGACCTGAGCTGAAGTCAGACACAACTGACTGAGCCACCCAGGGCACCCCTCTTCTAACGTTTTGATCAGAATCATTGTTCATGGTAAAAAAGTAAAAAATACTAACACACAAAAAAGTTGATCCTGTCATCCAGCAATGTTATTGGTAAAAGGCATATCATGTTCCTTGATTTTCACCACCCTGGTCCCCACCTTTCTGTGACATAAAGTATACCAACCTTCCCACCTGCTTCCACACCAATATTGTATTTGAGGCTCTTGACAGAGAAGTCCATCTTGAAATGACTTCTAGTCAGCTTAGGTCAAGGAATAGTTGAATATCTTTGAGAGACAATCACTAAAGTGGTAAATATATACTCCTTCGGGTTCTCTAAGTATATTTGGGCATAACACGTGACTTTTATTGAGAGAAAGTATTTAAAAAAAATTTTTTTAATGTTTATTTCTGAGACAGAGAGAGACAGAGCATGAGTCGGGGAGGGGCAGAGAGAGAGGGAGACGCAGAATCCGAAGCAGGCCCCAGGCCCTGAGCAGTCAGCACAGAGCCCGACGCGGGGCTCGAACTCACAAACCATGAGATCATGACCTGAGCCAAAGTCAGTCGTTCAACCGACTGAGCCACCCAGGCACCCCTATTGAGAGATAATATTAAGAGTCACAAAGAAATTCTGCATCTTTCAGAGTATGATGTGTTGAAAGTGACTACAGTACTCATTAACTAAGAACTCTTAAGAAAAAAAATGCCACCTCGAATTTAGTACCAGGAAAAAGCTTGTTTCTCGGTAAGAAGTGGGCTTGTGGAGACAGCAGGAGCTGGAGAGTTTTTGGCTTGGCTTGGTTCTCAGGATGCTCGGAAAAAAACTGAATGCTCAATTGTGGTAATTAGTTCATCCCTAGTTTCCAATAACTTCTCTTTTCCTACATCTATTAGAGTTAAAAAAAATTTTTTTTTAATCTTTATTTATTTTTGAGAGACAGAGAGAGACAGAGCATGAGCAGGGGAAGGGCAGAGAGAGAGGGAGACACAGAATCCGAAGCAGGCTCCAGGCTCCGAGCTGTCTGCACAGAGCCCGATGTGGGGCTCGAACTCGTCAACTGCGAGATCATGACCTGAGCCGAAGTTGGACACTTAACCGACTGAGCCACCCAGGCGCCCCAGAGTTTTTTTTTTTTAATGTTTAGTTTTGAGAGAGAGAGAGAGAGAGAGCACTCACACAAGTGGGAGAGGGGCAGAGAGCGAAGGAGACAGAGAATCCCAAGTAGGCTCCATGCTGACAGCAGAGAGCCAGAATGTGGGGCTCCAACTCGCGAACATCGAGATTGTGACCAGAGCCAGTCAGACTTAACCCACTGAGCCACCCAGGCGCCCCTAGAGTTTTAATATATGCTATTTATATCTTTATTTTCACTATTCTTGGTATATGTATCCTTGCATTATTTTTTAAAACTATATATTGTATCTAATTCTTTCAGAAGCAAGTAGACTATAAATAGTAAATTAAAAGTATAAATAAGCAAATAAATAAAACAGACTTTTTCTATGGTGAAGTGATGTTTACTTAAGCACTAATCGTATGTATTTGGCACTTGGCTGGAATGCTATTCTTCCTTGGGCATCTCCAATTGCAGAAAGATATATATACTTTAAAATTTTTTTTGTTTATTTATTTGTAAGTAATTTCTACACCCAAAGCGGGGCTTGAACCCATGACCCTGAGGTCAAGAGTTGCACGCTCTTCTGACTGAGCCAGCCACGCCCTCCACAAAAGGATGTTTTTATCTTTACTTATTTCTTATAGGCTTCTAAGTCTGGAATGGAGAAAGGTCTTTTTCTCTGTTTCCTTTTTTTTTTTTTTTTTTTTTAACGGCTGGTCGGTTGTTGTTGCATCTTGAAACTTGGACTGTTTCATTATCAACTCATCTTGGGTTGTGGGAAGTTTGATGCGAGAAGACTAGGATCTTGTGAGAGAAGAGCGTTGAGGGTTGATACACAGGCAGCTTCCATTATGGATCCTCCTAATGTGCCAAAGAGTTACTATTGCAACAGGTGATTTTAAGCATCGAGAAAGAGGGGCGCCTGGGTGGCGCAGTCGGTTAAGCGTCCAACTTCAGCCAGGTCACGATCTCGCGGTCCGGGAGTTCGAGCCCCGCGTCGGGCTCTGGGCTGATGGCTCGGAGCCTGGAGCCTGTTTCCGATTCTGTGTCTCCCTCTCTCTCTGCCCCTCCCCCGTTCATGCTCTGTCTCTCTCTGTCCCAAAAATAAATAAACGTTGAAAAAAAAAAAAAAATAAGCATCGAGAAAGAGATGGGACAGGCACGGGGTGGGTGAGAGCCAGGGAAGCTGGCAGTAATGGTTAGCAGGTGGGACCAGACTCAGGGAAGGAGAATCAAAGGCTCTAAGCAGTGTGTCCAGCCCAGCGATCTAGGTCCTGGGGCTGGGTCAGAGGTATTGTCACCAAGGTAAGCAAGTAAAGTAACAAAAGAGAATAAATAAACCTTATTCACACGGAGTACTCTCACGTTTCAACATTCCAGTTTCAAAGAAATCTCCTTCTTTTTAAAAAATATATTTATGTATCTAAATATTTATGTATTTATTGAAAGAGAGAGAGAACGCAGGGAGGAGCAGAGAGAGAGGGAGAGAGAGAGAGAATTCCAAGCAGGCTCCCCACTGTCAGCACCAAGCCCGATGCAGGGCTTGATCTCACAACCATGAGATTATGACTGAGCTGAAATCAAGACCTGGACACTCAACCGACTGAGCCAGCCAGGTGCCCCTAATATATTTTTTAAAGTTTATTTATTTATTTTTGAGAGAGAGAGTGAGTGAGCGTGGAGCACCGGGGGTGGGGGGACATCCCAAGCAGGCTATGCACTGCCAGCACAGAGCCTGACTCAGAGCTCGATCCCATGACCTGAGCCAAACTCACGAGTCAGACGCTGAACCCACTGAGCCACCCAGGTGACCCTGTCCTTCCTTCCTTGATGACGGTATGTTTCCCTTTATCACCTGGAGGTCTGGCTCTGTTCCTGGACTGTAGAGTCATTAGTAGTTTGTTGAATAATGAATGTCACAATGAGTAGTAGTGTAGACTGAATGCATACTGCCTGCTCAGTGTGGATTGGTTTCTCACACTAAGGGTCCTGATTGTTGGCATAGAAAAGAGTCGGATACCCTGCAACGACACTGTGTACCATTTAAATTGTCCAAGAATTCAAGTCCCAACAGGTCTCACAATCTTTGAGACTTTGCTCGGAATGGAACCACCTTGGGGTGGCGAACGATCTAGATTGGTGCTTTGGAACTGTCCTCTTGAGCCTTGGTAGGCATTACCTTGGGGAAGGAATATTGCTTTTCAGCCCACTGTCACACTTGTGAAATGGCTTGCCAAGGAAACACCGAAATGCCTCTTCTCCCCAACTCCATGTTGACTTCACTTCAGAAGGGGTGATGGCTTTTGTTTTGATTAAACTTTTCCAAAATCTCGATTCAGTGAAAGCCACCTATCCTGCGGAAGCCATTTTTTTTCTTACAATGGGACAAGCAACTTGGTCTTCCTGATTGTCATTCTCCAATTTTGCCACAAACTCTAGCTCTATGTGGCCAAGGGACTTCTTTGTCAGGCAAGTAACTGTCTCCTCTCATGACCTTCATGCCCAGAGTCACTGTGTCAGGAGCAATAAGGGTTTCGTATTTGTCATAATATTTCTGAACATCTTAAAAAACCCCATTTCCTCACACTGCACCAGCCATTTGCACCTTCGTGAAGCTGATTACGTTGGGGGTGTTCCTCACTGCTCCTCAAACCAAAACTTCATGCCCCCAGCCCCTCAGATAGTCAGACTCTCTTTCTTCTGGCTCATCCAAACATTTTTCAGGAAAGGATCTTATATAGGTCATTTCTTATTTGCACGAAGGGATCAATGTCCTCTTTACAGGATTATTGTCACAGTCTCATGTCCGTTTGCTGAATACATGGCTTTCTGCCCACTGCCTTTTCTTTTCTTTTTTCCTTCAAAAAGAGGCGTCATGAAATAATTAGGGGAGAGACTGGAAGGTAGACAGCCATTTTCTGTGTATCTGTTGTGTCAGGCCATTGCGTGTTCCATCTAAGTGTCCTGTTAAGTAGAAAATCTAGAGAGGGCAGCCACATTTGCTGAACCTCAGTGTCATGCCCTACTATATGCCTCAAAAACTTGCAGAAAAACACAGCATTTAGTGGCTAAAGACAGTGTTCTCTTGCAGAGGATTGCTTGCCCTCTCAGAAATGCCCTGATAATTTGATGGATCACTGCAAGCTGGACATTGGCAAATACTGCCATGTCATTGAAGATTGGGTCACTGACTAAGAGAAGTACCCTGAAATACAAAGTTGGAGCGATGGAGTCATGAATCGAGGCATGTGTGTGGCCTCCAGAAGCTGGAAAGGGTGAGGAAATGGATTATTCCCAGGAACCTCCAGAAATTCAGCCCCTGCTGGCTCCTTGAGTTTACGACTTTTGACTTTCAGAACTATGAGATAATACGTGGACGTGGTTTTAAGCCACTAAGTTTGTGATGATTTGTTACAGCAACCACAGGAAATGAATACAGATCCCATGCTCTTGATTACTAGGCCGTACTGTTTTATATGCCTACAAAAAGAGAGCTTATGGAATTACAGGGCTATTCTAAGGAAAAACAGAAAAACATGCCTGTTTGGTGGGTACAAACTTTAAGTCTGTATATGCAATTCAGACCCATCAGTAGCAGATACATAGTTTTGCTTTTCACATTGAAAAATGATCAGATCTTAGGTCATCTTTAGAAAGCATGAGAGGGAGAGAGATATACATTTATTGGTTCACTTAACTCAAAACTGATCTTTTAAAAATGGAGTTATTGTGGTGGTATCCGGTATCTATCCACTAGATGTCAGGAGAGACAATGTCAAGGTTCCTACTGATTGCTTCAACCCTTTTCTGGGGTAGCATTCCTGATGAAACTGAAAAGCAGAAACTAAGTAATTGACATGTAGAATGCAGACAGGATATAACAAATATTCTAAATTTGGGGGGGAATATGTACAAAAGCACATACTCACAGTCTGTGTTCTCATCAGGGCCAAAGAAAATATTGCCAGCTCTTTTAAACGCTTTATGGTGGCCCACAGAGGGTATTTTGGGCATTTCCCAGTGGCCTGAGGCTTCACCTGTACTTTGTGCACTTTCAAACAACACTTCACCTAGAAAGCTTCTCGGCAGCCCAACACAAGGGAATTTTATTAATTGGTTTTGTGGAAGTTAGATAATTTTTGTGGCTCTTTTTAATACCTGTTTCTGGCTGGCTTAGTGTTCATGCAAAAGAAGGCTTTGTCTTCAGTAATAATGAATTTGCTTATTTAGAAGTTTTAAACCATTTGCCCTAGATCCTATCTGCTTTCTGTTTTCAAATTGGCCAGCTTGGTTGTGATGGACGGCAGTTTTCCCTTGAAGTTCCACGTTTTTGGGTTTGCTCCTGGGTCCGGCTGGGTGGGGTTGGTAGGAGAGAACAGAAGGGTTAGACTCTAATAAGGAACGTAACAAAGGTTAAAGGCGTAATGTTGTGACATGACTCATCGGCATGGCATTGGGGTCAAGAGAGCAAAAGCAAAAACAACAAAGTAAAGGACTTCTTCCTGAAGTGTGTGTGTGTGTGTGTGTGTGTGTGTGTGTGTGTGTGCGCGCGCGTGCGCGCGCACATGCTGAGTTGATTCCCAGGGGGGAAAAATCACAGCTTATTCCATGGTATGCCTGACCACAAATCACTGAACTGCCCATTGATTACAGAAACAGCCTGGATCAGTAAATTGGGTCAGAGCTCCTAAGCAGGTTATGTCAATGCCAAGTACAGGAGAATGCTGACCTCCTTAATTCCTCTTATTACATACATCTCAATGTCATGAGTATCATGTGGTCTTTGCAGATAACACACTTTGAATCCTTCTTGTGGTATAATACCGCTTTCTAATTTTTTTTCTTTTCATGAATCTTGTTGAATATTTCTTGCCTTGTATCTGTAGAGCTTTCTGAATTTTCTTTTCTCCTAACTTATACATACTCTCAGATCATCTTTGTTTAACTTTCTTAAGTCATCTATGATAGTTTAACAGTCTCTTCATATATCCTAAGGAGTCAGTGACCGTGCCTTCCATCTGCAGGCTTAAGCTTTCATACGTTCATCCACACCTTGTTGACACATGAGTGTTTTGAGATATTATTCTCCCCCGTATCTACTTTTTTTAAAAGATTTTTTTTTAAGTTTGGGGCCCCTGGGTGGCTCAGTCGGTTAAGTGTCCGACTTGGGCTGAGGTCATGATCTCGTGGTTTGTGAATTAGAACGCTATGTTGGGCTCTGTGCTGACAGCTCGGAGCCTGGAGCCTGCTTCCGATTCTTTGTCTCCCTCTCTCTGCCCCTCCCCTGATCGCATTCTGTCTCTCTCTTAAAAATACATAAACATTAAGATTTTTTTAAGTTTATTTATTTTGAGAGAACGCACGCACGCGTGCAAGCTGGGAAAGGGCAGAGGGAGAGGGACAGGGAGAATCCCAAGCAGGTTCCACACTCAGCACAGAACCCGACGTGGGGCTTGATCTCACAAATGGTGAGATTGTGACCTGAGCCGAAATCAAGAGTCAGACACTTAAGCAATTGAGCTACCCAGGCCCTGCCCCCATATCTACTTTTTTTTAGTGATCTTTTAACTTCTATCCATTTTAACATAATTTCTGAATAAGTAATACATGCACTGGGTGCAAAACCCAAACAGTAAAGATAAATAAGTTTTAAAAAGACCCTCAAAAAACGAAAAGTTTTTTTCCTATCCTAACCCCAGCCATTCAATTCCCTTCCCCAGAGGTAATAACTATTACTGATTTTTTCTTTATTCTCCAAAGGTTTTCTAAACATTTATACAATACATACAATAACATACTTTATACACTCTTCAACACCTGACTTGTATCATTTAATATTACTTTGGAAGTAGTTAACATTAATACATGTAGAAATACCTGATTCATTGTTTGGATGAACCATAATTTGTTGATAGATAGCTTAGATGGTTTCCAATATTTTGCTATTATAGACATTGCTATAACACATATTTTTGTAAAGTCTTTTTGCCCACATGGGAGTATATCTGTAGCATAAATCCCAAGGAAGGGAATTGCTGGGTCAAAGGGTAGATGCATTTTTAGTTTTGACAGAAATTGCCAAATTGTTTCCACTGAGATCAAAAGAGTTATTAGTGCCATCAGGAATGTATGAGAATGCCTACACAGAACGGTGTTATCCTAAGTTTTTATCTTTCTTTGTCTTGGGCATATTGTAGATCTATATATTCTAAAGATTTTACTTTTAAGTAATCTCTACACCTAATGTGGGGCCCGAACCTACAAGTCCAAGATCAAGAATTGCGTGCTCTACCGACTGAACCAGCCAGGCGTCCCCATAGATCTATATATTCTAGATTTAGCCTGCATTTCCGTTATGAGTAAAATTGAACATGTTACACATATTTAAGAGAAATTTGTATTACCTCTTTTTGTGAATTATCTCTTCTTATCCATTGACCAATTTTTAACTGGGTTGTTGACCTTAGTCTTATTGATTTGTAGGAGTACTTTACATGTTAAGGAAAGCAGCCCTTTGTCTTTGGTGTGTGTTGCTATTTTTTCTAGTTTGTCTTTTGATTTCCTGATGATGGCTTTTTTTTTGGTGATAGGGTACTTCTAGATTATATAAGCAAATTAATCAGTCTTTGCTTTTATGGCTTCTGGGTTATATGGCATCTTAGGTCTTTCCCTCCTTGGAATAGTTAAAAATTTTACCCATACTTTTTTCTAGTATTTTTATGGTTCTGTCATTTCAGATTTAAATATTTAATTCATTTGGTATAAGGAATGACATAGTGATAATTTCTCAAATACACTTTTTAACCATTACTCCCCCCTGATTATGTAAGTAATAGTCGCTCATTGTAAAAAATTTAGAGGTAAAGGAAAAAGAAAGCAAAATCGCCTATTACTGCATTATTTACAGATATCTACTGTTAACATACTGTATTTTCTTTTTCGTTTTTATGTATTTATAGAAACATAGCTTCTTAGGAAAATCAGGATCGTATTGTATATACAGTTGTATATCCTGTTTTTTCCAACTTATTATGTCATGAGAAAATTTCCCATATCAAATGTGCTTATTCTTGAAATATGAGTGCTTTTTTGGTCTCTCTGAGTCTGTCACATCTGCATCTATTTTGAGGCTTAGTTTGAAAGCTCTGGAGTGATAGAAACTGTTTTTGGACAAGTGGTTATGATTATTCTTTGGGAAGTCTTATTTTCTGATGGGTATCTAGGAAACGTTCATTGATAATATCATGCTTTTCCTTCCATCATTCAAATTCTTGATTAAAAGTTAAATGTAAATAATACTTAATTTGGGACCAAATTCTCTTCTTTATATAATGCTCCAGGAATTAATCACAGTGCTGTTTGTCAGGTATGTATTCTAGAATATTTTGATATAATACGATTTTGACCACTTAATCACCATTTCCACCATGACCACCAAATCATCATTTGCTGTGATCTATTTCTATGCAACTTATATATCACTTAATGGAGTAATCATTTACAATTACCTAAACAGGTAATGCAAAGGGAAAATGGTGTGGAAAGACTCCGTTTTTGATGTATATATAATAAAAGTCTTTAAGGAACAAGTGGTATTTGATATGGGACTGGATGGAATTCGAAAGGCAGAATAGAGGTGGGAAGGGCAAGACATTCTGGCAGAGAATAAAATGTGCTAAAATCTAAAAGTGGGGATGGACCAGGTATGTTCTGCAAATTATCAGTAGTCCAGTTTGGTTGGTATGCAAGTTGCATGAGTGGGAATAGGGAGATAGTAGGTTTAAAAATTGACCTTGGTGGGGGCGGAGGTGGGGTGCACCTGGGATAATAAGTTGGAGAAGACTGGAGCAAGGTTTTGGGAGGTTTAGGGGGAGGGGTGTTGCATAAAAGGTTCCTTTTTAGGGGCGCCTGGGTGGCTCAGTCGGTTAAGTGTGCAACTCTTGATTTTGGCTCAGGTCAGGATCTCCTGGTGGTGAGATCAAGCCCTGAGTGGGGCTCCACACTGACAGTGCAGAGCCTGCTTGAGATTTTCTCTCTCCACCCCCCTCTCTCTGCTCCTCCCTTGCTCACACTCTCTCTCTCAAAATTAAATACACATTAAAAAAAATGGACCTTGTAGGGGCGCCTGGATGGTTCAGTTGGTAGAACATCTTGATCTCATCTTGAGCCCCACGTTGGGTGTAGTGATTACTTAAAAAAGTTTTTTTTTTTAATGTTTATTTATTTTTGGAGGAGAGAGAGAGAGAGAAAGAGAGAGAGACAGAGCGTGAGCAGGGGAGGAGGCACAGAATCTAAAGTAGGCTCCAGGCTCCGAGCTGTCCAGCACAGAGCCCGACGTGGGGCTCCAACCGGGAGATCATGATCTGAGCCAAAGTCAGGCCCTCAACCGACTGAGCCACCCAGGCACCCCATAGCGATTACTTTAAAAAGTTAACTTTGTAAATGCAAAGCTTCACGAAGGCTTGGAAAGACAGAACAAGGAGCTGCTACTTCTCCAGGCATTAGAGTGATAAAAGGTTTTGACTTCTTACAGTGGAAAAGGATAAGTATATGCAGAAGTAAACAGAAAAACACATGGGCCAAAACATAACCACACCTAAAAGAACTAACAATATTTCCTTAAAATAATGTGAGGGTTTTGAAGAAAGCATGCCATGACCAGTGCAGTGCTGAACCCAGGAAAGAATATGGTCGCTTTCCTAAGTATAAAATGCTGTTCTATTTAATCGAATGGGTGTGATGTTGTGTAGAGACTTGCCTAAATGCAGATGACAGAAATGAAGCATTTTTTATGAGTGGTGGGTGTTCCAAGTCACTTCACTGACACAAAGTCATTTAGAGATTTAAAAAAAAATTTTTAATGTTTATTTTATTTTTGAGGGAGGGGGAGGGGCAGAGAGAGGGGGAGACACAGAATCGGAAGCAGGCTCCAGGCTCTGAGCTGTCAGCACACAGCCTGATGTGGGGCTCGAACTCACAAACTCTGAGATCATGACCTGAGCCCAAGTGGGAGGCTCAACCGACCGAGCCACCCAGGCTCCCCTAGTGATGTTTTTTTAAAGCACGCAATTACACCAGGGGCAGAGCTTGTAAACGATGTTTCTCAGAAGGGAAAATGGAATCGTCGATTTTCATTAAAATATAGCTGACAAAATAATTTTTGAACCTTTTAAAGTCTTTCATGGAAAGAACAGGGGTCTATTTCTTTCCATCTTTGGCACCTTTGCCTGGAACTGCCAAGAAAGAGCAATTTTTTAAAGACTAAGGTTAAAGAGAAAATTAAAGGAGAGGAAGAAAATAAATGGCTCAGTATCCCAATAAATTCTGTTCTTCTAAAGAAACTGCATTATATTAGAATAGATTATTATCGGGGGGTTGGTTGGAAAAAGGCTATCATGGTGGGAATCCAATTACGTCGTGTTGGATGTTGATGGAGGGAAGGCCATCGAAACCCAGAAGCCTGTTTATTCCCCTGGGTGCCTTCATCCCTGTGACATTAGCCACCTGGAGCCCTGTTTGTTCTGTTGCCCATCTGATAGAATATCCAATCTCCTCATGTCCTGGGCTGTGGAAAATTATTTTATTCAGCAAGTGACTGAACCCTTCTTTGGAATGGAAATTGCTGATGCATTGGAGACAATGTATTTGGCACAAGGCAAGGATGAGTCTTAGATTCTTTTTTTCTAGCAGACCTGGCCCAAAGCCTGCTGATTTTCTAAAAAAGACAACAGAAGGTCCGAGTGGGTTTGGTAGAGCAGAGTTTATTTCAGAAGGTAAATGTTTTCTTTATGTCAACTTTATTTTCTGAAGACTTACTCTTCTCTAACAAGATGGGAGAGGGAAAAAAACCCCACATCTGTTAGGAACAACTGTTTCTACTGCTAAATTTTAATTGTAACTCAGCCCCTCTGTGAGGCTTTGCAAGTTACAGTGAGATGCTGATGTCTGTACTGAATGCCTTTCAAATTTAAGATGGATGTAAGTGCGATATGCGAACTTTAAAAAACAAGCCCGCACTTTGTTTGAAATGTGGTAGTCCCAATGAGAAATAGAGGCTTCTGAGTGCAGGAGGCAGAACTTGGCATATATTTTATCTTTCCTTATATTCTTGTTCACACAGGCCTTGCTTTTGCTCTTTGGGTTCTGGCTTGTTCTCCGTCGTTCTGTCGCGGACTGCGTTGAGTTTATGCAAACCTAGTTCTCCTAGATTATAAGGCTCACTGGTCCTTCTGTTGAGCACGGAGGTAGAACAAACATGTCAACAGTTTAGACTAGATAAATGTAAACTGTGGTAACAGCCCCTTTATCTGTCGTTTAGACTTCCAGCAATCCTCACTGACCTCTCTGGAAGATGGCCAGAACCTGTAAGAAAACAAAGAACGCCTTTGGGAGTTGAAAAGAACTGTCACAAAGACCATGGACTTTCCCCTGTAGGAGAAGCATCAGGAGAGGCAGTCAGATGCTACCCTTAATCAGTAACCTTATTTTGTATACGATTCTAATAGACTTCATTATCTTGCTTGCTGGCCCACAGTGAATTAGATGAGAGACTGTTAGCAGCAGGTCCACTAACAGCCAGGAGAAATAACAGCCAGAAGTTTGAGTGCCAGGGGGGAGTAGAAATTTTATTTCATTTCATTTTATTTTATTTTATTTTATTTCACTTTTGGAGAGCAGGAGAGCACGTGAGTGGGGGAGAGGGGCAGAGAGAGAGACAGTCTCAAGCAGACTCCATGCTCAGTGTGGAGCCCGACACGGGGCTCGATCCCACGACCCTGGAATCACGACCTGAGCTGAAATCAAGAGCTGGACGCTCAACCGACTGAGCCAGACACGTGCCCCATTAAAAGATATATGCAAAAAAACTGGCAAAAGCTCAGCCGTCAGAGACCATTGAGTGAAGGGGCAAACAACCACGTGCACCACGATGCCTTGAGCCTATCTCTGCTGTTAAGAATAGGAATTGTCATGGGGCGCCTGGGTGGCTCAGTCAGTTAAGCATCCGACTCTTGGTTTCGGCTCAGATCATGATCTCATGGTTCATGAGTTCGAGTCCTGTCAGGCTCTGTGTTGGCAGCTCGGAGCCTGCTTGGGATTCTCCCTCTCTCTCTCTCTCTCTCTCTCTCTCTCTGTCTCTCCCCGCCCCCCCCCCGCCCTTCCCCCACTCGTGCTGTCTCTGTTTCTCTCAAAATAAATAAATAAACTTAAAAAAAAAGAATAGGAACTATCAGAGGGGAGATGGGTGGAGAGCATGGGTGAAATAGATAAAGGGGATTAAGTGGTAGAAACTTCCAGCCACACAAAATAAGTAGTCGCAGAGATGAAAAGTACAGCACAGGGAATGTAGTCAGTATTGTAATAACACTGTGTGATGGCGGATGGCGACTACCCTTCTCATGATGAGCACTGAGTAATGTATAGAATTGTTGAATCGCTGTGTTGTACACCTGAAACGAATACAACATTGTATGCTAATTACACTTGCACTAAAAAATAAAGTGTGCCTATTCTAAAAAGCGAAAAAAGAATAGAACCGGTCTTGCCTCTATATACGTATTCCCAGCACAGAGCCCATAAAGTAGCATGAGATAGACACTCAGCTTCTGGGGCAAGGTAGACATGAAAACGGAACCCCCGTATAATCCAACAGTGCTTATAATACTAACCGCGACTCATCGGAAAATAATTAGATTATATTACTAGTCTGATTCAGAAGGCGGGGAAAAAAAATTCCATCCTTGAGGCAGCTGGGTGGCTCAGTCGGTTAAGCGTCCGATTTCAGCTCAGGTCATGATCTCGCGGTTTGTGGGCTCGAGCCCCACATCAGGCTCTGTGCTGGCAGCTCAGAGCCTGGAGCCTTCTTTGGATTCTGTGTCTCCCCCTCTGTCTGCCCCTCCCCCACTTCTGCTCTCTCTCTCTCTCTCTGTCTCTCTCTCTGAAAAATAAATAAACTGAAAACAAAATTCCATCCTAAAAAATTTGATGACAAACACTTGAGTGAATACCTGAACGTGGGATTGCTGGATTGTATGGTAGATTTATGTTTAACTTGTTAAGAAACTACTCAATTGTCGTTCAAAGTGGCTGTACCATTTTGCATTCCCATCAGCAGTGTTTGAGAGTTTATGTTGCTCTGCGTCCCCATCAGCACTTGGTATTGTCAATTTCTAAACATTCTAATAACCTAATAGATGCCTAATGGCATGTCATTTTGGTTTTTAATTTGCGTTTCTCCGATTTGTGATGTTGGGCATCTTTTCACATGCTTATTTGCCATGTGTTTATCTGTTTTTGGTGAAGTATCTGTTCAAATATTTTGCCTCTTTCAAAATTGGGATTTTGGAGTTCTTCATATATTCTGGGTATTAGCCTTTTATCAGGTCAGTGTTTGCTGAAGTGAAATGAAAACTTTTGTTCACACAAAAATCCATACACCGACGTTTATAGTGGCTCTATTCATAATTGCCAAAAACTGGAAACAATCCACATATCGTGCAACTGCTGAATGGTGAAAAAAATTGTGGTCCGTTGATAAAACAGAATACTCCTCAGCAATAAAAAGTAACAAACACCTGATTCACATAATAACATGGATGAAACTCCAATGCCTTATGCTAAGTGAAAGACGCCGGTTCAAACTGCCATATACTGTTGTTACAATTCCATTTATGTGACATTCTGGAAAAGGTAAAATGATAGAGACAGAAAAAAGATCAGTGGTTTTCAGGAGCTTTGGGAGCGGGGAGGGGTTCTCCACAAAGGGGGGCAGCATGAAGGAAATTTGAAGGGCGAAGGAAGTGTTCTATATATTGATTTTGTTGGTGGTTTGTTAACACTCACAAAACTAACATCACAAAAGGTAAACTCTATTTTATTTTATTTTTTGTCAGTAAACTCTGTCCCCAACGTGAGGTTCAAACTCACGACCCTGAGATCAAGTGAGCCAGCCAGGTGCCCCTATACCTCAGTTTTTTAAAAGGGAAATAAAACAAGAGGTGGGAGCATCAATAGGAGGTAAGTTTCAAAGTGGTGGAAAGTAAAAATAAAAATGGGCACAGTGGTGGAAAATATACTACTGTGGCTACATCTCAGGAAGTGCGGTAAGTTGGAGCATGGAATTCGCCATTAGAATTCTAGAAGAAGTTTTGGGGCGTTGGGGTGGCTCAGCCGGTTAAGTGTCTGACTCTTGATTTCAGCGCAGATCGTGATCCCGGGGTTGTGGAATCAAGCCCCACGTCGGGCTCTGCACTGGGCGTGGAACCTGCTTGAGATTCTCTCTCCCCCTCTCCCTCTGCCCCCTCCCCCCCAAAGAAAGAAGGAATTCTATAAGAAGTTTAATCTTGTTTCTAGAGTAACACAAGTAATAAATTATGATCACCTGAATTTGAACTTGCAGGAAATTGTGAATGTAACAGCATGAGGACTTTGCTTAGCAGTGAGTTAGTCATGTGATAGAGTCATGGTGGAAGAAGGGGACAGGGGAGAAAAGCAATCGTGAATAAATGACCATCAGCTTCTCCAGTTTCTTTATTTCATATACATACAGAAACACACACACGCATAAATGTACACCCTACCTTTTCTTCTCCCTCCTCCCCCTCCTCCTCCTTCTTCTCCTCTTCCTCTTTCTCTTCCCCCTCCTCCCCTTCACCCTTGTAGCAGTCCATCCTTCACATTGGGGCTAAATATCCTTGTGATCCGGGCCCACATCCAACAGCTCAGCCTCCCAGCGTTACTATTTTTTCCATGAACATTCCTACCTGTGTGAATTCGCTCACATTTGTCCTTTTGCCCTATGACTCCCCTAATCTCTGATAGGTAAAACTGAACCTACCTTTCGAGATCCAATTCAAAACCTATCTTGCTTTTTTTTTTTTAATGTTTATTTATTTTTGAGAGAGAGAGGGGGGCCAGAGAGAGAGGGTGGAGGGCGGATAGAGGATCAGAAGCAGGCTCTGTGCGGACAGCAGAGAGCCTGATGTGGGGCTCGAACTCACAAACCGGGAGATCATGACCTGAGCCGAAGTCAGACTCTAATCGAATGAGCCACCCAGGCACCCCAAAACCTGCCTCTTTCATGACACCTTATGCAATCACCCCATTCAGAAGTGAGTTTTCCCTTCTTGGACCGAGTAGAGTCACAGAAAATGCTTATTGTGTTGACTCCAGAGGCAGCAAGTTGAACAAAAGAACCAATATGTGCACATTACAGATGCTGGATAAATATTGAATGATGGTCCTGGACCATTAGCTTTGTTTGATGAATTAAAAGCATGCAGATGCCATGTTGCCTAGGTTTGAATATCAGCTCTGCTATGTATCAGTTGTGTTATATTGGACAAATTATTTAACCTTAAAGTCTCAGTTTCCTTATTATTATTATTATTATTATTATTTTTAAGTTTATTTATTTTTGAGAGAGCACGGGGAAGGGCCAGAGAGAGAGGGAGACACAGAATCCGGAGCAGGCTCCGGGCTGTCAGCACAGAGCCCGATGCGGGGCTTTGAACCCACAAACCTCAGGTCATGATCTGAGCCGAAGTTGGACACTTAACCGACTGAACCACTCAGGCGTTCCCACGGTTTCCTTATTTGTGAAATGGTACTAAAAAAAGCATCTACCTGGGGTTGTTGAGAGGAGTAAGTGAATTAATCCACATAAGTTGCCTGGCACACAGGGAGCCTCACGTAAGCACTGGCTGTCAGTATTTTGGAAGCGGCTTTAATACTTCCAACTCATTCTAATCAGACGGGCCTAAATACATTAATTCAGAGGGTGTGTTGGTTTTAAGGGGATACTACCATTAGGAGACGTAGAACTAGATGATCACATTTATATTCGTCCCACCCAGGCATGTTAGGAAGATCAGCGACACTAGTTCCGTTATGGATTCTAACCTAACTGTGAAAATACATCCCTGCAGCCTTCATAATGGGACTTTAAAGGGGGCTGCGCTGGCGGAGGAGGGGGGAGGGGAAGTCAGCTGCCGTGGGGACCTTTCCGGAGCGAACCTTTCTAGCCGGCCTGTGCCACTAGCAGCCATTTGATATTCCAGGCAGCTGCCTGACACTGCACTTTGGTGCCCCACAGTGTAATTAACAGGCACGCACGCAGCTGCCTTGTCAAACAATTGGCCAGACTTGGCAGCGTGTGTCGCAGAGGCGGGGTGGTGGCAGGGAGGACCCAGGACATGTTCAGCACCTTGGGCACTGAGCTCTCCCGACGCTCCGTAATAACACCCCAGCTGCAGTCTGAGGGCTTCTCAGAGCAGCGTGCCTGCTAATTTCTTAGAGGGGACCTTCCGAATTGTGCGATTCATTATGAGTTCCCATTCTCTGGCTCACTTAACAACAATACCACTGGCTTGAACCCCTTGATGCAATCTGAGTCCTCTGCGACTGGGCCCCTCGCTCGTTTTTTTTTTTTTTTTTCATTCTGCTCGAAGCACACCAAGTGGTTTTCATCTCCGTTCCCACTGGCCAGATAAATCTTGTTCAGGGAAGGAAGTGGAAGAGGAAGTGTGAGGTCAAGCAAAATGCACGGGACTGGGGATCAGGAGATCTCCCGTTTTGTTCTAGCTCCTCAGTTGTGTGACCTTGAGAAAGTCATGGATTCTCTGGAAGTTTGCATTCTTAACGTGTGCGAATAAGACTGTTAGGTTAGAAAGGGCCTTTGTGGGAAGTTAGTGGCTTTGGGGATCTACTAGTCTTGAGCCATTTGAGGAATCTTAGATGCAGTGGAAGCTTGTTTAGGACTCCCAGAACCTGAAATTGCTCCTTACCCAATAAGCAGGCCTTCTGTGGAATGGGATCCCGGTCCTTGAAACTTTCGGCCCATCTTGCTTTCCAGCCTTTCTTGAGGAAAAATACACGGGGCTGTATTCAGAAGGCTCCAGCGGCTTTTGGTAAAAAGCCCAAAAATGAACATATGGAATGCAGAGATCAATTCTAAGCCCAGGCTTTCCACTCCCTGTAAGTCCATGTTCCCTGGACTTGCTCATCTAGGTTATGTTTTCCCCATGTGCTTCGTGTCAGCCCTCAGGCTGTTAGTTTGAGAAATACTGTGTTGGTTTCACCTGGGCTCAAGTACCTAGTTTCCCTCGTGGGGAAATCTCTCACGCCTCCGGGGCCCCCCCTAGAGCCTGAGGGACTGTGCCCTGGCAGTCTCATTGTGTGCCCTCTGCACACACTTACCCGGTTCAAATTAGGTTGAGGAGAACACCAGCACACTAGGGGCTTGGGAGTGCCTAAGAAGGAGATCGACAGCCCTGAGGTGTGTGTTGTCGGAAGGCTGAGGCTCTAGCCCTTCTGCTTTGGCCTTGGGGGTTGAGAGATGTTTGTGGGTAAGAGCCAGATATGCACATCTCTCCTCGAATGGCATCTAATGATGACCAGTTGGAGCCTTGATAGAAGTATTTTCACTGTGGAAATTGGCAAACTCTCGGGGCACCTGGGTGGCTCAGTCAGTTTAGCGTCCGACTTCGGCTCCGGTCATGATCTCAGGGTTCGTGGGTTCAGGTCCCACATCAGGCTCTCTGCTGTCAGTGTGGAGCCTGCTTTGGATCCTCTGTGCCCCTCTCTCTTTGTCAGTCCCCCACTTGTCCTCTCTCTCAAAATAAATAAACTTAAAAAAAAAAAAAAGAAAATGGCAAACTCTCCTAATCAGGAGTGTTTATTTTTGCAGTCTTTTTTTTTCTCTTGTTCAGATTGGAGAATTTCTATGGATCTAATGTTTATTGTCTCCTTCCTCTGTCATCTCCAATCTGCTATTGACCCCGTAGAATGAGTTTTTAACTTTGGTTATTGTGTTTTTCAATTTTGACACTTTACATGTCTTTATATCTTCTGTTCCTTTTTTGAGGCTTCACATTTTCCAAGTTGTTTCAAGAATGTTTATGAGTGCTTGCAGGAGCATTTTTATAATAGCTGTTTTAAAATGATTGTTGGATAATTACAACATCTGTGTCATTTTGACATCGGCATCTGTTGGTTGTCTATTCTCATGGGAATTGAGATTTTCCTGGTTTTTTTGTGTGCCGAATATTTTTTGGATTGCATCCTGGACATCCCGACTATTGTATTATATAAGACTCTAGGTGGTAAGCCCTATAAAAGATGCCAATATTCAGCAGACAATCAACCTGGTTATGTTTGGGCTGCAATTTCTTTTTTTTTTTTTTTTTTTTAAATTTTTTTTTTTCAACGTTTATTTATTTTTGGGACAGAGAGAGACAGAGCATGAACGGGGGAGGGGCAGAGAGAGAGGGAGTCACAGAATCGGAAACAGGCTCCAGGCTCTGAGCCATCAGCCCAGAGCCTGACGCGGGGCTCGAACTCACGGACCGCGAGATCGTGACCTGGCTGAAGTCGGACGCTTAACCGACTGCGCCACCCAGGCGCCCCTGGGCTGCAATTTCTAACCTACCTCTGTGAGCTGTAGTTCCAGTTTGAGTCTGATTTTCTTTACATTGTTACTGAATCTGTCCCAATTCTGTGCCACCCAGTGGTCAGTAGAGGACCTGGACAGTGATCTCTCTTGCGGTTCCGTTCCCCAAGTTTTCGTCATAGTCATTAAGTTCAGGGTGACTCGGATCAGATTGGCGGTGAGTCCAGGAGTTCGTAAACGACCTTACGTGGTCATTTTCCTGAGCTCCTCTCTCTCTCTCTGTGATCTCCTCGATACTTTACAGCTCTCTGGGGCTCCTCCCCTGCTTTTGGTCCTCTAGCCAGACATCAGGGGTTTTAGTTCCCTCATTCTGCTTTGTACTTCTGTGCCTGTGCCCACTTGCAGGGCCGAGCAGTGGGCAGGCGGAAGGACACGACACCAACAGAAGAGCCCCCGCCCCATTGGGACCAAAGCTCTGCTGATCGCAAAGGAAGGTTTTGGCCCATACAGCCTCCTCTGCCCCCACTGTCACTGAGTCGTTTAGCGTCTGAGCCTTGAGAGACTGGAAGGAGATAAAAGAAAACCTTTCTGACCATGAGGAGTCTCTTTTCCTGGTCCTGGAAACGAGACTGGAGCGTTTCCCCAGAGCTTTCTCTGTTCGTGCTGACGCCCACTTTCGAGTTCTGTTTAGGCTGCCTTGTGTTTAGGCTGGGGACAGCCGCAGGGGGAAAATGGTAAACTCACCACTGATTTACTGATACTTTTTTTTTATGTTTATTTATTTTTGAGAGAGGGAGAAACAGAGCACAAGAGGAGGAGGGGCAGAGAGAGAGGGAGACACAGAATCTGAAGCAGGCTTCAGGCTCCCAACTGTCAGCACAGAGCCTGACGTGGGCCTCGAACTCACAAACCGTGAGATCGTGACCTGAGCCAAAGTCAGATGCTTAACCGACTGAGCCACTCAGGCGCCCCATTTTGTTGATACTTCGGATGCTGGTTTTCTTCTTCCATCCTCCTGGCACCACTTACTGGTCAGCATCTTCAAAGAGCTGCTCCACGAATCTGTCCCAGTTTTATAGCTGCATGACGTGGGAGAGATGGGGTGTGTGTGTGTGTGTGTGTGTGTGTGTGTGTGTGTGTGTGTGCTTACTCTATCTTGCCTGTCTGCAGCTGAGGCCCTTTCTTTTCTTGCCGGAGATCCAGTTGTTAAACATTCATCAGCACACTGGTGACTGACCGTGTCAACTGTGACTGTAAGTCAGGAGATTCCTTCTGTCATCTCTCACATTGCTCTCGGGCAGGCCTGATCAATTAGTTACTCTACCACTCAGTGTCCTCATTTGTAACTTGCAGATATTAATAGTGCATACCTAACTGGGCCTTTGGAAGGGTTAGATGAAATACTGCAGGACCTAGAATAGTGCATGGCATATAGTATGTGCTCAATAAATGGAAGCGATACTTTTTTTTTTAAGTAGGCTCTATAACCAACCTGGTGCTCGAATTCATGATCCCAACATCAAGAGTCACGTGCTCTACTGACTGAGCCAACCAGGTGCCCCTGGATGCTATACTATTAAAAAAAGTAAAGGAGGCGTGCCTGGGTGGCTCAATCTGGTTAAGCGTCCCACTTCGGCTCAGGTCATGATCTCATGGTTTGTGGGTTCAAGCCCTGTGTCAGGCTCTGTGCTGACAGCTCAGAGCCTGGAGCCTACTTTGGATTCTGTGTCTCCCTCTCTCTCTGTCCTTCCCCCCCCCCCCCCCGTACTCTCTCTCTCCCAAAAAAAAACAAACATTAAAAAAAAATAAAGACTCTTCATGTTTCAGTCTCTTTCAGAAGTAGAAAAGAATGTATTTAGTTAGAAATAAAACCCAGAGATGAAAAAGCCCTCTGGCGTAGTTATTTAGAGCTTCAGCTTCAGAGGGGCACCTGGGTGGCTCAGTGGGTTGAGCATCCGACTTTGGCTCAGGTTGCAATTTCACGGTTCGTGAGTTCGAGCCCTGCCACGGGCTTCCTGCTGTCAGCACAGAACTCACTTCGGGTCCTATGTCCCCCTCTGTCTCTGTCCCTCCCCTGCTTGTGTTCTGTGTCTCTCAAAATAAATGAATAAACATTAAAAAAAAAAGAGGGGCGCCTGGGTGGCGCCGTCGGTTAAGCGTCCGACTTCAGCCAGGTCGCGATCTCGCGGTCCGGGAGTTCGAGCCCCGCGTCGGGCTCTGGGCTGACGGCTCGGAGCCCGGAGCCGGTTTCCGATTCTGTGTCTCCCTCTCTCTCTGCCCCTCCCCCGTTCATGCTCTGTCTCTCTCTGTCCCAAAAGTAAATAAAAAACGTTGAAAAAAAAATTAAAAAAAAAAAAAAAAAAGAGCTTCAGCTTTGGAGCCAGTGGGTGAGGCTTCAGCTGAGTTACTTATTAGCTCTTTGACTCTGGGCAAGTGGTTCCACCTTTCTGTGTCAGCGGTAGAATGAGTACAATGACAGAGCATGCTTCACGGGGTTCTTGGGAGGATGAAAGCAGATAATACATGAAAAATGCCCAGTAAGTTTGGCTGTTATTAATATCGTGTTAACTTTATTTTTTTAAGTTTATTTTGAGGGAGAACTTTATTTTTTTAAGTTTAGTTTTTTTGTTTTGAGAGAGGGAGAGAGAGAGAGGGAGACAGAATCCTAAGCAGGCTCTGCATTGTCAGAGCAGAGCCCGATGTGGGGTTCGAACCCACCAACCGCAAGATCATAACCTGAGCGGAAATCAAGAGTCGGATGCCTCACTGACCAAGCCACCCAGGCGCTTCTGTGTTGATTTAGTGTCTACTGTGAACTAGGCCCTACAGGGCTACTTAATGGATATTTTATAGCTAAAATGCCTATAGATGATTACACACACACACACACACACACACAGTTATTGTTGTTGTTATTAAAAGTTTATTTTATTTTATTTTTTAGTAATCTCTACACCCAGTGTGGGGCTCAAACCCACGATCCCAAGACCAAGAGTCACACGCTCTTCCAACTGAGCCAGCCGGACACCCATACAGGCATTACATTTATAAAACATCCACTCAATAGCCCTGTGCTACCTTCTCTTCCTGAGACACTGCCCAGCCACCTGATCTCTGCGGCATTGCAAGGCCCGGCGCCAGTGTCACGATCCACTTTAAAACGCTTGACAATGCTTACTGGACTATAACAAAGAGAAATTAATGAGGACACAGTTAATCTCTCCAGATTGACTAAGGGCTCTGTCACTTCCTGCTTAGAGCTGTAGTCCTCTGTTCCCTTCAAGTTAACAGCTTGTGACTTCTTGGCCTGCCCTTTCCTTGAGCTGGGCCAAGCGCTCACCCGGGCGCCCCCCGGGAGCGCCCACGTACAGCGTTTCTGTTGCAAATGGTCGCCGGGGCTGGAATTAGGAGAAGTGGTTTTGCTGATACATTATTTTGTGGTTTGTCTAACGCCCTCTTGCCAGAGCAGTGCATGGCCTCTAATTTTCCTCTTTAGGTTTCTGCTGGTGTTTTTATGTCTTTTTTATATGGTCTTTTTGATTTCAGAATTTTCCACGCTCTAAGGATGTTGAGATTCCATTTGACAGTCTTGACAAAGAGTGCCCTGGTTGGATATTTGATATTCAAAGCAGCGGCAACAAAAGCAATTAGTCGAATACGACGGTGTTCTACATGTCCCCGGTGCCTGCTCCCTTTCGGGAGACAGCCCGTGTTGTAGCCGGAACTGCATCAGCAGTCCAAAAACTGGTACCAAGTCCTGGATCTGCCCCCTCACACCCTGGGAGTCGTAGGCAAGTCACATCACTGCTCTGGGCGTCACTTTCTGTTATCTGAATACCTGGAGGCTCGGGCCTGGAGCAGATGATACTGGCAACTGCCGCTCGGGTGCGGCCAGCAGGTGCACGTGAGGCCTCCAGGGCCCCCCCGAGGGGGAAACCAAGGGGTTTAAGGAGCTGGTCTCTCGTCATTCCGCTTTGCTCTTTGTCCCGAAGGCTGATGGAAGCTCTGGAAACTTGAGTTTTGTGAAACACGGAGGCTTGAGCCAGATGATTTCTGAGGCCTTTTAGCTCCAGAATTTGGGGATTACCATGGGCTGGACTGGGTTAAAGCAAGTGCAGCAATATCGCTGAAGCTTGCGGGCCCCAAGCAGGAGTGAAAATATCTAGTCATATTCCCTCACAGTTTTTGTTTCCTTATTTCAGAAATAGGGATAATATATGTAATATCTACTCTGCTTTGTGCTTGGGGCAGCTGTGAGGAGCAAATGCGTTAATGGCCGTGAACGTGGTCCTGGTAGCACTCCGAAGCAGAAATAAGCCTCTTCCCAAATGTAGGCCCCATTTGGGAAAATCTGCTCCCTGCCTGGCCTTCCCATCCTGGGCACCAAAGTCTTTTTCTTTTTTAAGTTTATTTATTTATACTGAAAGAGAGAGAGAGTGAGCAGGGGAGGGGCAGAGAGAGAGAGAGACAGAATCACAAGCAGGCTCCGCACTGTCAGCACAGAGCCCGACGCGGGCTTCAAACTCACGCACTGTGAGATCATGACCTGAGCCGAAACCAAAAGTCGGACGCTTAACTGACTGAGCCACCCTGGCACCCCTAGGTACCAAAATCTCCACTGCATTTGTCAGGGGGGTTCCATGCAGTCCAGTTAACTGTACTTGAAGACAACAAAAAGCCAAAATGACTCAAGGTAGCCAAAGATTATCTAGAACTTAGTGCAATTTAAACCGAAGCATAATTATCTACATCAAACCACAGTTCCTATATTGTTGGGTTCTCATATTAATTTCCCTGTAGGGCTTCGACAAGAAGAGAAGCACAAAAACCCAGAATGGTCAAGAACAGCAACAACCTCTAAACCACATGGAACTCAATGTGTCTTGTTGAAGCCCTACAGGTCCTTCTCTGTGTGTCCCACGTTTGGGTCTCATGCCAAGCTGCTCTGGGAAGTGAGCTTTTCTGCCGTCGGAGCTGAGGGTGACGGGAGTAGTCGTTGCGTCCTTGGATTAGGGGGTTGGTAATAGATTCTTCCAGGCAGAGGAAGCAGCAGTGCCAAGGCACTGGGGCATCAGAGAGCATGGCATGTATAGAGCTACCATGGCTCAGTTGACTCAAGAAAAGGGATTAAGGGGGCGCCGGCGTGGCTCAGCCGGTGAAGTGTCCGACTCTTGATTTCAGCTCAGGTCACGATCTCACGGGAGATCAAGGCCCGTGTCATGCCTCATGCTCCTCGCCGAGCGTGGATCCTCCTGGGGACTCTCCGTCTCCCTCTTTCTCTGCCCCCCCCACCCCCGCTCACGTGCACACACACTCTCTCTCTCTGTCTCCAAAGAGATTAAGAGGTGGAGTGATGGACATGAGGCTGAAGAGATAAGCAGAGGCTGGATCATGAAGGGCCTCGGACACCATGCTGGAAAAGCGCACAAAACTAGTGAAAGGTTTGAAGTAGGGACTCATCGTGATCAGGTCTGTGTGTTTGAGAACGCAATACTGAAAGAAGATTCGGAATGCTCAAGCACATCGCAGGAAGGCCAGTTGGGAAATGCGGAAGGACCCCCCCAGTTCCCATCCAGGATGTGGCAAGGTGTTTGGTTATAAGGCAGTAGCTGTGGAGACAGAGATTCAAACTTGGCCCCGCTGAAGCAGGAGTAACCAGGGACTAAGGATAGCACTGGCTAAGTGCTGTAGAGGTCAAGGCCTATAAGGGCGAGGAAGAGGTCCTGTATTTGTCTCATGGGAAGTCACTGAGGCAGTTCTTTCATGTGCAGAGTCCCCGACAGCTTTAGCAGGTGTGGGGCATTGAAGTCAAGTCCAGCACAGTTCATTTGTTTTTTTCATTTGAGAGAGACAGAGAGAGACAGCATGAGCTAGGGCAGAGGGACAGAGGGAAACACAGAGAGAGAGAGAGAGAGAGAGAGAGAGAGAGAGAGCATGAACTCGGGCAGATGGGCAGAAGGCGGGGGGGAGAGAGAGAGAGAGGGAATCCCAAGTAGGCTCTGTGGGGCTCAATGCCATGATCATAAGATCATGACTGGAGCCAAAATCAAGAGTCAAGCGTTCAACTCACTGAGCCACCCAGGTGTCCCAGGACAGTTAATTTTTTTGTGTCATTTTGCTTGTATTAAAGAACACAAACCAGTATTGTATTTGTGGGGTTTTTTGGCCTATACAACATTCTAAGTATTTTGAGTCAGCAGTTAACAACCAGGAGATTTAGGGGCACCTGGGTGGCTCAGAGGAAAAAACATGGGACTCTTTTTTTTTTTCCCAAGTGTTTATTTATTTGTTTGAGAGAGAGAGAGAGAGAGAGAGAGAGAGAGAGAGAGAGAGGGAAGGGGAGGGGATGGGAGGGGAGGGGAGGGGAGGGAAGGGGCAGAGAAAGAGGGAGACAGAGAATCCCAAACAGGTTCCACGCTGTCAGCGCAGAGCCTGATGCGGAGCTCGAACTCACAAACTGTGAGATCATGACCTGAGCTGAAATCAAAAGGTAGACACTTAACTCACTGAGCCACCCAGGTGCCCCAGCATGAGACTCTTGATGTCAGGGGTGTGAGTTTGAGCCCCATGTTGGATGTAGGTATTACTAAAAAGAAACACAAAAAACCAAAAACACGCCCACAAACTTAAAAATACAGGGTGGGGCACTTGGGTAGCTCTGTCTGTTGAGCATCCAACTCTTGATTTCAGCTCAGATTATGATCCCAGGGTTGTGGGATCGAGTCCTGTGTGGGGCTCTGCGCTGAGTGCTTTTCCCTCTGCCCCCCCCCCCCCGCCGCCCCACTCAGGCGCTCTCTCTCTCTCTCTCTCTCTCTCTCTCTCTCTCTCTCTCACATTAAACAATAAATAACTTACAAAAACCAGGAGATTTTACATTTTGAAAGTCCAAACTTCTCATTTCTCTTGAGAATTCAAAAGCTCTGTATGCACTGGGCCTCCATTTGTTCACGGTCATGGTCAGCTGGAACTGAGTAGCTACTGCTCCCTTTAGATGCAGTGCTTGCTCTCCAGTCCACCATGAACCCACCCTGGCACTCTTCTGTGGCCCGCTTGGCCTTATGTAGGCTTTCAATTTATGATCCTCAGGTTATCTCAGGCCAGGCTTTAAAGGGGATTTAAGGAAGCTACATTACTCCTACAAGATGGTCTTTATCACCATACTCAAGAGACTAGCTCATGAGCTGAGAATCAAGGTAATGGGGGAAGGATAGGGTTTCAGGTTGTCATGGGGCTCCTGGGTGGCTCAGGTTAAGTGCCCAACTTCCGCTCAGATCATGATCTTGCAGTTTGTGAGTTCAAGCCCCACACGGGGCTCTGTGCTGACAGCTCAGAACCTGGAGCCCGCTCTGGATTCTGTGTCTCCCTCTTGTGATCTGTCTCTCTCTCCCTCAAAAATAAATAAACATTAAAAAATTTTTTTTTTAAAGTCATGATACTCTAAACATATGAGGCTTAAAAATAATTTGGTAAGTGTGGAACCTTCTCAAAGGTATTTTATTTTATTTTTTAATTTTTAAACATTTTATTTTTGAGTAATCTCTACTCCCAAGGTAGGGCTCGAGCGCACAACCCCGAGATCGAGAGTTGCACACTCTTCCGACTGAGCCAGCCAGGCACCCCTTAAAGGCCTTTTATAAAATATTTTCTTACTGCTCTGTATTATGATAATCTGTTTACATGGATATCTTTCCCACTCATCTTATGATCCTCTTTGGTTCTGTGCCTTTTCCTTGGCTGTGGGTCTGAAATAATAGAAGGTGCCGAATACACACATCTGTTGAAAGAGAAAAAAACCGGGGAGAGGTAAGGCTGCTCCTCTTTGTTGTCGGGAGAACCAGATGAGACACTGCCTGTTACAGTCCTATTGTGCATACAGCCCCGTGCTAGGCACTGCAGGGACACCAGAGGGACGACCCGGTTCCTGCCGCTTGCTCTCTGCCTGGTAGGGGGACTCGACACTCTAACATAAGCAGAGAAAACGATGCCGTGTGCCACAAGAGAGGACAGGCAGAATGCCCTTGCCGTTCAGAGGAGGGAGGAGCCCCAGGAGGTTGGAGGAGTCAAAAAAGGGTTTCTGAAGGCGGGGTGGTAGCAAAGATGCACTGAGAGGGATAGGATTTCAGCACGGGACTTGGAGAGGCTGGTGGAGGCAGCTCTCTGCCTACAGGAAATGTTTCCCTTGGAATTGTGCCTCCTTGCCAAAGACCTTTTGAAAGTCTAAACCAAGTAGATACGCTGGTTCCTCTTTTGCCAAGCGGTCTCCTTTACCCTCTTTGAGAACTCTGCACGTGGACAGTGACGTAGGCAGCTAAAAATCCCACAGTATGACACTTCGCTTGGTCGTGACACCGGGCTTATTTGAACTGTTGAACTGATACCATTTCGTTGCTAAACATTCATCTGGCAAAATATTTACTGAGTGTCTTTTGTATGCCGGGTACTGGCATTGTTACAAGATGCAGGGGCATATTAATGTGAATATTATATAGATATGCACCCCCCCCCCCCGTCCCAGCCTCTGGTCTATTGAGACAGCTATGAAGTCTGTTTAACATGGAAAGTAGTCCAAAGGTCTGATCAGAAGTGCTACGGATGTACAAAGGAGGAAGCGATTAGCTAAATCTATAAAGGGGGTGAGGGAAGCTTTCATGAAGGAGGTGACATGTTTGGTGGGCCTTGAAGAATAAGTAGGATTTCAAAAAAAACAAAAACAAAAACAAACAAACAAAAAAAGAATAAGTAGGATTTCTCAAGGGGGAAGGGAGTGAATTAACATTAATCAGAGCCAACTACTGTGTACTTACCCTACAGTGATACTTGTCGTCCAGGTATCATCATTTCTACTAAATAAACCTGGTCATTGTCAGTTAGGCTTTGAACTCAGGCCTCTCTAGGCCCACTCTATCTAGCTGCCTTCACGAGGAAGGAGCAGGGGCCGGCGGGGAGGTAGAGAGGCACGCCAGGCAGAAGCAAAAGGGTTGCTGGAGATTGACAGGAGTTGGGTCAGCAGGGCCTCCGTTCAGCTATGAACGTGATTGCCCGACTTTGGAGCTCTTGAGGGGCGATGATCGTTTCCTTTGAGACCTGCTTTTGCAGTGGGACTTGCTCAGTGTCTGTTGCTCGGTGTCTGCTTACGTTGATGCGAATATTCAGTTCAGCAAGCATTTATTGACTGAATTGGCTGCAGCGCGAGGGATTTGAGCTGCTTGGCCATCGTCACAATCATTTGTACGGTGATAGATGGGAGCGATTCTGAGGAGACTCCCGTTAGGCCTTCAGTTAGCCAAAGTCACCAGATTGATGATGCTGTTTCCTGGTCCTTATAGACAGAGAGACATGGCCTGAAAGTAAAGGCTGAAAGAACTTATTTGTCGAGAAAGTAGCTCTCTTGAAAGTACAAAATGTTGTATATTTAATAGCCACTTAAAATCCTTTCTTGAATAACCAATGGTTTAAGTCAATAGGTACGCAGATAAGATGATGGAGGAAGCAAATGTCTGGGACGCCTGCGTGGCTCAGTTGGTTGGGTGTCTGACTTCGGCTCAGGTCACGATCTTGCCATTCCCGAGTTCCAGCCCCACGTCACGCTGTGCTGGCAGTTCAGAGCCTGGAGCCTGCTTCCAGTTCTGTGTCTCCCTCTCTCTCTGCCCCTCCCCTGCTCGTGCTCTGTGTGCTCTGTCTCTCTCTTTCAAAAATGAATAAATGTTAAAAAAAAATTTTTAAAAAACCCCAAAAAGCAAATATCTATACACTCCCATACATTCGTATATGCACACATGAGTAGTGAACTAATTAGAATTTGTACATGGGCTTAATTGATAAAAATGGCCCCAAAGCAAAGTCTACTGTAGTAGTTCCCTACCCCACTTAACAAAAACAAAAACTTCCCCTTTTTCTCCTTTGAGCAAAAGAAATATGTCTGACTAAGGACTGTTGAGGTTGTTACTGAAAGGAAAAGTCATGTAAGCCTGCTCACTTTGCTGACGGGAACAAACTTAGCAAGTATTAGAGGAGGCAGAAACCTCAGTGCCAGCGACGAAGGTTCCACAGACCCACGTAACTAAAGAATTTCTCCGCATCGCTCCGTGGGGAGATGTTGGTCAAAGGGAACAGAGTTTCAGAAATGCAAGATGAATGAGTCCTGGAGATCTAACGTACAGCATGGTGACTTTAGTTAACAGTAGTGTATTGTATACTCGACATTTGTTAAGAAGGTAGATCTTGGGGCACCTGGGTGGCTCAGTCGGTTAAGCGTCCAACTCTTGGTTTCGGCTCAGGTCACTGTCTCACGGTTTTGTGGGATCAAGCCCTACGTGGGGCTCTGCATGGACAGTGAGGAGCCTGCATGGGCTTCTCTCTCTCCCTTGCTCTCTGCCCCTCTCCCACTCATGTTGTCTCTGCCTCTCTCAAACATAAATAAACTTAAAAAAAAAAGAAGGTAGATCTCAAGTGTTCTCACCACATACACAAAAGAAGGAAATAAAAGAACATGGTAGCTATGTGAGGTGACAGGTATGTTAATTAGCTTGATTGTGGTGATCATTTCATAGTGAAAACATCAAGTTGTATACCTCAAATATATACAGTTTTCTGTGTTAATCCTACCTTTATTTGGTTATTATTATTTAACATTTTTTTACATTTTTAAATTTATTTTTGAGAGGGAGAGACAGAGTGAGCTGGGGAGGGGCAGAGATGGAGAGGGAGACATAGAATCCAAGCAGGCTCCAGGCTCTGAGCTGTCAGCACGGAGCCCGACATGGGGCTCTAACTCGCGAGCTGTGAGATCATGACCTGAGCCGAAGTCGAATGCTCAGCCGACTGAGCCACCCAGGTGCCCTGGGTTTTCCAAACATTTTTAAAAAATTAATTAATTAATTAATTTTTAAGTAAGCTGTACACCCGGTGCGGGTCTTGAACTCACAACCCTGAGATCAAGTGTCGTATGCTGTACTGACCGAACCAGCCAGACGCCCTAATCCTACCTTTATTTGTTAATCATAAAGCTGGAAAAAAAAAACAAACCCCAAAAAACCAAAACCCTTCCCTGTATGCTACCGGTTTAAAGCACACATAGGCACCTCCAAATTGCTAAACCTTCTCCATCTCTTATCTTTCTTCTTTTTTTTTTTTATTAGCCATGATCCTAGCCCAGATTGTCGCCATAGCACCCGGACACTGCTGCAGTACCTTTTGCATTGTTCTGTTTCTAGCTGTTTTCCAACCCATCTATGTGTAGCTGTTCGAAAACTGAACCTTACTTTCTTCTTCCCAACTGTCTTTCATTCAGGGAAAATAGACAGATTCTTTTCCTGATTAGGTACAGAACACGTGTTTATTCATCAAGCGCAAAAATAAAAGACAGAAAATATAAGGAATAAAGTAAAACATCACCTGAATCTCACCACCCTGAGACAACCACCCATGGCCTGTTGGTTATGGTCTCTTCATGCATCTCTCATATGTATTTACATGGAAATGCAATTTTACAATTCTTTTTTTCCTCTTTCTTGCTTTCTTGCTTTCTATTAAAGTATTTTCTTTTTAATAATCTCTGTACCCAGCACAGGCCTCGAACTCACAACCCTGAGATCAAGAGTCGCGTGCTCTACCCACTGAGCCAGCCAGGTGCCCCTCAATTTTACAACTCTTAATTGTTTGCTTGTTACCTTTCACTGAAAAGCCAGTGTTAATGACTGGGTGTATATATCCTTTAGCCCTTTATTCAGGTTCATATAACTATGTTAAAAATAATTAGACACAGGAGCGCCTGGGTGGCTCAGTCGGTTAAGCATCCAACTTCGGCTCAGGTCACGATCTTGCTGTTCGTGAGTTTGAGCCCCGTGTTTGGCTCTGTGCTAACAGCTCAGCGAGCCTGCTTCAGATTCTGTGTCTTCCTCTCTCTCTGACCCTCTCCCACTCACACTCTGTCTCTCTCTCTCTCTCAAAGATAAATAAACATTAAAAAAATTATTTAAAAAAAATTTTTTTTTTTCTCAACGTTTTTATTTATTTTGGGGACAGAGAGAGACAGAGCATGAACGAGGAGGGGCAGAGAGACAGGGAGACACAGAATCGGAAACAGGCTCCAGGCCCCGAGCCATCAGCCCAGAGCCTGACGCGGGGCTCGAACTCCCAGACCGCGAGATCGTGACCTGGCTGAAGTCGGACGCTTAACCGACTGCGCCACCCAGGCGCCCCTAAAAAAATTATTAAAAAAATAATTAGACATGGACACATAAAGAGAATTAAAAACCGTTATTCATTTTCATTTATTTAGTTTGAAATTTTTTTAATGTTTATTTATTTTTGAGAGAGAGAGAGAGACAGAGTGCGAGTGGAGGAGAGGCAGAGAGAGAGGGAGACACAGAATCCAAAGTAGGCTCCAGGCTCTAAGCTGCCAGTGTAGGGCCCGACATAGGGCTTAAATCCACAAACTGCAAGATCATGACCTGAGCCAAAGTCGGATGCTTAACCGACTGAGCCACCCAGGCACCCCCAAAACCATTATTCATTTTTAAAGAGGTATCGTGTGATATACTTTTTTTTTTGTCTCTTACATTTCTTGCTCCACAGTGAAATCTCTCCACCTTTACTAGTAAGATCTAATGAATTCCTTTAATATCTGCACAGTATTCTATGGTATGGATATATAATTTATTCACTTATATCTCTGCAGAAGGGCATTCTTTCTGCTGTAAACATCATTGTGTATGTATTTGTGTAAGTCTCCTTAAACTGGTATTTATATTTCTTTGGGATAGAGTCACAGCTGTGGAATTTCTGGGACAAAAGGTATGTGTAGTTTTAATTTTTATAGGTATTCCCAGATTGCTTTCCCAAAAGGCTGTAAATAGTCACATTAACGTAAGCAGTTTTATGAAAGTATACTCCTCCTTCCCCATCCTGCCAGCAGTACGTGTTGGTACTTAAATAGTTGCCAATCTCATGGGCGAGAAATACCACATTATTTTGTTTTTAATTTGCATTTCTCAAACTGCCATTGGTTAGTTACCGTTTGGATTTGCACTTCATTTCCTTTGTTAATTTTCCCACTGTGTTTTTTGTCTTATCAATTTTTAAAAACAATTTTTTTGAATGTTTATTTATTTTTGAGAGAGAGATGGCGCAAGCGGAGGAGGGCAGGGAGAGAGGGAGATGGAATCCCAAGCAGGATCCGAGCTCTGAGTTGTCAGCATAGAGCCCACTCGGGACTCGAACTCACAAGCCGTGAGATCATGACCCAAGCCGAAGTCAGAGGCTTAACCATCAGGTGCCCCAGTCTTATCAGTTTGAAGGAGCTATTTGAGTCTTACAGATATTGACCTCTTATCTGGCAATGTATAGTAAGTTTTCTTTCTCACTGTATCATTTGCCCTTCTATATGGTATTTTTTTTCCCATAGAAATGTTGAAAAAGAAAAAAAAAGTCACATGGTAAAAAGTTTAAATTTTTCTTTATAGCTTGTGGGTGTTCCATATCAGTTAAAAGAGTTCCCAAACCAATAAGTTAAACATGTGTTTTCATAAAAGTTCCCATAGTTTTTCTTGTTTTAGCATTTAACATTTTATTTTATTTTTTGAGAGACAGAGAGTGAGCAGGGCAGGGGCAGAGAGAGAGGGAGACACAGAGTCTGAAGCAGGCTCCAGGCTCTGAGCTGTCAGCATAGAGCCCCACGTGGGGGCTCGAACCCACGAATGTGAGATCATGAGCTGAGCGGAAGTCAGATGCTCAACTGACTGAGCCACCCAAGCTCCCCTCTTGTTTTGGTATTTAAACTTATGTTTTTACTATATCTCAAAGTTTTAAAAGTGGGGTATTAAAGAGAGTTTAAATTAATTTTATACTGGATCGGTAGGCAATTGTGCCAGTCTCTTTTATTAAATAAATTGCCTCTTTCCTATTGAATTGAATTACCAGCTTTGTCATATATCAAAGGCATCTCTATTTCTACACTTCGTTTTGTTTCACTGATCTATTAGTCTATTCTTATGCTAATATCATACTCTTTTGTTTATAAAGGGCTTCATGATACATTTAAAATCTTTTTTTTTTTTAATTTTTTTTTTCAACGTTTATTTATTTTTGGGACAGAGAGAGACAGAGCATGAACGGGGGAGGGGCAGAGAGAGAGGGAGACACAGAATCGGAAGCAGGCTCCAGGCTCTGAGCCATCAGCCCAGAGCCTGACGTGGGGCTCGAACTCCCGGACCGCGAGATCGTGACCTGGCTGAAGTCGGACGCTTAACCGACTGCGCCACCCAGGCGCCCCTAAAATCTTTTAAAGCAGATATCGCATAGGGGCGCCTGCCCGGCTTGGTTGGTGGAGCATGTGACTCTTGATCTCCGTGTCATGAGTTTGAGCCCCATGTTGGCATGGAGCCTACTTGAAGAAAAAAAAAAAAAGTAGATATTGCAGATATTGTTTTTATTTTCTATAACTTTATTAGGTATTCTGAGACATTTATTTTTCCACCTAAGCATTAAGATCATGTACTCTGTTTATAAAATAAAGGAAACAAAAATTATGGGACCCTAATTGTAATTGCATTAAATTTATATATTCATTAAAAAATTTTCTTTTAATGTTTATTCATTTTTGATGGATAGAGACAGAGCATGAGTGGGGGAGGGGCAGAGAGAGATTGAGGGAGACCAGAATCCAAAGCAGACTCCAGGCTCCGAGCTGTCAGCACAGAGCCTGACGCAGGGCTCAAACTCACGGATGGTGAGATCATGACCTGACCGGAAGTCGGACACTTAACCGACTGAGCCACCCAGGCGCCCCGTATATTCATTTTGAAGAATTAAAATCATTTTTATTTTAGTTAGGTTTCCCATCCAAAAACGTTGTATGTGTTTTCATTTATTCAAGAAAACTAACTTCAATAGGGCTTACATTATAGCCAACTTTATAAGCCAAGAGTCAGCATAAAAGACCTAGCTATTGAAAAAAGTGGAGTCAGAAGTGGTCATTATTTGCTGACACTTTGATTTCTCTTTGTAAACTGTAAAAGATTAAACTGAAAGTTAAGCAACACTAATTATAGATATTAGAAATGTAGTAAATACAAACTAAGCACAGGTAGCCATCATTCCCACTGTCAAAATAGTTGCTAGACGGGCACGAAAAAAAAATCTACCAAATGATCAAATTTCACTCTCTGAATTGAAAACCTTCTATAATGGACCCATATGTGCGTATCACTAAAACAATTTACGACTAGGTTGTTTTCATTTTGCTAAAGATCATTTGTAGCAATTACATATCTTTAACATATTATTTTACTCTTTATTTACGTTAAAGGATGTGGTTGTTGCAGCATAGAAGGAAAATAATTCATCTGATGCTGTATGGTGTCACGACATATTGCATGCAAACATACCCACTAATGAGGTCATTAAGGGTTAGGTTGTTAAGTAATTACTGTTTTAAATTGTTTCTTAATGTCTATTTATTTTTGAGAGAGAGAGAGAGAGTATGAGCAGGGGAGGGGCAAAGAGAGAGGGAGACACAGAATGTGAAGCAGGCTCCAGGCTCTGAGCTGTCAGCACAGAGTCCAACATGGGGCTCAAACCAACCAACCGCGAGATCATGACCTGAGCCAAAGTCGGACGCTTACCCCACTGAGCCAGCCAGGCGCCCCAAGTAATTACTGTGTTAAATGCTTAATATTATGTTGAAATCTTTGGTGGGTGGTTGCATAGGTATCTAAGAGTGCTTTAGTGATAGTTGAGGAAATTCATTGGTATTGAGAGGGCTGGGAACACACTATTTTCTTTTGAAACAATGGACTGGAGGCTCCTGCTTTAGAAAAAAAAAATTAACGTTTATTCATTTTTTGAGAGACAAAGAGAGAGAGAGAGAGCGCCAGCGGGGGAGGGGCAGAGAGAGAGGGAGACACAGAATCCGAAGCAGGCTCCAGGCTCTGAGCTGTCAGCACAGAGCCCGAGGCGGGGCTCGAACTCACAGACCGTGAGATCATGACCTGAGCTGAAGTCGGCTGCTTAACCGACTGTGGAGGCTCCTGCTTTTAGAAAATTTGTCAGTCAACATGTTTTTTACGCATTGAATAGATTCTGATGATGAGTGGTACCTGTGCCCTACAAACAGTAGATTTCCTCTGCTATACCAGTGAAAAACAAATTCGGGCTAAAATGGGAAAAGGTACACCCACAATGGCCACTGTGGTTTGGGGTGCCAGAGGACAATTTGACCCTACCTAGCGTTAGGCAGTGTCTGTGATGGCTCCCAATGATCCCGGCTTCCAGGTATTCGTGCCCTGATGTAACCTACCATTCGTCGCATGGAGCTCAACCTACTTGACTTGGTTCTAATGACCCGCATCTCACAAAAGTGATGGATGTCACTTTTGAGATTAAGTCACAAAAAGACCGTGACTTTCTTCTTGCCTCTTTTCCTCTCTGATCTCTCACTCTGGGGGAAGCCAGCTGCCATCTTTTTAGTATGGAGAGGCCCTTGAGGCAAGGGACCAACAGCTAAGAAGGATTTGAAGCCTTGCCATTAGCTTGTGAGTGAGCTTAGAATTGGATCCTGCCCAAATCAAGCCTTGAGGTGACTGCGGCCTGCCGGACCCCTTGATCGCAGCCTTGCGAGAGACTTGAGACAGAAGCGTCGGCTAACCACCAGATTTCTGGTGCACGGGAACTGGGAGATAATAAATGTTTGTTATTTTAGGGGGTGATTTGTTGTGCAGCAATAGATGAATAATGTACAGCATCAGAATGTAAGGGCTGTGAAGAGAGGCCCCAAGAATATCCGGTTCCCCACTGTCTCTCTGTAGCACTTAGCATGGAGCATTGTGCAAAGTAGGCTTTCAGTAAATATTAGTTGAATGAATGAATGAATGAATGAATGAATGAAAAGGCCAAGAGAATTGTCCTTTTCCCAATTCTGTCACATTTTTGTCATCTGGGCCCCAAAGCAGCTCTAGGCGTAGAATCATAAAATCTCTTCTGGAAAGAGTTGCAATGTGCTTGTGATGCTCCTTTAAACACAAGACCTAAACCGAGTCCAGAGAACCAGGCCAGGAACAAACTGACACTGTGCCACCACTCCCTCTTGCGCCAGAGACCTATTTTCTCCCAAAGTATGCTGGTCTATGGAGATTCAGCTCTGCTTTCCATAAAGGGTACCTTTTTAATTTATTTTTTATTTTTACGTAATCTCTACACCCAACGTGGGGCTTGAACTCACAACCCCGAGGTCAAGAGTCACATGTTCTACTGACTGAGCCAGCCAGGCAGCCCATAGAGGGTAGCTTTAACATTATCACCCTAAATGTGGAGACTGAATTCCCATTTTCATTTCAGAAGAGAGCCTTTGTTTAGCATTTGGGTGTTTTTCTTCTCAGAACAAAGGAAGAGCCCGCTTTAAAGGAGCATTGGTAACTCCGCCAACTACTAGAAAGAAATTGCTTTTAGTGTGAAAATGACATTTTGTTGTTGCCGGTTTTCTCCCTTCTCAGCTTTATCCACTGAGGTTAAGAAAGTATCTTAGGGGTTTAGACTTTCCCATGGGCCCCTTTGGAATGCCGTAGCCCATAGATCCCATGCTACTTACCAATCTACTGCCCTGGCTCAGTTTCTCCCCTGGATTTGTAACATTATAGCAGAAAGCCTTTTTTGCTTGTAAAGCCCGGGGAGAGGAGAGGTGCATTGAGAGTGCCAAAGATTAAAAAAAAAAAAAAAAAAAAAAAAAACAACGGATATTAAAAATAGAGGCTGGTTCATGTTACCAGATCTGGCTGCAGATCATCTGGAAAAGACTATTAAAATTTTAAGTGGTCATATTTTCTCCTGTGAAAATGAAGCTCCAATAAAACAACCCAGTGAATTGTTTCTTAACGCTTTTCTTTGGCTCTCTGTGAATAGTGAAAACAACCTGAATAGTTCCAACCCATTTTATTTATTAGCTACATAGATAGTATTGTGGCTTAAACTTGTTCTTAGCTGAAAAAAATTGTACTTCTCTGTTCTAACTTCACACAGAAATATGATTTTTTTCCCCTCGAGATAAATGTTGTGGATATGAGCGTTTCAGGGTGGTTTGCATCAAAATTCAGAACTTAATTCAATAAACTTTTTTTTTTCTTAATGTTTATTCACTTTTAAGAGATGGAGAGAGACAGAGCGTGAATGGGGGAGAGAGAGAGGGAGACTCAGAATCCGAAGCAGGCTCCAGGCCCCGAGCCATCAGCACAGAGCCCGATGCGGAGCCCCAACCCACGAGCTGTGAGATCATGACCTGAGTCGGATGCTTAACTGACTGAGCCACCCAGGCACCCCAGTAATCTTTCTTTAATGTTTATTTATTTATGTTGAGAGACGCAGAGAGAGCACAAGTAGGGGAGGGGCAGAGAGAGGGAGAGAGAATGTCAAGCAGGTCCCCCTGGCTGTCAGTGCGTAGCTCAGTCCCACACACTGTGAGATCATGAGCTGAGCTGAAATCAAGAGTCGAATGTTCAACTGATCGAGCCACCCAGGCGCCCCAAGTCAATAAAGTTTTATAGAGTCTACTATGTGCACATATTTCCTGTCCTCAAGGGGTTTATAATCTAAGAGTTAGAAGAAATATGATGATAATGGCATCTTTTACTGAGTGGTCAGCAGTGCCCAACACCCGTTCCCCAGATGACTTCCTTTCGTCTCCCCTGGAACCTATTTAGCAGCAGTATTATTATCTTAATTTGATCTTATTTGTAAAGTTTATTTTTTTTTAAGTTTATTTATTTATTTTGAGAGAGACAGAGTGTGAGTTGCGGAGGGGCAGAGAGAGAGGGAGAGAGAGAATCCCAAGCAGGCTCCGCGCTGCCAGTGCAGAACCCGATGTGGGGCTCGAACCCACAAAACTGCGAGATCATGACCTGAGCCGAAACCAAGAGTCGGACGCCTAACCGACTGAGCCACCCAGGCGCCCCTAAAGTTTACTTATTTTTTTAGTAATCTCTACACCCAGCGTGGGCCTCGAACTCACGACACTCCGAGCTCAAGAGTCACACGCTCCACCGACTGAGCCAGCCAGGTGCCCCATCTTAATTCTACAGATAAAGTAAAGTGAGTCCTACAGAGGCCAAATAATTCTGGGGATAAAGCCCAGGTCTGTCTGCTGGCATTCTTAACTGACAAAGAACTATAACACACAGTTTATTAAGGTGACTCTGGTATGAAAACCTGCTGGGTAGCCTCCAAGAAACCGAAGCCTGTGGGTCCCTTGCGGTGGGAGAATAGAAAGTTGGGTTGCAGAACTGACACTCAAAGGCATTGATGGAAGGGCATCGCCAGGTGTGGAGCCCGAGGCTGAGTTTTCCTCATGGGTGGAAACTTCACCTGGCCTGCATACGGCGAGGACTGACAGATTGAAAGCTCTCTTTTGATGCTGTGGGAGATAGTGAATGATTGTTTTAAGTCCCTAGTGATTTAGCTGACTGATCCCACTAACAAGACAAGACAGAATGTGGTAAGTGGCATAAGAGAGATTTATCTAAAATGCCATTGGGTTTCAGATTAAAAAAAAAAAAATAATGAAAGCTTGTAGTTCCAGAACGCTTCCCCTGTGCCAAGCACTATGCTAAGTGCCTTACGTGCATCATCTCACTCCGCCCTCACCACGCTTACCTTGTTGAAGGGGGAACTTTTCTCAGGCCCGTGGATAACTCTGAGTTCAGCCTCTTGTCTAAGGCCACACAGCTAGTGAGCAGTGGAGCTAGATTCAAATCTAGATCTGTCTGGTTGACCTCAGAGTTTCTAGCGGGTGACTTAGGACAGTCTTTATGAAGTAGGTGGCATTTGCAATGGACCCTAAAGGGTGGGTAGCTAGCCACAGGCAGAGGTCATTCTAAGCAAGAGCGCAGAGCCTGAGCAAAGGCTTGTACGAGGTAGGGGGTGAAGTCAAGGGCAGGAACAGCAAGGAGTGTAGTTTGCCTGGAGCTTCTGGCATTCAAAGAGCTAGGGGGGAAGAGAAGACTGAAGAGAGCTGTTAGATCCACATTTGGGTGGTCTCTGAATTCCAGACTGAAGAATTTGTACTATATGTTTGCTAGCGTTGCTAGAACAAACTGGACGGCTTGAACAGAAATGTATTGTCTCACGGTCCTGGAGGCCAGGAGTCCAAGATCAAGGTGTTGGCAGAGCCCTTTCCTTCTGAGGGCTGTGGAAGAAGGATGTGTACCAGTTCTGTCTCCTTGGCTCGTAGATCTTCTCCTACCCCGGTCTTTACATTGTCTTCCCTCTGTGTTTGTGTCCAAACTTCCTTTTCTTATAGGGTCACCAGTCAGTTTGGATTAGGACCCACCCTAAAGACCTAATTTTTATTCGGTTACTTCCATAAAGGCCCTCTCTCCAAATAAGGTCCCATTCTGAGGTACCAGGAGTTAGGACTTCGACATACACATTTTTGGGGGATCACACAATGCGAACTATAACGCTAGCCAGGAGATGGTTGTTTAACGTCAGATGTTCAAATCAGGTGCATAAAATCATGCAATGCAAATCACACGAAATAAAAAGGGTAATAAATCTCACAGGCTTTGGTATAATGACAAGCAAAAGAAAACCTTTCTATTTAAAACAAGAACTGACTGCAGAGATTTTTTGCATCAAGAAAAGAGGCATTATTCATGTCCAGGGAGATGAATCTGTGTTTAGAAAAATGTCTTGGGGTGCCTGGCTGGCTCAGTCGGTGGAGCACGCGACTCCTGATCTCAGGGTTGTGAGTTCGACTTTTGATCTTGGGGCTGTGAGTTCAAGCCCCACGCTGGGTGTAGAGATTACTGAAAAATAAAATATTAAAATATTTAACAAAGAAAAAAAAAGGAAAATGTCTCCTTAATGGCCTATTCGAGTTTCAGTGGCATTGTTAGAAAGGGGAGAATGAAACAAAGAATTGAATTTCTCATTATACTAAAGGTTGACTTTGAAGAAATGGGGTCGGGTGGAGATGATGTAAGAAGAAAGGAAGGTGAGAATAATGAGTGGGGGAAGAGAAAGGAGAAGTAAAACATGACCGGCAACTCGAGGATAATTCGGGATAGCAGCAGTGGTTGGGGGTGTATACTATTCCATTTAAAATTGTTTATTATAGGGGCGCCTGGGTGGCGCAGTCGGTTAAGCGTCCGACTTCAGCCAGGTCACGATCTCGCGGTCCGGGAGTTCGAGCCCCGCGTCAGGCTCTGGGCTGATGGCTCGGAGCCTGGAGCCTGCTTCCGATTCTGTGTCTCCCTGTCTCTCTGCCCCTCCCCCGTTCATGCTCTGTCTCTCTCTGTCCCAAAAATAAATAAATGTTGAAAAAAAATTGTTTATTATATTGCGAGGCATGTGATACCTTCCTTTCAAAAGGCTTCTGTGCGCAATATCCTCTTGCTAGTGGCGTGTCAGGGGATTAGTGGAAAAGGAGCTGCATTTTATGGCTAGGTAGGTCCATACGGGGTAGAGAAGAGAATGACTACAGAAAGCAAGATATTTCTGAGATCATGAGCTTAGTGGAAAGAAGAAATTGAAGGCTTAGAGTTCTGGAATTAGATCAAGTAGGGATCACTACTTATTAGTGATGTGGCCTTTAGGAAATCAACTAACCTCCTAAGCCTCAATGTCCTCATCTTGAAAGTGGGGACAAAAACCAGAAGCTAGCCCATAAAGCTGCTGTGTGTAATAACTAAATGACAAAATGGTTGTAAAATGTTTGGAGCCACCGCAGACGCATAATTACGTGCATGATAAATATTAGCTGTGGGGGACTACCAGCAGTTTGTGGCATGGGGACTCAAAACACTTTTTTTCTAACTATTGAAAGGAATGGGGAGGCCAGAAGGAGGGGGGTCTTGGGAACACCCAGGCTGGAAACATCTGGGTTGCTCTGGGGAGTAAGGCTAGGTCTGTAGGAGTGGAGGACCCGTAGGAAGAATGAAATTAACACAGTTCCTGGAAGACAACCCAGGACAAAATGGCTCTTGAAATTAATTCAGTCAATAACGATCACTCCTCTTCTCACTGTTGCTCTTTCTTTCTGTCTCATAGTTTGGCTCTGTTTTCAGCAATTGTGCTCCTGAATGAGTGCCTACATCCATTCCATTTTTATGTTTTATAATGATGAATTCTAAGCATGCAGAGAAGCATGGAGGAAAAACATCATGAACATCTATATGCCCACCACCCAATTCTATCAAATCTTAACTTTTTGTCAGATTTTCTTCACTTCTTTTTATTTACTTATAGTTTAGGAGGAAAAAAAAAAAAAGAGGGCGCCTGGGTGGCTCAGTCGGTTCAGCATCTGACTTCGGCTCAGGTCCTGATCTCACGGTCCCTGAGTTCCGGCCCTGGCGTCGGGCTCTGTGCTGACAGCTCAGAGCCCGGAGCCTGCTTCGGATTCTGTGTCTTCCTCCCTCTCTGCCCCTCCCCCGCTGGCACTCTGTCTCTCTCTCAGAAACAAATAAACATAAAAAAAAAAAATAGAAATGAGGATGTGCCATATTAAAAAAAAAAGAAAAGAAAAGTGAAAGCAAACCATTATAGATACAGTTGAAACTCCCTGGATATTTCTCCTTCCTTTCTTCCGGTCTGTGAATGCCTCTCTCCGGGATACAATTTTATGGAATAAAATGTGAATTATGTCCCTTGGAGGTAGGCAATAGCAGTACCGAATCCAGAATTAGATGTTTATCATTCTTATGTATGCTTTAGTACTTTTAACACCTAGGACCGTATCCATAAACAATATTCTTTTACAGGTTTAAACCTTACTTATGGGACTGCCCTGTATTTAACCTTCTGCAACTTGCTTCTTTAAAAGCCACCACTCGATTATTGAATTCATCATGCCAATACATGGAGCTTCATTCATTAATTTCACTAGTTTAAAATGAAATTCCGTTGTACGAAAATGCCCCAGTTTGTCTTTTCTCTGGTTGATGGACGTTTAGGTTTTTTGCTACAATTTTTTGTTGTTGCTATTGCTGCAATGAGCATTCTTGTACATCGTGCAGAGCACAAGAGTTTCTCTAGGGAATATACAGGAGTGGAATTGTGTGCCCTCAACTCTGTCAGATATTGACAAATTGCTCTCCAAAGTAATTGTACTTGTTTAAAATAATTGTACTGGAGGGGTGTCTGGGTGGCTCAGTCGGTTGAGCGTTCAACTTCGGCTCAGGTCATGATCTCACAGTTCGTGGGTTCGAGCCCCACGTCGGGCTCTGTGCTGACAGCTCAGAGCCTGGAGCCTGCTTCGGATTCTGTGTCTCCCTCTCTCTCTGTCCTTAACCCACTTGCATTCTGTCTCTACCTCTCTCAAAAATAAATAAACATTGAAAAACTACTTTAAATAATTGTACTGGTGTACTTAATCCGCCAGCGGTGTGTGAGTTAATACCGTTTCACACCCTCATCAACAATTGGTATTGTCAGATTTTACATTTGCCACTCTAATAACTAGGAGATATCTTATTCTATTAATTTAGTTATTCTGTGTTTTTAATGTTTTAAATATAATATTGTTGACGAGGTTAAGTATACCTTCATAAATTTATTGACCATTTGGGTTTTCTCCTCTGTGAATTACCTATTCAAGTCCTTTAAGGATTAAGTGAAGTAATATGAGTAAAACAATTGGAACGGTGCCCAATACAAAGCACACAATTCAAATACAAAAAATGGGGTACTGGGGTTTCAGTCGGTCAAGCGTCTGACTCTTGATTTTGGTCAGGTCACAATCTCACTGTCGTGAGATCCAGCCCTTTGTCCGGCTCCAAGCTGAGCGTGGAGCCCTCTTGGGACTCTCTCTCTCCCCCTCTCTCTGCCCCACTCCAGCTCCCGCTGTCTCTCTCTCTGTCTCTCAAAACAAACATTAAAAAAACCAACAAAGCACACAATCACGTTAGCTATCATTATTTTCCTGTTTTCCTATTTGATTGCTATTGATTGATAGTTACTACCTATTTTTATATAAATCCTTCGTTATGTGAGTTGCAAAAATTTTGTCTGTAGCTTGTATTTTCATTTTTTATAGTGTTTTATACATTTTAGATTTTAATGAGTCAAATTTATCATTTTCCTATATGTTTTTGTAAGTTTTATGTCCTGTTAAAGAAATCTCTACCCAGATTTCATAAAGACAGTCTCTCCTCTTTTCTTTTTTCTTTTTTTTTTTTTATAAAGTTTATTTATTTATTTTGAGAGAGAGAGAGAGAGCAGGGGAGGGGCAGAGAAAGAGGGAGAGAGAGAGAGGATCCCAAGCAGGCTCCTCATCAGCAGTTCTCAGCCTGATGTGAGGCTCAAACTCAGAAACAGTGAGATCATGACCTAAGCTGAAATCAAGACTCAGGTGCTTAATCGACTGAGCTGCTCAGGTGCCCCTGCTCTCTTTTCTTATACAATTTTTAGGTTTCATTTTTACATTTAGATTAAAAAAATTTTTTTCCTAAGATTTATTTATTTTTGAGAGAGACACAGAGCATGAGCTGGGGAGGGACAGAGAGAGAGGGAGACACAGAATCTGAAGCAGGCTCCAGGCTCTGAGCTGTTGGCACAGAGACCAATGTGGGGCTCGAACCCACAAGCCATGAGATCGTGACCTAAGCTGAAGTCAGATGCCTAACCGACTGAGCCATCCAGGCGTCCCTACATTTAGATTTTTAAATGTACCTGGAATTTATTTTTGTGTGTGGCATGAGGTAGGAATTGAAGTGGCTTTTTAAATTTTTAAATTTTAATTTTTTTAATTTTATTTATTTTTGAGAGAGAGAGAGAGAGAGAGAAAGAGAGAGAGAGAGAGAGAGACAGAGCACAAAAGGGGCAGAGAGAGAGGAAGACAGAACCCAAAGCAGGCTCCAGGCTCGGAGCTGTCAGCACAGAACCCGACGCAGGGCTCAAACCCACGAACTGTGAGATCGTGACCTAAGCTGAAGTCGGTCACTTAACTGACTGAGCCACCCAGGTGCCCCTTTAACTTTTTTATTTGAGAGAGAGAGAGAGAGAGAGAGAGAGAGCACGTGTGCCAATGGGGGAGAGGGGCAGAGGGAGAGAAAGAATCTCAGGCAGGCTGCATGCTCAGTGTGGAATCCTACTCGGAGCTCGATCCCGCACCCTGGTATCATGTCCTGAGCTGAAACCAAGAGTCAGATGCTCAACTAACCAAGCCACCCAGGCGCCTTGAAGTGTTTTTGTTGGTTGGTTGGTTGGTTTGTTCCCGGTAGATAACTGGCCACATTTGCTGAATAGGCCATCCTTTCCCCATCGATATGTAATGTCACTTCTGTTGTGGAGGTCTGTTTTGTAGTTTCTATATTTGTTTTTTATTTTATTTTATTTATTATTTATTATTTTTATTTATTTTATTTTATTGTTTATTTCGTTTTTTTTCTATTTGTTTTGTAGTTTTTTTTTTTTTTTTTTTTTATTAAAATTTTTTTTTTTTAACGTTTATTTATTTTTGGGACAGAGAGAGACAGAGCATGAACAGGGGAGGGGCAGAGAGAGAGGGAGACAGAATCGGAAACAGGCTCCAGGCTCTGAGCCATCAGCCCAGAGCCCGACGCGGGGCTCGAACTCGCAGACCGTGAGATCGTGACCTGGCTGAAGTCGGACGCTTAACCGACTGTGCCACCCAGGCGCCCCTGTTTTGTAGTTTTTCTATTTGGTCATTTTGGGCTATTTGTCCCTGCACCATTACCATACTGTCACGACAACTCTAGTTCTGTAGTAAAATCTGTCAACAAGGTTCTTCTGTGTTGCATTTCTTCACACATTTTCTCCCTCATCTTGGCTCTTTGTTCTTCCGTATGAATTTTAGAATCAACTTATAAAATCCCACAAAAATCTTTTTATTCAAAGTTTTCTTTATTTAAGTCATCTCTACACCCAGCGTGGGGCTCGAACTCACAACCCCGAGATCGAGTCATATGCTCTTATGGCTGAGCCAGCCAGGAGCCCCCAGAATCTTTTTTGATTGCAGTGTTGTTGACATACAGTATTATATTAATTCTAGGTGTCCAACATAGTGATCTGATATTTATGTACATAATGATGTGATTGCTGTGATAAATGTAGTTACCCTCTGTGACCATGCAAAATGTTTACAACATTGTCGATTGTATCTCTGTGCAGTGCATTACATCCCTGTGACTTATTTATTTTATAAATGGAAGATTGTACCTCTTAATCTCCTAAACCTATTTCATGCACTTCTGCACCCCATCCCCTCTGGCAACCTCCACTTTGTCCTCTGTATTTATGAGTCTGTTTCTGCTTTTTTGTTCTTTAGGTTCTACGTGTGGTATTTGTCTTTCTGTGTCTAACTTGTTTCACTTACCATAATACTCTCTGGGACTATCCATGTTGTTGCAAATGGCACGATTTCTTGATTTTTTTATGGCTGAGTAATATTCCATTCTGTATACATACCACATCTTATTTATCCATTCATCTATTGAACTGCTGTTCTTGTTTCCTTTAGGTAAATACCCAGCAGTGGAATTATTGAATTGTATGGTATTTCTATTTTTAATTGTTTTCGGGAACCTCCATACTGTTTTCCACAGTGGCTGCACCAAATTACGTTCCCACTAACAGCGCACGAGGCTTCCCTTTTTTTGCCACATCCTTTCCGGTATTTGTTATTACCTATCTTTTTGATACTAACCATTCTGACTAGTGTAAAGTGATATCTCATTGTGGTTTTGATTTGCATTTCCCTGATGTAATGTTGAGCATCTTTTCAAAAAATGCCCATTCAGATCCTCGGTTCATTTTTTAAATGCATTATTTGTTTCTTTGGCGTTGGGTTGTATGAGTTCTTTATAAATTTTGGATATTAACCCCTTATCAGATGTATCATTTGCAAATATCTTGTCCCATTCAGCAGGTTGCCTTTTCTTAATTTTTTTAAATTTTATTTTTTATTTTTAAAAATTTACATCCAAATTAGTCAGCACATAGTGCAACAATGATTTCAGGAGTAGATTCCCTTAGTGCCCCTTCCCCATTTAGCCCATCCCCCTCCTACACCCCCTCCAGTAACCCTCAGTTTGTTCTCCGTATTTATGAGTCTCTTCTGTTTTGTCCCCCTCCCTGTTTTCATATTATATTTGTTTCCCTTGCCTTATGTTCATCTGTTTTGTCTCTTAAAGTCCTCATATGAGTGAAGTCATATGATTTTTCTCTTTCTCTGACTAATTTCACTTAGCATAATAATACCCTCCAGCTCTATCCACGTCGTTGCAAATGGCAAGATTTCATTCTTTTTGATTGCTGAGTAATACTCCATTGTATATATATACCACATCTTCTTTATCCATTCATCCATCGATGGACATCTGGGTTCTTTCCATACTTTGCCTATTGTTGATAGTGCTGCTATAAACATGGGGGTGCATGTGTCCCTTCGAAACAGCACACCTGTATCCCGTGGATAAATGCCCAGTAGTGCAATTGCTGGGTCGTAGGGTAGTTCTATTTTTAGTTTTTTGAGGAACCTCCGTACTGTTTTCCAGAGTGGCTGCACCAGCTTGCATTCCATTAATTTTTTTTAATGTTTATTTTTGAGACAGAGAGAGAGAGAGAGAGAGAGAGAGAGAGAATGCGTGAGCGAGTAGAGGAAGGGCAGAGAGAGGGAGAGAAAGAGTCCGAAGTAGGCTCTAGGCTCTGAGCTGCCAGCACGGAGCCCAATGTGGGGCTTGAACTCACAAACCATGAGATCATGACCTGAGCCGAAGTCAGATGCTTAGCCGACTGAGTCACCCAGGCGCCCCATCGGGTTGCCTTTTCATTTTGTTGATGGTTTCCTCTGCTGTGCAAAAGCTTTTAGTTTGATTTAGTCCCAATAGTTTAATTTTGCTTTTGTTTCCCTTGCTTGAGGAGACCTATCCAGAAAGACGTTACTAAAGCCAATGTCTAAGAGATAATTGCCTATGATTATATTTAGGGGCTTTATGGTTTCAGGGCTCACATTTAGGTCTTTTTAAATTGTTTTTTAAAGTTTATATATGTATGTATGTGATCTCTTACATTTTTAAAAAATGTTTATTTAGTTTTGAGAGAGAGAGGGAGACAGAGGCAGAGAGAGGGAGACAGAGGATCTGAAGCAGACTCTGTGCTGAGAGCAGAGAGCCCGATGCGGGGCTCAAACTTACAAAACACGAGGGCATGACCTGAGCCGAAGTCTGGCACTTAACTGACTGAGCCACCCAGGCGCCCCTGTATGTATGTAATCTCTACACCCAATGTGGGGCTTGATCTCACGACCCCAAGATCAAGAATTGCATGCTCTCCTTACTGAGCCAGCCAGGTGCCCCACATTTAGGTCTTTAATCCATTTTGAGTTTATTTTTGTGTTGGGATAAGAAAATGGTCCAGTGGTTTCATTCTTTTGCATGTTGCTGTCCAGTTTAACCCAACACCATTTATTAAAGAGACTGTCTTTCCCCCATTTTATATTCCTGCCTCCATTGTCACAGATTAATTGATCATATAAGCACATGGTTACTTTTGGAATCTCGATTCTGTTTCATTGAGCTATGTGTCTATCTCGTGCCAGTGCCATAGTGTTTTGATTACTATAGCTTTGTAGTATAGCTTGATGTCTCGCATTGTGATCCCTCCAGGTTTATTTTTCTTTCTCAAGATTGCTTTGGCTATTAGGAGACTTTTGTGGTTCCATACAAATTTTAGGGTTATGTGTTCTAGTTCTGTGAAGAATACAGTTCGTATTTTGACAGGTTTTGCCTTGAATCTGTAGATTGCTTTGGGTAGTATGGACATTTTAACAATATTTTTCCAATCCATGAGCATGGTATATGTTTCCCTTTGCTTGTGTCATCTTGCTCTTTAACCAGTGTCTTATAGTTTTAAGAATGCAGTTTTAAGAATTCCTTGGTTAAATTTATTCCTAAGTATTTTATTCCTTTTTTAAAATTTTTTAAATTTTTATTTATTATTGAGAGACAGAGAGAGACAGAGCATGAGCATGGGAGGGGCAGAGAGAGGGGGAAACACAGACTCTGAAGCAGGCTCCAGGCTCTGAGCTGTCAGCACAGACCCTGACGTGGGGCTCAAACTCACAAGCTGTGAGATCACGACCTGAGCTGAAGTCAGCCGCCCAACTGACTGAGCCACCCAGGCGCCCCAAACACTATGCTGCTTTAAATTGCAGCTTCACTCCACGAGGCTCAAAGCTCAGTAGACCCCTGATTTAACCATTACTGCGTTGTATGGAACATATATTATCAAATCAGAGTGTCCTAGAAATCTGAATATGAATGAGTCTTGGCTGAATACCCTTATTTGGCTTATTTGAAAGGCCTTATAAAATGCGTTGGTGTTCTTGGACCCAATGTAAGTTGTAATGAGTCTAAGAATCTAAAGAGTCATTACCATAGAGCTCCAGAATAAAATAAATCTTTCTGTTGTTGTTGTTATTACTACATTTTGCCTCTAACTTTGATGTGATGCTTTTCAAGTGGAACAGAGACTATTGATGGGATGCAAGCAAATGGAGACTATCATGTTTCAACATCTAAAAATTTCCCAGCTGCTAGTGATTCACATTTATGTCCTAAATAATTCCATATATTGCTTGGAGATTTAGAAGGTTTGGGGGTGGGTGGGGTTGTTTCCCCTGGAGAGATGCTCAGTTTGTATAATAACAGTGTTGGTCTCTAGAATTTTTAGGGGGTTGGCGGGTGTTGTGACTTTCTCTATGGTAGTCAGATTTTGGACATTAGCTGCCTGAAGCAATACTTTTCTTGGCCTTTCTTTTAGAACACAGAAGGGGAATCATTATTTTCTGTTATTTGGAAGTAGATGAAGGAATGATATTTTAAGTCATTTGGGAGGATGCTTAGGGTAAGAATATGTAAACCCTCTTTAGGAGAAGACCTCGACAAAGTAATTTCAGGTTAGCTTGCATAACCCAGAATCTAAAATGTTATAGTTGTCTGCACAGCTAACCCTCAGATTTACAGAGATCTATTCCCATACTTTTTTAAGTTACATGTTTGGAATTTGGCCTTTGGTTTCCTGCAGAAATAAGGCTATATTTGATTAGGGTTCAAGGTGGGCCTACAAAAACGCCACTTCACCCACAGCGTGACTGAAATATCGTTACGACTGTGATTTTAAACTTTATTTCTTTTAAGCTTTGTAAGGTACATTTAAACATACAAAATCCCTTCAAAAGATACCCAACACTCAGGATCCTAACCAGCCTGGCCCGTATTTGGGAACTCAGCTGGCATGTTGTCCATTGCTTAATCCCCCTCAAAAGCGCTGCTAGAAATTGGCAAGGAAGCCACCGGAAGGAATGATGTTTCCTGTACCTCAAGGCCCAATAACACTCTGGATGCCTCTGTTTCTACTTTTCTACGTCTCAGGGATCAAGCAGCACCTCCCACCAAGAAGAAGGGAAAGAACGAGGTGGATCGTGGTAGCAGGAGTGCGTAGCATATCTGACGTCAGCTAGCCGCCCAAAGAGCCAGATGGAGCCCTAGCTGGCAGCAACGGGGAGCAGGGAAGCTGGCTTCTTTCAATCAGTCATGCTGTGGAGTGCAGTGAGGACACCTCTCCCAAAGCTGCCGGAGCTGCAAGCCTGCCCCAGCAAGATGAGAGGGAAGTCGGGAAGGCCAGGTAAGTTCATTGAAATAGCAATCGGCTGGCGAAATCCAGACTGGGAAACTATTAGTCAAATAGCCTGGGGGTTTCAACAGGTAATTCTAAGGAGAAGAGGAATGCAGGGGGAACTGAAGATTAAAAGAGACGTGAAAGAGGGGCACCTGGATGGCCCAGTCGGTTAAGCGTCTGGCTCTTGATGTTGGCTCGGGTCATGATCTCACGGTCCGTGTGAGATCGATCCCGGTGTCGGACTCTTCGATGACAGTGTGGAGGCTGCTTGGGATTCATTCTCTCTCTCTCTCTCTCTCTCTCTCTCTCTCTCTCTCTCTCCCCCTCTCTCTCTCAAAATGAATAAATAAACATTAAAAAAAAAGAGACGTGGAAGACATATGTAATTTTTTAAATGGGCAAGACTAAGATAGGGTGTCGGGGATGCACATACAGGTGGGAAAACTTATTTAAGAAAAGCAAGCAAGTGATGACTATAAAAGTCTAGACTATAGTTATGTATGAGTAAAGGAGGGGCTTGTGATCTGGCCGCTGCACACATGGAAGGGGTTCCTGGGGTGACTGCAAAGATCTATTTCTTGACCTGATGATGGTTACGAGAGTGTTGCTTTATGTGGATTCATTAAGCCGTGCGTCTGTGTGGTGTTCTTTATCTGTTTTACTTTATAATAAAAAGCATTAAAAAATAGAAGAAGGTCATATCCATGGAATCAAAGCACTGAGCCGACACCTGGGGACTGACCTGGTTGTAGAAGCTTTTAAAAAGCGTTCCCATGAGAGCAGGGGTCGAGTGGAGCAGAGAAGGAAGAGATGGCTGGGGTGGGCCAGCAGTGACAAACAAGGGGAGGACTCAAGGCTTGGAGAGAATGGGGGCACTTGCTAACTAATTTGCAGGCTGCATCTACTGTTCCTTATTTAGGGAACCGAGATTGAGGGTGCTTGTAATGGTGCTGCCCCAGAAACAAGTGTTTCACATGTTTTTGTTCCATTTCAAAACAAGGATAATGTCACCAACCTGCCCCAGGATGTTATGAATTAGCAAAAATACATGGTCTGATATTTAGTCTAAATTTTAGCAGTATGGGTCAAATTAACACAAGATTTCTAGGTCAAGAAACACCTAATAAGATGGCAAGAAGTTAAAAACAGGCAGCCTGGGGGGCACCAGGGGGCTCAGTCAGTTAAGCATCTGACTCTTGATTTCGGCTCAGGTCATGATCTTTCAGGTTCATGAGTTCGAGCCCTGCGTTGGGCTCCATAACTGAGGGTGTAGCCTGCTTGGGATTTTCTCTGTCCCTCTCTCTGCCCCTCTCCTGCTTAAGCACATATGCTCTCTCTCTCAAATAAATAAACATTAAAAAAGAAAGAAAGAAAGAAAGAAAGCAAGCAAGCCAGCCAGCCTGGGAGCAGGCAAGAAACAGGGTGCAAGTAGGTACTTAGCAATATGGAGTGAGGACCCAGCAGGTGCATTGGAATTCGAGGTCAGGACCCTAATCTTTAGGAATATTTTAAGAATCAAGCAGAGCCCCTGTTTCAGAGCAGCTCTGGCAATGGGTACGTTAGTCAGATAGAAAAGTAGTCACAGGGCCTAAAGCAGTCAACCAATAATTGAATGTGAGGTATGAGTCACACACAATGTTCTATCAGGATCAGTGGCCAGGTTGACTGTATGCAGTCATGTGAGTTATGGAACTCGGGCTCCTCAATTTCCCCTTAATGGATAAACAGGAGCTGTTCTAGAGCTGTGGGCTGCCTGAATCTACAGGAGTGGGTTTGGGACAGTCACGTGGCTTCAGCTGTGAGAATTGCTTTGCTCTTTCACTCCTTGATAAATCAAACACTTTTCATAACCAGTTTTTTTTTTTTTTGTAGAGATTTGATGAGATTTGGGTTCACTTTTTAAGTTAAGAATCCCTCATGGGTGGTGTCCTTTTTTTTGTTTTGTTTTTTGAGAGAGAGAGAGAAAGAGAGAGAGAGAGAATCTTAAGCAGCCTAGTGTGGAGCCCAACTTGGGGCTCCATCTCACAACATGAGATCATGACCTGAGCCCTAATCGAGAGTCGGACACTCAACCGACTGAGCCAAGCAGGTGCCCCAAGGTGTTCTTGATCCTTCATTGCATCTTTCCATCAGGAGGCCTATAATGTCTGGTGTCTTACTTTTTATGATATTAAGATTGATGAGGGGCACCTGGGTGGCTCAGTCGGTTGAGCGTCCAGCTTTGGCTCAGGTCATGATCTCACACTTCATGAGTTCGAGCCCCGCGTCATGCTCTATGCTGACAGCTCAGAGCTTGGAGCCTACTTCGGATTCTGTGTCTCCCTCTCGGTCTGCCCCTCTCCTGCTCACACTCTGTCTCTCTCTCTCATTAATAAATAAACATTAAAAAAAAAAGATTGATGAGTGGGATTCAGATGGTGTCAGGCTGAATTTTGCATTCTAGCATCCTATTATCCTTTAAGCTGATGATTTTAGCTGTCACTGATGATCACTGCCTAGGTCCACTCTGTCATTAGAAGGAGGAGACTTGATTTTCCAATGCCATCATTTCTTCTGCATTAGCTAGAAGTCTATATAGAAGAAATTTCCCTCATCAACTTTGTGTCTATCTTGAAATGTAGGAAAGGTAGGACAACTGTGTGATTTTTGCCTTCTAGATCAATTTTCAGAATGATTTTGGTGTTCAAGGGTGACTAATGTTTTTATCAGCTCATTATGAGTTCAGGGATTTTTATATATTGGATGTGTCTCAATAAATCGGTGATTTTTCACTTTGATAAGGGACACTCTGATTGTCCCTTATTAGACCCCTTTAAAGTTGACTCATGAGGCTTTTTTTTTAAGTTTATTTTTGACAGAGAGAGAGAGAGAGAGAGAGAGAGAGAATGAGTGGGGGAGGGGCAGAGAGAAGGAGACATAGAATCTGAAGCAGGCTTCAGGCTCTGAGCTGTCAGCACAGAGCCCGATGCGAGGCTGGAACTCACGGACCTCGAGATCAGGACCTGAGCTGAAGTCACATGCTGAACCGACTGAGCCACCCAGGCGCTCCACTTCTTCTTTTTTTTCTTTAACTGTTTATTTATTTACTTTTTTTAAATTTATTTACTTTTGAGAGACAGAGCATGAGTGGGGGAGGTGCAGAGAGAGAGGGAGACACAGAATCCAAAGCCAGCTCCAGGCTCCCAGCTGTCAGCACAGAGCCCGACACGGGGCTCGAACCCACGAACCGTGAGATCATGACCTGAGCCAAAGTCAGACACTTAACCGACTGCGCCACCCAGGTGCCCCGTGAGGCATCTTGGCATAACCATAGTAGTTGTTGAGAGTTTCCTTGCTTTCCTGCACAAGAAGACCTCCCTGGCTCATCTCATACAGGCCCTTGCCCCAGACCTGGAGTCAGAGATTTCTCTAAAGAATCCTATTTTATTTAGTGGGGGATGATCTTCAGTGATTATAATTTGTGTCAGGGAACTGACTGCTATTAGGTGGTCATTGCTTCTCGGACTTTTCAGTGGTCAGGGCGAATAATAACCTTTTTGTTTAAAAAAACCCTGAATTTAGGGGCACCTGGGTGGCTCAGTCGGTTAAGTGTTCGACTTTGGCTCAGGTCAAGATCTCAGAGTTCATGAGTTTGAGCCCCCACTTTGGATCCTCTGTCCCCCTCTCTCGCAGCCCCTCCCCAGCTTGATCTCGTGTGCGTGCTCTCCCTCCCTCCCTCTCTCTCTCTCTCTCTCTCTCTCAAAAATAAATAAACATTAAAAAAAATTCCTTTGGAGGGGTGTCTGGGTGGCTCAGTCAGTTGAGCATCTGGCTTTTGATTTTGGCTCAGGTCATGATCTCACGATTCCAGAGTTCAAGTCCACATTGGCCTCTCTGTTGTCAGTGCAGAGCCCACTTCAGATCCTCTGTTTCCTACTTTCCCTGCCCCTCCCCTCTCAAAAATAAATAAACACTGGGGCGCCTGGGTGGCTCAGTTGGTTGAGCCTCCGACTTCGGCTCAGGTCATGATCTCACGGTCTGTGAGTTCGAGCCCCGCGTCGGGCTCTGTGCTGGCAGCTCAGAGCCTGGAGCCTGCTTCACATTCTGTGTCTCCCTCTCTCTCTGCCCCTCCCCCATTCATGCTCTGTCTCTCTCTGTCTCAAAAATAAATAAACATTAAAAAAAATAAACATAAACAAAAACTCTGAATTTATAGTGATATTTCCAATTTAAATTGAACATGGCAGGGTTTTTGCCTAACTTCAAATTTCTCCATGTATTTCCTTTCTCTTATTTTGAACATCTTGGTTCTTAACAGCATTAACAGAGTCACCTATGATATAACTTCCTATAAAAATAAAAATAACACTATTATCATTAACAAAACTGCTGAATGCAGTTTAGAATGTCTTTGTAGTTCTGTCTGTCCTGAGAATATATCCAATTTGGGATGTACAGTCAAAATTCTGTGTTGTTTTTTTTTTAATTTTTTTAACGTTTATTTATTTTTGAGACAGAGAACATGAACAGGGGAAGGGTCAGAGAGAGAGGGAGACACAGAATCTGAAACAGGCTCCAGGCTCCGAGCTGTCAGCACAGAGCCCGACGTGGGGCTCGAACTCATGGACCGTAGATCATGACCCGAGCCAAAGTTGGACGCTTAACCGACTGAGCCACCCAGGCGCCCCCAAAATTCTGTGTTTTTAAAGTCAAGTTGAAACAATTCTTTTCTCCATATCGTTTTGTCACAAATTTAGTATAAAGGTCAGTCCATTTGTTTCCTTCCATCTGCTTTCTATTTTTAGGGATTTTTTTTTCTTTTTGATTAGTTTTGTTCAAAAGTCAAAGTATATAACAAAGTATATTTATTTATTTATTATTATTTTTTAAATTTTTTTTTTAACGTTTATTTATTTTTGAGACAGAGAGAGACAGAGCATGAACAGGGGAGGGGCAGAGAGAGAGGGAGACACAGAATCCGAAACAGGCTCCAGGCTCCGAGCTGTCAGCACAGAGCCCGACGCGGGGCTCGAACTCACGAACCGTGAGATCATGACCTGAGCCGAAGTCGGACGCTTAACCGACCGAGCCACCCAGGCGCCCCTATAACAAAGTATATTTAAAGAAGCCTCAAGATCATGCCTGTCTCCTCCACCCTGTCCCCTTCCTTGCACTATAGATGGAAGCGCCTTTATTAGTTATTGTTTATTTTTCTCTTGTATCATTTTGAAACTATAAGTAAATGTGGGGGTGCATGTATGTTTCCCTTTAGATTGGGCTACTAAAAAGGTGCCATATTACAAGCATTGTTTTACTCTTGCTTTTTTTCCCCAGTGATAGATCCTGTTGATATACCATCTCAGTAGAAGTCTTTCTCATTTTTTCATTTTTTTAAATAGCTGAATAATACCCTTTGGTGAATGTACCGTAGTTTCTTTCAGCAGTTCCCACCTGGTGGACATTTGAGTTGTGTCCAGTGTTTTGCTACTACCAATGATGCTCCATTAAATGGCCTTGTACATATACCATTTTGGTTTTGTCGGTGTATCTTTGTAATAGTCATGGATGCAATTATTATTGTTTCTTAATGTTTATTTATTTATTTTGAGAGAGTGAGCAAGGGAGAGGCAGAGAGAGGGGGAGACAGAGAATCCCAAGCCGGCTCTGCACTGTCAGATGTGGGGCTTGAACTCACCAACCTGGGAGATCCTGAGCTGAGCTGAAACCAAGTCGGACGCTTAACTGACTGAGCCCCGCGGGCGCCCAACACGGATACAATTATTAATGCGAGCTTCAGTTGAGCAAGACTTTCCATATCCTAGTGGCTGGTCAATAATGAGAGCTCTTTGCTAATCTAGTGTTGATGACTGCTATCACAGGAATAATCCTGAAGATAAAACGGAAATACACACAAGTCACATGTAACTCACTGCCTCGATTTTCTGCATTTTCAAGTTTGTAGTTTGACTATCCAAGGAGTTTTCAAAATGATATTTACCTTCCCCCTGCAATTAGGGTAGACTGCTGCTACATGACAGAAGTATGTTGGCTTTGTTCTCAAGGTCCAAGCCTAAAAACATGGGCAACTTGGGGAAACTTCTCAGAGCCTGTCTCCTTATCTGTAAATTGAAAGGGATGGGTTGGGTGATTTCTAAATCTCTGTCTCTAACTTCCGTGAGTCTAACTTCTATTAGTCTAAACAATTTCCGAATTGCTTTCAGTTTCCTCTGACTGCCTTTTTGTTTTTTTTTAAGTTTATTTTATTTTTAGTAATCTCTACACCGCTTGTGAAGCTCGAACTCAGAACCCTAAGATCAAGAGTCACGTGCTCTACCGACCGAGCCAGCTGGGCGCCCCTGACTGCCTCTTTTATTTCCTCTTGGTAAGAGAGAAGAATGAGCTATGGTTTTTTCCTAGGCTGAAGGCATATAATACTTAAGAGTTCTCGCTAACTGGAAAGAAAAACTAGAAAAGAAAAGCCATTTTACATGTTATTCTGACCGAAGAGTGAAAATCCTCATGCTTATCAGTTTTTGTTATTTTGCTTTGTTTTGTTTTATAGCTGCTGGCTAGGTATTACTTGAATCCGTATTTGTTTGACTTGATAATTTATTTACTTATCCAACAAATATTTGTCAAAAGTCTTCTATGTGCCAGGCACCATTTGGTTATTATTGGCTTTGCTGCTTTGGTTGTTTTTTGTTTTTAGCGGTAGCTTGGGCTCTAAATCTGTTTTCCATCTTTTTTTCTTTCTTTCTTTTCTTTCTTTTTTCTTTCTTTTTTTTTTTTTTTTTTGGAGCTTCCAATTATAAATTCAAACAATTCTCAGAACAGAAACTTCTATATAACAAATTTAAGCAATTTTCTTGACTAAACTCTAAACCAGATTGATCATATTACTTAAGTAGGTGGAAGTTATTTACTGAGTCTCATTCATTTTGAGTTAACCGACCAATAAAATTAAAAGCAAAAAAGAGCCTGACTGAGAGTTGACATTTTTTTTGTTTGGTTTTGCTAAGTTAAGATGTTAAAAAGAGGCAACTGCGACCACGAGATTAAAAAGAAACATTTCAGTTTCTAGAACAGATTAGAAAGAAAATATTCATAAGAAACTTATAATAAGAGAAATTCTTTCAAATTGAATGGAAGTTTAGAGTCACAAAACATTCTCTGTATTATCCTTTCTTTTTCTTTTCATTTTGCCATGGACTTGTATAAACACTGTCAGGAACCAGTCCCAGTGTGTGGACTGGTATTTGGGAGTCACCATTTTAGGATGGGAACTTTATTTTATTCTGACTTGTATTCCCATTGTGCTAAGGCTCCAAGAAATAATCATCAAATTCAGTTGAAGTCTATCTTTGGAGTTCATGTGTTTTAACAAAAGCCTTATTGTTTTGACTGAGGAGGGGGTGTGTTATGCTGTGAAGGACACTGATGAAGGAAAAATGGCTTTGTACACAGTTAAGTATTTGTAGCTCCGATTTTACAGATGATGAAAGAGACACAGAAAGGTTGAGTGAGTCAAGAAAACGGACAAGAATAGAACAAGACTCTGGACTTTGAGGACCACGTAGCCACTCAACTACACTCAGAAATAAGAACAGATTAACTGGCATTGAAAAAATTTTTTTTCTATAATGTTTATTTATTTTTGAGAGACAGAGCACGAGTGGGGGAGGGGCAGAGAGAGAAGGAGACACAGAATCCAAAGCAGGCTCCAAGTTCCCAGCTGTTAGCACAGAGCTGGATGTGGGGCTCAAACCCACGAACCATGAGATCATGACCTGAGCCGCAGTCACTGCCCAACTGACTGAGCCACCCAGGTGCCCTAGGTTAACTGTGATTTTTTTTTTTCACCAGCTTTGACTAAGTCATTACCTTAATGACCCAGTAAGACTTTTCTAGCAAATATGCACAGTTTTATACCCTGGTCTCAGGCTGAAATTCACTTTATCTGTGTTTACACTTGGCCGTGGAATAAATTTACATTTTGCTCCAGCTTGCTAGAAGAAAGTGAATTTTTTTTTTTTTCTTTTTTAAGTAGGCTTCATGCCCAGGGTAGAGCCCAGTTCAGGACTTGAACCCATGACCCTGAGATCAAGACCGGAGCCGAGATCAAGAGTCAGACGCTCAACTGACTGAGCCACCTAGGCGCCCCAGGGATTGTCAATGTTGGCAAGATTTTCTAAAGATTTTGTGTATGTCGTGTGTCCAAAGCCATTTTTAAATCATCAGTGGAGTCACAGAGAAATTTTTGCTTTGTTTAATTTTATTTTTTGGTGTAAAAATTCTGAGAATCTGAGAGAGAAGCCACATTACACCTCATTCATATTATTGTAAGTCATCTCATACTATTCTCTCTAGTCCTAATCATCCTGTGAGGTTAAATTTTATCTCACTGTTTGGAAGGAAAAAGGCATGGCTTAGAAAGGTAAAATTTCAAGTGATCCTGGAGGACCGTAGGGCTGTCGGTAAATATAGTTGTTAGGCAATGACCACAACTCTATAAGCCTGGCTCTAGTCATCAAGATGTGGTCCCTTTAAGACTTAGGAGAGGCTACCAGAGAAGACCTGAGCTGAAAACCTGGCCAAGATCCACAGACCTTGTTGACACAACCTCACTTCTCTGGAGAGGTCCTTGAGGCTGTTTTGTGTGGCTGGGCTCCTGCCTTGCGATGGTTTCCACTTCCTTGGCTCCTTGTGTGTCTGCTGTAGCCCTGACCCCACATTTCCAGAACCAGACTGCTTGATCAAATAAGGGGTGCTTATTCGGTTTATGTTCATGGTCTGTCTCACTCCCCAAGTACATTCACCCTTTCTTTTTTATCTAAATTCCTCTGACACGAATCTCAGTCCGTGTGGCCTAGCAGGCACCAGTCATGGCTCGCTTTTGCTCATGCCTGCTCGAGAATCTTCTGTTGCCATCTTGACTGTAAACCTTTCTGTTCAGTCTCACCTCTTCAAGTTCTGTTTCAAGCTGTATAGTTTCCGGTAGTTTGGGGGTTAGAAGTGATTATATAGCTCCTATTTGTTCGCCGACATTTATTCATTCGCATCCATTTATTCCAAATATATTCGCTGGGTGTCTACTATTAGCCACCGTGGTAGGTGCTGACGATAAAGCAGTGAACAAGACAGTCATGGTCCCTGTTGTCATGGAACTTAGAACTTACCAAGAGAGATGTTCATTAATGTAATAATCACACTAATGAATATATAAGTATGAACTGAGACAAGTGCTCTGAAGGAAAGGAACATGTTTTTATGAAATCATATGAAAAAGTAATTTTACCTTGACTAGGGGTGGGATTGGGATCAGGAAAGGCCTCCCTTAGGAAATGATCCTTTAGGGGTGCCCGGGTGGCTCAGTCGGTGGAGCGTCTGACTCCTGATTTGGGCTCAGGTCATGATCTCAGGGTCGTGAGATCAAGCCATGTGTTGGGCTCCATGCTGGATATGGATTCTGCTTAGGATTCTTTTTTTTTTTTTTTAATGTTTATTTATTTATTTTTGAGAGAGAGAGAATGAGTGCAAGTGGGGGAGGGGGAGAGAGAGGGAGAGAGAGAATCCAAGGCAGGCAGGGCAAAGCCCGACACGGGGCTCGAACTCACGAACCGCGAGATCCTGACCTGAGCCAAAGTCGGACGCTTAACCGACTGAGCCACCCAGGCGCCCCGAGCCTGCTTAGGATCCTCTCCCTATGTCTCTTGCTCATGCTCTCCCCCACCTCTAAAAAAAAAAAAAAAAAAGGAATGAGCCTTTAGCTGAGATTGGCCCTTGTCGTTATGAATAGAGGAGGCAGGGGGTGTGTTGGGGCCCATTAGAGATGACTGGCAGACTGGGGGCCTCAGCTTCCCATGGCCTGTTCCCTCCTGGGACTGAGTGGGGATCCTAAGGCAGATTTCCGCCCGGGAGATCTGTGGACTGCTCTCTTTGGCCTCCTTTGACTTGCGGAAGCTTTGTTAAACCGCGTGGTAGTCTAGACCACTTCCGTTCAGCCTTCTCTCCTCTCTCCCTGAGTCAAGGTCGGGCTTTTGCCACAGCTCCCTCCCTCTCTTCTGACACACAGTCGTTTCTCCTGTGAAAACCTTGCCATGTTTAATTCCGTCTTGACACGTGCTTCTTGGAGGACCTCAGATAACGCAAGCAGAGTGGGGGTTCAAATCGCAGGGAACAGTCTTTATTTCCTGGGCCTAGATTTGACTCGCGTGTGTTGGAAAGAAGACTCAAAGCCGTGAGCCTTCAAAACACTAATTGTTGGTGGGTGTGTATTCAAGACCAGGAGTAAAGTCAAGAGGGGTGATGAGGTAGATGTTGGGGGCTATCGGCAAGTCCCGCCATGCCCTTCTGCCGTCCACAAGCTGGGGGGAAGGTCTCTGAGCAGGGGTCTTGGAGACACTGTTTTGTTTTTGTTTTTGTTCTTAATTTTTTTAATGTTTATTTATTTGTTTTTAACGTTTATTTATTTTTGAGACAGAGAGACACAGAGCATGAGCAGGGGAGAGGCAGAGAGAGAGGGAGACACAGAATCCGAAACAGGCTCCAGGCTCCAAGCCGTCAGCACAGGGCCCGACGCGGGGCTCGAACTCACGGACCGCGAGATCATGACCCGAGCCGAAGTCGGACGCTTAACCGACCAAGCCACCCAGGCGCCCCAATGTTTATTTATTTTTGAAAGAGAGGGAGAGAGGGAGAGAGACAGAGCATGAGCGGGGGAGGGGGAGAGAGAGAGAGGGAGACACCGAATCCGAAGCAAGCTCTGGGCTCTGAGCTGTCGGCACGGAGCCCGATGCGGGGCTCCAACTCCCGCGCTGTGAGATCATGACCTGAGCCGAAGTCAGTTGCCCAACCGACTGAGCCACCCAGGCGCCCCCTGTTTTTTTTTTTTTTTAAATTTTTTTTAACGTTTATTTATTTTTGAGACAGAGAGAGACAGAGCATGAATGGGGGAGGGGCAGAGAGAGAGGGAGACACAGAATCGGAAGCAGGCTCCAGGCTCTGAGCCATCAGCCCAGAGCCCGACGCGGGGCTCGAACTCACGGACCGCGAGATCGTGACCTGAGCTGAAGTTGGACGCTTAACCGACTGAGCCATCCAGGTGCCCCCCCTGTTTTGTTTTTAATTTGAGAGAGAGAGAGAGAGAGAGAGAGAGTGAGAGCAAGCAGGGAGGGGGTGGGGTTTGGGGGAAAGACAGAGGGAGAGAGAGAATCTCAAGCAGGCTCCACACTCAGTGCGGCACCCGACATGGGGCTGGATCCCACGACCCTGGGGTCGTGACCTGAGCCGAAATCAAGAGTTGGACTCTCCACTCACTCAGCCACCCAGGCGCCCCCGGGGACACTTATCTTCATTTCCCACCATCCTGTTTTGCTGCCTCTGGGCTGTTAGCCTGGCTACAGTTTTCACTCTTTTGCTCCAGACAGTTGCTGCAATTACCAAGTGAGGAACTATGGGTAACACAGTAGAGAACTTATAGTACACTTTCCCGGAGATCATCTCATTCAGCCAGGGCCTGTCTTCCAGCTTCCTCAAATCTCGCCAGTCTTGGTTTGGGCCTTTCCACAAGCTCTTTGCCCTATTTTTCTCGTCTCCCTAAATATGAAATACTTTCTCTTCCACACCCAATGAAAATACCCTTCTGTTTTCAACTCTGTTTGCAGGGGCAGTGAGTATTCTAGAAAGACTCAGACCACGGGGTGCCTGGCTGGCTCAGTAGATAGAGCATGTGAGCCTTGATCTTGGGGCTGTGAGTTCGAGCCCCACATTGGGTGTGGAGACTGCTTAAAAATAAGATCTTAAAAACAAAACAAAACAAAACAAAACAAAACAAAACAAAACAAAGAGTCAGACCAGAGATGGAATCTCAGCTGCACCACTTCCTACATGTGAGACTTTGGGCAAGTTACTTAATGATAAGCTTCAATTTTCTTATTATAGAACAGAGATAATGACACCTGCCTCCCAGGATACATGTGAGGATTAAATGACCTAGGATATATGAAGGGACCTGGTACACAGTAGATATGGAAAAGGCTAGATCCCTTTAAGCTCCTATACCTCCTTTCCTCTTGTCCGTCTTAACTCCTTACTTCCCCGGATGCCTGGTCCGCACAGCAGATTTCCCTTTCCCCAGACAATGAGGGCCTTGAAAGACCTATTTAAGGGGCGCCTGGGGGGCTCAGTCGGTCAGGTCACGGGTCGTGAGTTCGGGCCCCACATCAGACTCTGTGCTGGCAGCTCAGAGCCTGGAGCCTGCTTCGGATTCTGTGTCTCCTTCTCTCTCTAACCCTCCCCAACTTGTGCTCTGTGTGTGTCTCTCTCTCAAAACTAAATAATAAACATTAAACATTTTTTTAAATAAATAAATAAAAGTCCACATCCCATTTATCCAGCCACAAATAAGTCCTTTCTTTCATTCATTATCTTTTCTTATTCTGGACTTCGGTACCTTCAAAACTCAAACAAAAAGCTCCAGCTCGTCCTAGAGACGTGGGGCTTACAGCACCACAGGAGGAAAAAATGAAAAAACTATGGACTAGACTCCACTCGTTTATCCATTCATTTATTCACCAAATGTTTCTTGACTGTCTATTATGTCTCCACCGTATGAGGCAGAAGTGTTTCAAGGCTCGTTTTTCAAGGGTGGATCTTAGCCTAGAACAGGGAGCAATATAAAATGGGAAACATCAAGGTTCCCAAATCTCCTGGGCCACATCTCATTAGAAGGATTGTCCTACTGGTAGATCGCTCCGTCCTTAGGCCCTGGTGTCCCATCAGGTTGGGGAGGTCTGCTGTTAACCTACAGCTTTTCCATTTTCCAGCTGCGTAGCCTTGGGCAAGTTCCTGACCTTTGAAGACACTGGGTTTTTTTCTCTTGTAACATAGAGTGAATACAGATGTTTTCCCCAAAACGTCCTCACGAGGATTAAGTGACCTGACTCCTATAAAGTGCTTAGCACAATGCCTGGCATATCACAAGTACCCAATATCTGTCCCCTTACGCCTGCATTATCACTGCCATTATTACTCAGGTTAAGTGAGCCTGACAGCTCGCAGGCCCAGATGTTATACGTTCGCACCACTTTCCCCTTTCTTTGGAGAAGGATAGGGGTGACAAATATGAATGCCAACTTTGCCACTTAGTAGCTGTGAGCCTTTGGTAAGTCGTTTAATATTGCTAGACCGCAATGGTCAGATCTGTAAAATGAGGAGACTAATGGTTCCTATTTCACAAGACTGTTGGGAACATTACATGAGATAATTGGGGAAAGGCACTTAGCCTGGTGCCTAGAAGAACATAGTGAACACGCATTAGAAGTTAGCCATTAGCATGGGGCGCCTGGGTGGCGCAGTCGGTTAAGCGGCTGACTTCAGTCAGGTCACGATCTCGCGGTCCGGGAGTTCGAGCCCCGCGTCGGGCTCTGGGCTGATGGCTCGGAGCCTGGAACCTGTTTCCGATTCTGTGTCTCCCTCTCTCTCTGCCCCTCCCCCGTTCATGCTCTGTCTCTCTCTGTCCCAAAAATAAATAAAAAACGTTGAAAAAAAAAAAAAGTTAGCCATTAGCAGGACAAAGTTTGCTTCCTCACATCCCTTGCACTGCCTTTCTGTCTCCTGTTTCTGGGGTGGGGCTCTGTTTAGAGGAAGTTGACAATAATTGCTCACAAGAACCATCTCTTTAATTCCTAGAAAGACCTCCTTTCTACTTTATTATGTAGGCAATTATATCGCCTTTGACTAAATCTCCCCATTTCAAACTACACCCTGGGCTTCGGCTTTTATCCCCAGAGGCTCCCTAACGGTGTTTTACGAAGCAGGAGAACAGCATAGCCCTCCTCCTAACATACACACGCCCATGCCTACGCTCCCCAGGTAAATTCTGCTGTCGCCTCCTCCGTGTGGATTCTATCATGTTTAGAAAGCAATTTGCCTTTCCTGCAATACAGTGGGTCAGTAAATAAGAGATTTCATGCATTGGTTTCCGACCAAGAGGCCTCACTGACTACACTGTGTGTCCTCTCCACCTCCAGCAATTTCAATCTAGAAGTGCCTCTGACCTATTAATGTCAAGTGCAATGTGCTCAGCCTCCAACAGCCTCTGCCAGCCTGTGCGAGGACACTTTGGCCTACAGGTGCACGAATGCCATTCTGATCCTCAGAAACCTTTGAGTCAGCCTGTGCAGGGAGAGGGGAGAGAAATGTGTGTGTGATGGGGGGTGGGGCGGGGTGGGGAAGGGCAGAAATCAACGGAATTATAAAGCACATCCTTGCCAGGTTATAAGAAACATTAAACTAAACAGCCTGTACAGTCCATTTGCTGAAAAGACATTTAATTATTTCAGCGAGAACTACTTAGAGATGAGAGCTCATAAAATAAACAAAGAGACACTAGCATTTGATTTTAATGCCTTTCTATTTTGCCACAGGCCACAATTTAATTAAAATTCTGAATAGAAATTTTAAGACGACACATTCTCCTCCCTAGCAGCCAGACAATAGAGATAAAACATACCCAATATCTTCCTGGAATTTTTGGACGCTTTAACGAAATGCCCAAAGTGAGGCGGTCTTTGCCAGCTGCCCCCACCCCCACCCCCACCCCCGATGGACGAGAGATGTTTGCAATCCTTAGGCTTGATGTTTTCAATCCGGGCCAAGTGCCCACAGGTCATAGAAACTTTGCTATTTTAGAGAAAAAGGTAGAACCGATTATCGAAAAGCTGATCAAAAGAGGCGGAGGCTAGCGTGGGTGTTGGGGAGAGTCGTGGTTTTATTGATGTGATTTCATTGGTAGAGCAAATGAGGTGCAATTGGTGGAGCAATTCTGAATCAGAATTAAGGAATTCGGGGTTGTAGCCCTGGCTGCAATAGTTCAAAATGTATTGTCACCCTGTCATTAGTTTCCACTTTGCCATCTGTGAAATGGGATGGGCTAGGCTGGTAGTCCTTGAAGGCCTCGCCAGCTGTGAGAGCCCATGTCTTTGATATAGGAAGATAAATATGGCCTTAGAATAGAAATGGCCACAAATTCAAATCGTTTGGAAATCGTTGGTAGTTCTTCCAACCGTGTTGATCAGGTTCCAGAAGGAATTACATAAGTCGACACATCTATTTTTTGTTAATATCTAGTTGCTAGAGAAATGCCGGGCTCATAGTAGGTGTTCAATAAAAATTTATTGGCTGAGCATATATGACTTTTCTATGAGTATTTTAACTCTTTTTTTTTTTAAGCAGGGTTTTTTTTAAATTATTTTTTTTTAATGTTTATTTTTGACAGAGAGGGAGAGAGGGAAAGAGAGAGAGAATGAGCATGCACGAGCAGGGGAGGGCAGAGAGAGGTGGGGCAGAGGATCCAAAGCAGGCTCTAAGCCGACAGCAGAGAGCCTGATGCAGGGCTCAAACTCACGAACCGTGAGATCGTGACCTGAACCAAAGTCAGATGTTTAACCGACTGAGCCACCCAGGCGCCCTGTAGGTCTGTTTTAATTAACTAGCTTTCCAACCCATGTTGTGTAGATGTTTAAGATGTTTCGATGTACTTGGGGGTAAAATTTGCTTAATAAGTAATATGTTAATTTATAGGCCACTACAATTGACTTGCTTTTTCTCTGTTAGTAAATTGGTACCAGGAGGGATTTTTAAAATTGTTATCTCTACACCAATTAGGTAAAATCCTAGGCACAGCAATAATTTGTATCCTACCTCAGCCTAGGTTGTGTGTTTTTGTTTCACTTTATGGGTATAAAAACCAAAGTCCTGAAAAATGATTTCTGTCGTAGTCTCCCTTTCCATTCATTTCTCTACATTTATGGTAAAAGATAAATGCGTTATTTAAATGTTTAAATTTTCTGTTCCACATAGAAAGTTGAAAGCGCCATCCCTTATCAGCAGGAATAATAAAACCTCTGAGTCTATGTCTCAAAAGTTATTTTGGTCAATCTCTCATCTGATGCTTGACCCCCTCGGACAATATTTCCAGTGGAACGATTCTGGCAGTGGTTCAGGTCCCTCTTGTAAACGACCTTGCTTAACTACGGTTCTTAGTTCAGGCTGCTATTACAGAATACCGCGGACCGGGTGGCTGATTAACAACAGAAATTTGTTTCTCACAGTTCTGGAGCCTGGGAAGTCCGAGATCAAGACCCCGGCCCATTCAGTGTCTGGCAAGAGGCTGCTTTGTGGTTTATAGATGGCTGTGTTTTTGCTGCGTCCTCACGGGGAGGAGGGGGAGGGAGCTCTCTGGGGCCTGTGCTACAAATGAATTTTATTCATGATAGCTCTACCTTCGTGATCTGCTCCTCTGCCAAAGGCCCCGCCTCCAAATACCATCACCTGGGGAGTTAGGGTTTCCACGTAGGAGTTTTGGACGGACACCCACATTCAGTCTGTAGCAGATTCGCCCTCTCGTCTACTTTGTTCTTTCTGCTCCAGCTAAAGCTTCTAAACGGGCAGCTGCTGCTTCCTCGCTCCCGATTCACTGGTCCATTCACTCCTCAGTGTGGTGTGATTTCTGGCAACGATACCGCTCTCGCTAACGCTAAACTGCTGACCTCCATGTCGCCAGACCAGTGTGTGCTTTTCTTGTCTTGCGGTACTTCACAGCATATGGAATGACAACCCCTCCCTCCTTGCAACCTTCCTTCCTCTGGCTACTGTGCCAATCTCCCGTCCTTGTTTTTTTTCTCTTACCTCTTACCTCATCCCCTGGCTGTGCCACGTTGGCTGGACTCTTCGATGCTGTTGTTTCCCAAGGCTCTGTTCTATTTTTTTTTTTTACATTTATTTTTATTTATTTTGAGAGAGAGAGAGGGAGGGAGAGAGGGAGAGCGTGAGCAGGGGAGAGGCAGAGAGAGAGGGAGAGAGAGAATCCCAAGCAGGTTCCTCACTGTCAGCACAGAGCCCGATGCGGGGCTCAAACTCACGAACCCAGAGTTTTGGCTAAGCCACCCAGGCACCCCAAGGCTCTAATCTTGACCTTGTACTTTATCCTGTACACTTTTCTAGACAGTCTAAACCACTACCATTTAGATACAGATGACCCCCAAACCTTACCTTGAGCCTAGATTTCTCTTCTTTTTTTTTTTTTTTCAAAGTTTATTTATTTATTTTGAGAGAGAGAGAGAGGGCACGAGCAGGGGAGGGGCAGAGAGAGAGGGAGAGAGAGAATCCTAAGCAGGCTCCAAACTGTCAGCACAGAGCCTGATGTGGGGCTGGAGGTCAGGAACCTGTGAGATCATGATCTGAGCCCAAATCAAGAGTCAGACGCTTAATCGACTAAGCCACCCAGATGTTCCTAGATTTCTCTTCTAAGCTCAATATTCATTCGTATGGATGTCCATATTCATTCATTCATAACCTACATATTCAACTGCCTACAGAATATCTCCACTTGGATGTCTTATAGGTACCTCGCCATGTCCTACCTGGATCACTGTGGCAATCTGTGTCTTCCTCACTCTGTTCTCCACACTTCTGGCTGAGTTATTTACCTATGTATGTATGTATGTATGTATCTATCTATCTATCTATCTATCTATCTATCTATCTATCTATCTCTCATCTATCCATCTATCTATCATTTTTAATTTTAAGTAGGCTCCATGCCCCACATGGGGCTTGAACTCACAACACCAAGATCATGCATCGCACGCTCCACTGAGCCAGCCAGGTACCCCTGGCTGAGTAATTTTAAAAATTACAAATTGGGAGCGCCTGGGTGGCCCAGTCGGTTAAGCATCTGACTTCGGCTCAGGTCATGATCTCACATTTCTTGGTTTCGAGCCCCGCATCAGGCTGTCTGCTGTCTGATGTCATCGCTATCTGATGTCTTCTTTGGGTGACCGGTACTGTCCTAACTATTATGGGGGAGGAGGGGTGGCCAGACTCATAGGGTCTATTACTATTTCATAATAATGGTACTATTGCACCTAAGTCAAAATAGTGGTAACTTCATTGTGGTGGGGTGTGATCAATCGTGTGTTCCAAGAGACGCTTCTTGTAGGCTATTAGATTTTATATGGCGGTCTGGGTGGTGGTTACGTTGGTGTATCCATAAATAAAAATTTATTGAGTGATTCGACTAAGACGTGTGCACTTTACTGAATGTATATTATATCCCAATAAAAAAAAAAGAGGCCAAAAAAAAAAAAACGAAGGGAAAATATATGTAGCGGAAAAAGTAGCCCATCACAATCTATACTTCAGACAAAGCTTGGCAGCCAGGCGCAAACTGCTGTATTATAATTATGTCTCACCTAAGGCCTTTAGAGGACAAGTTGGTGAGCAAAGAAACAGAGCTTCCTTACAACAGTATTTCCTTAGAGGTGCTTAGCCGCTGCAGAGACTCGCGTGTGTCTACCTGCTCATCTCCCTCATCGTATGTTAAGCCTCCTGAGGTCAGGAACCATACCTTTCATCTGTGCATTCCAGATGCATAGCGCAGAGTAGGGGCTTAATCGACAGTCGCCTCTGTAACAGTTAATACTCTTTTCTGCAAAAGACTAAAGCAGACCACGACTATCCTTTCACCTCCTGTCTTACTTTTCCATGTTCCTGACCCCGCTCTTGGTGCCACTGTGCCCTCCCTTGTCCCTCCCAGGTCCCTGCCGTGGCAGCTATAGGAACCGTTTGCCTGGTGGAGGGGTGCTGTGCCTGTCACATATGAGGCACTTCACAGACACTCCACGGCAGAGGCAGAGAGCCAAGGTTCCAGAGTGCTGGTGTAACTGGGGGGCTGAGTGGGTTGAGGAAGTCACACAGCGGAAAGGCGTGCTAGGTCACAGGTAGGAATGGAGTGGAGCACACTTCCTGCCAGCAGCAGCAGCACACTGGAAAAGAAAGTCGAGAAATAGCCCTAGGGCTCAGAAGCTAGAGCCAAGTCTGGGCCCTGGGGCCCGGAATGCCAAGCCGAAGAGTGTCCTGTCACAGGAGCCGAAGCCAAGGAGAGTCAGAGCTAAAGCAAGTGGAGATGAATAGTAAGGTCTGATGACGCCCCGGAGAGACTCACCTGTCCATGCTGACAGTTTTGAATTGGCCAGGCCGTGAATCTTTTTGGTTTATGTCTTGTCTGTCCGTCTACACTGGCCACATACATTGCTTTGGTTGTCGGTAATTCATGTAATCCCACCAGGGGTTTAGGCGATCAGAATAACAGCTTAGAGTTGTATGGTCCTTTAAAGTCTGCAAAACGCTTTTGCAACCACTAAATTCCTGCAACAATCCTAAGAGGGAGTCACAGCAGGTGTTACCATTGCCGTTTAACAGATAAAGAAACGGAGACTCAGAGAAGTTAAGTGTCTCGCCTGAGGTCACACAGGTAGTAATTGGCATTAGAGCTAGAAGCCAACTCTTCCAAGTGCAAGTTCAGTGAGCTTTTTTTTTTTTTTTTTTTAAAGTAGGCTTGAACTCACGACCCTGAGATCGAGACCTGGGCTGAGACCAAGAGTCGGACACTTAAGCGACTGAGCCACCCGGGGGCCTCGAACTTTTTTTTTTTTTTTTTAATCACACTGTAGATGCCTGATAGTGATTTAAGGGATGACCTTGCCCTGTGATATTTACCTTTTCCTAAGGGATTCTTGAAAATGCAAAAGCCTTCAAGAAGTGGAGAAGTGACTTTTGAATGGTGGAAATTAGGATATTTTTACAGAAGTTGGGAGATATTTTGGGACAGGAGATTCTGCTCAGTTGTTCCCAAATCATCACATGTAGTTGGCAGCCTAGTCTGCATTCTCCTGAGAATAGCCCTGCCATCTGGACTTTATGTTACATCTACCAGGGCTAATGTGGGTGGAACAGGGTAGTCCTTTGCTCTACCGATCAGGCCGTACAGCAGAGTTCATTGGGAGCAAAGACTCTGGAACCAGTTATCTTGGGCTGGAACTGCAGCTTTGACTTGTACTAATTGTGGAGCCCTGGGCCAGTTCCTGCACTCGTCTGTGCCTCAGTTTTGTCATCTGTGAAATGGACAATAACAGCAGCATTTACCTCATGATGATTAGATGATTTAACATATGTAAATAGATTCGAATGGTTCTTGGCATATAGTAAGTACTACAGAGGTGTTACTTATTTTTTTTTTTTTATCATTATTGGCAGTATTTGTACTAGTCATATGTCCCTCTGGCGAGAACTGCGCTGGATAAGTGGGTAAATGTGAGTGTTCTCAGGGATACCAAGTCAGGTAGGGTGAGAATCAAGCATCTTTAGAAAGATCCAGGGGCGCCTGGGTGGCTCAGTCGGTTGAGCGGCCGGCTTCGGCTCAGGTCATGATGTCGTGGTTTGTGAGTTCGAGCCCCGCATCAGGCTGTGTCTGCGCTGTCACAGACGTGAACCGGTTCTGCGTCTCTCTCTCTCTCTCTCTCTCTCTCTCTCTCTCTCTCCTATTCACACTGTGTCTCTCTCTCTCAAAAATAAACATAAAAAATAAAAAAAAAAAAAAGATCTCTCTCTCTCCCTCTGCCCCTCTCCCCATCTTGCTCTCAAAAAAAAAAAAGAAAAAGAAAGTTCCACAGATTGTGCAGGGGACCGAGCCTATGATCCCGGATGCACCTCAGGACTCTTGAATATTCATTTTGCCAAGAGTCCACGCACCTGAGGAAGTTACAGGTGTCATTTGCCTGGGGCCACAGACGATGGTAGCTCATTTCCCCAGTGGTCGCTTCCCTCCCAGCGAAGGACGTGTGATTATAATCACCAAGTTACATGACAGGGCAATGCTCTCCTGGATCCCCAATGACCAAATGTTTTGTCTTCCGCGTGTAAAACTTCCATATTTAATTCCCTGAAGTCTTCGCGAGCGTGCCTGCTCTTTTATTCCGTGGGTGAGTTACCGGACGGGAAGCGGGCCCCCTTTATGGCCAAGGGCAGGTGTGACCGCAGAGAGAGTGGTGGAAAAAAAGCAACAGAAGCTCACGCTTCGCCGTCAGAGAGCAATTGAGACGTGCAGAGTTCCAGCCTCTTCTCTGGCCGCGGCAGCAAGCCTTTCACCGTCCCTCCAGCCCCGGCTGCTTTTCCTGCCTCGGATCACCCGCAAGCACCGCCTGCCACTCAGTTTGGCATGTAATTATATACCGCCTAAGGTGAAAATCTCCCTCCCCGATTACAGGCCCGCTCCAAGTATAACCATGTTCTCCCAGCAAAAGTCTGATGGAGGTGGTTGATATTTCAGAGAGAGAGTCCAAGCTATACATTAACCATTTGTTCCCCAGGATCCTCTAAGCTGTATCTCTGTATGCAGTCGGGTTGCCAGAAAAGCGATATTGCCGACCGATTTTGGTCTCTCTCCCTACTCCCCGCCTCTTAAAACGGCCTTTATCAAATTGTGTTATATTTTCCTTCCGTGGCATCATGTTCTTACATGCCAGCTATCTTAAAGCCTTGACGGAAGGAGGGAACAGATGTGGAAACACTTAAAAGGTATTCCCGTTTACAGAAGACAAAATCATCTCCATAATTCGTGCCACATGGGTGTTGATGAAGCCGAGGAAAGCGAAGGGTTAGTTTGTTGGGTAGGCGTGGGGCAGGCAGAGAGATAGTTGTGGGGAAAGGTGAAACACTGGATACCTGTGGTTTCTGAAGTGCTGAGACGTATAAGGAAGTTGTGAAAAATAGGATGGCTTAGGGCTGGGAATGTGGCAGGGTACTGGGTGCTTGGCAAAGGGAGTGAAAACTCTCTCCCTCCATCTTGTCCCTTCTAAATGTCCCACATCTTAGCGACCCTAAATTGGGCTGCTGCTCTTTCCCTACTGGCTCCACTGACACGTCCTGTACACACATTTTTTAAATGTTTGTTTATTTTTGAGAGAGACAGAGCATGAGCGGGGGAGGGGCAGAGAGAGAGGGAGACACAGAATCCGAAGCAGGCTCCAGGCTCCGACCTTTCAGCATAGAGCCCGATGCTGGGCTCGAACTCATGAACCGTGAGATCATGACCTGAACCGAAGTCGGACGCTCAACCGACTGAGCCACCCAGGCGCCCCTATAGACACCTTTTTATAGCCGCAGTTTCCTGGGACTCTGGTGTATGTTTGTTGCTCACACGTTGTTAATTGCACCAGCACACGAGGGCCCCCAGCCATGTTGGGTACCATCTTTGCCACATGCGCCCAGCATTTTATCTCGTGGATTAGAATATACACCTTTAGCTGGTATGTGATCTGTGATCTGTGTGGTTGGAACTAGGCATAAAATGTGGCTGTGTCCAGCTTGGTCATTTTTCATGACCTTGACCGTGGGGTGGAATCTTATTTTCGATGGGTCAGAGAGTGGGATCTGGCTCTCCAGTGCCCTTTCAGACTCTGTGACATTGTGAGTCAGTGACTGGGAACGGAGACAGATCTTTAAGCTGTGACTGTAGCTACAATGTAGAGATGGCAAGATTGCGGCAAGGTCTGTCGGTCAGGACTTTGTGCTTACCATTTTTCTCTTAAAGTAAAGCAACGTGCAGAAATCAGATTGCACAAATTAATGGGTGGTTATTTGCTCTAAAAAATGACTCACAGAGATTCCTTTAAATAGCTTAAAGGTGTGCTTAAAATATGGGTCAATTTATTTTTAAAAAGGCTTTTCACGTGCAGCACATTTAGAAACAAGTCTGTTATATAAAGAAAGGCACATACGCATGATGGTTTGGGGTTTGGTTTTGGATTTAACAGACTTCGCTTGTCCAGATGAATTCACTTCTATCTTTGTCCAGGAAAGTCTTATTTTGACTTTGGTAGCGGAAGGTAATTGGATTAGGATTCTTTAAAAATTCAACTGAGAAGTACCATTCATTCCGCCTCCTGTGGTGGTCTCAGACAAGCAGATTCTTGTTGCAGGGGAGTCTTAATGGTCTCAATGGTCTTTTCTATTCACTTCTTCCCTAGGGGTGTTAGCAGAAAGTGTGGTATTTAATTTTTTTTTTTTTTTTTTTTTTTTTTTTTTTTTTTTTTTTTTTTTGCTGGACTATCTAGATTCTCAAAAAGAAGTCAGAAACCTCCGGTAATATGTGAATCACATGGAAAGGGGCTGCAAGTTTTTTAGACAAAAGGTGACCTTCTTGAACATTCCGGGAAGGTTAGTAGATCGTCTTCAATTCTCACTGAAGTCAACAGTAAGACCTTTGAGATGTAAGTCGCTCCGAAAGTCATGAGGCCATCATTACCTTTGTGTCTTGTTCTGCCTTTTAAGTCAAACCCATAGGTGCTCAGCTGTGAGGCGTGCTGAGACTCAGCAGGAATGGGGAGGAGGCCAAAATTGAGCTGAAGCGCGGCTAAGTCTCGCATCCAAGGATGGCCCCCTATCCAAACCCCAGCATCTGAAGAGATATGACGAAATTCACCTTGGATTCGGCAGGAATTTATGTCCTGAGGGTCTCACCTGATGGTTTGGGCTTGGTATCACAAGTAAAACTATGAGTTAGGCACGCGGCAGTATCGTGCTTTGTGGTAGATGTCTTTCCAGTTTCTGTAGGATTTCAGCTAGTAGCTAGGGAGAGTCGGACAAGTCTAATCCAAGAAGAGGAGTGGCTAGAGTTAGATGGGGATCTGCGGGATCTAGCCAAGCTCGTTCGCGTTCTGGGCAGGATTCCAGGTCCAGCATAAGACATCGGGTGTGATTCAGGAACTACGGAAGAAGCGCAATCATGCGAGTAATAGTAAAAGCTGCTGCTTATTAATCACTTACCGGGGCACCTGGGTGGCTCAGTTGAGTGTCCGACTCTTGATTTCGGCTCAGGTCATGATCCCAGGGTTGTGGGGTCGAGCCCTGCATCGGGCTCTGCGCTGACAAGCATGGAGCCTGCTTGGGATTCTCTCTCCCTCCCCGGCTTGCCCTTGCGCGCGCGCTCTCGCTCTCTCTCAAAATAAATAAATAAACTTAAAAAAAGATCACTTAATACGTGTCGCAAATTATTTTCCTTACTCCTCACAACAACTCACAACAAAACTCTGTTGGTTTTTCCCTTCTGACGTTAAATGTGTGGTGTTTTTTCCAACACCAACTAATTCTCCGATTCTCGGACACCAGCAGGGTGTCCGATAATTCAGTTAAACTCCGACACTCGCTACCCGGGATTAGGTCAGACTCCGGAGCTTAAGTGCTCAGTCGCACGTGATCGCCCTCACTTCAGATACCAGCTGCAAATGGGGGCCCTCAGGTGACACATACCTCTGTTCAGCTGACAACCAATTCACATGTTCCCGTGACCTCCCCATCCAGGTTTGATGGTTCACTGAAATGACTCACAAGGAAGCACCTGACTTCTGATTACTGGTTTATTACAATGGATAGAACTCAGGAACAGCCAAATGAAAGAGATACATAGGGCAAGGCACGGGCAGGGGAGCACAGAGCTCCCGTGCCCTCTTTGGGTGTGCTACCTTCCTCGCACAGCAACAAGTTCACCAACCTGCAAGCTCTTTTGAGTCTTCTTTTTCTTTTAAAAAAAAATTTTTTTTTCTTAACGTTTATTTATTATTGAGAGACAGAGAGAGACTAAGCATGAGCAGGGGAGGAGCAGAGAGAGAGGGAGACACAGAATGTGAAGCAGGCTCCAGGCTCTGAGCTGTCAGCACAGAGCCCGACGAGGGGCTCGAACTCACAGACCGCGAGATCATGACCTGAGCCGAAGTCAGACGCTCAACCGACTGAGCCATCCAGGCGCCCCGAGTCTTCTTTTTCAAGAGTTCTGATAGAACTCCATCTCCAGTGCCATCCAGCTCGCCCAATCCCCGAACTCCCTCACCAGAGAATATAGGTGAAAAATTCCATCGCTCAAATTACGTGTTTGGTCTTTCTGGTCTCCACCTTGTCTCCACCTTGAAGCTATCTAGGGGCCCCACCTTGAGTCAGCCAGTTGCATACACCCAAGTGTTGAAAAGGGCTTATTGTGAATAACACAAGACATATCACCCTGAAAATTCCAAGAGCGTTTAATCTTTTTTTAAAAAAAGTTGAGTTATTTATTTTTGAGAGAGAGAGTAGGGGAGGGGCAGAGAGAGACAGAGAGAGAGAGAGAATCCCAGGCAGGCTCTGCACTGTTAGTGCAGAGCCTGATGAGGGGCTCCAACTCACAAACTGTGATGTCATGACCTGAGCCGAAATTGAGAGTCGGATGCTCAAACGACTGAGCCACCCAAGCCCCCCTGAAAATTCCAAGAGTTTTAGGAGTTTTGTGACAAGAAATCGGGAAGAAGACCAAATATATTTTTCATTTTACCATTGGTAGGGATTGTTACCTTTGTTTCGCAGATAAGGACTCTTAGACCCAAAGAGGTAAATTAGCTGGGAAGTAAGTGAGAGAGCTAGGAATTGTTCTCAACTTTGGCTGCTGCTAACAAAGCCCTACACGTAACTAGCTCCCTGCTCATACCACGTAGTGTGCAGCATGGCAGAGGTTGGAGCGGAGGATTGCTGACCCTCAGATGGCTCTCTGCACATATATTGCTTAGGCCGGCCAAGACGTTAGGTATCAGACAATGTAGAAAATAAAATTCCCAAATCGACAGAAACTTAAAGCTCAGTTCTGCTGAAATTCCAACACACCCCAAAGTAGTAGTACTGAAGACCATTTTTCTCTTTCTTTTTAATTCAGGGATTAATTCATGGAATCCTACCATGCTGGTGGGGGGAGGAGCAGGTGGGGGGGGGGAGTAGTTTTCACATATGCAGGGGAAGGGGAGGTCATCGCACCTTTGTGGGGTGCATGCCTGCTCTTTGCCGGGCACCGTGCTAACAGTGCTTAGAGAAGAAAGGTAGGACGAGGACGAAAACAAGCAAGGTACAAAGGAAACCCTTAAAAGGACTCCAGTCCAGAGATTACCTGCTCAAAATGTGTCAACGTCGTAGGGTCAAAACAAGTATCTCGGGAGCTTACCTAACAGCAGTCAATGGCTATGTGGAATCGGCAGCAATGAACTTCTGAGACTCATTCTCCTACCTACCCCCCCCACCCCCCCCACCCCCCCCACCCCCCGCCGTGGTTGCCCAGGTGGTGGGAGGTCTTGGGAATTGGCTCAGTCTCGATTGGTTGTCATTCAAGGAGGCACGAGACGCCATTTCCACGATGGACGGGCAAGGCTGTAGATAATTCATCTGGTCGCTCACTCTGCAGGTATTCATTGAACACTTACTGAGGGCCAGTTACTGCGCTACGTTCCTTTGAGCTGAAAGACAGGTTATCATCAGGAAAAAAATAATACTGTGCTGATGTAAATGCTGAGGCAGGTAGATAATGGAAGGAGGGGCAGAACCAGTGGCCGGCAGGCATCGTTTAGAGCTGAATAGGTTGGGTCCTGGTGTAAATGAGCCAAGCAGTTGAGAAGGATGGCTGCTTCAAAGTGCCTTGATTGTGTAAACATGCATCTCAAATTGTTAGGCCAGTCACAGTAAGCATTTTTTTTTTTTTTTACAGTCTTAAACTCAGCATAGTCTATTTGAGTTATAAAGATACAACGCGAGGCAGCCCAGGGCAGTGGGGGAGAGCACTGGAACACTGAATCGGGAGCCAGGAGCTTTGAACTCTAATTCAAGCTCTGGCACTCGTTTTGTTTGTTGTGCCACTAACTTTTGGAGCAAGTCACTTAGCCTCTCTGGCTCCTGGACTCTCCTTCTATAATAAGAAGAGGTTGGGTCCGATTGAACTTTCCACAATCAATTAAGGCAGAACTTGAATCTGACTCCTGACTTCTGTCTTGCCCTTCCCCTCCTTCTCTTTCTGATCCCTTCCCTCTGTGGTAAAGAATGTCAACACTGTCATGGACCACAGGACAATTGGAGTTGTCCTCAGGTCCCTTCTGGCTCTAAAAGTCCATGATTTTGTTGGATTGTAAATGTAGGCTCCAGAAGCATTCATTTCATCCTGTAAAGATTGGGTTGCATTTAATCAGAAGGTATGGTGAGGGCAGACGTGGGGATTAGGGCTTGCCAAGTAAAAAAACTCTGCAGAGAAAATGGAATTAACCAGAAGTTAAGAGAGAGCTGATTGCATCTAAGTTGATGGAAACACAGCAAGGATGAGGATCTCATCTGTCCAACAGGGGAGAAGTTAAATGGAGCACCTCGTTATGACTATTACTGTTGTTATTGTCGTTAGTGATTTTTTAAATAATCACCCTCAGGGTGGCAAGTACCTAGCCAGGTTCTCAATATTAGTTACATCTTTCATTCTCACCATAAACCTATGAGATACTGTTGTCTTCTTGCCCCCACTTTTGAGATGAGGAAACTGAGGAAATGACTTTCCTCACACCACAAGAAAAAGAAGGTAAAGAATTGGTGGCAGCTTCCCGAACCACGTGGATTGGGCTTGAGGTGATGGAAGGGAGTGTATCGTGGTTTTGAAATAAGGGTAGGATCTAGGGGCACCGGGGTGGCTCAGTCGGTTAAGCATCTGACTTCGGCTCAGGTCATGATCTTGCGGTTGGTGGGTTTGAGCCCCGCATCGGGCTCTGTGCTGACAGCTCAGAGCCTGGAGCTGCTTCGGATTCTCTGTCTCCCTCTCTCTCTGCCCCTCCCCCACTCATGCTCTGTCTCTATCTCAAAAATAAATAAGCATTAAAAAAAATTGAAATAAGGATAGGATCTGGAACCCTCAAAGGAGGGATTGAGTGTCTCCAGTGACTGGGTAGACAGTAGCTGACTAACTGGGAACAGAAAGAGAAAGAATCTAACGTTTGGGAATCAGACGTACATGAGAAGATATCAAATTTGTTTGGTTTGCTTTTGTTTGGAGTCCCCACCATTTTCTTCAAAAGACCATTTTTGTTTTTATCGTGAATTCTTTGTTAGTAATGGAATACATCACCTGGATTCCTACGGCTTGCCTGTGCAGAGAAATGTGAGACCCATTTCTGTAGGGACACATTCGCCTACAGAGATAAAGTGTTGAGTCTGATGATAATTTCCCTTTAGGGAGGCACTATACTAAATGTATTGGCTGATTTGATGCTCACTATGGTTGGCGCCATTTAAATTTATTGATTTTTAGAGCTATGCCTTGTAGCTTATATCTGGGCAGCAATCAATAATTTTATGTTTAGTGTGGATTTCACTGTAACCAAGAGATGAAGTGCTTCTTTGTCATGGCTTTTTATTGTAAATAGAATTTATGCTTTCTCTGTAGTAATTGAAATGAATGGAAAATGAGTTTTCAGTGTTCCTACTATGGTCTCAGAAAAGTCATAGCCAGGTTAGGAGGCACAGAATTCCGTTTCTCATGAATATGAGATTTATAGATCCCGCTTAAGTGTGATGGAGATTTTTAGGAATATGATACTTGCCATCCTACTGTATTTCAAAATCTTTTAAAAATTCTCTTATTAAATATCATTAAGAGAAAAAGCACATCTGTTTTGATAAGAGCTTAATTGGATCAATTTGATTCACTGTCCATGAATGTTAGTCACTTCCCTTTTGTGTTTTTGTTTCCTCAGACCTTTCATGAAAGCGAATAGGGGAAAGTATATATTGTTTATTAATTTGTCCATATATTGATGGTAATTCACTCAATATTCCATTGTGTAAAGTAATTTTCAGAATTCTCAACAAGATTATACAATCGTGTTAATCAGCCCAGCCTCTGTCACTTCAGATCATTCTGAGAACTCTAGTCTGGTCCACATCTTCTCTGTGTTGCTTTTTTTTTGACTCTCTGTTCTTTATCTACTCTGAAATTTCCACCATTAAAATAACTCTGGAAGGATATGCAAAAATATGCAGATATTATCTGGAAAGGGAGGAAGATCCTGATCATCTAGCTATTTAAAGATGGCTTATCAAATGAGCTAATTGCTACATCGGAAGGCACGGAGGTTAACCCTGAAAAGGTTGGCTCTGTAGTGAATGGTGGTTGGAAAGTCAAGAAGCGTAGAGTCTGGGCTCAAATAGGTATGTGCCCTGGGCTAGGTCACTACCCCTTTCCGGGCCCCTATCTCCTTCTTTATTGTAGTAAGCTGAAAACGCTCCTCTCCCCAAAATGTCCATGCTAGAAGCTATGAATGTTACCTTACATGGCAAAGGAGACTTTGCAGGTGTGATTAAGTTAAGGGTCTTCATATGGGGTAATCATCCAGGATTACCTGCATGAGCCCAGCGTGATCACCATGATCATTATAAGAGGACGCAGGGGGAGAAGGTACTGGTCATATGATGATGGAACAGGGGTTGGAGTGATGTGCTTTGAAAATGGTAGAAGGTGCTACAAGCCAAGGAATGCAGGTCATCGGAAGAAGCTGAAAACCACAGGGAGAAGGATTTTCCTCTAGAGCCTCCAGAGAGAAACGGCCCTTCCGACACCGTGCCTTCAGCCCAGTGAGACTGATTTTGGACTTCTGTCTGTGTGAGTTGTAAGAGAATGCATCGATGTTGTTTTAAGTCACTGTAATTGTGGTTATTTGTTATAGCGGCAAAAAGAAACGAAGACGATATAAAATGAGGGAGTTGGACTGGGCAGTCTCTGAGGTTATTTCCAGCTCTAGTGGTCTGTGATCTAGCATTAATTTTGAATAAATGTTTCAGTGGAGGGAAAGAGGCAGTGTCTGAATTGATTGGAAAGGAATATGAGAACTAGGTTTATTCGTAGTGACCGCTTATAGTTTTGTTCCACACGTGGCAGAATTGACTAATAATTAAAAAAAAAGACTGCATTAGAGATAAAGCAGTCTTGAAAAATAAGCATATATTAGCATCAGCGCACTTTGTATAGTGACCTGTTTTCAAAGGAATCAAAAGACAGTATCCTCAATTATAAGTCTGTTGGGCCAGAGCTGAGGAGAATAGAATGTGCAGCCCAGAATTCTGGGCGGTGCCTTTTAGGGCTGATGTTCACAGGAGATAGTCTTGAGGTTGAACTAGTCACAAGGGCAGCTGCTGAGCAACCAGTCTGCTGGGGTGAGGGCAGGCCTCAGGGTTAGCAGAACAGCTTTGATCATGACCAAATGGTCTCACGTGTCTGAACTAGATTCATGCCTGATCTAGGTGTCAAAAACTCAAAAAAAAAGTACCACCTTCATTTCCCTTTATAGCTAGATGCTTAACTCCCCCCCCCCCCCCGTATGCCCCCAAGAGAGAAATTGTGAAGAAAGAGAACAAAATGGTTAAGTAATGAGTAGACTACGGGAGAAAGTCATTCATTCTGTCAGCCACCAGCCAGTCAGCAAATGTGGTTGCAGTACCTGCTCAGGGCAAGGCTCTGTTCCATGTGCCATGGAATATCAGGATGAACCAGACACAGATTTTATTCTGAGGGAGGTTAAGTTTAAGTGGGAGAGTTACAAAATGTGTCCAATAGGTAATAAAAAGTGGTATGTGCCAGAAGAGAAGCATGGACAAAGAGCTAAGTGTATAGAAATATCAGTGCCTGTCCAGTACGTTGTGCCATCTTATCTTGGAAGATACTCACCAAACAGCATCATCACCTGAAATCCAACCTTGGGGTGAAAATTTATTGTACAGAAAAAATCAACTGGAAGATGTGTGTGTGTGTGTGTGTGTGTGTGTGTGTGTGTGTGTGTATGTTCCTGTGGCATTCCCAACCTGGATTACATACATCTATATCACTAGGGCATTTTATTTTATTTTATCTTTTTATTATTATTTTAAATTTATTTTAACATTTATTTATTTTTGAGAGACAGAGAGAGAGAGCATGAGCAGCGGAGGGGCAGAGAGAGGGAGACACAGAGTCCGAAGCAGGCTGCAGGCTCCGAGCTGTCAGCACAGAGCCCGACGCAGGGCTTGAACTCACGAACTGGGAGATCATGACCTGAGCCGAAGTCAGACGCTTAACCGACTGAGCCACCCAGGCGCCCCAAGGGCATTTTAAATAAAAAGGAAAGAGGATTATTGTCTGATATCCTGAATCAGCCTCTGTCTCACCAATAGAACAGAAAAAGATCCCGGGATCTAAGTAGACACCGTCCTCTTAGCTGCAAAGGGCATTCGGATTTGTAGGGGATCATAATATGCCACCCCAAAATATGTCATTTTGGCTTTAAGGATTATTTTGAGCTCAGGGCATTTAAGATTCAACAGATGTACAAAGGCCCTTCCCGGAGTTGCCCTTATCTCACTAAAAGCAGAAACTTCTGAGAAGTGAATACAATCGTAAGTCCCCTCTCCCAGGAAAGATTATGGCCATGAAAAAGAAAGTTGATGCCGATGTGGACCTGCCCAAACTAGTTTCTTCACTAGTTTCCCCACTGTATGTGCATTTCCACAGTTTGCCACCCTTGGAAGCCTAAAACCCCTTTCCTTTGGCGTGTCACTTCTCTATAAATTTATTGTTCTCTGTTAAGATGCTATATAAGAACAAGATCTAACCACCCCTTCGAGTTACTCATCGCTGAGTTTCTGCTGCATGTACTTCTGCTGTGTGTGCTATTTATTAACTGTTTGTTTTCCTCTTGTTAATCTGTCGGCCGAATTTCCAGGACTCTAGCCGGAGAACCAGGGAAACTAGTAGTAAAAGTTTTTTCCTTCCCTACGGACTAATGTTTCAGTGTCTATTTTAAGCAGAAGCGGCAGCTCACGTGTGCTGTAAATGAGTGAAGTAAGGCCGATGTATTTTATTGAAAGACACGTTTGTTGGGCGTATTCAATTTTTGTAATGTTTATTTTTATTTTTGAGAGAGAGTGCGAGCAGGGGAGGGGCAGAGAGAGAGGGAGACAGGATTTGAAGCAGGCCGTGTGCTGAGGGCGGAAAGCCCGTTGCAGGGCTCGAACTGACGAACCATGAGATCATGACCTGGGCTGACGTCGGAGGCCCAACCGACTGAGCCACCCAGGTGCCCCAATGGTTGGGCATGTTGAACATGTAGCAATATTCTTTGCTGTTTGCAAAAAATGCTACTTTTTCTTTGAAATAAGTGGTATATACTTAGCATCTGTTTTCCTCCTTCCGTAAGACACAGATAGGAGAAATATTTCTTCTTCTTTTTTCTGGAAGAAAATCGATAGTTGAAATGTCACGATAAATGGTCCCCTATATCCATGTGCAGGAGAGGAGTAGAGGAGGCAGCAGGGAAGGGGAAGGAATGTGGCTACCTAGAGAATGCACTTCCCGCCACACAGGGGCAGCTCATATTCAGCTCTGGTCAATCATCACCACAGGAGACTATGGACAGAGTATTGCCAGATTTTTCTGATTTTCCAAGAAAAGATGGAAATACGGATTTTTATGTAAAATCCCCCACTTTTAATTTTTTTTTTAATTTTTTTTTCAACGTTTTTTATTTATTTTTGGGACAGAGAGAGACAGAGCATGAACGGGGGAGGGTCAGAGAGAGAGGGAGACACAGAATCGGAAACAGGCTCCAGGCTCCGAGCCATTAGCCCAGAGCCCGACGCGGGGCTCAAACTCACGGACCGCGAGATCGTGACCTGGCTGAAGTCAGACGCTTAACTGACTGCGCCACCCAGGTGCCCCTAAAATCCCCCACTTTTTAAATGTTAGTAGTGGGCCACATAGAACATGGCTGTAGGCTTCTGGTTTGCATCTTTTCACTTAAAGAATCATTTGTAGGGGCACCTGGGTGGCTCAGTTGCTTAAGCATCTGACTTCGACTTGGGTCATGATCTTACAGTTTGTGGGTTTGAGCCCTGCATTGGGCTCTGTGCTGACAGTGCAGAGCCTGCTTCCGGATTCTGTGTCTCCCCCTCTCTCTCCCCCTCCTCCACTCGTACTTTGTCTCTCTCTCTCTCAAAAATAAACTTAAAAAAATAGATAAAGAATCATTTATAGGGGCGCTGGGGTGGGGGGAGGTGCTCAGTCGGTTGAGCGTCGGACTCTTGATTTTGGCTCAGGTCATGATCCCAGGGTCGTGGGATCGAGTCCCGTGTCAGGCTCCACGCTGAGCCTGGAGCCTGCTTCAGATTCTCTCCCTTTCTCTCTGCCCCTCCCCCATTCGTGTGTGTGCTTTCTCTCTCTCTCTCTCTCTCTCTCTCTCAAAAGAATCATTTATAAACTTTATCTTCTCTACTCCAGCCTCCATCACTGTCAGGCGCAGATTCTGATGTCTTAGTTTGAAATGAGGGTGAGCACAAAAGCCAACCCTTTGTTAGAGGTAAGGAACGAATTTGAAGGAAAGGACACTAGACAGAAAAACAAAAAAACAACTGGGTGCCTTTGTCTGTCTCTTTGTGAAATAAACATTTCTTGCTCTGTCTCTTTCTCCTGTGGAGCACCCGATGTGTTAGGGATCCCAGGATGATAATTACACCCATGATCTGATGGTGAGACAAAAGTGTCTGAATGTGGGAATGTTCAGGACAATGTGGGACACACGGCAGACGTTTGATAAAAGCACAAATGAATTGCTTGCTAGGGATTCGCTGTCTTGCTTTCTTTCCAGGTGGTAGCCTCCTGTCACAGGGTCTATCGTGGTTTGGGTTTTTAACGCCTCAGAAGCTAAAACCCGTCGCACGGACCTGCCTTCTAGCGAACCGCAAATACACAGTGGCTCTGGTGGTCTGGCTCGCCCCGCCCTGCCTGTGACGGTCCCCTGTCTGCATAGTCCCCCGTCTCCAGTGGAGAGAAAAGCCCGGTGCTTCGTGCGCGGGCCCACTTCCCAGTGCTTCCTGTGTCTACAGGGGCGGAGGTGCGGGGAAACACCCAGATTTGAACTAAACGCTTTCGAAGGGAAACTTTGCACCCATTCGACTTTGGGGTTGTTTAGTTTTGGGTGGCTGCCGGAGCCCGGGCTGACGCTGACCGTGGATGGGGCAGCTGCAAAGGGAGGGGAGCTGGAAAGCAGCACTGGTGTCGCGGGGAGGTCTGGTCTCTGAGTCTCAGCTCCCGCTGGAAAGTATTTGGGGGCCAGGCCTCCCAGGGTAAGTCCAGGGGTGGTGGCTGCCTGCCGAAGTGGGAGAGTATGTGCTCTTCCGAAGGGGTTCCAAAATCAGAATCATTTCGGATCTGTCCTGCTCTCACAAAACACCTGCGGAATCACGCTCACCTGCTAACAGTTGGCGCCGGGGCCCAGACCCCCCCCCCCCCAAGGGCCCATCGGCTCTGGCCTTTCGCTATTTGACGGTGCTTTTAAAACTCAGACTGAAAGGAGGCCAAGTGAGGGTGTGGCCAGGCAGCATCTAGCAAGCAATGCTCTTGCTGTCGGAGAAGACTGGAGAGGAACCGGTTCTGGGCAGACGTCTGCTCCTTTGGCCGTGCAGCTTCCTCGCCCTCCCGCTCGGGCCCTGTGGTCTTCCTAACCTTTTCTTTAGAGCGATACTCTCCAAGGTAGCCTTAAATCCAATCACATCCAAATCCTGAAGAGTACTTTTCACATTCTGTTCAGGGTGTGTCCCCTGTATCAGCCAACCAGCAGATGGGGCCCGTTGGATTGGACTTGGATGTGTAGACCATC